>NC_057815.1:5000000-6250000 GCF_910594005.1 Cervus elaphus | reverse complement strand
AAACTCCAGAGGTAGGCGGAGATCAGTGCCTCCAAAGGAGACGATGCCTGACTCCTCGTGAAACTTGATAGAAATCCCAGGATTCCTGTGGCACGTGGAAAGGGACCCTTGGTCTCCCGCCTCAGCAGGAGAGGCGTCCCAATTGCCCTGCCAAGCCTCGAGGAGAATCCCGAGTTGTCCCTCGCAACTAGGCAGGAGTCCTGACGTCGCTGAACAAACACGTGGTTGGAAGGGCCATCCCCGTCGTAACTCGAGAATATACCCCAGGTTCCCGCCGCAACTCGAGAAAAACCATGAGACTTCCCCCTCGCCGCGAGATGAGGCCCGATTCCCCTGCACTGCGTGCAGAGCAATTCCGTGTTGCACATCACACATGAAAGGAGCCTTGATTTCCTTGGTGGCACTCCAGAGAAACCCCAAGAACACTGTTTCAAGGCTAGAGGGATCCTGAGGTCACTGTAGCAACACGAAAGAGCTTCGTGGACCAAAAATCAACTCGAGATGAGAGGTTAGTCCCTGGCTTCGACTCCAGAGGAATACCACCTTACCACAAGCACCTCAAGAGGAGGCTTCTCTCAGCTCTAGGTATGTGAGAGGGACCCTGAGTTTGCGGCCTCAAGTGGAATGGACACCGCGATGCCCTGACTCGAAATAAGGCCGGATATCCCTGCAGTGACTTGAATGCAGGCTCGCATTGCATCTCCCAAGACGAAAGGATGTCTGAATCCCCTGTGGAGACCACAGAGAAAGACCTAGTTCCCCACCTCATAGCGACCGGAGGCCTCACATCCTTTGAAAACTCCAGAGGTACGCGGAGATCAGTGCCTCCAAAGGAGACGATGCCTGACTCCTCGTGAAACTTGATAGGAGTCCCAGGATTCCTGTGGCACGTGGAAAGGGACACTTGGTCTCCCTCCTCAGCTGGAGAGGCGTCCCAATTGCCCTGCCAAGCCTCGAGGAGAATCCCGAGTGGTCCCTCCCAACGAGGCAGGAGTCCTGCCGTCGCTGAACAAACACGTGGGTGGAAGGGGCATCCCCGTCGTAACTCGAGAATATACCCCAGGTTCCCGCCGCAACTCGAGAAAAACCATGAGACTTCCCCCTCGCCGCGAGATGAGGCCCGATTCCCCTGCACTGCGTGCAGAGCAATTGCTTGTTGCACATCACATATGAAAGGAGCCTTGATTTCCTTGATGGCACTCCAGAGAAACCCCAAGAACACTGTTTCAAGGCTCGAGGGATCCTGAGGTCACTGGAGCAACACGAAAGAGCTCCGTGGATGAAAAATCAACTCGAGATGAGAGGTTAGTCCCTAACTTCGACTCCAGAGGAATACCACCTTACCACAAGCACCTCAAGAGCAGGCTTCTCTCAGCTCTAGGTATGTGAGAGGGACCCTGATTTTGCAGCCTCAAGTGGAATGGACACTGCGATGCCCTGACGCGAAATAAGGCCGGATATCCCTGCAGTGACTTGAATGCAGGCTCGTCTTGCATCTCCCAAGATGAAAGGATGTCTGAATCCCCTGTGGAGACCACAGAGAAAGACCTAGTTCCCCACCTCATGGCGACCGGAGGCCTCACATCCTTTGAAAACTCCAGAGGTACGTGCAGATCAGTGCCTCCAAAGGAGACGATGCCTGACTCCTCGGGAAACTTGATAGGAGTCCCAGGATTCCTGTGGCACGTGGAAAGGGACCCTTGGTCTCCCGCCTCAGCTGGAGAGGCGTCCCAATTGCCCTGCCAAGCCTCGAGGAGAATCCCGAGTTGTCCCTGGCAACTAGGCAGGAGTCCTGCCATCGCTGAACAAACACGTGGGTGGAAGGGCCATCCCCGTCGTAACTCGAGAATATACCCCAGGTTCCCGCCGCAACTCGAGAAAAACCATGAGACTTCCCCCTCGCCGCGAGATGAGGCCTGATTCCCCTGCTCTGCGTGCAGAGCAATTCCGTGTTGCACATCATACGTGAAAGGAGCCTTGATTTCCTTGATGGCACTCCAGAGAAACCCCAAGAACACTGTTTCAAGGCTAGAGGGATCCTGAGGTCACTGTAGCAACACGAAAGAGCTCCATGGACCAAAAATCAACTCGAGATGGGAGGTTAGTCCCTGGCTTCGACTCCAGAGGAATACCACCTTACCACAAGCACCTCAAGAGGAGGCTTCTCTCAGCTCTAGGTATGTGAGAGGGACCCTGAGTTTGCGGCCTCAAGTGGAATGGACACCGCGATGCCCTGACTCGAAATAAGGCCGGATATCCCTGCAGTGACTTGAATGCAGGCTCGTCTTTCATCTCCCAAGACGGAAGGATGTCTGAATCCCCTGTGGAGACCACAGAGAAAGACCTAGTTCCCCACCTCATCGCGACCGGAGGCCTCACATCCTTTGAAAACTCCAGAGGTAGGCGGAGATCAGTGCCTCCAAAGGAGACGATGCCTGACTCCTCGTGAAACTTGATAGGAGTCCCAGGATTCCTGTGGCACGTGGAAAGGGACCCTTGGTCTCCCGCCTCAGCAGGAGAGGCGTTCCAATTGCCCTGCCAAGCCTCGAGGAGAATCCCGAGTTGTCCCTCGCAACTAGGCAGGAGTCCTGACGTCGCTGAACAAACACGTGGTTGGAAGGGCCATCCCCGTCGTAACTCGAGAATATACCCCAGGTTCCCGCCGCAACTCGAGAAAAACCATGAGACTTCCCCCTCGCCGCGAGATGAGGCCCGATTCCCCTGCACTGCCTGCAGAGCAATTCCGTGTTGCACATCACACATGAAAGGAGCCTTGATTTCCTTGGTGGCACTCCAGAGAAACCCCAAGAACACTGTTTCAAGGCTAGAGGGATCCTGAGGTCACTGTAGCAACACGAAAGAGCTCCGTGGACCAAAATTCAACTCGAGATGAGAGGTTAGTCCCTGGCTTCGACTCCAGAGGAATACCACCTCACCACCAGCACCTCAAGAGGAGGCTTCTCTCAGCTCTAGGTATGTGAGAGGGACCCTGAGTTTGCGGCCTCAGGTGGAATGGACACAGCGATGCCCTGACTCGAAATAAGGACAGATATCCCTGCAGTGATGAATTCAGGCTCTTCTTGCATCTCCCAAGACGAAAGGATGTCTGAATCCCCTGTGGAGACACAGAGAAAGACCTAGTTCCCCACCTCATCGCGACCGGAGGCCTCACATCCTTTGAAAACTCCAGAGGTACGCGGAGATCAGTGCCTCCAAAGGAGACGATACCTGACTCCTCGTGAAACTTGATAGGAGTCCCAGGATTCCTGTGGCACGTGGAAAGGGACACTTGGTCTCCCGCCTCAGCTGGAGAGGCGTCCCAATTTCCCTGCCAAGCCTCGAGGAGAATCCCGAGTGGTCCCTCGCAACGAGGCAGGAGTCCTGCCGTCGCTGAACAAACACGTGGGTGGAAGGGGCATCCCCGTCGTAAGTCGAGAATATACCCCAGGTTCCCCCCGCAACTCGAGAGAAACCATGAGACTTCCCCCTCGCCGTGAGATGAGGCCCGATTCCCCTGCACTGCGTGCAGAGCAATTCCTTGTTGCACATCACATATGAAAGGAGCCTTGATTTCCTTGATGGCACTCCAGAGAAACCCCAAGAACACTGTTTCAAGGCTCGAGGGATCCTGAGGTCACTGTAGCAACACGAAAGAGCTCCGTGGACGAAAAATCAACTCGAGATGAGAGGTTAGTCCCTAACTTCGACACCAGAGGAATACCACCTTACCACAAGCACCTCAAGAGGAGGCTTCTCTCAGCTCTAGGTATGTGAGAGGGACCCTGATTTTGCAGCCTCAAGTGGAATGGACACTGCGATGCCCTGACGCGAAATAAGGCCGGATATCCCTGCAGTGACTTGAATGCAGGCTCGTCTTGCATCTCCCAAGATGAAAGGATGTCTGAATCCCCTGTGGAGACCACAGAGAAAGACCTAGTTCCCCACCTCATGGCGACCGGAGGCCTCACATCCTTTGAAAACTCCAGAGGTACGTGCAGATCAGTGCCTCCAAAGGAGACGATGCCTGACTCCTCGGGAAACTTGATAGGAGTCCCAGGATTCCTGTGGCACGTGGAAAGGGACCCTTGGTCTCCCGCCTCAGCTGGAGAGGCGTCCCAATTGCCCTGCCAAGCCTCGAGGAGAATCCCGAGTTGTCCCTCGCAACTAGGCAGGAGTCCTGCCATCGGTGAACAAACACGTGGGTGGAAGGGCCATCCCCATCGTAACTCGAGAATATACCCCAGGTTCCCGCCGCAACTCGAGAAAAACCATGAGACTTCCCCCTCGCCGCGAGATGAGGCCTGATTCCCCTGCCCTGCGTGCAGAGCAATTCCGTGTTGCACATCACACGTGAAAGGAGCCTTGATTTCCTTGATGGCACTCCAGAGAAACCCCAAGAACACTGTTTCAAGGCTAGAGGGATCCTGAGGTCACTGTAGCAACATGAAAGAGCTCCGTGGACCAAAAATCAACTCGATTTGAGAGGTTAGTCCCTGGCTTCGACTTCAGAGGAATACGAACTTAAAACAAGCACCTCAAGAGGAGGCTTCTCTCAGCTCTAGGTATGTGAGAGGGACCCTGAGTTGCGGCCTCAAGTGGAATCGACACCGCGATGCCCTGGCTCGAAATAAGGCCGGATATCCCTGCAGTGACTTGAATGCAGGCTCGTCTTGCATCTCCCAAGACGGAAGGATGTCTGAATCTCCTGTGGAGACCACAGAGAAAGACCTAGTTCCCCACCTCATCGCGACCGGAGGCCTCACATCCTTTGAAAACTCCAGAGGTAGGCGGAGATCAGTGCCTCCAAAGGAGACGATGCCTGACTCCTCGTGAAACTTGATAGGAATCCCAGGATTCCTGTGGCACGTGGAAAGGGACCCTTGGTCTCCCGCCTCAGCAGGAGAGGCGTCCCAATTGCCCTGCCAAGCCTCGAGGAGAATCCCGAGTTGTCCCTCGCAACTAGGCAGGAGTCCTGACGTCGCTGAACAAACACGTGCTTGGAAGGGCCATCCCCGTCGTAACTCGAGAATATACCCCAGGTTCCCGCCGCAACTCGAGAAAAACCATGAGACTTCCCCCTCGCCGCGAGATGAGGCCCGATTCCCCTGCACTGCGTGCAGAGCAATTCCGTGTTGCACATCACACATGAAAGGAGCCTTGATTTCCTTGGTGGCACTCCAGAGAAACCCCAAGAACACTGTTTCAAGGCTAGAGGGATCCTGAGGTCACTGTAGCAACACGAAAGAGCTCCGTGGACCAAAAATCAACTCGAGATGAGAGGTTAGTCCCTGGCTTCGACTCCAGAGGAATACCACCTCACCACAAGCACCTCAAGAGGAGGCTTCTCTCAGCTCTAGGTATGTGAGAGGGACCCTGAGTTTGCGGCCTCAAGTGGAATGGACACCGCCATGCCCTGACTCGAAATAAGGCCGGATATCCCTGCAGTGACTTGAATGCAGGCTCGCATTGCATCTCCCAAGACGAAAGGATGTCTGAATCCCCTGTGGAGACCACAGAGAAAGACCTAGTTCCCCACCTCATAGCGACCGGAGGCCTCACATCCTTTGAAAACTCCAGAGGTACGCGGAGATCAGTGCCTCCAAAGTAGACGATGCCTGACTCCTCGTGAAACTTGATAGGAGTCCCAGGATTCCTGTGGCACGTGGAAAGGGACACTTGGTCTCCCTCCTCAGCTGGAGAGGCGTCCCAATTGCCCTGCCAAGCCTCGAGGAGAATCCCGAGTGGTCCCTCCCAACGAGGCAGGAGTCCTGCCGTCGCTGAACAAACACGTGGGTGGAAGGGGCATCCCCGTCGTAACTCGAGAATATACCCCAGGTTCCCGCCGCAACTCGAGAAAAACCATGAGACTTCCCCCTCGCCGCGAGATGAGGCCCGATTCCCCTGCACTGCGTGCAGAGCAATTCCTTGTTGCACATCACATATGAAAGGAGCCTTGATTTCCTTGATGGCACTCCAGAGAAAGCCCAAGAACACTGTTTCAAGGCTAGAGGGATCCTGAGGTCACTGTAGCAACACGAAAGAGCTCCGTGGATGAAAAATCAACTCGAGATGAGAGGTTAGTCCCTAACTTCGACTCCAGAGGAATACCACCTTACCACAAGCACCTCAAGAGCAGGCTTCTCTCAGCTCTAGGTATGTGAGAGGGACCCTGATTTTGCAGCCTCAAGTGGAATGGACACTGCGATGCCCTGACGCGAAATAAGGCCGGATATCCCTGCAGTGACTTGAATGCAGGCTCGTCTTGCATCTCCCAAGATGAAAGGATGTCTGAATCCCCTGTGGAGACCACAGAGAAAGACCTAGTTCCCCACCTCATGGCGACCGGAGGCCTCACATCCTTTGAAAACTCCAGAGGTACGTGCAGATCAGTGCCTCCAAAGGAGACGATGCCTGACTCCTCGGGAAACTTGATAGGAGTCCCAGGATTCCTGTGGCACGTGGAAAGGGACCCTTGGTCTCCCGCCTCAGCTGGAGAGGCGTCCCAATTGCCCTGCCAAGCCTCGAGGAGAATCCCGAGTTGTCCCTCGCAACTAGGCAGGAGTCCTGCCATCGCTGAACAAACACGTGGGTGGAAGGGCCATCCCCGTCGTAACTCGAGAATATACCCCAGGTTCCCGCCGCAACTCGAGAAAAACCATGAGACTTCCCCCTCGCCGCGAGATGAGGCCTGATTCCCCTGCTCTGCGTGCAGAGCAATTCCGTGTTGCACATCACACTTGAAAGGAGCCTTGATTTCCTTCATGGCACTCCAGAGAAACCCCAAGAACACTGTTTCAAGGCTAGAGGGATCCTGAGGTCACTGTAGCAACACGAAAGAGCTCCATGGACCAGAAATCAACTCGGGATGAGGGGTTAGTCCCTGGCTTCGACTCCAGAGGAATACCACCTTACCACAAGCACCTCAAGAGGAGGCTTCTCTCAGCTCTAGGTATTTGAGAGGGACCCTGAGTTTTCGGCCTCAAATGGAATGGACACCGCGATGCCCTGACTCGAAATAAGGCCGGATATCTCTGCAGTGACTTGAATGCCGGCTCATCTTGCATCTCCCAAGACGAAAGGATGTCTGAAAACCCTGTGGAGACCACAGAGAAAGACCTACTTCCCCACCTCATCGTGAACGGAGGCCTCACATCCTTTGAAAACTTCAGAGGTACGTGGAGATCAGTGCCTCCAAAGGAGACGATACCTGACTTCTCGTGAAACTTGATAGGAGTCCCAGGATTCCTGTGGCACGTGGAAAGGGACCCTTGGTCTCCCGCCTCAGCAGAAGAGGCGTCCCAATTGCCCTGCCAAGCCTCGAGGAGAATCCCGAGTTGTCCATCGCAACTAGGCAGGAGTCCTGACGTCGCTGAACAAACACGTGGTTGGAAGGGCCATCCCCGTCGTAACTCGAGAATATACCCCAGGTTCCCGCCGCAACTCGAGAAAAACCATGAGACTTCCCCCTCGCCGCGAGATGAGGCCCGATTCCCCTGCACTGCCTGCAGAGCAATTCCGGGTTGCACATCACACGTGAAAGGAGCCTTGATTTCCTTGATGGCACTCCAGAGAAATCCCAAGAACACTTTTACAAGGCTAGAGGGATCCTGAGGTCACTGTAGCAACACGAAAGAGCTCCATGGACCAAAAATCAACTCGAGATGGGAGGTTAGTCCCTGGCTTCGACTCCAGAGGAATACCACCTTACCACAAGCAACTCAAGAGGAGGCTTCTCTCAGCTCTAGGTATGTGAGAGGGACCCTGAGTTTGCGGCCTCAAGTGGAATGGACACCGCGATGCCCTGACTCGAAATAAGGCCGGATATCCCTGCAGTGACTTGAATGCAGGCTCGTCTTGCATCTCCCAAGACGGAAGGATGTCTGAATCCCCTGTGGAGACCACAGAGAAAGACCTAGTTCCCCACCTCATCGCGACCGGAGGCCTCACATCCTTTGAAAACTCCAGAGGTAGGCGGAGATCAGTGCCTCCAAAGGAGACGATGCCTGACTCCTCGTGAAACTTGATAGGAGTCCCAGGATTCCTGTGGCACGTGGAAAGGGACCCTTGGTCTCCCGCCTCAGCAGGAGAGGCGTTCCAATTGCCCTGCCAAGCCTCGAGGAGAATCCCGAGTTGTCCCTCGCAACTAGGCAGGAGTCCTGACGTCGCTGAACAAACACGTGGTTGGAAGGGCCATCCCCGTCGTAACTCGAGAATATACCCCAGGTTCCCGCCGCAACTCGAGAAAAACCATGAGACTTCCCCCTCGCCGCGAGATGAGGCCCGATTCCCCTGCACTGCCTGCAGAGCAATTCCGTGTTGCACATCACACATGAAAGGAGCCTTGATTTCCTTGGTGGCATTCCAGAGAAACCTCAAGAACACTGTTTCAAGGCTAGAGGGATCCTGAGGTCACTGTAGCAACACGAAAGAGCTCCGTGGACCAAAATTCAACTCGAGATGAGAGGTTAGTCCCTGGCTTCGACTCCAGAGGAATACCACCTCACCACCAGCACCTCAAGAGGAGGCTTCTCTCAGCTCTAGGTATGTGAGAGGGACCCTGAGTTTGCGGCCTCAAGTGGAATGGACACAGCGATGCCCTGACTCGAAATAAGGCCAGATATCCCTGCAGTGATGAATTCAGGCTCTTCTTGCATCTCCCAAGACGAAAGGATGTCTGAATCCCCTGTGGAGACACAGAGAAAGACCTAGTTCCCCACCTCATCGCGACCGGAGGCCTCACATCCTTTGAAAACTCCAGAGGTACGCGGAGATCAGTGCCTCCAAAGGAGACGATACCTGACTCCTCGTGAAACTTGATAGGAGTCCCAGGATTCCTGTGGCACGTGGAAAGGGACCCTTGGTCCCCCGCCTCAGCTGGAGAGGCGTCCCAATTGCCCTGCCAAGCCTCGAGGAGAATCCCGAGTTGTCCCTCGCAACAAGGCAGGAGTCCTGACGTCACTGAACAAACACGTGGGTGGAAGGGCCATCCCCGTCGTAACTGGAGAATATACCCCAGGTTCCCGCCGCAACTCGAGAAAAACCATGAGACTTCCCCCTCGCCGCGAGATGAGGCCCGATTCCCGTGCACTGCCTGCAGAGCAATTCTGTGTTGCACATCACACATGCAAGGAGCCTTGATTTCCTTGATGGCACTCCAGAGAAACCCCCAGAACACTGTTTCAAGGCTAGAGGGATCCTGAGGTCACTGTAGCAACACGAAAGAGCTCCATGGACCAAAAATCAACTCGAGATGAGAGGTTAGTCCCTGGCTTCGACTCCAGAGGAATACCACCTTAACACAAGCACCTCAAGAGGAGGCTTCTCTCAGCTCTAGGTATGTGAGAGGGACCCTGAGTTTTCGGCCTCAAATGGAATTGACACCGCGATGCCCTGACTCGAAATAAGGCCGGATATCTCTGCAGTGACTTGAATACAGGCTCGTCTTGCATCTCCCAAGACGAAAGGATGTCTGAAACCCCTGTGGAGACCACAGAGAAAGACCTACTTCCCCACCTCATCGTGAACGGAGGCATCACATCCTTTGAAAACTTCAGAGGTACGTGGAGATCAGTGCCTCCAAAGGAGACGATACCTGACTTCTCGTGAAACTTGATAGGAGTCCCAGGATTCCTGTGGCACGTGGAAAGGGACCCTTGGTCTCCCGCCTCAGCTGGAGAGGCGTCCCAATTGCCCTGCCAAGCCTCGAGGAGAATCCCGAGTTGTCCATCGCAACTAGGCAGGAGTCCTGACGTCGCTGAACAAACACGTGGTTGGAAGGGCCATCCCCGTCGTAACTCGAGAATATACCCCAGGTTCCCGCCGCAACTCGAGAAAAACCATGAGACTTCCCCCTCGCCGCGAGATGAGGCCCGATTCCCCTGCACTGCCTGCAGAGCAATTCCGTGTTGCACATCACACATGAAAGGAGCCTTGATTTCCTTGATGGCACTCCAGAGAAACCCCAAGAACACTGTTTCAAGGCTAGAGGGATCCTGAGGTCACTGTAGCAACACGAAAGAGCTCCATGGACCAAAAATCAACTCGAGATGAGAGGTTAGTCCCTGGCTTCGACTCCAGAGGAATACCACCTTACCACAAGCACCTCAAGAGGAGGCTTCTCTCAGCTCTAGGTATGTGAGAGGGACCCTGAATTTTCGGCCTCAAATGGAATGGACACCGCGATGCCCTGACTCGAAATAAGGCCGGATATCTCTGCAGTGACTTAAATGCAGGCTCGTCTTGCATCTCCCAAGACGAAAGGATGTCTGAAACCCCTGTGGAGACCACAGAGAAAGACCTACTTCCCCACCTCATCGTGAACGGAGGCCTCACATCCTTTGAAAACTTCAGAGGTACGTGGAGATCAGTGCCTCCAAAGGAGACGATGCCTGACTCCTCGTGAAACTTGATAGGAGTCCCAGGATTCCTGTGCACGTGGAAAGGGACCCTTGGTCTCCCGCCTCAGCTGGAGAGGCGTCCCAATTGCCCAGCCAAGCCTCGAGGAGAATCCCAAGTTGTCCCTCGCAGCTAGGCAGGAGTCCTGACGTCGCTGAACAAACACGTGGGTGGAAGGGCCATCCCCGTCGTAACTCGAGAATATACCCCAGGTTCCCGCCGCAACTCGAGAAAAACCATGAGACTTCCCCCTCGCCGCGAGATGAGGCCCGATTCCCGTGCACTGCCTGCAGAGCAATTCCGTGTTGCACATCACACATGAAAGGAGCCTTGATTTCCTTGATGGCACTCCAGAGAAAACCCAAGAACACTTTTACAAGGCTAGAGGGATCCTGAGGTCACTGTAGCAACACGAAAGACCTCCGTGGACCAAAAATCAACTCGAGATGGGAGGTTAGTCCCTGGCTTCGACTCCAGAGGAATACCACCTTACCACAAGCACCTCAAGAGGAGGCTTCTCTCAGCTCTAGGTATGTGAGAGGGACCCTGAGTTTACGGCCTCACGTGGAATGGACACCGCGATGCCCTGAATCGAAATAAGGCCGGATATCCCTGCAGTGACTTGAATGCAGGCTCGTCTTGCATCTCCCAAAACGAAAGGATGTCTGAATCCCCTGTGGAGACCACAGAGAAAGACCTAGTTCCCCACCTCATCGCGACCGGAGTCCTCACATCCTTTGAAAACTCCAGAGGTACGCGGAGATCAGTGCTTCCAAAGGAGACGATGCCTGACTCCTCGTGAAACTTGATAGGAGTCCCAGGATTCCTGTTGCACGTGGAAAGGGACCCTTGGTCTCCCGCCTCAGCTGGAGAGGCGTCCCAATTGCCCTGACAAGCCTCGAGGAGAATCCCGAGTTGTCCTTCGCAACTAGGCAGGAGTCCTGCCGTCGCTGAACAAACACGTGGGTGGAAGGGCCATCCCCGTCGTAACTCGAGAATATACCCCAGGTTCCCGCCGCAACTCGAGAAAAACCATGAGACTTCCCCCTCGCCGCGAGATGAGGCCCGATTCCCCTGCACTGCGCGCAGAGCAATTCCGTGTTGCACATCACACATGAAAGGAGCCTTGATTTCCTTGATGGCACTCCAGAGAAAACCCAAGAACACTGTTTCAAGGCTAGAGGGATCCTGAGGTCACTGTAGCAACATGAAAGAGCTCCGTGGACCAAAAATCAACTCGAGATGAGAGTTTAGTCCCTGGCTTCGACTCCAGAGGAATACCACCTTACCACAAGCACGTCAAGAGGATGCTTCTAACAGCTCTAGGTATGTGAGAGGGACCCTGAGTTTGCGGCCTCAAGTGGAATGGACACCGCCATGCCCTGACTTGAAATAAGGCCAGATATCCCTGCAGTGATGAATGCAGGCTCGTCTTGCATCTCCCAAGACGAAAGGATGTCTGAATCCCCTGTGGAGACACAGAGAAATACCTAGTTCCCCACCTCATCGCGACCGGAGGCCTCACATCCTTTGAAAACTCCAGAGGTACGCGGAGATCAGTGCCTCCAAAGGAGACGATACCTGACTCCTCGTGAAACTTGATAGGAGTCCCAGGATTCCTGTGGCACGTGGAAAGGGACCCTTGGTCTCCCGCCTCAGCTGGAGAGGCGTCCCAATTGCCCTGCCAAGCCTCGAGGAGAATCCCGAGTTGTCCCTCGCAACTAGGCAGGAGTACTGACGTCGCTGAACAAACACGTGGTTGGAAGGGCCATCCCCGTCGTAACTCGAGAATATACCCCAGGTTCCCGCCGCAACTCGAGAAAAACCATGAGACTTCCCCCTCGCCGCGAGATGAGGCCCGATTCCCCTGCACTGCCTGCAGAGCAATTCCGTGTTGCACATCACACATGAAAGGAGCCTTGATTTCCTTGATGGCACTCCAGAGAAACCCCAAGAACACTGTTTCAAGGCTAGAGGGATCCTGAGGTCACTGTAGCAACACGAAAGAGCTCCATGGACCAAAAATCAACTCGAGATGAGAGGTTAGTCCCTGGCTTCGACTCCAGAGGAATACCACCTTACCACAAGCACCTCAAGAGGAGGCTTCTCTCAGCTCTAGGTATGTGAGAGGGACCCTGAGTTTTCGGCCTCAAATGGAATGGACACCGCGATGCCCTGACTCGAAATAAGGCCGGATATCCCTGCAGTGACTTGAATGCAGGCTCGTCTTGCATCTCCCAAGATGAAAGGATGTCTGAAACCCCTGTGGAGACCACAGAGAAAGACCTACTTCCCCACCTCATCGTGAACGGAGGCCTCACATCCTTTGAAAACTTCAGAGGTACGTGGAGATCAGTGCCTCCAAAGGAGACGATGCCTGACTCCTCGTGAAACTTGATAGGAGTCCCAGGATTCCTGTGCACGTGGAAAGGGACCCTTGGTCTCCCGCCTCAGCTGGAGAGGCGTCCCAATTGCCCAGCCAAGCCTCGAGGAGAATCCCAAGTTGTCCCTCGCAGCTAGGCAGGAGTCCTGACGTCGCTGAACAAACACGTGGGTGGAAGGGCCATCCCCGTCGTAACTCGAGAATATACCCCAGGTTCCCGCCGCAACTCGAGAAAAACCATGAGACTTACCCCTCGCCGTGAGATGAGGCCCGATTCCCGTGCACTGCCTGCAGAGCAATTCCGTGTTGCACATCACACATGAAAGGAGCCTTGATTTCCTTGATGGCACTCCAGAGAAACCCCAAGAACACTTTTACAAGGCTAGAGGGATCCTGAGGTCACTGTAGCAACACGAAAGACCTCCGTGGACCAAAAATCAACTCGAGATGGGAGGTTAGTCCCTGGCTTCGACTCCAGAGGAATACCACCTTACCACAAGCACCTCAAGAGGAGGCTTCTCTCAGCTCTAGGTATGTGAGAGGGACCCTGAGTTTGCGGCCTCAAGTGGAATGGACACCGCGATGCCCTGAATCGAAATAAGGCCGGATATCCCTGCAGTGACTTGAATGCAGGCTCGTCTTGCATCTCCCAAAACGAAAGGATGTCTGAATCCCCTGTGGAGACCACAGAGAAAGACCTAGTTCCCCACCTCATCGCGACCGGAGGCCTCACATCCTTTGAAAACTCCAGAGGTACGCGGAGATCAGTGCTTCCAAAGGAGACGATGCCTGACTCCTCGTGAAACTTGATAGGAGTCCCAGGATTCCTGTTGCACGTGGAAAGGGACCCTTGGTCTCCCGCCTCAGCTGGAGAGGCGTCCCAATTGCCCTGACAAGCCTCGAGGAGAATCCCGAGTTGTCCCTCGCAACTAGGCAGGAGTCCTGCCGTCGCTGAACAAACACGTGGGTGGAAGGGCCATCCCCGTCGTAACTCGAGAATATACCCCAGGTTCCCGCCGCAACTCGAGAAAAACCATGAGACTTCCCCCTCGCCGCGAGATGAGGCCCGATTCCCCTGCACTGCGCGCAGAGCAATTCCGTGTTGCACATCACACATGAAAGGAGCCTTGATTTCCTTGATGGCACTCCAGAGAAAACCCAAGAACACTGTTTCAAGGCTAGAGGGATCCTGAGGTCACTGTAGCAACACGAAAGAGCTCCGTGGACCAAAAATCAACTCGAGATGAGAGTTTAGTCCCTGGCTTCGACTCCAGAGGAATACCACCTTACCACAAGCACGTCAAGAGGATGCTTCTAACAGCTCTAGGTATGTGAGAGGGACCCTGAGTTTGCGGCCTCAAGTGGAATGGACACCGCCATGCCCTGACTTGAAATAAGGCCAGATATCCCTGCAGTGATGAATGCAGGCTCGTCTTGCATCTCCCAAGACGAAAGGATGTCTGAATCCCCTGTGGAGACACAGAGAAATACCTAGTTCCCCACCTCATCGCGACCGGAGGCCTCACATCCTTTGAAAACTCCAGAGGTACGCGGAGATCAGTGCCTCCAAAGGAGACGATACCTGACTCCTCGTGAAACTTGATAGGAGTCCCAGGATTCCTGTGGCACGTGGAAAGGGACACTTGGTCTCCCGCCTCAGCTGGAGAGGCGTCCCAATTGCCCTGCCAAGCCTCGAGGAGAATCCCGAGTTGTCCCTCGCAACTAGGCAGGAGTCCTGACGTCGCTGAACAAACACGTGGTTGGAAGGGCCATCCCCGTCGTAACTCGAGAATATACCCCAGGTTCCCGCCGCAACTCGAGAAAAACCATGAGACTTCCCCCTCACCGCGAGTTGAGGCCCGATTCCCCTGCACTGCCTGCAGAGCAATTCCGTGTTGCACATCACACATGAAAGGAGCCTTGATTTCCTTGATGGCACTCCAGAGAAACCCCAAGAACACTGTTTCAAGGCTAGAGGGATCCTGAGGTCACTGTAGCAACACGAAAGAGCTCCATGGACCAAAAATCAACTCGAGATGGGAGGTTAGTCCCTGGCTTCGACTCCAGAGGAATACCACCTTACCACAAGCACCTCAAGAGGAGGCTTCTCTCAGCTCTAGGTATGTGAGAGGGACCCTGAGTTTTCGGCCTCAAATGGAATGGACACCGCGATGCCCTGACTCGAAATAAGGCCGGATATCCCTGCAGTGACTTGAATGCAGGCTCGTCTTGCATCTCCCAAGATGAAAGGATGTCTGAAATCCCTGTGGAGACCACAGAGAAAGACCTAGTTCCCCACCTCATCGTGACCGGAGGCCTCACATCCTTTGAAAACTCCAGAGGTACGCGGAGATCAGTGCCTCGAAAGGAGACGATGCCTGACTCCTCGTGAAACTTGATGGGAGTCCCAGGATTCCTGTGGCACTTGGAAAGGGACACTTGGTCTCCCGCCGCAGCTGGAGAGGCGTCCCAATTGCCCTGCCAAGCCTCGAGGAGAATCCCGAGTTGTCCCTCGCAACTAGGCAGGAGTCCTGACGTTGCTGAACAAACACGTGGTTGGAAGGGCCATCCCCGTCGTAACTCGAGAATATACCCCAGGTTCCCGCCGCAACTCGAGAAAAACCATGAGACTTCCCCCTCGCCGCGAGATGAGGCCCGATTCCCCTGCACTGCGTGCAGAGCAATTCCGTGTTGCACATCCCACATGAAACGAGCTTTGATTTCCTTGATGGCACTCCAGAGAAACCCCAAGAACACTGTTTCAAGGCTAGAGGGATCCTGATGTAACTGTAGCCACACGAAAGAGCTCCGTGGACCAGAAATCAACTCGAGATGAGAGGTTAGTCCCTGGCTTCGACTCCAGAGGAATACCACCTTACCACAAGCACCTCAAGAGGAGGCTTCTCTCAGCTCTAGGTATGTGAGAGGGACCCTGAGTTTGCGGCCTCAACTGGAATGGACACCGCAATGCCCTGACTCGAAATAAGGCCGGATATCCCTGCAGTGACTTGAATGCAGGCTCGTCTTGCATCTCCCAAGACGAAAGGATGTCTGAATCCCCTGTGGAGACCACAGAGAAAGACCTAGTTACCCACCTCATCGCGACCGGAGCCCTCACATCCTTTGAAAACTACAGAGGTACACGGAGATCAGTGCCTCCAAAGGAGACGATGCCTGACTCCTCGTGAAACTTGATAGGAGTCCCAGGATTCCTGTGGCACGTGGAAAGGGACCCTTGGTCTCCCGCCTCAGATTGAGAGGAGTCCCAATTGCCCTGCCAAGCCTCGAGGAGAATCCCGAGTTGTCCCTCGCAACTTGGCAGGAGTCCTGACGTCGCTGAACAAACACGTGGCTGGAAGGGCCATCCCCGTCGTAACTCGAGAATATACTCAGGTTCCCGCCGCAAGTCGAGAAAAGCCATGAGACTTCCCCCTCGCCGCGAGATGAGGCCTGATTCCCCTGCACTGCGTGCAGAGCAATTCCGTGTTGCACATCACACATGAAAGGAGCCTTGATTTCCTTGATGGCACTCCAGAGAAACCCCAAGAATAATGTTTCAAGGCTAGAGGGATCCTGAGGTCACTGTAGCAACACGAAAGAGCTCCGTGGACCACAAATCCACTCAAGATGAGAGGTTAGTCCCTGTCTTCGACCCCAGAGGAATACCACCTTACCACAAGCACGTCAAGAGGAGGCTTCTCTCATCTCTAGGTATGTGAGAGGGACCCTGAGTTTGCGGCCTCAAGTGGAATGGACACCGCGATGCCCTGACTCGAAATAAGGCCGGATATCCCTGCAGTGACTTGAATGCAGGCTCGTCTTGCATCTCCCAAGACGAAAGGATGTCTGAATCCCCTGTGGAGATACAGAGAAAGACCTAGTTCCCCACCTCATCGCGACCGGAGGCCTCACATCCTTTGAAAACTCCAGAGGTACGCGGAGATCAGTGCCTCCAAAGGAGACGATACCTGACTCCTCGTGAAACTTGATAGGAGTAACAGGATTCCTGTGGCACGTGGAAAGGGACCCTTTTTCTCCCGCCTCAGCTGGAGAGGCGTCCCAATTGCCCTGCCAAGCCTCGAGGAGAATCCCGAGTTGTCCCTCGCAACTAGGCAGGAGTCCTGACGTTGCTGAACAAACACGTGGGTGGAAGGGCCATCCCCGTCGTAACTCGAGAATATACCCCAGGTTCCCGCCGCAACTCGAGAAAAACCATGAGACTTCCCCCGCGCTGCGAGATGAGGCCCGATTCCCCTGCACTGCGTGCAGAGCAATTCCGTGTTGCACATCCCACATGAAAGGAGCTTTGATTTCCTTGATGGCACTCCAGAGAAACCCCAAGAAAACTGTTTCAAGGCTAGAGGGATCCTGATGTAACTGTAGCCACACGAAAGAGCTCCGTGGACCAGAAATCAACTCGAGATGAGAGGTTAGTCCCTGGCTTCGACTCCAGAGGAATACCACCTTACCACAAGCACCTCAAGAGGAGGCTTCTCTCAGCTCTAGGTATGTGAGAGGGACCCTGAGTTTGCGGCCTCAACTGGAATGGACACCGCGATGCCCTGACTCGAAATAAGGCCGGATATCCCTGCAGTGACTTGAATGCAGGCTCGTCTTGCATCTCCCAAGACGAAAGGATGTCTGAATCCCCTGTGGAGACCACAGAGAAAGACCTAGTTCCCCACCTCATCGCGAACGGAGGCCTCACATCCTTTGAAAACTCCAGAGGGACGCGGAGATCAGTGCCTCCAAAGGAGACGATGCCTGACTCCTCGTGAAACTTGATAGGAGTCCCAGGATTCCTTTGGCACGTGGAAAGGGACCCTTGGTCTCCCTCCTCAGCTGGAGAGGCGTCCCAATTGCCCTGCCAAGCCTCGAGGAGAATGCCGAGTTGTCCCTCGCAACTAGGCAGGAGTCCTGACGTCGCTGAACAAACACGTGGGTGGATGGGCCATCCCCATTGTAACTCGAGAATATACCCCAGGTTCCCGCCGCAACTCGAGAAAAACCATGAGACTTCCCCCTCGCCGCGAGATGAGGCCCGATTCCCCTGCACTGCGTGCAGAGCAATTCCGTCTTGCACATCACACATGAAAGGAGCCTTGATTTCCTTGATGGCACTCCAGAGAAAACCCAAGAACACTGTTTCAAGGCTAGAGGGATCCTGAGGTCACTGTAGCAACACGAAAGAGCTCCGTGGACCAAAAATCAACTCGAGATGAGAGGTTAGTCCCTGGCTTCGACTCCAGAGGAATACCACCTAACCACAAGCACCTCAAGAGGAGGCTTCTCTCAGCTCTAGGTATGTGAGAGGGACCCTGAGTTTGCGGCCTCCAGTGGAATGGACACCGCGATGCCCTGACTCGAAATAAGGCCGGATATCCCTGCAGTGACTTGAATGCAGGCTCGTCTTGCATTTCCCAAGATGAAAGAATGTCTGAAATCCCTGTGGAGACCCCAGAGAAAGACCTACTTCCCCACCTCATGGCGACCGGAGGCCTCACATCCTTTGAAAACTCCAGAGGTACGCGGAGATCAGTGCCTCCAAAGGAGACGATGCCTGACTCCTCGTGAAACTTGATAGGAGTCCCAGGATTCCTGTGGCACGTGGAAAGGGACCCTTGGTCTCCCGCCTCAGCTGGAGAGGCGTCCCAATTGCCCTACCAAACCTCGAGGAGAATCCCGAGTTGTCCCTCGCAACTAGGCAGGAGTCCTGACGTCGCTGAACAAACACGTGGCTGGAAGGCCCATCCCCGTCGTAACTCGACAATATACCCCAGGTTCCGGCCGCAACTCGAGAAAATCCATGAGACTTCCCCCTCGCCGCGAGATGCGGCCCGATTCCCCTGCACTGTGTTCAGAGCAATTCCGTGTTGCACATCACACATGAAAGGAGCCTTGATTTCCTTGATGGCACTCCAGAGAAACCCCAAGAACACTGTTTCAAGGCTAAAGTGATCCTGACGTCACTGTAGCAACATGAAACAGCTCCGTGGACCAAAAATCAACTCGAAATGAGAGGTTAGTCCCTGGCTTCGACTCCAGAGGAATACCACCTTACCACAAGCACCTCAAGAGGAGGCTTCTCTCAGCTCTAGGTATGTGAGAGGGACCCTGAGTTTGCGGCCTCAAGTGGAATGGACACCGTGATGCCCTGACTCGAAATAAGGCCGGATATCCCTGCAGTGACTTGAATGCAGGCTCGTCTTGCATCTCCCAAGACGAAAGGATGTCTGAAACCCCTGTGGAGACCACAGAGAAAGACCTACTTCCCCACCTCATCGTGAACGGAGGCCTCACATCCTTTGAAAACTTCAGAGGTACGTGGAGATCAGTGCCTCCAAAGGAGACGATGCCTGACTCCTCATGAAACTTGATAGGAGTCCCAGGATTCCTGTGCACGTGGAAAGGGACCCTTGGTCTCCGGCCTCAGCTGGAGAGGCGTCCCAATTGCCCTGCCAAGCCTCGAGGAGAATCCCGAGTTGTCCCTCGCAACTAGGCAGGAGTCCTGACGTCGCTGAACAAACACGTGGGTGGAAGGGCCATCCCCGTCGTAACTCGAGAATATACCCCAGGTTCCCGCCGCAACTCGAGAAAAACCATGAGACTTCCCCCTCGCCGCGAGATGAGGCCCGATTCCCGTGCACTGCCTGCAGAGCAATTCCGTGTTGCACATCACACATGAAAGGAGCCTTGATTTCCTTGATGGCACTCCAGAGAAACCCCAAGAAAACTTTTACAAGGCTAGAGGGATCCTGAGGTCACTGTAGCAACACGAAAGAGCTCCATGGACCAAAAATCAACTCGAGATGAGAGGTTAGTCCCTGGCTTCGACTCCAGAGGAATACCACCTTACCACAAGCACCTCAAGAGGAGGCTTCTCTCAGCTCTAGGTATGTGAGAGGGACCCTGAGTTTGCGGCCTCAAGTGGAATGGACACCGCGATGCCCTGACTCGAAATAAGGCCGGATATCCCTGCAGTGACTTGAATGCAGGCTCGTCTTGCATCTCTCAAGACGAAAGGATGTCTGAATCCCCTGTGGAGACCATAGAGAAAGACCTAGTTCCCCACCTCATCCCGACCGGAGTCCTCACATCCTATGAAAACTCCAGAGGTACGCGGAGATCAGTGCCTCCCAAGGAGACGATGCCTGACTCCTCGTGAAACTTGATAGGAGTCCCAGGATTCCTGTGGCACGTGGAAAGGGACCCTTGGTCTCCCGCTTCAGCTGGAGAGACGTCCCAATTGCCCTGCCAAGCCTCGAGGAAAATCCCGAGTTGTCCCTCGCATTAGGCAGGAGTCCTGCCGTCGCTGAACAAACACGTGGGTGGTAGGGCCATCCCCGTCGTAACTCGAGAATATACCCCAGGTTCCCGCCGCAACTGGAGAAAAACCATGAGACTTCCCCCTCGCCGCGAGATGAGGCCCGATTCCCGTGCACTGCCTGCAGAGCAATTCCGTGTTGCACATCACACATGAAAGGAGCCTTGATTTCCTTGGTGGCACTCCAGAGAAACCCCAAGAACACTGTTTCAAGGCTAGAGGGATCCTGAGGTCAATGTAGCAACAGGAAAGAGCTCCGTGGACCAAAAATCAACTCGAGATGAGAGGTTAGTCCCTGGCTTCGACTCCAGAGGAATACCACCTTACCACAAGCACCTCAAGAGGAGGCTTCTCTCAGCTCTAGGTATGTGAGAGGGACCCTGAGTTTGCGGCCTCAAGTGGAATGGACACCGCGATGCCCTGACTCGAAATAAGGCCGGATATCCCTGCAGTGACTTGAATGCAGGCTCGTCTTGCATTTCCCAAGATGAAAGGATGTCTGAAATCCCTGTGAAGACCCCAGAGAAAGACCTACTTCCCCACCTCATGGCGACCGGAGGCCTCACATCCTTTGAAAACTCCAGAGGTAGGCGGAGATCAGTGCCTCCAAAGGAGACGATGCCTGACTCCTCGTGAAACTTGATAGGAGTCCCAGGATTCCTGTGGCACGTGGAAAGGGACCCTTGGTCTCCCGCCTCAGCTGGAGAGGCGTCCCAATTGCCCTACCAAGCCTCGAGGAGAATCCCGAGTTGTCCCTCGCAACTAGGCAGGAGTCCTGACGTCGCTGAACAAACACGTGGCTGGAAGGCCCATCCCCGTCGTAACTCGACAATATACCCCAGGTTCCGGCCGCAACTCGAGAAAATCCATGAGACTTCCCCCTCGCCGCGAGATGCGGCCCGATTCCCCTGCACTGCGTGCAGAGCAATTCCGTGTTGCACATCACACATGAAAGGAGCCTTGATTTCCTTGATGGCACTCCAGAGAAACCCCAAGAACACTGTTTCAAGGCTAAAGTGATCCTGACGTCACTGTAGCAACATGAAACAGCTCCGTGGACCAAAAATCAACTCGAAATGAGAGGATAGTCCCTGGCTTCGACTCCAGAGGAATACCACCTCACCACAAGCACCTCAAGAGGAGGCTTCTCTCAGCTCTAGGTATGTGAGAGGGACCCTGAGTTTGCGGCCTCAAGTGGAATGGACACCGCGATGCCCTGACTCGAAATAAGGCCGGATATCCCTGCAGTGACTTGAATGCAGGTTCGTCTTGCATCTCCCAAGACGAAAGGATGTCTGAATCCCCTGTGGAGACCACAGAGAAAGACCTAGTTCCCCACCTCATCGCGACCGGAGGCCTCACATCCTTTGAAAACTCCAGAGGGACGCGGAGATCAGTGCCTCCAAAGGAGACGATGCCTGACTCCTCGTGAAACTTGATAGGAGTCCCAGGATTCCTTTGGCACGTGGAAAGGGACCCTTGGTCTCCCTCCTCAGCTGGAGAGGCGTCCCAATTGCCCTGCCAAGCCTCGAGGAGAATGCCGAGTTGTCCCTCGCAACTAGGCAGGAGTCCTGACGTCGCTGAACAAACACGTGGGTGGATGGGCCATCCCCATTTTAACTCGAGAATATACCCCAGGTTCCCGCCGCAACTCGAGAAAAACCATGAGACTTTCCCCTCGCCACGAGATGAGGCCCGATTCCCCTGCACTGCGTGCAGAGCAATTCCGTCTTGCACATCACACATGAAAGGAGCCTTGATTTCCTTGATGGCACTCCAGAGAAAACCCAAGAACACTGTTTCAAGGCTAGAGGGATCCTGAGGTCACTGTAGCAACACGAAAGAGCTCCGTGGACCAAAAATCAACTCGAGATGAGAGGTTAGTCCCTGGCTTCGACTCCAGAGGAATACCACCTAACCACAAGCACCTCAAGAGGAGGCTTCTCTCAGCTCTAGGTATGTGAGAGGGACCCTGAGTTTGCGGCCTCAAGTGGAATGGACACCGCGATGCCCTGACTCGAAATAAGGCCGGATATCCCTGCAGTGACTTGAATGCAGGCTCGTCTTGCATTTCCCAAGATGAAAGGATGTCTGAAATCCCTGTGGAGACCCCAGAGAAAGACCTACTTCCCCACCTCATGGCGACCGGAGGCCTCACATCCTTTGAAAACTCCAGAGGTACGCGGAGATCAGTGCCTCCAAAGGAGACGATGACTGACTCCTCGTGAAACTTGATAGGAGTCCCAGGATTCCTGTGGCACGTGGAAAGGGACCCTTGGTCTCCCCCCTCAGCTGGAGAGGCGTCCCAATTGCCCTACCAAGCCTCGAGGAGAATCCCGAGTTGTCCCTCGCAACTAGGCAGGAGTCCTGACGTCGCTGAACAAACACGTGGCTGGAAGGCCCATCCCCGTCGTAACTCGACAATATACCCCAGGTTCCGGCCGCAACTCGAGAAAATCCATGAGACTTCCCCCTCGCCGCGAGATGCGGCCCGATTCCCCTGCACTGCGTGCAGAGCAATTCCGTGTTGCACATCACACATGAAAGGAGCCTTGATTTCCTTGATGGCACTCCAGAGAAACCCCAAGAACACTGTTTCAAGGCTAAAGTGATCCTGACGTCACTGTAGCAACATGAAACAGCTCCGTGGACCAAAAATCAACTCGAAATGAGAGGTTAGTCCCTGGCTTCGACTCCAGAGGAATACCACCTTACCACAAGCACCTCAAGAGGAGGCTTCTCTCAGCTCTAGGTATGTGAGAGGGACCCTGAGTTTGTGGCCTCAAGTGGAATGGACACCGCGATGCCCTGACTCGAAATAAGGCCGGATATCCCTGCAGTGACTTGAATGCAGGCTCGTCTTGCATCTTCCAAGACGAAAGGATGTCTGAATCCCCTGTGGAGACCATAGAGAAAGACCTAGTTCCCCACCTCATCCCGACCGGAGTCCTCACATCCTATGAAAACTCCAGAGGTACGCGGAGATCAGTGCCTCCAAAGGAGACGATGCCTGACTCCTCGTGAAACTTGATAGGAGTCCCAGGATTCCTGTGGCACGTGGAAAGGGACCCTTGGTCTCCCGCTTCAGCTGGAGAGACGTTCCAATTGCCCTGCCAAGCCTTGAGGAAAATCCCGAGTTGTCCCTCGCATTAGGCAGGAGTCCTGCCGTCGCTGAACAAACACGTGGGTGGTAGGGCCATCCCCGTCGTAACTCGAGAATATACCCCAGGTTCCCGCCGCAACTGGAGAAAAACCATGAGACTTCCCCCTCGCCACGAGATGAGGCCCGATTCCCCTGCACTGCGTGCAGAGCAATTCCGTGTTGCACATCACACATGAAAGGAGCCTTGATTTCCTTGGTGGCACTCCAGAGAAACCCCAAGAACACTGTTTCAAGGCTAGAGGGATCCTGAGGTCACTGTAGCAACAGGAAAGAGCTCCGTGGACCAAAAATCAACTCGAGATGAGAGGTTAGTCCCTGGCTTCGACTCCAGAGGAATACCACCTTACCACAAGCACCTCAAGAGGAGGCTTCTCTCAGCTCTAGGTATGTGAGAGGGACCCTGAGTTTGCGGCCTCAAGTGGAATGGACACCGCGATGCCCTGACTCGAAATAAGGCCGGATATCCCTGCAGTGACTTGAATGCAGGCTCGTCTTGCATTTCCCAAGATGAAAGGATGTCTGAAATCCCTGTGGAGACCCCAGAGAAAGACCTACTTCCCCACCTCATGGCGACCGGAGGCCTCACATCCTTTGAAAACTCCAGAGGTAGGCGGAGATCAGTGCCTCCAAAGGAGACGATGCCTGACTCCTCGTGAAACTTGATAGGAGTCCCAGGATTCCTGTGGCACGTGGAAAGGGACCCTTGGTCTCCCGCCTCAGCTGGAGAGGCGTCCCAATTGCCCTACCAAGCCTCGAGGAGAATCCCGAGTTGTCCCTCGCAACTAGGCAGGAGTCCTGACGTCGCTGAACAAACACGTGGCTGGAAGGCCCATCCCCGTCGTAACTCGACAATATACCCCAGGTTCCGGCCGCAACTCGAGAAAATCCATGAGACTTCCCCCTCGCCGCGAGATGCGGCCCGATTCCCCTGCACTGCGTGCAGAGCAATTCCGTGTTGCACATCACACATGAAAGGAGCCTTGATTTTCTTGGTGGCACTCCAGAGAAACCCCAAGAACACTGTTTCAAGGCTAAAGTGATCCTGACGTCACTGTAGCAACATGAAACAGCTCCGTGGACCAAAAATCAACTCGAAATGAGAGGTTAGTCCCTGGCTTCGACTCCAGAGGAATACCACCTTACCACAAGCACCTCAAGAGGAGGCTTCTCTCAGCTCTAGGTATGTGAGAGGGACCCTGAGTTTGCGGCCTCAAGTGGAATGGACACCGTGATGCCCTGACTCGAAATAAGGCCGGATATCCCTGCAGTGACTTGAATGCAGGCTCGTCTTGCATCTCCCAAGACGAAAGGATGTCTGAAACCCCTGTGGAGACCACAGAGAAAGACCTCCTTCCCCACCTCATCGTGAACGGAGGCCTCACATCCTTTGAAAACTTCAGAGGTACGTGGAGATCAGTGCCTCCAAAGGAGACGATGCCTGACTCCTCGTGAAACTTGATAGGAGTCCCAGGATTCCTGTGCACGTGGAAAGGGACCCTTGGTCTCCCGCCTCAGCTGGAGAGGCGTCCCAATTGCCCTGCCAAGCCTCGAGGAGAATCCCGAGTTGTCCCTCGCAACTAGGCAGGAGTCCTGACGTCGCTGAACAAACACGTGGGTGGAAGGGCCATCCCCGTCGTAACTCGAGAATATACCCCAGGTTCCCGCCGCAACTCGAGAAAAACCATGAGACTTCCCCCTCGCCGCGAGATGAGGCCCGATTCCCGTGCACTGCCTGCAGAGCAATTCCGTGTTGCACATCACACATGAAAGGAGCCTTGATTTCGTTGATGGCACTCCAGAGAAACCCCAAGAAAACTTTTACAAGGCTAGAGGGATCCTGAGGTCACTGTAGCAACACGAAAGAGCTCCATGGACCAAAAATCAACTCGAGATGAGAGGTTAGTCCCTGGCTTCGCCTCCAGAGGAATACCACCTTACCACAAGCACCTCAAGAGGAGGCTTCTCTCAGCTCTAGGTATGTGAGAGGGACCCTGAGTTTGTGGCCTCAAGTGGAATGGACACCGCGATGCCCTGACTCGAAATAAGGCCGGATATCCCTGCAGTGACTTGAATGCAGGCTCGTCTTGCATCTCCCAAGGCGAAAGGATGTCTGAATCCCCTGTGGAGACCATAGAGAAAGACCTAGTTCCCCACCTCATCCCGACCGGAGTCCTCACATCCTATGAAAACTCCAGAGGTACGCGGAGATCAGTGCCTCCAAAGGAGACGATGCCTGACTCCTCGTGAAACTTGATAGGAGTCCCAGGATTCCTGTGGCACGTGGAAAGGGACCCTTGGTCTCCCGCTTCAGCTGGAGAGACGTTCCAATTGCCCTGCCAAGCCTTGAGGAAAATCCCGAGTTGTCCCTCGCATTAGGCAGGAGTCCTGCCGTCGCTGAACAAACACGTGGGTGGTAGGGCCATCCCCGTCGTAACTCGAGAATATACCCCAGGTTCCCGCCGCAACTGGAGAAAAACCATGAGACTTCCCCCTCGCCGCGAGATGAGGCCCGATTCCCCTGCACTGCGTGCAGAGCAATTCCGTGTTGCACATCACACATGAAAGGAGCCTTGATTTCCTTGGTGGCACTCCAGAGAAACCCCAAGAACACTGTTTCAAGGCTAGAGGGATCCTGAGGTCACTGTAGCAACAGGAAAGAGCTCCGTGGACCAAAAATCAACTCGAGATGAGAGGTTAGTCCCTGGCTTCGACTCCAGAGGAATACCACCTAACCACAAGCACCTCAAGAGGAGGCTTCTCTCAGCTCTAGGTATGTGAGAGGGACCCTGAGTTTGCGGCCTCAAGTGGAATGGACACCGCGATGCCCTGACTCGAAATAAGGCCGGATATCCCTGCAGTGACTTGAATGCAGGCTCGTCTTGCATTTCCCAAGATGAAAGGATGTCTGAAATCCCTGTGGAGACCCCAGAGAAAGACCTACTTCCCCACCTCATGGCGACCGGAGGCCTCACATCCTTTGAAAACTCCAGAGGTAGGCGGAGATCAGTGCCTCCAAAGGAGACGATGCCTGACTCCTCGTGAAACTTGATAGGAGTCCCAGGATTCCTGTGGCACGTGGAAAGGGACCCTTGGTCTCCCGCCTCAGCTGGAGAGGCGTCCCAATTGCCCTACCAAGCCTCGAGGAGAATCCCGAGTTGTCCCTCGCAACTAGGCAGGAGTCCTGACGTCGCTGAACAAACACGTGGCTGGAAGGCCCATCCCCGTCGTAACTCGACAATATACCCCAGGTTCCGGCCGCAACTCGAGAAAATCCATGAGACTTCCCCCTCGCCGCGAGATGCGGCCCGATTCCCCTGCACTGCGTGCAGAGCAATTCCGTGTTGCACATCACACATGAAAGGAGCCTTGATTTCCTTGATGGCACTCCAGAGAAACCCCAAGAACACTGTTTCAAGGCTAAAGTGATCCTGACGTCACTGTAGCAACATGAAACAGCTCCGTGGACCAAAAATCAACTCGAAATGAGAGGTTAGTCCCTGGCTTCGACTCCAGAGGAATACCACCTTACCACAAGCACCTCAAGAGGAGGCTTCTCTCAGCTCTAGGTATGTGAGAGGGACCCTGAGTTTGCGGCCTCAAGTGGAATGGACACCGTGATGCCCTGACTCGAAATAAGGCCGGATATCCCTGCAGTGACTTGAATGCAGGCTCGTCTTGCATCTCCCAAGACGAAAGGATGTCTGAAACCCCTGTGGAGACCACAGAGAAAGACCTACTTCCCCACCTCATCGTGAACGGAGGCCTCACATCCTTTGAAAACTTCAGAGGTACGTGGAGATCAGTGCCTCCAAAGGAGACGATGCCTGACTCCTCGTGAAACTTGATAGGAGTCCCAGGATTCCTGTGCACGTGGAAAGGGACCCTTGGTCTCCCGCCTCAGCTGGAGAGGCGTCCCAATTGCCCTGCCAAGCCTCGAGGAGAATCCCGAGTTGTCCCTCGCAACTAGGCAGGAGTCCTGACGTCGCTGAACAAACACGTGGGTGGAAGGGCCATCCCCGTCGTAACTCGATAATATACCCCAGGTTCCCGCCGCAACTCGAGAAAAACCATGAGACTTCCCCCTCGCCGCGAGATGAGGCCCGATTCCCGTGCACTGCCTGCAGAGCAATTCCGTGTTGCACATCACACATGAAAGGAGCCTTGATTTCCTTGATGGCACTCCAGAGAAACCCCAAGAAAACTTTTACAAGGCTAGAGGGATCCTGAGGTCACTGTAGCAACACGAAAGAGCTCCATGGACCAAAAATCAACTCGAGATGAGAGGTTAGTCCCTGGCTTCGACTCCAGAGGAATACCACCTTACCACAAGCACCTCAAGAGGAGGCTTCTCTCAGCTCTAGGTATGTGAGAGGGACCCTGAGTTTGCGGCCTCAAGTGGAATGGACACCGCGATGCCCTGACTCGAAATAAGGCCGGATATCCCTGCAGTGACTTGAATGCAGGCTCGTCTTGCATCTCCCAAGACGAAAGGATGTCTGAATCCCCTGTGGAGACCATAGAGAAAGACCTAGTTCCCCACCTCATCGTGACCGGAGTCCTCACATCCTATGAAAACTCCAGAGGTACGCGGAGATCAGTGCCTCCAAAGGAGACGATGCCTGACTCCTCGTGAAAATTGATAGGAGTCCCAGGATTCCTGTGGCACGTGGAAAGGGACCCTTGGTCTCCCGCTTCAGCTGGAGAGACGTCCCAATTGCCCTGCCAAGCCTCGAGGAAAATCCCGAGTTGTCCCTCGCATTAGGCAGGAGTCCTGCCGTCGCTGAACAAACACGTGGGTGGTAGGGCCATCCCCGTCGTAACTCGAGAATATACCCCAGGTTCCCGCCGCAACTGGAGAAAAACCATGAGACTTCCCCCTCACCGCGAGATGAGGCCTGATTCCCCTGCACTGCGTGCAGAGCAATTCCGTGTTGCACATCACACATGAAAGGAGCCTTGATTTCCTAGGTGGCACTCCAGAGAAACCCCAAGAACACTGTTTCAAGGCTAGAGGGATCCTGAGGTCACTGTAGCAACAGGAAAGAGCTCCGTGGACCAGAAATCAACTCGAGATGAGAGGTTAGTCCCTGGCTTCGACTCCAGAGGAATACCACCTAACCACAAGCACCTCAAGAGGAGGCTTCTCTCAGCTCTAGGTATGTGAGAGGGACCCTGAGTTTGCGGCCTCAAGTGGAATGGACACCGCGATGCCCTGACTCGAAATAAGGCCGGATATCCCTGCAGTGACTTGAATGCAGGCTCGTCTTGCATTTCCCAAGATGAAAGGATGTCTGAAATCCCTGTGGAGACCCCAGAGAAAGACCTACATCCCCACCTCATGGCGACCGGAGGCCTCACATCCTTTGAAAACTCCAGAGGTACGCGGAGATCAGTGCCTCCAAAGGAGACGATGCCTGACTCCTCGTGAAACTTGATAGGAGTCCCAGGATTCCTGTGGCACGTGGAAAGGGACCCTTGGTCTCCCGCCTCAGCTGGAGAGGCGTCCCAATTGCCCTACCAAGCCTCGAGGAGAATCCCGAGTTGTCCCTCGCAACTAGGCAGGAGTCCTGACGTCGCTGAACAAACACGTGGCTGGAAGGCCCATCCCCGTCGTAACTCGACAATATACCCCAGGTTCCGGCCGCAACTCGAGAAAATCCATGAGACTTCCCCCTCGCCGCAAGATGCGGCCCGATTCCCCTGCACTGCGTGCAGAGCAATTCCGTGTTGCACATCACACATGAAAGGAGCCTTGATTTCCTTGATGGCACTCCAGAGAAACCCCAAGAACACTGTTTCAAGGCTAAAGTGATCCTGACGTCACTGTAGCAACACGAAACAGCTCCGTGGACCAAAAATCAACTCGAAATGAGAGGTTAGTCCCTGGCTTCGACTCCAGAGGAATACCACCTTACCACAAGCACCTCAAGAGGAGGCTTCTCTCAGCTCTAGGTATGTGAGAGGGACCCTGAGTTTGCGGCCTCAAGTGGAATGGACACTGCAATTCCCTGATTCGAAATAAGGCCGGATATCCCTGCAGTGACTTGAATGCTGGCGCGTCTTGCATCTCCCAAGACGAAAGGATGTCTGAATCCCCTGTGGAGACCACAGAGAAAGACCTACTTCCCCACCTCATCGTGAACGGAGGCCTCACATCCTTTGAAAACTTCAGAGGTACGTGGAGATCAGTGCCTCCAAAGGAGACGATGCCTGACTCCTCGTGAAACTTGATAGGAGTCCCAGGATTCCTGTGCACGTGGAAAGGGACCCTTGGTCTCCCGCCTCAGCTGGAGAGGCGTCCCAATTGCCCTGCCAAGCCTCGAGGAGAATCCCGAGTTGTCCCTCGCAACTAGGCAGGAGTCCTGACGTCGCTGAACAAACACGTGGGTGGAAGGGCCATCCCCGTCGTAACTCGAGAATATACCCCAGGTTCCCACCGCAACTCGAGAAAAACCATGAGACTTCCCCCTCGCCGCGAGATGAGGCCCGATTCCCGTGCACTGCCTGCAGAGCAATTCCGTGTTGCACATCACACATGAAAGGAGCCTTGATTTCCTTGATGGCACTCCAGAGAAACCCCAAGAAAATTTTACAAGGCTAGAGGGATCCTGAGGTCACTGTAGCAACACGAAAGAGCTCCATGGACCAAAAATCAACTCGAGATGAGAGGTTAGTCCCTGGCTTCGACTCCAGAGGAATACCACCTTACCACAAGCACCTCAAGAGGAGGCTTCTCTCAGCTCTAGGTATGTGAGAGGGACCCTGAGTTTGCGGCCTCAAGTGGAATGGACACCGCGATGCCCTGACTCGAAATAAGGCCGGATATCCCTGCAGTGACTTGAATGCAGGCTCGTCTTGCATCTCCCAAGACGAAAGGATGTCTGAATCCCCTGTGGAGACCACAGAGAAAGACCTAGTTCCCCACCTCATGGCGACCGGAGTCCTCACATCCTATGAAAACTCCAGAGGTACGCGGAGATCAGTGCCTCCAAAGGAGACGATGCCTGACTCCTCGTGAAACTTGATAGGAGTCCCAGGATTCCTGTGGCACGTGGAAAGGGACCCTTGGTCTCCCGCTTCAGCTGGAGAGACGTCCCAATTGCCCTGCCAAGCCTCGAGGAAAAACCCGAGTTGTCCCTCGCATTAGGCAGGAGTCCTGCCGTCGCTGAACAAACACGTGGGTGGTAGGGCCATCCCCGTCGTAACTCGAGAGTATACCCCAGGTTCCCGCCGCAACTCGAGAAAAACCATGAGACTTCCCCCTCGCCGCGAGATGAGGCCCGATTCCCTGCACTGCGTGCAGAGCAATTCCGTGTTGCACATCACACATGAAAGGAGCCTTGATTTCCTTGATGGCACTCCAGAGAAACCCCAAGAACACTGTTTCAAGGCTAGAGGGATCCTGAGGTCACTGTAGCAACACGAAAGAGCTCCGTGGACCAAAAATCAACTCGAGATGAGAGGTTAGTCCCTGGCTTCGACTCCAGAGGAATACCACCTTACCACAAGCACCTCAAGAGGAGGCTTCTCTCAGCTCTAGGTATGTGAGAGGGACCCTGAGTTTGCGGCCTCAAGTGGAATGGACACCGCGATGCCCTGACTCGAAATAAGGCCGGATATCCCTGCAGTGACTTGAATGCAGGTTCGTCTTGCATCTCCCAAGACGAAAGGATGTCTGAATCCCCTGTGGAGACCACAGAGAAAGACCTAGTTCCCCACCTCATCGCGACCGGAGGCCTCACATCCTTTGAAAACTCCAGAGGGACGCGGAGATCAGTGCCTCCAAAGGAGACGATGCCTGACTCCTCGTGAAACTTGATAGGAGTCCCAGGATTCCTTTGGCACGTGGAAAGGGACCCTTGGTCTCCCTCCTCAGCTGGAGAGGCGTCCCAATTGCCCTGCCAAGCCTCGAGGAGAATGCCGAGTTGTCCCTCGCAACTAGGCAGGAGTCCTGACGTCGCTGAACAAACACGTGGGTGGATGGGCCATCCCCATTTTAACTCGAGAATATACCCCAGGTTCCCGCCGCAACTCGAGAAAAACCATGAGACTTTCCCCTCGCCACGAGATGAGGCCCGATTCCCCTGCACTGCGTGCAGAGCAATTCCGTCTTGCACATCACACATGAAAGGAGCCTTGATTTCCTTGATGGCACTCCAGAGAAAACCCAAGAACACTGTTTCAAGGCTAGAGGGATCCTGAGGTCACTGTAGCAACACGAAAGAGCTCCGTGGACCAAAAATCAACTCGAGATGAGAGGTTAGTCCCTGGCTTCGACTCCAGAGGAATACCACCTAACCACAAGCACCTCAAGAGGAGGCTTCTCTCAGCTCTAGGTATGTGAGAGGGACCCTGAGTTTGCGGCCTCAAGTGGAATGGACACCGCGATGCCCTGACTCGAAATAAGGCCGGATATCCCTGCAGTGACTTGAATGCAGGCTCGTCTTGCATTTCCCAAGATGAAAGGATGTCTGAAATCCCTGTGGAGACCCCAGAGAAAGACCTACTTCCCCACCTCATGGCGACCGGAGGCCTCACATCCTTTGAAAACTCCAGAGGTAAGCGGAGATCAGTGCCTCCAAAGGAGACGATGCCTGACTCCTCGTGAAACTTGATAGGAGTCCCAGGATTCCTGTGGCACGTGGAAAGGGACCCTTGGTCTCCCCCCTCAGCTGGAGAGGCGTCCCAATTGCCCTACCAAGCCTCGAGGAGAATCCCGAGTTGTCCCTCGCAACTAGGCAGGAGTCCTGACGTCGCTGAACAAACACGTGGCTGGAAGGCCCATCCCCGTCGTAACTCGACAATATACCCCAGGTTCCGGCCGCAACTCGAGAAAATCCATGAGACTTCCCCCTCGCCGCGAGATGCGGCCCGATTCCCCTGCACTGCGTGCAGAGCAATTCCGTGTTGCACATCACACATGAAAGGAGCCTTGATTTCCTTGATGGCACTCCAGAGAAACCCCAAGAACACTGTTTCAAGGCTAAAGTGATCCTGACGTCACTGTAGCAACATGAAACAGCTCCGTGGACCAAAAATCAACTCGAAATGAGAGGTTAGTCCCTGGCTTCGACTCCAGAGGAATACCACCTTACCACAAGCACCTCAAGAGGAGGCTTCTCTCAGCTCTAGGTATGTGAGAGGGACCCTGAGTTTGTGGCCTCAAGTGGAATGGACACCGCGATGCCCTGACTCGAAATAAGGCCGGATATCCCTGCAGTGACTTGAATGCAGGCTCGTCTTGCATCTTCCAAGACGAAAGGATGTCTGAATCCCCTGTGGAGACCATAGAGAAAGACCTAGTTCCCCACCTCATCCCGACCGGAGTCCTCACATCCTATGAAAACTCCAGAGGTACGCGGAGATCAGTGCCTCCAAAGGAGACGATGCCTGACTCCTCGTGAAACTTGATAGGAGTCCCAGGATTCCTGTGGCACGTGGAAAGGGACCCTTGGTCTCCCGCTTCAGCTGGAGAGACGTTCCAATTGCCCTGCCAAGCCTTGAGGAAAATCCCGAGTTGTCCCTCGCATTAGGCAGGAGTCCTGCCGTCGCTGAACAAACACGTGGGTGGTAGGGCCATCCCCGTCGTAACTCGAGAATATACCCCAGGTTCCCGCCGCAACTGGAGAAAAACCATGAGACTTCCCCCTCGCCACGAGATGAGGCCCGATTCCCCTGCACTGCGTGCAGAGCAATTCCGTGTTGCACATCACACATGAAAGGAGCCTTGATTTCCTTGGTGGCACTCCAGAGAAACCCCAAGAACACTGTTTCAAGGCTAGAGGGATCCTGAGGTCACTGTAGCAACAGGAAAGAGCTCCGTGGACCAAAAATCAACTCGAGATGAGAGGTTAGTCCCTGGCTTCGACTCCAGAGGAATACCACCTTACCACAAGCACCTCAAGAGGAGGCTTCTCTCAGCTCTAGGTATGTGAGAGGGACCCTGAGTTTGCGGCCTCAAGTGGAATGGACACCGCGATGCCCTGACTCGAAATAAGGCCGGATATCCCTGCAGTGACTTGAATGCAGGCTCGTCTTGCATTTCCCAAGATGAAAGGATGTCTGAAATCCCTGTGGAGACCCCAGAGAAAGACCTACTTCCCCACCTCATGGCGACCGGAGGCCTCACATCCTTTGAAAACTCCAGAGGTAGGCGGAGATCAGTGCCTCCAAAGGAGACGATGCCTGACTCCTCGTGAAACTTGATAGGAGTCCCAGGATTCCTGTGGCACGTGGAAAGGGACCCTTGGTCTCCCGCCTCAGCTGGAGAGGCGTCCCAATTGCCCTACCAAGCCTCGAGGAGAATCCCGAGTTGTCCCTCGCAACTAGGCAGGAGTCCTGACGTCGCTGAACAAACACGTGGCTGGAAGGCCCATCCCCGTCGTAACTCGACAATATACCCCAGGTTCCGGCCGCAACTCGAGAAAATCCATGAGACTTCCCCCTCGCCGCGAGATGCGGCCCGATTCCCCTGCACTGCGTGCAGAGCAATTCCGTGTTGCACATCACACATGAAAGGAGCCTTGATTTTCTTGGTGGCACTCCAGAGAAACCCCAAGAACACTGTTTCAAGGCTAAAGTGATCCTGACGTCACTGTAGCAACATGAAACAGCTCCGTGGACCAAAAATCAACTCGAAATGAGAGGTTAGTCCCTGGCTTCGACTCCAGAGGAATACCACCTTACCACAAGCACCTCAAGAGGAGGCTTCTCTCAGCTCTAGGTATGTGAGAGGGACCCTGAGTTTGCGGCCTCAAGTGGAATGGACACCGTGATGCCCTGACTCGAAATAAGGCCGGATATCCCTGCAGTGACTTGAATGCAGGCTCGTCTTGCATCTCCCAAGACGAAAGGATGTCTGAAACCCCTGTGGAGACCACAGAGAAAGACCTCCTTCCCCACCTCATCGTGAACGGAGGCCTCACATCCTTTGAAAACTTCAGAGGTACGTGGAGATCAGTGCCTCCAAAGGAGACGATGCCTGACTCCTCGTGAAACTTGATAGGAGTCCCAGGATTCCTGTGCACGTGGAAAGGGACCCTTGGTCTCCCGCCTCAGCTGGAGAGGCGTCCCAATTGCCCTGCCAAGCCTCGAGGAGAATCCCGAGTTGTCCCTCGCAACTAGGCAGGAGTCCTGACGTCGCTGAACAAACACGTGGGTGGAAGGGCCATCCCCGTCGTAACTCGAGAATATACCCCAGGTTCCCGCCGCAACTCGAGAAAAACCATGAGACTTCCCCCTCGCCGCGAGATGAGGCCCGATTCCCGTGCACTGCCTGCAGAGCAATTCCGTGTTGCACATCACACATGAAAGGAGCCTTGATTTCCTTGATGGCACTCCAGAGAAACCCCAAGAAAACTTTTACAAGGCTAGAGGGATCCTGAGGTCACTGTAGCAACACGAAAGAGCTCCATGGACCAAAAATCAACTCGAGATGAGAGGTTAGTCCCTGGCTTCGACTCCAGAGGAATACCACCTTACCACAAGCACCTCAAGAGGAGGCTTCTCTCAGCTCTAGGTATGTGAGAGGGACCCTGAGTTTGTGGCCTCAAGTGGAATGGACACCGCGATGCCCTGACTCGAAATAAGGCCGGATATCCCTGCAGTGACTTGAATGCAGGCTCGTCTTGCATCTCCCAAGACGAAAGGATGTCTGAATCCCCTGTGGAGACCATAGAGAAAGACCTAGTTCCCCACCTCATCCCGACCGGAGTCCTCACATCCTATGAAAACTCCAGAGGTACGCGGAGATCAGTGCCTCCAAAGGAGACGATGCCTGACTCCTCGTGAAACTTGATAGGAGTCCCAGGATTCCTGTGGCACGTGGAAAGGGACCCTTGGTCTCCCGCTTCAGCTGGAGAGACGTTCCAATTGCCCTGCCAAGCCTTGAGGAAAATCCCGAGTTGTCCCTCGCATTAGGCAGGAGTCCTGCCGTCGCTGAACAAACACGTGGGTGGTAGGGCCATCCCCGTCGTAACTCGAGAATATACCCCAGGTTCCCGCCGCAACTGGAGAAAAACCATGAGACTTCCCCCTCGCCGCGAGATGAGGCCCGATTCCCCTGCACTGCGTGCAGAGCAATTCCGTGTTGCACATCACACATGAAAGGAGCCTTGATTTCCTTGGTGGCACTCCAGAGAAACCCCAAGAACACTGTTTCAAGGCTAGAGGGATCCTGAGGTCACTGTAGCAACAGGAAAGAGCTCCGTGGACCAAAAATCAACTCGAGATGAGAGGTTAGTCCCTGGCTTCGACTCCAGAGGAATACCACCTAACCACAAGCACCTCAAGAGGAGGCTTCTCTCAGCTCTAGGAAATGTGAGAGGGACCCTGAGTTTGCGGCCTCAAGTGGAATGGACACCGCGATGCCCTGACTCGAAATAAGGCCGGATATCCCTGCAGTGACTTGAATGCAGGCTCGTCTTGCATTTCCCAAGATGAAAGGATGTCTGAAATCCCTGTGGAGACCCCAGAGAAAGACCTACTTCCCCACCTCATGGCGACCGGAGGCCTCACATCCTTTGAAAACTCCAGAGGTAGGCGGAGATCAGTGCCTCCAAAGGAGACGATGCCTGACTCCTCGTGAAACTTGATAGGAGTCCCAGGATTCCTGTGGCACGTGGAAAGGGACCCTTGGTCTCCCGCCTCAGCTGGAGAGGCGTCCCAATTGCCCTACCAAGCCTCGAGGAGAATCCCGAGTTGTCCCTCGCAACTAGGCAGGAGTCCTGACGTCGCTGAACAAACACGTGGCTGGAAGGCCCATCCCCGTCGTAACTCGACAATATACCCCAGGTTCCGGCCGCAACTCGAGAAAATCCATGAGACTTCCCCCTCGCCGCGAGATGCGGCCCGATTCCCCTGCACTGCGTGCAGAGCAATTCCGTGTTGCACATCACACATGAAAGGAGCCTTGATTTCCTTGATGGCACTCCAGAGAAACCCCAAGAACACTGTTTCAAGGCTAAAGTGATCCTGACGTCACTGTAGCAACATGAAACAGCTCCGTGGACCAAAAATCAACTCGAAATGAGAGGTTAGTCCCTGGCTTCGACTCCAGAGGAATACCACCTTACCACAAGCACCTCAAGAGGAGGCTTCTCTCAGCTCTAGGTATGTGAGAGGGACCCTGAGTTTGCGGCCTCAAGTGGAATGGACACCGTGATGCCCTGACTCGAAATAAGGCCGGATATCCCTGCAGTGACTTGAATGCAGGCTCGTCTTGCATCTCCCAAGACGAAAGGATGTCTGAAACCCCTGTGGAGACCACAGAGAAAGACCTACTTCCCCACCTCATCGTGAACGGAGGCCTCACATCCTTTGAAAACTTCAGAGGTACGTGGAGATCAGTGCCTCCAAAGGAGACGATGCCTGACTCCTCGTGAAACTTGATAGGAGTCCCAGGATTCCTGTGCACGTGGAAAGGGACCCTTGGTCTCCCGCCTCAGCTGGAGAGGCGTCCCAATTGCCCTGCCAAGCCTCGAGGAGAATCCCGAGTTGTCCCTCGCAACTAGGCAGGAGTCCTGACGTCGCTGAACAAACACGTGGGTGGAAGGGCCATCCCCGTCGTAACTCGATAATATACCCCAGGTTCCCGCCGCAACTCGAGAAAAACCATGAGACTTCCCCCTCGCCGCGAGATGAGGCCCGATTCCCGTGCACTGCCTGCAGAGCAATTCCGTGTTGCACATCACACATGAAAGGAGCCTTGATTTCCTTGATGGCACTCCAGAGAAACCCCAAGAAAACTTTTACAAGGCTAGAGGGATCCTGAGGTCACTGTAGCAACACGAAAGAGCTCCATGGACCAAAAATCAACTCGAGATGAGAGGTTAGTCCCTGGCTTCGACTCCAGAGGAATACCACCTTACCACAAGCACCTCAAGAGGAGGCTTCTCTCAGCTCTAGGTATGTGAGAGGGACCCTGAGTTTGCGGCCTCAAGTGGAATGGACACCGCGATGCCCTGACTCGAAATAAGGCCGGATATCCCTGCAGTGACTTGAATGCAGGCTCGTCTTGCATCTCCCAAGACGAAAGGATGTCTGAATCCCCTGTGGAGACCATAGAGAAAGACCTAGTTCCCCACCTCATCGTGACCGGAGTCCTCACATCCTATGAAAACTCCAGAGGTACGCGGAGATCAGTGCCTCCAAAGGAGACGATGCCTGACTCCTCGTGAAAATTGATAGGAGTCCCAGGATTCCTGTGGCACGTGGAAAGGGACCCTTGGTCTCCCGCTTCAGCTGGAGAGACGTCCCAATTGCCCTGCCAAGCCTCGAGGAAAATCCCGAGTTGTCCCTCGCATTAGGCAGGAGTCCTGCCGTCGCTGAACAAACACGTGGGTGGTAGGGCCATCCCCGTCGTAACTCGAGAATATACCCCAGGTTCCCGCCGCAACTGGAGAAAAACCATGAGACTTCCCCCTCACCGCGAGATGAGGCCTGATTCCCCTGCACTGCGTGCAGAGCAATTCCGTGTTGCACATCACACATGAAAGGAGCCTTGATTTCCTAGGTGGCACTCCAGAGAAACCCCAAGAACACTGTTTCAAGGCTAGAGGGATCCTGAGGTCACTGTAGCAACAGGAAAGAGCTCCGTGGACCAGAAATCAACTCGAGATGAGAGGTTAGTCCCTGGCTTCGACTCCAGAGGAATACCACCTAACCACAAGCACCTCAAGAGGAGGCTTCTCTCAGCTCTAGGTATGTGAGAGGGACCCTGAGTTTGCGGCCTCAAGTGGAATGGACACCGCGATGCCCTGACTCGAAATAAGGCCGGATATCCCTGCAGTGACTTGAATGCAGGCTCGTCTTGCATTTCCCAAGATGAAAGGATGTCTGAAATCCCTGTGGAGACCCCAGAGAAAGACCTACATCCCCACCTCATGGCGACCGGAGGCCTCACATCCTTTGAAAACTCCAGAGGTACGCGGAGATCAGTGCCTCCAAAGGAGACGATGCCTGACTCCTCGTGAAACTTGATAGGAGTCCCAGGATTCCTGTGGCACGTGGAAAGGGACCCTTGGTCTCCCGCCTCAGCTGGAGAGGCGTCCCAATTGCCCTACCAAGCCTCGAGGAGAATCCCGAGTTGTCCCTCGCAACTAGGCAGGAGTCCTGACGTCGCTGAACAAACACGTGGCTGGAAGGCCCATCCCCGTCGTAACTCGACAATATACCCCAGGTTCCGGCCGCAACTCGAGAAAATCCATGAGACTTCCCCCTCGCCGCAAGATGCGGCCCGATTCCCCTGCACTGCGTGCAGAGCAATTCCGTGTCGCACATCACACATGAAAGGAGCCTTGATTTCCTTGATGGCACTCCAGAGAAACCCCAAGAACACTGTTTCAAGGCTAAAGTGATCCTGACGTCACTGTAGCAACACGAAACAGCTCCGTGGACCAAAAATCAACTCGAAATGAGAGGTTAGTCCCTGGCTTCGACTCCAGAGGAATACCACCTTACCACAAGCACCTCAAGAGGAGGCTTCTCTCAGCTCTAGGTATGTGAGAGGGACCCTGAGTTTGCGGCCTCAAGTGGAATGGACACTGCAATTCCCTGATTCGAAATAAGGCCGGATATCCCTGCAGTGACTTGAATGCTGGCGCGTCTTGCATCTCCCAAGACGAAAGGATGTCTGAATCCCCTGTGGAGACCACAGAGAAAGACCTACTTCCCCACCTCATCGTGAACGGAGGCCTCACATCCTTTGAAAACTTCAGAGGTACGTGGAGATCAGTGCCTCCAAAGGAGACGATGCCTGACTCCTCGTGAAACTTGATAGGAGTCCCAGGATTCCTGTGCACGTGGAAAGGGACCCTTGGTCTCCCGCCTCAGCTGGAGAGGCGTCCCAATTGCCCTGCCAAGCCTCGAGGAGAATCCCGAGTTGTCCCTCGCAACTAGGCAGGAGTCCTGACGTCGCTGAACAAACACGTGGGTGGAAGGGCCATCCCCGTCGTAACTCGAGAATATACCCCAGGTTCCCACCGCAACTCGAGAAAAACCATGAGACTTCCCCCTCGCCGCGAGATGAGGCCCGATTCCCGTGCACTGCCTGCAGAGCAATTCCGTGTTGCACATCACACATGAAAGGAGCCTTGATTTCCTTGATGGCACTCCAGAGAAACCCCAAGAAAATTTTACAAGGCTAGAGGGATCCTGAGGTCACTGTAGCAACACGAAAGAGCTCCATGGACCAAAAATCAACTCGAGATGAGAGGTTAGTCCCTGGCTTCGACTCCAGAGGAATACCACCTTACCACAAGCACCTCAAGAGGAGGCTTCTCTCAGCTCTAGGTATGTGAGAGGGACCCTGAGTTTGCGGCCTCAAGTGGAATGGACACCGCGATGCCCTGACTCGAAATAAGGCCGGATATCCCTGCAGTGACTTGAATGCAGGCTCTTCTTGCATCTCCCAAGACGAAAGGATGTCTGAATCCCCTGTGGAGACCACAGAGAAAGACCTAGTTCCCCACCTCATGGCGACCGGAGTCCTCACATCCTATGAAAACTCCAGAGGTACGCGGAGATCAGTGCCTCCAAAGGAGACGATGCCTGACTCCTCGTGAAACTTGATAGGAGTCCCAGGATTCCTGTGGCACGTGGAAAGGGACCCTTGGTCTCCCGCTTCAGCTGGAGAGACGTCCCAATTGCCCTGCCAAGCCTCGAGGAAAAACCCGAGTTGTCCCTCGCATTAGGCAGGAGTCCTGCCGTCGCTGAACAAACACGTGGGTGGTAGGGCCATCCCCGTCGTAACTCGAGAGTATACCCCAGGTTCCCGCCGCAACTGGAGAAAAACCATGAGACTTCCCCCTCGCCGCGAGATGAGGCCCGATTCCCCTGCACTGCGTGCAGAGCAATTCCGTGTTGCACATCACACATGAAAGGAGCCTTGATTTCCTTGGTGGCACTCCAGAGAAACCCCAAGAACACTGTTTCAAGGCTAGAGGGATCCTGAGGTCACTGTAGCAACAGGAAAGAGCTCCGTGGACCAAAAATCAACTCGAGATGAGAGGTTAGTCCCTGGCTTCGACTCCAGAGGAATACCACCTAACCACAAGCACCTCAAGAGGAGGCTTCTCTCAGCTCTAGGTATGTGAGAGGGACCCTGAGTTTGCGGCCTCAAGTGGAATGGACACCGCGATGCCCTGACTCGAAATAAGGCCGGATATCCCTGCAGTGACTTGAATGCAGGCTCGTCTTGCATTTCCCAAGATGAAAGGATGTCTGAAATCCCTGTGGAGACCCCAGAGAAAGACCTACTTCCCCACCTCATGGCGACCGGAGGCCTCACATCCTTTGAAAACTCCAGAGGTAGGCGGAGATCAGTGCCTCCAAAGGAGACGATGCCTGACTCCTCGTGAAACTTGATAGGAGTCCCAGGATTCCTGTGGCACGTGGAAAGGGACCCTTGGTCTCCCGCCTCAGCTGGAGAGGCGTCCCAATTGCCCTACCAAGCCTCGAGGAGAATCCCGAGTTGTCCCTCGCAACTAGGCAGGAGTCCTGACGTCGCTGAACAAACACGTGGCTGGAAGGCCCATCCCCGTCGTAACTCGACAATATACCCCAGGTTCCGGCCGCAACTCGAGAAAATCCATGAGACTTCCCCCTCGCCGCGAGATGCGGCCCGATTCCCCTGCACTGTGTGCAGAGCAATTCCGTGTTGCACATCACACATGAAAGGAGCCTTGATTTCCTTGATGGCACTCCAGAGAAACCCCAAGAACACTGTTTCAAGGCTAAAGTGATCCTGACGTCACTGTAGCAACATGAAACAGCTCCGTGGACCAAAAATCAACTCGAAATGAGAGGTTAGTCCCTGGATTCGACTCCAGAGGAATACCACCTTACCACAAGCACCTCAAGAGGAGGCTTCTCTCAGCTCTAGGTATGTGAGAGGGACCCTGAGTTTGCGGCCTCAAGTGGAATGGACACCGTGATGCCCTGACTCGAAATAAGGCCGGATATCCCTGCAGTGACTTGAATGCAGGCTCGTCTTGCATCTCCCAAGACGAAAGGATGTCTGAAACCCCTGTGGAGACCACAGAGAAAGACCTACTTCCCCACCTCATCGTGAACGGAGGCCTCACATCCTTTGAAAACTTCAGAGGTACGTGGAGATCAGTGCCTCCAAAGGAGACGATGCCTGACTCCTCGTGAAACTTGATAGGAGTCCCAGGATTCCTGTGCACGTGGAAAGGGACCCTTGGTCTCCCGCCTCAGCTGGAGAGGCGTCCCAATTGCCCTGCCAAGCCTCGAGGAGAATCCCGAGTTGTCCCTCGCAACTAGGCAGGAGTCCTGACGTCGCTGAACAAACACGTGGGTGGAAGGGCCATCCCCGTCGTAACTCGATAATATACCCCAGGTTCCCGCCGCAACTCGAGAAAAACCATGAGACTTCCCCCTCGCCGCGAGATGAGGCCCGATTCCCGTGCACTGCCTGCAGAGCAATTCCGTGTTGCACATCACACATGAAAGGAGCCTTGATTTCCTTGATGGCACTCCAGAGAAACCCCAAGAAAACTTTTACAAGGCTAGAGGGATCCTGAGGTCACTGTAGCAACACGAAAGAGCTCCATGGACCAAAAATCAACTCGAGATGAGAGGTTAGTCCCTGGCTTCGACTCCAGAGGAATACCACCTTACCACAAGCACCTCAAGAGGAGGCTTCTCTCAGCTCTAGGTATGTGAGAGGGACCCTGAGTTTGCGGCCTCAAGTGGAATGGACACCGCGATGCCCTGACTCGAAATAAGGCCGGATATCCCTGCAGTGACTTGAATGCAGGCTCGTCTTGCATCTCCCAAGACGAAAGGATGTCTGAATCCCCTGTGGAGACCATAGAGAAAGACCTAGTTCCCCACCTCATCGTGACCGGAGTCCTCACATCCTATGAAAACTCCAGAGGTACGCGGAGATCAGTGCCTCCAAAGGAGACGATGCCTGACTCCTCGTGAAAATTGATAGGAGTCCCAGGATTCCTGTGGCACGTGGAAAGGGACCCTTGGTCTCCCGCTTCAGCTGGAGAGACGTCCCAATTGCCCTGCCAAGCCTCGAGGAAAATCCCGAGTTGTCCCTCGCATTAGGCAGGAGTCCTGCCGTCGCTGAACAAACACGTGGGTGGTAGGGCCATCCCCGTCGTAACTCGAGAATATACCCCAGGTTCCCGCCGCAACTGGAGAAAAACCATGAGACTTCCCCCTCACCGCGAGATGAGGCCTGATTCCCCTGCACTGCGTGCAGAGCAATTCCGTGTTGCACATCACACATGAAAGGAGCCTTGATTTCCTAGGTGGCACTCCAGAGAAACCCCAAGAACACTGTTTCAAGGCTAGAGGGATCCTGAGGTCACTGTAGCAACAGGAAAGAGCTCCGTGGACCAGAAATCAACTCGAGATGAGAGGTTAGTCCCTGGCTTCGACTCCAGAGGAATACCACCTAACCACAAGCACCTCAAGAGGAGGCTTCTCTCAGCTCTAGGTATGTGAGAGGGACCCTGAGTTTGCGGCCTCAAGTGGAATGGACACCGCGATGCCCTGACTCGAAATAAGGCCGGATATCCCTGCAGTGACTTGAATGCAGGCTCGTCTTGCATTTCCCAAGATGAAAGGATGTCTGAAATCCCTGTGGAGACCCCAGAGAAAGACCTACATCCCCACCTCATGGCGACCGGAGGCCTCACATCCTTTGAAAACTCCAGAGGTACGCGGAGATCAGTGCCTCCAAAGGAGACGATGCCTGACTCCTCGTGAAACTTGATAGGAGTCCCAGGATTCCTGTGGCACGTGGAAAGGGACCCTTGGTCTCCCGCCTCAGCTGGAGAGGCGTCCCAATTGCCCTACCAAGCCTCGAGGAGAATCCCGAGTTGTCCCTCGCAACTAGGCAGGAGTCCTGACGTCGCTGAACAAACACGTGGCTGGAAGGCCCATCCCCGTCGTAACTCGACAATATACCCCAGGTTCCGGCCGCAACTCGAGAAAATCCATGAGACTTCCCCCTCGCCGCAAGATGCGGCCCGATTCCCCTGCACTGCGTGCAGAGCAATTCCGTGTTGCACATCACACATGAAAGGAGCCTTGATTTCCTTGATGGCACTCCAGAGAAACCCCAAGAACACTGTTTCAAGGCTAAAGTGATCCTGACGTCACTGTAGCAACACGAAACAGCTCCGTGGACCAAAAATCAACTCGAAATGAGAGGTTAGTCCCTGGCTTCGACTCCAGAGGAATACCACCTTACCACAAGCACCTCAAGAGGAGGCTTCTCTCAGCTCTAGGTATGTGAGAGGGACCCTGAGTTTGCGGCCTCAAGTGGAATGGACACTGCAATTCCCTGATTCGAAATAAGGCCGGATATCCCTGCAGTGACTTGAATGCTGGCGCGTCTTGCATCTCCCAAGACGAAAGGATGTCTGAATCCCCTGTGGAGACCACAGAGAAAGACCTACTTCCCCACCTCATCGTGAACGGAGGCCTCACATCCTTTGAAAACTTCAGAGGTACGTGGAGATCAGTGCCTCCAAAGGAGACGATGCCTGACTCCTCGTGAAACTTGATAGGAGTCCCAGGATTCCTGTGCACGTGGAAAGGGACCCTTGGTCTCCCGCCTCAGCTGGAGAGGCGTCCCAATTGCCCTGCCAAGCCTCGAGGAGAATCCCGAGTTGTCCCTCGCAACTAGGCAGGAGTCCTGACGTCGCTGAACAAACACGTGGGTGGAAGGGCCATCCCCGTCGTAACTCGAGAATATACCCCAGGTTCCCACCGCAACTCGAGAAAAACCATGAGACTTCCCCCTCGCCGCGAGATGAGGCCCGATTCCCGTGCACTGCCTGCAGAGCAATTCCGTGTTGCACATCACACATGAAAGGAGCCTTGATTTCCTTGATGGCACTCCAGAGAAACCCCAAGAAAATTTTACAAGGCTAGAGGGATCCTGAGGTCACTGTAGCAACACGAAAGAGCTCCATGGACCAAAAATCAACTCGAGATGAGAGGTTAGTCCCTGGCTTCGACTCCAGAGGAATACCACCTTACCACAAGCACCTCAAGAGGAGGCTTCTCTCAGCTCTAGGTATGTGAGAGGGACCCTGAGTTTGCGGCCTCAAGTGGAATGGACACCGCGATGCCCTGACTCGAAATAAGGCCGGATATCCCTGCAGTGACTTGAATGCAGGCTCGTCTTGCATCTCCCAAGACGAAAGGATGTCTGAATCCCCTGTGGAGACCACAGAGAAAGACCTAGTTCCCCACCTCATGGCGACCGGAGTCCTCACATCCTATGAAAACTCCAGAGGTACGCGGAGATCAGTGCCTCCAAAGGAGACGATGCCTGACTCCTCGTGAAACTTGATAGGAGTCCCAGGATTCCTGTGGCACGTGGAAAGGGACCCTTGGTCTCCCGCTTCAGCTGGAGAGACGTCCCAATTGCCCTGCCAAGCCTCGAGGAAAAACCCGAGTTGTCCCTCGCATTAGGCAGGAGTCCTGCCGTCGCTGAACAAACACGTGGGTGGTAGGGCCATCCCCGTCGTAACTCGAGAGTATACCCCAGGTTCCCGCCGCAACTCGAGAAAAACCATGAGACTTCCCCCTCGCCGCGAGATGAGGCCCGATTCCCTGCACTGCGTGCAGAGCAATTCCGTGTTGCACATCACACATGAAAGGAGCCTTGATTTCCTTGATGGCACTCCAGAGAAACCCCAAGAACACTGTTTCAAGGCTAGAGGGATCCTGAGGTCACTGTAGCAACACGAAAGAGCTCCGTGGACCAAAAATCAACTCGAGATGAGAGGTTAGTCCCTGGCTTCGACTCCAGAGGAATACCACCTTACCACAAGCACCTCAAGAGGATGCTTCTATCAGCTCTAGGTATGTGAGAGGGACCCTGAGTTTGCGGCCTCAAGTGGAATGGACACCGCGATGTATTGACTCGAAATAAGGCCAGATATCCCTGCAGTGATGAATGCAGGCTCGTCTTGCATCTCCCAAGACGAAAGGATGTCTGAATCCCCTGTGGAGACACAGAGAAAGACTTAGTTCCCCACCTCATCGCGACCGGAGGCCTCATATCCTTTGAAAACTCCAGAGGTACGCGGAGATCAGCCCCTCCAAAGGAGACGATGCCTGACTCCTCGTGAAACTTGATAGGAGTCCCAGGATTCCTGTGGCACGTGGAAAGGGACCCTTGATCTCCCGCCTCAGCTGGAGAGGCGTCCCAATTGCGCTGCCAAGCCTCGAGGAGAATGCCGCGTTGTCCCTCGCAACTAGGCAGGAGTCCTGACGTTGCTGAACAAACACGTGGTTGGAAGGGCCATCCCCGTCGTAACTCGAGAATATACCCCAGGTTCCCGCCGCAACTTGAGAAAAACCATGAGACTTCCCCCTCGCCGCGAGATGAGGCCCGATTCCCCTGCACTGCGTGCAGAGCAATTCCGTGTTGCACATCCCACATGAAACGAGCTTTGATTTCCTTGATGGCACTCCAGAGAAACCCCAAGAAAACTGTTTCAAGGCTAGAGGGATCCTGATGTAACTGTAGCCACACGAAAGAGCTCCGTGGACCAGAAATCAACTCGAGATGAGAGGTTAGTCCCTGGCTTCGACTCCAGAGGAATACCACCTTACCACAAGCACCTCAAGAGGAGGCTTCTCTCAGCTCTAGGTATGTGAGAGGGACCCTGAGTTTGCGGCCTCAACTGGAATGGACACCGCAATGCCCTGACTCGAAATAAGGCCGGATATCCCTGCAGTGACTTGAATGCAGGCTCGTCTTGCATCTCCCAAGACGAAAGGATGTCTGAATCCCCTGTGGAGACAACAGAGAAAGACCTAGTTCCCCACCTCATCGCGACCGGAGGCCTCACATCCTTTGAAAACTCCAGAGGGACGCGGAGATCAGTGCCTCCAAAGGAGACGATGCCTGACTCCTCGTGAAACTTGATAGGAGTCCCAGGATTCCTGTGGCAAGTGGAAAGGGACCCTTGGTCTCCCTCCTCAGCTGGAGAGGCGTCCCAATTGCCCTGCCAAGCCTCGAGGAGAATGCCGAGTTGTCCCTCGGAACTAGGCAGGAGTCCTGACGTCGCTGAACAAACACGTGGGTGGATGGGTCATCCCCATTGTAACTCGAGAATATACCCCAGGTTCCCGCCGCAACTCGAGAAAAACCATGAGACTTTCCCCTCGCCGCGAGATGAGGCCCGATTCCCCTGCACTGCGTGCAGAGCAATTCCGTCTTGCACATCACACATGAAAGGAGCCTTGATTTCCTTGATGGCACTCCAGAGAAAACCCAAGAACACTGTTTCAAGGCTAGAGGGATCCTGAGGTCACTGTAGCATCATGAAAGAGCTCCGTGGACCAAAAATCAACTCGAGATGAGAGGTTAGTCCCTGGCTTCGACTCCAGAGGAATACCACCTAACCACAAGCACCTCAAGAGGAGGCTTCTCTCAGCTCTAGGTATGTGAGAGGGACCCTGAGTTTGCGGCCTCAAGTGGAATGGACACCGCCATGCCCTGACTCGAAATAAGGCCGGATATCCCTGCAGTGACTTGAATGCTGGCTCGTCTTGCATCTCCCAAGATGAAAGGATGTCTGAAATTCCTGTGGAGACCACAGAGGAAGACCTAGTTCCCCACCTCATGGCGACCGGAGGCCTCACATCCTTTGAAAACTCCAGAGGTACGCGGAGATCAGTGCCTCCAAAGGAGACGATGCCTGACTCCTCGTGAAACTTGATAGGAGTCCCAGGATTCCTGTGGCACGTGGAAAGGGACCCTTGGTCTCCCGCCTCAGCTGGAGAGGCGTCCCAATTGCCCTGTCAAGCCTCGAGGAGAATCCCGAGTTGTCCCTCGCAACTAGGCAGGAGTCCTGACGTTGCTGAACAAACACGTGGTTGGAAGGGCCATCCCCGTCGTAACTCGAGAATATACCCCAGGTTCCCGCCGCAACTCGAGAAAAACCATGAGACTTCCCCCTCGCCGCGAGATGAGGCCCGATTCCCCTGCACTGCGTGCAGAGTAATTCCGTGTTGCACATCCCACATGAAAGGAGCTTTGATTTCCTTGATGGCACTCCAGAGAAACCCCAAGAAAACTTTTTCAAGGCTAGAGGGATCCTGATGTAACTGTAGCCACACGAAAGAGCTCCGTGGACCAGAAATCAACTCGAGATGAGAGGTTAGTCCCTGGCTTCGACTCCAGAGGAATACCACCTTACCACAAGCACCTCAAGAGGAGGCTTCTCTCAGCTCTAGGTATGTGAGAGGGACCCTGAGTTTGCGGCCTCAACTGGAATGGACACCGCAATGCCCTGACTCGAAATAAGGCCGGATATCCCTGCAGTGACTTGAATGCAGGCTCGTCTTGCATCTCCCAAGACGAAAGGATGTCTGAATCCCCTGTTGAGACCACAGAGAAAGACCTAGTTCCCCACCTCATGGCGACCGGAGGCCTCACATCCTTTGAAAACTCCAGAGGGACGCGGAGATCAGTGCCTCCAAAGGAGACGATGCCTGACTCCTCGTGAAACTTGATAGGAGTCCCAGGATTCCTGTGGCACGTGGAAAGGGACCCTTGGTCTCCCTCCTCAGCTGGAGAGGCGTCCCAATTGCCCTGCCAAGCCTCGAGGAGATGCCGAGTTGTCCCTCGCAACTAGGCAGGAGTCCTGACGTCGCTGAACAAACACGTGGGTGGATGGGCAATCCCCATTGTAACTCGAGAATATACCCCAGGTTCCCGCCGCAACTCGAGAAAAACCATGAGACTTTCCCCTCGCCGCGAGATGAGGCCCGATTCCCCTGCAGTGCGTGCAGAGCAATTCCGTCTTGCACATCACACATGAAAGGAGCCTTGATTTCCTTGATGGCACTCCAGAGAAAACCCAAGAACACTGTTTCAAGGCTAGAGGGATCCTGAGGTCACTGTAGCAACATGAAAGAGCTCCGTGGACCAAAAATCAACTCGAGATGAGAGGTTAGTCCCTGGCTTCGACTCCAGAGGAATACCACCTAACCACAAGCACCTCAAGAGGAGGCTTCTCTCAGCTCTAGGTATGTGAGAGGGACCCTGAGTTTGCGGCCTCAAGTGGAATGGAAACCGCGATGCCCTGACTCGAAATAAGGCCGGATATCCCTGCAGTGACTTGAATGCAGGCTCGTCTTGCATCTCCCAAGATGAAAGGATGTCTGAAATCCCTGTGGAGACCACAGAGGAAGACCTAGTTCCCCACCTCAAGGCGACCGGAGGCCTCACATCCTTTGAAAACTCCAGAGGTATGCGGAGATCAGTGCCTCCAAAGGAGACGATGCCTGACTCCTCGTGAAACTTGATAGGAGTCCCCGGATTCCTGTGGCAAGTGGAAAGGGACACTTGGTCTCCCGCCTCAGCTGGAGAGGCGTCCCAATTGCCCTGCAAAGCCTCGAGGAAAATCCCGAGTTGTCCCTCGCAACTTGGCAGGAGTCCTGACGTCGCTGAACAAAAACGTGGCTGGAAGGGCCATCCCCGTCGTAACTCGAGAATATACCCAGGTTCCCGCCGCAAGTCGAGAAAAACCATGAGACTTCCCCCTCGCCGCGAGATGAGGCCTGATTCCCCTGCACTGCGTGCAGAGCAATTCCGTGGTGCACATCACACATGAAAGGAGCCTTGATTTCCTTGATGGCACTCCAGAGAAACCCCAAGAACACTGTTTCAAGGCTAGAGGGATCCTGAGGTCACTATAGCAACACGAAAGAGCTCCGTGGACCAAAAATCCACTCAAGATGAGGGGTTAGTCCCTGGCTTCGACTCCAGAGGAATACCACCTTACTTCAAGCACGTCAAGAGGAGGCTTTTCTCATCTCTAGGTATGTGAGAGGGACCCTGAGTTTGCGGCCTCAAGTGGAATGGACACCGCGATGCCCTGACTCGAAATAAGGCCGGATATCCCTGCAGTGACTTGAATGCAGGATCGTCTTGCATCTCCCAAGACGAAAGGATGTCTGAATCCCCTGTGGAGATACAGAGAAAGACCTAGTTCCCCACCTCATTGCGACCGGAGGCCTCACATCCTTTGAAAACTCCAGAGGTACGCGGAGATCAGTGCCTCCAAAGGAGACGATGCCTGACTCCTCGTGAAACTTGATAGGAGTCCCAGGATTCCTGTGGCACGTGGAAAGGGACCCTTGGTCTCCCGCCTCAGCTGGAGAGGCGTCCCAATTGCCCTGCCAAGCCTCGAGGAGAATCCCGAGTTGTCCCTCGCAACTAGGCAGGAGTCCTGACGTTGCTGAAAAAACACGTGGGTGGAAGGGCCATCCCCGTCGTAACTCGAGAATATACCCCAGGTTCCCGCCGCAACTCGAGAAAAACCATGAGACTTCCCCCTCGCCGCGAGATGAGGCCCGATTCCCCTGCACTGCGTGCAGAGCAATTCCGTGTTGCACATCCCACATGAAAGGAGCTTTGATTTCCTTGATGGCACTCCAGAGAAACCCCAAGAAAACTGTTTCAAGGCTAGAGGGATCCTGATGTAACTGTAGCCACACGAAAGAGCTCCGTGGACCAGAAATCAACTCGAGATGAGAGGTTAGTCCCTGGCTTCGACTCCAGAGGAATACCACCTTACCACAAGCACCTCAAGAGGAGGCTTCTCTCAGCTCTAGGTATGTGAGAGGGACCCTGAGTTTGCGGCCTCAACTTGAATGGACACCGCGATGCCCTGACTCGAAATAAGGCCGGATATCCCTGCAGTGACTTGAATGCAGGCTCGTCTTGCATCTCCCAAGACGAAAGGATGTCTGAATCCCCTGTGGAGACCACAGAGAAAGACCTAGTTCCCCACCTCATCGCGACCGGAGGCCTCACATCCTTTGAAAACTCCAGAGGGACGCGGAGATCAGTGCCTCCAAAGGAGACGATGCCTGACTCCTCGTGAAACTTGATAGGAGTCCCAGGATTCCTGTGGCACGTGGAAAGGGACCCTTGGTCTCCTGCCTCAGCTGGAGAGGCGTCCCAATTGCCCTGCCAAGCCTCGAGGAGAATGCCGAGTTGTCCCTCGCAACTAGGCAGGAGTCCTGACGTCGCTGAACAAACACGTGGGTGGATGGGCCATCCCCATTTTAACTCGAGAATATACCCCAGGTTCCCGCCGCAACTCGAGAAAAACCATGAGACTTTCCCCTCGCCGCGAGATGAGGCCCGATTCCCCTGCACTGCGTGCAGAGCAATTCCGTCTTGCACATCACACATGAAAGGAGCCTTGATTTCCTTGATGGCACTCCAGAGAAAACCCAAGAACACTGTTTCAAGGCTAGAGGGATCCTGAGGTCACTGTAGCAACACGAAAGAGCTCCGTGGACCAAAAATCAACTCGAGATCAGAGGTTAGTCCCTCGCTTCGATTCCAGAGGAATACCACCTAACCACAAGCACCTCAAGAGGAGGCTTCTCTCAGCTCTAGGTATGTGAGAGGGACCCTGAGTTTGCGGCCTCAAGTGGAATGGACACCGCGATGCCCTGACTCGAAATAAGGCTGGATATCCCTGCAGTGACTTGAATGCAGGCTCGTCTTGCATTTCCCAAGATGAAAGGATGTCTGAAATCCCTGTGGAGACCCCAGAGAAAGACCTAGTTCCCCACCTCATGGCGACCGGAGGCCTCACATCCTTTGAAAACTCCAGAGGTACGCGGAGATCAGTGCCTCCAAAGGAGACGATGCCTGACTCCTCGTGAAACTTGATAGGAGTCCCAGGATTCCTGTGGCACGTGGAAAGGGAACGTTGGTCTCCCGCCTCAGCTGGAGAGGCGTCCCAATTGCCCTGCCAAGCCTCGAGGAGAATCCCGAGTTGTCCCTCGCAACTAGGCAGGAGTCCTGACGTCGCTGAACAAACACGTGGCTGGAAGGCCCATCCCAGTCGTAACTCGAGAATATACCCCAGGTTCCCACAGCAACTCGAGAAAAACCATGAGACTTCCCCCTCGCCGCGAAATGAGGCCCGATTCCCCTGCACTGCCTGCAGAGCAATTCCGTGTTGCACATCACACATGAAAGGAGCCTTGATTTCCTTGATGGCACTCCAGAGAAACCCCAAGAAAACTGTTTCAAGGCTAGAGGGATCCTGATGTAACTGTAGCCACACGAAAGAGCTCCGTGGACCAGAAATCAACTCGAGATGAGAGGTTAGTCCCTGGCTTCGACTCCAGAGGAATACCACCTTACCACAAGCACCTCAAGAGGAAGCTTCTCTCATCTCTAGGTATGTGAGAGGGACCCTGAGTTTGCGGCCTCAAGTGGAATGGACACCGCGATGCCCTGACTCGAAATAAGGCCGGATATCCCTGCAGTGACTTGAATGCAGGCTCGTCTTGCATTTCCCAAGACGAAAGGATGTCTGAATCCCCTGTGGAGACCACAGAAAAAGACCTAGTTCCCCACATCATCGCAACCGGAGGCCTCACATCCTTTGAAAAGTCCAGAGGTACGCGGAGATCAGTGCCTCCAAAGGAGACGATGCCTGACTCCTCGTGAAACTTGATAGGAGTCCCAGGATTCCTGTGGCACGTGGAAAGGGACCCTTGGTCTCCCACCTCAGCTGGATAGGCATCCCAATTGTCCTCCCAAGCCTCAAGGAGAATCCCGAGTTGTCCGTCGCAACTAGGCAGGAGTCCTGACGTCGCTGAACAAACACGTGGGTGGAAGGGCCATCCCCGTCGTAACTCGAGAGTATACCCCAGGTTCCCGCCGCTACTCGAGAAAAACCATGAGACTTCCCCCTCGCCGCGAGATGAGGCCCGATTCCCCTGCACTGCGTGCAGAGCAATTCCGTGTTGCACATCACACATGAAAGGAGCCTTGATTTCCTTGATGGCACTCCAGAGAAACCCCAAGAACACTGTTTCAAGGCTAGAGGGATCCTGAGGTCACTGTAGCAACATGAAAGAGCTCCGTGGCCCAAAAATCAACTCGAGATGAGAGGTTAGTCCCTGGCGTCGACTCCAGAGGAATACCACGTTACCTCAAGCACCTCAAGAGGAGGCTTCTCTCAGCTCTAGGTATGTGAGAGGGACCCTGAGTTTGCGGCCTCAAGTGGAATGGACACCGCGATGCCCTGACTCGAAATAAGGCCGGATATCCCTGCAGTGACTTGAATGCAGGCTCGTCTTGCATCTCCCAAGACGAAAGGATGTCTGAATCCCCTGTGGAGACCACAGAGAAAGACCTAGTTCCCCACATCTTCACGACCGGAGGCCTCACATCCTTTGAAAACTCCAGAGGTACGCGGAGATCAGTGCCTCCAAAGGAGACGATGCCTGACTCCTCGTGAAACTTGATAGGAGTCCCAGGATTACTGTGGCACGTGGAAAGGGACCCTTGGTCTCCCGTCTCAGCTGGAGAGGCATCCCAATTGCCCTGCCAAGCCTCGAGGAGAATCCCGAGTTGTCCCTCGCAACTAGGCAGGAGTCCTGACCGGGCTGAACAAACACGTGGGTGGAAGGGCCATCCCCGTCGTAACTCGAGAATATACCCCAGGTTCAGGCCGCAACTCGAGAAAAACCATGAGACTTCCCCCTCGCCACAAGATGAGGCCCGATTCCCCGGCACTGCATGCAGAGCAATTCCGTGTTGCACATCACACATGAAAGGAGCCTTGATTTCCTTGATGGCACTCCAGAGAAACCCCAAGAACACTGTTTCAAGGCTAGAGGGATCCTGAGATCACTGTAGCAACACGAAAGAGCTCCGTGGACCAAAAATCAACTCGAGATGAGGGGTTAGTCCCTGTCTTCGACTCCAGAGGAATACCACCTTACCACAAGCACCTCAAGAGGAGGCTTCTCTCAGCTCTAGGTATGTGAGAGGGACCCTGAGATTGCAGCCTCAAGTGGAATGGACACCTGGATGCCCTGACTCGAAATAAGGCCGGATATCCCTGCAGTGACTAGAATGCAGGCTCGTCTTGCATCTCCCAAGACGAAAGGATGTCTGAATCCCCTGTGGAGAACACAGAGAAAGACCTAGTTCCCCACCTCATCGCGACCGGAGGCCTCACATCCTTTGAAAACTCCAGAGGTAAGCGGAGATCAGTGCCTCCAAAAGAGACGATGCCTGACTCCTCGTGAAACTTGATAGGAGTCCCAGGATTCCTGTGGCACGTGGAAAGGGACCCTTGGTCTCCCGTCTCAGCTGGAGAGGCGTCCCAATTGCCCTGCCAAGCCTCGAGGAGAATCCCGAGTTGTCCCTCGCAACTAGACAGGAGTCCTGACGTCGCTGAACAAACACGTGGGTGGAAGGGCCATCCCTGTCGTAACTCGAGAATATACCCCAGGTTCCCGCCGCAACTCGAGAAAAACCATGAGACTTCCCCCTCGCCGCGAGATGAGGCCCGATTCCCCTGCACTGCGTGCAGAGCAATTCCGTGTTGCACATCACACATGAAAGGAGCCTTGATTTCCTTGATGGCACTCCAGAGAAACCCCAAGAACACTGTTTCAAGGCTAGAGGGATCCTGAGGTCACTGTAGCAACACGAAAGAGCTCCGTGGACCAAAAATCAACTCGAGATGAGAGGTTAGTCCCTGGCTTCGACTGCAGAGGAATACCACCTTACCACAAGCACCTCAAGAGGAGGCTTCTCTCAGCTCTAGGTATGTGAGACGGACCCTGAGTTTGCGGCCTCAAGTGGAATGGACACCGTGATGCCCTGACTCGAAATAAGGCCGGATATCCCTGCAGTGACTTGAATGCAGGCTCGTCTTGTATCTCCCAAGATGAAAGGATGTCTGAAATCCCTGTGGAGACCACAGAGAAAGACCTAGTTCCCCACCTCATGGCGACCGGAGGCCTCACATCCTTTGAAAACTCCAGAGGGACGCGGAGATCAGTGCCTCCAAAGGAGACGATGCCTGACTCCTCGTGAAACTTGATAGGAGTCCCAGGATTCCTGTGGCACGTGGAAAGGGACCCTTGGTCTCCCTCCTCAGCTGGAGAGGCGTCCCAATTGCCCTGCCAAGCCTCGAGGAGAATGCCGAGTTGTCCCTCGCAACTAGGCAGGAGTCCTGACGTCGCTGAACAAACACGTGGGTGGATGGGCCATCCCCATTGTAACTCGAGAATATACCCCAGGTTCCCGCCGCAACTCGAGAAAAACCATGAGACTTTCCCCTCGCCGCGAGATGAGGCCCGATTCCCCTGCACTGCGTGCAGAGCAATTCCGTCTTGCACATCACACATGAAAGGAGCCTTGATTTCCTTGATGGCACTCCAGAGAAAACCCAAGAACACTGTTTCAAGGCTAGAGGGATCCTGAGGTCACTGTAGCAACATGAAAGAGCTCCGTGGACCAAAAATCAACTCGAGTTGAGAGGTTAGTCCCTGGCTTCGACTCCAGAGGAATACCACCTAACCACAAGCACCTCAAGAGGAGGCTTCTCTCAGCTCTAGGTATGTGAGAGGGACCCTGAGTTTGCGGCCTCAAGTGGAATGGAAACCGCGATGCCCTGACTCGAAATAAGGCCGGATATCCCTGCAGTGACTTGAATGCAGGCTCGTCTTGCATCTCCCAAGATGAAAGGATGTCTGAAATCCCTGTGGAGACCACAGAGGAAGACCTAGTTCCCCACCTCAAGGCGACCGGAGGCCTCACATCCTTTGAAAACTCCAGAGGTATGCGGAGATCAGTGCCTCCAAAGGAGACGATGCCTGACTCCTCGTGAAACTTGATAGGAGTCCCCGGATTCCTGTGGCAAGTGGAAAGGGACACTTGGTCTCCCGCCTCAGCTGGAGAGGCGTCCCAATTGCCCTGCCAAGCCTCGAGGAGAATCCCGAGTTGTCCCTCGCAACTTGGCAGGAGTCCTGACGTCGCTGAACAAACACGTGGCTGGAAGGGCCATCCCCGTCGTAACTCGAGAATATACCCAGGTTCCCGCCGCAAGTCGAGAAAAACCATGAGACTTCCCCCTCGCCGCGAGATGAGGCCTGATTCCCCTGCACTGCGTGCAGAGCAATTCCGTGGTGCACATCACACATGAAAGGAGCCTTGATTTCCTTGATGGCACTCCAGAGAAACCCCAAGAACACTGTTTCAAGGCTAGAGGGATCCTGAGGTCACTGTAGCAACACGAAAGAGCTCCGTGGACCAAAAATCCACTCAAGATGAGAGGTTAGTCCCTGGCTTCGACTCCAGAGGAATACCACCTTACTTCAAGCACGTCAAGAGGAGGCTTTTCTCATCTCTAGGTATGTGAGAGGGACCCTGAGTTTGCGGCCTCAAGTGGAATGGACACCGCGATGCCCTGACTCGAAATAAGGCCGGATATCCCTGCAGTGACTTGAATGCAGGCTCGTCTTGCATCTCCCAAGACGAAAGGATGTCTGAATCCCCTGTGGAGATACAGAGAAAGACCTAGTTCCCCACCTCATTGCGACCGGAGGCCTCACATCCTTTGAAAACTCCAGAGGTACGCGGAGATCAGTGCCTCCAAAGGAGACGATACCTGACTCCTCGTGAAACTTGATAGGAGTCCCAGGATTCCTGTGGCACGTGGAAAGGGACCCTTGGTCTCCCGCCTCAGCTGGAGAGGCGTCCCAATTGCCCTGCCAAGCCTCGAGGAGAATCCCGAGTTGTCCCTCGCAACTAGGCAGGAGTCCTGACGTCGCTGAAAAAACACGTGGCTGGAAGGGCCATCCCCGTCGTAACTCGAGAATATACCCCAGGTTCCCGCCGCAACTCGAGAAAAACCATGAGACTTCCCCCTCGCCGCGAGATGAGACCCGATTCCCCTGCACTGTGTGCAGAGCAACTCCGTGTTGCACATCCCACATGAAAGGAGCCTTGATTTCCTTGATGGCACTCCAGAGAAACCCCAAGAACACTGTTTCAAGGCTAGAGGGATCCTGATGTAACTGTAGCCACACGAAAGAGCTCCGTGGACCAGAAATCAACTCGAGATGAGAGGTTAGTCCCTGGCTTCGACTCCAGAGGAATACCACCTTACCACAAGCACCTCAAGAGGAGGCTTCTCTCAGCTCTAGGTATGTGAGAGGGACCCTGAGTTTGCGGCCTCCAGTGGAATGGACACCGCGATGCCCTGACTCGAAATAAGGCCGGATATCCCTGCAGTGACTTGAATGCAGGCTCGTCTTGCATCTCCCAAGACGAAAGGATGTCTGAATCCCCTGTGGAGACCACAGAGAAAGACCTAGTTCCCCACCTCATCGCGACCGGAGGCCTCACATCCTTTGAAAACTCCAGAGGTACGCGGAGATCAGTGCCTCCAAAGGAGACGATGCCTGACTCCTCGTGAAACTTGATAGGAGTCCCAGGATTCCTGTGGCACGTGGAAAGGGAACGTTGGTCTCCCGCCTCAGCTGGAGAGGCATCCCAATTGCCCTGCCAAGCCTCGAGGAGAATCCCGAGTTGTCCCTCGCAACTAGGCAGGAGTCCTGACGTCGCTGAACAAACACGTGGCTGGAAGGCCCATCCCCGTCGTAACTCGACAATATACCCCCGGTTCCGGCCGCAAATCGAGAAAATCCATGAGACTTCCCCCTCGCCGCGAGATGAGGCCCGATTCCCCTGCACTGCGTGCAGAGCAATTCCGTGTTGCACATCACACATGAAAGGAGCCTTGATTTCCTTGATGGCACTCCAGAGAAACCCCAAGAACACTGTTTCAAGGCTAAAGTGATCCTGAGGTCACTGTAGCAACACGAAACAGCTCCGTTGACCAAAAATCAACTCGAAATGAGAGGTTAGTCCCTGGCTTCGACTCCAGAGGAATACCACCTTACCACAAGCACCTCAAGCGGAGGCTTCTCTCAGCTCTAGGTATGTGAGAGGGACCCTGAGTTTGCGGCCTCAAGTGGAATGGACACCGCGATGCCCTGACTCGAAATAAGGCCGGATATCCCTGCAGTTCCTTGAATGCAGGCTCGTCTTACATCTCCCAAGATGAAAGGATGTCTGAAATCCCTGTGGAGACCACAGAGAAAGACCTAGTTCCCCACCTCATGGCGACCGGAGGCCTCACATCTTTTGAAAAGTCCAGAGGTACGCGGAGATCAGTGCCTCCAAAGGAGACGATGCCTGACTCCTCGTGAAACTTGATAGGAGTCCCAGGATTCCTGTGGCACGTGGAAAGGGACCCTTGGTCTCCCGGCTCAGCTGGAGAGGCGTCCCAATTGCCCTGCCAAGCCTCGAGGAGAATCCCGAGTTGTCCCTCGCAACTTGGCAGGAGTCCTGACGTCGCTGAAAAAACACGTGGCTGGAAGGGCCATCCCCGTCGTTACTCGAAAATATACCCAGGTTCCCGCCGCAAGTCGAGAAAAACCATGAGACTTCCCCCTCGCCGCGAGATGAGGCCCGATTCCCCTGCACTGCGTGCAGAGCAACTCCGTGTTGCACATCACACATGAAAGGAGCCTTGATTTCCTTGATGGCACTCCAGAGAAACCCCAAGAACACTGTTTCAAGGCTAGAGGGATCCTGAGGTCACTGTAGCAACAAGAAAGAGCTCCGTGGACAAAAATCAACTCGAGATGAGAGGTTAGTCCCTGGCTTCGACTCCAGAGGAATACCACCTTACCACAAGCACCTCAAGAGGAGGCTTCTCTCAGCTCTAGGTATGTGAGAGGGACCCTGAGTTTGCGGCCTCAAGTGGAATGGACACCGCGATGCCCTGACTCGAAATAAGGCCGGATATCCCTGCAGTGACTTGAATGCAGGCTCGTCTTGCATCTCCCAAGACGAAAGGATGTCTGAATCCCCTGTGGAGACCACAGAGAAAGACCTAGTTCCCCACCTCATCGCGACTGGAGGCCTCACATCCGTTGAAAACTTCAGAGGAACACGGAGATCAGTGCCTCCAAAGGAGACGATGCCTGACACCTCGTGAAACTTGATAGGACTCCCAGGATTCCTGTGCACGTGGAAAGGGACCCTTGGTCTCCCGCCTGAGCAGGAGAGGCGTCCCAATTGCCCTGCCAAGCCTCGAGGAGAATCCCGAGTTGTCCCTCGCAACTAGGCAGGAGTCCTGACCGGGCTGAACAAACACGTGGGTGGAAGGGCCATCCCCGTCGTAACTCGAGAATATACCCCAGGTTCCCACAGCAACTCGAGAAAAACCATGAGACTTCCCCCTCGCCGCGAAATGAGGCCCGATTCCCCTGCACTGCCTGCAGAGCAATTCCGTGTTGCACATCACACATGAAAGGAGCCTTGATTTCCTTGATGGCACTCCAGAGAAACCCCAAGAAAACTGTTTCAAGGCTAGAGGGATCCTGATGTAACTGTAGCCACACGAAAGAGCTCCGTGGACCAGAAATCAACTCGAGATGAGAGGTTAGTCCCTAGCTTCGACTCCAGAGGAATACCACCTTACCACAAGCACCTCAAGAGGAAGCTTCTCTCATCTCTAGGTATGTGAGAGGGACCCTGAGTTTGCGGCCTCAAGTGGAATGGACACCGCGATGCCCTGACTCGAAATAAGGCCGGATATCCCTGCAGTGACTTGAATGCAGGCTCGTCTTGCATTTCCCAAGACGAAAGTATGTCTGAATCCCCTGTGGAGACCACAGAAAAAGACCTAGTTCCCCACATCATCGCAACCGGAGGCCTCACATCCTTTGAAAAGTCCAGAGGTACGCGGAGATCAGTGCCTCCAAAGGAGACGATGCCTGACTCCTCGTGAAACTTGATAGGAGTCCCAGGATTCCTGTGGCACGTGGAAAGGGACCCTTGGTCTCCCACCTCAGCTGGATAGGCATCCCAATTGCCCTCCCAAGCCTCAAGGAGAATCCCGAGTTGTCCCTCGCAACTAGGCAGGAGTCCTGACGTCGCTGAACAAACACGTGGGTGGAAGGGCCATCCCCGTCGTAACTCGAGAGTATACCCCAGGTTCCCGCCGCTACTCGAGAAAAACCATGAGACTTCCCCCTCGCCGCGAGATGAGGCCCGATTCCCCTGCACTGCGTGCAGAGCAATTCCGTGTTGCACATCACACATGAAAGGAGCCTTGATTTCCTTGATGGCACTCCAGAGAAACCCCAAGAACACTGTTTCAAGGCTAGAGGGATCCTGAGGTCACTGTAGCAACATGAAAGAGCTCCGTGGCCCAAAAATCAACTCGAGATGAGAGGTTAGTCCCTGGCGTCGACTCCAGAGGAATACCACGTTACCACAAGCACCTCAAGAGGAGGCTTCTCTCAGCTCTAGGTATGTGAGAGGGACCCTGAGTTTGCGGCCTCAAGTGGAATGGACACCGCGATGCCCTGACTCGAAATAAGGCCGGATATCCCTGCAGTGACTTGAATGCAGGCTCGTCTTGCATCTCCCAAGACGAAAGGATGTCTGAATCCCCTGTGGAGACCACAGAGAAAGACCTAGTTCCCCACATCTTCACGACCGGAGGCCTCACATCCTTTGAAAACTCCAGAGGTACGCGGAGATCAGTGCCTCCAAAGGAGACGATGCCTGACTCCTCTTGAAACTTGATAGGAGTCCCAGGATTACTGTGGCACGTGGAAAGGGACCCTTGGTCTCCCGTCTCAGCTGGAGAGGCATCCCAATTGCCCTGCCAAGCCTCGAGGAGAATCCCGAGTTGTCCCTCGCAACTAGGCAGGAGTCCTGACCGGGCTGAACAAACACGTGGGTGGAAGGGCCATCCCCGTCGTAACTCGAGAATATACCCCAGGTTCAGGCCGCAACTCGAGAAAAACCATGAGACTTCCCCCTCGCCACAAGATGAGGCCCGATTCCCCGGCACTGCATGCAGAGCAATTCCGTGTTGCACATCACACATGAAAGGAGCCTTGATTTCCTTGATGGCACTCCAGAGAAAGCCCAAGAACACTGTTTCAAGGCTAGAGGGATCCTGAGATCACTGTAGCAACACGAAAGAGCTCCGTGGACCAAAAATCAACTCGAGATGAGGGGTTAGTCCCTGGCTTCGACTCCAGAGGAATACCACCTTACCACAAGCACCTCAAGAGGAGGCTTCTCTCAGCTCTAGGTATGTGAGAGGGACCCTGAGATTGCAGCCTCAAGTGGAATGGACACCTGGATGCCCTGACTCGAAATAAGGCCGGATATCCCTGCAGTGACTAGAATGCAGGCTCGTCTTACATCTCCCAAGACGAAAGGATGTCTGAATCCCCTGTGGAGAACACAGAGAAAGACCTAGTTCCCCACCTCATCGCGACCGGAGGCCTCACATCCTTTGAAAACTCCAGAGGTAAGCGGAGATCAGTGCCTCCAAAAGAGACGATGCCTGACTCCTCGTGAAACTTGATAGGAGTCCCAGGATTCCTGTGGCACGTGGAAAGGGACCCTTGGTCTCCCGTCTCAGCTGGAGAGGCGTCCCAATTGCCCTGCCAAGCCTCGAGGAGAATCCCGAGTTGTCCCTCGCAACTAGACAGGAGTCCTGACGTCGCTGAACAAACACGTGGGTGGAAGGGCCATCCCTGTCGTAACTCGAGAATATACCCCAGGTTCCCGCCGCAACTCGAGAAAAACCATGAGACTTCCCCCTCGCCGCGAGATGAGGCCCGATTCCCCTGCACTGCGTGCAGAGCAATTCCGTGTTGCACATCACACATGAAAGGAGCCTTGATTTCCTTGATGGCACTCCAGAGAAACCCCAAGAACACTGTTTCAAGGCTAGAGGGATCCTGAGGTCACTGTAGCAACACGAAAGAGCTCCGTGGACCAAAAATCAACTCGAGATGAGAGGTTAGTCCCTGGCTTCGACTCCAGAGGAATACCACCTTACCACAAGCACCTCAAGAGGAGGCTTCTCTCAGCTCTAGGTATGTGAGACGGACCCTGAGTTTGCGGCCTCAAGTGGAATGGACACCGTGATGCCCTGACTCGAAATAAGGCCGGATATCCCTGCAGTGACTTGAATGCAGGCTCGTCTTGTATCTCCCAAGATGAAAGGATGTCTGAAATCCCTGTGGAGACCACAGAGAAAGACCTAGTTCCCCACCTCATGGCGACCGGAGGCCTCACATCTTTTGAAAAGTCCAGAGGTACGCGGAGATCAGTGCCTCCAAAGGAGACGATGCCTGACTCCTCGTGAAATTTGATAGGAGTCCCAGGATTCCTGTGGCACGTGGAAAGGGACCCTTGGTCTCCCGCCTCAGCTGGAGAGGCGTCCCAATTGCCCTGCCAAGCCTCGAGGAGAATCCCGAGTTGTCCCTCGCAACTTGGCAGGAGTCCTGACGTCGCTGAACAAACACGTGGCTGGAAGGGCCATCCCCGTCGTAACTCGAGAATATACCCAGGTTCCCGCCGCAAGTCGAGAAAAACCATGAGACTTCCCCCTCGCCGCGAGATGAGGCCCGATTCCCCTGCACTGCGTGCAGAGCAACTCCGTGTTGCACATCACACATGAAAGGAGCCTTGATTTCCTTGATGGCACTCCAGAGAAAACCCAAGAACACTGTTTCAAGGCTAGAGGAATCCTGAGGTCACTGTAGCAACACGAAAGAGCTCCGTGGACCAAAAATCCACTCGAGATGAGAGGTTAGTCCCTGGCTTCGACTCCAGAGGAATACCACCTTACCACAAGCACCTCAAGAGGAGGCTTCTCTCAGCTCTAGGTATGTGAGAGGGACCCTGAGTTTGCGGCCTCAAGTGGAATGGACACCGCGATGCTCTGACTCGAAATAAAGCCGGATATCCCTGCAGTGACTTGAATGCAGGCTCGTCTTGCATCTCCCAAGTCGAAAGGATGTCTGAATCCCCTGTGGAGACCACAGAGAAAGACCTAGTTCCCCACCTCATCGCGAACGGAGGCCTCACATCCTTTGAAAACTTCAGAGGTACGCGGAGATCAGTGCCTCCAAAGGAGACGATGCCTGACTCCTCGTGAAACTTGATAGGAGTCCCAGGATTCCTGTGGCACGTGGAAAGGGACCCTTGGTCTCCCGCCTCAGCTGGAGAGGCGTCCCAATTGCCCTGCCAAGCCTCGAGGAGAATCCCGAGTTGTCCCTCGCAACTAGGCAGGAGTCCTGACGTCGCTGAACAAACACGTGGTTGGATGGGCCATCCCCGTCGTAACTCGAGAACATACCCCAGGTTCCCGCCGCAACTCGAGAAAAACCATGAGACTTCCCCCTCGCCGCGAGATGAGGCCCGATTCCCCTGCACTGCGTGCAGAGCAATTCCGTGTTGCACATCACACATGAAAGGAGCCTTGATTTTCTTGGTGGCACTCCAGAGAAAACCCAAGAACACTGTTTCAAGGCTAGAGGGATCCTGAGGTAACTGTAACAACACGAAAGAGCTCCGTGGACCAAAAATCAACTCGAGATGAGAGGTTAGTCCCTGGCTTCGACTCCAGAGGAATACCACCTCACCACAAGCACCTCAAGAGGAGGCTTCTCTCAGGTCTAGGTATGTGAGAGGGACCCTGAGTTTGCGGCCTCAAGTGGAATGGACACCGCGATGCTCTGACTCGAAATAAGGTCGGATATCCCTGCAGTGACTTGAATGCAGGCTCGTCTTGCATCTCCCAAGACGAAAGTATGTCTGAATCCCCTGTGGAGACCACAGAGAAAGACCTAGTTCCCCACCTCATGGCGAACGGAGGCCTCACATCCTTTGAAAACTTCAGAGGTACGCGGAGATCAGTGCCTCCAAAGGAGACGATGCCTGACTCCTCATGAAACTTGATAGGAGTCCCAGGATTCCTGTGCACGTGGAAAGGGACCCTTGGTCTCCCGCCTCAGCTGGAGAGGCGTCCCAATTGCCATGCCAAGCCTCGAGGAGAATCCCGAGTTGTCCCTCGCAACTAGGCAGGAGTCCTGACGTCGCTGAACAAACACGTGGGTGGAAGGGCCATCCCCGTCGTAACTCGAGAATATACCTCTGGTTCCCGCCGCAACTCGAGAAAAACAACGAGACTTCCCCCTCGCCGAGAGATGAGTCCCGATTCCCCTGCACTGCGTGCAGAGCAATTCCGTGTTGCACATCACACATGAAAGGAGCCTTGATTTCCTTGATGGCACTCCAGAGAAACCCCAAGAACACTGTTTCAAGGCTAGAGTGAACCTGAGGTCACTGTAGCAACACGAAAGAGCTCCGTGGACCAAAAATCAACTCGAGATGAGAGGTTAGTCCCTGGCTTCGTCTCCAGAGGAATACCACCTTCCCACAAGCACCTCAAGAGGAGTCTTCTCTCAGCTCTAGGTATGTGAGAGGGACCCTGAGTTTGCGGCCTCAAGTGGAATGGACACCGCGATGCCCTGACTCGAAATAAGGCCGGATATGCATGCAGTGACTTGAATGCAGGCTCGTCTTGCATCTCCCAAGACGAAAGAATGTCTGAATCCCCTGTGGAGACCACAGAGAAAGACCTACTTCCCCACCTCATCGCGACCGGAGGCCTCACATCCTTTGAAAACTCCAGAGGTACGCGGAGATCAGTGCCTCCAAAGGAGACGATGCCTGACTCCTCGTGAAAGTTGATATGAGTCCCAGGATTCCTGTGCCACGTGGAAAGGGACCCTTGGTCTCCCGCCTCAGCTGGAGAGGCGTCCCAATTGCCCTGCCAAGCCTCGAGGAGAATCCCGAGTTGTCCCTCGCAACTAGGCAGGAGTCCTGACGTCGCTGAACAAACACGTGGGTGGAAGGGCCATCCCCGTCGTAACTCGAGAATATACCCCAGGTTCCGCCGCAACTCGAGAAAAACCATGAGACTTCCCCCTCGCCGTGAGATGAGGCCCGATTCCCCTGCACTGCGTGCAGAGCAATTCCGTGTTGCACATCACACATGAAAGGAGCCTTGATTTCCTTGATGGCACTCCAGAGAAAACCCAAGAACACTTTTTCAAGGCTAGAGGGATCCTGAGGTCACTGTAGCAACACGAAAGAGCTCCATGGACCAAAAATCAACTCGAGATGAGAGGTTAGTCCCTGGCTTCGACTCCTGAGGAATACCACCTTACCACAAGCACCTCAAGAGGAGGCTTCTCTCAGGTCTAGATATGTGAGAGGGACCCTGAGTTTGCGGCCTCAAGTGGAATGGACACCGCGATGCTCTGACTCGAAATAAGGCCGGATATCCCTGCAGTGACTTGAATGCAGGCTCGTCTTGCATCTCCCAAGACGAAAGGATGTCTGAATCCCCTGTGGAGACCACAGAGAAAGACCTAGTTCCCCACCTCATCGCAACCGGAGGCCTCACATCCTTTGAAAACTCCAGAGGTACGCGGAGATCAGTGCCTCCAAAGGAGACAATGCCTGACTCCTCGTGAAACTTGATAGGAGTCCCAGGATTCCTGTGGCACGTGGAAAGGAACTCTTGGTCTCCCGCCTCAGCTGGAGAGGCGTCCCAATTGCCCTGCCAAGCCTCGAGGAGAATCCCGAGTTGTCCCTCGCAACTAGGCAGGAGTCCTGACCGGGCTGAACAAACACGTGGGTGGAAGGGCCATCCCCGTCATAACTCGAGAATATACCCCAGGTTCCCGCCGCAACTCGAGAAAAACCATGAGACTTCCCCCTCGCCGCGAGATGAGGCCCGATTCCCCTGCACTGCGTGCAGAGCAATTCCGTGTTGCACATCACACATGAAAGGAGCCTTGATTTCCTTGATGGCACTCCAGAGAAACCCCAAGAACACTTTTTCAAGGCTAGAGGGATCCTGAGGTCACTGTAGCAACACGAAAGAGCTCCGTGGACCAAAAATCAACTCGAGATGAGAGGTTAGTCCCTGGCTTCGACTCCTGAGGACTACCACCTTACCACTAGCACCTCAAGAGGAGGCTTCTCTCAGGTCTAGGTATGTGAGAGGGACCCTGAGTTTGCGGCCTCAAGTGGAATGGACACCGCGATGCTCTGACTCGAAATAAGGTCGGATATCCCTGCAGTGACTTGAATGCAGGCTCTTCTTGCATCTCCCAAGACGAAAGGATGTCTGAATCCCCTGTGGAGACCACAGAGAAAGACCGAGTTCCCCACCTCATCGCGAACGGAGACCACACATCCTTTGAAAACTTCAGAGGTACGCGGAGATCAGTGCCTCCTAAGGAGACGATGCCTGACTCCTCGTGAAACTTGATAGGAGTCCCAGAATTCCTGTGCCCGTGGAAAGGGACACTTGGTCTCCCGCCTCAGCTGGAGAGGCGTCCCAAGTGCCCTGCCAAGCCTCGAGGAGAATCCCGAGTTGTCCCTCGCAACTAGGCAGGAGTCCTGACGTCGCTGAACAAACACGTGGTTGGAAGGGCCATCCCCGTCTTAACTCGAGAATATACCCCAGGTTCCCGCCGCAACTCGAGGAAAACCACGAGACTTCCCCCTCGCAGAGAGATGAGTCCCGATTCCCCTGCACTGCGTGCAGAGCAATTCCGTGTTGCACATCACACATGAAAAGAGCCTTGATTTCCTTGATGGCACTCCAGAGAAACCCCAAGAAAACTGTTTCAAGGCTACAGTGAACCTGAGGTCACTGTAGCAACACGAAAGAGCTCCGTGGACCAAAAATCAACTCGAGATGAGAGGTTAGTCCCTGGCTTCGACTCCAGAGCAATACCACCTTACCACAAGCACCTCAAGAGGAGGCTTTTCTCATCTCTAGGTATGTGAGAGGGACCCTGAGTTTGCGGCCTCAAGTGGAATGGACACCGCGATGCCCTGACTCGAAATAAGGCCGGATATCCCTGCAGTGACTTGAATGCAGGATCGTCTTGCATCTCCCAAGACGAAAGGATGTCTGAATCCCCTGTGGAGATACAGAGAATGACCTAGTTCCCCACCTCATTGCGACCGGAGGACTCACATCCTTTGAAAACTCCAGAGGTACGCGGAGATCAGTGCCTCCAAAGGAGACGATACCTGACTCCTCGTGAAACTTGATAGGAGTCGCAGGATTCCTGTGGCACGTGGAAAGGGACCCTTGGTCTCCCGCCTCAGCTGGAGAGGCGTCCCAATTGCCCTGCCAAGCCTCGAGGAGAATCCCGAGTTGTCCCTCGCAACTAGGCAGGAGTCCTGACGTTGCTGAACAAACACGTGGGTGGAAGGGCCATCCCCGTCGTAACTCGAGAATATACCCCAGGTTCCCGCCGCAACTCGAGAAAAACCATGAGACTTCCCCCTCGCCGCGAGATGAGGCCCGATTCCCCTGCACTGTGTGCAGAGCAATTCCGTGTTGCACATCCCACATGAAAGGAGCTTTGATTTCCTTGATGGCACTCCAGAGAAACCCCAAGAAAACTGTTTCAAGGCTAGAGGGATCCTGATGTAACTGTAGCCACACGAAAGAGCTCCGTGGACCAGAAATCAACTCGAGATGAGAGGTTAGTCCCTGGCTTCGACTCCAGAGGAATACCACCTTACCACAAGCACCTCAAGAGGAGGCTTCTCTCAGCTCTAGGTATGTGAGAGGGACCCTGAGTTTGCGGCCTCAACATGAATGGACACCGCGATGCCCTGACTCGAAATAAGGCCGGATATCCCTGCAGTGACTTGAATGCAGGCTCGTCTTGCATCTCCCAAGACGAAAGGATGTCTGAATCCCCTGTGGAGACCACAGAGAAAGACCTAGTTCCCCACCTCATCGCGACCGGAGGCCTCACATCCTTTGAAAACTCCAGAGGGACGCGGAGATCAGTGCCTCCAAAGGAGACGATGCCTGACTCCTCGTGAAACTTGATAGGAGTCCCAGGATTCCTGTGGCACGTGGAAAGGGACCCTTGGTCTCCTGCCTCAGCTGGAGAGGCGTCCCAATTGCCCTGCCAAGCCTCGAGGAGAATGCCGAGTGGTCCCTCGCAACTAAGCAGGAGTCCTGACGTCGCTGAACAAACACGTGGGTGGATGGGCCATGCCCATTTTAACTCGAGAATATACCCCAGGTTCAGGCCGCAACTCGAGAAAAACCATGAGACTTTCCCCTCGCCGCGAGATGAGGCCCGATTCCCCTGCACTGCGTGCAGAGCAATTCCGTCTTGCACATCACACATGAAAGGAGCCTTGATTTCCTTGATGGCACTCCAGAGAAAACCCAAGAACACTGTTTCAAGGCTAGAGGGATCCTGAGGTCACTGTAGCAACACGAAAGAGCTCCGTGGACCAAAAATCAACTCGAGATCAGAGGTTAGTCCCTCGCTTCGATTCCAGAGGAATACCACCTAACCACAAGCACCTCAAGAGGAGGCTTCTCTCAGCTCTAGGTATGTGAGAGGGACCCTGAGTTTGCGGCCTCAAGTGGAATGGACACCGCGATGCCCTGACTCGAAATAAGGCCGGATATCCCTGCAGTGACTTGAATGCAGGCTCGTCTTGCATTTCCCAAGACGAAAGGATGTCTGAATCCCCTGTGGAGACCACAGAAAAAGACCTAGTTCCCCACATCATCGCAACCGGAGGCCTCACATCCTTTGAAAAGTCCAGAGGTACGCGGAGATCAGTGCCTCCAAAGGAGACGATGCCTGACTCCTCGTGAAACTTGATAGGAGTCCCAGGATTCCTGTGGCACGTGGAAAGGGACCCTTGGTCTCCCGTCTCAGCTGGAGAGGCATCCCAATTGCCCTGCCAAGCCTCGAGGAGAATCCCGAGTTGTCCCTCGCAACTAGGCAGGAGTCCTGACCGGGCTGAACAAACACGTGGGTGGAAGGGCCATCCCCGTCGTAACTCGAGAATATACCCCAGGTTCAGGCCGCAACTCGAGAAAAACCATGAGACTTCCCCCTCGCCACAAGATGAGGCCCGATTCCCCGGCACTGCATGCAGAGCAATTCCGTGTTGCACATCACACATGAAAGGAGCCTTGATTTCCTTGATGGCACTCCAGAGAAACCCCAAGAACACTGTTTCAAGGCTAGAGGGATCCTGAGATCACTGTAGCAACACGAAAGAGCTCCGTGGACCAAAAATCAACTCGAGATGAGGGGTTAGTCCCTGTCTTCGACTCCAGAGGAATACCACCTTACCACAAGCACCTCAAGAGGAGGCTTCTCTCAGCTCTAGGTATGTGAGAGGGACCCTGAGATTGCAGCCTCAAGTGGAATGGACACCTGGATGCCCTGACTCGAAATAAGGCCGGATATCCCTGCAGTGACTAGAATGCAGGCTCGTCTTGCATCTCCCAAGACGAAAGGATGTCTGAATCCCCTGTGGAGAACACAGAGAAAGACCTAGTTCCCCACCTCATGGCGACCGGAGGCCTCACATCCTTTGAAAACTCCAGAGGGACGCGGAGATCAGTGCCTCCAAAGGAGACGATGCCTGACTCCTTGTGAAACTTGATAGGAGTCCCAGGATTCCTGTGGCACGTGGAAAGGGACCCTTGGTCTCCCTCCTCAGCTGGAGAGGCGTCCCAATTGCCCTGCCAAGCCTCGAGGAGAATGCCGAGTTGTCCCTCGCAACTAGGCAGGAGTCCTGACGTCGCTGAACAAACACGTGGGTGGATGGGCCATCCCCATTGTAACTCGAGAATATACCCCAGGTTCCCGCCGCAACTCGAGAAAAACCATGAAACTTTCCCCTCGCCGCGAGATGAGGCCCGATTCCCCTACACTGCGTGCAGAGCAATTCCGTCTTGCACATCACACATGAAAGGAGCCTTGATTTCCTTGATGGCACTCCAGAGAAAACCCAAGAACACTGTTTCAAGGCTAGAGGGATCCTGAGGTCACTGTAGCAACATGAAAGAGCTCCGTGGACCAAAAATCAACTCGAGTTGAGAGGTTAGTCCCTGGCTTCGACTCCAGAGGAATACCACCTAACCACAAGCACCTCAAGAGGAGGCTTCTCTCAGCTCTAGGTATGTGAGAGGGACCCTGAGTTTGCGGCCTCAAGTGGAATGGAAACCGCGATGCCCTGACTCGAAATAAGGCCGGATATCCCTGCAGTGACTTGAATGCAGGCTCGTCTTGCATCTCCCAAGATGAAAGGATGTCTGAAATCCCTGTGGAGACCACAGAGGAAGACCTAGTTCCCCACCTCAAGGCGACCGGAGGCCTCACATCCTTTGAAAACTCCAGAGGTATGCGGAGATCAGTGCCTCCAAAGGAGACGATGCCTGACTCCTCGTGAAACTTGATAGGAGTCCCCGGATTCCTGTGGCAAGTGGAAAGGGACACTTGGTCTCCCGCCTCAGCTGGAGAGGCGTCCCAATTGCCCTGCCAAGCCTCGAGGAGAATCCCGAGTTGTCCCTCGCAACTTGGCAGGAGTCCTGACGTCGCTGAACAAACACGTGGCTGGAAGGGCCATCCCCGTCGTAACTCGAGAATATACCCAGGTTCCCGCCGCAAGTCGAGAAAAACCATGAGACTTCCCCCTCGCCGCGAGATGAGGCCTGATTCCCCTGCACTGCGTGCAGAGCAATTCCGTGGTGCACATCACACATGAAAGGAGCCTTGATTTCCTTGATGGCACTCCAGAGAAACCCCAAGAACACTGTTTCAAGGCTAGAGGGATCCTGAGGTCACTGTAGCAACACGAAAGAGCTCCGTGGACCAAAAATCCACTCAAGATGAGAGGTTAGTCCCTGGCTTCGACTCCAGAGGAATACCACCTTACTTCAAGCACGTCAAGAGGAGGCTTTTCTCATCTCTAGGTATGTGAGAGGGACCCTGAGTTTGCGGCCTCAAGTGGAATGGACACCGCGATGCCCTGACTCGAAATAAGGCCGGATATCCCTGCAGTGACTTGAATGCAGGCTCGTCTTGCATCTCCCAAGACGAAAGGATGTCTGAATCCCCTGTGGAGATACAGAGAAAGACCTAGTTCCCTACCTCATTGCGACCGGAGGCCTCACATCCTTTGAAAACTCCAGAGGTACGCGGAGATCAGTGCCTCCAAAGGAGACGATACCTGACTCCTCGTGAAACTTGATAGGAGTCCCAGGATTCCTGTGGCACGTGGAAAGGGACCCTTGGTCTCCCGCCTCAGCTGGAGAGGCGTCCCAATTGCCCTGCCAAGCCTCGAGGAGAATCCCGAGTTGTCCCTCGCAACTAGGCAGGAGTCCTGACGTCGCTGAAAAAACACGTGGCTGGAAGGGCCATCCCCGTCGTAACTCGAGAATATACCCCAGGTTCCCGCCGCAACTCGAGAAAAACCATGAGACTTCCCCCTCGCCGCGAGATGAGGCCCGATTCCCCTGCACTGTGTGCAGAGCAATTCCGTGTTGCACATCCCACATGAAAGGAGCTTTGATTTCCTTGATGGCACTCCAGAGAAACCCCAAGAAAACTGTTTCAAGGCTAGAGGGATCCTGATGTAACTGTAGCCACACGAAAGAGCTCCGTGGACCAGAAATCAACTCGAGATGAGAGGTTAGTCCCTGGCTTCGACTCCAGAGGAATACCACCTTACCACAAGCACCTCAAGAGGAGGCTTCTCTCAGCTCTAGGTATGTGAGAGGGACCCTGAGTTTGCGGCCTCCAGTGGAATGGACACCGCGATGCCCTGACTCGAAATAAGGCCGGATATCCCTGCAGTGACTTGAATGCAGGCTCGTCTTGCATCTCCCAAGACGAAAGGATGTCTGAATCCCCTGTGGAGACCACAGAGAAAGACCTAGTTCCCCACCTCATCGCGACCGGAGGCCTCACATCCTTTGAAAACTCCAGAGGTACGCGGAGATCAGTGCCTCCAAAGGAGACGATGCCTGACTCCTCGTGAAACTTGATAGGAGTCCCAGGATTCCTGTGGCACGTGGAAAGGGAACGTTGGTCTCCCGCCTCAGCTGGAGAGGCGTCCCAATTGCCCTGCCAAGCCTCGAGGAGAATCCCGAGTTGTCCCTCGCAACTAGGCAGGAGTCCTGACGTCGCTGAACAAACACGTGGCTGGAAGGCCCATCCCCGTCGTAACTCGACAATATACCCCAGGTTCCGGCCGCAACTCGAGAAAATCCATGAGACTTCCCCCTCGCCGCGAGATGAGGCCCGATTCCCCTGCACTGCGTGCAGAGCAATTCCGTGTTGCACATCACACATGAAAGGAGCCTTGATTTCCTTGATGGCACTCCAGAGAAACCCCAAGAACACTGTTGCAAGGCTAAAGTGATCCTGAGGTCACTGTAGCAACACGAAACAGCTCCGTTGACCAAAAATCAACTCGAAATGAGAGGTTAGTCCCTGGCTTCGACTCCAGAGGAATACCACCTTACCACAAGCACCTCAAGCGGAGGCTTCTCTCAGCTCTAGGTATGTGAGAGGGACCCTGAGTTTGCGGCCTCAAGTGGAATGGACACCGCGATGCCCTGACTCGAAATAAGGCCGGATATCCCTGCAGTTCCTTGAATGCAGGCTCGTCTTACATCTCCCAAGATGAAAGGATGTCTGAAATCCCTGTGGAGACCACAGAGAAAGACCTAGTTCCCCACCTCATGGCGACCGGAGGCCTCACATCTTTTGAAAAGTCCAGAGGTACGCGGAGATCAGTGCCTCCAAAGGAGACGATGCCTGACTCCTCGTGAAACTTGATAGGAGTCCCAGGATTCCTGTGGCACGTGGAAAGGGACCCTTGGTCTCCCGGCTCAGCTGGAGAGGCGTCCCAATTGCCCTGCCAAGCCTCGAGGAGAATCCCGAGTTGTCCCTCGCAACTTGGCAGGAGTCCTGACGTCGCTGAAAAAACACGTGGCTGGAAGGGCCATCCCCGTCGTAACTCGAAAATATACCCAGGTTCCCGCCGAAACTCGAGAAAAACCATGAGACTTCCCCCTCGCCGCGAGATGAGGCCCGATTCCCCTGCACTGCGTGCAGAGCAACTCCGTGTTGCACATCACACATGAAAGGAGCCTTGATTTCCTTGATGGCACTCCAGAGAAACCCCAAGAACACTGTTTCAAGGCTAGAGGGATCCTGAGGTCACTGTAGCAACAAGAAAGAGCTCCGTGGACAAAAATCAACTCGAGATGAGAGGTTAGTCCCTGGCTTCGACTCCAGAGGAATACCACCTTACCACAAGCACCTCAAGAGGAGGCTTCTCTCAGCTCTAGGTATGTGAGAGGGACCCTGAGTTTGCGGCCTCAAGTAGAATGGACACCGCGATGCCCTGACTCGAAATAAGGCCGGATATCCCTGCAGTGACTTGAATGCAGGCTCGTCTTGCATCTCCCAAGACGAAAGGATGTCTGAATCCCCTGTGGAGACCACAGAGAAAGACCTAGTTCCCCACCTCATCGCGACTGGAGGCCTCACATCCGTTGAAAACTTCAGAGGAACACGGAGATCAGTGCCTCCAAAGGAGACGATGCCTGACACCTCGTGAAACTTGATAGGACTCCCAGGATTCCTGTGCACGTGGAAAGGGACCCTTGGTCTCCCGCCTGAGCAGGAGAGGCGTCCCAATTGCCCTGCCAAGCCTCGAGGAGAATCCCGAGTTGTCCCTCGCAACTAGGCAGGAGTCCTGACGTCGCTGAACAAACACGTGGGTGGAAGGGCCATCCCCGTCGTAACTCGAGAATATACCCCAGGTTCCCACAGCAACTCGAGAAAAACCATGAGACTTACCCCTCGCCGCGAAATGAGGCCCGATTCCCCTGCACTGCCTGCAGAGCAATTCCGTGTTGCACATCACACATGAAAGGAGCCTTGATTTCCTTGATGGCACTCCAGAGAAACCCCAAGAAAACTGTTTCAAGGCTAGAGGGATCCTGATGTAACTGTAGCCACACGAAAGAGCTCTGTGGACCAGAAATCAACTCGAGATGAGAGGTTAGTCCCTGGCTTCGACTCCAGAGGAATACCACCTTACCACAAGCACCTCAAGAGGAAGCTTCTCTCATCTCTAGGTATGTGAGAGGGACCCTGAGTTTGCGGCCTCAAGTGGAATGGACACCGCGATGCCCTGACTCGAAATAAGGCCGGATATCCCTGCAGTGACTTGAATGCAGGCTCGTCTTGCATTTCCCAAGACGAAAGGATGTCTGAATCCCCTGTGGAGACCACAGAAAAAGACCTAGTTCCCCACATCATCGCAACCGGAGGCCTCACATCCTTTGAAAAGTCCAGAGGTACGCGGAGATCAGTGCCTCCAAAGGAGACGATGCCTGACTCCTCGTGAAACTTGATAGGAGTCCCAGGATTCCTGTGGCACGTGGAAAGGGACCCTTGGTCTCCCACCTCAGCTGGATAGGCATCCCAATTGCCCTCCCAAGCCTCAAGGAGAATCCCGAGTTGTCCCTCGCAACTAGGCAGGAGTCCTGACGTCGCTGAACAAACACGTGGGTGGAAGGGCCATCCCCGTCGTAACTCGAGAGTATACCCCAGGTTCCCGCCGCTACTCGAGAAAAACCATGAGACTTCCCCCTCGCCGCGAGATGAGGCCCGATTCCCCTGCACTGCGTGCAGAGCAATTCCGTGTTGCACATCACACATGAAAGGAGCCTTGATTTCCTTGATGGCACTCCAGAGAAACCCCAAGAACACTGTTTCAAGGCTAGAGGGATCCTGAGGTCACTGTAGCAACATGAAAGAGCTCCGTGGACCAAAAATCAACTCGAGATGAGAGGTTAGTCCCTGGCGTCGACTCCAGAGGAATACCACGTTACCACAAGCACCTCAAGAGGAGGCTTCTCTCAGCTCTAGGTATGTGAGAGGGACCCTGAGTTTGCGGCCTCAAGTGGAATGGACACCGCGATGCCCTGACTCGAAATAAGGCCGGATATCCCTGCAGTGACTTGAATGCAGGCTCGTCTTGCATCTCCCAAGACGAAAGGATGTCTGAATCCCCTGTGGAGACCACAGAGAAAGACCTAGTTCCCCACATCTTCACGACCGGAGGCCTCACATCCTTTGAAAACTCCAGAGGTACGCGGAGATCAGTGCCTCCAAAGGAGACGATGCCTGACTCCTCTTGAAACTTGATAGGAGTCCCAGGATTACTGTGGCACGTGGAAAGGGACCCTTGGTCTCCCGTCTCAGCTGGAGAGGCATCCCAATTGCCCTGCCAAGCCTCGAGGAGAATCCCGAGTTGTCCCTCGCAACTAGGCAGGAGTCCTGACCGGGCTGAACAAACACGTGGGTGGAAGGGCCATCCCCGTCGTAACTCGAGAATATACCCCAGGTTCAGGCCGCAACTCGAGAAAAACCATGAGACTTCCCCCTCGCCACAAGATGAGGCCCGATTCCCCGGCACTGCATGCAGAGCAATTCCGTGTTGCACATCACACATGAAAGGAGCCTTGATTTCCTTGATGGCACTCCAGAGAAAGCCCAAGAACACTGTTTCAAGGCTAAAGGGATCCTGAGATCACTGTAGCAACACGAAAGAGCTCCGTGGACCAAAAATCAACTCGAGATGAGGGGTTAGTCCCTGGCTTCGACTCCAGAGGAATACCACCTTACCACAAGCACCTCAAGAGGAGGCTTCTCTCAGCTCTAGGTATGTGAGAGGGACCCTGAGATTGCAGCCTCAAGTGGAATGGACACCTGGATGCCCTGACTCGAAATAAGGCCGGATATCCCTGCAGTGACTAGAATGCAGGCTCGTCTTGCATCTCCCAAGACGAAAGGATGTCTGAATCCCCTGTGGAGAACACAGAGAAAGACCTAGTTCCCCACCTCATCGCGACCGGAGGCCTCACATCCTTTGAAAACTCCAGAGGTAAGCGGAGATCAGTGCCTCCAAAAGAGACGATGCCTGACTCCTCGTGAAACTTGATAGGAGTCCCAGGATTCCTGTGGCACGTGGAAAGGGACCCTTGGTCTCCCGTCTCAGCTGGAGAGGCGTCCCAATTGCCCTGCCAAGCCTCGAGGAGAATCCCGAGTTGTCCCTCGCAACTAGACAGGAGTCCTGACGTCGCTGAACAAACACGTGGGTGGAAGGGCCATCCCTGTCGTAACTCGAGAATATACCCCAGGTTCCCGCCGCAACTCGAGAAAAACCATGAGACTTCCCCCTCGCCGCGAGATGAGGCCCGATTCCCCTGCACTGCGTGCAGAGCAATTCCGTGTTGCACATCACACATGAAAGGAGCCTTGATTTCCTTGATGGCACTCCAGAGAAACCCCAAGAACACTGTTTCAAGTCTAGAGGGATCCTGAGGTCACTGTAGCAACACGAAAGAGCACCGTGGACCAAAAATCAACTCGAGATGAGAGGTTAGTCCCTGGCTTCGACTCCAGAGGAATACCACCTTACCACAAGCACCTCAAGAGGAGGCTTCTCTCAGCTCTAGGTATGTGAGACGGACCCTGAGTTTGCGGCCTCAAGTGGAATGGACACCGTGATGCCCTGACTCGAAATAAGGCCCAATATCCCTGCAGTGACTTGAATGCAGGCTCGTCTTGTATCTCCCAAGATGAAAGGATGTCTGAAATCCCTGTGGAGACCACAGAGAAAGACCTAGTTCCCCACCTCATGGCGACCGGAGGCCTCATATCTTTTGAAAAGTCCAGAGGTACGCGGAGATCAGTGCCTCCAAAGGAGACGATGCCTGACTCCTCGTGAAATTTGATAGGAGTCCCAGGATTCCTGTGGCACGTGGAAAGGGACCCTTGGTCTCCCGCCTCAGCTGGAGAGGCGTCCCAATTGCCCTGCCAAGCCTCGAGGAGAATCCCGAGTTGTCCCTCGCAACTTGGCAGGAGTCCTGACGTCGCTGAACAAACACGTGGCTGGAAGGGCCATCCCCGTCGTAACTCGAGAATATACCCAGGTTCCCGCCGCAACTGGAGAAAAACCATGAGACTTCCCCCTCGCCGCGAGATGAGGCCCGATTCCCCTGCACTGCGTGCAGAGCAACTCCGTGTTGCACATCACACATGAAAGGAGCCTTGATTTCCTTGATGGCACTCCAGAGAAAACCCAAGAACACTGTTTCAAGGCTAGAGGAATCCTGAGGTCACTGTAGCAACACGAAAGAGCTCCGTGGACCAAAAATCAACTCGAGATGAGAGGTTAGTCCCTGGCTTCGACTCCAGAGGAATACCACCTTACCACAAGCACCTCAAGAGGAGGCTTCTCTCAGCTCTAGGTATGTGAGAGGGACCCTGAGTTTGCGGCCTCAAGTGGAATGGACACCGCGATGCTCTGACTCGAAATAAAGCCGGATATCCCTGCAGTGACTTGAATGCAGGCTCGTCTTGCATCTCCCAAGTCGAAAGGATGTCTGAATCCCCTGTGGAGACCACAGAGAAAGACCTAGTTCCCCACCTCATCGCGAACGGAGGCCTCACATCCTTTGAAAACTTCAGAGGTACGCGGAGATCAGTGCCTCCAAAGGAGACGATGCCTGACTCCTCGTGAAACTTGATAGGAGTCCCAGGATTCCTGTGGCACGTGGAAAGGGACCCTTGGTCTCCCTCCTCAGCTGGAGAGGCGTCCCAATTGCCCTGCCAAGCCTCGAGGAGAATCCCGAGTTGTCCCTCGCAACTAGGCAGGAGTCCTGACGTCGCTGAACAAACACGTGGTTGGATGGGCCATCCCCGTCGTAACTCGAGAACATACCCCAGGTTCCCGCCGAAACTCGAGAAAAACCATGAGACTTCCCCCTCGCCGCGAGATGAGGCCCGATTCCCCTGCACTGCGTGCAGAGCAATTCCGTGTTGCACATCACACATGAAAGGAGCCTTGATTTTCTTGGTGGCACTCCAGAGAAAACCCAAGAACACTGTTTCAAGGCTAGAGGGATCCTGAGGTAACTGTAACAACACGAAAGAGCTCCGTGGACCAAAAATCAACTCGAGATGAGAGGTTAGTCCCTGGCTTCGACTCCAGAGGAATACCACCTCACCACAAGCACCTCAAGAGGAGGCTTCTCTCAGCTCTAGGTATGTGAGAGGGACCCTGAGTTTGCGGCCTCAAGTGGAATGGACACCGCGATGCCCTGACTCGAAATAAGGCCGGATATCCCTGCAGTGACTTGAATGCAGGCTCGTCTTGCATCTCCCAAGACGAAAGGATGTCTGAATCCCCTGTGGAGACCACAGAGAAAGACCTAGTTCCCCACCTCATCGCGACCGGAGGCCTCACATCCTTTGAAAACTCCAGAGGTACGCGGAGATCAGTGCCTCCAAAGGAGACAATGCCTGACTCCTCGTGAAACTTGATAGGAGTCCCAGGATTCCTGTGGCACGTGGAAAGGGACCCTTGGTCTCCCTCCTCAGCTGGAGAGGCGTCCCAATTGCCCTGCCAAGCCTCGAGGAGAATCCCGAGTTGTCCCTCGCAACTAGGCAGGAGTCCTGACGTCGCTGAACAAACACGTGGGTGGAAGGGCCATCCCCGTCATAACTCGAGAATATACCCCAGGTTCCCGCCGCAACTCGAGAAAAACCATGAGACTTCCCCCTCGCCGCGAGATGAGGCCCGATTCCCCTGCACTGCGTGCAGAGCAATTCCGTGTTGCACATCACACATGAAAGGAGCCTTGATTTCCTTGATGGCACTCCAGAGAAACCCCAAGAACACTTTTTCAAGGCTAGAGGGATTCTGAGGTCACTGTAGCAACACGAAAGCGCTCCATGGACCAAAAATCAACTCGAGATGAGAGGTTAGTCCATGGCTTCGACTCCTGAGGAATACCACCTTACCACAAGCACCTCAAGAGGAGGCTTCTCTCAGGTCTAGGTATGTGAGAGGGACCCTGAGTTTGCGGCCTCAAGTGGAATGGACACCGCGATGCTCTGACTCGAAATAAGGTCGGATATCCCTGCAGTGACTTGAATGCAGGCTCGTCTTGCATCTCACAAGACGAAAGGATGTCTGAATCCCCTGTGGAGACCACAGAGAAAGACCTAGTTCCCCACCTCATGGCGAACGGAGGCCTCACATCCTTTGAAAACTTCAGAGGTACGCGGAGATCAGTGCCTCCAAAGGAGACGATGCCTGACTCCTCATGAAACTTGATAGGAGTCCCAGGATTCCTGTGCACGTGGAAAGGGACCCTTGGTCTCCCGCCTCAGCTGGAGAGGCGTCCCAATTGCCATGCCAAGCCTCGAGGAGAATCCCGAGTTGTCCCTCGCAACTAGGCAGGAGTCCTGACGTCGCTGAACAAACACGTGGGTGGAAGGGCCATCCCCGTCGTAACTCGAGAATATACCTCTGGTTCCCGCCGCAACTCGAGAAAAACAACGAGACTTCCCCCTCGCCGAGAGATGAGTCCCGATTCCCCTGCACTGCGTGCAGAGCAATTCCGTGTTGCACATCACACATGAAAGGAGCCTTGATTTCCTTGATGGCACTCCAGAGAAACCCCAAGAACACTGTTTCAAGGCTAGAGTGAACCTGAGGTCACTGTAGCAACACGAAAGAGCTCCGTGGACCAAAAATCAACTCGAGATGAGAGGTTAGTCCCTGGCTTCGTCTCCAGAGGAATACCACCTTCCCACAAGCACCTCAAGAGGAGTCTTCTCTCAGCTCTAGGTATGTGAGAGGGACCCTGAGTTTGCGGCCTCAAGTGGAATGGACACCGCGATGCCCTGACTCGAAATAAGGCCGGATATGCATGCAGTGACTTGAATGCAGGCTCGTCTTGCATCTCCCAAGACGAAAGAATGTCTGAATCCCCTGTGGAGACCACAGAAAAAGACCTACTTCCCCACCTCATCGCGACCGGAGGCCTCACATCCTTTGAAAACTCCAGAGGTACGCGGAGATCAGTGCCTCCAAAGGAGACGATGCCTGACTCCTCGTGAAAGTTGATATGAGTCCCAGGATTCCTGTGCCACGTGGAAAGGGACACTTGGTCTCCCGCCTCAGCTGGAGAGGCGTCCCAATTGCCCTGCCAAGCCTCGAGGAGAATCCCGAGTTGTCCCTCGCAACTAGGCAGGAGTCCTGACGTCGCTGAACAAACACGTGGGTGGAAGGGCCATCCCCGTCGTAACTCGAGAATATACCCCAGGTTCCGCCGCAACTCGAGAAAAACCATGAGACTTCCCCCTCGCCGTGAGATGAGGCCCGATTCCCCTGCACTGCGTGCAGAGCAATTCCGTGTTGCACATCACACATGAAAGGAGCCTTGATTTCCTTGATGGCACTCCAGAGAAAACCCAAGAACACTTTTTCAAGGCTAGAGGGATCCTGAGGTCACTGTAGCAACACGAAAGAGCTCCATGGACCAAAAATCAACTCGAGATGAGAGGTTAGTCCCTGGCTTCGACTCCTGAGGAATACCACCTTACCACAAGCACCTCAAGAGGAGGCTTCTCTCAGGTCTAGATATGTGAGAGGGACCCTGAGTTTGCGGCCTCAAGTGGAATGGACACCGCGATGCTCTGACTCGAAATAAGGCCGGATATCCCTGCAGTGACTTGAATGCAGGCTCGTCTTGCATCTCCCAAGACGAAAGGATGTCTGAATCCCCTGTGGAGACCACAGAGAAAGACCTAGTTCCCCACCTCATCGCAACCGGAGGCCTCACATCCTTTGAAAACTCCAGAGGTACGCGGAGATCAGTGCCTCCAAAGGAGACAATGCCTGACTCCTCGTGAAACTTGATAGGAGTCCCAGGATTCCTGTGGCACGTGGAAAGGAACTCTTGGTCTCCCGCCTCAGCTGGAGAGGCGTCCCAATTGCCCTGCCAAGCCTCGAGGAGAATCCCGAGTTGTCCCTCGCAACTAGGCAGGAGTCCTGACCGGGCTGAACAAACACGTGGGTGGAAGGGCCATCCCCGTCATAACTCGAGAATATACCCCAGGTTCCCGCCGCAACTCGAGAAAAACCATGAGACTTCCCCCTCGCCGCGAGATGAGGCCCGATTCCCCTGCACTGCGTGCAGAGCAATTCCGTGTTGCACATCACACATGAAAGGAGCCTTGATTTCCTTGATGGCACTCCAGAGAAACCCCAAGAACACTTTTTCAAGGCTAGAGGGATCCTGAGGTCACTGTAGCAACACGAAAGAGCTCCGTGGACCAAAAATCAACTCGAGATGAGAGGTTAGTCCCTGGCTTCGACTCCTGAGGACTACCACCTTACCACTAGCACCTCAAGAGGAGGCTTCTCTCAGGTCTAGGTATGTGAGAGGGACCCTGAGTTTGCGGCCTCAAGTGGAATGGACACCGCGATGCTCTGACTCGAAATAAGGTCGGATATCCCTGCAGTGACTTGAATGCAGGCTCGTCTTGCATCTCCCAAGACGAAAGGATGTCTGAATCCCCTGTGGAGACCACAGAGAAAGACCGAGTTCCCCACCTCATCGCGAACGGAGACCACACATCCTTTGAAAACTTCAGAGGTACGCGGAGATCAGTGCCTCCTAAGGAGACGATGCCTGACTCCTCGTGAAACTTGATAGGAGTCCCAGAATTCCTGTGCCCGTGGAAAGGGACACTTGGTCTCCCGCCTCAGCTGGAGAGGCGTCCCAAGTGCCCTGCCAAGCCTCGAGGAGAATCCCGAGTTGTCCCTCGCAACTAGGCAGGAGTCCTGACGTCGCTGAACAAACACGTGGTTGGAAGGGCCATCCCCGTCTTAACTCGAGAATATACCCCAGGTTCCCGCCGCAACTCGAGGAAAACCACGAGACTTCCCCCTCGCAGAGAGATGAGTCCCGATTCCCCTGCACTGCGTGCAGAGCAATTCCGTGTTGCACATCACACATGAAAAGAGCCTTGATTTCCTTGATGGCACTCCAGAGAAACCCCAAGAACACTGTTTCAAGGCTAGAGTGAACCTGAGGTCACTGTAGCAACACGAAAGAGCTCCGTGGACCAAAAATCAACTCGAGATGAGAGGTTAGTCCCTGGCTTCGACTCCAGAGCAATACCACCTTACCACAAGCACCTCAAGAGGAGGCTTCTCTCAGGTGTAGGTATGTGAGAGGGACCCTGAGTTTGCGGCCTCAAGTGGAATGGACACCGCGATGCTCTGACTCGAAATAAGGCCGGATATCCCTGCAGTGACTTGAATGCAGGCTCGTCTTGCATCTTCCAAGACGAAAGGATGTCTGAATCCCCTGTGGAGACCACAGAGAAAGACCTAGTTCCCCACATCATCGCGAACGGAGGCCTCACATCCTTTGAAAACTTCAGAGGTACGTGGAGATCAGTGCCTCCAAAGGAGACGATGCCTGACTCCTCGTGAAACTTGATAGGAGTACCAGGATTCCTGTGGCACGTGGAAAGGGACAGTTGGTCTCCCGCCTCAGCTGGAGAGGCGTCCCAATTGCCCTGCCAAGACTCGAGGAGAATCCCGAGTTGTCCCTCGCAACTAGGCAGGAGTCCTGACGTCGCTGAACAAACACGTGTGTGGAAGGGCCATCCCCGTCGTAACTCGAGAATATACCCCAGGTTTCCGCCGCAACTCGAGAAAAACCATGAGACTTCCCCCTCGCCGCGAGATGAGGCCCGATTCCCCTGCACTGCGTGCAGAGTAATTCCGTGTTGCACATCACACATGAAAGGAGCCTTGATTTTCTTGGTGGCACTCCAGAGAAAACCCAAGAACACTGTTTCAAGGCTAGAGGGATCCTGAGGTAACTGTAGCAACACGAAAGAGCTCTGTGGACCAAAAATCAACTCGAAATGAGAGGTCAGTCCCTGGCTTCGACTGCAGAGGAATACCACCTCACCACAAGCACCTCAAGAGGAGGCTTCTCTCAGCTCTAGGTATGTGAGAGGGACCCTGAGTTTGCGGCCTCAAGTGGAATGGACACCGCGATGCCCTGACTCGAAATAAGGCCGGATATCCCTGCAGTGACTTGAATGCAGGCTAGTCTTGCATCTCCCAAGACGAAAGGATGTCTGAATCCCCTGTGGAGACCACAGAGAAAGACCTAGTTCCCCACCTCATAGCGACCGGAGGCCTCACTTCCTTTGAAAACTCCAGAGGTACGCGGTGATCAGTGCCTCCAAAGGAGACGATGCCTGACTCCTCGTGAAACTTGATAGGAGTCCCAGGATTCCTGTGGCACGTGGAAAGGGACCCTTGGTCTCCCGCCTCAGCTGGAGAGGCGTCCCAATTGCCCTGCCAAGCCTCGAGGAGAATCCCGAGTTGTCCCTCGCAACTAGGCAGGAGTCCTGACGTCGCTGAACAAACACGTGGGTGGAAGGGCCATCCCCGTCGTAACTCGAGAATATACCCCAGGTTCCGCCGCAACTCGAGAAAAACCATGAGACTTCCCCCTCGCCGCGAGATGAGGCCCGATTCCCCTGCACTGCATGCAGAGCAATTCCGTGTTGCACATCACACGTGAAAGGAGCCTTGATTTCCTTGATGGCACTCCAGAGAAACCCCAAGAACACTGTTTCAAGGCTAGAGTGAACCTGAGGTCACTGTAGCAACACGAAAGAGCTCCGTGGACCAAAAATCAACTCGAGATGAGAGGTTAGTCCCTGGCTTCGTCTCCAGAGGAATACCACCTTCCCACAAGCACCTCAAGAGGAGTCTTCTCTCAGCTCTAGGTATGTGAGAGGGACCCTGAGTTTGCGGCCTCAAGTGGAATGGACACCGCGATGCTCTGACTCGAAATAAGGTCGGATATCCTTGCAGTGACTTGAATGCAGGCTCGTCTTGCATCTCCCAAGACGAAAGGATGTCTGAATCCCCTGTGGAGACCACAGAGAAAGACCTAATTCCCCACCTCATCGCGACCGGAGGCCTCACATCCTTTGAAAACTCCAGAGGTACGCGGAGATCAGTGCCTCCAAAGGAGACGATGCCTGACTCCTCGTGAAACTTGATAGGAGTCCCAGGATTCCTGTGGCACGTGGAAAGGGACAGTTCGTCTCCCGCCTCAGCTGGAGAGGCGTCCCAATTGCCCTGCCAAGCCTCGAGGAGAATCCCGAGTTGTCCCTCGCAACTAGGCAGGAGTCCTGACGTCGCTGAACAAACATGTGTGTGGAAGGGCCATCCCCGTCGTAACTCGAGAATATACCCCAGGTTCCCGCCGCAACTGGAGAAAAACCATGAGACTTCCCCCTCGTCGCGAGATGAGGCCCGATTCCCCTGCACTGCGTGCAGAGCAATTCCGTGTTGCACATCACACATGAAAAGAGCCTTGATTTCCTTGATGGCACTCCAGAGAAACCCCAAGAACACTGTTTCAAGGCTAGAGGGATCCTGAGGTCACTGTAGCAATACGAAAGAGCTTCGTGGACCAAAAATCAACTCGAGATGAGAGGTTAGTCCCTGGCTTCGACTCCAGAGGAATAACACCTCACCACAAGCACCTCAAGAGGAGTCTTCTCTCAGCTCTAGGTATGTGAGAGGGACCCTGAGTTTGCGGCCTCAAGTGGAATGGACACCGCCATGCCCTGACTCGAAATAAGGCCGGATATCCCTGCAGTGACTTGAATGCAGGCTCGTCTTGCATCTCCCAAGACGAAAGGATGTCTGAATCCCCTGTGGAGACCACAGAGAAAGACCTAGTTCCCCACCTCATCGCGACCGGAGGCCTCACATCCTTTGAAAACTCCAGAGGGACGCGGAGATCAGTGCCTCCAAAGGAGACGATGCCTGACTCCTCGTGAAACTTGATAGGAGTCCCAGGATTCCTGTGGCACGTGGAAAGGGACCCTTGGTCTCCCGCCTCAGCTGGAGAGGCGTCCCAATTGCCCTGCCAAGCCTCGAGGAGAATCCCGAGTTGTCCCTCGCAACTAGGCAGGAGTCCTGCCGTTGCTGAACAAACACGTGGGTGGAAGGGCCATCCCCGTCATAACTCGAGAATATACCCCTGGTTCCCGCCGCAACTCGAGAAAAACCATGAGACTTCCCCCTCGCCGCGAGATGAGGCCCGATTCCCCTGCACTGCGTGCAGAGCAATTCCATGTTACACATCACACGTGAAAGGAGCCTTGATTTCCTTGATGGCACTCCAGAGAAACCCCAAGAACACTGTTTCAAGGCTAGAGGGATCCTGAGGTCACTGTAGCCACACGAAAGAGCTCCGTGGACCAGAAATCAACTCGAGATGAGAGGTTAGTCCCTGGTTCGACTCCAGAGGAATACCACCTTACCACAAGCACCTCAAGAGGAGGCTTCTCTCAGCTCTAGGTATGTTAGAGGGACCCTGAGATTGCGGCCTCAAGTGGAATGGACACCGCGATGCACTGACGTGAAATAAGGCCGGATATGCCTGCAGTGACTTGAATGCAGGCTCGTCTTGCATCTCCAAAGATGAAAGGATGTCTGAATCCACTGTGGAGACCACAGAGAAAGACCTAGTTCCCCACCACATGGCGACCGGAAGCCTCACATCCTTGGAAAACTCCAGAGGTACGCAGAGATCAGTGCCTCCAAAGGAGACGATGCCTGACTCCTCGTGAAACTTGATAGGAGTCCCAGGATTCCTGTGGCACGTGGAAAGGGACCCTTGGTCTCCCACCTCAGCTGGAGAGGCGTCCCAATTGCCCTGCCAAGCCTCGAGGAGAATCCCGAGTTGTCCCTCGCAACTAGGCAGGAGTCCTGCCGTCGCTGAATAAACACGTGGGTGGAATGGCCATTCCCTTCGTAACTCGAGAGTATACCCCAGGTTCCCGCCGCAACTGGAGAAAAACCATGAGACTTCCCCCTCGCCGCGAGATGAGGCCCGATTCCCCTGCACTGCGTGCAGAGCAATTCCGTGTTGCACATCACACATGAAAGGAGCCTTGATTTCCTTGATGGCACTCCAGAGAAACCCCAAGAACACTGTTTCAAGGCTAGAGGGATCCTGAGGTCACTGTAGCAACTCGAAAGAGCTCCGTGGACCAAAAATCAACTCGAGATGAGAGGTTAGTCCCTGGCTTCGACTCCAGAGGAATACCACCTTACCAAAAGCACCTCAAGAGGAGGCTTCTCTCAGCTCTAGGTATGTGAGAGGGACCCTGAGTTTGCGGCCTCAAGTGGAATGGACACCGCGATGCACTGACGTGAAATAAGGCCGGATATCCCTGCAGTGACTTGAATGCAGGCTCGTCTTGCATCTCCCAAGATGAAAGGATGTCTGAATCCCCTATGGAGACCACAGAGAAAGACCTAGTTCCCCACCTCATCGCGACCGGAGGCCTCACATCCTTTGAAAACTCCAGAGGTACGCAGAGATTAGTGCCTCCAAAGGAGACGATGCCTGACTCCTCGTGAAACTTGATAGGAGTCCCAGGATTCCTGTGGCACATGGAAAGGGACCCTTGGTCTCCCGCCTCAGCTGGAGAGGTGTCCCAATTGCCCTGCCAAGCATCCAGGAGAATCCCGAGTTTTCCCTCGCAACTAGGCAGGAGTCCTACCGTCGCTGAAGAAACACGTGGGTGGAAGGGCCATCCCAGTCGTAACTCGAGAATATACCCCAGGTTCCCGCCGCAACTCGATAAAAACCATGAGACTTCCCACTCGCCGCGAGATGAGGCCCGATTCCCCTGAACTGCGTGCAGAGCAATTCCGTGTTGCACATCACACATGAAAGGAGCCTTGATTTCCTTGGTGGCACTCCAGAGAAATCCCAAGAACACTGTTTCAAGGCTAGAGGGATCCTGAGGTCACTGTAGCAACACGAAAGAGCTCCGTGGCCCAGAAATCAACTCGAGATGAGAGCTTAGTCCCTGGCTTCGACTCCAGAGGAATACCACCTTACCACAAGCAGCTCAAGCGGAGGCTTCTCTCAGCTCTAGGTATGTGAGAGGGACCCTGAGTTTGCGGCCTCAAGTTGAATGGACACCACGATGCCCTGACTCGAAATAAGGCCGGATATCCCTGCAGTGACTTGAAGGCAGGCTCGTCTTGCATCTCCCAAGACGAAAGGATGTCTGAATCACCTGTGGAGACCACAGAGAAAGACCTAGTTTCCCACCTCATGGCGACCGGAGGCCTCACATCCTTTAAAAACTCCAGAGGTACGCGGAGATCAGTGCCTCCAAAGGAGACGATGCCTGACTCCTCGGGAAACTTGATAGGAGTCCCAGGATTCCTGTCGCACGTGGATAGGGACACTTGGTCTCCAGCCTCAGCTGGAGAGGCGTCCCAATTGCCCTGCCAAGCCTCGAGGAGAATCCCGAGTTGTCCCTCGCAACTAGGCAGGAGTCCTGACGTCGCTGAAAAAACACGTGTGTGGAAGGGCCATCCCTGTCGTAACTCGAGAATATACCCCAGGTTCCCGCTGCAACTCGAGAAAAACCATGAGACTTCCCCCTCGCCGCGAGATGAGGCCTGATTGCCCTGCACTGCGTGCAGAGCAATTCCGTGTTGCACATCACACATGAAAGGAGCCTTGGTTTCCTTGATGGCACTCCAGAGAAATCCCAAGAACACTGTTTCAAGGCTAGAGGGATCCTGAGGTCACTGGAGCAACACGAAAGAGATCCGTGGAGCAACAATCAACTCGAGATGAGAGGTTAGTCCCTGGCTTCGACTCCAGAGGAATACCACATTACCACAAGCACCTCAAGAGGAGGCTTCTCTCACCTCTAGCTATGTGCTGAGTTTGCGGCATCAAATGGAATGGACACCGCGAAGCCCTGACTCGAAATAAGGCCGGATATCCCTGCAGTGACTTGAATGCAGGCTCGTGTTGCATCTCCCAAGACGAAAGGATGTCTGAATCCCCTGTGGAGACCTCAGAGAAAGATCTAGTTCCCCACCTCATCGCGCCCGGAGGCCTCACATCATTTGAAAACTCCAGAGGTACGCGGAGATCATTGCCTCCAAAGGAGACGATGCCTGACTCCTCGTGAAACTTGATAGGAGTCCCAGGATTACTGTGGCATGTGGAAAGGGACCCTTGGTCTCCCACCTCAGCTGGAGAGGCGTTCCAATTGCCCTGCCAAGCCTCGAGGGGAATCCCGAGTTGTCCCTCGCAGCTAGGCAGGAGTCCTGCCATCGCTGAACAAACACGTGTGTGGAAGGGCCATCCCCGTCGTAACTCGAGAATATACCCCAGGTTCCCGCCGCAACTCGAGAAAAACCATGAGACTTCCCCCTCGCTGCGAGATGAGGCCCGATTCCCCTGCACTGCGTGCAGAGCAATTCAGTGTTGCACATCACACATGAAAGGAGCCTTGATTTCCTTGATGGCACTCCAGAGATATCCCAAGAACACTGTTTCAAGGCTAGAGGGATCCTGAGGTCACTGTAGCAACACGAAAGAGCTCCGTGGATCAACAATCAACTCGAGATGAGAGGTTAGTCCCTGGCTTCGACTCCAGAGGAATACCACCTTACCACACGCACCTCAAGAGGAGGCTTCTCTCAGCTCTAGGTATGTGAGAAGGACCCTGATTTTGCGGGCTCAAGTGGAATGGACATCGCGATGCCCTGACTCGAAATAAGGCCGGATATCCCTGCAGTGACTTGAATGCAGGCTCGTCTTGCATCTCCCAAGATGAAAGGTTGTCTGAATCCCCTGTGGAGACCACAGAGAAAGACCTAGTTCCCCACCTCATCGCGACCGGAGGCCTCACATCTTTTGAAAACTTCAGAGGTACGCGGAGATCAGTGCCTCAAAAGGAGACGATGCGTGACTCCTCGTGAAACTTGATAGGAGTCCCAGGATTCCTATGCACGTGGAAAGGGACCCTTGGTCTCCCGCCTTAGCTGGAGAGGCGTCTCAATTGCCCTGCCAAGCCTCGAGGAGAATCCCGAGTTGTCCCTCGCAACTAGGCAGGAGTCCTGCCGTCACTGAACAAACACGTGGTTGGAAGGGCCATCCCCGTCGTAACTCGAGAATATAACCCAGGTTCCCGCCGCAACTCGAGAAAAACCATGAGACTTCCCCCTCACCGCGATATGAGGCCCGATTCCCCTGCACTGCGTGCAGAGCAATTCCGTGTTGCACATCACACATGAAAGGAGCCTTGATTTCCTTGATGGCACTCCAGAGAAACCCCAAGAACACTGTTTCAAGGCTAGAGGGATCCTGCGGTCACTGTAGCAACACGAAAGAGCTCCGTGGACCAACAATCAACTCGAGATGAGGGGTTAGTCCCTGGCTTCGACTCCAGAGGAATACCACCTTACCACAAGCACCTCAAGAGGAGGCTTCTCTCAGCTCTAGCTATGTGAGAGGGACCCTGATTTTGCGGCCTCAAGTGGAATGGACACCGCGATGCCCTGACTCGAAATAAGGCCGGATATCCCTGCAGTGACTTGAATGCAGGCGCGTCTTGCATCTCCCAAGACGAAAGGATGTCTGAATCCCCTGTGGAGACCTCAGAGAAAGACCTAGTTCCCCACCTCATCGCGACCGGAGGCCTCACATCCTTTGAAAACTCCAGAGGTACGCAGAGATCAGTGCTTCCAAAGGAGACGATGCCTGCCTCCTCGTGAAACTTGATAGGAGTCCCAGGATTCCTGTGGCACGTGGAAAGGGACCCTTGGTCTCCCGCCTCAGCTGGAGAGGCGTCCCAATTGCCCTGCCAAGCCTCGAGGAGAATCCCGAGTTGTCCCTCGCAACTAGGCAGGAGTCCTGCCGTCGCTGAAGAAACACGTGTGTGGAAGGGCCATCCCCGTCGTAACTCGAGAGTATACCCCAGGTTCCCGCCGCAACTCGAGAAAAACCATGAGACTTCCCCCTCGCCGCGAGATGAGGCCCGATTGCCCTGCACTGCGTGCAGGGCAATTCCGTGTTGCACATCACACATGAAAGGAGCCTTGATTTCCTAGATGGCACTCCAGAGAAACCCCAAGAACACTGTTTCAAGGCTAGAGGGATCCTGAGGTCACTGTAGCAACACGAAAGAGCTCCGTGGACCAAAAATCAACTCGAGATGAGAGGTTAGTCCCTGGCTTCGACTCCAGAGGAATACCACCTTACCACAAGCACCTCAAGAGGAGGCTTCTCTCAGCTCTAGGTATGTGAGAGGGACCCTGAGTTTGCGGCCTCAAGTGGAATGGAGACCGCGATGCCCTGACTCGAAATAAGGCCGGATATCCCTGCAGTGACTTGAATGCAGGCTCGTCTTGCACCTCCAAAAACGAAAGGATGTGTGAATCCCCTGTGGAGACCACAGAGAAAGACCTAGTTCCCCACCTCATCGCGACCGGAGGCCTCACATCCTTTGAAAACTCCAGACGTACGTGGAGATCAGTGCCTCCAAAGGAGACGATGCCTGACTCCTCGTGAAACTTGATTGGAGTCCCAGGATTCCTGTGGCACGTGGAAAGGGACCCTTGGTCTCCCACCTCAGCTGGAGAGGCGTCCCAATTGCCCTGCCAAGCCTCGAGGAGAATCCCAAGTTGTCCCTCGCAACTAGGCAGGAGTCCTGACGTCGCTGAACAAACACGTGGGTGGAAGGGCCATCCCCGTCGTAACTCGAGAATATACCCCAGGTTCCCGCCGCAACTCGAGAAAAACCATGAGACTTCCCCCTCGCCGCGAGATGAGGCCCGATTCCCCTGCATGGCATGCAGAGCAATTCCGTGTTGCACATCAAACATGAAAGGAGCCTTGATTTCCTTGATGGCACTCCAGAGAAAACCCAAGAACACTGTTTCAAGGCTAGAGGGATCCTGAGGTCACTGTAGCAACACGAAAGATCTCCGTGGACCACAAATCAACTCGAGATGAGAGGTTAGTCCCTGGCTTCGACTCCAGAGGAATACCACCTTACCACAAGCACCTCAAGAGGAGGCTTCTCTCAGCTCTAGGTATGTGAGAGGGACCCTGAGTTTTCGGCCTCAAGTGAAATGGACACCGCGATGCCCTGACTCGAAATAAGGCTGGATATCCCTGCAGTGACTTGAATGCAGGCTGGTCTTGCATTTCCCAAGACGAAAGGATGTCTGAATCCCCTGTGGAGACCACAGAAGAAGACCTAGTTCCCCACATCATCGCGACCGGAGGCCTCACATCCTTTGAAAACTCCAGAGGTACGCGAAGATCAGTGCCTCCAAAGGAGACGATGCCTGACTCCTCGTAAAACTTGATAGGAGTCCCAGGATTCCTGTGGCACTTGGAAAGGGACCCTTGGTCTCCCGCCTCAGCTGGAGAGGCGTCCCAATTGCCCTGCCAAGCCTCGAGGAGAATCCCGAGTTGTCCCTCACAACTAGGCAGGAGTCGTGTCGTCGCTGAACAAACACATGTGTGGATGGGCCATTCCCATCGTAACTCGATAATATAGCCCAGGTTCCCGCCGCACCTCGAGATAAACCATGAAACTTCCCCCTCGCCGCGAGATGAGGCCCGATTCCCCTACACTGCGGGCAGAGAAATTCCGTGTTGCACATCACACATGAAAGGAGCCTTGATTTCCTTGATGGCACTCCAGAGAAACCCCAAGAAAACTGTTTCAAGGCTAGAGGGATCCTGAGGACATTGTAGTAACAAGAAAGAACTCTGTGGACCAAAAATCATCTAGAGATGAGAGGTTAGTCCCTAACTTCGACTCCAGAGGAATACCACCTAACCACAAGCACCTCAAGAGGAGGCTTCTCGCAGCTTTAGGTATGTGAGAGGGATCCTGAGATTGCAGCCTCAAGTGGAATGGACACCGCAATGCCCTGACTCGAAATAAGTCCGGATAACCCTGCATTGACATAAAGGCAGGCTCGTCTTGCATCTCCCAAGACGAAAGGATGTCTGAATCCTCTGTGGAGACCACAGAGAATGACCTAGTTCCCCACCTCATCGAGACCGGAGGCCTCACATCCTTTGAAAACTCCAGAGGTACGCGGAGATCAGTGCCTCCAAAGGAGACGATGCCTGACTCATCGTGAATCTTGATAGGAGTCCCAGGATTCTTGTGGCACGTGGAAAGGGACCCTTGGTCTCCCGCCTCAGCTGGAGAGGCGTCCCAATTGCCCTGCCAAGCCTCGAGGAGAATCCCGAGTTGTCCCTCGCAACTGGGCAGGAGTCCTGACGTCGCTGAAGAAACACGTGGGTGGAAGGGCCATCCCCGTCGTAACTCGAAAATATACCACAGGTTCCCGCCGCAACTCGAGAAAAACCATGAGACTTCCCCCTCGCCGCGAGATGAGGCCCGATTCCCCTGCACTGCGTGCAGAGCAATACCGTGTTGCACATCACACATGAAAGGAGCCTTGATTTCCTTGATGGCACTCCAGAGAAACCCCAAGAACACTGTTTCAAGGCTAGAGGGATCCTGAGGTCACTGTAGCAACACGAAAGAGCTCCGTGGACCAAAAATCAACTCGAGATGAGAGGTTAGTCCCTGGCGTCGACTCCAGAGGAATACCTCCTTACCACAAGCACCTCAAGAGGAGGCTTCTCTCAGCTCTAGGTATGTGAGAGGGACCCTGACTTTGCGGCCTCAAGTTGAATGGACACCGCGATGCCCTGACTCGAAATAAGGCCGGATATCCCTGCAGTGACTTGAATGCAGGCTCGTCTTGCATCTCCCAAGACGAAAGGATGTCTGAATCCCCTGTGGAGACCATAGAGAATGACCTAGTTCCCCACCTCATGGCGACCGGAGGCCTTACATCCTTTGAAAACTCCAGAGGTACACGGAGATCAGTGCCTCCAAAGGAGACGATGCCTGACTCCTCGTGAAACTTGATAGGAGTCCCAGGATTCCTGTGGCACGTGGAAAGGGACATTTGGTCTCCCGCCTCAGCTGGAGAGGCGTCCCAATTGCCCTGCCAAGCCTCGAGGAGAATCCCGAGTTGTCCCTCGCAACTAGGCAGGAGTCCTGCCTTCGCTGAACAAACACTTGGGTGGAAGGGGCATCCCCGTCGTAACTCAAGAATATACCCCAGGTTCCCGCCGCAACTCGAGAAAAACCATGAGACTTCCCCCTCGCCATGAGATGAGGCCCGATTCACCTACACTGCGTGCAGAGCAATTCCGTGTTGCACATCACACAGGAAAGTAGCCTTGATTTCCTTGATGGCACTCCAGAGAAACCCCAAGAACACTGTTTCAAGGCTAGAGGGATCCTGAGGTCACTGTAGCCACACGAAAGAGCTCCGTGGACCAGAAATCAAATCGAGATGAGAGGTCAGTCCCTGGCTTCGACTCCAGAGGAATACCACCTTACCACAAGCACCTCAAGAGGACGCTTCTCTCAGCTCTAGGTATGTGAGAGGGACCCTGATTTTGCGGCCTCAAGTGGAATGGACACTGCGATGCCGTGACGCGAAATAAGGCTGGATATCCCTGCAGTGACTTGAATGCAGCCTCGTCTTGCATCTCCCAAGACGAAAAGATGTCTGAATCCCCTGTGCAGACCACAGAGAAAGACCTAGTTCCCCACCTCATAGCGACCGGAGGCCTCACATCCTTTGAAAACTCCAGAGGCACGCGGAGATCAGTGCCTTCAAAGGAGACGATGCCAGACTCCTCCTGAAACTTGATAGGAGTCCCAGGAATCCTGTGGCACGTGGAAAGGGACCCTTGGTCTCCCGCCTCAGCTTGAGAGGTTACCAATTGCCCTGCCAAGCCTCGAGGAGAATCCCGAGTTGTCCCTTGCAACTAGGCAGGAGTCCTGACGTCGCTGAACAAACACGTGTGTGGAAGGGCCATCCCCGTCGTAACTCGAGAATATACCCCAGGTTCCCGCCGCAACTCGAGAAAAACCATGAGACTTCCCCCTCGCCGCGAGATGAGGCCCGATTCCCATGCAATGCGTGCAGAGCAATTCCGTGTTGCACATCACACATGAAAAGAGCCTTGATTTCCTTGATGGCACTCCAGAGAAACCCCAAGAACACTGTTTCAAGGCTAGAGGGATCCTGAGGTCACTGTAGCCACAAGAAAGAGCTCCGTGGACCAAAAATCAACTCGAGATGAGAGGTTAGTCCCTGGCTTCGACTCCAGAGGAATACCACCTTACCACAAGCACCTCAAGAGGAGGCTTCTCTCAGCTATATGTATGTGAGAGGGACCCTGAGTTTGCGGCCTCAAGTGGAATGGACACCGCGATGCCCTGACTCGAAATAAGGCCGGATATCCCTGCAGTGACTTGAATGCAGGCTCGTCTTGCATCTCCCAAGACAAAAGGATGTTTGAATCCCCTGTGCAGACCACAGAGAAAGACCTAGTTCCCCACCTCATTGCGACCGGAGGCCTCACATCCTTTGAAAACTCCAGAGGTACGCGAAGATCAGTGCCTCCAAAGGAAACGATGCCTGACTCCTCGTGAAACTTGATAGGAGTCCCAGGATTCCTGTGGCACGTGGAAAGGGACCCTTGGTCTCCCGCCTCAGCTGGAGAGGCGTCCCAATTGCCCTGCCAAGCCTCGAGGAGAATCCCGAGTTGTCCCTCGCAACTTGGCAGGAGTCCTGACGTCGCTGAACAAACACGTGGGTGAAAGGGCCATCCCCGTCGTAACTCGATAATATAGCCCAGGTTCCCCTAGCAACTCGAGAAAAACATTGAGACTTCCCCCTCGCCGCGAGATGAGGCCCGATTCCCCTACACTGCGTGCAGAGCAATTCCGTGTTGCACATCACACATGAAAGGAGCCGTGATTTCCTTGATTGCACTCCAGAGAAACCCCAAGAACACTGTTTCAAGGCTAGAGGGATCCTGAGGTCACTGTAGCCACACGAAAGAGCTCCGTGGACCAGAAATCAACTCGAGATGAGAGGTTAGTCCCTGGCTTCGATTCCAGAGGAATACCACCTTACCACAAGTACCTCAAGAGGAGGATTCTCTCAGCTCTAGGTATGTGAGAGGGACCCTGATTTTGCGGACTCAAGTGGAATGGACACCGCGATGCCCTGACTCGAAATAAGGCCGGATATCCCTGCAGTGACTTGAATGCAGGCTCGTCTTGCATCTGCCAAGACGAAAGGATGTTTGAATCCCCTGGGCAGACCACAGAGAAAGACCTAGTTCCCCACCTCATCACGACGGGAGGCCTCAGATCCTTTGAAAACTCCAGAGGTACGCGGAGATCAGTGCCTCCAAAGGAGACGATGCCTGACTCCTCGTGAAACTTGATAGGAGTCCCAGGATTCCTGTGGCACGTGGAAAGGGACCCTTCGTCTCCCGCCTCAGCTGGAGAGGCGTCCCAATTGCCCTGACAAGCCTCGAGGAGAATCCCGAGTTGTCCCTCGCAACTAGGCAGGAGTCCTGCCGTCGCTGAACAAACACGTGGGTGGAAGGGGCATCCCCGTCGTAACTCAAGAATATACCCCAGGTTCCCGCCGCAACTCGAGAAAAACCATGAGACTTCCCCCTCGCCGCGAGATGAGGCCCGATTCCCCTGCACTGCGTGCAGAGCAATTCCGTGTTGCACATCACACATGAAAGGAGCCTTGATTTCCGTGATGGCACTCCAGAGAAACCCCAAGAACACTGTTTCCAGTCTAGAGGGATCCTGAGGTCACTGTAGCAACACGAAAGAGCTCCGTGGACCAAAAATCAACTTGAGATGAGAGGTTAGTCCCTGACTTCGACTCCAGAGGAATACCACCTTACCACAAGCACCTGAAGAGGAGGCTTCTCTCAGCTCTAGGTATGTGAGAGGGACCCTGAGTTTGCGGCCTCAAGTGGAATGGACACCGCGATGCCCTGACTTGAAATAAGGCCGGATATCCCTGCAGTGACTTGAATGCAGGCTCGTCTTGCATCTCCCAAGACGAAAGGATGTCTGAATCCCCTGTGGAGACCACAGAGAAAGACCTAGTTCCCCACCTCATGGCGACCGGAGGCCTCACATCCTTTGAAAAGTCCAGAGGTATGCGGAGATCAGTGCCTCCAAAGGAGACGATGCCTGACTCCTCGTGAAACTTGATAGGAGTCCCAGGATTCCTGTGGCACGTGGAAAGGGACCCTTGGTCTCCCGCCTCAGCTGGAGAGGCGTCCCAATTGCCCTGCCAAGCCTCGAGGAGAATCCCGAGTTGTCCCTCACAACTAGGCAGGAGTCCTGACGTCGCTTAACAAACACGTGGGTGGAAAGGCAATCCCCATCGTAACTCGAGAATATACCCCTGGTTCCCGCCGCAACTCGAGAAAAACCATGAGACTTCCCCCTCGCCGCAAGATGAGGCCCGATTCCCCTACACTGCATGCAGAGTAATTCCGTGTTGCACATCACACATGACAGGAGCCTTGATTTCCTTCATGGCACTCCAGAGAAACACCAAGAACACTGTTTCAAGGATAGAGGGATCCTGAGGTCACTGTAGCAACACGAAAGAGCTCCGTGGACCAAAAATCTACTCGAGATGAGAGGTTAGTCCCTAACTTCGACTCCAGAGGAATACCACCTTACCACAAGCACCTCAAGAGGAGGCTTCTCACAGCTTTAGGTATGTGAGAGGGTCCCTGATTTTGCGGCCTCAAGTGGAATGGACACCGCGATGCCCTGACTCGAAATAAGGCCGGATATCCCTGCAGTGACTTGAATGTCGGCTCGTCTTGCATCTCCCAAGATGAAAGGATGTCTGAATCCCCTGTGGAGACCACAGAGAAAGACCTAGTTCCCCACCTCATCGCGACCGGAGGCCTCACATCCTTTGAAAAGTCCAGAGGTATGCGGAGATCAGTGCCTCCAAAGGAGACGATGCCTGACTCCTCGTGAAACTTGATAGGAGTCCCAGGATTCCTGTGGCACGTGGAAAGGGACCCTTGGTCTCCCGTCTCAGCTGGAGAGGCGTCCCAATTGCCCTGCCAAGCCTCGAAGAGAATCCCGAGTTGTCCCTCGCAACTAGGCAGGAGTCCTGACGTGGCTGAACAAACACGTGGGTCGAAGGGCCATCCCCGTCGTAACTCGAGAATATACCCCAGGTTCCCGTCGTAACTCGAGAAAAACCATGAGACTTCCCCCTCGCTGCGAGATGAGGCCTGATTTCCCTGCACTGCATGCAGAGCTATTCCGTGTTGCACATCACACATGAAAGGAGCCTTGATTTCCTTGATGGCACTCCAGAGAAACCCCAAGAACACTGTTTGCAGTCTAGAGGGATCCTGAGGTCACTGTAGCATCAAGAAAGAGCTCCGTGGACCAAAAATCAACTCGAGATGAGAGGTTAGTCCCTGGCTTCGACTCCAGAGGAATACCACCTTACCACAAGCACCTCAAGAGGAGGCTTCTCTCAGCTCTAGGTATGTGAGAGGGACCCTGAGTTGCAGCCTCAAGTGGAATGGACACCGCGATGCCCTGACTCGAAATAAGGCCGGATATCCCAGCAGTGACTTGAATGCAGGCTCGTCTTGCACCTCCCAAGACGAAAGGATGTCTGAATCCCCTGTGGAGACCACAGAGAAAGACCTAGTTCCCCACCTCATCGCGACCGGAGGCCTCACATACTTTGAAAAGTCCAGAGGTATGCGGAGATCAGTGCCTCCAAAGGAGACGATGCCTGACTCCTCGTGAAACTTGATAGGAGTCCCAGGATTCCTGTGGCACGTGGAAAGGGACCCTTGGTCTCCCGCCTCAGCTGGAGAGGCGTCCCAATTGCCCTGCCAAGCCTCGAGGAGAATCCCGAGTTGCCCCTCGCAACTAGGCAGGAGTCCTGACGTCGCTTAACAAACACGTGGGTGGAAAGGCCATCCCCATCGTAACTCGAGAATATACCCCAGGTTCCCGCCGCAACTCGAGAAAAACCATGAGACTTCCCCCTCGCCGCGAGATGAGGCCCGATTCCCCTACACTGCATGCAGAGTAATTCCGTGTTGCACATCACACATGACAGGAGCCTTGATTTCCTTCATGGCACTCCAGAGAAACACCAAGAACACTGTTTCAAGGATAGAGGGATCCTGAGGTCACTGTAGCAACACGAAAGAGCTCCGTGGACCAAAAATCTACTCCAGATGAGAGGTTAGTCCCTAACTTCGACTCCAGAGGAATACCACCTTACCACAAGCACCTCAAGAGGAGGCTTCTCGCAGCTTTAGGTATGTGAGAGGGTCCCTGAGTTTGCGGCCTCAAGTGGAATGGACACCGCGTTGCCCTGACTCGAAATAAGGCCGGATATCCCTGCAGTGACTTGAATGTCGGCTCGCCTTGCATCTCCCAAGATGAAAGGATGTCTGAATCCCCTGTGGAGACCACAGAGAAAGACCTAGTTCCCCACCTCATCACGACCGAAGGCCTCACATCCTTTGGAAACTCCAGAGGTACGCGGAGATCAGTGCCTCCAACGGAGACGATGCCTGACTCCTCGTGAAACTTGATAGGAGTCCCAGGATTCCTGTGGCACGTGGAAAGGGACCCTTGGTCTCCCGCCTCAGCTGGAGAGGCGTCCCAATTGCCCTGCCAAGCCTCGAGGAGAATCCGGAGTTGTCCCTCGCAACTAGGCAGGAGTCCTGACGTGGCTGAACAAACACGTGGGTGGAAGGGCCATCCCCGTCGTAACTCGAGAATATACCCCAGGTTCCCGCCGCAACTCGAGAAAAACCATGAGACTTCCCCCTCGCCGCGAAATGAGGCCAGATTCCCCTGCACTGCGTGCAGAGGAATTCCGTCTTGCACATCACACATGAAAGGAGCCTTGATTTCCTTGATGGCACTCCAGAGAAACCCCAAGAACACTGTTTCAAGGCTAGAGGGATCCTGAGGTCACTTTAGCAACAAGAAAGAGCTCCGTGGACCAAGAATCAACTCGAGTTGAGAGGTTAGTCCCTGGCTTCGACTCCAGAGGAATACCACCTTACCATAAGCACCTCAAGAGGAGGCTTCTCTCAGCTCTAGGTATGTGAGAGGGACCCTGAGTTTGCGGCCTCAAGTGGAATGGACACTGCAATGCCCTGACTCGAAATAAGGCCGGATATCCCTGCAGTGACTTGAATGCAGGCTCGTCTTGCATCTCCCAAGACGAAAGGATGTCTGAATCCCCTGTGGAGACCTCAGAGAAAGATCTAGTTCCCCACCTCATCACGACCGGAAGCCTGACATCCTTTGAAAACTCCAGAGGTATGCGGAGAATAGTGCCTCCAAAGGAGACGATGCCTGACTCCTCGTGAAACTTGATAGGAGTCCCAGGATTCCTGTGGCACGTGGAAAGGGACCCTTGGCCTCCCGCCTCAGCTGAAGAGGCGTCCCAATTGCCCTGCCAAGCCTCGAGGAGAATCCCGAGTTGTCCCTCACAACTAGGCAGGAGTCCTGACGTGGCTTAACAAACACGTGGGTGGAAGGGCCATCCCCATCATAACTCGAGAATATACCCTAGGTTCCCGCCGCAACTCGAGAAAAACCATGAGACTTCCCCCTCGCAGCGAGATGAGGCCCGATTCCCCTACACTGCATGCAGAGTAATTCCGTGTTGCACATCACACAAGAAAGGAGCCTTGATTTCCTTCATGGCACTCCACAGAAACCCCAAGAACACTGTTTCAAGGCTAGAGGGATCCTGAGGTCACTGTAGCAACACGAAAGAGCTCCGTGGACCAAAAATCTACTCGAGATGAGAGGTTAGTCCCTAACTTCGACTCCAGAGGAATACCACCTTACCACAAGCACCTCAAGAGGAGGCTTTCACAGCTTTAATTATGTGAGAGGGTCCCTGAGTTTGCGGCCTCAAGTGGAATGGACACCGCGATGCCCTGACTCGAAATAAGGCCGGATATCCCTGCAGTGACTTGAATGTCGGCTCGTCTTTCATCTCCCAAGATGAAAGGATGTCTGAATCCCCTGTGGAGACCACAGAGAAAGACCTAGTTCCCCACCTCATCGCGACCGGAGGCCTCACATCCTTTGAAAACTCCAGAGGTACGCGGAGATCAGTGCCTCCAAAGGAGACGATGCCTGACTCCTCGTGAAACTTGATAGGAGTCCCAGGATTCCTGTGGCACGTGGAAAGTGAAACTTGGTCTCCCGTCTCAGCTGGAGATGCGTCCCAATTGCCCTGCCAAGCCTCGAGGAGAATCCCAAGTTGTCCCTCGCAACTAGGCAGGAGTCCTGACGTGGCTGAACAAACACGTGGGTCGAAGGGCCATCCCCGTCGTAACTCGAGAATATACCCCAGGTTCCCGTCGTAACTCGAGAAAAACCATGAGACTTCCCCCTCGCTGCGAGATGAGGCCTGATTTCCCTGCACTGCATGCAGAGCAATTCCGTGTTGCACATCACACATGAAAGGAGCCTTGATTTCCTTGATGGCACTCCAGAGAAACCCCAAGAACACTGTTTGCAGTCTAGAGGGATCCTGAGGTCACTGTACCAACACGAAAGAGCTCCGTGGACCAAAAATCAACTCGAGATGAGAGGTTAGTCCCTGGCTTCGACTCCAGAGGAATACCACCTTACCACAAGCACCTCAAGAGGAGGCTTCTCTCAGCTCTAGGTATGTGAGAGGGACCCTGAGTTGCAGCCTCAAGTGGAATGGACACCGCGATGCCCTGACTCGAAATAAGGCCGGATATCCCAGCAGTGACTTGAATGCAGGCTCGTCTTGCACCTCCCAAGACGAAAGGATGTCTGAATCCCCTGTGGAGACCACAGAGAAAGACCTAGTTCCCCACCTCATCGCGACCGGAGGCCTCACATCCTTTGAAAAGTCCAGAGGTATGCGGAGATCAGTGCCTCCAAAGGAGACGATGCCTGACTCCTCGTGAAACTTGATAGGAGTCCCAGGATTCCTGTGGCACGTGGAAAGGGACCCTTGGTCTCCCGCCTCAGCTGGAGAGGCGTCCCAATTGCCCTGCCAAGACTCGAGGAGAATCCCGAGTTGCCCCTCGCAACTAGGCAGGAGTCCTGACGTCGCTTAACAAACACGTGGGTGGAAAGGCCATCCCCATCGTAACTCGAGAATATACCCCAGGTTCCCGCCGCAACTCGAGAAAAACCATGAGACTTCCCCCTCGCCGCAAGATGAGGCCCGATTCCCCTACACTGCATGCAGAGTAATTCCGTGTTGCACATCACACATGACAGGAGCCTTGATTTCCTTCATGGCACTCCAGAGAAACACCAAGAACACTGTTTCAAGGATAGAGGGATCCTGAGGTCACTGTAGCAACACGAAAGAGCTCCGTGGACCAAAAATCTACTCGAGATGAGAGGTTAGTCCCTAACTTCGACTCCAGAGGAATACCACCTTACCACAAGCACCTCAAGAGGAGGCTTCTCGCAGCTTTAGGTATGTGAGAGGGTCCCTGAGTTTGCGGCCTCAAGTGGAATGGACACCGCGATGCCCTGACTCGAAATAAGGCCGGATATCCCAGCAGTGACTTGAATGTCGGCTCGCCTTGCATCTCCCAAGATGAAAGGATGTCTGAATCCCCTGTGGAGACCACAGAGAAAGACCTAGTTCCCCACCTCATCACGACCGAAGGCCTCACATCCTTTGGAAACTCCAGAGGTACGCGGAGATCAGTGCCTCCAAAGGAGACGATGCCTGACTCCTCGTGAAACTTGATAGGAGTCCCAGGATTCCTGTGGCACGTGGAAAGGGACCCTTGGTCTCCCGCCTCAGCTGGAGAGGCGTCCCAATTGCCCTGCCAAGCCTCGAGGAGAATCCCGAGTTGTCCCTCGCAACTAGGCAGGAGTCCTGACGTGGCTGAACAAACACGTGGGTCGAAGGGCCATCCCCGTCGTAACTCGAGAATATACCCCAGGTTCCCGCCGCAACTCGAGAAAAACCATGAGACTTCCCCCTCGCCGCGAAATGAGGCCAGATTCCCCTGCACTGCGTGCAGAGGAATTCCGTCTTGCACATCACACATGAAAGGAGCCTTGATTTCCTTGATGGCACTCCAGAGAAACCCCAAGAACACTGTTTCAAGGCTAGAGGGATCCTGAGGTCACTTTAGCAACAAGAAAGAGCTCCGTGGACCAAGAATCAACTCGAGTTGAGAGGTTAGTCCCTGGCTTCGACTCCAGAGGAATACCACCTTACCACAAGCACCTCAAGAGGAGGCTTCTCTCAGCTCTAGGTATGTGAGAGGGACCCTGAGTTTTCGGCCTCAAGTGGAATGGACACTGCGATGCCCTGACTCGAAATAAGGCCGGATATCCCTGCAGTGACTTGAATGCAGGCTCGTCTTGCATCTCCCAAGACGAAAGGATGTCTGAATCCCCTGTGGAGACCTCAGAGAAAGATCTAGTTCCCCACCTCATCACGACCGGAAGCCTGACATCCTTTGAAAACTCCAGAGGTATGCGGAGAATAGTGCCTCCAAAGGAGACGATGCCTGACTCCTCGTGAAACTTGATGGGAGTCCCAGGATTCCTGTGGCACGTGGAAAGTGACCCTTGGTCTCCCGTCTCAGCTGGAGATGCGTCCCAATTGCCCTGCCAAGCCTCGAGGAGAATCCCGAGTTGTCCCTCGCAACTAGGCAGGAGTCCTGCCATTGGTGAACAAACACGTGGTTGGAAGCGCCATCCCCGTCGTAACTCGAGAATATACCCCAGGTTCCCGCCGCAACTCGAGAAAAACCATGAGACTTCCCCCTCGCCGCGAGATGAGGCCCGATTCCCCTGCACTGGGTGCAGAGCAATTCCGTGTTGCACATCACACATGAAAGGAGCCTTGATTTCCTTGATGGCACTCCAGAGAAAACCCTAGAACACTGTTTCCAGGCTAGAGGGATCCTGAGGTCACTGTAGCAACACGAAAGAGCTCCGTGGACGAAGAATCAACTCGAGATGAGAGGTTATTCCCTGGCTTCGACTCCAGAGGAATACCATGTTACCACAAGCACCTCAAGAGGAGGCTTCTCTCAGCTCTAGCTATGTGAGAGGGACCCTGAGTTTGCGGTCTAAAGTGGAATGGACAACGCGATGCCCTGACTCGAAATAAGGCCGGATATGCCTGCAGTGACTTGAATGCAGGCTCGTCTTGCATCTCCTAAGGTGAAAGGATGTCTGAATCCCCTGTGGAGACCACAGAGAAAGACCTAGTTCCCCACCTCATCGAGACCGGAGGCCTCACATCCTTTGAAAAGTCCAGAGGTATGCGGAGATCAGTGCCTCCAAAGGAGACGATGCCTGACTCCTCGTGAAACTTGATAGGAGTCCCAGGATTCCTGTGGCACGTGGAAAGGGACCCTTGGTCTCCCGCCTCAGCTGGAGAGGCGTCCCAATTGCCCTGCCAAGCCTCGAGGAGAATCCCGAGTTGCCCCTCGCAACTAGGCAGGAGTCCTGACGTCGCTTAACAAACACGTGGGTGGAAAGGCCATCCCCATCGTAACTCGAGAATATACCCCAGGTTCCCGCCGCAACTCGAGAAAAACCATGAGACTTCCCCCTCGCCGCGAGATGAGGCCCGATTCCCCTACACTGCATGCAGAGTAATTCCGTGTTGCACATCACACATGAAAGGAGCCTTGATTTCCTTGATGGCACTCCAGAGAAACCCCAAGAACACTGTTTCAAGGTTGAGGGATCCTGAGGTCACTGTAGCAACACGAAAGAGCTCCGTGGACCAAAAATCTACTCGAGATGAGAGGTTAGTCCCTAACTTCGACTCCAGAGGAATACCACCTTACCACAAGCACCTCAAGAGGAGTCTTCTCGCAGCTTTAGGTATGTGAGAGGGTCCCTGAGTTTGCGGCCTCAAGTGGAATGGACACCGCGATGCCCTGACTCGAAATAAGGCCAGATATCCCTGCAGTGACTTGAATGTCGGCTCGTCTTGCATCTCTCAAGATGAAAGGATGTCTGAATCCCCTGTGGAGACCACAGAGAAAGACCTAGTTCCCCACCTCATCACGACCGGAGGCCTCACATCCTTTGAAAACTCCAGAGGTACGCAGAGATCAGTGCCTCCAAAGGAGACGATGCCTGACTCCTCGTGAAACTTGATAGGAGTCCCAGGATTCCTGTGGCACGTGGAAAGTGACCCTTGGTCTCCCGTCTCAGCTGGAGATGCGTCCCAATTGCCCTGCCAAGCCTCGAGGAGAATTCCGAGTTGTCCCTCGCAACTAGGCAGGAGTCCTGACGGGGCTGAACAAACACGTGGGTCGAAGGGCCATCCCCGTCATAACTCGAGAATATACCCCAGGTGCCCGTCGTAACTCGAGAAAAACCATGAGACTTCCCCCTCGCTGCGAGATGAGGCCTGATTCCCCTACACTGCATGCAGAGCAATTCCGTGTTACACATCACACATGAAAGGAGCCTTGATTTCCTTGATGGCACTCCAGAGGAACCCCAAGAACACTGTTTCCAGGCTAGAAGGATCCTGAGGTCACTGTAGCAACACGAAAGAGCTCCGTGGACCAAAAATCAACTCGAGATGAGGGGTTAGTCCCTGGCTTCGACTCCAGAGGAATACCACCTTACCACAAGCACCTCAAGAGGACGCTTCTCTCAGCTCTAGGTATGTGAGAGGGACCCTGATTTTGCGGCCTCAAGTGGAATGGACACCGCGATGCACTGACGTGAAATAAGGCCGGATATCCCTGCAGTGACTTGAATGCAGGCTCGTCTTGCATCTCCCAAGACGAAAGGATGTCTGAATCCCCTGTGGAGACCACAGAGAAAAACCTAGTTCCCCACCTCATCGCGACTGGAGGCCTCACATCCTTTGAAAACTCCAGAGGTACGCGGATATCAGTGCCTCCAAAGGAGACGATGCCTGACTCCTCGTGAAACTTGATAGGAGTCCCAGGATTCCTGTGGCACGTGGAAAAGGACACTTTGTCTCCAGCCTCAGCTGGAGAGGCGTCCTATTGCCCTGCCAAGCCTCGAGGAGAATCCCGAGTTGTCCCTCGCAACTAGGCAGGAGTCCTGACGTCGCTGAACAAACACGTGGGTGGAAGGGCCATCCCCGTCGTAACTCGAGAATATACCCCAGGTTCCCGCCGCAACTCGAGAAAAACCATGAGAATTCCCCCTCGCCGAGAGATGAGGCCCGATTCCCCTGCACTGCGTGCAGAGCAATTCCGTGTTGCACATCACACATGAAAGGAGCCTTGATTTCCTTGATGGCACTCCAGAGAAAACCCAAGAACACTGTTTGAAGGCTAGAGGGATCCTGAGGTCACTGTAGCAACACGAAAAAGCTCCGTGGACCAAAAATCAACTCGAGATGAGAGGTTAGTCCCTGGCTTCGACTCCAGAGGAATACCACCTTACCACAAGCACCTCAAGAGGAGGCTTCTCTCAGCTCTAGGTATGTGAAAGAGACCCTGATTTTGCGGCCTTAAGTGGAATGGACACCGCGATGCACTGACGTGAAATAAGGCCGGATATCCCTGCAGTGACTTGAATGCAGGCTCGTCTTGCATCTCCCAAGATGAAAGGATGTCTGAATCCCCTGTGGAGACCACAGAGAAAGACCTAGTTCCATACCTCATCGCGACTGGAGGCCTCACATCCTTTGAAAACTCCAGAGGTACGCGGAGATCAGTGCCTCCAAAGGAGACGATGCCTGACTCCTCGTGAAACTTGATAGGAGTCCCAGGATTCCTGTGGCACGTGGAAAAGGACACTTGGTCTCCCGCCTCAGCTGGAGAGGCGTCCCAATTGCCCTGCCAAGACTCGAGGAGAATCCCGAGTTGTCCCTCGCAACTAGGCAGGAGTCCTGACGTCGCTGAACAAACAGGTGTGTGGAAGGGCCATCCCCCTCGTAACTCGAGAATATACCCCAGGTTCCCGCCGCAACTCAAGAAAAACCATGAGACTTCCCCCTCGCCGCGAGATGAGGCCCGATTCCCTTGCACTGCGTGCAGAGCAATTCCGTGTTGCACATCACACATGAAAGGAGCCTTGATTTCCTTGATGGCACTCCAGAGAAAACCCAAGAACACTGTTTCAAGGCTAGAGGGATCCTGAGGTCACTGTAGCAACACAAAAGAGCTCCGTGGACCAAAAATCAACTCGAGATGAGAGGTTAGTCCCTGGCTTCGACTCCAGAGGAATACCACCTTACCACAAGCACCTCAAGAGGAGGCTTCTCTCAGCTCTAGGTATGTGAGAGGGACCCTGAGTTTGCGGCCTCAAGTGGAATGGACACCGCGATGCCCTAACTCGAAATAATGCCGGATATCCCTGCAGTGACTTGAATGCAGGCTCGTCTTACATCTCTCAAGACGAAAGGATGTCTGAATCACCTGTGTAGACCACAGAGAAAGACCTAGTTCCCCACCTCATCGCGACCGGAGGCCTCATATCCTTTGAAAACTCCAGAGGTACGCGGAGATCAGTGCTTCCAAAGGAGACAATGCCTGACTCCTCGTGAAACTTGATAGGAGTCCCAGGGTTCCTGTGGCACGTGGAAAGGGACCCTTCGTCTCCCGCCTCAGCTGGAGAGGCGTCCCAATTGCCCTGCCAAGCCTCGAGGAGAATCCCGAGTTGTCCCTCGCAACTAGGCAGGAGTCCTGCCGTCGCTAAATAAACACGTGTGTGGAAGGGCCATCCCCGTCGTAACTCGAGAATATACCCCAGGTTCCCGCCGCAACTCGAGAAAAACCATGAGACTTCCCCCTCACCGCGAGATGAGGCCCGATTCCCCTGCACTGTGTGCAGAGCAATTCCGTGTTGCACATCACACATGAAAGGAGCCTTAATTTCCTTGATGGAACTCCAGAGAAACCCCAAGAACACTGTTTCAAGGTTGAGGGATCCTGAGGTCACTGTAGCAACACGAAAGAGCTTCGTGGACCAAAAATCAACTCGAGATGAGAGGTTAGTCCCTGGCTTCGACTCCAGAGGAATACCACCTTACCACAAGCACCTCAAGAGGACGCTTCTCTCAGCTCTAGGTATGTGAGAGGGACCCTGAGTTTGCAGCCTCAAGTGGAATGGACACCGCGATGCCCTGACTCGAAATAAGGACGGATATCCCTGCAGTGACTTGAATGCAGGTTCCTCTTGCATCTCCCAAGACGAAAGGATGTCTGAATCCCCTGTGGAGACCACAGAGAAAGACCTAGTTCCCCACCTCATCGCGACCGGAGGCCTCACATCCTTTGAAAAGTCCAGAGGTATGCGGAGATCAGTGCCTCTAAAGGAGACGATGCCTGACTCCTCGTGAAACTTGATAGGAGTCCCAGGATTCCTGTGGCATGTGGAAAGGGACCCTTGGTCTCCCGCCTCAGCTGGAGAGGCGTCCCAATTGCCCTGCCAAGCCTCGAGGAGAGTCCCGAGTTGTCCCTCGCAACTAGGCAGGAGTCCTGACGTCGCTTAACAAACACGTGGGTGGAAAGGCCATCCCCATCGTAACTCGAGAATATACCCCAGGTTCCCGCCGCAACTCGAGAAAAACCATGAGACTTCCCCCTCGCCGCGAGATGAGGCCCGATTCCCCTACACTGCATGCAGAGTAATTCCGTGTTGCACATCACACATGAAAGGAGCCTTGCTTTCCTTCATGGCACTCCAGAGAAACACCAAGAACACTGTTTCAAGGATAGAGGGATCCTGAGGCATGTCGACCGGAGGCGTCACATCCTTTGAAAACTCCAGAGGTACGCGGAGATCAGGGCCTCCAAAGGAGACGATGCCTGACTCCTCGTGAAACTTGATAGGAGTCCCAGGATTCCTGTGGCACGTGGAAAGGGAACCTTGGTCTCCCGTCTCAGCTGGAGAGGCGTCCCAATTGCCCTGCCAAGTCTCGAGGAGCATCCCGAGTTGTCCCTCGCAACTAGGCAGGAGTCCTGCCGTCGCTGAACAAACACGTGGTTGGAAGGGCCATCCCCGTCGTACTTCGAGAATATACCCCAGGTTCCCGCCGCAACTCGAGAAAAACCATGAGACTTCCCCCTCGCCGCGAGATGAGGCCCGATTCCCCTGCACTGCGTGCAGAGCAACTCCGTCTTGCACATCACACATGAAAGGAGCCTTGATTTCCTTAATGGCACTCCAGAGAAACCCCAAGAACACTGTTTCAAGGCTAGAGGGATCCTGAGGTCAGTGTAGCTAAACGAAAGAGCTCCGTGGACCAAGAATCAACTCGAGATGAGAGGTTAGTCCCTGGCTTCGACTCCAGAGGAATACCACCTTACGACAAGCACCTCAAGAGGAGGCTTCTCATAGCTCTAGGTATGTCAGAGGGACCCTGAGTTTGCGGCCTCAAGTGGAATGGACACTGCGATGCCCTGACGCGAAATAAGGCCGGATATCCCTGCAGTGACTTGAATGCAGGCTCGTCTTGCATCTCCCAAGACGAAAGGATGTGTGAATCCCCTGTGGAGACCACAGAGAAAGACCAAGTTCCCCACCTCATCGCGACCGGAGGCCTCACATCCTTTGAAAACTCCAGAGGTACGCGGAAATCAGTGCCTCCAAAGGAGACGATGCCTGACTCCTCGTGAAACTTGATAGGAGTCCCAGGATTCCTGTGGCACGTGGAAAGGGACCCTTGGTCTCCCGCCTCAGCTAGAGAGGCGTCCCAATTGCCCTGCCTAGCCTCGAGGAGAACCCCGAGTTGTCCCTCGCAACTAGGCAGGAGTCCTGACGTGGCTGAACAAACACGTGGGTGGAGGGACCATCCCCTTCTTAACTCGAGAATATACCCCAGGTTCCCGCCGCAACTCGAGAAAAACCATGAGACTTCCCCCTCGCCGCGAGATGAGGCCCGATTCCCCTGCACTGCGTGCAGAGCAATTCCGTGTTGCACATCACACATGAAAGGAGCCTTGATTTCCTTGATGGCACTCCAGAGAAACCCCAAGAACACTGTTTCAAGGCTAGAGGGATCCTGAGGTCAATGTAGCAACACGAAAGAGCTCCGTGGACGAAAAATCAACTCGAGATGAGAGGTTAGTCCCTGGCTTCGACTCCAGAGGAACACCACCTTACCACAAGCACCTCAAGAGGAGGCTTCTCTCAGCTCTAGGTATGTGAGAGGGACCCTGAGTTTGCGGCCTCAAGTGGAATGGACACCGCGATGCCCTGACTCGAAATAAGGCCGGATATCCCTGCAGTGACTTGAATGCAGGCTCGTCTTGCATCTCCCAAGACGAAAGGATGTCTGAATCCCCTGTGGAGACCACAGAGAAAGACCTAGTCCCCCACCTCATCGCGACCGGAGGCCTCACATCCTTTGAAAACTCCAGAGGTACGCGGAGATCAGTGCCTCCAAAGGAGACGATGCCTGACTCCTCGTGAAACTTGATAGGAGTCCCAGGATTCCTGTGGCACGTGGAAAGGGACCCTTGGTCTCCCGCCTCAGCTGGAGAGGCGTCCCAATTGCCCTGCCAAGCCTCGAGGAGAATCCCGAGTTGTCCCTCGCAACTAGGCAGGAGTCCTGACGTCGCTGAACAAACACATGGGTGGAAGGGCCATCCCCTTCGTAACTCGAGAATATACCCCAGGTTCCCGCCGCAACTCGAGAAAAACCATGAGACTTCCCCCTCGCCGCGAGATGAGGCCCGATTCCCCTGCACTGCGTGCAGAGCAATTCCGTGTTGCACATCACACATGAAAGGAGCCTTGATTTCCTTGATGGCACTCCAGAGACCCCAAGAACACTGTTTCAAGGCTAAAGTGATCCTGACGTCACTGTAGCAACACAAAAGAGCTCCGTGGACCAAAAATCAACTCGAGATGAGAGGTTAGTCCCTGGCTTCGACTCCAGAGGAATACCACCTTACCACAAGCACCTCAAGAGGAGGCTTCTCTCAGCTCTAGGTATGTGAGAGGGACCCTGAGTTTGCGGCCTCAAGTGGAATGGACACCGCGATGCCCTGACTCGAAATAAGGCCGGATATCCCTGCAGTGACTTGAATGCCGGCTCGTCTTGCACCTCCCAAAACGAAAGGATGTCTGAATCCCCTGTGGAGACCACAGAGAAAGACCTAGTTTCCCATCTCATCGCGACCGGAGTCCTCACATCCTTTGAAAACCCCAGAGGAACGCGGAGATCAGTGCCTCCAAAGGAGACGATGCCTGACTCCTCGTGAAACTTGATAGGAGTCCCAGGATTCCTGTGGCACGTGGAAAGGGACCCTTAGTCTCCCGCCTCAGCTGGAGAGGCGTCCCAATTGCCCTGCCAAGCCTCGAGGAGAATCCCGAGTTGTCCCTCGCAACTAGGCAGGAGTCCTGACGTCGCTGAACAATCACGTGTGTGGAAGGGCCATCCCCGTCGTAACTGGAGAATATACCCCAGGTTCCCGCCGCAACTCGAGAAAAACCATGAGACTTCCCCCTCGCCGCGAGATGAGGACCGATTCCCCTGCACTGCGTGCAGAGCAATTCCGTGTTGCACATCACACATGAAAGGAGCATTGATTTTCTTGATGGCACTCCAGAGAAATCCCAAGAACACTGTTTCAAGGCTAGAGGGATCCTGACGTCACTGTAGCAAAATGAAAGAGCTCCGTGGACCAAAAATCAACTCGAGATGAGAGGTTAGTCCCTGGCTTCGACTCCAGAGGAATACCACCTTACCACAAGCACCTCAAGAGGAGGCTTCTCTCAGCTCTAGCTATGTTAGAGGGACCCTGAGTTTGCGGCCTCAAGTGGAATGGACACCGCCATGCCCTGACTCGAAATAAGGCCGGATATCCCTGCAGTGACTTGATTGCAGGCTCGTCTTGCATCTCCCAAGACGAAAGGATGTCTGAATCCCCTGTGGAGACCACAGAGAAAGACCTAGTTCCCCACCTCATCGCGACCGGAGGCCTCACATCCTTTGAAAACTCCAGAGGTACGCGGAGATCAGTGCCTCCAAAGGAGACGATGCCTGACTCCTCGTGAAACTTGATAGGAGTCCCAGGATTCCTGTGGCACGTGGAAAGGGAACCTTGGTCTCCCGCCTCAGCTGGAGAGGCGTCCCAATTGCCCTGCCAAGCCTCGAGGAGAATCCCGAGTTGTCCCTCACAACTAGGCAGGAGTCCTGACGTCGCTGAACAAACACGTGTGTGGAAGGGCCATCCCCGTCGTAACTCGAGAATATACCCCAGGTTCCCTCCGCAACTCGAGAAAAACCATGAGACTTCCCCCTCGCCGCGAGATGAGACCCGATTCCCCTGCACTGTGTGCAGAGCAATTCCGTGTTGCACATCATACATGAAAGGAGCCTTGATTTCCTTGATGGCACTCCAGAGAAACCCCAAGAACACTGTTTCAAGGCTAGAGGGATCCTGAGGTCACTGTAGCAACACAAAAGAGCTCCGTGGACCACAAATCAACTCGAGATGAGAGATTAGTCCCTGGCTTCGACGCCAGAGGAATACCACCTTACCACAAGCACCTCAAGAGGAGGCTTCTCTCAGCTCTAGGTATGTGAGAGGGACCCTGAGTTTGCGGCCTCAAGTGGAATGGACACCGCGATGCCCTGACTCGAAATAAGTCCGGATATCCCTGCAGTGACTTGAATGCAGGCTCGTCTTGCATCTCCCAAAACGAAAGGATGTCTGAATCCCCTTTGGAGACCAAGAGAATGACCTGGTTTCCCATCTCATCGTGACCGGAGGCCTCACATCCTTTGAAATCCCCAGAGGAACGCGGAGATCAGTGCCTCCAAAGGAGACGATGCCTGACTCCTCGTGAAACTTGATAGGAGTCCCAGGATTCCTGTGGCACGTGGAAAGGGACCCTTGGTCTCCCGCCTCAGCTGGAGAGGCGTCCCAATTGCCCTGCCAAGCCTCGAGGAGAATCCCGAGTTGTCCCTCGCAACTAGGCAGGAGTCCTGACATCGCTGAACAAACACGTGTGTGGAAGGGCCATCCCCGTCGTAACTCGAGAATATACCCCAGGTTCCCGCCGCAACTCGAGAAAAACCATGAGACTTCCCCCTCGCCGCGAGATGAGGCCCGATTCCCCTGCACTGTGTGCAGAGCAATTCCGTGTTGCACATCACACATGAAAGGAGCCTTGATTTCCTTGATGGCACTCCAGAGAAACCCCAAGAACACTGTTTCAAGGCTAGAGGGATCCTGAGGTCACTGTAGCGACACAAAAGAGCTCCGTGGACCAAAAATCAACTCGAGATGAGAGGTTAGTCCCTGGCTTCGACTCCAGAGGAATACCACCTAACCACAAGCACCTCAAGAGGAGGCTTCTCTCAACTCTAGGTATGTGAGAGGGACCCTGAGTTTGCGGCCTCAAGTGGAATGGACACCGCGATGCCCTGACTCGAAATAAGGCCGGATATCCCTGCAGTGACTTGAATGCAGGCTCGTCTTGCATCTCCCAAGACGAAAGGATGTCTGAATCCCCTGTGGAGACCACAGAGAAAGACCTAGTTCCCCACCTCATCGCCACCGGAGGCCTCACATCCTTTGAAAACTCCAGAGGTACGCGGAGATCAGTGCCTCCAAAGGAGACGATGCCTGACTCCTCGTGAAACTTGATAGGAGTCCCAGGATTCCTGTTGCACGTGGAAAGGGAACCTTGGTCTCCCGCCTCAGCTGGAGAGGCGTCCCAATTGCCCTGCCAAGCCTCGAGGAGAATCCCGATTTGTCCCTCGCAACTAGCCAGGAGTACTGACCTCGCTGAAGAAACACGTGTGTGGAAGGGCCATCCCCGTCGTAACTCGAGAATATACCCCAGGTTCCCTCCGCAACTCGAGAAAAACCATGAGACTTCCCCCTCGCCGCGAGATGAGGCCCGATTCCCCTGCACTGCGTGCAGAGCAATTCCGGGTTGCACATCACACATGAAAGGAATCTTGATTTCCATGGTGGCACTCCAGAGAAACCCCAAGAACACTGTTTCAAGGCTAGAGGCATCCTGAGGTCACTGTAGCAACACAAAAGAGCTCCGTGGACCACAAATCAACTCGAGATGAGAGATTAGTCCCTGGCTTCGACTCCAGAGCAATACCACCTTACCACAAGCACCTCAAGAGGAGGCTTCTCTCAGCTCTAGGTATGTGAGAGGGACCCTGAGTTTGCGGCCTCAAGTGGAATGGACACCGCGATGCCCTGACTCGAAATAAGGCCGGATATCCCTGCAGTGACTTGAATGCAGGCTCGTCTTGCATCTCCCAAAACGAAAGGATGTCTGAATCCCCTTTGGAGACCACAGAGAAAGACCTAGTTTCCCATCTCATCGCGACCGGAGGCCTCACATCCTTTGAAAACCCCAGAGGAACGCGGAGATCAGTGCCTCCAAAGGAGACGATGCCTGACTCCTCGTGAAACTTGATAGGAGTCCCAGGATTCCTGTTGCACGTGGAAAGGGACCCTTGGTCTCCCGCCTCAGCTGGAGAGGCGTCCCAATTGCCCTGCCAAGCCTCGAGGAGAATCACGAGTTGTCCCTCGCAACTAGGCAGGAGTCCTGACATCGCTGAACAAACACGTGTGTGGAAGGGCCATCCCCGTCGTAACTCGAGAATATACCCCAGGTTCCCACCGCAACTCGAGAAAAACCATGAGACTTCCCCCTCGCCACGAGATGAGGCCCGATTCCCCTGCACTGTGTGCAGAGCAATTCCGTGTTGCACATCACACATGAAAGGAGCCTTGATTTCCTTGATGGCACTCCAGAGAAAACCCAAGAACACTGTTTCAAGGCTAGAGGGATCCTGAGGTCACTGTAGCAACACGAAAGAGCTCCGTGGACCAAAAATCAACTCGAGATGAGAGGGTAGTCCCTGGCTTCGACTCCAGAGGAATACCACCTAACCACAAGCACCTCAAGAGGAGGCTTCTCTCAGCTCTAGGTATGTGAGAGGGACCCTGAGTTTGCGGCCTCAAGTGGAATGGACACCGCGATGCCCTGACTCGAAATAAGGCCGGATATCCCTGCAGTGACTTGAATGCAGGCTCGTCTTGCATCTCCCAAGACGAAAGGATGTCTGAATCCCCTGTGGAGACCACAGAGAAAGACCTAGTTCCCCACCTCATCGCGACCGGAGGCCTCACATCCTTTGAAAACTCCAGAGGGACGCGGAGATCAGTGCCTCCAAAGGAGACGATGCCTGACTCCTCGGGAAACTTGATAGGAGTCCCAGGATTCCTGTGGCACGTGGAAAGGGACCCTTGGTCTCCCGTCTCAGCTGGAGAGGCGTCCCAATTGCCCTGCCAAGCCTCGAGGAGAATCCCGAGTTGTCCCTCGCAACTAGGCAGGAGTCCTGCCGTCGCTGAACAAACAGGTGTGTGGACGGGCCATCCCCGTCGTAACTCGAGAATATACCCCAGGTTCCCGCCGCAACTCGAGAAAAACCATGAGACTTCCCCCTCGCCGCGAGATGAGGCCCGATTCCCCTGCACTGCGTGCAGAGCAATTCCGTGTTGCACATCACACATGAAAGGAGCCTTGATTTCCACGGTGGCACTCCAGAGAAACCCCAAGAACACTGTTTCAAGGCTAGAGGGATCCTGAGGTCACTGTAGCAACACAAAAGAGCTCCGTGGACCACAAATCAACTCGAGATTAGAGATTAGTTCCTGGCTTCGACTCGAGAGGAATACCACCTAACCACAAGCACCTCAAGAGGAGGCTTCTCTCAGCTCTAGGTATGTTAGAGGGACCCTAGGTTTGCGGTCTAAAGTGTAATGGACACCGCGATGCCCTGACTCGAAATAAGGCCGGATATCCCTGCAGTGACTTAAATGCAGGCTCGTCTTGTATCTCCCAAGACGAAAGGATGTCTGAATCACCTGTGTAGACCACAGAGAAAGACCTAGTTCCCCACCTCATCGCGACCGGAGGCCTGACATCCTTTGAAAACTCCAGAGGTACGCGGAGATCAGTGCCTCCAAAGGAGACGATGCCTGACTCCTCGTGAAACTTGATAGGAGTCCCAGGATTCCTGTGGCACGTGGAAAGGGACCCTTGGTCTCCCGCCTCAGCTGGAGAGGCGTCCCAATTGCCCTGCCAAGCCTCGAGGAGAATCCCGAGTTGTCCCTCGCAACTAGGCAGGAGTCCTGACATCGCTGAACAAACACGTGTGTGGAAGGGCCATCCCCGTCGTAACTCGAGAATATACCCCAGGTTCCCGCCGCAACTCGAGAAAAACCATGAGACTTCCCCCTCGCCGCGAGATGAGGCCCGATTCCCCTGCACTGTGTGCAGAGCAATTCCGTGTTGCACATCACACATGAAAGGAGCCTTGATTTCCTTGATGGCACTCCAGAGAAAACCCAAGAACACTGTTTCAAGGCTAGAGGGATCCTGAGGTCACTGTAGCAACACGAAAGAGCTCCGTGGACCAAAAATCAACTCGAGATGAGAGGTTAGTCCCTGGCTTCGACTCCAGAGGAATACCACCTAACCACAAGCACCTCAAGAGGAGGCTTCTCTCAGCTCTAGGTATGTGAGAGGGACCCTGAGTTTGCGGCCTCAAGTGGAATGGACACCGCGATGCCCTGACTCGAAATAAGGCCGGATATCCCTGCAGTGACTTGAATGCAGGCTCGTCTTGCATCTCCCAAGACGAAAGGATGTCTGAATCCCCTGTGGAGACCACAGAGAAAGACCTAGTTCCCCACCTCATCGCGACCGGAGGCCTCACATCCTTTGAAAACTCCAGAGGTAGGCGGAGATCAGTGCCTCCAAAGGAGACGATGCCTGACTCCTCGTGAAACTTGATAGGAGTCCCAGGATTCCTGTTGCACGTGGAAATTGAACCTTGGTCTCCCGCCTCAGCTGGAGAGGCGTCCCAATTGCCCTGCCAAGCCTCGAGGAGAATCCCGATTTGTCCCTCGCAACTAGCCAGGAGTACTGACGTCGCTGAAGAAACACGTGTGTGGAAGGGCCATCCCCGTCGTAACTCGAGAATATACCCCAGGTTCCCTCCGCAACTCGAGAAAAACCATGAGACTTCCCCCTCGCCGCGAGATGAGGCCCGATTCTTCTACACTGCGTGCAGAGCAATTCCGTGTTGCACATCACACATGAAAGGAGCCTTGATTTTCTTGATGGCACTCCAGAGAAACCCCAAGAACACTGTTTCAAGGCTAGAGGGATCCTGAGGTCACTGTAGCAACACAAAAGAGCTCCGTGGACCACAAATCAACTCGAGATGAGAGGTTAGTCCCTGGCTTCGACTCCAGAGGAATACCACCTTACAACAAGCACCTCAAGAGGAGGCTTCTCTCAGCTCTAGGTATGTGAGAGGGACCCTGAGTTTGCGGCCTCAAGTGGAATGGACACCGCGATGCCCTGACTCGAAATAAGGCCGGATATCCCTGCAGTGACTTGAATGCAGGCTCGTCTTGCATCTCCCAAAACGAAAGAATGTCTGAATCCCTTTTGGAGACCACAGAGAAAGACCTAGTTTCCCATCTCATCGCGACCGGAGGCCTCACATCCTTTGAAAACCCCAGAGGAACGCGGAGATCAGTGCCTCCAAAGGAGACGATGCCTGACTCCTCGTGAAACTTGATAGGAGTCCCAGGATTCCTGTGGCACGTGGAAAGGGACCCTTGGTCTCCCGCCTCAGCTGGAGAGGCGTCCCAATTGCCCTGCCAAGCCTCGAGGAGAATCACGAGTTGTCCCTCGCAACTAGGCAGGAGTCCTGACATCGCTGAACAAACACGTGGGTGGAAGGGCCATCCCCGTCGTAACTCGAGAATATACCCCAGGTTCCCGCCGCAACTGGAGAAAAACCATGAGACTTCCCCCTCGCCGCGAGATGAGGCCCGATTCCCCTGCACTGCGTGCAGAGCAATTCCGTGTTGCACATCACACATGAAAGGAGCCTTGATTTCCACGGTGGCACTCCAGAGAAACCCCAAGAACACTGATCCAAGGCTAGAGGAATCCTGAGGTCACTGTAGCAACACAAAAGAGCTCCGTGGACCAAAAATCAACTCGAGATGAGAGGTTAGTCCCTGGCTTCGACTACAGAGGAATACCACCTTACCACAAGCACCTCAAGAAGAGGCTTCTCTCAGCTCTAGGTATGTGAGAGGTACCCTGATTTTGCAGCCTCAAGTGGAATGGACACCGCGATGCACTGACGTGAAATAAGGCCGGATATCCCTGCAGTGACTTGATTGCAGGCTCGTCTTGCATCTCCCAAGACGAAAGGATGTCTGAATCCCCTGTGGAGACCACAGAGAAAGACCTAGTTCCCCACCTCATCGCGACCGGAGGCCTCACATCCTTTGAAAACTCCAGAGGTACGCGGAGATCAGTGCCTCCAAAGGAGACGATGCCTGACTCCTCGTGAAACTTGATAGGAGTCCCAGGATTCCTGTGGCACGTGGAAAGGGAACCTTGGTCTCGCGCCTCAGCTGGAGAGGCGTCCCAATTGCCCTACCAAGCCTCGAGGAGAATCCCGAGTTGTCCCTCACAACTAGGCAGGAGTCCTGACGTCGCTGAACAAACACGTGTGTGGAAGGGCCATCCCCGTCGTAACTCGAGAATATACCCCAGGTTCCCTCCGCAACTCGAGAAAAACCATGAGACTTCCCCCTCGCCGCGAGATGAGACCCGATTCCCCTGCACTGTGTGCAGAGCAATTCCGTGTTGCACATCATACATGAAAGGAACCTTGATTTCCTTGGTGGCACTCCAGAGAAACCCCAAGAACACTGTTTCAAGGCTAGAGGGATCCTGAGGTCACTGTAGCAACACAAAAGAGCTCCGTGGACCACAAATCAACTCGAGATGAGAGATTAGTCCCTGGCTTCGACGCCAGAGGAATACCACCTTACCACAAGCACCTCAAGAGGAGGCTTCTCTCAGCTCTAGGTATGTGAGAGGGACCCTGAGTTTGCGGCCTCAAGTGGAATGGACACCGCGATGCCCTGACTCGAAATAAGTCCGGATATCCCTGCAGTGACTTGAATGCAGGCTCGTCTTGCATCTCCCAAAACGAAAGGATGTCTGAATCCCCTTTGGAGACCAAGAGAATGACCTGGTTTCCCATCTCATCGTGACCGGAGGCCTCACATCCTTTGAAATCCCCAGAGGAACGCGGAGATCAGTGCCTCCAAAGGGGACGATGCCTGACTCCTCGTGAAACTTGATAGGAGTCCCAGGATTCCTGTGGCACGTGGAAAGGGACCCTTGGTCTCCCGCCTCAGCTGGAGAGGCGTCCCAATTGCCCTGCCAAGCCTCGAGGAGAATCCCGAGTTGTCCCTCGCAACTAGGCAGGAGTCCTGACATCGCTGAACAAACACGTGTGTGGAAGGGCCATCCCCGTCGTAACTCGAGAATATACCCCAGGTTCCCGCCGCAACTCGAGAAAAAGCATGAGACTTCCCCCTCGCCGCGAGATGAGGCCCGATTCCCCTGCACTGTGTGCAGAGCAATTCCGTGTTGCACATCACACATGAAAGGAGCCTTGATTTCCTTGATGGCACTCCAGAGAAAACCCAAGAACACTGTTTCAAGGCTAGAGGGATCCTGAGGTCACTGTAGCAACACGAAAGAGCTCCGTGGACCAAAAATCAACTCGAGATGAGAGGGTAGTCCCTGGCTTCGACTCCAGAGGAATACCACCTAACCACAAGCACCTCAAGAGGAGGCTTCTCTCAGCTCTAGGTATGTGAGAGGGACCCTGAGTTTGCGGCCTCAAGTGGAATGGACACCGCGATGCCCTGACTCGAAATAAGGCCGGATATCCCTGCAGTGACTTGAATGCAGGCTCGTCTTGCATCTCCCAAGACGAAAGGATGTCTGAATCCCCTGTGGAGACCACAGAGAAAGACCTAGTTCCCCACCTCATCGCGACCGGAGGCCTCACATCCTTTGAAAACTCCAGAGGGACGCGGAGATCAGTGCCTCCAAAGGAGACGATGCCTGACTCCTCGTGAAACTTGATAGGAGTCCCAGGATTCCTGTGGCACGTGGAAAGGGACCCTTGGTCTCCCGTCTCAGCTGGAGAGGCGTCCCAATTGCCCTGCCAAGCCTCGAGGAGAATCCCGAGTTGTCCCTCGCAACTAGGCAGGAGTCCTGCCGTCGCTGAACAAACACGTGGGTGGAAGGGCCATCCCCGTCGTAACTCGAGAATATACCCCAGGTTCCCGCCGCAACTCGAGAAAAACCATGAGACTTCCCCCTCGCCGCGAGATGAGGCCCGATTCCCCTGCACTGCGTGCAGAGCAATTCCGTGTTGCACATCACACATGAAAGGAGCCTTGATTTCCACGGTGGCACTCCAGAGAAACCCCAAGAACACTGTTTCAAGGCTAGAGGGATCCTGAGGTCACTGTAGCAACACAAAAGAGCTCCGTGGACCACAAATCAACTCGAGATTAGAGATTAGTTCCTGGCTTCGACTCGAGAGGAATACCACCTAACCACAAGCACCTCAAGAGGAGGCTTCTCTCAGCTCTAGGTATGTTAGAGGGACCCTAGGTTTGCGGTCTAAAGTGTAATGGACACCGCGATGCCCTGACTCGAAATAAGGCCGGATATCCCTGCAGTGACTTAAATGCAGGCTCGTCTTGTATCTCCCAAGACGAAAGGATGTCTGAATCACCTGTGTAGACCACAGAGAAAGACCTAGTTCCCCACCTCATCGCGACCGGAGGCCTCACATCCTTTGAAAACTCCAGAGGTACGCGGAGATCAGTGCCTCCAAAGGAGACGATGCCTGACTCCTCGTGAAACTTGATAGGAGTCCCAGGATTCCTGTGGCACGTGGAAAGGGACCCTTGGTCTCCCGCCTCAGCTGGAGAGGCGTCCCAATTGCCCTGCCAAGCCTCGAGGAGAATCCCGAGTTGTCCCTCGCAACTAGGCAGGAGTCCTGACATCGCTGAACAAACACGTGTGTGGAAGGGCCATCCCCGTCGTAACTCGAGAATATACCCCAGGTTCCCGCCTCAACTGGAGAAAAACCATGAGACTTCCCCCTCGCCGCGAGATGAGGCCCGATTCCCCTGCACTGTGTGCAGAGCAATTCCGTGTTGCACATCACACATGAAAGGAGCCTTGATTTCCTTGATGGCACTCCAGAGAAAACCCAAGAACACTGTTTCAAGGCTAGAGGGATCCTGAGGTCACTGTAGCAACACGAAAGAGCTCCGTGGACCAAAAATCAACTCGAGATGAGAGGTTAGTCCCTGGCTTCGACTCCAGAGGAATACCACCTAACCACAAGCACCTCAAGAGGAGGCTTCTCTCAGCTCTAGGTATGTGAGAGGGACCCTGAGTTTGCGGCCTCAAGTGGAATGGACACCGCGATGCCCTGACTCGAAATAAGGCCGGATATCCCTGCAGTGACTTGAATGCAGGCTCGTCTTGCATCTCCCAAGACGAAAGGATGTCTGAATCCCCTGTGGAGACCACAGAGAAAGACCTAGTTCCCCACCTCATCGCGACCGGAGGCCTCACATCCTTTGAAAACTCCAGAGGTAGGCGGAGATCAGTGCCTCCAAAGGAGACGATGCCTGACTCCTCGTGAAACTTGATAGGAGTCCCAGGATTCCTGTTGCACGTGGAAATTGAACCTTGGTCTCCCGCCTCAGCTGGAGAGGCGTCCCAATTGCCCTGCCAAGCCTCGAGGAGAATCCCGATTTGTCCCTCGCAACTAGCCAGGAGTACTGACGTCGCTGAAGAAACACGTGTGTGGAAGGGCCATCCCCGTCGTAACTCGAGAATATACCCCAGGTTCCCTCCGCAACTCGAGAAAAACCATGAGACTTCACCCTCGCCGCGAGATGAGGCCCGATTCCCCTGCACTGCGTGCAGAGCAATTCCGGGTTGCACATCACACATGAAAGGAATCTTGATTTCCATGGTGGCACTCCAGAGAAACCCCAAGAACACTGTTTCAAGGCTAGAGGGATCCTGAGGTCACTGTAGCAACACAAAAGAGCTCCGTGGACCACAAATCAACTCGAGATGAGAGGTTAGTCCCTGGCTTCGACTCCAGAGGAATACCACCTTACCACAAGCACCTCAAGAGGAGGCTTCTCTCAGCTCTAGGTATGTGAGAGGGACCCTGAGTTTGCGGCCTCAAGTGGAATGGACACCGCGATGCCCTGACTCGAAATAAGGCCGGATATCCCTGCAGTGACTTGAATGCAGGCTCGTCTTGCATCTCCCAAAACGAAAGGATGTGTGAATCCCCTTTGGTGACCACAGAGAAAGACCTAGTTTCCCATCTCATCGCGACCGGAGGCCTCACATCCTTTGAAAACCCCAGAGGAACGCGGAGATCAGTGCCTCCAAAGGAGACGATGCCTGACTCCTCGTGAAACTTGATAGGAGTCCCAGGATTCCTGTGGCACGTGGAAAGGGACCCTTGGTCTCCCGCCTCAGCTGGAGAGGCGTCCCAATTGCCCTGCCAAGCCTCGAGGAGAATCCCGAGTTGTCCCTCGCAACTAGGCAGGAGTCCTGACATCGCTGAACAAACACGTGTGTGGAAGGGCCATCCCCGTCGTAACTCGAGAATATACCCCAGGTTCCCACCGCAACTGGAGAAAAACCATGAGACTTCCCCCTCGCCACGAGATGAGGCCCGATTCCCCTGCACTGTGTGCAGAGCAATTCCGTGTTGCACATCACACATGAAAGGAGCCTTGATTTCCTTGATGGCACTCCAGAGAAAACCCAAGAACACTGTTTCAAGGCTAGAGGGATCCTGAGGTCACTGTAGCAACACGAAAGAGCTCAGTGGACCAAAAATCAACTCGAGATGAGAGGGTAGTCCCTGGCTTCGACTCCAGAGGAATACCACCTAACCACAAGCACCTCAAGAGGAGGCTTCTCTCAGCTCTAGGTATGTGAGAGGGACCCTGAGTTTGCGGCCTCAAGTGGAATGGACACCGCGATGCCCTGACTCGAAATAAGGCCGGATATCCCTGCAGTGACTTGAATGCAGGCTCGTCTTGCATCTCCCAAGACGAAAGGATGTCTGAATCCCCTGTGGAGACCACAGAGAAAGACCTAGTTCCCCACCTCATCGCGACCGGAGGCCTCACATCCTTTGAAAACTCCAGAGGGACGCGGAGATCAGTGCCTCCAAAGGAGACGATGCCTGACTCCTCGTGAAACTTGATAGGAGTCCCAGGATTCCTGTGGCACGTGGAAAGGGACCCTTGGTCTCCCGTCTCAGCTGGAGAGGCGTCCCAATTGCCCTGCCAAGCCTCGAGGAGAATCCCGAGTTGTCCCTCGCAACTAGGCAGGAGTCCTGACGTCGCTGAACAGACACGTGGGTGGAAGGGCCATCCCCGTCGTAACTCGAGAATATACCCCAGGTTCCCGCCGCAACTCGAGAAAAACCATGAGACTTCCCCCTCGCCGCGAGATGAGGCCCGATTCCCCTGCACTGCGTGCAGAGCAATTCCGTGTTGCACATCACACATGAAAGGAGCCTTGATTTCCACGGTGGCACTCCAGAGAAACCCCAAGAACACTGTTTCAAGGCTAGAGGGATCCTGAGGTCACTGTAGCAACACAAAAGAGCTCCGTGGACCACAAATCAACTCGAGATTAGAGATTAGTCCCTGGCTTCGACTCCAGAGGAATACCACCTAACCACAAGCACCTCAAGAGGAGGCTTCTCTCAGCTCTAGGTATGTTAGAGGGACCCTAGGTTTGCGGTCTAAAGTGTAATGGACACCGCGATGCCCTGACTCGAAATAAGGCCGGATATCCCTGCAGTGACTTAAATGCAGGCTCGTCTTGCATCTCCCAAGACGAAAGGATGTCTGAATCACCTGTGTAGACCACAGAGAAAGACCTAGTTCCCCACCTCATCGCGACCGGAGGCCTCACATCCTTTGAAAACTCCAGAGGTACGCGGAGATCAGTGCCTCCAAAGGAGACGATGCCTGACTCCTCGTGAAACTTGATAGGAGTCCCAGGATTCCTGTGGCACGTGGAAAGGGACCCTTAGTCTCCCGCCTCAGCTGGAGAGGCGTCCCAATTGCCCAGCCAAGCCTCGAGGAGAATCCCGAGTTGTCCCTCGCAACTAGGCAGGAGTCCTGACGTCGCTGAACAGACACGTGGTTGGAAGGGCCATCCCCGTCGTAACTCGAGAATATACCCCAGGTTCCCGCCGCAGCTCGAGAAAAACCATGAGACTTCCCCCTCGCCGCGAGATGAGGCCCGATTTCCCTGCACTGCGTGCAGAGCAATTACGTCTTGCACATCACACATGAAAGGAGCCTTGATTTCCTTGATGGCACTCCAGAGAAACCCCAAGAACACTGTTTCAAGGATAGAGGGATCCTGAGGTCACTGTAGCAACACAAAAGAGCTCCGTGGACCAAAAATCAACTCGAGATGAGAGGTTAGTCCCTGGCTTCGACTCCAGAGGAATACCACCTAACCACAAGCACCTCAAGAGGAGGCTTCTCTCAGCTCTAGGTATGTGAGAGGGACCCTGAGTTTGCGGCCTCAAGTGGAATGGACACCACGATGACCTGACTCGAAATAAGGCCGGATATCCCTGCAGTGACTTGAGTGCAGGCTCGTCTTGCATCTCCCAAGACGAAAGGATGTCTGAATCCCCTGTGGAGACCACAGAGAAAGACCTACTTCCCCACCTCATCGCGACCGGAGGCCTCACATCCTTTGAAAACTCCAGAGGGACGCGGAGATCAGTGCCTCCAAAGGAGACGATGCCTGACTCCTCGTGAAACTTGATAGGAGTCCCAGGATTCCTGTGGCACGTGGAAAGGGACCCTTCGTCTCCCGCCTCAGTTGGAGAGGCGTCCCAATTGCCCTGCCAAGCCTCGAGGAGAATCCCGAGTTGTCCCTCGCAACTAGGCAGGAGTCCTGACGTCGCTGAACAAACACGTGGGTGGAAGGGCCATCCCCGTCGTAACTCGAGAATATACCCCAGGTTCCCGCCGCAACTCGAGAAAAACCATGAGACTTCCCCCTCGCCGCGAGATGAGGCCCGATTCCCCTGCACTGCGTGCAGAGCAATTCCGTGTTGCACATCACACATGAAAGGAGCCTTGATTTCCATGGTGGCACTCCAGAGAAACCCCAAGAACACTGTTTCAAGGCTAGAGGGATCCTGAGGTCACTGTAGCAACACGAAAGAGCTCCGTGGACCACAAATCAACTCGAGATTAGAGATTAGTCCCTGGCTTCGACTCCAGAGGAATACCACCTAACCACAAGCACCTCAAGAGGAGGCTTCTCTCAGCTCTAGGTATGTTAGAGGGACCCTGAGTTTGCTGTCTAAAGTGTAATGGACATCGCGATGCCCTGACTCGAAATAAGGCCGGATATCCCTGCAGTGACTTAAATGCAGGCTCGTCTTGCATCTCCCAAGACGAAAGGATGTCTGAATCACCTGTGTAGACCACAGAGAAAGACCTAGTTCCCCACCTCATCGCGACCGGAGGCCTCACATCCTTTGAAAACTCCAGAGGGACGCGGAGATCAGTGCCTCCAAAGGAGACGATTCCTGACTCCTCGTGAAACTTGATAGGAGTCCCAGGATTCCTGTGGCACGTGGAAAGGGACCCTTAGTCTCCCGCCTCAGGTGGAGAGGCGTCCCAATTGCCCAGCCAAGCCTCGAGGAGAATCCCGAGTTGTCCCTCGCAACTAGGCAGGAGTCCTGACGTCGCTGAACAGACACGTGGGTGGAATGGCCATCCCCGTCGTAACTCGAGAATATACCCCAGGTTCCCGCCGCAACTCGAGAAAAACCATGAGACTTCCCCCTCGCCGCGAGATGAGGACCGATTCCCCTGCACTGCGTGCAGAGCAATTCCCTGTTTCACATCACACATGAAAGGAGCATTGATTTTCTTGATGGCAATCCAGAGAAACCCCAAGAACACTGTTTCATGGCTAGAGGGATCCTGACGTCACTGTAGCAAAACGAAAGAGCTCCGTGGACCAAAAATCAACTCGAGATGAGAGGTTATTCCCGGCTTCGACTCCAGAGGAATACCACCTTACCACAAGCACCTCAAGAGGAGGCTTCTCTCAGCTCTAGGTATGTGAGAGGGTCCCTGAGTTTGCGGCCTCAAGTGGAATGGACACCGCGATGCCCTGACTCGAAATAAGGCCGGATATCCCTGCAGTGACTTGAATGCAGGCTCGTCTTGCATCTCCCAAAATGAAAGGATGTCTGAATCCCCTTTGGAGACCACAGAGAAAGACTTAGTTTCCCATCTCATCGCGACCGGAGGCCTCACATCTTTTGAAAACCCCAGAGGAATGCGGAGATCAGTGCCTCCAAAGGAAACGATGCCTGACTTCTCATGAAACTTGATAGGAATCCCAGGATTCCTGTGGCACGTGGAAAGGGACCCTTGGTCTCCCGCCTCAGCTGGAGAGGCGTCCCAATTGCCCTGCCAAGCCTCGAGGAGAATCCCGAGTTATCCCTCGCAACTAGGCAGGAGTCCTGACGTCGCTGAACAAACACGTGGGTGGAAGGGCCATCCCCGTCGTAACTCGAGAATATACCACAGGTTCCCGCCGCAACTCGAGAAAAACCATGAGACTTCCCCCTCGCCGCGAGATGAGGCCCGATTCCCCTGCACTGCGTGCAGAGCAATTCCGTGTTGCACATCACACATGAAAGGAGCCTTGATTTCCTTGTTGGCACTCCATAGAAACCCGAAGAACACTGTATCAAGGTTAGAGGGATCCTGATGTCACTGTAGCAACACGAAAGAGCTCCGTGGACCAAAAATCAACTCGAGATGAGAGGTTAGTCCCTAGCTTCCACTCCAGAGGAATACCACCTTACCACAAGCACCTCAAGAGGAGGCTTCTCTCAGCTCTAGGTATGTGAGAGGGACCCTGATTTATCGGCCTCAAGTGGAATGGACACCGCGATGCACTGACGTGAAATAAGGCCGGATATCCCTGCAGTGACTTGAATGCAGGCTCGTCTTTCATCTCCCAAGACGAAAGGATGTCTGAATCCCCTGTGGAGACCACAGAGAAAGACCTAGTTCCCCACCTCATCACGACCGGAGGCCTCACATCCTTTGAAAACTCCAGAGGTACACGGAGATCAGTGCCTCCAAAGGAGACGATGCCTGACTCCTCGTGAAACTTGATAGGAGTCCCAGGATTCCTGTGGCACGTGGAAAGGGACCCTTCGTCTCCGGCCTCAGCTGGAGAGGCGTCCTATTGCCCTGCCAAGCCTCGAGGAGAATCCCGAGTTGTCCCTCGCAACTAGGCAGGAGTCCTGACGTCGCTGAAGAAACACGTGTGTGGAAGGGCCATCCCCGTCGTAACTTGAGAATATACCCCAGGTTCCCGCCGCAACTGGAGAAAAACCATTAGACTTCCCCCTCACCGCGAGATGAGGCCCGATTCCCCTGCACTGCGTGCAGAGCAATTCCGTCTTGCACATCACACAGGAAAGGAGCCTTGATTTCCTTGATGGCACTCCAGAGAAACCCCAAGAACACTGTTTCAAGGTTGAGGGATCCTGAGGTCACTGTAGCAACACGAAAGAGTTCCGTGGACCAAAAATCAACTCGAGATGAGAGATTAGTCCCTGGATTCCACTCCAGAGGAATACCACCTTACCACAAGCACCTCAAGAGGAGGCTTCTCTCAGCTCTAGCTATGTGAGAGGGACCCTGAGTTTGCGGACTCAAGAGGAATGGACACCGCGATGCCCTGACTCGAAATAAGGCCGGATATCCCTGCAGTGACTTGAATGCAGGCTCGTCTTGCATCTCCCAAGACGAAAGGATGTCTGAATCCCCTGTGGAGACCACAGAGAAAGACCTAGTTCCCCACCTCATCACGACCGGAGGCCTCACATCCTTTGAAAACTCCAGAGGTACACGGAGATCAGTGCCTCCAAAGGAGACGATGCCTGACTCCTCGTGAAACTTGATAGGAGTCCCAGGATTCCTGTGGCACGTGGAAAGGGACCCTTCGTCTCCGGCCTCAGCTGGAGAGGCGTCCTATTGCCCTGCCAAGCCTCGAGGAGAATCCCGAGTTGTCCCTCGCAACTAGGCAGGAGTCCTGACGTCGCTGAAGAAACACGTGTGTGGAAGGGCCATCCCCGTCGTAACTTGAGAATATACCCCAGGTTCCCGCCGCAACTGGAGAAAAACCATTAGACTTCCCCCTCGCCGCGAGATGAGGCCCGATTCCCCTGCACTGCGTGCAGAGCAATTCCGTGTTGCACATCACACATGAAAGGAGCCTTGATTTCCTTGATGGCACTCCAGAGAAAACCCAAGAACACTGTTTCAAGGCTTGAGGGATCCTGAGGTCACTGTAGCAACACGAAAGAGCTCCGTGGACCAAAAATCAACTCGAGATGAGAGGTTAGTCCCTGGCTTCGACTCCAGAAGAATACCACCTAACCACAAGCACCTCAAGAGGAGGCTTCTCTCAGCTCTAGGTATGTGAGAGGAACCCTGAGTTTGCGGCCTTAAGTGGAATGGACACCGCGATGCCCTGACTCGAAATAAGGCCGGATATCCCTGCAGTGACTTGAATGCAGGCTCGTCTTGCATCTCTCAAGACGAAAGGATGTCTGAATCCCCTGTGGAGACCACAGAGATAGACCTAGTTCCCCACCTCATCGCGACCGGAGGCCTCACATCCTTTGAAAACTCCAGAGGTACGCGGAGATCAGTGCCTCCAAAGGAGACGATGCCTGGCTCCTCGTGAAACTTGATAGGAGTCCCAGGATTCCTGTGGCACGTGGAAAGGGACCCTTGGTCTCCCGTCTCAGCTGGAGAGGCGTCCCAATTGCCCTGCCAAGCCTCGAGGAGAATCCCGAGTTGTCCCTCGCAACTAGGCAGGAGTCCTGCCGTCGCTGAACAAACACGTGGGTGGAAGCGCCATCCCCGTCGTAACTCGAGAATATACCCCAGGTTCCCGCCGCAACTCGAGAAAAACCATGAGACTTCCCCCTCGCCGCGAGATGAGGCCCGATTCCCCTGCACTGCGTGCAGAGCAATTCCGTGTTGCACATCACACATGAAAGGAGCCTTGATTTCCTTGATGGCACTCCAGAGAAAACCCTAGAACACTGTTTCAAGGCTAGAGGGATCCTGAGGTCACTGTAGCAACACGAAAGAGCTCCGTGGACCAAAAATCAGCTCGAGATGAGAGGTTAGTCCCTGGCTTCGACTCCAGAGGAATACCACCTTACCACAAGCACCTCAAGAGGAGGCTTCTCTCAGCTCTAGGTATGTTAGAGGGACCCTGAGTTTGCGGTCTAAAGTGTAATGGACACCGCGATGCCCTGACTCGAAATAAGGCCGGATATCCCTGCAGTGACTTAAATGCAGGCTCGTCTTGCATCTCCCAAGACGAAAGGATGTCTGAATCACCTGTGTAGACCACAATAAAGACCTAGTTCCCCACCTCATCGGGACCGGAGGCCTCACATCCTTTGAAAATTCCAGAGGTACGCGGAGATCAGTGCCTCCAAAGGAGACGATGCCTGACTCCTCGTGAAACTTGATAGGAGTCCCAGGATTCCTGTGGCACGTGGAAAGGGACCCTTAGTCTCCCGCCTCAGCTGGAGAGGCGTCCCAATTTCCCAGCCAAGCCTCGAGGAGAATCCCGAGTTGTCCCTCGCAACTAGGCAGGAGTCCTGACGTCGCTGAACAGACACGTGTGTGGAAGGGCCATCCCCGTCGTAACTCGAGAATATACCCCAGGTTCCCGCCGCAACTCGAGAAAAACCATGAGACTTCCCCCTCGCCGCGAGATGAGGCCCGATTCCCCTGCACTGCGTGCAGAGCAATTCCGTCTTGCACATCACACAGGAAAGGAGCCTTGATTTCCTTGATGGCACTCCAGAGAAACCCCAAGAACACTGTTTCAAGGTTGAGGGATCCTGAGGTCACTGTAGCAACACGAAAGAGTTCCGTGGACCAAAAATCAACTCGAGATGAGAGATTAGTCCCTGGATTCCACTCCAGAGGAATACCACCTTACCACAAGCACCTCAAGAGGAGGCTTCTCTCAGCTCTAGCTATGTGAGAGGGACCCTGAGTTTGCGGACTCAAGAGGAATGGACACCGCGATGCCCTGACTCGAAATAAGGCCGGATATCCCTGCAGTGACTTGAATGCAGGCTCGTCTTGCATCTCTCAAAACGAAAGGATGTCTGAATCCACAGTGGAGACAACAGAGAAAGACCTAGTTCCCCACCTCATCGCGACTGGAGGCCTCATATCCTTTGAAAACTCCAGAGGGACGCGGAGATCAGTGCCTCCAAAGTAGACGATGTCTGACTCCTCGAGAAACTTGATAGGAGCCCAGGATTCCTGTGGCACGTGGAAAGGGACCCTTGGTCTCCCGCCTCACCTGGAGAGGCGTCCCAATTGCCCTGCCAAGCCTCGAGGAGAATCCCGAGTTGTCCCTCGCAACTAGGCAGGAGTCCTGACGTCGCTGAACAAACACATGGGTGGAAGGGCCATCCCCTTCCTAACTCGAGAATATACCCCAGGTTCCTGCCGCAACTCGAGAAAAACCATGAGACTTCCCCCTCGCCGCGAGATGAGGCCCGATTCCCCTGCACTGCGTGCAGAGCAATTCCGTGTTGCACATCACACATGAAAGGAGCCTTGATTTCCTTGATGGCACTCCAGAGACCCCAAGAACACTGTTTCAAGGCTAAAGTGATCCTGACGTCACTGTAGCAACACAAAAGAGCTCCGTGGACCAAAAATCAACTCGAGATGAGAGGTTAGTCCCTGGCTTCGACTCCAGAGGAATACCACCTTACCACAAGCACCTCAAGAGGAGGCTTCTCTCAGCTCTAGGTATGTGAGAGGGACCCTGAGTTTGCGGCCTCAAGTGGAATGGACACCGCGATGCCCTGACTCGAAATAAGGCCGGATATCCCTGCAGTGACTTGAATGCCGGCTCGTCTTGCACCTCCCAAAACGAAAGGATGTCTGAATCCCCTGTGGAGACCACAGAGAAAGACCTAGTTTCCCATCTCATCGCGACCGGAGTCCTCACATCCTTTGAAAACCCCAGAGGAACGCGGAGATCAGTGCCTCCAAAGGAGACGATGCCTGACTCCTCGTGAAACTTGATAGGAGTCCCAGGATTCCTGTGGCACGTGGAAAGGGACCCTTAGTCTCCCGCCTCAGCTGGAGAGGCGTCCCAATTGCCCTGCCAAGCCTCGAGGAGAATCCCGAGTTGTCCCTCGCAACTAGGCAGGAGTCCTGACGTCGCTGAACAATCACGTGTGTGGAAGGGCCATCCCCGTCGTAACTGGAGAATATACCCCAGGTTCCCGCCGCAACTCGAGAAAAACCATGAGACTTCCCCCTCGCCGCGAGATGAGGACCGATTCCCCTGCACTGCGTGCAGAGCAATTCCGTGTTGCACATCACACATGAAAGGAGCATTGATTTTCTTGATGGCACTCCAGAGAAATCCCAAGAACACTGTTTCAAGGCTAGAGGGATCCTGACGTCACTGTAGCAAAATGAAAGAGCTCCGTGGACCAAAAATCAACTCGAGATGAGAGGTTAGTCCCTGGCTTCGACTCCAGAGGAATACCACCTTACCACAAGCACCTCAAGAGGAGGCTTCTCTCAGCTCTAGCTATGTTAGAGGGACCCTGAGTTTGCGGCCTCAAGTGGAATGGACACCGCCATGCCCTGACTCGAAATAAGGCCGGATATCCCTGCAGTGACTTGAATGCAGGCTCGTCTTGCATCTCCCAAAACGAAAGAATGTCTGAATCCCTTTTGGAGACCACAGAGAAAGACCTAGTTTCCCATCTCATCGCGACCGGAGGCCTCACATCCTTTGAAAACCCCAGAGGAACGCGGAGATCAGTGCCTCCAAAGGAAACGATGCCTGACTCCTCATGAAACTTGATAGGAATCCCAGGATTCCTGTGGCACGTGGAAAGGGACCCTTGGTCTCCCGCCTCATCTGGAGAGGCGTCCCAATTGCCCTGCCAAGCCTCGAGGAGAATCCCGAGTTGTCCCTCGCAACTAGGCAGGAGTCCTGACGTCGCTGAACAAACACGTGGGTGGAAGGGCCATCCCCGTCGTAACTCGAGAATATACCCCAGGTTCCCGCCGCAACTGGAGAAAAACCATGAGACTTCCCCCTCGCCGCGAGATGAGGCCCGATTCCCCTGCACTGCGTGCAGAGCAATTCCGTGTTGCAAATCACACATGAAAGGAGCCTTGATTTCCTTGATGGCACTCCAGAGAAACCCCAAGAACACTGTTCCAAGGCTAGAGGAATCCTGAGGTCACTGTAGCAACACAAAAGAGCTCCGTGGACCAAAAATCAACTCGAGATGAGAGGTTAGTCCCTGGCTTCGACTACAGAGGAATACCACCTTACCACAAGCACCTCAAGAAGAGGCTTCTCTCAGCTCTAGGTATGTGAGAGGTACCCTGATTTTGCAGCCTCAAGTGGAATGGACACCGCGATGCACTGACGTGAAATAAGGCCGGATATCCCTGCAGTGACTTGATTGCAGGCTCGTCTTGCATCTCCCAAGACGAAAGGATGTCTGAATCCCCTGTGGAGACCACAGAGAAAGACCTAGTTCCCCACCTCATCGCGACCGGAGGCCTCACATCCTTTGAAAACTCCAGAGGTACGCGGAGATCAGTGCCTCCAAAGGAGACGATGCCTGACTCCTCGTGAAACTTGATAGGAGTCCCAGGATTCCTGTGGCACGTGGAAAGGGAACCTTGGTCTCCCGCCTCAGCTGGAGAGGCGTCCCAATTGCCCTGCCAAGCCTCGAGGAGAATCCCGAGTTGTCCCTCACAACTAGGCAGGAGTCCTGACGTCGCTGAACAAACACGTGTGTGGAAGGGCCATCCCCGTCGTAACTCGAGAATATACCCCAGGTTCCCTCCGCAACTCGAGAAAAACCATGAGACTTCCCCCTCGCCGCGAGATGAGACCCGATTCCCCTGCACTGTGTGCAGAGCAATTCCGTGTTGCACATCATACATGAAAGGAACCTTGATTTCCTTGGTGGCACTCCAGAGAAACCCCAAGAACACTGTTTCAAGGCTAGAGGGATCCTGAGGTCACTGTAGCAACACAAAAGAGCTCCGTGGACCACAAATCAACTCGAGATGAGAGATTAGTCCCTGGCTTCGACGCCAGAGGAATACCACCTTACCACAAGCACCTCAAGAGGAGGCTTCTCTCAGCTCTAGGTATGTGAGAGGGACCCTGAGTTTGCGGCCTCAAGTGGAATGGACACCGCGATGCCCTGACTCGAAATAAGTCCGGATATCCCTGCAGTGACTTGAATGCAGGCTCGTCTTGCATCTCCCAAAACGAAAGGATGTCTGAATCCCCTTTGGAGACCAAGAGAATGACCTGGTTTCCCATCTCATCGTGACCGGAGGCCTCACATCCTTTGAAATCCCCAGAGGAACGCGGAGATCAGTGCCTCCAAAGGAGACGATGCCTGACTCCTCGTGAAACTTGATAGGAGTCCCAGGATTCCTGTGGCACGTGGAAAGGGACCCTTGGTCTCCCGCCTCAGCTGGAGAGGCGTCCCAATTGCCCTGCCAAGCCTCGAGGAGAATCCCGAGTTGTCCCTCGCAACTAGGCAGGAGTCCTGACATCGCTGAACAAACACGTGTGTGGAAGGGCCATCCCCGTCGTAACTCGAGAATATACCCCAGGTTCCCGCCGCAACTCGAGAAAAACCATGAGACTTCCCCCTCGCCGCGAGATGAGGCCCGATTCCCCTGCACTGTGTGCAGAGCAATTCCGTGTTGCACATCACACATGAAAGGAGCCTTGATTTCCTTGATGGCACTCCAGAGAAACCCCAAGAACACTGTTTCAAGGCTAGAGGGATCCTGAGGTCACTGTAGCGACACAAAAGAGCTCCGTGGACCAAAAATCAACTCGAGATGAGAGGTTAGTCCCTGGCTTCGACTCCAGAGGAATACCACCTAACCACAAGCACCTCAAGAGGAGGCTTCTCTCAACTCTAGGTATGTGAGAGGGACCCTGAGTTTGCGGCCTCAAGTGGAATGGACACCGCGATGCCCTGACTCGAAATAAGGCCGGATATCCCTGCAGTGACTTGAATGCAGGCTCGTCTTGCATCTCCCAAGACGAAAGGATGTCTGAATCCCCTGTGGAGACCACAGAGAAAGACCTAGTTCCCCACCTCATCGCCACCGGAGGCCTCACATCCTTTGAAAACTCCAGAGGTACGCGGAGATCAGTGCCTCCAAAGGAGACGATGCCTGACTCCTCGTGAAACTTGATAGGAGTCCCAGGATTCCTGTTGCACGTGGAAAGGGAACCTTGGTCTCCCGCCTCAGCTGGAGAGGCGTCCCAATTGCCCTGCCAAGCCTCGAGGAGAATCCCGATTTGTCCCTCGCAACTAGCCAGGAGTACTGACCTCGCTGAAGAAACACGTGTGTGGAAGGGCCATCCCCGTCGTAACTCGAGAATATACCCCAGGTTCCCTCCGCAACTCGAGAAAAACCATGAGACTTCCCCCTCGCCGCGAGATGAGGCCCGATTCCCCTGCACTGCGTGCAGAGCAATTCCGGGTTGCACATCACACATGAAAGGAATCTTGATTTCCATGGTGGCACTCCAGAGAAACCCCAAGAACACTGTTTCAAGGCTAGAGGGATCCTGAGGTCACTGTAGCAACACAAAAGAGCTCCGTGGACCACAAATCAACTCGAGATGAGAGATTAGTCCCTGGCTTCGACTCCAGAGCAATACCACCTTACCACAAGCACCTCAAGAGGAGGCTTCTCTCAGCTCTAGGTATGTGAGAGGGACCCTGAGTTTGCGGCCTCAAGTGGAATGGACACCGCGATGCCCTGACTCGAAATAAGGCCGGATATCCCTGCAGTGACTTGAATGCAGGCTCGTCTTGCATCTCCCAAAACGAAAGGATGTCTGAATCCCCTTTGGAGACCACAGAGAAAGACCTAGTTTCCCATCTCATCGCGACCGGAGGCCTCACATCCTTTGAAAACCCCAGAGGAACGCGGAGATCAGTGCCTCCAAAGGAGACGATGCCTGACTCCTCGTGAAACTTGATAGGAGTCCCAGGATTCCTGTGGCACGTGGAAAGGGACCCTTGGTCTCCCGCCTCAGCTGGAGAGGCGTCCCAATTGCCCTGCCAAGCCTCGAGGAGAATCACGAGTTGTCCCTCGCAACTAGGCAGGAGTCCTGACATCGCTGAACAAACACGTGTGTGGAAGGGCCATCCCCGTCGTAACTCGAGAATATACCCCAGGTTCCCACCGCAACTCGAGAAAAACCATGAGACTTCCCCCTCGCCACGAGATGAGGCCCGATTCCCCTGCACTGTGTGCAGAGCAATTCCGTGTTGCACATCACACATGAAAGGAGCCTTGATTTCCTTGATGGCACTCCAGAGAAAACCCAAGAACACTGTTTCAAGGCTAGAGGGATCCTGAGGTCACTGTAGCAACACGAAAGAGCTCCGTGGACCAAAAATCAACTCGAGATGAGAGGGTAGTCCCTGGCTTCGACTCCAGAGGAATACCACCTAACCACAAGCACCTCAAGAGGAGGCTTCTCTCAGCTCTAGGTATGTGAGAGGGACCCTGAGTTTGCGGCCTCAAGTGGAATGGACACCGCGATGCCCTGACTCGAAATAAGGCCGGATATCCCTGCAGTGACTTGAATGCAGGCTCGTCTTGCATCTCCCAAGACGAAAGGATGTCTGAATCCCCTGTGGAGACCACAGAGAAAGACCTAGTTCCCCACCTCATCGCGACCGGAGGCCTCACATCCTTTGAAAACTCCAGAGGGACGCGGAGATCAGTGCCTCCAAAGGAGACGATGCCTGACTCCTCGTGAAACTTGATAGGAGTCCCAGGATTCCTGTGGCACGTGGAAAGGGACCCTTGGTCTCCCGTCTCAGCTGGAGAGGCGTCCCAATTGCCCTGCCAAGCCTCGAGGAGAATCCCGAGTTGTCCCTCGCAACTAGGCAGGAGTCCTGCCGTCGCTGAACAAACAGGTGTGTGGACGGGCCATCCCCGTCGTAACTCGAGAATATACCCCAGGTTCCCGCCGCAACTCGAGAAAAACCATGAGACTTCCCCCTCGCCGCGAGATGAGGCCCGATTCCCCTGCACTGCGTGCAGAGCAATTCCGTGTTGCACATCACACATGAAAGGAGCCTTGATTTCCACGGTGGCACTCCAGAGAAACCCCAAGAACACTGTTTCAAGGCTAGAGGGATCCTGAGGTCACTGTAGCAACACAAAAGAGCTCCGTGGACCACAAATCAACTCGAGATTAGAGATTAGTTCCTGGCTTCGACTCGAGAGGAATACCACCTAACCACAAGCACCTCAAGAGGAGGCTTCTCTCAGCTCTAGGTATGTTAGAGGGACCCTAGGTTTGCGGTCTAAAGTGTAATGGACACCGCGATGCCCTGACTCGAAATAAGGCCGGATATCCCTGCAGTGACTTAAATGCAGGCTCGTCTTGTATCTCCCAAGACGAAAGGATGTCTGAATCACCTGTGTAGACCACAGAGAAAGACCTAGTTCCCCACCTCATCGCGACCGGAGGCCTGACATCCTTTGAAAACTCCAGAGGTACGCGGAGATCAGTGCCTCCAAAGGAGACGATGCCTGACTCCTCGTGAAACTTGATAGGAGTCCCAGGATTCCTGTGGCACGTGGAAAGGGACCCTTGGTCTCCCGCCTCAGCTGGAGAGGCGTCCCAATTGCCCTGCCAAGCCTCGAGGAGAATCCCGAGTTGTCCCTCGCAACTAGGCAGGAGTCCTGACATCGCTGAACAAACACGTGTGTGGAAGGGCCATCCCCGTCGTAACTCGAGAATATACCCCAGGTTCCCGCCGCAACTCGAGAAAAACCATGAGACTTCCCCCTCGCCGCGAGATGAGGCCCGATTCCCCTGCACTGTGTGCAGAGCAATTCCGTGTTGCACATCACACATGAAAGGAGCCTTGATTTCCTTGATGGCACTCCAGAGAAAACCCAAGAACACTGTTTCAAGGCTAGAGGGATCCTGAGGTCACTGTAGCAACACGAAAGAGCTCCGTGGACCAAAAATCAACTCGAGATGAGAGGTTAGTCCCTGGCTTCGACTCCAGAGGAATACCACCTAACCACAAGCACCTCAAGAGGAGGCTTCTCTCAGCTCTAGGTATGTGAGAGGGACCCTGAGTTTGCGGCCTCAAGTGGAATGGACACCGCGATGCCCTGACTCGAAATAAGGCCGGATATCCCTGCAGTGACTTGAATGCAGGCTCGTCTTGCATCTCCCAAGACGAAAGGATGTCTGAATCCCCTGTGGAGACCACAGAGAAAGACCTAGTTCCCCACCTCATCGCGACCGGAGGCCTCACATCCTTTGAAAACTCCAGAGGTAGGCGGAGATCAGTGCCTCCAAAGGAGACGATGCCTGACTCCTCGTGAAACTTGATAGGAGTCCCAGGATTCCTGTTGCACGTGGAAATTGAACCTTGGTCTCCCGCCTCAGCTGGAGAGGCGTCCCAATTGCCCTGCCAAGCCTCGAGGAGAATCCCGATTTGTCCCTCGCAACTAGCCAGGAGTACTGACGTCGCTGAAGAAACACGTGTGTGGAAGGGCCATCCCCGTCGTAACTCGAGAATATACCCCAGGTTCCCTCCGCAACTCGAGAAAAACCATGAGACTTCCCCCTCGCCGCGAGATGAGGCCCGATTCTTCTACACTGCGTGCAGAGCAATTCCGTGTTGCACATCACACATGAAAGGAGCCTTGATTTTCTTGATGGCACTCCAGAGAAACCCCAAGAACACTGTTTCAAGGCTAGAGGGATCCTGAGGTCACTGTAGCAACACAAAAGAGCTCCGTGGACCACAAATCAACTCGAGATGAGAGGTTAGTCCCTGGCTTCGACTCCAGAGGAATACCACCTTACAACAAGCACCTCAAGAGGAGGCTTCTCTCAGCTCTAGGTATGTGAGAGGGACCCTGAGTTTGCGGCCTCAAGTGGAATGGACACCGCGATGCCCTGACTCGAAATAAGGCCGGATATCCCTGCAGTGACTTGAATGCAGGCTCGTCTTGCATCTCCCAAAACGAAAGAATGTCTGAATCCCTTTTGGAGACCACAGAGAAAGACCTAGTTTCCCATCTCATCGCGACCGGAGGCCTCACATCCTTTGAAAACCCCAGAGGAACGCGGAGATCAGTGCCTCCAAAGGAGACGATGCCTGACTCCTCGTGAAACTTGATAGGAGTCCCAGGATTCCTGTGGCACGTGGAAAGGGACCCTTGGTCTCCCGCCTCAGCTGGAGAGGCGTCCCAATTGCCCTGCCAAGCCTCGAGGAGAATCACGAGTTGTCCCTCGCAACTAGGCAGGAGTCCTGACATCGCTGAACAAACACGTGGGTGGAAGGGCCATCCCCGTCGTAACTCGAGAATATACCCCAGGTTCCCGCCGCAACTGGAGAAAAACCATGAGACTTCCCCCTCGCCGCGAGATGAGGCCCGATTCCCCTGCACTGCGTGCAGAGCAATTCCGTGTTGCACATCACACATGAAAGGAGCCTTGATTTCCACGGTGGCACTCCAGAGAAACCCCAAGAACACTGTTCCAAGGCTAGAGGAATCCTGAGGTCACTGTAGCAACACAAAAGAGCTCCGTGGACCAAAAATCAACTCGAGATGAGAGGTTAGTCCCTGGCTTCGACTACAGAGGAATACCACCTTACCACAAGCACCTCAAGAAGAGGCTTCTCTCAGCTCTAGGTATGTGAGAGGTACCCTGATTTTGCAGCCTCAAGTGGAATGGACACCGCGATGCACTGACGTGAAATAAGGCCGGATATCCCTGCAGTGACTTGATTGCAGGCTCGTCTTGCATCTCCCAAGACGAAAGGATGTCTGAATCCCCTGTGGAGACCACAGAGAAAGACCTAGTTCCCCACCTCATCGCGACCGGAGGCCTCACATCCTTTGAAAACTCCAGAGGTACGCGGAGATCAGTGCCTCCAAAGGAGACGATGCCTGACTCCTCGTGAAACTTGATAGGAGTCCCAGGATTCCTGTGGCACGTGGAAAGGGAACCTTGGTCTCGCGCCTCAGCTGGAGAGGCGTCCCAATTGCCCTGCCAAGCCTCGAGGAGAATCCCGAGTTGTCCCTCACAACTAGGCAGGAGTCCTGACGTCGCTGAACAAACACGTGTGTGGAAGGGCCATCCCCGTCGTAACTCGAGAATATACCCCAGGTTCCCTCCGCAACTCGAGAAAAACCATGAGACTTCCCCCTCGCCGCGAGATGAGACCCGATTCCCCTGCACTGTGTGCAGAGCAATTCCGTGTTGCACATCATACATGAAAGGAACCTTGATTTCCTTGGTGGCACTCCAGAGAAACCCCAAGAACACTGTTTCAAGGCTAGAGGGATCCTGAGGTCACTGTAGCAACACAAAAGAGCTCCGTGGACCACAAATCAACTCGAGATGAGAGATTAGTCCCTGGCTTCGACGCCAGAGGAATACCACCTTACCACAAGCACCTCAAGAGGAGGCTTCTCTCAGCTCTAGGTATGTGAGAGGGACCCTGAGTTTGCGGCCTCAAGTGGAATGGACACCGCGATGCCCTGACTCGAAATAAGTCCGGATATCCCTGCAGTGACTTGAATGCAGGCTCGTCTTGCATCTCCCAAAACGAAAGGATGTCTGAATCCCCTTTGGAGACCAAGAGAATGACCTGGTTTCCCATCTCATCGTGACCGGAGGCCTCACATCCTTTGAAATCCCCAGAGGAACGCGGAGATCAGTGCCTCCAAAGGGGACGATGCCTGACTCCTCGTGAAACTTGATAGGAGTCCCAGGATTCCTGTGGCACGTGGAAAGGGACCCTTGGTCTCCCGCCTCAGCTGGAGAGGCGTCCCAATTGCCCTGCCAAGCCTCGAGGAGAATCCCGAGTTGTCCCTCGCAACTAGGCAGGAGTCCTGACATCGCTGAACAAACACGTGTGTGGAAGGGCCATCCCCGTCGTAACTCGAGAATATACCCCAGGTTCCCGCCGCAACTCGAGAAAAACCATGAGACTTCCCCCTCGCCGCGAGATGAGGCCCGATTCCCCTGCACTGTGTGCAGAGCAATTCCGTGTTGCACATCACACATGAAAGGAGCCTTGATTTCCTTGATGGCACTCCAGAGAAAACCCAAGAACACTGTTTCAAGGCTAGAGGGATCCTGAGGTCACTGTAGCGACACAAAAGAGCTCCGTGGACCAAAAATCAACTCGAGATGAGAGGTTAGTCCCTGGCTTCGACTCCAGAGGAATACCACCTAACCACAAGCACCTCAAGAGGAGGCTTCTCTCAACTCTAGGTATGTGAGAGGGACCCTGAGTTTGCGGCCTCAAGTGGAATGGACACCGCGATGCCCTGACTCGAAATAAGGCCGGATATCCCTGCAGTGACTTGAATGCAGGCTCGTCTTGCATCTCCCAAGACGAAAGGATGTCTGAATCCCCTGTGGAGACCACAGAGAAAGACCTAGTTCCCCACCTCATCGCGACCGGAGGCCTCACATCCTTTGAAAACTCCAGAGGTACGCGGAGATCAGTGCCTCCAAAGGAGACGATGCCTGACTCCTCGTGAAACTTGATAGGAGTCCCAGGATTCCTGTTGCACGTGGAAAGGGAACCTTGGTCTCCCGCCTCAGCTGGAGAGGCGTCCCAATTGCCCTGCCAAGCCTCGAGGAGAATCCCGATTTGTCCCTCGCAACTAGCCAGGAGTACTGACCTCGCTGAAGAAACACGTGTGTGGAAGGGCCATCCCCGTAGTAACTCGAGAATATACCCCAGGTTCCCTCCGCAACTCGAGAAAAACCATGAGACTTCCCCCTCGCCGCGAGATGAGGCCAGATTCCCCTGCACTGCGTGCAGAGCAATTCCGGGTTGCACATCACACATGAAAGGAATCTTGATTTCCATGGTGGCACTCCAGAGAAACCCCAAGAACACTGTTTCAAGGCTAGAGGGATCCTGAGGTCACTGTAGCAACACAAAAGAGCTCCGTGGACCACAAATCAACTCGAGATGAGAGATTAGTCCCTGGCTTCGACTCCAGAGCAATACCACCTTACCACAAGCACCTCAAGAGGAGGCTTCTCTCAGCTCTAGGTATGTGAGAGGGACCCTGAGTTTGCGGCCTCAAGTGGAATGGACACCGCGATGCCCTGACTCGAAATAAGGCCGGATATCCCTGCAGTGACTTGAATGCAGGCTCGTCTTGCATCTCCCAAAACGAAAGGATGTCTGAATCCCCTTTGGAGACCACAGAGAAAGACCTAGTTTCCCATCTCATCGCGACCGGAGGCCTCACATCCTTTGAAAACCCCAGAGGAACGCGGAGATCAGTGCCTCCAAAGGAGACGATGCCTGACTCCTCGTGAAACTTGATAGGAGTCCCAGGATTCCTGTGGCACGTGGAAAGGGACCCTTGGTCTCCCGCCTCAGCTGGAGAGGCGTCCCAATTGCCCTGCCAAGCCTCGAGGAGAATCACGAGTTGTCCCTCGCAACTAGGCAGGAGTCCTGACATCGCTGAACAAACACGTGTGTGGAAGGGCCATCCCCGTCGTAACTCGAGAATATACCCCAGGTTCCCACCGCAACTCGAGAAAAACCATGAGACTTCCCCCTCGCCACGAGATGAGGCCCGATTCCCCTGCACTGTGTGCAGAGCAATTCCGTGTTGCACATCACACATGAAAGGAGCCTTGATTTCCTTGATGGCACTCCAGAGAAAACCCAAGAACACTGTTTCAAGGCTAGAGGGATCCTGAGGTCACTGTAGCAACACGAAAGAGCTCCGTGGACCAAAAATCAACTCGAGATGAGAGGGTAGTCCCTGGCTTCGACTCCAGAGGAATACCACCTAACCACAAGCACCTCAAGAGGAGGCTTCTCTCAGCTCTAGGTATGTGAGAGGGACCCTGAGTTTGCGGCCTCAAGTGGAATGGACACCGCGATGCCCTGACTCGAAATAAGGCCGGATATCCCTGCAGTGACTTGAATGCAGGCTCGTCTTGCATCTCCCAAGACGAAAGGATGTCTGAATCCCCTGTGGAGACCACAGAGAAAGACCTAGTTCCCCACCTCATCGCGACCGGAGGCCTCACATCCTTTGAAAACTCCAGAGGGACGCGGAGATCAGTGCCTCCAAAGGAGACGATGCCTGACTCCTCGTGAAACTTGATAGGAGTCCCAGGATTCCTTTGGCACGTGGAAAGGGACCCTTGGTCTCCCGTCTCAGCTGGAGAGGCGTCCCAATTGCCCTGCCAAGCCTCGAGGAGAATCCCGAGTTGTCCCTCGCAACTAGGCAGGAGTCCTGCCGTCGCTGAACAAACACGTGGGTGGAAGGGCCATCCCCGTCGTAACTCGAGAATATACCCCAGGTTCCCGCCGCAACTCGAGAAAAACCATGAGACTTCCCCCTCGCCGCGAGATGAGGCCCGATTCCCCTGCACTGCGTGCAGAGCAATTCCGTGTTGCACATCACACATGAAAGGAGCCTTGATTTCCACGGTGGCACTCCAGAGAAACCCCAAGAACACTGTTTCAAGGCTAGAGGGATCCTGAGGTCACTGTAGCAACACAAAAGAGCTCCGTGGACCACAAATCAACTCGAGATTAGAGATTAGTTCCTGGCTTCGACTCGAGAGGAATACCACCTAACCACAAGCACCTCAAGAGGAGGCTTCTCTCAGCTCTAGGTATGTTAGAGGGACCCTAGGTTTGCGGTCTAAAGTGTAATGGACACCGCGATGCCCTGACTCGAAATAAGGCCGGATATCCCTGCAGTGACTTAAATGCAGGCTCGTCTTGTATCTCCCAAGACGAAAGGATGTCTGAATCACCTGTGTAGACCACAGAGAAAGACCTAGTTCCCCACCTCATCGCGACCGGAGGCCTCACATCCTTTGAAAACTCCAGAGGTACGCGGAGATCAGTGCCTCCAAAGGAGACGATGCCTGACTCCTCGTGAAACTTGATAGGAGTCCCAGGATTCCTGTGGCACGTGGAAAGGGACCCTTGGTCTCCCGCCTCAGCTGGAGAGGCGTCCCAATTGCCCTGCCAAGCCTCGAGGAGAATCCCGAGTTGTCCCTCGCAACTAGGCAGGAGTCCTGACATCGCTGAACAAACACGTGTGTGGAAGGGCCATCCCCGTCGTAACTCGAGAATATACCCCAGGTTCCCGCCTCAACTGGAGAAAAACCATGAGACTTCCCCCTCGCCGCGAGATGAGGCCCGATTCCCCTGCACTGTGTGCAGAGCAATTCCGTGTTGCACATCACACATGAAAGGAGCCTTGATTTCCTTGATGGCACTCCAGAGAAAACCCAAGAACACTGTTTCAAGGCTAGAGGGATCCTGAGGTCACTGTAGCAACACGAAAGAGCTCCGTGGACCAAAAATCAACTCGAGATGAGAGGTTAGTCCCTGGCTTCGACTCCAGAGGAATACCACCTAACCACAAGCACCTCAAGAGGAGGCTTCTCTCAGCTCTAGGTATGTGAGAGGGACCCTGAGTTTGCGGCCTCAAGTGGAATGGACACCGCGATGCCCTGACTCGAAATAAGGCCGGATATCCCTGCAGTGACTTGAATGCAGGCTCGTCTTGCATCTCCCAAGACGAAAGGATGTCTGAATCCCCTGTGGAGACCACAGAGAAAGACCTAGTTCCCCACCTCATCGCGACCGGAGGCCTCACATCCTTTGAAAACTCCAGAGGTAGGCGGAGATCAGTGCCTCCAAAGGAGACGATGCCTGACTCCTCGTGAAACTTGATAGGAGTCCCAGGATTCCTGTTGCACGTGGAAATTGAACCTTGGTCTCCCGCCTCAGCTGGAGAGGCGTCCCAATTGCCCTGCCAAGCCTCGAGGAGAATCCCGATTTGTCCCTCGCAACTAGCCAGGAGTACTGACGTCGCTGAAGAAACACGTGTGTGGAAGGGCCATCCCCGTCGTAACTCGAGAATATACCCCAGGTTCCCTCCGCAACTCGAGAAAAACCATGAGACTTCACCCTCGCCGCGAGATGAGGCCCGATTCCCCTGCACTGCGTGCAGAGCAATTCCGGGTTGCACATCACACATGAAAGGAATCTTGATTTCCATGGTGGCACTCCAGAGAAACCCCAAGAACACTGTTTCAAGGCTAGAGGGATCCTGAGGTCACTGTAGCAACACAAAAGAGCTCCGTGGACCACAAATCAACTCGAGATGAGAGGTTAGTCCCTGGCTTCGACTCCAGAGGAATACCACCTTACCACAAGCACCTCAAGAGGAGGCTTCTCTCAGCTCTAGGTATGTGAGAGGGACCCTGAGTTTGCGGCCTCAAGTGGAATGGACACCGCGATGCCCTGACTCGAAATAAGGCCGGATATCCCTGCAGTGACTTGAATGCAGGCTCGTCTTGCATCTCCCAAAACGAAAGGATGTGTGAATCCCCTTTGGTGACCACAGAGAAAGACCTAGTTTCCCATCTCATCGCGACCGGAGGCCTCACATCCTTTGAAAACCCCAGAGGAACGCGGAGATCAGTGCCTCCAAAGGAGACGATGCCTGACTCCTCGTGAAACTTGATAGGAGTCCCATGATTCCTGTGGCACGTGGAATGGGACACTTACTCTCCCGCCTCAGCTGGAGAGGCGTCCCAATTGCCCTGCCAAGCCTCGAGGAGAATCCCGAGTTGTCCCTCGCAACTAGGCAGGAGTCCTGACATCGCTGAACAAACACGTGTGTGGAAGGGCCATCCCCGTCGTAACTCGAGAATATACCCCAGGTTCCCACCGCAACTGGAGAAAAACCATGAGACTTCCCCCTCGCCACGAGATGAGGCCCGATTCCCCTGCACTGTGTGCAGAGCAATTCCGTGTTGCACATCACACATGAAAGGAGCCTTGATTTCCTTGATGGCACTCCAGAGAAAACCCAAGAACACTGTTTCAAGGCTAGAGGGATCCTGAGGTCACTGTAGCAACACGAAAGAGCTCAGTGGACCAAAAATCAACTCGAGATGAGAGGGTAGTCCCTGGCTTCGACTCCAGAGGAATACCACCTAACCACAAGCACCTCAAGAGGAGGCTTCTCTCAGCTCTAGGTATGTGAGAGGGACCCTGAGTTTGCGGCCTCAAGTGGAATGGACACCGCGATGCCCTGACTCGAAATAAGGCCGGATATCCCTGCAGTGACTTGAATGCAGGCTCGTCTTGCATCTCCCAAGACGAAAGGATGTCTGAATCCCCTGTGGAGACCACAGAGAAAGACCTAGTTCCCCACCTCATCGCGACCGGAGGCCTCACATCCTTTGAAAACTCCAGAGGGACGCGGAGATCAGTGCCTCCAAAGGAGACGATGCCTGACTCCTCGTGAAACTTGATAGGAGTCCCAGGATTCCTGTGGCACGTGGAAAGGGACCCTTGGTCTCCCGTCTCAGCTGGAGAGGCGTCCCAATTGCCCTGCCAAGCCTCGAGGAGAATCCCGAGTTGTCCCTCGCAACTAGGCAGGAGTCCTGACGTCGCTGAACAGACACGTGGGTGGAAGGGCCATCCCCGTCGTAACTCGAGAATATACCCCAGGTTCCCGCCGCAACTCGAGAAAAACCATGAGACTTCCCCCTCGCCGCGAGATGAGGCCCGATTCCCCTGCACTGCGTGCAGAGCAATTCCGTGTTGCACATCACACATGAAAGGAGCCTTGATTTCCACGGTGGCACTCCAGAGAAACCCCAAGAACACTGTTTCAAGGCTAGAGGGATCCTGAGGTCACTGTAGCAACACAAAAGAGCTCCGTGGACCACAAATCAACTCGAGATTAGAGATTAGTCCCTGGCTTCGACTCCAGAGGAATAACACCTAACCACAAGCACCTCAAGAGGAGGCTTCTCTCAGCTCTAGGTATGTTAGAGGGACCCTAGGTTTGCGGTCTAAAGTGTAATGGACACCGCGATGCCCTGACTCGAAATAAGGCCGGATATCCCTGCAGTGACTTAAATGCAGGCTCGTCTTGCATCTCCCAAGACGAAAGGATGTCTGAATCACCTGTGTAGACCACAGAGAAAGACCTAGTTCCCCACCTCATCGCGACCGGAGGCCTCACATCCTTTGAAAACTCCAGAGGTACGCGGAGATCAGTGCCTCCAAAGGAGACGATGCCTGACTCCTCGTGAAACTTGATAGGAGTCCCAGGATTCCTGTGGCACGTGGAAAGGGACCCTTAGTCTCCCGCCTCAGCTGGAGAGGCGTCCCAATTGCCCAGCCAAGCCTCGAGGAGAATCCCGAGTTGTCCCTCGCAACTAGGCAGGAGTCCTGACGTCGCTGAACAGACACGTGGTTGGAAGGGCCATCCCCGTCGTAACTCGAGAATATACCCCAGGTTCCCGCCGCAGCTCGAGAAAAACCATGAGACTTCCCCCTCGCCGCGAGATGAGGCCCGATTTCCCTGCACTGCGTGCAGAGCAATTACGTCTTGCACATCACACATGAAAGGAGCCTTGATTTCCTTGATGGCACTCCAGAGAAACCCCAAGAACACTGTTTCAAGGATAGAGGGATCCTGAGGTCACTGTAGCAACACAAAAGAGCTCCGTGGACCAAAAATCAACTCGAGATGAGAGGTTAGTCCCTGGCTTCGACTCCAGAGGAATACCACCTAACCACAAGCACCTCAAGAGGAGGCTTCTCTCAGCTCTAGGTATGTGAGAGGGACCCTGAGTTTGCGGCCTCAAGTGGAATGGACACCACGATGACCTGACTCGAAATAAGGCCGGATATCCCTGCAGTGACTTGAGTGCAGGCTCGTCTTGCATCTCCCAAGACGAAAGGATGTCTGAATCCCCTGTGGAGACCACAGAGAAAGACCTACTTCCCCACCTCATCGCGACCGGAGGCCTCACATCCTTTGAAAACTCCAGAGGGACGCGGAGATCAGTGCCTCCAAAGGAGACGATGCCTGACTCCTCGTGAAACTTGATAGGAGTCCCAGGATTCCTGTGGCACGTGGAAAGGGACCCTTCGTCTCCCGCCTCAGTTGGAGAGGCGTCCCAATTGCCCTGCCAAGCCTCGAGGAGAATCCCGAGTTGTCCCTCGCAACTAGGCAGGAGTCCTGACGTCGCTGAACAAACACGTGGTTGGAAGGGCCATCCCCGTCGTAACTCGAGAATATACCCCAGGTTCCCGCCGCAACTCGAGAAAAACCATGAGACTTCCCCCTCGCCGCGAGATGAGGCCCGATTCCCCTGCACTGCGTGCAGAGCAATTCCGTGTTGCACATCACACATGAAAGGAGCCTTGATTTCCATGGTGGCACTCCAGAGAAACCCCAAGAACACTGTTTCAAGGCTAGAGGGATCCTGAGGTCACTGTAGCAACACGAAAGAGCTCCGTGGACCACAAATCAACTCGAGATTAGAGATTAGTCCCTGGCTTCGACTCCAGAGGAATACCACCTAACCACAAGCACCTCAAGAGGAGGCTTCTCTCAGCTCTAGGTATGTTAGAGGGACCCTGAGTTTGCTGTCTAAAGTGTAATGGACATCGCGATGCCCTGACTCGAAATAAGGCCGGATATCCCTGCAGTGACTTAAATGCAGGCTCGTCTTGCATCTCCCAAGACGAAAGGATGTCTGAATCACCTGTGTAGACCACAGAGAAAGACCTAGTTCCCCACCTCATCGCGACCGGAGGCCTCACATCCTTTGAAAACTCCAGAGGGACGCGGAGATCAGTGCCTCCAAAGGAGACGATGCCTGACTCCTCGTGAAACTTGATAGGAGTCCCAGGATTCCTGTGGCACGTGGAAAGGGACCCTTAGTCTCCCGCCTCAGGTGGAGAGGCGTCCCAATTGCCCAGCCAAGCCTCGAGGAGAATCCCGAATTGTCCCTCGCAACTAGGCAGGAGTCCTGACGTCGCTGAACAGACACGTGGGTGGAATGGCCATCCCCGTCGTAACTCGAGAATATACCCCAGGTTCCCGCCGCAACTCGAGAAAAACCATGAGACTTCCCCCTCGCCGCGAGATGAGGACCGATTCCCCTGCACTGCGTGCAGAGCAATTCCCTGTTTCACATCACACATGAAAGGAGCATTGATTTTCTTGATGGCAATCCAGAGAAACCCCAAGAACACTGTTTCATGGCTAGAGGGATCCTGACGTCACTGTAGCAAAACGAAAGAGCTCCGTGGACCAAAAATCAACTCGAGATGAGAGGTTATTCCCGGCTTCGACTCCAGAGGAATACCACCTTACCACAAGCACCTCAAGAGGAGGCTTCTCTCAGCTCTAGGTATGTGAGAGGGTCCCTGAGTTTGCGGCCTCAAGTGGAATGGACACCGCGATGCCCTGACTCGAAATAAGGCCGGATATCCCTGCAGTGACTTGAATGCAGGCTCGTCTTGCATCTCCCAAAATGAAAGGATGTCTGAATCCCCTTTGGAGACCACAGAGAAAGACTTAGTTTCCCATCTCATCGCGACCGGAGGCCTCACATCTTTTGAAAACCCCAGAGGAATGCGGAGATCAGTGCCTCCAAAGGAAACGATGCCTGACTTCTCATGAAACTTGATAGGAATCCCAGGATTCCTGTGGCACGTGGAAAGGGACCCTTGGTCTCCCGCCTCAGCTGGAGAGGCGTCCCAATTGCCCTGCCAAGCCTCGAGGAGAATCCCGAGTTATCCCTCGCAACTAGGCAGGAGTCCTGACGTCGCTGAACAAACACGTGGGTGGAAGGGCCATCCCCGTCGTAACTCGAGAATATACCACAGGTTCCCGCCGCAACTCGAGAAAAACCATGAGACTTCCCCCTCGCCGCGAGATGAGGCCCGATTCCCCTGCACTGCGTGCAGAGCAATTCCGTGTTGCACATCACACATGAAAGGAGCCTTGATTTCCTTGTTGGCACTCCATAGAAACCCGAAGAACACTGTATCAAGGTTAGAGGGATCCTGATGTCACTGTAGCAACACGAAAGAGCTCCGTGGACCAAAAATCAACTCGAGATGAGAGGTTAGTCCCTAGCTTCCACTCCAGAGGAATACCACCTTACCACAAGCACCTCAAGAGGAGGCTTCTCTCAGCTCTAGGTATGTGAGAGGGACCCTGATTTATCGGCCTCAAGTGGAATGGACACCGCGATGCACTGACGTGAAATAAGGCCGGATATCCCTGCAGTGACTTGAATGCAGGCTCGTCTTTCATCTCCCAAGACGAAAGGATGTCTGAATCCCCTGTGGAGACCACAGAGAAAGACCTAGTTCCCCACCTCATCACGACCGGAGGCCTCACATCCTTTGAAAACTCCAGAGGTACACGGAGATCAGTGCCTCCAAAGGAGACGATGCCTGACTCCTCGTGAAACTTGATAGGAGTCCCAGGATTCCTGTGGCACGTGGAAAGGGACCCTTCGTCTCCGGCCTCAGCTGGAGAGGCGTCCTATTGCCCTGCCAAGCCTCGAGGAGAATCCCGAGTTGTCCCTCGCAACTAGGCAGGAGTCCTGACGTCGCTGAAGAAACACGTGTGTGGAAGGGCCATCCCCGTCGTAACTTGAGAATATACCCCAGGTTCCCGCCGCAACTGGAGAAAAACCATTAGACTTCCCCCTCACCGCGAGATGAGGCCCGATTCCCCTGCACTGCGTGCAGAGCAATTCCGTCTTGCACATCACACAGGAAAGGAGCCTTGATTTCCTTGATGGCACTCCAGAGAAACCCCAAGAACACTGTTTCAAGGTTGAGGGATCCTGAGGTCACTGTAGCAACAGGAAAGAGCTCCGTGGACCAAAAATCAACTCGAGATGAGAGATTAGTCCCTGGATTCCACTCCAGAGGAATACCACCTTACCACAAGCACCTCAAGAGGAGGCTTCTCTCAGCTCTAGCTATGTGAGAGGGACCCTGAGTTTGCGGACTCAAGAGGAATGGACACCGCGATGCCCTGACTCGAAATAAGGCCGGATATCCCTGCAGTGACTTGAATGCAGGCTCGTCTTGCATCTCCCAAGACGAAAGGATGTCTGAATCCCCTGTGGAGACCACAGAGAAAGACCTAGTTCCCCACCTCATCACGACCGGAGGCCTCACATCCTTTGAAAACTCCAGAGGTACACGGAGATCAGTGCCTCCAAAGGAGACGATGCCTGACTCCTCGTGAAACTTGATAGGAGTCCCAGGATTCCTGTGGCACGTGGAAAGGGACCCTTCGTCTCCGGCCTCAGCTGGAGAGGCGTCCTATTGCCCTGCCAAGCCTCGAGGAGAATCCCGAGTTGTCCCTCGCAACTAGGCAGGAGTCCTGACGTCGCTGAAGAAACACGTGTGTGGAAGGGCCATCCCCGTCGTAACTTGAGAATATACCCCAGGTTCCCGCCGCAACTGGAGAAAAACCATTAGACTTCCCCCTCGCCGCGAGATGAGGCCCGATTCCCCTGCACTGCGTGCAGAGCAATTCCGTGTTGCACATCACACATGAAAGGAGCCTTGATTTCCTTGATGGCACTCCAGAGAAAACCCAAGAACACTGTTTCAAGGCTTGAGGGATCCTGAGGTCACTGTAGCAACACGAAAGAGCTCCGTGGACCAAAAATCAACTCGAGATGAGAGGTTAGTCCCTGGCTTCGACTCCAGAAGAATACCACCTAACCACAAGCACCTCAAGAGGAGGCTTCTCTCAGCTCTAGGTATGTGAGAGGAACCCTGAGTTTGCGGCCTTAAGTGGAATGGACACCGCGATGCCCTGACTCGAAATAAGGCCGGATATCCCTGCAGTGACTTGAATGCAGGCTCGTCTTGCATCTCTCAAGACGAAAGGATGTCTGAATCCCCTGTGGAGACCACAGAGATAGACCTAGTTCCCCACCTCATCGCGACCGGAGGCCTCACATCCTTTGAAAACTCCAGAGGTACGCGGAGATCAGTGCCTCCAAAGGAGACGATGCCTGGCTCCTCGTGAAACTTGATAGGAGTCCCAGGATTCCTGTGGCACGTGGAAAGGGACCCTTGGTCTCCCGTCTCAGCTGGAGAGGCGTCCCAATTGCCCTGCCAAGCCTCGAGGAGAATCCCGAGTTGTCCCTCGCAACTAGGCAGGAGTCCTGCCGTCGCTGAACAAACACGTGGGTGGAAGCGCCATCCCCGTCGTAACTCGAGAATATACCCCAGGTTCCCGCCGCAACTCGAGAAAAACCATGAGACTTCCCCCTCGCCGCGAGATGAGGCCCGATTCCCCTGCACTGCGTGCAGAGCAATTCCGTGTTGCACATCACACATGAAAGGAGCCTTGATTTCCTTGATGGCACTCCAGAGAAAACCCTAGAACACTGTTTCAAGGCTAGAGGGATCCTGAGGTCACTGTAGCAACACGAAAGAGCTCCGTGGACCAAAAATCAGCTCGAGATGAGAGGTTAGTCCCTGGCTTCGACTCCAGAGGAATACCACCTTACCACAAGCACCTCAAGAGGAGGCTTCTCTCAGCTCTAGGTATGTTAGAGGGACCCTGAGTTTGCGGTCTAAAGTGTAATGGACACCGCGATGCCCTGACTCGAAATAAGGCCGGATATCCCTGCAGTGACTTAAATGCAGGCTCGTCTTGCATCTCCCAAGATGAAAGGATGTCTGAATCACCTGTGTAGACCACAATAAAGACCTAGTTCCCCACCTCATCGGGACCGGAGGCCTCACATCCTTTGAAAATTCCAGAGGTACGCGGAGATCAGTGCCTCCAAAGGAGACGATGCCTGACTCCTCGTGAAACTTGATAGGAGTCCCAGGATTCCTGTGGCACGTGGAAAGGGACCCTTAGTCTCCCGCCTCAGCTGGAGAGGCGTCCCAATTTCCCAGCCAAGCCTCGAGGAGAATCCCGAGTTGTCCCTCGCAACTAGGCAGGAGTCCTGACGTCGCTGAACAGACACGTGTGTGGAAGGGCCATCCCCGTCGTAACTCGAGAATATACCCCAGGTTCCCGCCGCAACTCGAGAAAAACCATGAGACTTCCCCCTCGCCGCGAGATGAGGCCCGATTCCCCTGCACTGCGTGCAGAGCAATTCCGTCTTGCACATCACACAGGAAAGGAGCCTTGATTTCCTTGATGGCACTCCAGAGAAACCCCAAGAACACTGTTTCAAGGTTGAGGGATCCTGAGGTCACTGTAGCAACACGAAAGAGTTCCGTGGACCAAAAATCAACTCGAGATGAGAGATTAGTCCCTGGATTCCACTCCAGAGGAATACCACCTTACCACAAGCACCTCAAGAGGAGGCTTCTCTCAGCTCTAGCTATGTGAGAGGGACCCTGAGTTTGCGGACTCAAGAGGAATGGACACCGCGATGCCCTGACTCGAAATAAGGCCGGATATCCCTGCAGTGACTTGAATGCAGGCTCGTCTTGCATCTCTCAAAACGAAAGGATGTCTGAATCCACTGTGGAGACAACAGAGAAAGACCTAGTTCCCCACCTCATCGCGACTGGAGGCCTCATATCCTTTGAAAACTCCAGAGGGACGCGGAGATCAGTGCCTCCAAAGTAGACGATGTCTGACTCCTCGAGAAAATTGATAGGAGTCCCAGGATTCCTGTGGCACGTGGAAAGGGACCCTTGGTCTCCCGCCTCACCTGGAGAGGCGTCCCAATTGCTCTGCCAAGCCTCGAGGAGAATCCCAAGTTGTCCCTCGCAACTAGGAAGGAGTCCTGACGTCGCTGAACAAACACGTGGGTGGAAGGGCCAACCCTGTCGTAACTTGAGAATATACCCCAGGTTCCATCCGCAACTCGAGAAAAACCATGAGACTTCCCCCTCGCCGCGAGATGAGGCCCGATTCCCCTGCACTGCGTGCAGAGCAATTCCGTGTTGCACATCACACATGAAAGGAGCCTTGATTTCCTTGATGGCACTCCAGAGAAACCCCAAGAACACTGTTTCAAGGCTAGAGGGATCCTGAGGTCACTGTAGCAACACGAAAGAGCTCCGTGGACCAAAAATCAACTCGAGATGAGAGGTTAGTCCCTGGCTTCGACTCCAGAGGAATACCACCTAACCACAAGCACCTCAAGAGGAGGCTTCTCTCAGCTCTAGGTATGTGAGAGGGACCCTGAGTTTGCGGCCTCAAGTGGAATGGACACCACGATGCCCTGACTCGAAATAAGGCCGGATATGCCTGCAGTGACTTGAATGCAGGCTCGTCTTGCATCTCCCAAGACGAAAGGATGTCTGAATCCCCTGTGGAGACCACAGAGAAAGACCTAGTTCCCCACCTCATCGCGATCGGAGGCCTCACATCCTTTGAAAACTCCAGAGGGACGCGGAGATCAGTGACTCCAAAGGAGACGATGCCTGACTCCTCGTGAAACTTGATAGGAGTCCCAGGATTCCTGTAGCACGTGGAAAGGAACCCTTGGTCTCCCACCTCAGCTGGAGAGGCGTCCCACTTGCCCTGCCAAGCCTCGAGGAGAATCCCGAGTTGTCCCTCGCAACTAGGCAGGAGTCCTGACGTCGCTGAACAAAAAGGTGTGTGGAAGGCCATCCCCGTCGTAACTCGAGAATATACCCCAGGTTCCCGCCGCAACTCGAGAAAAACCATGAGACTTCCCCCTCGCCGCGAGATGAGGCCCGATTCCCCTGCACTGCGTGCAGAGCAATGCCGTGTTGCACATCACACAGGAAAGGAGCCTTGATTTCCTTGATGGCACTCCAGAGAAACCTCAAGAACACTTTTGAAGGCTAGAGGGATCCTGAGGTCACTGTAGCAACACGAAAGTGCTCCATGGACCACAAATCAACTCGAGATGAGAGGTTAGTGCCTGGCTTCGACTCCAGAGGAATACTACCTTACCACAAGCACCTCAAGAGGAGGCTTCTCTCAGCTCTAGGTATGTGAGAGGGACCCTGAGTTTGCGGCCTCAAGTGGAATGGACACCACGATGCCCTGACTCGAAATAAGGCCGGATATGCCTGCAGTGACTTGAATGCAGGCTCGTCTTGCATCTCCCAAGACGAAATGATGTCTGAATCCCCTGTGGAGACCACAGAGAAAGACCTAGTTCCCCACCTCATCGCGACTGGAGGCCTCACATCCTTTGAAAACTCCAGAGGAACGCGGAGATCAATGACTCCAAAGGAGACGATGCCTGACTCCTCGAGAAACTTGATAGGAGTCCCAGGATTCCTGTGGCACGTGGAAAGGGACCCTTGGTCTCCCGCCTCAGCTGGAGAGGCGTCCCAATTGCCCTGCCAAGCCTCGAGGAGAATCCCAAGTTGTCCCTCGCAACTAGGCAGGAGTCCTGCCGTCGCTGAACAAACACGTGGGTGGAAGCGCCATCCCCGTCGTAACTCGAGAATATACCCCAGGTTCCCGCCTCAACTGGAGAAAAACCATGAGACTTCCCCCTCGCCGCGAGATGAGGCCCGATTCCCCTGCACTGCGTGCAGAGCAATTCCGTGTTGCACATCACACATGAAAGGAGCCTTGATTTCCTTGATGGCACTCCAGAGAAAACCCTAGAACACTGTTTCAAGGCTAGAGGGATGCTGAGGTCACTGTAGCAACACGAAAGAGCTCCGTGGACCAAAAATCAGCTCGAGATGAGAGGTTAGTCCCTGGCTTCGACTCCAGAGGAATACCACCTTACCACAAGCACATCAAGAGGAGGCTTCTCTCAGCTCTAGGTATGTTAGAGGGACCCTGAGTTTGCGGTCTAAAGTGTAATGGAAACCGCGATGCCCTGACTCGAAATAAGGCCGGATATCCCTACAGTGACTTAAATGCAGGCTCGTCTTGCATCTCCCAAGACGAAAGGATGTCTGAATCACCTGTGTAGACCACAGAGAAAGACCTAGTTCCCCACCTCATCAGGGCCGGAGGCCTCACATCCTTTGAAAACTCCAGAGGTACGCGGAGATCAGTGCCTCCAAAGGAGACGATGCCTGACTCCTCGTGAAACTTGATAGGAGTCCCAGGATTCCTGTGGCACGTGGAAAGGGACCCTTAGTCTCCCGCCTCAGCTGGAGAGGCGTCCCAATTGCCCAGCCAAGCCTCGAGGAGAATCCCGAGTTGTCCCTCGCAACTAGGCAGGAGTCCTGACGTCGCTGAACAGACACGTGGGTGGAAGGGCCATCCCCGTCGTAACTCGAGAATATACCCCAGGTTCCCGCCGCAACTCGAGAAAAACCATGAGACTTCCCCCTCGCCGCGAGATGAGGCCCGATTCCCCTGCACTGCGTGCAGAGCAATTCCGTCTTGCACATCACACATGAAAGGAGGCTTGATTTCCTTGATGGCACTCCAGAGAAACCCCAAGAACACTGTTTCTAGGTTGAGGGATCCTGAGGTCACTGTAGCAACACGAAAGAGTTCCGTGGACCAAAAATCAACTCGAGATGAGAGATTAGTCCCTGGATTCCACTCCAGAGGAATACCACCTTACCACAAGCACCTCAAGAGGAGGCTTCTCTCAGCTCTAGCTATGTGAGAGGGACCCTGAGTTTGCGGACTCAAGAGTAATGGACACCGCGATGCCCTGATTCGAAATAAGGCCGGATATCCCTGCAGTGACTTGAATGCAGGCTCGTCTTGCATCTCTCAAAACGAAAGGATGTCTGAATCCACTGTGGAGACAACAGAGAAAGACCTAGTTCCCCACCTCATCGTGACTGGATGCCTCACATCCTTTGAAAACTCCAGAGGGACGCGGAGATCAGTGCCTCCAAAGTAGACGATGCCTGACTCCTCGAGAAAATTGATAGGAGTCCCAGGATTCCTGTGGCACGTGGAAAGGGACCCTTGGTCTCCCGCCTCAGCTGGAGAGGCGTCCCAATTGCCCTGCCAAGCCTCGAGGAGAATCCCAAGTTGTCCCTCGCAACTAGGAAGGAGTCCTGACGTCGCTGAACAAACACGTGGGTGGAAGGGCCATTCCCATCTTAACTTGAGAATATACCCCAGGTTCCCACCGCAACTCGAGAAAAACCATGAGACTTCCCCCTCGCCGCGAGATGAGGCCCGATTCCCCTGCACTGCATTCAGAGCAATTCCGTGTTGCACATCACACATGAAAGGAGCCTTGATTTCCTTGATGGCACTCCAGAGAAACCCCAAGAACACTGTTTCAAGGCTAGAGGGATCCTGACGTCACTGTAGCAACACGAAAGAGCTCCGTGGACCAAAAATCAACTCGAGATGAGAGGTTAATCCCTGGCTTCGACTCCCGAGGAATACCACCTAACCACAAGCACCTCAAGAGGAGGCTTCTCTCAGCTCTAGGTATGTGAGAGGGACCCTGAGTTTGCGGCCTCAAGTGGAATGGACACCACGATGCCCTGACTCGAAATAAGGCCGGATATGCCTGCAGTGACTTGAATGCAGGCTCGTCTTGCATCTCCCAAGACGAAATGATGTCTGAATCCCCTGTGGAGACCACAGAGAAAGACCTAGTTCCCCACCTCATCGCGACCGGAGGCCTCACATCCTTTGAAAACCCCAGAGGGACGCGGAGATCAGTGCCTCCAAAGGAGACGATGCCTGACTCCTCGTGAAACTTGATAGGAGTCCCAGGATTCCTGTGGCACGTGGAAAGGAACCCTTGGTCTCCCGCCTCAGCTGGAGAGGCGTCCCACTTGCCCTGCCAAGCCTCGAGGAGAATCCCGAGTTGTCCCTCGCAACTAGGCAGGAGTCCTGACGTCGCTGAACAAAAAGGTGTGTGGAAGGCCATCCCCGTCGTAACTCGAGAATATACCCCAGGTTCCCGCCGCAACTCGAGAAAAACCATGAGACTTCTCCCTCGCCGCGAGATGAGGCCCGATTCCCCTGCACTGCGTGCAGAGCAATGCCGTGTTGCACATCACACAGGAAAGGAGCCTTGATTTCCTTGATGGCACTCCAGAGAAACCTCAAGAACACTTTTGAAGGCTAGAGGGATCCTGAGGTCACTGTAGCAACACGAAAGTGCTCCGTGGACCACAAATCAACTCGAGATGAGAGGTTAGTGCCTGGCTTCGACTCCAGAGGAATACTTCCTTACCACAAGCACCTCAAAAGGAGGCTTCTCTCAGCTCTAGGTATGTGAGAGGGACCCTGAGTTTGCGGCCTCAAGTGGAATGGACACCACGATGCCCTGACTCGAAATAAGGCCGGATATGCCTGCAGTGACTTGAATGCAGGCTCGTCTTGCATCTCCCAAGACGAAATGATGTCTGAATCCCCTGTGGAGACCACAGAGAAAGACCTAGTTCCCCACCTCATCGCGACCGGAGGCCTCACATCCTTTGAAAACTCCAGAGGGACGCGGAGATCAGTGCCTCCAAAGGAGACGATGCCTGACTCCTCGTGAAACTTGTTTGGAGTCCCAGGATTCCTGTGGCACGTGGAAAGGGACCCTTGGTCTCCCGCCTAAGCTGGAGAGGCGTCCCACTTGCCCTGCCAATCCTCGAGGAGAATCCCGGGATGTCCCTCGCAACTAGGCAGGAGTCCTGACGTCGCTGAACAAACACGTGTGTGGAAGGCCATCCCTGTCGTAACTCGAGAATATACCCCAGGTTCCCGCCGCAACTCGAGAAAAACCATGAGACTTCCCCCTCGCCGCGAGATGAGGCCCGATTCCCCTGCACTGCGTGCAGAGCAATTCCGTCTTGCACATCACACAGGAAAGGAGCCTTGATTTCCTTGATGGCACTCCAGAGAAACCCCAAGAACACTGTTTCAAGGTTGAGGGATCCTGAGGTCACTGTAGCAAAACGAAAGAGCTCCGTGGACCAAAAATCAACTCGAGATGAGAGGTTAGTCCCTGGATTCCACTCCAGAGGAATACCACCTTACCACAAGCACCTCAAGAGGAGGCTTCTCTCAGCTCGAGCTATGTGAGAGGGACCCTGAGTTTGCGGACTCAAGAGGAATGGACACCGCGATGCCCTGACTCGAAATAAGGCCGGATATCCCTGCAGTGACTTGAATGCAGGCTCGTCTTGCATCTCTCAAAACGAAAGGATGTCTGAATCCCCTGTGGAGACCACAGAGAAAGACCTAGTTCCCCACCTCATCGCGACTGGAGGCCTCACATCCTTTGAAAATTCCAGAGGGACGCGGAGATCAATGACTCCAAAGGAGACGATGCCTGACTCCTCGTGAAACTTGATAGGAGTCCCAGGATTCCTGTGGCACGTGGAAAGGGACCCTTGGTCTCCCGCCTCAGCTGGAGAGGCGTCCCAATTGCCCTGCCAAGCCTCGAGGAGAATCCCAAGTTGTCCCTCGCAACTAGGCAGGAGTCCTGCCGTCGCTGAACAAACACGTGGGTGGAAGCGCCATCCCCGTCGTAACTCGAGAATATACCCCAGGTTCCCGCCGCAACTCGAGAAAAACCATGAGACTTCCCCCTCGCCGCGAGATGAGGCCCGATTCCCCTGCACTGCGTGCAGAGCAATTCCGTGTTGCACATCACACATGAAAGGAGCCTTGATTTCCTTGATGGCACTCCAGAGAAAACCCAAGAACACTGTTTCAAGGCTACAGGGATCCTGAGGTCACTGTAGCAACACGAAAGAGCTCCGTGGACCACAAATAAACTCGAGATGAGATGTTAGTCCCTGGCTTCGATTCCAGAGGAATACCACCTTACCACAAGCACCTCAAGAGGAGGCTTCTCTCAGCTCTAGGTATGTGAGAGGGACCCTGAGTTTGCGGCCTCAAGTGGAATGGAAACCGCGATGCCCTGACTCGAAATAAGGCTGGATATGCCTGCAGTGACTTGAATGCAGGCTCGTCTTGCATCTCCCAAGACGAAAGGATGTCTGAATCCCCTGTGGAGACCACAGAGAAAGACCTAGTTCCCCACCTCATCGCGACCGGAGGCCTCACATCCTTTGAAAACTCCAGAGGGACGCGGAGATCAGTGCCTCCAAAGGAGACGATGCCTGACTCCTCGTGAAACTTGATAGGAGTCCCAGGATTCCTGTGGCACGTGGAAAGGGACCCTTGGTCTCCCGCCTCAGCTGGAGAGGCGTCCCAATTGCCCTGCCAAGCCTCGAGGAGAATCCCAAGTTGTCCCTCGCAACTAGGAAGGAGTCCTGACTTCGCTGAACAAACACGTGGGTGGAAGGGCCATCCCCATCGTAACTTGAGATTATACCCCAGGTTCCATCCGCAACTCGAGAAAAACCATGAGACTTCCCCCTTGCCGCGAGATGAGGCCCGATTCCCCTGCACTGCATGCAGAGTAATTCCGTGTTGCACATCACACATGAAAGGAGCCTTGATTTCCTTGATGGCACTCCAGAGAAAACCCAAGAACACTGTTTCAAGGCTAGAGGGATCCTGAGGCCACTGTAGCAACATGAAAGAGCTCCGTGGACCAAAAATCAACTCGAGATGAGAGTTTAGTCCCTGGCTTCGACTCCAGAGGAATACCACCTAACCACAAGCACCTCAAGAGGAGGCTTCTCTCAGCTCTAGGTATGTGAGAGGGACCCTGAGTTTGCGGCCTCAAGTGGAATGGACACCACGATGCCCTGACTCGAAATAAGGCCGGATATGCCTGCAGTGACTTGAATGCAGGCTCGTCTTGCATCTCCCAAGACGAAAGGATGTCTGAATCCCCTGTGGAGACCACAGAGAAAGACCTAGTTCCCCACCACATCGCGACCGGAGGCCTCACATCCTTTGAAAACTCCAGAGGGACGCGGAGATCAGTGACTCCAAAGGAGACGATGCCTGACTCCTCATGAAACTTGATAGGAGTCCCAGGATTCCTGTGGCACGTGGAAAGCGACCCTTGGTCTCCCGCCTCAGCTGGAGAGGCGTCCCACTTGCCCTGCCAAGCCTCGAGGAGAATCCCGAGTTGTCCCTCGCAACTAGGCAGGAGTCCTGACGTCGCTGAACAAAAAGGTGTGTGGAAGGCCATCCCCGTCGTAACTCGAGAATATACCCCAGGTTCCCGCCGCAACTCGAGAAAAACCATGAGACTTCCCCCTCGCCGCGAGATGAGGCCCGATTACCCTGCACTGCGTGCAGAGCAATGCCGTGTTGCACATCACACAGGAAAGGAGCCTTGATTTCCTTGATGGCACTCCAGAGAATCCTCAAGAACACTTTTGAAGGCTAGAGGGATCCTGAGGTCACTGTAACAACACGAAAGTGCTCCGTGGACCACAAATCAACTCGAGATGAGAGGTTAGTGCCTGGCTTCGACTCCAGAGGAATACTACCTTACCACAAGCACCTCAAGAGGAGGCTTCTCTCAGCTCTAGGTATGTGAGAGGGACCCTGAGTTTGCGGACTCAAGTGGAATGGACACCGCGATGCCCTGATCGAAATAAGGCCGGATATGCCTGCAGTGACTTGAATGCAGGCTCGTCTTGCATCTCCCAAGACGAAATGATGTCTGAATCCCCTGTGGAGACCACAGAGAAAGACCTAGTTCCCCACCTCATCGCGACCGGAGGCCTCACATCCTTTGAAAACTCCAGAGGGACGCGGAGATCAGTGCCTCCAAAGGAGACGATGCCTGACTCCTCGTGAAACTTGATAGGAGTCCCAGGATTCCTGTGGCACGTGGAAAGGGACCCTTGGTCTCCCGCCTCAGGTGGAGAGGCGTCCCAATTGCCCTGCCAAGCCTCGAGGAGAATCCCGAGTTGTCCCTCGCAACTAGGCAGGATTCCTGACGTCGCTGAACAAACAGGTGTGTGGACGGGCCATCCCCGTCGTAACTCGAGAATATACCCCAGGTTCCTGCCGCAACTCGAGAAAAACCATGAGACTTCCCCCTCGCCCCGAGATGAGGCCCGATTCCCCTGCACTGCGTGCAGAGCAATGCCGTGTTTCACATCACACAGGAACGGGGCCTTGATTTCCTTGATGGCACTCCAGAGAAACCCCAAGAACACTGTTTCAAGGCTAGAGGGATCCTGAGGTCACTGTAGCAACACGAAAGAGCTCCGTGGACCACAAATCAACTCGAGATGAGATGTTAGTCCCTGGCTTCAATTCCAGAGGAATACCACCTTACCACAAGCACCTCAAGAGGAGGCTTCTCTCAGCTCTAGGTATGTGAGAGGGACCCTGAGTTTGCGGCCTCAAGTGGAATGGACACCACGATGCCCTGACTCGAAATAAGGCCGGATATGCCTGCAGTGACTTGAATGCAGGCTCGTCTTGCATCTCCCAAGACGAAATGATGTCTGAATCCCCTGTGGAGACCACAGAGAAAGACCTAGTTCCCCACCTCATCGCGACTGGAGGCCTCACATCCTTTGAAAACTCCAGAGGAACGCGGAGATCAATGACTCCAAAGGAGACGATGCCTGACTCCTCGAGAAACTTGATAGGAGTCCCAGGATTCCTGTGGCACGTGGAAAGGGACCCTTGGTCTCCCGCCTCAGCTGGAGAGGCGTCCCAATTGCCCTGCCAAGCCTCGAGGAGAATCCCAAGTTGTCCCTCGCAACTAGGCAGGAGTCCTGCCGTCGCTGAACAAACACGTGGGTGGAAGCGCCATCCCCGTCGTAACTCGAGAATATACCCCAGGTTCCCGCCTCAACTGGAGAAAAACCATGAGACTTCCCCCTCGCCGCGAGATGAGGCCCGATTCCCCTGCACTGCGTGCAGAGCAATTCCGTGTTGCACATCACACATGAAAGGAGCCTTGATTTCCTTGATGGCACTCCAGAGAAAACCCTAGAACACTGTTTCAAGGCTAGAGGGATGCTGAGGTCACTGTAGCAACACGAAAGAGCTCCGTGGACCAAAAATCAGCTCGAGATGAGAGGTTAGTCCCTGGCTTCGACTCCAGAGGAATACCACCTTACCACAAGCACATCAAGAGGAGGCTTCTCTCAGCTCTAGGTATGTTAGAGGGACCCTGAGTTTGCGGTCTAAAGTGTAATGGAAACCGCGATGCCCTGACTCGAAATAAGGCCGGATATCCCTACAGTGACTTAAATGCAGGCTCGTCTTGCATCTCCCAAGACGAAAGGATGTCTGAATCACCTGTGTAGACCACAGAGAAAGACCTAGTTCCCCACCTCATCAGGGCCGGAGGCCTCACATCCTTTGAAAACTCCAGAGGTACGCGGAGATCAGTGCCTCCAAAGGAGACGATGCCTGACTCCTCGTGAAACTTGATAGGAGTCCCAGGATTCCTGTGGCACGTGGAAAGGGACCCTTAGTCTCCCGCCTCAGCTGGAGAGGCGTCCCAATTGCCCAGCCAAGCCTCGAGGAGAATCCCGAGTTGTCCCTCGCAACTAGGCAGGAGTCCTGACGTCGCTGAACAGACACGTGGGTGGAAGGGCCATCCCCGTCGTAACTCGAGAATATACCCCAGGTTCCCGCCGCAACTCGAGAAAAACCATGAGACTTCCCCCTCGCCGCGAGATGAGGCCCGATTCCCCTGCACTGCGTGCAGAGCAATTCCGTCTTGCACATCACACATGAAAGGAGGCTTGATTTCCTTGATGGCACTCCAGAGAAACCCCAAGAACACTGTTTCTAGGTTGAGGGATCCTGAGGTCACTGTAGCAACACGAAAGAGTTCCGTGGACCAAAAATCAACTCGAGATGAGAGATTAGTCCCTGGATTCCACTCCAGAGGAATACCACCTTACCACAAGCACCTCAAGAGGAGGCTTCTCTCAGCTCTAGCTATGTGAGAGGGACCCTGAGTTTGCGGACTCAAGAGTAATGGACACCGCGATGCCCTGATTCGAAATAAGGCCGGATATCCCTGCAGTGACTTGAATGCAGGCTCGTCTTGCATCTCTCAAAACGAAAGGATGTCTGAATCCACTGTGGAGACAACAGAGAAAGACCTAGTTCCCCACCTCATCGTGACTGGATGCCTCACATCCTTTGAAAACTCCAGAGGGACGCGGAGATCAGTGCCTCCAAAGTAGACGATGCCTGACTCCTCGAGAAAATTGATAGGAGTCCCAGGATTCCTGTGGCACGTGGAAAGGGACCCTTGGTCTCCCGCCTCAGCTGGAGAGGCGTCCCAATTGCCCTGCCAAGCCTCGAGGAGAATCCCAAGTTGTCCCTCGCAACTAGGAAGGAGTCCTGACGTCGCTGAACAAACACGTGGGTGGAAGGGCCATTCCCATCTTAACTTGAGAATATACCCCAGGTTCCCACCGCAACTCGAGAAAAACCATGAGACTTCCCCCTCGCCGCGAGATGAGGCCCGATTCCCCTGCACTGCATTCAGAGCAATTCCGTGTTGCACATCACACATGAAAGGAGCCTTGATTTCCTTGATGGCACTCCAGAGAAACCCCAAGAACACTGTTTCAAGGCTAGAGGGATCCTGACGTCACTGTAGCAACACGAAAGAGCTCCGTGGACCAAAAATCAACTCGAGATGAGAGGTTAATCCCTGGCTTCGACTCCCGAGGAATACCACCTAACCACAAGCACCTCAAGAGGAGGCTTCTCTCAGCTCTAGGTATGTGAGAGGGACCCTGAGTTTGCGGCCTCAAGTGGAATGGACACCACGATGCCCTGACTCGAAATAAGGCCGGATATGCCTGCAGTGACTTGAATGCAGGCTCGTCTTGCATCTCCCAAGACGAAATGATGTCTGAATCCCCTGTGGAGACCACAGAGAAAGACCTAGTTCCCCACCTCATCGCGACCGGAGGCCTCACATCCTTTGAAAACCCCAGAGGGACGCGGAGATCAGTGCCTCCAAAGGAGACGATGCCTGACTCCTCGTGAAACTTGATAGGAGTCCCAGGATTCCTGTGGCACGTGGAAAGGAACCCTTGGTCTCCCGCCTCAGCTGGAGAGGCGTCCCACTTGCCCTGCCAAGCCTCGAGGAGAATCCCGAGTTGTCCCTCGCAACTAGGCAGGAGTCCTGACGTCGCTGAACAAAAAGGTGTGTGGAAGGCCATCCCCGTCGTAACTCGAGAATATACCCCAGGTTCCCGCCGCAACTCGAGAAAAACCATGAGACTTCTCCCTCGCCGCGAGATGAGGCCCGATTCCCCTGCACTGCGTGCAGAGCAATGCCGTGTTGCACATCACACAGGAAAGGAGCCTTGATTTCCTTGATGGCACTCCAGAGAAACCTCAAGAACACTTTTGAAGGCTAGAGGGATCCTGAGGTCACTGTAGCAACACGAAAGTGCTCCGTGGACCACAAATCAACTCGAGATGAGAGGTTAGTGCCTGGCTTCGACTCCAGAGGAATACTTCCTTACCACAAGCACCTCAAAAGGAGGCTTCTCTCAGCTCTAGGTATGTGAGAGGGACCCTGAGTTTGCGGCCTCAAGTGGAATGGACACCACGATGCCCTGACTCGAAATAAGGCCGGATATGCCTGCAGTGACTTGAATGCAGGCTCGTCTTGCATCTCCCAAGACGAAATGATGTCTGAATCCCCTGTGGAGACCACAGAGAAAGACCTAGTTCCCCACCTCATCGCGACCGGAGGCCTCACATCCTTTGAAAACTCCAGAGGGACGCGGAGATCAGTGCCTCCAAAGGAGACGATGCCTGACTCCTCGTGAAACTTGTTTGGAGTCCCAGGATTCCTGTGGCACGTGGAAAGGGACCCTTGGTCTCCCGCCTAAGCTGGAGAGGCGTCCCACATGCCCTGCCAATCCTCGAGGAGAATCCCGGGATGTCCCTCGCAACTAGGCAGGAGTCCTGACGTCGCTGAACAAACACGTGTGTGGAAGGCCATCCCTGTCGTAACTCGAGAATATACCCCAGGTTCCCGCCGCAACTCGAGAAAAACCATGAGACTTCCCCCTCGCCGCGAGATGAGGCCCGATTCCCCTGCACTGCGTGCAGAGCAATTCCGTCTTGCACATCACACAGGAAAGGAGCCTTGATTTCCTTGATGGCACTCCAGAGAAACCCCAAGAACACTGTTTCAAGGTTGAGGGATCCTGAGGTCACTGTAGCAAAACGAAAGAGCTCCGTGGACCAAAAATCAACTCGAGATGAGAGGTTAGTCCCTGGATTCCACTCCAGAGGAATACCACCTTACCACAAGCACCTCAAGAGGAGGCTTCTCTCAGCTCGAGCTATGTGAGAGGGACCCTGAGTTTGCGGACTCAAGAGGAATGGACACCGCGATGCCCTGACTCGAAATAAGGCCGGATATCCCTGCAGTGACTTGAATGCAGGCTCGTCTTGCATCTCTCAAAACGAAAGGATGTCTGAATCCCCTGTGGAGACCACAGAGAAAGACCTAGTTCCCCACCTCATCGCGACTGGAGGCCTCACATCCTTTGAAAATTCCAGAGGGACGCGGAGATCAATGACTCCAAAGGAGACGATGCCTGACTCCTCGTGAAACTTGATAGGAGTCCCAGGATTCCTGTGGCACGTGGAAAGGGACCCTTGGTCTCCCGCCTCAGCTGGAGAGGCGTCCCAATTGCCCTGCCAAGCCTCGAGGAGAATCCCAAGTTGTCCCTCGCAACTAGGCAGGAGTCCTGCCGTCGCTGAACAAACACGTGGGTGGAAGCGCCATCCCCGTCGTAACTCGAGAATATACCCCAGGTTCCCGCCGCAACTCGAGAAAAACCATGAGACTTCCCCCTCGCCGCGAGATGAGGCCCGATTCCCCTGCACTGCGTGCAGAGCAATTCCGTGTTGCACATCACACATGAAAGGAGCCTTGATTTCCTTGATGGCACTCCAGAGAAAACCCAAGAACACTGTTTCAAGGCTACAGGGATCCTGAGGTCACTGTAGCAACACGAAAGAGCTCCGTGGACCACAAATAAACTCGAGATGAGATGTTAGTCCCTGGCTTCGATTCCAGAGGAATACCACCTTACCACAAGCACCTCAAGAGGAGGCTTCTCTCAGCTCTAGGTATGTGAGAGGGACCCTGAGTTTGCGGCCTCAAGTGGAATGGAAACCGCGATGCCCTGACTCGAAATAAGGCTGGATATGCCTGCAGTGACTTGAATGCAGGCTCGTCTTGCATCTCCCAAGACGAAAGGATGTCTGAATCCCCTGTGGAGACCACAGAGAAAGACCTAGTTCCCCACCTCATCGCGACCGGAGGCCTCACATCCTTTGAAAACTCCAGAGGGACGCGGAGATCAGTGCCTCCAAAGGAGACGATGCCTGACTCCTCATGAAACTTGATAGGAGTCCCAGGATTCCTGTGGCACGTGGAAAGCGACCCTTGGTCTCCCGCCTCAGCTGGAGAGGCGTCCCACTTGCCCTGCCAAGCCTCGAGGAGAATCCCGAGTTGTCCCTCGCAACTAGGCAGGAGTCCTGACGTCGCTGAACAAAAAGGTGTGTGGAAGGCCATCCCCGTCGTAACTCGAGAATATACCCCAGGTTCCCGCCGCAACTCGAGAAAAACCATGAGACTTCCCCCTCGCCGCGAGATGAGGCCCGATTACCCTGCACTGCGTGCAGAGCAATGCCGTGTTGCACATCACACAGGAAAGGAGCCTTGATTTCCTTGATGGCACTCCAGAGAATCCTCAAGAACACTTTTGAAGGCTAGAGGGATCCTGAGGTCACTGTAACAACACGAAAGTGCTCCGTGGACCACAAATCAACTCGAGATGAGAGGTTAGTGCCTGGCTTCGACTCCAGAGGAATACTACCTTACCACAAGCACCTCAAGAGGAGGCTTCTCTCAGCTCTAGGTATGTGAGAGGGACCCTGAGTTTGCGGACTCAAGTGGAATGGACACCGCGATGCCCTGATCGAAATAAGGCCGGATATGCCTGCAGTGACTTGAATGCAGGCTCGTCTTGCATCTCCCAAGACGAAATGATGTCTGAATCCCCTGTGGAGACCACAGAGAAAGACCTAGTTCCCCACCTCATCGCGACCGGAGGCCTCACATCCTTTGAAAACTCCAGAGGGACGCGGAGATCAGTGCCTCCAAAGGAGACGATGCCTGACTCCTCGTGAAACTTGATAGGAGTCCCAGGATTCCTGTGGCACGTGGAAAGGGACCCTTGGTCTCCCGCCTCAGGTGGAGAGGCGTCCCAATTGCCCTGCCAAGCCTCGAGGAGAATCCCGAGTTGTCCCTCGCAACTAGGCAGGATTCCTGACGTCGCTGAACAAACAGGTGTGTGGACGGGCCATCCCCGTCGTAACTCGAGAATATACCCCAGGTTCCTGCCGCAACTCGAGAAAAACCATGAGACTTCCCCCTCGCCCCGAGATGAGGCCCGATTCCCCTGCACTGCGTGCAGAGCAATGCCGTGTTTCACATCACACAGGAACGGGGCCTTGATTTCCTTGATGGCACTCCAGAGAAACCCCAAGAACACTGTTTCAAGGCTAGAGGGATCCTGAGGTCACTGTAGCAACACGAAAGAGCTCCGTGGACCACAAATCAACTCGAGATGAGATGTTAGTCCCTGGCTTCAATTCCAGAGGAATACCACCTTACCACAAGCACCTCAAGAGGAGGCTTCTCTCAGCTCTAGGTATGTGAGAGGGACCCTGAGTTTGCGGCCTCAAGTGGAATGGACACCACGATGCCCTGACTCGAAATAAGGCCGGATATGCCTGCAGTGACTTGAATGCAGGCTCGTCTTGCATCTCCCAAGACGAAAGGATGTCTGAATCCCCTGTGGAGACCACAGAGAAAGACCTAGTTCCCCACCTCATCGCGACCGGAGGCCTCACATCCTTTGAAAACTCCAGAGGGACGCGGAGATCAGTGCCTCCAAAGGAGACGATGCCTGACTCCTCGTGAAACTTGATAGGAGTCCCAGGATTCCTGTGGCACGTGGAAAGGGACCCTTGGTCTCCCGCCTCAGCTGGAGAGGCGTCCCAATTGCCCTGCCAAGCCTCGAGGAGAATCCCGAGTTGTCCCTCGCAACTAGGCAGGAGTCCTGACATCGCTGAACAAACACGTGGTTGGAAGGGCCATCATCGTCGTAACTCGAGAATATACACCAGGTTCCCGCCGCAACTCGAGAAAAACCATGAGACTTCCCCCTCGCCGCGAGATGAGGCCCAATTCCCCTGCACTGCTTGCAGAGCAATTCCGTGTTGCACATCACACATGAAAGGAGCCTTGATTTCCTTGATGGCTCTCCAGAGAAACCCCCAGAACACTGTTTCAAGGCTAGAGGGATCCTGAGGTCACTGTAGCAACACAAAAGAGCTCCGTGGACCAAAAATCAACTCGAGATGAGAGGTTAGTCCCTGGCTTCGACTCCAGAGGAATACCACCTTACCACAAGCACCTCAAGAGGAGGCTTCTCTCAGCTCTAGGTATGTGAGAGGAACCCTGATTTTGCGGCCTCAAGTGAAATGGACACCGCGATGCACTGACGTGAAATAAGGCCGGATATCCCTGCAGTGACTTGAATGCAGGCTCGTCTTGCATCTCCCAAGATGAAGGGATGTCTGAATCCCCTTTGGAGACCACAGAGAAAGACCTAGTTCCCCACCTCATCGCGACTGGAGGCCTCACATCCTTTGAAAACTCCAGAGGTACGCGGAGATCAGTGCCTCCAAAGGAGACGATGCCTGACTCCTCGAGAAAATTGATAGGAGTCCCAGGATTCCTGTGGCACGTGGAAAGGGACCCTTGGTCTCCCGCCTCAGCTGGAGAGGCGTCCCAATTGCCCTGCCAAGCCTCGAGGAGAATCCCGAGTTGTCCCTCGCAACTAGGAAGGAGTCCTGACGTCGCTGACAAACACGTGGGTGGAAGGGCCATCCCCGTCGTAACTTGAGAATATACTCCAGGTTCCATCCGCAACTCTAGAAAAACCATGAGACTTCCCCCTCGCCGCGAGATGAAGCCCGATTCCCCTGCACTGCGTGCAGAGCAATTCCGTGTTGCACATCACACATGAAAGGAGCCTTGATTTCCTTGATGGCACTCCAGAGAAAACCCAAGAACACTGTTTCAAGGCTAGAGGGATCCTGAGGTCACTGTAGCAACACGAAAGAGCTCCGTGGACCAAAAATCAACTCGAGATGAGAGGTTAGTCCCTGGCTTCGACTCCAGAGGAATACCACCTAACCACAAGCACCTCAAGAGGAGGCTTCTCTCAGCTCTAGGTATGTGAGAGGGACCCTGAGTTTGAGGCCTCAAGTGGAATGGACACCGCGATGCCCTGACTCGAAATAAGGCCGAATATGCCTGCAGTGACTTGAATGCAGGCTCGTCTTGCATCTCCCAAGACGAAAGGATGTCTGAATCCCCTGTGGAGACCACAGAGAAAGACCTAGTTCCCCACCTCATCGAGACCGGAGGCCTCACTTCCTTTGAAAACTCCAGAGGTAACCGGAGATCAGTGCCTCCAAAGGAGACGATGCCTGACTCCTCGTGAAACTTGATAGGAGTCCCAGGATTCCTGTGGCACGTGTAAAGGGACCCTTGGTCTCCTGTCTCAGCTGGAGAGGCGTCCCAATTGCCCTGCCAAGCCTCGAGGAGAATCCCGAGTTGTCCCTCGCAACTAGGCAGGAGTCCTGACGTCGCTGAACAAACAGGTGTGTGGACGGGCCATCCCCGTCGTAACTCGAGAATATACCCCAGGTTCCCGCCGCAACTCGAGAAAAACCATGAGACTTCCCCCTCGCCACGAGATGAGCCCGATTCCCCTGCACTGGGTGCAGAGCAATGCCGTGTTGCACATCACACATGAAAGGAGCCTTGATTTCCTTGATGGCACTCCAGAGAAACCCCAAGAACCCTGTTTCAAGGCCAGAGGGATCCTGAGGACGCTGTAGCAACACGAAAGAGCTCCGTGGACCACAAATCAACTCGAGATGAGAGGTTAGTCCCTGGCTTCGACTCCAGAGGAATACCACCTTACCACAAGCACCTCAAGAGGAGGCTTCTCTCAGCTCTAGGTATGTGAGAGGGACCCTGAGTTTGCGGCCTCAAGTGGAATGGAAACCGCGATGCCCTGACTCGAAATAAGGCCGGATATGCCTGCAGTGACTTGAATGCAGGCTCGTCTTGCATCTCCCAAGACGAAAGGATGTCTGAATCCCCTGTGGAGACCACAGAGAAAGACCTAGTTCCCCACCTCATCGCGACCGGAGGCCTCACATCCTTTGAAAACTCCAGAGGGACGCGGAGATCAGTGCCTCCAAAGGAGACGATGCCTGACTCCTCGTGAAACTTGATAGGAGTCCCAGGATTCCTGTGGCACGTGGAAAGGGACCCTTGGTCTCCCGTCTCAGCTGGAGAGACGTCCCAATTGCCCTGCCAATCCTCGAGCAGAATCCCGAGTTGTCCCTCGCAACTAGGCAGGAGTCCTGACGTCGCTGAACAAACACGTGTGTGGAAGGGCCATCCCAGTCGTAACTCGAGAATATACCCCAGGTTCCCGCCGCAACTCGAGAAAAACCATGAGACTTCCCCCTCGCCGCGAGATGAGGCCCGATTTCCCTGCACTGCGTGCAGAGCAATGCCGTGTTGCATATCACACAGGAAAGGAGCCTTGATTTCCTTGATGGCACTCCAGAGAAAACCCAAGAACACTGTTTCAAGGCTAGAGGGATGCTGAGGTCACTGTAGCAACACGAAAGAGCTCCGTGGACCAAAAATCAGCTCGAGATGAGAGGTTAGTCCCTGGCTTCGACTCCAGAGGAATACCACCTTACCACAAGCACCTCAAGAGGAGGCTTCTCTCAGCTCTAGCTATGTGAGAGGGACCCTGAGTTTGCGGACTCAAGAGGAATGGACACCGCGATGCCCTGACTCGAAATAAGGCCGGATATCCCTGCAGTGACTTGAATGCAGGCTCGTCTTGCATCTCTCAAAACGAAAGGATGTCTGAATCCACTGTGGAGACAACAGAGAAAGACCTAGTTCCCCACCTCATCGTGACTGGATGCCTCACATCCTTTGAAAACTCCAGAGGGACGCGGAGATCAGTGCCTCCAAAGTAGACGATGCCTGACTCCTCGAGAAAATTGATAGGAGTCCCAGGATTCCTGTGGCACGTGGAAAGGGACCCTTGGTCTCCCGCCTCAGCTGGAGAGGCGTCCCAATTGCCCTGCCAAGCCTCGAGGAGAATCCCAAGTTGTCCCTCGCAACTAGGAAGGAGTCCTGACGTCGCTGAACAAACACGTGGGTGGAAGGGCCATCCCCATCTTAACTTGAGAATATACCCCAGGTTCCATCCGCAACTCGAGAAAAACCATGAGACTTCCCCCTCGCCGCGAGATGAGGCCCGATTCCCCTGCACTGCGTGCAGAGCAATTCCGTGTTGCACATCACACATGAAAGGAGCCTTGATTTCCTTGATGGCACTCCAGAGAAACCCCAAGAACACTGTTTCAAGGCTAGAGGGATCCTGAGGTCACTGTAGCAACACGAAAGAGCTCCGTGGACCAAAAATCAACTCGAGATGAGAGGTTAATCCCTGGCTTCGACTCCCGAGGAAGACCACCTAACCACAAGCACCTCAAGAGGAGGCTTCTCTCAGCTCTAGGTATGTGAGAGGGACCCTGAGTTTGCGGCCTCAAGTGGAATGGACACCACGATGCCCTGACTCGAAATAAGGCCGGATATGCCTGCAGTGACTTGAATGCAGGCTCGTCTTGCATCTCCCAAGACGAAATGATGTCTGAATCCCCTGTGGAGACCACAGAGAAAGACCTAGTTCCCCACCTCATCGCGACCGGAGGCCTCACATCCTTTGAAAACTCCAGAGGGACGCGGAGATCAGTGCCTCCAAAGGAGACGATGCCTGACTCCTCGTGAAACTTGATAGGAGTCCCAGTATTCCTGTGGCACGTGGAAAGGAACCCTTGGTCTCCCGCCTCAGCTGGAGAGGCGTCCCACTTGCCCTGCCAAGCCTCGAGGAGAATCCCGAGTTGTCCCTCGCAACTAGGCAGGAGTCCTGACGTCGCTGAACAAAAAGGTGTGTGGAAGGCCATCCCCGTCGTAACTCGAGAATATACCCCAGGTTCCCGCCGCAACTCGAGAAAAACCATGAGACTTCTCCCTCGCCGCGAGATGAGGCCCGATTCCCCTGCACTGCGTGCAGAGCAATGCCGTGTTGCACATCACACAGGAAAGGAGCCTTGATTTCCTTGATGGCACTCCAGAGAAACCCCAAGAACACTGTTTCAAGGTTGAGGGATCCTGAGGTCACTGTAGCAACACGAAAGAGCTCCGTGAACCAAAAATCAACTCGAGATGAGAGGTTAGTCCCTGCATTCCACTCCAGAGGAATACCACCTTACCACAAGCACCTCAAGAGGAGGCTTCTCTCAGCTCGAGCTATGTGAGAGGGACCCTGAGTTTGCGGACTCAAGAGGAATGGACACCGCGATGCCCTGACTCGAAATAAGGCCGGATATCCCTGCAGTGACTTGAATGCAGGCTCGTCTTGCATCTCTCAAAACGAAAGGATGTCTGAATCCCCTGTGGAGACCACAGAGAAAGACCTAGTTCCCCACCTCATCGCGACTGGAGGCCTCACATCCTTTGAAAACTCCAGAGGGACGCGGAGATCAATGACTCCAAAGGAGACGATGCCTGACTCCTCGTGAAACTTGATAGGAGTCCCAGGATTCCTGTGGCACGTGGAAAGGGACCCTTGGTCTCCCGCCTCAGCTGGAGAGGCGTCCCAATTGCCCTGCCAAGCCTCGAGGAGAATCCCAAGTTGTCCCTCGCAACTAGGCAGGAGTCCTGCCGTCGCTGAACAAACACGTGGGTGGAAGCGCCATCCCCGTCGTAACTCGAGAATATACCCCAGGTTCCCGCCTCAACTGGAGAAAAACCATGAGACTTCCCCCTCGCCGCGAGATGAGGCCCGATTCCCCTGCACTGCGTGCAGAGCAATTCCGTGTTGCACATCACACATGAAAGGAGCCTTGATTTCCTTGATGGCACTCCAGAGAAAACCCTAGAACACTGTTTCAAGGCTAGAGGGATCCTGAGGTCACTGTAGCAACACGAAAGTGCTCCGTGGACCAAAAATCAGCTCGAGATGAGAGGTTAGTCCCTGGCTTCGACTCCAGAGGAATACCACCTTACCACAAGCACCTCAAGAGGAGGCTTCTCTCAGCTCTAGGTATGTTAGAGGGACCCTGAGTTTGCGGTCTAAAGTGTAATGGACACCGCGATGTCCTGACTCGAAATAAGGCCGGATATCCCTGCAGTGACTTGAATGCAGGCTCGTCTTGCATCTCTCAAAACGAAAGGATGTCTGAATCCACTGTGGAGACCACAGAGAAAGACCTAGTTCCCCACCTCATCGCGATTGGAGGCCTCACATCCTTTGAAAACTCCAGAGGGACGCGGAGATCAGTGCCTCCAAAGGAGACGATGCCTGACTCCTCGAGAAAATTGATAGGAGTCCCAGGATTCCTGTGGCACGTGGAAAGGGACCCTTGGTCTCCCGCCTCAGCTGGAGAGGCGTCCCTATTGCCCTGCCAAGCCTCGAGGAGAATCCCAAGTTGTCCCTCGCAACTAGGAAGGAGTCCTGACGTCGCTGAACAAACACGTGGGTGGAAGGGCCATCCCCATCGTAACTTGAGAATATACCCCAGGTTCCATCCGCAACTCGAGAAAAACCATGAGACTTCCCCCTCGCCGCGAGATGAGGCCCGATTACCCTGCACTGCGTGCAGAGCAATGCCGTGTTGCACATCACACAGGAAAGGAGCCTTGATTTCCTTGATGGCACTCCAGAGTATCCTCAAGAACACTTTTGAAGGCTAGAGGGATCCTGAGGTCACTGTAGCAACACGAAAGAGCTCCGTGGACCACAAATCAACTCGAGATGAGAGGTTAGTCCCTGGCTTCGACTCCAGAGGAATACCACCTTACCACAAGCACCTCAAGAGGAGGCTTCTCTCAGCTCTAGGTATGTGAGAGGAACCCTGAGTTTGCGGCCTCAAGTGGAATGGACACCATGATGCCCTGACTCGAAATAAGGCCGGATATGCCTGCAGTGACTTGAATGCAGGCTCATCTTGCATGTCCCAAGACGAAAGGTTGTCTGAATCCCCTGTGGAGACCACAGAGAAAGACCTAGTTCCCCACCTCATCGCGACCGGAGGCCTCACATCCTTTGAAAACTCCAGAGGGCCGCGGAGATCAGTGCCTCCAAAGGAGACGATGCCTGACTCCTCGTGAAACTTGATAGGAGTCCCAGGATTCCTGTGGCACGTGGAAAGGGACACTTACTCGCCCGCCTCAGCTGGAGAGGCGTCCCAATTGCCCTGCCAAGCCTCGAGGAGAATCCCGAGTTGTACCTCGCAGCTAGGCAGGATTCCTGAGTTCGCTGAACAAACAGGTGTGTGGAAGGTCCATCCCCGTCGTAACTCGAGAATATACCCCAGGATCCCGCCGCAACTCGAGAAAAACCATGAGACTTCCCCCTCGCCGTGAGATGAGGCCCGATTCCTCTGCACTGCGTGCAGAGCAATGCCGTGTTGCACATCACACAGGAAAGGAGCCTTGATTTCCTTGATGGCACTCCAGAGAAAGCCCATGAAAGGTGTTTCAAGGCTAGAGGGATCCTGAGGTCACTGTAGCAACACAAAAGAGCTCCGTGGACCACAAATCAACTCGAGATGAGAGGTTAATGCCTGTCTTCGACTCCAGAGGATTACCACCGTACCTCAAGCACCTCAAAAGGAGGCTTCTCTCAGCTGTAGGTATGTGAGAGGGACCCTGAGTTTGCGGCCTCAAGTGGAATGGACACTGCGATGCCCTGACTCGAAATAAGGCCGGATATGCCTGCAGTGACTTGAATGCAGGCTCGTCTTGCATCTCCCAAGACGAAAGGATGTCTGAATTCCGTGTGGAGACCACAGAGAAAGACCTAGTTCCCCACCTCATCGCAACCGGAGGCCTCACATCCTTTGAAAACTCCAGAGGGACGCGGAGATCAGTGCCTCCAAAGGAGACGATGCCTGACTCCTCGTGAAACTTGATAGGAGTCCCAGGATTCCTGTGGCACGTGGAAAGGAACCCTTGGTCTCCCGCCTCAGGTGGAGAGGCGTCCCAATTGCCCTGCCAAGCCTCGAGGAGAATCCCGAGTTGTCCCTCGCAACTAGGCAGGATTCCTGACGTCGCTGAACAAACATGTGTGTGGAAGGGCCATCCCCGTCGTAACTCGAGAATATAACCCAGGTTCCCGCCGCAACTCGAGAAAAACCATGAGACTTCCCCCTCGCCGCGAGATGAGGCCCGATTCCCCTGCACTGCGTGCAGAGCAATGCCGTGTTGCACATCACACATGAAAGGAGCCTTGATTTCCTTGATGGCACTCCAGAGAAACCCCAAGAACACTGTTTCAAGGATAGAGGGATCCTGAGGTCACTATAGCAACACGAAAAAGCTCCGTGGACCACAAATCAACTCGAGATGAGAGGTTAGTACCTCTCTTCGACTCCAGAGGAATACCACGTTGCCACAAGCACCTCAAGAGGAGGCTTCTCTCAGCTCTAGGTATGTGAGAGGGACCCTGAGTTTGCGGCCTCAAGTGGAATGGACACTGCGATGCCCTGACTCGAAATAAGGCCGGATATGCCTGCAGTGACTTGAATGCAGGCTCGTCTTGCATCTCCCAAGACGAAATTGTGTCTGAATCCCCTGTGGAGTCCACAGAGAAAGACCTAGTTCCCCACCTCATCGCGACTGGAGGCCTCACATCCTTTGAAAACTCCAGAGGTACACGGAGATCAGTGCCTCCAAAGGAGACGATGCCTGACTCCTCGTGAAACTTGATAGGAGTCCCAGGATTCCTGTGGCACTTGGAAAGGGACACTTGGTCTCCTGCCTAAGCTGGAGAGGCGTCCCACTTGCCCTGCCAAGCCTCGAGGAGAATCCCGAGTTGTCCCTCGCAACTAGGCAGGAGTCCTGACGTCGCTGAACAAACACGTGTGTGGACGGGCCATCCCCGTCGTAACTCGAGAATATACCCCAGGTTCCCGCCGCAACTCGAGAAAAACCATGAGACTTCCCCCTCAACGCGAGATGAGGCCCGATTCCCCTGCACTGGGTGCAGAGCAATGCCGTGTTGCACATCACACAAGAAAGGAGCCTTGATTTCCTTGATGGCACTCCAGAGAAACCCCAAGAACACTGTTTCAAGGCCAGAGGGATCCTGAGGACACTGTAGCAACACGAAAGAGCTCCGTGGACCACAAATCCACTCGAGATGAGAGGTTAGTCCCTGGCTTCGACTCCAGAGGAATACCACCTTACCACAAGCACCTCAAGAGGAGGCTGCTCTCAGCTCTAGGTATGTGAGAGGGACCCTGAGTTTGCGGCCTCAAGTGGAATGGACACCACGATGCCCTGACTCGAAATAAGGCCGGATATGCCTGCAGTGACTTGAATGCAGGCTCGTCTTGCATCTCCCAAGACGAAAGGATGTCTGAATCCCCTGTGGAGACCACAGAGAAAGACCTAGTTCCCCACCTCATCGCGACCGGAGGCCTCACATCCTTTGAAAACTCCAGAGGAACGCGGAGATGAGTGCCTCCAAAGGAGACGATGCCTGACTCCTCGTGAAACTTGATAAGAGTCCCAGGATTCCTGTGGCACGTGGAAAGGGACCCTTGGTCTCCCGTCTCAGCTGGAGAGGCGTCCCAATTGCCCTGCCAAGCCTCGAGCAGAATCCCGAGTTGTCCCTCGCAACTAGGCAGGAGTCCTGACGTCGCTGAACAAACACGTGTGTGGAAGGGCCATCCCAGTAGTAACTCGAGAATATACCCCAGGTTTCCGCCGCAACTCGAGAAAAACCATGAGACTTCCCCCTCGCCGCGAGATGAGGCCCGATTCCCCTGCACTGCGTGCAGAGCAATGCCGTGTTGCATATCACACAGGAAAGGAGCCTTGATTTCCTTGATGGCACTCCAGAGAAACCCCAAGAACACTGTTTCAAGGCCAGAGGGATCCTGAGGTCACTGTAGCAACACGAAAGAGCTCCGTGGACCACAAATCAACTCGAGATGAGAGGTTAGTCCCTGGCTTCGACTCCAGAGGAATACCACCTTACCACAAGCACCTCAAGAGGAGGCTTCTCTCAGCTCTAGGTATGTGAGAGGGACCCTGAGTTTGCGGCCTCAAGTGGAATGGACACCATGATGCCCTAACTCGAAATAAGGCCGGATATGCCTGCAGTGACTTGAATGCAGGCTCATTTTGCATCTCCCAAGACGAAAGGATGTCTGAATCCCCTGTGGAGACCACAGAGAAAGACCTAGTTCCCCACCTCATCGCGACTGGAGACCTCACATCCTTTGAAAACTCCAGAGGGCCGCGGAGATCAGTGCCTCCAAAGGAGACGATGCCTGACTCCTCGTGAAACTTGATAGGAGTCCCAGGATTCCTGTGGCACGTGGAAAGGGACCCTTGGTCTCCCGCCTCAGGTGGAGAGGCGTCCCAATTGCCCTGCCAAGCCTCGAGGAGAATCCCGAGTTGTCCCTCGCAACTAGGCAGGAGTCCTGACGTCACTGAACAAACACGTGTGTGGAAGGGCCATCCCCGTCGTAACTCGAGAATATACACCAGATTCCCGCCGCAACTCGAGAAAAACCATGAGACTTCCCCCTCGCCGCGAGATGAGGCCCGATTCCCCTGCACTGCGTGCAGAGCAATGCCGTGTTGCACATCACACAGGAAAGGAGCCTTGATTTCCTTGATGGCACTCCAGAGAAAGCCCATGAACACTGTTTCAAGGCTAGAGGGATCCTGAGGTCACTGTAGCAACACGAAAGAGCTCCGTGGACCACAAATCAACTCGAGATGAAAGGTTAATGCCTGTCTTCGACTCCAGAGGAATACCACCGTACCACAGAAACCTCAAGAGGAGGCTTCTCTCAGCTCTAGGTATGTGAGAGGGACCCTGAGTTTGAGGCCTCAAGTGGAATGGACACCGCGATGCCCTGACTCGAAATAAGGCCGAATATGCCTGCAGTGACTTGAATGCAGGCTCGTCTTGCATCTCCCAAGACGAAAGAATGTCTGAATCCCCTGTGGAGACCACAGAGAAAGACCGAGTTCCCCACCTCATCGAGACCGGAGGCCTCACTTCCTTTGAAAACTCCAGAGGGATGCGGAGATCAGTGCCTCCAAAGGAGACGATGCCTGACTCCTCGTGAAACTTGATAGGAGTCCCAGGATTCCTGTGGCACGTGGAAAGGGACCCTTGGTCTCCCGTCTCAGCTGGAGAGGCGTCCCAATTGCCCTGCCAAGCCTCGAGGAGAATCCCGAGTTGTCCCTCGCAACTAGGCAGGAGTCCTGACGTCGCTGAACAAACAGGTGTGTGGACGGGCCATCCCCGTCGTAACTCGAGAGTATACCCAAGGTTCCCGCCGCAACTCGAGAAAAACCATGAGACTTCCCCCTCGCCGCGAGATGAGGCCCGATTCCCCTGCACTGGGTGCAGAGCAATGCCGTGTTGCACATCACACAGGAAAGGAGCCTTGATTTCCTTGATGGCACTCAAGAGAAACCCCAAGAACACTGTTTCAAGGCCAGAGGGATCCTGAGAACACTGTAGCAACACGAAAGAGCTCCGTGGACCACAAATCAACTCGAGATGAGAGGTTAGTCCCTGGCTTCGACTCGAGAGGAATACCACCTTACCACAAGCACCTCAAGAGGAGGCTTCTCTCAGCTCTAGGTATGTGAGAGGGACCCTGGGTTTGCGGCCTCAAGTGGAATGGACACCATGATGCCCTGACTCGAAATAAGGCCGGATATGCCTGCAGTGACTTGAATGCAGGCTCATCTTGCATCTCCCAAGACGAAAGGATGTCTGAATCCCCTGTCGAGACCACAGAGAAAGACCTAGTTCCCCACCTCATCGCGACCGGAGGCCTCACATCCTTTGAAAACTCCAGAGGTACATGGAGATCAGTGCCTCCAAAGGAGACGATGCCTGACTCCTCGTGAAATTTGATAGGAGTCCCAGGATTCCTGTGGCACGTGGAAAGGGACACTTACTCTCCCGCCTCAGCTAGAGAGGCGTCCCAATTGCCCTGCCAAGCCTCGAGGAGAATCCCGAGTTGTCCCTCGCAACTAGGCAGGAGTCCTGACGTCACTGAACAAACACGTGTGTGGAAGGGCCATCCCCGTCGTAACTCGAGAATATACACCAGGTTCCCGCCGCAACTCGAGAAAAACCATGAGACTTCCCCCTCGCCGCGAGATGAGGTCCGATTCCCCTGCACTGCGTGCAGAGCAATGCCGTGTTGCACATCACACAGGAAAGGAGCCTTGATTTCCTTGATGGCACTCCAGAGAAAGCCCATGAACACTGTTTCAAGGCTAGAGGGATCCGGAGGTCACTGTAGCAACACGAAAGAGCTCCGTGGACCACAAATCAACTCGAGATGAGAGGTTAATGCCTGTTTTCGACTCCAGAGGAATACCACCGTATCACAGGAACCTCAAGAGGAGGCTTCTCTCAGCTCTAGGTATGTGAGAGGGACCCTGAGTTTGCGGCCTCAAGTGGAATGGACACCGCGATGCCCTAACTCGAAATAAGGCCGGATATGCCTGCAGTGACTTGAATGCATTCTCATCTTGCATCTCCCAAGACGAAAGGATGTCTGAATCCCCTGTGGAGACCACAGAGAAAGACCTAGTTCCCCACCTCATCGCGACCGGAGGCCTCACATCCTTTGAAAACTCCAGAGGTACGCGGAGATCAGTGCCTCCAAAGGAGACGATGCCTGACTCCTCGTGAAACTTGATAGGAGTCCCAGGATTCCTGTGGCACGTGGAATGGGACACTTACTCTCCCGCCTCAGCTGGAGAGGCGTCCCAATTGCCCTGCCAAGCCTCGAGGAGAATCCCGAGTTTTCCCTCGCAACTAGGCAGGAGTCCTGACGTCACTGAACAAAAACGTGTGTGGAAGGGCCATCCCCGTCGTAACTCGAGAATATACACCAGGTTCCAGCCGCAACTCGAGAAAAACCATGAGACTTCCCCCTCGCCGCGAGATGAGTCCCGATTCCCCTGCACTGCGTGCAGAGCAATGCCGTGTTGCACATCACACAGGAAAGGAGCCTTGATTTCCTTGATGGCACTCCAGAGAAAGCCCATGAAAGGTGTTTCAAGGCTAGAGGGATCCTGAGGTCACTGTAGCAACACAAAAGAGCTCCGTGGACCACAAATCAACTCGAGATGAGAGGTTAATGCCTGTCTTCGACTCCAGAGGATTACCACCGTACCTCAAGCACCTCAAAAGGAGGCTTCTCTCAGCTGTAGGTATGTGAGAGGGACCCTGAGTTTGCGGCCTCAAGTGGAATGGACACTGCGATGCCCTGACTCGAAATAAGGCCGGATATGCCTGCAGTGACTTGAATGCAGGCTCGTCTTGCATCTCCCAAGACGAAAGGATGTCTGAATTCCGTGTGGAGACCACAGAGAAAGACCTAGTTCCCCACCTCATCGCAACCGGAGGCCTCACATCCTTTGAAAACTCCAGAGGGACGCGGAGATCAGTGCCTCCAAAGGAGACGATGCCTGACTCCTCGTGAAACTTGATAGGAGTCCCAGGATTCCTGTGGCACGTGGAAAGGGACCCTTGGTCTCCCGCCTCAGGTGGAGAGGCGTCCCAATTGCCCTGCCAAGCCTCGAGGAGAATCCCGAGTTGTCCCTCGCAACTAGGCAGGATTCCTGACGTCGCTGAACAAACAGGTGTGTGGAAGGGCCATCCCCGTCGTAACTCGAAAATATACCCCAGGTTCCCGCCGCAACTCGAGAAAAACCATGAGACTTCCCCCTCGCCGCGAGATGAGGCCCGATTCCTCTGCACTGCGTGCAGAGCAATGCCGTGTTGCACATCACACAGGAAAGGAGCCTTGATTTCCTTGATGGCACTCCAGAGAAAGCCCATGAAAGGGGTTTCAAGGCTAGAGGGATCCTGAGGTCACTGTAGCAACACGAAAGAGCTCCGTGGACCACAAATCAACTCGAGATGAGAGGTTAGTACCTGTCTTCGACTCCAGAGGAATACCACGTTGCCACAAGCACCTCAAGAGGAGGCTTCTCTCACCTCTAGGTATGTGAGAGGGACCCTGAGTTTGAGGCCTCAAGTGGAATGGACACCGCGATGCCCTGACTCGAAATAAGGCCGAATATGCCTGCAGTGACTTGAATGCAGGCTCGTCTTGCATCTCCCAAGACGAAAGAATGTCTGAATCCCCTGTGGAGACCACAGAGAAAGACCTAGTTCCCCACCTCATCGAGACCGGAGGCCTCACTTCCTTTGAAAACTCCAGAGGGATGCGGAGATCAGTGCCTCCAAAGGAGACGATGCCTGACTCCTCGTGAAACTTGATAGGAGTCCCAGGATTCCTGTGGCACGTGGAAAGGGACCCTTGGTCTCCCGTCTCAGCTGGAGAGGCGTCCCAATTGCCCTGCCAAGCCTCGAGGAGAATCCCGAGTTGTCCCTCGCAACTAGGCAGGAGTCCTGACGTCGCTGAACAAACAGGTGTGTGGACGGGCCATCCCCGTCGTAACTCGAGAATATACCCCAGGTTCCCGCCGCAACTCGAGAAAAACCATGAGACTTCCCCCTCGCCGCGAGATGAGCCCGATTCCCCTGCACTGGGTGCAGAGCAATGCCGTGTTGCACATCACACAGGAAAGGAGCCTTGATTTCCTTGATGGCACTCAAGAGAAACCCCAAGAACACTGTTTCAAGGCCAGAGGGATCCTGAGAACACTGTAGCAATATGAAAGAGCTCCGTGGACCACAAATCAACTCGAGATGAGAGGTTAGTCCCTGGCTTCGACTCGAGAGGAATACCACCTTACCACAAGCACCTCAAGAGGAGGCTTCTCTCAGCTCTAGGTATGTGAGAGGGACCCTGGGTTTGCGGCCTCAATTGGAATGGACACGATGATGCCCTGACTCGAAATAAGGCCGGATATGCCTGCAGTGACTTGAATGCAGGCTCATCTTTCATGTCCCAAGACGAAAGGATGTCTGAATCCCCTGTGGAGACCACAGAGAAAGACCTAGTTCCCCACCTCATCGCGACCGGAGGCCTCACATCCTTTGAAAACTCCAGAGGAACGCGGAGATGAGTGCCTCCAAAGGAGACGATGCCTGACTCCTCGTGAAACTTGATAAGAGTCCCAGGATTCCTGTGGCACGTGGAAAGGGACCCTTGGTCTCCCGTCTCAGCTGGAGAGGCGTCCCAATTGCCCTGCCAAGCCTCGAGCAGAATCCCGAGTTGTCCCTCGCAACTAGGCAGGAGTCCTGACGTCGCTGAACAAACACGTGTGTGGAAGGGCCATCCCAGTAGTAACTCGAGAATATACCCCAGGTTTCCGCCGCAACTCGAGAAAAACCATGAGACTTCCCCCTCGCCGCGAGATGAGGCCCGATTCCCCTGCACTGCGTGCAGAGCAATGCCGTGTTGCATATCACACAGGAAAGGAGCCTTGATTTCCTTGATGGCACTCCAGAGAAACCCCAAGAACACTGTTTCAAGGCCAGAGGGATCCTGAGGTCACTGTAGCAACACGAAAGAGCTCCGTGGACCACAAATCAACTCGAGATGAGAGGTTAGTCCCTGGCTTCGACTCCAGAGGAATACCACCTTACCACAAGCACCTCAAGAGGAGGCTTCTCTCAGCTCTAGGTATGTGAGAGGGACCCTGAGTTTGCGGCCTCAAGTGGAATGGACACCATGATGCCCTAACTCGAAATAAGGCCGGATATGCCTGCAGTGACTTGAATGCAGGCTCATTTTGCATCTCCCAAGACGAAAGGATGTCTGAATCCCCTGTGGAGACCACAGAGAAAGACCTAGTTCCCCACCTCATCGCGACTGGAGACCTCACATCCTTTGAAAACTCCAGAGGGCCGCGGAGATCAGTGCCTCCAAAGGAGACGATGCCTGACTCCTCGTGAAACTTGATAGGAGTCCCAGGATTCCTGTGGCACGTGGAAAGGGACCCTTGGTCTCCCGCCTCAGGTGGAGAGGCGTCCCAATTGCCCTGCCAAGCCTCGAGGAGAATCCCGAGTTGTCCCTCGCAACTAGGCAGGAGTCCTGACGTCACTGAACAAACACGTGTGTGGAAGGGCCATCCCCGTCGTAACTCGAGAATATACACCAGATTCCCGCCGCAACTCGAGAAAAACCATGAGACTTCCCCCTCGCCGCGAGATGAGGCCCGATTCCCCTGCACTGCGTGCAGAGCAATGCCGTGTTGCACATCACACAGGAAAGGAGCCTTGATTTCCTTGATGGCACTCCAGAGAAAGCCCATGAACACTGTTTCAAGGCTAGAGGGATCCTGAGGTCACTGTAGCAACACGAAAGAGCTCCGTGGACCACAAATCAACTCGAGATGAAAGGTTAATGCCTGTCTTCGACTCCAGAGGAATACCACCGTACCACAGAAACCTCAAGAGGAGGCTTCTCTCAGCTCTAGGTATGTGAGAGGGACCCTGAGTTTGAGGCCTCAAGTGGAATGGACACCGCGATGCCCTGACTCGAAATAAGGCCGAATATGCCTGCAGTGACTTGAATGCAGGCTCGTCTTGCATCTCCCAAGACGAAAGAATGTCTGAATCCCCTGTGGAGACCACAGAGAAAGACCGAGTTCCCCACCTCATCGAGACCGGAGGCCTCACTTCCTTTGAAAACTCCAGAGGGATGCGGAGATCAGTGCCTCCAAAGGAGACGATGCCTGACTCCTCGTGAAACTTGATAGGAGTCCCAGGATTCCTGTGGCACGTGGAAAGGGACCCTTGGTCTCCCGTCTCAGCTGGAGAGGCGTCCCAATTGCCCTGCCAAGCCTCGAGGAGAATCCCGAGTTGTCCCTCGCAACTAGGCAGGAGTCCTGACGTCGCTGAACAAACAGGTGTGTGGACGGGCCATCCCCGTCGTAACTCGAGAGTATACCCAAGGTTCCCGCCGCAACTCGAGAAAAACCATGAGACTTCCCCCTCGCCGCGAGATGAGGCCCGATTCCCCTGCACTGGGTGCAGAGCAATGCCGTGTTGCACATCACACAGGAAAGGAGCCTTGATTTCCTTGATGGCACTCAAGAGAAACCCCAAGAACACTGTTTCAAGGCCAGAGGGATCCTGAGAACACTGTAGCAACACGAAAGAGCTCCGTGGACCACAAATCAACTCGAGATGAGAGGTTAGTCCCTGGCTTCGACTCGAGAGGAATACCACCTTACCACAAGCACCTCAAGAGGAGGCTTCTCTCAGCTCTAGGTATGTGAGAGGGACCCTGGGTTTGCGGCCTCAAGTGGAATGGACACCATGATGCCCTGACTCGAAATAAGGCCGGATATGCCTGCAGTGACTTGAATGCAGGCTCATCTTGCATCTCCCAAGACGAAAGGATGTCTGAATCCCCTGTCGAGACCACAGAGAAAGACCTAGTTCCCCACCTCATCGCGACCGGAGGCCTCACATCCTTTGAAAACTCCAGAGGTACATGGAGATCAGTGCCTCCAAAGGAGACGATGCCTGACTCCTCGTGAAATTTGATAGGAGTCCCAGGATTCCTGTGGCACGTGGAAAGGGACACTTACTCTCCCGCCTCAGCTAGAGAGGCGTCCCAATTGCCCTGCCAAGCCTCGAGGAGAATCCCGAGTTGTCCCTCGCAACTAGGCAGGAGTCCTGACGTCACTGAACAAACACGTGTGTGGAAGGGCCATCCCCGTCGTAACTCGAGAATATACACCAGGTTCCCGCCGCAACTCGAGAAAAACCATGAGACTTCCCCCTCGCCGCGAGATGAGGTCCGATTCCCCTGCACTGCGTGCAGAGCAATGCCGTGTTGCACATCACACAGGAAAGGAGCCTTGATTTCCTTGATGGCACTCCAGAGAAAGCCCATGAACACTGTTTCAAGGCTAGAGGGATCCGGAGGTCACTGTAGCAACACGAAAGAGCTCCGTGGACCACAAATCAACTCGAGATGAGAGGTTAATGCCTGTTTTCGACTCCAGAGGAATACCACCGTATCACAGGAACCTCAAGAGGAGGCTTCTCTCAGCTCTAGGTATGTGAGAGGGACCCTGAGTTTGCGGCCTCAAGTGGAATGGACACCGCGATGCCCTAACTCGAAATAAGGCCGGATATGCCTGCAGTGACTTGAATGCATTCTCATCTTGCATCTCCCAAGACGAAAGGATGTCTGAATCCCCTGTGGAGACCACAGAGAAAGACCTAGTTCCCCACCTCATCGCGACCGGAGGCCTCACATCCTTTGAAAACTCCAGAGGTACGCGGAGATCAGTGCCTCCAAAGGAGACGATGCCTGACTCCTCGTGAAACTTGATAGGAGTCCCAGGATTCCTGTGGCACGTGGAATGGGACACTTACTCTCCCGCCTCAGCTGGAGAGGCGTCCCAATTGCCCTGCCAAGCCTCGAGGAGAATCCCGAGTTTTCCCTCGCAACTAGGCAGGAGTCCTGACGTCACTGAACAAAAACGTGTGTGGAAGGGCCATCCCCGTCGTAACTCGAGAATATACACCAGGTTCCAGCCGCAACTCGAGAAAAACCATGAGACTTCCCCCTCGCCGCGAGATGAGTCCCGATTCCCCTGCACTGCGTGCAGAGCAATGCCGTGTTGCACATCACACAGGAAAGGAGCCTTGATTTCCTTGATGGCACTCCAGAGAAAGCCCATGAAAGGTGTTTCAAGGCTAGAGGGATCCTGAGGTCACTGTAGCAACACAAAAGAGCTCCGTGGACCACAAATCAACTCGAGATGAGAGGTTAATGCCTGTCTTCGACTCCAGAGGATTACCACCGTACCTCAAGCACCTCAAAAGGAGGCTTCTCTCAGCTGTAGGTATGTGAGAGGGACCCTGAGTTTGCGGCCTCAAGTGGAATGGACACTGCGATGCCCTGACTCGAAATAAGGCCGGATATGCCTGCAGTGACTTGAATGCAGGCTCGTCTTGCATCTCCCAAGACGAAAGGATGTCTGAATTCCGTGTGGAGACCACAGAGAAAGACCTAGTTCCCCACCTCATCGCAACCGGAGGCCTCACATCCTTTGAAAACTCCAGAGGGACGCGGAGATCAGTGCCTCCAAAGGAGACGATGCCTGACTCCTCGTGAAACTTGATAGGAGTCCCAGGATTCCTGTGGCACGTGGAAAGGGACCCTTGGTCTCCCGCCTCAGGTGGAGAGGCGTCCCAATTGCCCTGCCAAGCCTCGAGGAGAATCCCGAGTTGTCCCTCGCAACTAGGCAGGATTCCTGACGTCGCTGAACAAACAGGTGTGTGGAAGGGCCATCCCCGTCGTAACTCGAAAATATACCCCAGGTTCCCGCCGCAACTCGAGAAAAACCATGAGACTTCCCCCTCGCCGCGAGATGAGGCCCGATTCCTCTGCACTGCGTGCAGAGCAATGCCGTGTTGCACATCACACAGGAAAGGAGCCTTGATTTCCTTGATGGCACTCCAGAGAAAGCCCATGAAAGGGGTTTCAAGGCTAGAGGGATCCTGAGGTCACTGTAGCAACACGAAAGAGCTCCGTGGACCACAAATCAACTCGAGATGAGAGGTTAGTACCTGTCTTCGACTCCAGAGGAATACCACGTTGCCACAAGCACCTCAAGAGGAGGCTTCTCTCACCTCTAGGTATGTGAGAGGGACCCTGAGTTTGAGGCCTCAAGTGGAATGGACACCGCGATGCCCTGACTCGAAATAAGGCCGAATATGCCTGCAGTGACTTGAATGCAGGCTCGTCTTGCATCTCCCAAGACGAAAGAATGTCTGAATCCCCTGTGGAGACCACAGAGAAAGACCTAGTTCCCCACCTCATCGAGACCGGAGGCCTCACTTCCTTTGAAAACTCCAGAGGGATGCGGAGATCAGTGCCTCCAAAGGAGACGATGCCTGACTCCTCGTGAAACTTGATAGGAGTCCCAGGATTCCTGTGGCACGTGGAAAGGGACCCTTGGTCTCCCGTCTCAGCTGGAGAGGCGTCCCAATTGCCCTGCCAAGCCTCGAGGAGAATCCCGAGTTGTCCCTCGCAACTAGGCAGGAGTCCTGACGTCGCTGAACAAACAGGTGTGTGGACGGGCCATCCCCGTCGTAACTCGAGAATATACCCCAGGTTCCCGCCGCAACTCGAGAAAAACCATGAGACTTCCCCCTCGCCGCGAGATGAGCCCGATTCCCCTGCACTGGGTGCAGAGCAATGCCGTGTTGCACATCACACAGGAAAGGAGCCTTGATTTCCTTGATGGCACTCAAGAGAAACCCCAAGAACACTGTTTCAAGGCCAGAGGGATCCTGAGAACACTGTAGCAATATGAAAGAGCTCCGTGGACCACAAATCAACTCGAGATGAGAGGTTAGTCCCTGGCTTCGACTCGAGAGGAATACCACCTTACCACAAGCACCTCAAGAGGAGGCTTCTCTCAGCTCTAGGTATGTGAGAGGGACCCTGGGTTTGCGGCCTCAATTGGAATGGACACGATGATGCCCTGACTCGAAATAAGGCCGGATATGCCTGCAGTGACTTGAATGCAGGCTCATCTTTCATGTCCCAAGACGAAAGGATGTCTGAATCCCCTGTGGAGACCACAGAGAAAGACCTAGTTCCCCACCTCATCGCGACCGGAGGCCTCACATCCTTTGAAAACTCCAGAGGTACGCGGAGATCAGTGCCTCCAAAGGAGACGATGCCTGACTCCTCGTGAAATTTGATAGGAGTCCCAGGATTCCTGTGGCACGTGGAAAGGGACACTTACTCTCCCGCCTCAGCTGGAGAGGCGTCCCAATTGCCCTGCCAAGCCTCGAGGAGAATCCCGAGTTGTCCCTCGCAACTAGGCAGGAGTCCTGACGTCACTGAACAAACACGTGTGTGGAAGGGCCATCCCCGTCGTAACTCGAGAATATACACCAGATTCCCGCCGCAACTCGAGAAAAACCATGAGACTTCCCCCTCGCCGCGAGATGAGGCCCGATTCCCCTGCACTGCGTGCAGAGCAATGCCGTGTTGCACATCACACAGGAAAGGAGCCTTGATTTCCTTGATGGCACTCCAGAGAAAGCCCATGAACACTGTTTCAAGGCTAGAGGGATCCTGAGGTCACTGTAGCAACACGAAAGAGCTCCGTGGACCACAAATCAACGCGAGATGAGAGGTTAATGCCTGTCTTCGACTCCAGAGGAATACCACCGTACCACAGGAACCTCAAGAGGAGGCTTCTCTCAGCTCTAGGTATGTGAGAGGGACCCTGAGTTTGCGGCCTCAAGTGGAATGGACACCGCGATGCCCTAACTCGAAATAAGGCCGGATATGCCTGCAGTGACTTGAATGCAGGCTCGTCTTGCATCTCCCAAGACGAAAGGATGTCTGAATCCCCTGTGGAGACCACAGAGAAAGACCTAGTTCCCCACCTCATCGCGACCGGAGGCCTCACATCCTTTGAAAACTCCAGAGGGCCGCGGAGATCAGTGCCTCCAAAGGAGACGATGCCTGACTCCTCGTGAAACTTGATAGGAGTCCCATGATTCCTGTGGCACGTGGAATGGGACACTTACTCTCCCGCCTCAGCTGGAGAGGCGTCCCAATTGCCCTGCCAAGCCTCGAGGAGAATCCCGAGTTTTCCCTCGCAACTAGGCAGGAGTCCTGACGTCACTGAACAAACACGTGTGTGGAAGGGCCATCCCCGTCGTAACTCGAGAATATACACCAGGTTCCCGCCGCAACTCGAGAAAAACCATGAGACTTCCCCCTCGCCGCGAGATGAGTCCCGATTCCCCTGCACTGCGTGCAGAGCAATGCCGTGTTGCACATCACACAGGAAAGGAGCCTTGATTTCCTTGATGGCACTCCAGAGAAAGCCCATGAACACTGTTTCAAGGCTAGAGGGATCCTGAGGTCACTGTAGCAACACGAAAGAGCTCCGTGGACCACAAATCAACTCGAGATGAGAGGTTAATGCCTGTCTTCGACTCCAGAGGAATACCACCGTACCACAGGAACCTCAAGAGGAGGCTTCTCTCAGCTCTAGGTATGTGAGAGGGACCCAGAGTTTGCGGCCTCAAGTGGAATGTACACCGCGATGCCCTGACTCGAAATAAGGCCGGATATGCCTGCAGTGACTTGAATGCAGGCTCGTCTTGCATCTCCCAAGACGAAAGGATGTCTGAATCCCCTGTGGAGACCACAGAGAAAGAGCTAGTTACCCCCCTCATCACGACCGGAGGCCTCACATCCTTTGAAAACTCCAGAGGGACGCGGAGATCAGTGCCTCCAAAGGAGACGATGCCTGACTCCTCGTGAAACTTGATAGGAGTCACAGGATTCCTGTGGCACGTGGAAAGGGACCCTTGGTCTCCCGCCTCAGCTGGAGAGGCGTCCCAATTGCCCTGCCAAGCCTCGAGGAGAATCCCGAGTTGTCCCTCGCAGCTAGGCAGGATTCCTGAGTTCGCTGAACAAACAGGTGTGTGGAAGGGCCATCCCCGTCGTAACTCGAGAATATACCCCAGGATCCCGCCGCAACTCGAGAAAAACCATGAGACTTCTCCCTCGCCGCGAGATGAGGCCCGATTCCTCTGCACTGCGTGCAGAGCAATGCCGTGTTGCACATCACACAGGAAAGGAGCCTTGATTTCCTTGATGGCACTCCAGAGATAGCCCATGAAAGGTGTTTCAAGGCTAGAGGGATCCTGAGGTCACTGTAGAAACACGAAAGAGCTCCGTGGACCACAAATCAACTCGAGATGAGAGGTTAATGCCTGTCTTCGACTCCAGAGGATTACCACCGTACCTCAAGCACCTCAAGAGGAGGCTTCTCTCAGCTCTAGGTATGTGAGAGGTACCCTGAGTTTGCGGCCTCAAGTGGAATGGACACTGCGATGCCCTGACTCGAAATAAGGCCGGATATGCCTGCAGTGACTTGAATGCAGGCTCGTCTTGCATCTCCCAAGACGAAATGATGTCTGAATTCCCTGTGGAGACCACAGAGAAAGACCTAGTTCCCCTCCTCATCGCAACCGGAGGCCTCACATCCTTTGAAAACTCCAGAGGGACGCGGAGATCAGTGCCTCCAAAGGAGACGATGCCTGACTCCTCGTGAAACTTGATAGGAGTCCCAGGATTCCTGTGGCACGTGGAAAGGGACCCTTGGTCTCCTGCCTCAGGTGGAGAGGTGTCCCAATTGCCCTGCCAAGCCTCGAGGAGAATCCCGAGTTGTCCCTCGCAACTAGGCAGGATTCCTGACGTCGCTGAACAAACAGGTGTGTGGACGGGCCATCCCCGTCGTAACTCGAGAATATACCCCAGGTTCCCGCCGCAACTCGAGAAAAACCATGAGACTTCCCCCTCGCCGCGAGATGAGGCCCGATTCCCCTGCACTGCGTGCAGAGCAATGCCGTGTTGCACATCACACAGGAACGGAGCCTTGATTTCCTTGATGGCACTCCAGAGAAACCACGAGAACACTGTTTCAAGGCTAGGGGGATCCTGAGGTCCCTGTAGAAACACGAAAGAGCTCAGTGGACCAAAAATCAACTCGAGATGAGAGGTTAGTCCCTGGCTTCGACTCCAGAGGATTACCACCTTAGCACAACCACCTCAGGAGGAGGCTTCTTTCAGCTCTAGGTATGTGAGAGGGACCCTGAGTTTGCGGCCTCAAGTGGAATGGCCAACGCGGTGCCCTGACTCGAAATAACACCGGATATCCCTGCAGTGACTTCAATGCAGGCTCGTCTTACATCTCCCAAGATGAAAGGATGTCTGAATCCCCTGTGGAGACCACAGAGAAAACCTAGTTCCCCACCTCATCGCGACCGGAGGCCTCACATCCTTAGAAAATTCCAGAGGTACGCGGAGATCAGTGCCTAAAGGAGACGATGTCTGACTCCTCGTGAAACTTGGTAGGAGTCCCAGGATTCCTGTGGCATGTGGAAAGGGACACTTGGTCTCTCGCCGCAGCTGGAGAGGCGTCCCAATTGCCCTGCCAAGCCTCGAGGAGAATCCCGAGTTGTCCCTCGCAACTAGGCAGGAGTCCTGACGTCGCTGAACAAACACCTGTGTGGAAGGGCCATCCCCGTCATAACTCGAGAATATACTTCAGGTTCTCGCCGCAACTCGAGAAAAACCATGAGACTTCCCCCTCGCCGCGAGATGAGGCCCGATTCCCCTGAATTTTGTGCAGAGCAATTCCGTGTTGCACATCACACATGAAAGGGGCCTTGATTTCCTTGATGGCACTCCAGAGAAACCCCAAGAAAACTCTTTCAAGGCTACAGGGATCCTGAGGTCAGTGTAGCAACACGAAAGAGCTCCGTGGACCAAAAATCAACTCGAGATGAGAGGTTCGTCCCTGGCTTCGACTCCAGAGGAATACCACCTTACCACAAGCACGTCAAGAGGAGGCTTCTCTCAGCTCTAGGTATGTGAGAGGGACCCTGAGTTTGCGGCCTCAAGTGGAATGGACACCGCAATGCCTTGACTCGAAATAAGGCCGGATATCCCTGCAGTGACTTGAATGCAGCCTCGTCTTGCATCTCCTAAGACGAAAGGATGTCTGAATCCCCTGTGGAGACCACAGAGAAAGACCTAGTTCCCAACCTCATCGCGACTAGAGGCCTCACATCGTTTGAAAACTCCAGAGGTACGCGGAGATCAGTGCCTGCAAAGGAGACGATGCCTGACTCCTCGTGAAACTTGATAGGAATCCCAGGATTCCTGTGGCACGTGGAAAGGGACACTTGGTCTCCAGCCTCAGATGGAGAGGCGTCCCAATTGCCATGCCAAGCCTCGAGGACAATCTCGAGTTGTCCCTCGCAACTAGGCAGCAGTCCTGACGTCGCTGAACAAACACGTGGGTGGAAGGGCCATCCCCATCGTAAATCGAGAATATACCCCAGGTTCCCGCCGCAACTCGAGAAAATCCATGAGACTTCCCCCTCGCCGTGAAATGAGGCCCGATTCCACTGCACTGCATGCAGAATAATTCCGTTTTGCACATCACACCTGAAAGGAGCCTTGATTACCTTGATGACACTCCAGAGAAACCCCAAGAACACTGTTTCAAGGCTAGAGGGATCCTGAGGTCACTGTAGCAACACGAAAGAGCTCCGTGGACCAAGAATCAACACGAGATGAGAGGTTAGTCCCTGGCTTCGACTCCAGAGGGATACCACCTTACCACAAGCACCTCAAGAGGAGACTTCTCTCAGCTCTAGGTATGTGAGAGGGACCCTGAGTTTGCGGCCTCAAGTGGAATGGAGACCCCGATGCCCTGACTCGAAATAAGGCTGGATATCCCTGCAGTGACTTCAATGCAGGCTCGTCTTGCATCTCCCAAGACGAAAGGATGTCTGAATCCCCTGTGGAGACCACAGAGAAAACCTAGTTCCCCACCTCATCGCGACCGGAGGCCTCACATCCTTAGAAAATTCCAGAGGTACGCGGAGATCAGTGCCTAAAGGAGACGATGTCTGACTCCTCGTGAAACTTGGTAGGAGTCCCAGGATTCCTGTGGCATGTGGAAAGGGACCCTTGGTCTCTCGCCGCAGCTGGAGAGGCGTCCCAATTGCCCTGCCAAGCCTCGAAGAGAATCCCGAGTTGTCCCTCCCAACTAGGCAGGAGTCCTGACGTCGCTGAACAAACACGTGTGTGGAAGGGCCATCCCCGTAATAACTCGAGAATATACTCCAGGTTCTCGCCGCAACTCGAGAAAAACCATGAGACTTCCCCCTCGCCGCGAGATGAGGCCCGATTCCCCTGAACTTTGTGCAGAGCAATTCCGTGTTGCACATCACACATGAAAGGGGCCTTGATTTCCTTGATGGCACTCCAGAGAAACCCCAAGAAAACTCTTTCAAGGCTACAGGGATCCTGAGGTCAGTGTAGCAACACGAAAGAGCTCCGTGGACCAAAAATCAACTCGAGATGAGAGGTTCGTCCCTGGCTTCGACTCCAGAGGAATACCACCTTACCACAAGCACGTCAAGAGGAGGCTTCTCTCAGCTCTAGGTATGTGAGAGGGACCCTGAGTTTGCGGCCTCAAGTGGAATGGATACCGCGATGCCCTGACTCGAAATAAGGCCGGATATCCTTGCAGTGACTTGAATGCAGGCTCGTCTTGCATCCCGCAAGACGAAAGGATGTCTGAATCCCCTGTGGAGACCACAGAAAAAGACCTAGTTCCCCACCTCATCGCGAACGGAGGCCTCACATCCTTTGAAAACTCCAGAGGGACGCGGAGATCAGTGCCTCCAAAGGAGACGATGCCTGACTCCTCGTGAAACTTGATAGGAGTCCCAGGTTTCCGGTGGCACGTGGAAAGGGACCCTTGGTCTCCCGCCTCAGCTGGAGAGGCATCCCAATTGCCCTGCAAAGCCTCGAGGAGAATCCCGAGTTGTCCCTCGCAACTAAGCAGGAGTCCTGCCGTCGCTGAACAAACACGTGGGTGGAAGGAGCATCCCCGTCGTAACTCGAGAATATACCCCAGGTTCCCGCCGCAACTCGAGAAAAACCATGAGACTTCCCCCTCGCCGCGAGATGAGGCCCGATCCCCCTGCACTGCGTGCAGAGCAATTCCGTGTTGCACATCACACATGAAAGGAGCCTTGATTTCCTTGATGGCTCTCCAGAGAAACCCCCAGAACACTGTTTCAAGGCTAGAGGGATCCTGAGGTAACTGTAGCAACACGAAAGAGCTCCTTGGACCAAGAATCAACTCGAGATGAGAAGTTAGTCCCTGGCTTCGACTCCAGAGGAATACCACCTTACCACAAGCACCTCAAGAGTTGGCTTCTCTCAGCTCTAGGTATGTGAGAGGGACCCTGAGTTTGCGGCCTCAAGTGGAATGGACACTGCGATGCCCTGACGCGAAATAAGGCCGGATATCCCTGCAGTGACTTGAATGCAGGCTCGTCTTGCATCTCCCAAGATGAAAGGATGTCTGAATCCCCTGTGCAGACCACAGAGAAAGACCTAGTTCCCCACCTCATCGCGACCAGAGGCCTCACATCCTTTAAAAACTCCACAGGTACGCGGAGATCAGTGCCTCCAAAGGAGCCAATGCCTGACTCCTCGTCAAACTTGTTAGGAGTCCCAGGATTCCTGTGGCACGTAGAAAGGGACCCTTGGTCTCCCGCCTCAGCTGGAGAGGCGTCCCAATTGCCCTGCCAAGCCTCGAGGAGAATCCCGAATTGTCCCTCGCAACTAGGCAGGAGTCCTGACCTCGCTGAACAAACACGTGGGTGGAAGGGCCATCCCCATCGTAACTCGATAATATACCCCAGGTTCCCGCCGCAACTCGAGAAAAACCATGAGACTTCCCCCTCGCCGCGAGATGAGGTCCGATTCCCCTGCACTGCGTGCAGAGCAATGCCGTGTTGCACATCACACAAGAAAGGAGCCTTGATTTCCTTGATGGCACTCCAGAGAAACCCCAAGAACACTGTTTCAAGGCTAGAGGGATCCTGAGGTCACTGTAGCCACACGAAAGTGCTCCGTGGACCAAAAATCAACTCGAGATGAGAAGTTAGTCCCTGGCTTCGACTCCAGAGGAATACCACCTTACCACAAGCACCTCAAGAGGAGGCTTCTCTCAGCTCTAAGTATGTGAGAGGGACCCTGATTTTGCGGCCTCAAGTGGAATGGACACTGCGATGCCCTGACGCGAAATAAGGCCGGATATCCCTGCAGTGACTTGAATGCAGGCTCGTCTTGCATCTCCCAAGACGAAAGGATGTCTGAATCCCTTGTGCAGAGCACAGAGAAAGACCTAGTTCCCCACATCATCGCGACCGGAGGCCTCACATCCTTTGAAAACTCCAGAGGTACGCGGAGATCAGTGCCTGCAAAGGAGACGATGCCTGACTCCTCGTGAAACTTGATAGGAGTCCCAGGATTCCTGTGGCACGTGGAAAGGGACCCTTGGTCTCCCGCCTCAGCTGGAGAGGCGTCCCAATTGCCCTGCCAAGCCTCGAGGACAATCCCGAGTTGTCCCTCGCAACTAGGCAGGAGTCCTGACGTCGCTGAACAAACACGTGGGTGGAAGGGCCATCCCCGTCGTAACTCGAGAGTATACCCCAGGTTCCCGCCGCAACTCGAGAAAAACCATGAGACTTCCCCCTCGCCGCGAGATGAGGCCCGATTCCCCTGCACTGCGTGCAGAGCAATTCCGTGTTGCACATCACACATGAAAGGAGCCTTGATTTCATTGATGGCACTCCAGAGAAACCCCAAGAACACTGTTTCAAGGCTAGAGGGATCCTGACGTCACTGTAGCAACACGAAAGAGCTCCGTGGGCCAAAAATCAACTCGAGATGAGAGGTTAGTCCCTGGCTTCGACTCCAGAGGAATACCACCTTACCACAAGCACCTCACGAGGAGGCTTCTCTCAGCTCTAGGTATGTGAGAGGGACCCTGAGTTTGCGGCCTCAAGTGGAATGGATACCGCGATGCCCTGACTCGAAATAAGGCCGGATATCCCTGCAGTGACTTGAATGCAGGCTCGTCTTGCATCTCCCAAGATGAAAGGATGTCTGAATCCCCTGTGCAGACCACAGAGAAAGACCTAGTTCCCCACCTCATCGCGACCAGAGGCCTCACATCCTTTAAAAACTCCACAGGTACGCGGAGATCAGTGCCTCCAAAGGAGCCAATGCCTGACTCCTCGTCAAACTTGATAGGAGTCCCAGGATTCCTGTGGCACGTAGAAAGGGACCCTTGGTCTCCCGCCTCAGCTGGAGAGGCGTCCCAATTGCCCTGCCAAGCCTCGAGGAGAATCCCGAGTTGTCCCTCGCAACTACGCAGGAGTCCTGACGTCGCTGAACAAACACGTGGGTGGAAGGGCCATCCCCATCGTAACTCGATAATATACCCCAGGTTCCCGCCGCAACTCGAGAAAAACCATGAGACTTCCCCCTCAACGCAAGATGAGGCCCGATTCCCCTACACTGCGTGCAGAGCAATTCCGTGTTGCACATCAAACATGAAAGGAGCCTTGATTTCCTTGATGGCACTCCAGAGAAACCCCAAGAACACTGTTTCAAGGCTAGAGGGATCCTGAGGTCACTGTAGCCACACGAAAGAGCTCCGTGGACCAAAAATCAACTCGAGATGAGATGTTAGTCCCTGGCTTCGACTCCAGAGGAATACCACCTTACCACAAGCACCTCAAGAGGAGGCTTCTCTCAGCTCTAAGTATGTGAGAGGGACCCTGATTTTGCGGCCTCAAGTGGAATGGACACTGCGATGCCCTGACGCGAAATAAGGCCGGATATCCCTGCAGTGACTTGAATGCAGGCTCGTCGTGCATCTCCCAAGACGAAAGGATGTCTGAATCCCCTGTGCAGAGCACAGAGAAAGACCTAGTTCCCCACCTCATCGCGACCGGAGGCCTCACATCCTTTGAAAACTCCAGAGGTACGCGGAGATGAGTGCCTCCAAAGGAGACGATGCCTGACTCCTCGTGAAACTTGATAGGAGTCCCAGGATTCCTGTGGCACGTGGAAAGGGACCCTTGGTCTCCCGCCTCAGCTGGAGAGGCGTCCCAATTGCCCTGCCAAGCCTCGAGGAGAATCCCGAGTTGTCCCTCGCAACTAGGCAGGAGTCCTGCCGTTGTTGAACAAACACGTGGTTGGAAGGGCCATCCCCGTGGTAACTCGAGAATATACCCCAGGTTCCCGCCGCAACTCGAGAAAAACCATGAGACTTCCACCTCGCCGCGAAATGAGGCCCGATTCCCCTGCACTGCGTGCAGAGCAATTCCGTGTTGCACATCACACATGAATGGAGCCTTGATTTCCTTGATAGCACTCCAGAGAAACCCCAAGAACACTGTTTCAAGACTAGAGGGATCCTGAGGTCACTGTATCAACATGAAAGAGCTCCGTGGCCCCAAAATCAACTCGAGATGAGAGGTTAGTCCCTGGCTTCGACTCCAGAGGAATACCACCTTACCACAAGCACCTCACGAGGAGGCTTCTCTCAGCTCTAGGTATGTGAGAGGGACCCTGAGTTTGCGGCCCCAAGGTGAATGGACACTGCGATGCCCTGACGCGAAATAAGGCCGGATATCCCTGCAGTGACTTGAATGCAGGCTCGTCTTGCATCTCCCAAGATGAAAGGATGTCTGAATCCCCTGTGGAGACCACAGAGAAATATCTAGTTCCCCACCTCATCGCGACCGGACGCCTCACATCCTTTGAAAACTGCAGAGGTACGCAGAGATCAGTGCCTCCAAAGGAGACGATGCCTGACTCCTCGTGAAACTTGATAGGAGTCCCAGGATTCCTGTGGCACATGGAAAGGGACCCTTTGTCTCCCGCCTCAGCTGGAGAGGCGTCCCAATTGCCCTGCAAAGCCTCGAGGAGAATCCCGAGTTGTCCCTCGCAACTAGGCAGGAGTCCTGACGTCGCTGAACAAACACTTGGCTGGAAGGGCCATCCCCGTCATAACTCGAGAATATACCACAGGGTCCCGCCGCAACTCGAGAAAAACCATGAGACTTCCCCCTCGCCGCGAGATGAGGCTCGATTCTCCTGCACTGCATGCAGAGCAATTCCGTGTTGCACATCAAACATGGAAGGAGCCTTTATTTCCTTGATGGCACTCCAGAGAAACCCCAAGAACACTGTTTCAAGGCTAGAGGATCCTGAGGTTACTGTAGCAACACGAAAGAGGTCCGTGGACCAAAAATCAACTCGAGATGAGAGGTTAGTCCCTGGCTTCGACTCCAGAGGAATACCACCTTACCACAAGCACCTCAAGAGGAGGCTTCTCTCAGCTCTAGGTATGTGAGAGGGACCCTAATTATGCGGACTCAAGTGGAATGGACACTGCGATGCCCTGACGCAAAATAAGGCCGGATGTCCCTGCAGTGACTTGAATGCAGGCTCGTCTTGCATCTCCCAAGATGAAAGGATGTCTGAATCCCCTGTGGAGACCACAGAGAAAGACCTAGTTCCCCACCTCATCACGACCGGAGGCCTCACATCCTTTGAAAACTCCAGAGGTACACGGAGATCTGTGCCTCCAAAGGAGACGATGCCTGACTCCTCGTGAAATTTGATAGGAGTCCCAGGATTCCTATGGCACATGGAAAGGGACCCTTGGTCTCCCGCCTCAGATGGAGAGGCGTCCCAATTGCCCTGCCAAGCCTCGAGGAGAATCCCGAGTTGTCCCTCGCAACTAGGCAGGAGTCCTGACGTCGCTGAAGAAACACGTGTGTGGAAGGGCCATCCCCGCCGTAACTCGAGAATATACCCCAGGAGCCCGCCGCAAGTCGAGAAAAACCATGAGACTTCCCCCTCGCCGCGAGATGAGGCTCGATTCTCCTGCACTGCATGCAGAGCAATTCCGTGTTGCACATCAAACATGGAAGGAGCCTTTATTTCCTTGATGGCACTCCAGAGAAACCCCAAGAACACTGTTTCAAGGCTAGAGGATCCTGAGGTTACTGTAGCAACACGAAAGAGGTCCGTGGACCAAAAATCAACTCGAGATGAGAGGTTAGTCCCTGGCTTCGACTCCAGAGGAATACCACCTTACCACAAGCACCTCAAGAGGAGGCTTCTCTCAGCTCTAGGTATGTGAGAGGGACCCTAATTATGCGGACTCAAGTGGAATGGACACTGCGATGCCCTGACGCAAAATAAGGCCGGATGTCCCTGAAGTGACTTGAATGCAGGCTCGTCTTGCATCTCCCAAGATGAAAGGATGTCTGAATCCCCTGTGGAGACCACAGAGAAAGACCTAGTTCCCCACCTCATCACGACCGGAGGCCTCACATCCTTTGAAAACTCCAGAGGTACACGGAGATCTGTGCCTCCAAAGGAGACGATGCCTGACTCCTCGTGAAATTTGATAGGAGTCCCAGGATTCCTGTGGCACATGGAAAGGGACCCTTGGTCTCCCGCCTCAGATGGAGAGGCGTCCCAATTGCCCTGCCAAGCCTCGAGGAGAATCCCGAGTTGTCCCTCGCAACTAGGCAGGAGTCCTGCCGTCGCTGAACTAACACGTGGGTGGAAGGGCCATCCCCGCCGTAACTCGAGAATATACCCCAGGAGCCCGCCGCAAGTCGAGAAACACCATGAGACTTCCCCCTCGCCGCGAGATGAGGCCTGATTCCCCTGCCCTGCGTGCAGAGCAATTCCGTGTTGCACATCACACATGAAAGGAGCCTTGATTTCCTTGATGGCACTCCAGAGAAACCCCAAGAACACTGTTTCAAGGCTAGAGGGATCCTGAGGTCACTGTAGCAGCACGAAAGAGCTCCGTGGACCAGAAATCAACTCGAGATGAGAGGTTATTCCTGGCTTCGACTCCAGAGGAATACCACCTTACCACAAGCACCTCAAGAGGAGGCTTCTCTCAGCTCTAGCTATGTGCTGAGTTTGCGGCCTCAAGTGGAATGGATACCGCGATGCCCTGACTCGAAATAAGGCCGGATATCCTTGCAGTGACTTGAATGCAGGCTCGTCTTGCATCTCCCAAGACGAAAGGATGTCTGAATCCCCTGTGGAGACCACAGAAAAAGACCTAGTTCCCCACCTCATCGCGAACGGAGGCCTCACATCCTTTGAAAACTCCAGAGGAACACGGAGATCAGTGCCTCCAAAGGAGACGATGCCTGACTCCTCGTGAAACTTGATAGGAGTCCCAGGATTCCTGTGGCACGTGGAAAGGGACCCTGGTCTCCCGCCTCAGCTGGAGTGGCGTCCCAATTGCCCTGCCAAGCCTCGAGGAGAATCCCGAGTTGTCCCTCGCAACTAGGCAGGAGTCCTGACGTCGCTGAACAAACACGTGGGTGGAAGGGGCATCCCCGTCGTATCTCGAGAATATACCCCAGGTTCCCGCCGCAACTCGAGAAAAACCATGAGACATTCCCCTCGCTGCGAGATGTGGCCCGATTCCCCTGCACTGCGTGCAGAGCAATTCCGTGTTGCACATCACACATGAAAGGAGCCTTGATTTCCTTGATGGCACTCCAGAGAAACCTCAAGAACACTGTTTCAAGGCTAGAGGGATCCTGAGGTCACTGTAGCAACACGAAAGAGCTCCATGGACCAAAAATCAACTCGAGATGAGAGGTTAGTCCCTGGCTTCGACTCCAGAGGAATACCACCTTACCACAAGCACCTCAAGAGGAGGCTTCTCTCAGCTCTAGGTATGTGAGAGGGACCCTGATTTTGCGGCCTCAAGTGGAATGGACACCGCGATGCCCTGACTCGAAATAAGGCCGGATATCCCTGCAGTGACTTGAATGCAGGCTCGTCCTGCATCTCCCAAGACGAAAGGATGTCTGAATCCCCTGTGGAGACCACAGAAAAAGACCTAGTTCCCCACATCATCGCGACCGGAGGCCTCACATCCTTTGAAAACTCCAGAGGTACGCGGAGATCAGTGCCTCCAAAGGAGACGATGCCTGACTCCTCGTGAAACTTGATAGGAATCCCAGGATTACTGTGGCACGTGGAAAGGGACCCTTGGTCTCCCGCCTCAGCTGGAGAGGCATCCCAATTGCCCTGGCAAGCCTCGAGGAGAATCCCGAGTTGTCCCTCGCAACTAGGCAGGAGTCTGCCGTTGTTGAACAAACACGTGGTTGGAAGGGCCATCCCCGTCGTAACTCGAGAATATACCCCAGGTTCCCGCCGTAACTCGAGAAAAACCATAAGACTTCCACCTCGCCGCGAAATGAGGCCCGATTCCCCTGCACTGCGTGCAGAGCAATTCCGTGTTTCACATCACACATGAATGGAGCCTTGATTTCCTTGATAGCACTCCAGAGAAACCCCAAGAACACTGTTTCAAGACTAGAGGGATCCTGAGGTCACTGTATCAACATGAAAGAGCTCCGTGGCCCAAAAATCAACTCGAGATGAGAGGTTAGTCCCTGGCTTCGACTCCAGAGGAATACCACCTTACCACAAGCACCTCAAGAGGAGGCTTCTCTCAGCTCTAGGTATGTGAGAGGGACCCTGAGTTTGCGGCCTCAAGTGGAATGGACACTGCGATGCCCTGACGCGAAATAAGGCCGGATATCCCTGCAGTGACTTGAATGCAGGCTCGTCTTGCATCTCCCAAGATGAAAGGATGTCTGAATCCCCTGTGGAGACCTCAGAGAAAGATCTAGTTCCCCACCTCATCGCGACCGGACGCCTCACATACTTTGAAAACTCCAGAGGTACGCGGAGATCAGTGCCTCCAAAGGAGACGATGCCTGACTCCTTGTGAAACTTGATAAGAGTCCCAGGATTCCTGTGGCACGTGGAAAGGGACCCTTGGTCTCCCGCCTCAGCTGGAGAGGCGTCCCAATTGCCCTGCCAAGCCTCGAGTACAATCCCGAGTTGTTGCCTTGCAACTAGGCAGGAGTCCCGACGTCGCTGAACAAACACGTGGGTGGAAGGGCCATCCCCGTCGTAACTCGAGAGTATACCCCAGGTTCCCGCCGCAACTCGAGAAAAACCATGAGACTTCCCCCTCGCCGCGAGATGAGGCCCGATTTCCCTGCACTGCGTGCAGAGCAATTCCGTGTTGCACATCACACATGAAAGGAGCCTTGATTTCCTTGATGGCACTCCAGAGAAACCCCAAGAACACTGTTTCAAGGCTAGAGGGATCCTGACGTCACTGTAGCAACACGAAAGAGCTCCGTGGGCCAAAAATCAACTCGAGATGAGAGGTTAGTCCCTGGCTTCGACTCCAGAGGAATACCACCTTACCACAAGCACCTCACGAGGAGGCTTCTCTCAGCTCTAGGTATGTGAGAGGGACCCTGAGTTTGCGGCCTCAAGTGGAATGGACACTGCGATGCCCTGACTCGAAATAAGGCCGGATATCCCTGCAGTGACTTGAATGCAGGCTCGTCTTGCATCTCCCAAGGTGAAAGGATGTCTGAATCCCCTGTGGAGACCACAGAGAAAGACCTAGATCCCCACCTCATCGCGACCGGAGGCCTCACATCCTTTGAAAACTTTAGAGGTACGCGGAGATCAGTGCCTCCAAAGGAGAAGATGCCTGACTCCTCCTGAAACTTGATAGGAGGCCCAGGATTCCTGTGGCCCGTGGAAAGGGACACTTGGTCTCCCGCCTCAGCTGGAGAGGCGTCCCAATTGCCCTGCCAAGCCTCGAGGAGAATCCCGAATTGTCCCTCGCAGCTAGGCAGGAGTCCTGACGTCGCTGAAAAAATACGTGTGTGGAAGGGCCATTCCCGTCGTAACTCGAGAATATACCCCAGGTTCCCGCCGCAACTCGAGAAAAACCATGAGACTTCCCCCTCGCCGCGAGATGAGGCCCGATTCCCCTGCACTGCATGCAGAGCAATTCCGTGTTGCACATCACACATGAAAGGAGCCTTGATTTCCTTGATGGCACTCCAGAGAAAACCCAAGAACACTGTTTCAAGGTAGAGGGATCCTGAGGTCACTGTAGCCACTCGAAAGAGCTCCGTGGACCAGAAATCAACTCGAGATGAGAGGTTAGTCCCTGGCTTCGACTCCAGAGGAATACCACCTTACCACAAGCACCTCACGAGGAGGCTTCTCTCAGCTCTAGGTATGTGAGAGGGACCCTGAGTTTGCGGCCCCAAGGTGAATGGACACTGCGATGCCCTGACGCGAAATAAGGCCGGATATCCCTGCAGTGACTTGAATGCAGGCTCGTCTTGCATCTCCCAAGATGAAAGGATGTCTGAATCCCCTGTGGAGACCACAGAGAAATATCTAGTTCCCCACCTCATCGCGACCGGACGCCTCACATCCTTTGAAAACTGCAGAGGTACGCAGAGATCAGTGCCTCCAAAGGAGACGATGCCTGACTCCTCGTGAAACTTGATAGGAGTCCCAGGATTCCTGTGGCACATGGAAAGGGACCCTTTGTCTCCCGCCTCAGCTGGAGAGGCGTCCCAATTGCCCTGCAAAGCCTCGAGGAGAATCCCGAGTTGTCCCTCGCAACTAGGCAGGAGTCCTGACGTCGCTGAACAAACACTTGGCTGGAAGGGCCATCCCCGTCATAACTCGAGAATATACCACAGGGTCCCGCCGCAACTCGAGAAAAACCATGAGACTTCCCCCTCGCCGCGAGATGAGGCTCGATTCTCCTGCACTGCATGCAGAGCAATTCCGTGTTGCACATCAAACATGGAAGGAGCCTTTATTTCCTTGATGGCACTCCAGAGAAACCCCAAGAACACTGTTTCAAGGCTAGAGGATCCTGAGGTTACTGTAGCAACACGAAAGAGGTCCGTGGACCAAAAATCAACTCGAGATGAGAGGTTAGTCCCTGGCTTCGACTCCAGAGGAATACCACCTTACCACAAGCACCTCAAGAGGAGGCTTCTCTCAGCTCTAGGTATGTGAGAGGGACCCTAATTATGCGGACTCAAGTGGAATGGACACTGCGATGCCCTGACGCAAAATAAGGCCGGATGTCCCTGCAGTGACTTGAATGCAGGCTCGTCTTGCATCTCCCAAGATGAAAGGATGTCTGAATCCCCTGTGGAGACCACAGAGAAAGACCTAGTTCCCCACCTCATCACGACCGGAGGCCTCACATCCTTTGAAAACTCCAGAGGTACACGGAGATCTGTGCCTCCAAAGGAGACGATGCCTGACTCCTCGTGAAATTTGATAGGAGTCCCAGGATTCCTATGGCACATGGAAAGGGACCCTTGGTCTCCCGCCTCAGATGGAGAGGCGTCCCAATTGCCCTGCCAAGCCTCGAGGAGAATCCCGAGTTGTCCCTCGCAACTAGGCAGGAGTCCTGACGTCGCTGAAGAAACACGTGTGTGGAAGGGCCATCCCCGCCGTAACTCGAGAATATACCCCAGGAGCCCGCCGCAAGTCGAGAAAAACCATGAGACTTCCCCCTCGCCGCGAGATGAGGCTCGATTCTCCTGCACTGCATGCAGAGCAATTCCGTGTTGCACATCAAACATGGAAGGAGCCTTTATTTCCTTGATGGCACTCCAGAGAAACCCCAAGAACACTGTTTCAAGGCTAGAGGATCCTGAGGTTACTGTAGCAACACGAAAGAGGTCCGTGGACCAAAAATCAACTCGAGATGAGAGGTTAGTCCCTGGCTTCGACTCCAGAGGAATACCACCTTACCACAAGCACCTCAAGAGGAGGCTTCTCTCAGCTCTAGGTATGTGAGAGGGACCCTAATTATGCGGACTCAAGTGGAATGGACACTGCGATGCCCTGACGCAAAATAAGGCCGGATGTCCCTGAAGTGACTTGAATGCAGGCTCGTCTTGCATCTCCCAAGATGAAAGGATGTCTGAATCCCCTGTGGAGACCACAGAGAAAGACCTAGTTCCCCACCTCATCACGACCGGAGGCCTCACATCCTTTGAAAACTCCAGAGGTACACGGAGATCTGTGCCTCCAAAGGAGACGATGCCTGACTCCTCGTGAAATTTGATAGGAGTCCCAGGATTCCTGTGGCACATGGAAAGGGACCCTTGGTCTCCCGCCTCAGATGGAGAGGCGTCCCAATTGCCCTGCCAAGCCTCGAGGAGAATCCCGAGTTGTCCCTCGCAACTAGGCAGGAGTCCTGCCGTCGCTGAACTAACACGTGGGTGGAAGGGCCATCCCCGCCGTAACTCGAGAATATACCCCAGGAGCCCGCCGCAAGTCGAGAAACACCATGAGACTTCCCCCTCGCCGCGAGATGAGGCCTGATTCCCCTGCCCTGCGTGCAGAGCAATTCCGTGTTGCACATCACACATGAAAGGAGCCTTGATTTCCTTGATGGCACTCCAGAGAAACCCCAAGAACACTGTTTCAAGGCTAGAGGGATCCTGAGGTCACTGTAGCAGCACGAAAGAGCTCCGTGGACCAGAAATCAACTCGAGATGAGAGGTTATTCCTGGCTTCGACTCCAGAGGAATACCACCTTACCACAAGCACCTCAAGAGGAGGCTTCTCTCAGCTCTAGCTATGTGCTGAGTTTGCGGCCTCAAGTGGAATGGATACCGCGATGCCCTGACTCGAAATAAGGCCGGATATCCTTGCAGTGACTTGAATGCAGGCTCGTCTTGCATCTCCCAAGACGAAAGGATGTCTGAATCCCCTGTGGAGACCACAGAAAAAGACCTAGTTCCCCACCTCATCGCGAACGGAGGCCTCACATCCTTTGAAAACTCCAGAGGAACACGGAGATCAGTGCCTCCAAAGGAGACGATGCCTGACTCCTCGTGAAACTTGATAGGAGTCCCAGGATTCCTGTGGCACGTGGAAAGGGACCCTGGTCTCCCGCCTCAGCTGGAGTGGCGTCCCAATTGCCCTGCCAAGCCTCGAGGAGAATCCCGAGTTGTCCCTCGCAACTAGGCAGGAGTCCTGACGTCGCTGAACAAACACGTGGGTGGAAGGGGCATCCCCGTCGTATCTCGAGAATATACCCCAGGTTCCCGCCGCAACTCGAGAAAAACCATGAGACATTCCCCTCGCTGCGAGATGTGGCCCGATTCCCCTGCACTGCGTGCAGAGCAATTCCGTGTTGCACATCACACATGAAAGGAGCCTTGATTTCCTTGATGGCACTCCAGAGAAACCTCAAGAACACTGTTTCAAGGCTAGAGGGATCCTGAGGTCACTGTAGCAACACGAAAGAGCTCCATGGACCAAAAATCAACTCGAGATGAGAGGTTAGTCCCTGGCTTCGACTCCAGAGGAATACCACCTTACCACAAGCACCTCAAGAGGAGGCTTCTCTCAGCTCTAGGTATGTGAGAGGGACCCTGATTTTGCGGCCTCAAGTGGAATGGACACCGCGATGCCCTGACTCGAAATAAGGCCGGATATCCCTGCAGTGACTTGAATGCAGGCTCGTCCTGCATCTCCCAAGACGAAAGGATGTCTGAATCCCCTGTGGAGACCACAGAAAAAGACCTAGTTCCCCACATCATCGCGACCGGAGGCCTCACATCCTTTGAAAACTCCAGAGGTACGCGGAGATCAGTGCCTCCAAAGGAGACGATGCCTGACTCCTCGTGAAACTTGATAGGAATCCCAGGATTACTGTGGCACGTGGAAAGGGACCCTTGGTCTCCCGCCTCAGCTGGAGAGGCATCCCAATTGCCCTGGCAAGCCTCGAGGAGAATCCCGAGTTGTCCCTCGCAACTAGGCAGGAGTCTGCCGTTGTTGAACAAACACGTGGTTGGAAGGGCCATCCCCGTCGTAACTCGAGAATATACCCCAGGTTCCCGCCGTAACTCGAGAAAAACCATAAGACTTCCACCTCGCCGCGAAATGAGGCCCGATTCCCCTGCACTGCGTGCAGAGCAATTCCGTGTTTCACATCACACATGAATGGAGCCTTGATTTCCTTGATAGCACTCCAGAGAAACCCCAAGAACACTGTTTCAAGACTAGAGGGATCCTGAGGTCACTGTATCAACATGAAAGAGCTCCGTGGCCCAAAAATCAACTCGAGATGAGAGGTTAGTCCCTGGCTTCGACTCCAGAGGAATACCACCTTACCACAAGCACCTCAAGAGGAGGCTTCTCTCAGCTCTAGGTATGTGAGAGGGACCCTGAGTTTGCGGCCTCAAGTGGAATGGACACTGCGATGCCCTGACGCGAAATAAGGCCGGATATCCCTGCAGTGACTTGAATGCAGGCTCGTCTTGCATCTCCCAAGATGAAAGGATGTCTGAATCCCCTGTGGAGACCTCAGAGAAAGATCTAGTTCCCCACCTCATCGCGACCGGACGCCTCACATACTTTGAAAACTCCAGAGGTACGCGGAGATCAGTGCCTCCAAAGGAGACGATGCCTGACTCCTTGTGAAACTTGATAAGAGTCCCAGGATTCCTGTGGCACGTGGAAAGGGACCCTTGGTCTCCCGCCTCAGCTGGAGAGGCGTCCCAATTGCCCTGCCAAGCCTCGAGTACAATCCCGAGTTGTTGCCTTGCAACTAGGCAGGAGTCCCGACGTCGCTGAACAAACACGTGGGTGGAAGGGCCATCCCCGTCGTAACTCGAGAGTATACCCCAGGTTCCCGCCGCAACTCGAGAAAAACCATGAGACTTCCCCCTCGCCGCGAGATGAGGCCCGATTTCCCTGCACTGCGTGCAGAGCAATTCCGTGTTGCACATCACACATGAAAGGAGCCTTGATTTCCTTGATGGCACTCCAGAGAAACCCCAAGAACACTGTTTCAAGGCTAGAGGGATCCTGACGTCACTGTAGCAACACGAAAGAGCTCCGTGGGCCAAAAATCAACTCGAGATGAGAGGTTAGTCCCTGGCTTCGACTCCAGAGGAATACCACCTTACCACAAGCACCTCACGAGGAGGCTTCTCTCAGCTCTAGGTATGTGAGAGGGACCCTGAGTTTGCGGCCTCAAGTGGAATGGACACTGCGATGCCCTGACTCGAAATAAGGCCGGATATCCCTGCAGTGACTTGAATGCAGGCTCGTCTTGCATCTCCCAAGGTGAAAGGATGTCTGAATCCCCTGTGGAGACCACAGAGAAAGACCTAGATCCCCACCTCATCGCGACCGGAGGCCTCACATCCTTTGAAAACTTTAGAGGTACGCGGAGATCAGTGCCTCCAAAGGAGAAGATGCCTGACTCCTCCTGAAACTTGATAGGAGGCCCAGGATTCCTGTGGCCCGTGGAAAGGGACACTTGGTCTCCCGCCTCAGCTGGAGAGGCGTCCCAATTGCCCTGCCAAGCCTCGAGGAGAATCCCGAATTGTCCCTCGCAGCTAGGCAGGAGTCCTGACGTCGCTGAAAAAATACGTGTGTGGAAGGGCCATTCCCGTCGTAACTCGAGAATATACCCCAGGTTCCCGCCGCAACTCGAGAAAAACCATGAGACTTCCCCCTCGCCGCGAGATGAGGCCCGATTCCCCTGCACTGCATGCAGAGCAATTCCGTGTTGCACATCACACATGAAAGGAGCCTTGATTTCCTTGATGGCACTCCAGAGAAAACCCAAGAACACTGTTTCAAGGTAGAGGGATCCTGAGGTCACTGTAGCCACTCGAAAGAGCTCCGTGGACCAGAAATCAACTCGAGATGAGAGGTTAGTCCCTGGCTTCGACTCCAGAGGAATACCACCTTACCACAAGCATCTCAAAGGAGGCTTCTCTCAGCTCTAGGTATGTGAGAGGGACCCTGATTTTGCGGCCTCAAGTGGAATGGACACTGCGATGCCCTGACGCGAAATAAGGCCGGATATCCCTGCAGTGACTTGAATCCAGGCTCGTCTTGCATCTCCCAAGACGAAAGGATATCTGAATCCCCTGTGGAGACCACAGAGAAAGACCTAGTTCCCCACCTCATCCCGACCGGAGGCCTCACATCCTTTGAAAACTCCAGAGGTACGCGGAGATCAGTGCCTCCAAAGGAGACGATGCCTGACTCCTCATGTAACTTGATAGGAGTCCCAGGATTCCTGTGGCACGTGGAAAGGGACACTTGGTCTCCCGCCTCAGCTGGAGAGGCGTCCCAATTGCCCAGCCACGCCTCGAGGAGAATCCTGAGCTGTCCCTCGCAACTAGGCAGGAGTCCTGACGTCGCTGAACAAACACGTGGGTGGAAGGGCCATCCCCGTCATAACTCGAGAATATACGCCAGGTTCCCGCCGCAACTCGAGAAAAACCATGAGACTTCCCCCTTGCCGCAAAATGAGGCCCGATATCCTGCACTGCGTGCAGAGCAATTCCGTGTTGCACATGACACATGAAAGGAGCCTTGATTTCCTTAATGGCCCTCCAGAGAAACCCCAAGAACACTGTTTCAAGGCTAGAGGAATCCTGAGGTCTCTGTAGCAACACGAAAGAGCTCCGTGGACCAAAAATCAACTCGAGATGAGAGGTTAGTCCCTGGCTTCGACTCCAGAGGAATACCACCTTACCACAAGCACCTCAACAGGAGGCTTCTCTCAGCTCTAAGTATGTGAGAGGGACCCTGAGTTTGCGGCCTCAAGTGGAATGGACACCTCGATGCCCTGACTCGAAATAAGGCCGGATATCCCTGCAGTGACTTGAATGGAGGCTCGTCTTGCATCTCCGAAGTCGAAAGGATGTCTGAATCCCCTGTGGAGACCACAGAGAAAGACCTAGTTCCCCACCTCATCGCGACCGGAGGCCTCACATCCTTTGAAAACTCCAGAGGTACGCGGAGATCAGTGTCTCCAAAGGAGAGGATGCCTGACTCCTCGGGAAACTTGATTGGAGTCCCAGGATTCCTGTGGCACGTGGAAAGGGACACTTGGTCTCCCGCCTCAGCTGGAGAGGCGTCCCAATTGCCCTGCCAAGCCTCGAGGAGAATCCCGAGTTGTCCCTCGCAACTAGGCAGGAGTCCTGACGTCGCTGAACAAACTCGTGGGTGGATGGGCCATTCCCATCGTAACTCGATAACATAGCCCAGGTTCCCGCCGCAACTCGAGATAAACCATGAAACTTCCCCCTCGCCGCGAGATGAGGCGCAATTCCCCTACACTGCGGGCAGAGAAATTCCGTGTTGCACATCACACATGATAGGAGCCTTGATTTCCTTCATGGCACTCCAGAGAAATCCCAAGAACACTGTTTCAAGGCTAGAGAGATCCTGAGGTCACTGTAGCAACAAGAAAGAACTCTGTGGACCAAAAATCATCTCGAGATGAGAGGTTAGTCCCTAACTTCGACTCCAGAGGAATACCACCTAACCACAAGCACCTCAAGAGGAGGCTTCTCCCAGCTTTAGGTATGTGAAAGGGATCCTGAGATTGCAGCCTCAAGTGGAATGGACACCACAATGCCCTGACTCGAAATAAGGCCGGATAACCCTGCATTGACATCAATGCAGGCTCGTCTTGCATCTCCCCAGACGAACGGATGTCTGAATCCTCTGTGGAGACCACAGAGAAAGACCTAGTTCCCGACCTCATCGCGACCGGAGGCCTGACATCCTTTGAAAACTCCAGAGGTACGCGGAGATCTGTGCCTCCAAAGGAGACGATGCCTGACTCCTCGTGAAACTTGATTGGAGTCCCAGGATTCCTGTGGCACGTGGAAAGGGACACTTGGTCTCCCGCCTCAGCTGGAGAGGCGTCCCAATTGCCCTGCCAAGCCTCGAGGAGAATACCGAGTTGTCCCTCGCAACTAGGCAGGAGTCCTTACGTCGCTGAACAAACACGTGGGTGGAAGGGGCATCCCCGTCGTAACTCGAGAATATACCCCAGGTTCCCGCCGCAACTCGAGAAAAACCATGAGACTTCCCCCTCGCTGCGAGATGAGGCCCGATTCCCCTGCACTGCGTGCAGAGCAATTCCGTGTTGCACATCACACATGAAAGGAGCCTTGATTTCCTTGATGGCACTCCAGAGAAACCTCAAGAACACTGTTTCAAGGCTAGAGGGATCCTGAGGTCACTGTAGCAACACGAAAGAGCTCCATGGACCAAAAATCAACTCGATATGAGAGGTTAGTCCCTGGCTTCGACTCCAGAGGAATACCACCTTACCACAAGCACCTCAAGAGTAGGCTTCTCTCAGCTCTAGCTATGTGAGAGGGACCCTGAGTTTGCGGCCTCAAGTGGAATGGACACCGCGATGCCCTGACGCGAAATAAGGCCGGATATCCCTGCAGTGACTTGAATGCAGGCTCGTCTTGCATCTCCCAAGACGAAAGGATGTCTGAATCCCCTGTGGAGACCACAGAAAAAGACCTAGTTCCCCACATCATCGCGACCGGAGGCCTCACATCCTTTGAAAACTCCAGAGGAACGCGGAGATCAGTGCCTCCAAAGGAGACGATGCCTGACTCCTCGTGAAACTTGATAGGAATCCCAGGATTCCTGTGGCACGTGGAACGGGACCCTTGGTTTCCCGCCTCAGCTGGAGAGGCATCCCAATTGCCCTGCCAAGCCTCGAGGAGAATCCCGAGTTGTCCCTCGCAACTAGGCAGGAGTCCTGACCTCGCTGAACAAACACGTGTGTGTAAGGGCCATCCCCGTCGTAACTCGAGAATATACCCCAGGTTCCCCCCGCAACTCGAGAAAAACCATGAGACTTCCACCTCGCCGCGAAATGAGGCCCGATTCCCCTGCACTGCGTGCAGAGGAATTCCGTGTTGCACATCACACATGAATGGAGCCTTGATTTCCTTGATAGCACTCCAGAGAATCCCCAAGAACACTGTTTCAAGACTAGAGGGATCCTGAGGTCACTGTATCAACATGAAAGAGCTCCGTGGCCCAAAAATCAACTCGAGATGAGAGGTTAGTCCCTGGCTTCGACTCCAGAGGAATACCACCTTAACACAAGCACCTCAAGAGGAGGGTTCTCTCAGCTCTAGGTATGTGAGAGGGAACCTGAGTTTGCGGCCTCAAGTGGAATGGACACCGCGATGCCCTGACTCGAAATAAGGCCGGATATCCCTGCAGTGACTTGAATGCAGGCTCGTCTTGCATCTCCCAAGACGAAAGGATGTCTGAATCCCCTGTGGAGACCACAGAGAAAGACCTAGTTCCCCACCTCATCGCGACCGGAGGCCTCACATCCTTTGAAAACTTCAGAGGAACACGGAGATCAGTGCCTCCAAAGGAGACGATGCCTGACTCCTCGTGAAACTTGATAGGAGTCCCAGGATTCCTGTGGCACGTGGAAAGGGACCCTGGTCTCCCGCCTCAGCTGGAGAGGCGTCCCAATTGCCCTGCCAAGCCTCGAGGAGAATCCCGAGTTGTCCCTCGCAACTAGGCAGGAGTCCTGACGTCGCTGAACAAACACGTGGGTGGAAGGGGCATCCCCGTCGTAACTCGAGAATATACCCCAGGTTCCCGCCGCAACTCGAGAAAAACCATGAGACTTCCCCCTCGCTGCGAGATGAGGCCCGATTCCCCTGCACTGCGTGCAGAGCAATTCCGTGTTGCACATCACACATGAAAGGAGCCTTGATTTCCTTGATGGCACTCCAGAGAAACCTCAAGAACACTGTTTCAAGGCTAGAGGGATCCTGAGGTCACTGTATCAACATGAAAGAGCTCCGTGGCCCAAAAATCAACTCGAGATGAGAGGTTAGTCCCTGGCTTCGACTCCAGAGGAATACCACCGTACCACAAGCACCTCAAGAGGAGGCTTCTCTCAGCTCTAGGTATGTGAGAGGGACCCTGAGTTTGCGGCCTCAAGTGGAATGGACACTGCGATGCCCTGACGCGAAATAAGGCCGGATATCCCTGCAGTGACTTGAATGCAGGCTCGTCTTGCATCTCCCAAGATGAAAGGATGTCTGAATCCCCTGTGGAGACCTCAGAGAAAGATCTAGTTCCCCACCTCATCGCGACCGGACGCCTCACATCCTTTGAAAACTGCAGAGGTACGCGGAGATCAGTGCCTCCAAAGGAGACGATGCCTGACTCCTCGTGAAACTTGATAGGAGTCCCAGGATTCCTGTGGCACATGGAAAGGGACCCTTTGTCTCCCGCCTCAGCTGGAGAGGCGTCCCAATTGCCCTGCAAAGCCTCGAGGAGAATCCCGAGTTGTCCCTCGCAACTAGGCAGGAGTCCTGACGTCGCGGAACAATCACTTGGCTGGAAGGGCCATCCCCGTCATAACTCGAGAATATACCACAGGGTCCCGCCGCAACTCGAGAAAAACCATGAGACTTCCCCCTCGCCGCGAGATGAGGCTCGATTCTCCTGCACTGCATGCAGAGCAATTCCGTGTTGCACATCAAACATGGAAGGAGCCTTGATTTCCTTGATGGCACTCCAGAGAAACCCCAAGAACACTGTTTCAAGGCTAGAGAATCCTGAGGTTACTGTAGCAACACGAAAGAGGTCCGTGGACCAAAAATCAACTCGAGATGAGAGGTTAGTCCCTGGCTTCGACTCCAGAGGAATACCACCTTACCACAAGCACCTCAAGAGGAGGCTTCTCTCAGCTCTAGGTATGTGAGAGGGACCCCAATTATGCGGACTCAAGTGGAATGGACACTGCGATGCCCTGACGCAAAATAAGGCCGGATGTCCCTGCAGTGACTTGAATGCAGGCTCGTCTTGCATCTCCCAAGATGAAAGGATGTCTGAATCCCCTGTGGAGACCACAGAGAAAGACCTAGTTCCCCACCTCATCGCGACCGGAGGCCTCACATCCTTTGAAAACTCCAGAGGTACGCGGAGATCTGTGCCTCCAAAGGAGACGATGCCTGACTCCTCGTGAAATTTGATAGGAGTCCCAGGATTCCTGTGGCACATGGAAAGGGACCCTTGGTCTCCCGCGTCAGCTGGAGAGGCGTCACAATTGCCCTGCCAAGCCTCGAGGAGAATCCCGAGTTGTCCCTCGCAACTAGGCAGGAGTCCTGACGTCGCTGAAGAAACACGTGTGTGGAAGGGCCATCCCCGCCATAACTCGAGAATATACCCCAGGAGCCCGCCGCAAGTCGAGAAACACCATGAGACTTCCCCCTCGCCGCGAGATGAGGCCTGATTCCCCTGCCCTGCGTGCAGAGCAATTCCGTGTTGCACATCACACATGAAAGGAGCCTTGATTTCCTTGATGGCACTCCAGAGAAACCCCAAGAACACTGTTTCAAGGCTAGAGGGATCCTGAGGTCACTGTAGCAGCACGAAAGAGCTCCGTGGACCAAAAATCAACTCGAGATGAGAGGTTAGTCCCTGGCTTCGACTCCAGAGGAATACCACCTTACCACAAGCACCTCAAGAGGAGGCTTCTCTCAGATCTAGCTATGTGCTGAGTTTGCGGCCTCAAGTGGAATGGATACCGCGATGCCCTGACTCGAAATAAGGCCGGATATCCTTGCAGTGACTTGAATGCAGGCTCGTCTTGCATCTCCCAAGACGAAAGGATGTTTGAATCCCCTGTGGAGACCACAGAAAAAGACCTAGTTCCCCACCTCATCGCGAACGGAGGCCTCACATCCTTTGAAAACTCCAGAGGTACGCGGAGATCAGTGCCTCCAAAGGAACGATGCCTGACTCCTCGTGAAACTTGATAGGAGTCCCAGGATTCGGGTGGCACGTGGAAAGGGACCCTTGGTCTCCCGCCTCAGCTGGAGAGGCATCCCAATTGCCCTGCAAAGCCTCGAGGAGAATCCCGAATTGTACCTCGCAACTAGGCAGGAGTCCTGACGTCGCTGAACAAACACGTGGCTGGAAGGGCCATCCCCGTCGTAACTCGAGAATATACCCCAGGTTTCCGCTGCAACTCGAGGAAAACCATGAGACTTCCCCCTCGCCGCGAGATGAGGCCCGATTCCCCTGCACTGCGTGCAGAGCAATGCAGTGTTGCACATCACACATGAAAGGAGCCTTGATTTCCTTGATGGCACTCCAGAGAAACCCCAAGAACACTGTTTCAAGGCTAGAGGGATCCAGAGGTCACTGTAGCCACACGAAAGAGCTCCGTGGACCAATAATCAACTCGAGATGAGAGGTCAGTCCCTGGCTTCGACTCCAGAGGAATACCACCTTAACACAAGCACCTCAAGAGGAGGGTTCTCTCAGCTCTAGGTATGTGAGAGGGACCCTGAGTTTGCGGCCTCAAGTGGAATGGACACCGCGATGCCCTGACTCGAAATAAGGCCGGATATCCCTGCAGTGACTTGAATGCAGGCTCGTCTTGCATCTCCCAAGACGAAAGGATGTCTGAATCCCCTGTGGAGACCACAGAGAAAGACCTAGTTCCCCACCTCATCGCGACCGGAGGCCTCACATCCTTTGAAAACTTCAGAGGAACACGGAGATCAGTGCCTCCAAAGGAGACGATGCCTGACTCCTCGTGAAACTTGATAGGAGTCCCAGGATTCCTGTGGCACGTGGAAAGGGACCCTGGTCTCCCGCCTCAGCTGGAGAGGCGTCCCAATTGCCCTGCCAAGCCTCGAAGAGAATCCCGAGTTGTCCCTCGCAACTAGGCAGGAGTCCTGCCATCGCTGAACAAACACGTGGGTGGAAGGGCCATCCCCGTCGTAACTCGAGAATATACCCCAGGGTCCCGCCGCAACTCGAGAAAAACCATTAGACTTCCCCCTCGCCGCGAGATGAGGCTCGATTCTCCTGCACTGCATGCAGAGCAATTCCGTGTTGCACATCAAACATGGAAGGAGCCTTGATTTCCTTGATGGCACTCCAGAGAAACCCCAAGAACACTCTTTCAAGGCTAGAGGATCCTGAGGTTACTGTAGCAACACGAAAGAGGTCCGTGGACCAAAAATCAACTCGATATGAGAGGTTAGTCCCTGGCTTCGACTCCAGAGGAATACCACCTTACCACAAGCACCTCAAGAGGAGGCTTCTCTCTGCTCTAGGTATGTGAGAGGGACCCTGAGTTTGCGGCCTCAAGTGGAATGGACACTGCGATGCCCTGACTCGAAATAAGGCCGGATATCCCTGCAGTGACTTGAATGCAGGCTCGTCTTGCATCTCCCAAGACGAAAGGTTGTCTGAATCCCCTGTGGAGACCACAGAGAAAGACCTATTTCCCCACCTCATCGCGACCGGAGGCCTCACATCCTTTGAAAACTCCAGAGGTACGCGGAGATCAGTGCCTCCAAAGGAGACGATGCCTGACACCTCGTGAAATTTGACAGGAGTCCCCGGATTCCTGTGGCACATGGAAAGGGACCCTTGGTCTCCCGCGTCAGCTGGAGAGGCGTCCCAATTGCCCTGCTAAGCCTCGAGGAGAATCCCGAGTTGTCGCTCGCAACTAGGCAGGAGTCCTGACGTCGCTGAAGAAACACGTGTGTGGAAGGGCCATCCCCGCCGTAACTCGAGAATATACCCCAGGAGCCCGCCGCAAGTCGAGAAACACCATGAGACTTCCCCCTCGCCGCGAGATGAGGCCTGATTCCCCTGCCCTGCGTGCAGAGCAATTCCGTGTTGCACATCACACATGAAAGGAGCCTTGATTTCCTTGATGGCACTCCAGAGAAACCCCAAGAACACTGTTTCAAGGCTAGAGGGATCCTGAGGTCACTGTAGCAGCACGAAAGAGCTCCGTGGACCAAAAATCAACTCGAGATGAGAGGTTAGTCCCTGGCTTCTACTCCAGAGGAATACCACCTTACCATAAGCACCTCAAGAGGAGGCTTCTCTCAGCTCTAGCTATGTGCTGAGTTTGCGGCCTCAAGTGGAATGGATACCGCGATGCCCTGACTCGAAATAAGGCCGGATATCCTTGCAGTGACTTGAATGCAGGCTCATCTTGCATCTCCCAAGACGAAAGGATGTCTGAATCCCCTGTGGAGACCACAGAAAAAGACCTAGTTCCCCACCTCATCGCGAACGGAGGCCTCACATCCTTTGAAAACTCCAGAGGTACGCGGAGATCAGTGCCTCCAAAGGAGACGATGCCTGACTCCTCGTGAAACTTGATAGGAGTCCCAGGATTCCGGTGGCACGTGGAAAGGGACCCTTGGTCTCCCGCCTCAGCTGGAGAGGCATCCCAATTGCCCTGCAAAGCCTCGAGGAGAATCCCGAATTGTCCCTCGCAACTAGGCAGGAGTCCTGACGTCGCTGAACAAACACGTGGCTGGAAGGGCCATCCCCGTCGTAACTCGAGAATATACCCCAGGTTCCCGCCGCAACTCGAGAAAAACCATGAGACTTCCCCCTCGCTGCGAGATGAGGCCCGATTCCCCTGCACTGCGTGCAGAGCAATTCCGTGTTGCACATCACACATGAAAGGAGCCTTGATTTCCTTGATGGCACTCCAGAGAAACCTCAAGAACACTGTTTCAAGGCTAGAGGGATCCTGAGGTCACTGTAGCAACACGAAAGAGCTCCATGGACCAAAAATCAACTCGAGATGAGAGGTTAGTCCCTGGCTTCGACTCCAGAGGAATACCACCATACCACAAGCACCTCAAGAGGAGGCTTCTCTCAGCTCTAGGTATGTGAGAGGGACCCTGAGTTTGCGGCCTCAAGTGGAATGGACACCGCGATGCCCTGACTCGAAATAAGGCCGGATATCCCTGCAGTGACTTGAATGCAGGCTCGTCTTGCATCTCCCAAGACGAAAGGATGTCTGAATCCCCTGTGGAGACCACAGAAAAAGACCTAGTTCCCCACATCATCGCGACCGGAGGCCGCACATCCTTTGAAAACTCCAGAGGTACGCGGAGATCAGTGCCTCCAAAGGAGACGATGCCTGACTCCTCGTGAAACTTGATAGGAATCCCAGGATTACTGTGGCTCGTGGAAAGGGACCCTTGGTCTCCCGCCTCACCTGGAGAGGCATCCCAATTGCCCTGGCAAGCCTCGAGGAGAATCCCGAGTTGTCCCTCGCAACTAGGCAGGAGTCCTGCCGTTGTTGAACAAACACGTGGTTGGAAGGGCCATCCCCGTCGTAACTCGAGAATATACCCCAGGTTCCCGCCGCAACTCGAGAAAAACCATGAGACTTCCACCTCGCCGCAAAATGAGGCCCGATTCCCCTGCACTGCGTGGAGAGCAATTCCGTGTTGCACATCACACATGAATGGAGCCTTGATTTCCTTGATAGCACTCCAGAGAAACCCCAAGAACACTGTTTCAAGACTAGAGGGATCCTGAGGTCACTGTATCAACATGAAAGAGCTCCGTGGCCCAAAAATCAACTCGAGATGAGAGGTTAGTCCCTGGCTTCGACTCCAGAGGAATACCACCGTACCACAAGCACCTCAAGAGGAGGCTTCTCTCAGCTCTAGGTATGTGAGAGGGACCCTGAGTTTGCGGCCTCAAGTGGAATGGACACTGCGATGCCCTGACGCGAAATAAGGCCGGATATCCCTGCAGTGACTTGAATGCAGGCTCGTCTTGCATCTCCCAAGATGAAAGGATGTCTGAATCCCCTGTGGAGACCTCAGAGAAAGATCTAGTTCCCCACCTCATCGCGACCGGACGCCTCACATCCTTTGAAAACTACAGAGGTACGCGGAGATCAGTGCCTCCAAAGGAGACGATGCCTGACTCCTCGTGAAACTTGATAGGAGTCCCAGGATTCCTGTGGCACATGGAAAGGGACCCTTTGTCTCCCGCCTCAGCTGGAGAGGCGTCCCAATTGCCCTGCAAAGCCTCGAGGAGAATCCCGAGTTGTCCCTCGCAACTAGGCAGGAGTCCTGACGTCGCTGAACAAACACTTGGCTGGAAGGGCCATCCCCGTCATAACTCGAGAATATACCACAGGGTCCCGCCGCAACTCGAGAAAAACCATTAGACTTCCCCCTCGCCGTGAGATGAGGCTCGATTCTCCTGCACTGCATGCAGAGCAATTCCGTGTTGCACATCAAACATGGAAGGAGCCTTGATTTCCTTGATGGCACTCCAGAGAAACCCCAAGAACACTGTTTCAAGGCTAGAGAATCCTGAGGTTACTGTAGCAACACGAAAGAGGTCCGTGGACCAAAAATCAACTCGAGATGAGAGGTTAGTCCCTGGCTTCGACTCCAGAGGAATACCACCTTACCACAAGCACCTCAAGAGGAGGCTTCTCTCAGCACTACGTATGTGAGAGGGACCCTAATTATGCGGACTCAAGTGGAATGGACACTGCGATGCCCTGACGCAAAATAAGGCCGGATGTCCCTGCAGTGACTTGAATGCAGGCTCGTCTTGCATCTCCCAAGATGAAAGGATGTCTGAATCCCCTGTGGAGACCACAGAGAAAGACCTAGTTCCCCACCTCATCGCGACCGGAGGCCTCACATCCTTTGAAAACTCCAGAGGTACGCGGAGATCTGTGCCTCCAAAGGAGACGATGCCTGACTCCTCGTGAAATTTGATAGGAGTCCCAGGATTCCTGTGGCACATAGAAAGGGACACTTGGTCTCCCGCGTCAGCTGGAGAGGCGTCCCAATTGCCCTGCCAAGCCTCGAGGAGAATCCCGAGTTGTCCCTCGCAACTAGGCAGGAGTCCTGACGTCGCTGAAGAAACACGTGTGTGGAAGGGCCATCCCCGCCGTAACTCGAGAATATACCCCAGGAGCCCGCCGCAAGTCGAGAAACACCATGAGACTTCCCCCTCGCCGCGAGATGAGGCCTGATTCCCCTGCCCTGCGTGCAGAGCAATTCCGTCTTGCACATCACACATGAAAGGAGCCTTGATTTCCTTGATGGCACTCCAGAGAAACCCCAAGAACACTGTTTCAAGGCTAGAGGGATCCTGAGGTCACTGTAGCAGCACGAAAGAGCTCCGTGGACCAAAAATCAACTCGAGATGAGAGGTTAGTCCCTGGCTTCGACTCCAGAGGAATACCACCTTACCACAAGCACCTCAAGAGGAGGCTTCTCTCAGCTCTAGCTATGTGCTGAGTTTGCGGCCTCAAGTGGAATGGATACCGCGATGCCCTGACTCGAAATAAGGCCGGATATCCTTGCAGTGACTTGAATGCAGGCTCGTCTTGCATCTCCCAAGACGAAAGGATGTTTGAATCCCCTGTGGAGACCACAGAAAAAGACCTAGTTCCCCACCTTATCGCGAACGGAGGCCTCACATCCTTTGAAAACTCCAGAGGTACGCGGAGATCAGTGCCTCCAAAGGAGACGATGCCTGACTCCTCGTGAAACTTGATAGGAGTCCCAGGATTCCGGTGGCATGTGGAAAGGGACCCTTGGTCTCCCGCCTCAGCTGGAGAGGCATCCCAATTGCCCTGCAAAGCCTCGAGGAGAATCCCGAATTGTCCCTCGCAACCAGGCAGGAGTCCTGCCGTTGTTGAACAAACACGTGGTTGGAAGGGCCATCCCCGTCGTAACTCGAAAATATACCCCAGGTTTCCGCTGCAACTCGAGGAAAACCATGAGACTTCCCCCTCGCCGCGAGATGAGGCCCGATTCCCCTGCACTGTGTGCAGAGCAATGCAGTGTTGCACATCACACATGAAAGGAGCCTTGATTTCCTTGATGGCACTCCAGAGAAACCCCAAGAACACTGTTTCAAGGCTAGAGGGATCCAGATGTCACTGTAGCCACACGAAAGAGCTCCGTGGACCAAAAATCAACTCGAGATGAGAGGTCAGTCCCTGGCTTCGACTCCAGAGGAATACCACCTTACCACAAGCACCTCAAGAGGAGGCTTCTCTCAGCTCTAGGTATGTGAGAGGGACCCTGAGTTTGCGGCCTCAAGTGGAATGGACACCGCGATGCCCTGACTCGAAATAAGGCCGGATATCCCTGCAGTGACTTGAATGCAGGCTCGTCTTGCATCTCCCAAGACGAAAGGATGTCTGAATCCCCTGTGGAGACCACAGAAAAAGACCTAGTTCCCCACATCATCGCGACCGGAGGCCGCACATCCTTTGAAAACTCCAGAGGTACGCGGAGATCAGTGCCTCCAAAGGAGACGATGCCTGACTCCTCGTGAAACTTGATAGGAATCCCAGGATTACTGTGGCTCGTGGAAAGGGACCCTTGGTCTCCCGCCTCAGCTGGAGAGGCATCCCAATTGCCCTGGCAAGCCTCGAGGAGAATCCCGAGTTGTCCCTCGCAACTAGGCAGGAGTCCTGCCGTTGTTGAACAAACACGTGGTTGGAAGGGCCATCCCCGTCGTAACTCGAGAATATACCCCAGGTTCCCGCCGCAACTCGAGAAAAACCATGAGACTTCCACCTCGCCGCAAAATGAGGCCCGATTCCCCTGCACTGCGTGGAGAGCAATTCCGTGTTGCACATCACACATGAATGGAGCCTTGATTTCCTTGATAGCACTCCAGAGAAACCCCAAGAACACTGTTTCAAGACTAGAGGGATCCTGAGGTCACTGTATCAACATGAAAGAGCTCCGTGGCCCAAAAATCAACTCGAGATGAGAGGTTAGTCCCTGGCTTCGACTCCAGAGGAATACCACCGTACCACAAGCACCTCAAGAGGAGGCTTCTCTCAGCTCTAGGTATGTGAGAGGGACCCTGAGTTTGCGGCCTCAAGTGGAATGGACACTGCGATGCCCTGACGCGAAATAAGGCCGGATATCCCTGCAGTGACTTGAATGCAGGCTCGTCTTGCATCTCCCAAGATGAAAGGATGTCTGAATCCCCTGTGGAGACCTCAGAGAAAGATCTAGTTCCCCACCTCATCGCGACCGGACGCCTCACATCCTTTGAAAACTGCAGAGGTACGCGGAGATCAGTGCCTCCAAAGGAGACGATGCCTGACTCCTCGTGAAACTTGATAGGAGTCCCAGGATTCCTGTGGCACATGGAAAGGGACCCTTTGTCTCCCGCCTCAGCTGGAGAGGCGTCCCAATTGCCCTGCAAAGCCTCGAGGAGAATCCCGAGTTGTCCCTCGCAACTAGGCAGGAGTCCTGACGTCGCTGAACAAACACTTGGCTGGAAGGGCCATCCCCGTTATAACTCGAGAATATACCACAGGGTCCCGCCGCAACTCGAGAAAAACCATTAGACTTCCCCCTCGCCGCGAGATGAGGCTTGATTCTCCTGCACTGCATGCAGAGCAATTCCGTGTTGCACATCAAACATGGAAGGAGCCTTGATTTCCTTGATGGCACTCCAGAGAAACCCCAAGAACACTGTTTCAAGGCTAGAGAATCCTGAGGTTACTGTAGCAACACGAAAGAGGTCCGTGGACCAAAAATCAACTCGAGATGAGAGGTTAGTCCCTGGCTTCGACTCCAGAGTAATACCACCTTACCACAAGCACCTCAAGAGGAGGCTTCTCTCAGCTCTACGTATGTGAGAGGGACCCTAATTATGCGGACTCAAGTGGAAGGGACACTGCGATGCCCTGACGCAAAATAAGGCCGGATGTCCCTGCAGTGACTTGAATGCAGGCTCGTCTTGCATCTCCCAAGATGAAAGGATGTCTGAATCCCCTGTGGAGACCACAGAGAAAGACCTAGTTCCCCACCTCATCGCGACCGGAGGCCTCACATCCTTTGAAAACTCCAGAGGTACGCGGAGATTTGTGCCTCCAAAGGAGACGATGCCTGACTCCTCGTGAAATTTGATAGGAGTCCCAGGATTCCTGTGGCACATGGAAAGGGACACTTGGTCTCCCGCGTCAGCTGGAGAGGCGTCCCAATTGCCCTGCCAAGCCTCGAGGAGAATCCCGAGTTGTCCCTCGCAACTAGGCAGGAGTCCTGACGTCGCTGAAGAAACACGTGTGTGGAAGGGCCATCCCCGCCGTAACTCGAGAATATACCCCAGGAGCCCGCCGCAAGTCGAGAAACACCATGAGACTTCCCCCTCGCCGCGAGATGAGGCCTGATTCCCCTGCCCTGCGTGCAGAGCAATTCCGTGTTGCACATCACACATGAAAGGAGCCTTGATTTCCTTGATGGCACTCCAGAGAAACCCCAAGAACACTGTTTCAAGGCTAGAGGGATCCTGAGGTCACTGTAGCAGCACGAAAGAGCTCCGTGGACCAAAAATCAACTCGAGATGAGAGGTTAGTCCCTGGCTTCGACTCCAGAGGAATACCACCTTACCACAAGCACCTCAAGAGGAGGCTTCTCTCAGCTCTAGCTATGTGCTGAGTTTGCGGCCTCAAGTGGAATGGATACCGCGATGCCCTGACTCGAAATAAGGCTGGATATCCTTGCAGTGACTTGAATGCAGGCTCGTCTTGCATCTCCCAAGACGAAAGGATGTTTGAATCCCCTGTGGAGACCACAGAAAAAGACCTAGTTCCCCACCTCATCGCGAACGGAGGCCTCACATCCTTTGAAAACTCCAGAGGTACGCGGAGATCAGTGCCTCCAAAGGAGACGATGCCTGACTCCTCGTGAAACTTGATAGGAGTCCCAGGATTCCGGTGGCACGTGGAAAGGGACCCTTGGTCTCCCGCCTCAGCTGGAGAGGCATCCCAATTGCCCTGCAAAGCCTCGAGGAGAATCCCGAATTGTCCCTCGCAACTAGGCAGGAGTCCTGACGTCGCTGAACAAACACGTGGCTGGAAGGGCCATCCCCGTCGTAACTCGAGAATATACCCCAGGTTTCCGCTGCAACTCGAGGAAAACCATGAGACTTCCCCCTCGCCGCGAGATGAGGCCCGATTCCCCTGCACTGCGTGCAGAGCAATGCAGTGTTGCACATCACACATGAAAGGAGCCTTGATTTCCTTGATGGCACTCCAGAGAAACCCCAAGAACACTGTTTCAAGGCTAGAGGGATCCAGAGGTCACTGTAGCCACACGAAAGAGCTCCGTGGACCAATAATCAACTCGAGATGAGAGGTTAGTCCCTGGCTTCGACTCCAGAGGAATACCACCTTAACACAATCACCTCAAGAGGAGGCTTCTCTCAGCTCTAGGTATGTGAGAGGGACCCTGAGTTTGCGGCCTCAAGTGGAATGGACACCGCGATGCCCTGACTCGAAATAAGGCCGGATATCCCTGCAGTGACTTGATTGCAGGCTCGTCTTGCATCTCCCAAGACGAAAGGATGTCTGAATCCCCTGTGGAGACCACAGAGAAAGACCTAGTTCCCCACCTCATCGCGACCGGAGGCCTCACATCCTTTGAAAACTTCAGAGGAACACGGAGATCAGTGCCTCCAAAGGAGACGATGCCTGACTCCTCGTGAAACTTGATAGGAGTCCCAGGATTCCTGTGGCACGGGGAAAGGGACCCTGGTCTCCCGCCTCAGCTGGAGAGGCGTCCCAATTGCCCTGCCAAGCCTCGAAGAGAATCCCGAGTTGTCCCTCGCAACTAGGCAGGAGTCCTGACGTCGCTGAACAAACACGTGTGTGGAAGGGCCATCCCCGTCATAACTCGAGAATATACCCCAGGGTCCCGCCGCAACTCGAGAAAAACCATGAGAGTTCCCCCTCGCCGCTAGATGAGGCTCGATTCTCCTGCACTGCATGCAGAGCAATTCCGTGTTGCACATCAAACATGAAAGGAGCCTTGATTTCCTTGATGGCACTCCAGAGAAACCCCAAGAACACTGTTTCAAGGCTAGAGGGATCCTGAGGTCACTGTAGCAACACAAAAGAGCTCCGTGGACCAAAAATCAACTCGAGATGAGAGGTTAGTCCCTGGCTTCGACTCCAGAGGAATACCACCTTACCACAAGCACCTCAAGAGGAGGCTTCTCTCAGCTCTAGGTATGTGAGAGGGACCCTGAGTTTGCGGCCTCAAGTGGAATGGACACTGCGATGCCCTGACGCGAAATAAGGCCGGATATCCCTGCAGTGACTTGAATGCAGGCTCGTCTTGCATCTCCCAAGATGAAAGGATGTCTGAATCCCCTGTGGAGACCTCAGAGAAAGATCTAGTTCCCCACCTCATCGCGACCGGACGCCTCACATCCTTTGAAAACTGCAGAGGTACGTGGAGATCAGTGCCTCCAAAGGAGACGATGCCTGACTCCTCGTGAAACTTGATAGGAGTCCCAGGATTCCTGTGGCACATGGAAAGGGACCCTTGGTCTCCCGCCTCAGCTGGAGAGGCGTCCCAATTGCCCTGCCAAGCCTCGAGGAGAATCCCGAGTTGTCCCTCGCAACTAGGAAGGAGTCCTAACGTCGTTGAACAAACTCTTGCCTGGAAGGGCCATCCCCGTCATAACTCGAGAATATACCACAGGGTCCCGCCGCAACTCGAGAAAATCCATGAGACTTCCCCCTCGCCGCGAGATGAGGCTCGATTCTCCTGCACTGCATGCAGAGCAATTCCGTGTTGCACATCAAACATGGAAGGAGCCTTGATTTCCTTGATGGCACTCCAGAGAAACCCCAAGAACACTCTTTCAAGGCTAGAGGATCCTGAGGTTACTGTAGCAACACGAAAGAGGTCCGTGGACCAAAAATCAACTCGAGATGAGAGGTTAGTCCCTGGCTTCGACTCCAGAGGAATACCACCTTACCACAAGCACCTCAAGAGGAGGCTTCTCTCAGCTCTAGGTATGTGAGAGGGACCCTGAGTTTGCGGCCTCAAGTGGAATGGACACTGCGATGCCCTGACTCGAAATAAGGCCGGATATCCCTGCAGTGACTTGAATGCAGGCTCGTCTTGCATCTCCCAAGACGAAAGGATGTCTGAATCCCCTGTGGAGACCACAGAGAAAGACCTATTTCCCCACCTCATCGTGACCGGAGGCCTCACATCCTTTGAAAACACCAGAGGTACGCGGAGATCAGTGCCTCCAAAGGAAACGATGCCTGACTCCTCGTGAAACTTGATAGGAGTCCCAGGATTCCAGTGGCACGTGGAAAGGGACCGTTGGTCTCCCGCCTCAGCTGGAGAGGCGTCCCAATTGCCCTGCCAAGCCTCGAGGAGAATCTCGAGTTGTCCCTCGCAACTAGGCAGGTGTCCTGACGTCGCTGAACAAACACGTGGGTGGAAGGGCCATCCCCATCGTAACTCGAGAATATACCCCAGGTTCCCGCCGCAACTCGAGAAAAACCATGAGACTTCCCCCTCGCCGCGAGATGAGGCCCGATTCCCCTGCACTGCGTGCAGAGCAATTCCGTGTTGCACATCACACATGAAAGGAGCCTTGATTTCCTTGATCGCACTCCAGGGAAACCCCAAGAACACTGTTTCAAGGCTAGAGGGATACTGAGGTCACTGTAGCAGCACGAAAGAGCTCCGTGGACCAACAATCAACTCGAGATGAGAGGTTAGTCCCTGGCTTTGACTCCAGAGGAATACCACCTTACCACAAGCACCTCAAGAGGAGGCTTCTCTCAGCTCTAGGTATGTGAGAGGGACCCTGAGTTTGTGGCCTCAAGTGGAATGGACACCGCGATGCCCTGACTCGAAGTAAGGCCGGATATCCCTGCAGTGACTTGATTGCAGGCTCGTCTTGCATCTCCCAATACGAAAGGATGTCTGAATCCCCTGTGGAGACCACAGACAAAGACCTAGTTCCCAACATCATCGTGACCGGAGGCCTCACATCCTTTGAAAATTCCAGAGGTATGCGGAGATCAGTGCCTCCAAAGGAGGCGATGCCTGACTCCTCGTGAAACTTGATAGGAGTCCCAGGATTCCTGTGGCACGTGGAAAGGGACCCTTGGTCTCCCGCCTCAGCTGGAGAGGCGTCCCAATTGCCCTGCCAAGCCTCGAGGAGAATTCCGAGTTGTCCCTCACAACTAGGCAGGAGTCCTGATGTCGCTGAACAAACACGTGGGTGGAAGGGCCATCCCCGTCGTAACTCGAGAATATACCCCAGGTTCCCGCCGCAACTCGAGAAAAACCATGAGACTTCCCCCTCGCCCCGAGATGAGGCCCGATTCCCCTGCACTGCGTGCAGAGCAATTTCGTGTTGCACATCACACATGAATGGAGCCTTGATTTCCATGGTGGCACTCCAGAGAAACTGCAAGAACACTGTTTCAAGGCTAGAGGGATCCTGAGGTCACTGTAGCAACACGAAAGAGGTCCGTGGACCAAAAATCAACTCGAGATGAGAGGTTAGTCCCTGGCTTCGACTCCAGAGGAATACCACCTTACCACAAGCACCTCAAGAGGAGGCTTCTCTCAGCTCTAGCTATGTGAGAGGGACCCTGAGTTTGCGGCCTCAAGTGGAATGGACACCGCGATGCCCTGACTCGAAATAAGGCCGGATATCCCTGCAGTGACTTGATTGCAGGCTCGTCTTGCATCTCCCAAGACGAAAGGATGTCTGAATCCCCTGTGGAGACCACAGAAAAAGACCTAGTTCCCAACATCATCGCGACCGGAGGCCTCACATCCTTTGAAAACTCCAGAGGTACGCGGAGATCAGTGCCTCCAAAGGAGACGATGCCTGACTCCTCGTGAAACTTTATAGGAGTCCCAGGATTCCTGTGGCACGTGTAAAGGGACCCTTGGTCTCCCGCCTCAGCTGGAGAGGCGTCCCAATTGCCCTGCCAAGCCTCGAGGAGAGTCCCGAGTTGTCCCTCACAACTAGGCAGGAGTCCTGATGTCGCTGAACAAACACGTGGGTGGAAGGGCTATCCCCGTCGTAACTCGAGAATATACCCCAGGTTCCCGTCGCAACTCGAGAAAAACCATGAGACTTCCCCCTCGCCCCGAGATGAGGCCCGATTCCCCTGCACTGCGTGCAGAGCAATTTCGTGTTGCACATCACACATGAATGGAGCCTTGATTTCCTTGATAGCACTCCAGAGAAACTGCAAGAACACTGTTTCAAGGCTAGAGGGATCCTGACGTCACTGTAGCCACACGAAAGAGCTCCGTGGCCCAAAAATCAACTCGAGATGAGAGGTTAGTCCCTGGATTCGACTCCAGAGGAATACCACCTTACCACAACCACCTCAAGAGGAGGCTTCTCTCAGCTCTAGGTATGTGAGAGGGACCCTGAGTTTGCGGCCTCAAGTGGAATGGACACCGCGATGCCCTGACTCGAAATAAGGCCGGATATCCCTGCAGTGACTTGAATGCAGGCTCGTCTTGCATCTCCCAAGATGAAAGGATGTCTGAATCCCCTGTGGAGACCTCAGAGAAAGATCTAGTTCCCCACCTCATCGCGACCGGAGGCCTCACATCCTTTGAAAACTCCAGAGGTACGCGGAGATCAGTGCCTCCAGAGGAGACGATGCCTGACTCCTCGTGAAACTTGATAGGAGTCCCAGGATTCCTGTGGCACATAGAAAGGGACCCTTGGTCTCCCGCCTCAGCTGGAGAGGCGTCCCAATTGCCCTGCCAAGCCTCGAGGATAATCCTGAGTTGTCCCTCGCAACTAGGCAGGAGTCCTGACGTCGCTGAACAAACACGTGGCTGGAAGGTCCATCCCCGTCATAACTCGAGAATATACCGCAGGGTCCCGCCGCAACTCGAGAAAAACCATGAGACTTCCCCCTCGCCGCGAGATGAGGCTCGATTCTCCTGCACTGCATGCAGAGCAATTCCGTGTTGCACATCAAACATGGAAGGAGCCTTGATTTCCTTGATGGCACTCCAGAGAAACCCCAAGAACACTGTTTCAAGGCTAGAGGGATCCTGAGGTTACTGTAGCAACACGAAAGAGGTTCGTGGACCAAAAATCAACTCGAGATGAGAGGTTAGTCCCTGGCTTCGACTCCAGAGGAATACCACCTTACCACAAGCACCTCAAGAGGAGGCTTCTCTCAGCTCTAGCTATGTGAGAGGGACCCTGAGTTTGCGGCCTCAAGTGGAATGGACACTGCGATGCCCTGACTCGAAATAAGGCCGGATATCCCTGCAGTGAATTGAATGCAGCCACATCTTGCATCTCTCAAGATGAAAGGATGTCTGAATCCCCTGTGGAGACCACAGAGAAAGACCTAGTTCCCCACCTCATCGTGACCGGAGGCCTCACATCCTTTGAAAATTCCAGAGGTACGCGGAGATCAGTGCCTCCAAAGGAGACGATGCCTGACTCCTCGTGAAACTTGATAGGAGTCCCAGGATTCCTCTGCACTTGGAAAGGGACCCTTGGTCTCCCGCCTCAGCTGGAGAGGCGTCCCAATTGCCCTGCCAAGCCTCGAGGAGAATCCCGAGTTGTCCCTCGCAACTAGGCAGGAGTCCTGACGTCGCTGAACAAACACTTGGCTGGAAAGGCCATCCCCGTCATAACTCGAGAATATACCCCAGGGTCCCGCCGCAACTCGAGAAAAACCATGAGACTTCCCCCTCGCTGCGAGATGAGGCCCGATTCCACTGCACTGCGTGCAGAGCAATTCCGTGTTGCACATCACACATGAAAGGAGCCTTGATTTCCTTGATGGCAATCCAGAGAAACCTCAAGAACACTGTTTCAAGGCTACAGGGATCCTGAGGTCACTGTAGCAACACGAAAGAGCTCCATGGACCAAAAATCAACTCGAGATGAGAGGTTAGTCCCTGGCTTCGACTCCAGAGGAATACCACCTTACCACAAGCACCTCAAGAGGAGGCTTCTCTCAGCTCTAGGTATGTGAGAGGGACCCTGAGTTTGCGGCCTCAAGTGGAATGGACACTGCGATGCCCTGACGCGAAATAAGGCCGGATATCCCTGCAGTGACTTGAATGCAGGCTCGTCTTGCATCTCCCAAGATGAAAGGATGTCTGAATCCCCTGTGGAGACCTCAGAGAAAGATCTAGTTCCCCACCTCATCGCGACCGGACGCCTCACATCCTTTGAAAACTGCAGAGGTACGCGGAGATCAGTGCCTCCAAAGGAGACGATGCCTGACTCCTCGTGAAACTTGATAGGAGTCCCAGGATTCCTGTGGCACGTGGAAAGGGACCCTTGGTCTCCCGCCTCAGCTGGAGAGGCGTCCCAATTGCCCTGCCAAGCCTGGAGGAGAATCCCGAGTTGTCCCACGCCACTAGGCAGGAGTCCTGACGTCGCTGAACAAACACTTGGCTGGAAGGGCCATCCCCGTCATAACTCGAGAATATACCACAGGGTCCCGCCGCAACTCGAGAAAAACCATGAGACTTCCCCCTCCCCGCGAGATGAGGCTCGATTCTCCTGCACTGCATGCAGAGCAATTCCGTGTTGCACATCAAACATGGAAGGAGCCTTGATTTCCTTGATGGCACTCCAGAGAAACCCCAAGAACACTGTTTCAAGGCTAGAGGATCCTGAGGTTACTGTAGCAGCACGAAAGAGCTCCGTTGACCAAATATCAACTCGAGATGAGAGGTTAGTCCCTGGTTTCGACTCCAGAGGAATACCACCTTACCACAAGCACCTCAAGAGGAGGCTTCTCTCAGCTCTTGCTATGTGCTGAGTTTGCGGCCTCAAGTGGAATGGATACCGCGATGCCCTGACTCGAAATAAGGCCGGATATCCTTGCAGTGACTTGAATGCAGGCTCATCTTGCCTCTCCCAAGACGAAAGGATGTCTGAATCCCCTGTGGAGACCACAGAAAAAGACCTAGTTCCCCACCTCATCGCGAACGGAGGCCTCACATTCTTTGAAAACTCCAGAGGTACGCGGAGATCAGTGCCTCCAAAGGAGACGATGCCTGACTCCTCGTGAAACTTGATAGGAGTCCCAGGATTCCGGTGGCACGTGGAAAGGGACCCTTGGTCTCCCGCCTCAGCTGGAGAGGCGTCCCAATTGCCCTGCAAAGCCTCGAGGAGAATCCCGAGTTGTCCCTCGCAACTAGGCAGGAGTCCTGACGTCGCTGAACAAACACGTGGCTGGAAGGGCCATCCCCGTCGTAACTCGAGAATATACCCCAGGTTTCCGCTGTAACTCGAGGAAAACCATGAGACTTCCCCCTCGCCGCGAGATGAGGCCCGATTAAACTACACTGCGTGCAGAGCAATGCAGTGTTGCACATCACACATGAAAGGAGCCTTGATTTCCTTGATGGCACTCCGGAGAAACCCCAAGAACACTGTTTCAAGGCTAGAGGGATCCAGAGGTCACTGTAGCCACACGAAAGAGCTCCGTGGACCAATAATCAACTCGAGATCAGAGGTCAGTCCCTGGCTTCGACTCCAGAGGAATACCAGCTTAACACAAGCACCTCAAGAGGAGGGTTCTCTCAGCTCTAGGTATGTGAGAGGGACCCTGAGTTTGCGGCCTCAAGTGGAATGGACACCGCGATGCCCTGACTCGAAATAAGGCCGGATATCCCTGCAGTGACTTGAATGCAGGCTCGTCTTGCATCTCCCAAGACGAAAGGATGTCTGAATCCCCTGTGGAGACCACAGAGAAAGACCTAGTTCCCCACCTCATCGCGACCGGAGGCCTCACATCCTTTGAAAACTTCAGAGGAACACGGAGATCAGTGCCTCCAAAGCAGACGATGCCTGACTCCTCGTGAAACTTGATAGGAGTCCCAGGATTCCTGCGGCACGTGGAAAGGGACCCTTGGTCTCCCGCCTCAGCTGGAGAGGCGTCCCAATTGCCCTGCCAAGCCTCGAGGAGAATCCCGAGTTGTCCCTCGCAACTAGGCAGGAGTCCTGACGTCGCTGAACAAACACGTGGGTCGAAGGGCCATCCTCGTCATAACTCGAGAATATACCCCAGAGTCCCGCCGCAACTCGAGAAAAACCATGAGAGTTCCCCCTCGCCTCTAGATGAGGCTCGATTCTCCTGCACTGCATGCAGAGCAATTCCGTGTTGCACATCAAACATGAAAGGAGCCTTGATTTCCTTGATGGCACTCCAGAGAAACCCCAAGAACACTGTTTCAAGGCTAGAGGGATCCTGAGGTCACTGTAGCAACACGAAAGAGCTCCGTGGACCAAAAATCAACTCGAGATGAGAGGTTAGTCCCTGGCTTCGACTCCAGAGGAATACCACCTTACCACAAGCACCTCAAGAGGAGGCTTCTCTCAGCTCTAGGTATGTGAGAGGGACCCTGAGTTTGCGGCCTCAAGTGGAATGGACACTGCGATGCCCTGACGCGAAATAAGGCCGGATATCCCTGCAGTGACTTGAATGCAGGCTCGTCTTGCATCTCCCAAGATGAAAGGATGTCTGAATCCCCTGTGGAGACCTCAGAGGAAGATCTAGTTCCCCACCTCATCGCGACCGGACGCCTCACACCCTTTGAAAACTGCAGAGGTACGCGGAGATCAGTGCCTCCAAAGGAGACGATGCCTGACTCCTCGTGAAACTTGATAGGAGTCCCAGGATTCCTGTGGCACATGGAAAGGGACCCTTGGTCTCCCGCCTCAGCTGGAGAGATGTCCCAAAGGCCCTGCCAAGCCTCGAGGAGAATCCCGAGTTGTCCCTCGCAACTAGGCAGGAGTCCTGACGTCGCTGGACAAACACTTGGCTGGAAGGGCCATCCCCGTCATAACTCGAGAATATACCACAGGGTCCCGCCGCAACTCGAAAAAAACCATGAGACTTCCCCCTCGCCGCGAGATGAGGCTCGATTCTCCTGCACTGCATGCAGAGCAATTCCGTGTTGCACATCAAACATGGAAGGAGCCTTGATTTCCTTGATGGCACTCCAGAGAAACCCCAAGAACACTGTTTCAAGGCTAGAGGATTCTGAGGTTACTGTAGCAACACGAAAGAGGTTCGTGGACCAAAAATCAACTCGAGATGAGAGGTTAGTCCCTGGCTTCGACTCCAGAGGAATACCACCTTACCACAAGCACCTCAAGAGGAGGCTTCTCTCAGCTCTAGGTATGTGAGAGGGACCCTGATTTTGCGGACTCAAGTGGAATGGACACTGCGATGCCCTGACGCAAAATAAGGCCGGATGTCCCTGCAGTGACTTGAATGCAGGCTCGTCTTGCATCTCCTCAGATGAAAGGATGTCTGAATCCCCTGTGGAGACCACAGAGAAAGACCTAGTTCCCCACCTCATCGCGACCGGAGGCCTCACATCCTTTGAAAACTCCAGAGGTACGCGGAGATCTGTGCCTCCAAAGGAGACGATGCCTGACTCCTCGTGAAATTTGATAGGAGTCCCAGGATTCCTGTGGCACATGGAAAGGGACCCTTGGTCTCCCGTCTCAGATGGAGAGGCGTCCCAATTGCCCTGCCAAGCCTCGAGGAGAATCCCGAGTTGTCCCTCGCAACTAGGCAGGAGTCCTTACGTCGCTGAACAAACACGTGGGTGGAAGGGCCATCCCCGCCGTAACTCGAGAATATACCCCATGTTCCCGCCGCAAGTCGAGAAACAACATGAGACTTCCCCCTCGCCGCGAGAAGAGACCTGATTCCCCTGCCCTGCGTGCAGAGCAATTCCGTGTTGCACATCAAACATGAAAGGAGCCTTGATTTCCTTGATGGCACTCCAGAGAAACCCCAAGAACACTGTTTCAAGGCTAGAGGGATCCTGAGGTCACTGTAGCAGCACCAAAGAGCTCCGTGGACCAAAAATCAACTCAAGATGAGAGGTTAGTCCCTGGCTTCGACTCCAGAGGAATACCACCTTACCACAAGCACCTCAAGAGGAGGCTTCTCTCAGCTCTAGCTATGTGCTGAGTTTGCAGCCTCAAGTGGAATGGATACCGCGATGCCCTGACTCGAAATAAGGCCGGATATCCATGCAGTGACTTGAATGCAGGCTCGTCTTGCATCTCCCAAGACGAAAGGATGTCTGAATCCCCTGTGGAGACCACAGAAAAAGACCTAGTTCCCCACCTCATCGCGAACGGAGGCCTCACATCCTTTGAAAACTCCAGAGGTACGCGGAGATCAGTGCCTCCAAAGGAGACGATGCCTGACTCCTCGTGAAACTTGATAGGAGTCCCAGGATTCCGGTGGCACGTGGAAAGGGACCCTTCGTCTCCCGCCTCAGCTGGAGAGGCGTCCCAATTGCCCTGCAAAGCCTCGAGGAGAATCCCGAGTTGTCCCTCGCAACTAGGCAGGAGTCCTGACGTCGCTGAACAAACACGTGGCTGGAAGGGCCATCCCCGTCGTAACTCGAGAATATACCCCAGGTTTCCGAGGCAACTCGAGGAAAACCATGAGACTTCCCCCTAGCCGCGAGATGAGGCCCGATTCCCCTGCACTGCGTGCAGAGCAATTCAGTGTTGCACATCACACATGAAAGGAGCCTTGATTTCCTTGATGGCACTCCAGAGAAACCCCAAGAACACTGTTTCAAGGCTAGAGGGATCCTGAGGTCACTGTAGCACCAAGAAAGAGCTCCGTGGACCAATAATCAACTCGAGATGAGAGGTCAGTCCCTGGCTTCGACTCCAGAGGAATACCAGCTTAACACAAGCACCTCAAGAGGAGGGTTCTCTCAGCTCTAGGTATGTGAGAGGGACCCTGAGTTTGCGGCCTCAAGTGGAATGGACACCGCGATGCCCTGACTCGAAATAAGGCCGGATATCCCTGCAGTGACTTGAATGCAGGCTCGTCTTGCATCTCCCAAGACGAAAGGATGTCTGAATCCCCTGTGGAGACCACAGAAAAAGACCTAGTTCCCCACCTCATCGCGACCGGAGGCCTCACATCCTTTGAAAACTCCAGAGGTACGCGGAGATCAGTGCCTCCAAAGGAGACGATGCCTTACTCCTCGTGAAACTTGATAGGAGTCCCAAGATTCCTGTGGCACGTGGAAAGGGACCCTTGGTCTCCCGCCTCAGCTGGAGAGGCGTCCCAATTGCCCTGCCAAGCCTCGAGGAGAATCCCGAGTTGTCCCTCGCAACTAGCCAGGAGTACTGACGTCGCTGAAGAAACACGTGTGTGGAAGGGACATCCCCGTCGTAACTCGAGAATATACCCCAGGTTCCCGCCGCAACTCTAGAAAAACCATGAGACTTCCCACTCGCCGCGAGATGAGGCCCGATTCCCCTGCACTGCGTGCAGAGCAATTCCGTGTTGCACATCACACATGAAAGGAGCCTTGATTTCCATGGTGGCACTCCAGAGAAACCCCAAGAACACTGTTTCAAGGCTGGAGGGATCCTGAGGTCACTGTAGCAACACGAAAGAGCTCCGTGGACCAAAAATCAACTCGAGATGAGAGGTTAGTCCCTGGCTTCGACTCCAGAGGAATACCACCTTACCACAAGCACCTCAAGAGGAGGCTTCTCTCAGCTCTGGCTATGTGAGAGGCACCCTGAGTTTGCGGTCTAAAGTGCAATGGACACCGCGATGCCCTGACTCGAAATAAGGCCGGATATCTCTGCAGTGACTTGAATGCAGGCTCGGCTTGCATCTCCCAAGATGAAAGGATGACTGAATCCCCTGTGGAGACCACAGAGAAAGACCTAGTTCCCCACCTCATCGCGACCGGAGACCTCACATTCTTTGAAAACTACAGAGGTACACGGAGATCAGTGCCTCCAAAGGAGACGATGCCTGACTCCTCGTGAAACTTGATAGGAGTCCCAGGATTCCTGTGGCACGTGGAAAGGGACCCTTGGTCTCCCGCCTCAGATTGAGAGGAGTCCCAATTGCCCTGCCAAGCCTCGAGGAGAATCCCGAGTTGTCCCTCGCAACTAGGCAGGAGTCTTGACGTCACTGAACAAACACGTGTGTGGAAGGGCCATCCCCGTCGTAACTCGAGAATATACCCCAGGTTCCCACCGCAACTCGAGAAAAACCATGAGACTTCCCCCTCGCCCCGAGATGAGACCCGATTCCCCTGCACTGCGTGCAGAGCAATTCCGTGTTGCAAATCACACATGAAAGGAGCCTTGATTTCCTTGATGGCACTCCAGAGAATCCCCAAGAACACTGTATCAAGGCTAGAGGGATCCTGAGGTCACTGTAGCCACACGAAAGAGCTCCGTGGACCAAAAATCAACACGAGATGAAAGGTTAGTCCCTGGTTTCGACTCCAGAAGAATATCACCTTACCAGAAGCACCTCAAGAGGAGGTTTCTCTCAGCTCTAGGTATGTGAGAGGGACCCTGACTTGCGGCCTCAAGTGGAATGGACACCGCGATGCCCTGACTCGAAATAATGCCGGATATCCCTGCAGTGACTTGAATGCAGGCTCGTCTTGCATCTCCAAAGACGAAAGGATGTCAGACTCCCCTGTGGAGACCACAGAGAAAGACCTAGTTCCCCACCTCATCGCGACCGTAGGCCTCACATCATTTGAAAATTCCAGAGGTACGCGGAGATCAGTGCCTCCAAAGGAGACGATGCCTGACTCCTCGTGAAACTTGATAGGAGTCCCAGGATTCCTGTGGCACGTGGAAAGGGACCCTTGGTCTCCCGCCTCAGCTGGAGAGGCGTCCCAATTGCCCTGCCAAGCCTCGAGGAGAATCCCGAGTTGTCCCTCACAACTAGGCAGGAGTCCTGACGTCGCTGAACAAACACGTGTGTGGAAGGGCCATCCCCGTCGTAACTCGAGAATATACCCCAGGTTCCTGCCGCAACTCGAGAAAAACCATGAGACTTCCCCCTCGCCGCGAGATGAGGCCCGATTCTTCTACACTACGTGCAGAGCAATTCCGTGTTGCACATCACACATGAAAGGAGCCTTGATTTCCTTGATGGCACTCCAGAGAAAACCCAAGAACACCGTTTCAAGGCTAGAGGGATCCTGAGGTCACTGTAGCAACAAGAAAGAGTTCCGTGGACCAAACATCAACTCGAGATGAGAGGTTAGTCCCTGGCTTCGACTCCAGAGCAATACCACCTTACCAGAAGCACCTCAAGAGGAGGCTTCTCTCACCTCTAGCTATGTGAGAGGGACCCTGAGTTTGCGGCGTCAAGTGGAATGGACACCGCGATGCCCTGACTCGAAATGAGGCCGGATATCCCTGCAGTGACTTAAATGCAGGCTCGTTTTGCATCTCCCAAGACGAAAGGATGTCTGAATCCCCTGTGGAGACCACAGAGAAAGACATAGTTCCCCACTTCATCGCGACCGGAGGGCTCACATCCTTTGAAAACTCCAGAGGTACGCGGAGATCAGTGCCTCCAAAGGAGACGATGCCTGACTCCTCGTGAAACTTGATAGGAGTCCCAAGATTCCTGTGGCACGTGGAAAGGGACACTTGGTCTCCCCCCTCAGCTGGAGAGGCGTCCCAATTGCCCTGTCAAGCCTCGAGGAGAATCCCGAATTTCCCTCGCAACTAGGCAGGAGTCCTGACGTCGCTGAACAAGCACGTGTTTGTAAGGGCCATCCCCGTCGTAACTTGAGAATATACCCCAGGTTCCCACCGCAACTTGAGAAAAACCATGAGACTTCCCCCTCGCCGAAAAATGAGGCCCGATACCATGCACTTCGTGCAGAACAATTCCCTGTTGCACATCACACATGAAAGGAGCCTTGATTTCCTTGATGGCACTCCAGAGAAACCCCAAGAACACTGTTTCAAGGCAAGAGGGAAACTGAGGTCACTGTAGCAACACGAAAGAGCTCTGTGGACCAAGAATCAACTCGAGATGAGAGGTTAGTCCCTGGCTTCGACTCCAGAGGAATACCACCTTACCACAAGCACCTCACGAGGAGGCTTCTCTCAGCTCTAGGTATGTGAGAGGGACCCTGAGATTGCGGCCTCAAGTGGAATGGACACCGCGATTCCCTGACTCGATATAAGGCCGGATATCCCTGCAGTGACTTGAATGCAGGCTTGTCTTGCATCTCCCAAGATGAAAGGATGACTGAATCCCCTGTGGAGACCACAGAGAAAGACCTAGTTCCCCACCTCATCGCGACCGGAGGCCTCACATCCTTTGAAAACTCCAGAGGTACACGGAGATCAGTGCCTCCAAAGGAGACGATGCCTGACTCCTCGTGAAACTTGATAGGAGTCCCAGGATTCCTGTGGCACGTGGAAAGGGACCCTTGGTCTCCCGCCTCAGATTGAGAGGAGTCCCAATTGCCCTGCCAAGCCTCGAGGAGAATCCCGAGTTGTCCCTCGCAACTAGGCAGGAGTCTTGACGTCACTGAACAAACACGTGTGTGGAAGGGCCATCCCCGTCGTAACTCGAGAATATACCCCAGGTTCCCGCCGCAACTCGAGAAAAACCATGAGACTTCCCCCTCGCCGCCAGATGAGGCCCGATTCCCCTGCACTGCGTGCAGAGCAATTCCGTGTTGCACATCACACATGAAAGGAGCCTTGATTTCCTTTTGGCACTCCAGGGAAACCCCAAGAACACTGTTTCAAGGTAGAGGGATCCTGAGGTCGCTGTAGCCACACAAAAGAGCTCCGAGGACAAAAAATCAACTCGAGTTGAGTGGTTAGTCCCTGGCTTCGACTCCAGAGGAATACCACCTTACCACAAGCACCTCAAGAGGAGGCTTCTCTCAGCTCTAGATATGTGAGAGGGACCCTGAGTTTGCGGCCTCAAGTGAAATGGACACCGTGATGCCCTGACTCGAAATAAGGCCGAATATCCCTGCAGTGACTTGAATGCAGGCTCGTCTTGCATCTCCCAAGACGAAAGGATGTCTGAATCCCCTGTGGAGACCAGAGAGAAAGACCTACTTCGCCACCTCATCGCGACCGTAGGCCTCACATCCTTTGAAAATTCCAGAGGTACGCGGAGATCAGTGCCTCCAAAGGAGACGATGCCTGACTCCTCGTGAAACTTGATAGGAGTCCCAGGATTCCTGTGGCACGTGGAAAGGGACCCTTGGTCTCCCGCCTCAGCTGGAGAGGCGTCCCAATTGCCCTGCCAAGCCTCGAGGAGAATCCCGAGTTGTCCCTCGCAACTAGGCAGGAGTCCTGATGTCGCTGAACAAACACGTGTGTGGAAGGGCCATCCCCGTCGTAACTCGAGAATATACCCCAGGTTCCTGCCGCAACTCGAGAAAAACCATGAGACTTCCCCCTCGCCGCGAGATGAGGCCCGATTCTTCTACACTGCGTGCAGAGCAATTCCGTGTTGCACATCACACATGAAAGGAGCCTTGATTTTCTTGATGGCACTCCAGAGAAAACCCAAGAACACTGTTTCAAGGCTAGAGGGATCCTGAGGTCACTGTAGCAACAAGAAAGAGCTCCGTGGATCAAAAATCAACTCGAGATGAGAGGTTAGTCCCTGGCTTCGACTCCAGAGCAATACCACCTTACCACAAGCACCTCAAGAGGAGGCTTCTCTCAGCTCTAGCTATGTGAGAGGGACCCTGAGTTTGCGGCGTCAAGTGGAATGGACACCGCGATGCCCTGACTCGAAATGAGGCCGGATATCCCTGCAGTGACTTAAATGCAGGCTCGTCTTGCAACTCCCAAGACGAAAGGATGTCTGAATCCCCTGTGGAGACCACAGAGAAAGACATAGTTCCCCACTTCATCGCGACCGGAGGGCTCACATCCTTTGAAAACTCCAGAGGTACGCGGAGATCAGTGCCTCCAAAGGAGACGATGCCTGACTCCTCGTGAAACTTGATAGGAGTCCCAAGATTCCTGTGGCACGTGGAAAGGGACACTTGGTCTCCTGCCTCAGCTGGAGAGGCGTCCCAATTGCCCTGCCAAGCCTCGAGGAGAATCCCGAATTTCCCTCGCAACTAGGCAGGAGTCCTGACGTCGCTGAACAAGCACGTGTTTGTAAGGGCCATCCCCGTCGTAACTCGAGAATATACCCCAGATTCCCACCGCAACTCGAGAAAAACCATGAGACTTCCCCCACGCCGAAAAATGAGGCCCGATACCATGCACTTCGTGCAGAGCAATTCCCTGTTGCACATCACACATGAAAGGAGCCTTGATTTCCTTGATGGCACTCCAGAGAAACCCCAAGAACACTGTTTCAAGGCTAGAGGGAAACTGAAGTCACTGTAGCAACACGAAAGAGCTCTGTGGACCAAGAATCAACTCGAGATGAGAGGTTAGTCCCTGGCTTCGACTCCAGAGGAATCCCACCTTACCACAAGCACCTCAAGAGGAGGCTTCTCTCAGCTCTAGCTATGTGAGAGGGACCCTGAGTTTGCGGCCTCAAGTGGAATGGACACCGCGATGCCCTGACTCGATATAAGGCCGGATATCCCTGCAGTGACTTGAATGCAGGCTCGTCTTGCATCTCCCAAGATGAAAGGATGACTGAATCCCCTGTGGAGACCACAGAGAAAGACCTAGTTCCCCACCTCATCGCGACCGGAGGCCTCACATCCTTTGAAAACTCCAGAGGTACGCGGAGATCAGTGCCTCCTAAGGAGACGATGCCTGACTCCTCGTGAAACTTGATAGGAGTCCCAGGATTCCTGTGGCACGTGGAAAGGGACCCTTGGTCTCCCGCCTCAGATTGAGGGGAGTCCCAATTGCCCTGCCAAGCCTCGAGGAGAATCCCGAGTTGTCCCTCGCAACTAGGCAGGAGTCTTGACGTCACTGAACAAACACGTGTGTGGAAGGGTCATCCCCGTCGTAACTCGAGAATATACCCCAGGTTCCCGCCGCAACTCGAGAAAAACCATGAGACTTCCCCCTCGCCGCAAGATGAGGCCCGATTCCCCTGCACTGCGTGCAGAGCAATTCCGTGTTGCACATCACACATGAAAGGAGCCTTGATTTCCTTGATGGCACTCCAGAGAAACCCCAAGAACACTGTTTCAAGGCTAGAGGGATCCTCAGGTCACTGTAGCCACACGAAAGAGCTCCGTGGACCAAAAATCAACTCGAGATGAGAGGTTAGTCCCTGGCTTCGACTCCAGAAGAATATCACCTTACCAGAAGCACCTCAAGAGGAAGTTTCTCTCAGCTCTAGATATGTGAGAGGGACCCTGATTTGCGGCCTTAAGTGGAATGGACACCGCGATGCTCTGACTCGAAATAAGGCCGGATATCCCTGCAGTGACTTGAATGCAGGCTCGTCTTGCATCTCCCAAGACGAAAGGATGTCTGAATCCCCTGTGGAGACCACAGAAAAAGAACTATTTCCCCACCTCATCGCGACCGGAGGCCTCACATTCTTTGAAAACTCCAGAGGTACGCGGAGATCAGTGCCTCCAAAGGAGACGATGCCTGACTCCTCGTGAAAATTGATAGGAGTCCCAGGATTCCTGTGTCACGGGGAAAGGGACCCTTGGTCTCCCGCCTCAGCTGGAGAGGCGTCCCAATTGCCCTGCCAAGCCTCGAGGAGAATCCCGAGTTTTCCCTCACAACTAGGCAGGAGTCCTGACGCGGCTGAACAAAGACGTGTGTGTAAGGGCCATCCCCGTCGTAACTCCAGAATATACACCAGGTTCCCGACGCAACTCGAGAAAAACCATGAGACTTCCCCCTCGCCGCGAGATGAGGCCCGATTCCCCAGCACTGCGTGCAGAGCAATTCCGTCTTGCACATCACACATCAAAGGAGCCTTGATTTCCTTGATGGCACTCCAGAGAAACCCCAAGAACACTGTTTCAAGGTAGAGGGATCCTGAGGTCCCTGTAGCCACACAAAAGAGCTCCGTGGACAAAAAATCAACTCGAGTTGAGAGGTTAGTCCCTGGCTTCGACTCCAGAGGAATACCACCTTACCACAAGCACCTCAAGAGGAGGCTTCTCTCAGCTCTAGATATGTGAGAGGGACCCTGAGTTTGCGGCCTCAAGTGGAATGGACACCGTGATGCCCTGACTCGAAATAAGGCCGAATATCCCTGCAGTGACTTGAATGCAGGCTCGTCTTGCATCTCCCAAGACGAAAGGATGTCTGAATCCTCTGTGGAGACCACAAGGAAACCTACTTCCCCACCTCATCGCGAACGGAGGAGTCACATCCTTTGAAAACTCCAGAGGTACGCTGAGATCTGTGCCTCCAAAGGAGACGATGCCTGACTCCTCGTGAAACTTGATAGGAGTCCCAGGATTCCTGTGGCACGTGGAAAGGGACCCTTGGTCTCCCGCCTCAGCTGGAGAGGCGTCCCAATTGCCCTGTCAAGCCTCGAGGAGAATCCCGAGTTGTCCCTCGCAACTAGGCAGGAGTCCTGCCGTCGCTGAACAAACACGTGGATGGAAGGGACATCCCCGTCGTAACTCGAGAATATACCCCAGGTTCACACAGCAACTCGAGAAAAACCATGAGACTTCCCCCTCGCCGAAAAATGACCACCGATACCGTGCACTTCGTGCAGAGCAATTCCCTGTTGCACATCACACATGAAAGGAACCTTGATTTCCTTGATGGCACTCCAGAGAAACCCCAAGAACACTGTTTCAAGGCTAGAGGGAAACTGAGGTCACTGTAGCAACACGAAAGAGCTCCGTGGACCAAGAATCAACTCGAGATGAGAGGATAGTCCTTGGTTTCGACTCCAGAAGAATACCACCTTACCACAAGCACCTCAAGAGGAGGCTTCTCTCAGCTCTAGGTATGTGAGAGGGACCCTGAGTTTGCGGCCTCAAGTGGAATGGACACCGCGATGCCCTGACTCGATATAAGGCCGGATATCCTTGAAGTGACTTGAATGCAGGCTCGTCTTGCATCTCCCAGGACGAAAGGATGTCTGAATCCCCTGTGGAGACCACAGAGAAAGACCTAGTTCCCAACCTCATCGCGACCGGAGGCCTCACATCCTTTGAAAATTACAGAGGTACACGGAGATCAGTGCCTCCAAAGGAGACGATGCCTGACTCCTCGTGAAACTTGATAGGAGTGCCAGGAGTCCTGTGGCACGTGGAAAGGGATCCTTGGTCTCCCGCCTCAGATTGAGAGGAGTCCCAATTGCCCTGCCAAGCCTCGAGGAGAATCCCGAGTTGTCCCTCGCAACTAGCCAGGAGTCTTGACGTCGCTGAACAAACACGTGTGTGGAAGGGCCATCCCCGTCGTAACTCGAGAATATACCCCAGGTTCCCGCCGCAACTCGAGAAAAAGCATGAGACTTCTCCCTCACCGCGAGATGAGACCCGATTCCCCTGCACTGCATGCAGAGCAATTCCGTGTTGCAAATCACACATGAAAGGAGCCTTGATTTCCTTGATGGCACTCCAGAAAATCCCCAAGAACACTGTTTCAAGGCTAGAGGGATCCTGAGGTCACTGTAGCCACACGAAAGAGCTCCGTGGACCAAAAATCAACTCGAGATGAGAGGTTAGTCCCTGGCTTCGACTCCAGAAGAATATCACCTTACCAGAAGCACCTCAAGAGGAGGCTTCTCTCAGCTCTAGGTATGTGAGAGGGACCCTGACTTGCGGCCTCAAGTGGAATGGACACCGCAATGCCCTGACTCGAAATAAGGCCGGATATCCCTGCAATGACTTGAATGCAGGCTCGTCTTGCATCTCCCAAGACGAAAGGATGTCTGACTCCCCTGTGGAGACCACAGAAAAAGAACTAGTTCCCCACCTCATCGCGACCGGAGGCCTCACAATCTTTGAAAACTCCAGAGGTACTCGGAGATCAGTGCCTCCAAAGGAGACGATGCCTGACTCCTCGTGAAAATTGATAGGAGTCCCAGGATTCCTGTGGCACGGGGAAAGGGACCCTTGGTCTCCCGCCTCAGCTGGAGAGGCGTCCCAATTGCCCTGCCAAGCCTCGAGGAGAATCCCGAGTTGTCCCTCGCAACTAGGCAGGAGTCCTGACGTCGCTGAACAAACACGTGGGTGGAAGGGCCATCCCCGTCGTAACTCGAGAATATACCCTAGGTTCCCGCCGCAACTCGAGAAAAACCATGAGACTTCCCCCTCGCCGCAAGATGAGGCCCGATTCCCCTGCACTGCATGCAGAGCAATTCCGTGTTGCACATCACACATCAAAGGAGCCTTGATTTCCTTGATGGCACTCCAGAGAAACCCCAAGAACACTGTTTCAAGGTAGAGGGACCCTGAGGTTCCTGTAGCCACAGAAAAGAGCTCCGTGGACAAAAAATCAACTCGAGTTGAGAGGTTAGTCCCTGGCTTCGACTCCAGAGGAATACCACCTTACCACAAGCACCTCAAGAGGAGGCTTCTCTCAGCTCTAGGTATGTGAGAGGGACCCTGAGTTTGCGGCCTCAAGTGGAATGGACACCGTGATGCCCTGACTCGAAATAAGGCCGAATATCCCTGCAGTGACTTGAATGCAGGCTCGTCTTGCATCTCCCAAGACGAAAGGATGTCTGAATCCTCTGTGGAGACCACAAGGAAACCTACTTCCCCAAGTCATCGCGACCGGAGGACTCACATCCTTTGAAAACTCCAGAGGTACGCGGAGATCTGTGCCTCCAAAGGAGACGATGCCTGACTCCTCTTGAAACTTGATAGGAGTCCCAGGATTCCTGTGGCACATGGAAAGGGACCCTTGGTCTCCCGCCTCAGCTGGAGAGGCGTCCTAATTGCCCTGCCAAGCCTCGAGGAGATTCCCGAGTTGTCCCTCGCAACTAGGCAGGAGTCCTGACGTCGCTGAACAAACACGTGTGTGGAAGGGCCATCCCCGTCGTAACTCGAGAATATACCCCAGGTTCCCGCCGCAACTCGAGAAAAACCATGAGACTACCCCCTCGCCGCGAGATGAGGCCCGATTCCCCTGCACTGCGTGCAGAGCAATTCCGTGTTACACATCACACATGAAAGGAGCCTTGATTTCCTTGATGGCACTCCAGAGAAACCCCAAGAACACTGTTTCAAGGCTAGAGGGATCCTGAGGTCACTGTAGCAACAAGAAAGAGCTCCGTGGACCAAAAATCAACTCGAGATGAGAGGTTAGTCCCTGGCTTCGACTCCAGAGGAATACCACCTTACCACAAGCACCTCAAGAGGAGGCTTCTCTCAGCTCTAGATATGTGAGAGGGACCCTGAGTTTGCGGCCTCAAGTGGAATGGACACCGCGATGCCCTGACTCGAAATAAGGCCGAATATCCCTGCAGTGACTTGAATGCAGGCTCGTCTTGCATCTCCCAAGACGAAAGGATATCTGAAACCCCTGTGGACACCACAGAGAAAACCTACTTCCCCACCTCATCGCGTCCGGAGGCCTCACATCCTTTGAAAACTCCAGAGGTACGCGGAGATCAGTGCCTCCAAAGGAGACGATGCCTGACTCCTCGTGAAACTTGATAGGAGTCCCAGGATTCCTGTGGCACGTGGAAAGGGACCCTTGGTCTCCCGTCTCAGCTGGAGAGGCATCCCAATTGCCCTGTCAAGCCTCGAGGAGAATCCCGAGTTGTCCCTCGCAACTAGGCAGGAGTCCTGACGTCGCTGAACAAACACGTGGGTGGAAGGGCCATCCCCGTCGTAACTCGAGAATATACCCCAGGTTCACACAGCAACTCGAGAAAAACCATGAGACTTCCCCCTCGCCGAATAATGACCACCGATACCGTGCACTTCGTGCAGAGCAATTCCCTGTTGCACATCACACATGAAAGGAGCCTTGATTTCCTTGATGGCACTCCAGAGAAACCCCAAGAACACTGTTTCAAGGCTAGAGGGAAACTGAGGTCACTGTAGCAACACGAAAGAGCTCCGTGGACCAAGAATCAACTCGAGATGAGAGGTTAGTCCCTGGCTTCGACTCCAGAGGAATACCACCTTACCACAAGCACCTCAAGAGTAGGCTTCTCTCAGCTCTAGGTATGAGAGAGGGACCCTGAGTTTGCGGCCTCAAGTGAAATGGACACCGCGATGCCCTGACTCGAAATAAGGCCGGATATCCCTGCAGTGACTTGAATGCAGGCTCGTCTTGCATCTCCCAAGACGAAAGGATGTCTGAATACCCTGTGGAGACCACAGAAAAAGAACTAGTTCCCCACCTCATCGCGACCGGAGGCCTCACATTCTTTGAAAACTCCAGAGGTACGCGGAGATCAGTGCCTCCATAGGAGACGATGCCTGACTCCTCATGAAAATTGATAGGAGTCCCAGGATTCCTGTGGCACGGGGAAAGGGACCCTTGGTCTCCCGCCTCAGCTGGAGAGGCGTCCCAATTGCCCTGCCAAGCCTCGAGGAGAATCTCGAGTTGTCCCTCGCAACTAGGCAGGAGTCCTGACGCGGCTGAACAAACACGTGTGTGTAAGGGCCATCCCCGTCGTAACTCGAGAATATACCCCAGGTTCCCGACGCAACTCGAGAAAAACCATGAGACTTCGCCCTCGCCGCGAGATGAGGCCCGATTCACCTGCACTGCGTGCAGAGCAATTCCGTCTTGCACATCACACATCAAAGGAGCCTTGATTTCCTTGATGGCACTCCAGAGAAACCCCAAGAACACTGTTTCAAGGTAGAGGGATCCTGAGGTCACTGTAGCCACACAAAAGAGCTCCGTGGACAAAAAATCAACTCGAGTTGAGAGGTTAGTCCCTGGCTTCGACTCCAGAGGAGTACCACCTTACCACAAGCACCTCAAGAGGAGGCTTCTCTCAGCTCTAGATATGTGAGAGGGACCCTGAGTTTGCGGCCTCAAGTGGAATGGACACCGCGATGCCCTGACTCGAAATAAGGCCGAATATCCCTGCAGTGACTTGAATGCAGGCTCGTCTTGCATCTCCCAAGACGAAAGGATATCTGAAACCCCTGTGGACACCACAGAGAAAACCTACTTCCCCACCTCATCGCGTCCGGAGGCCTCACATCCTTTGAAAACTCCAGAGGTACGCGGAGATCAGTGCCTCCAAAGGAGACGATGCCTGACTCCTCGTGAAACTTGATAGGAGTCCCAAGATTCCTGTGGCACGTGGAAAGGGACACTTGGTCTCAACCCTCAGCTGGAGAGGCGTCCCAATTGCCCTGTCAAGCCTCGAGGAGAATCCCGAATTTCCCTCGCAACTAGGCAGGAGTCCTGACGTCGCTGAACAAGCACGTGTTTGTAAGGGCCATCCCCGTCGTAACTCGAGAATATACCCCAGGTTCCCACCGCAACTTGAGAAAAACCATGAGACTTCCCCCTCGCCGAAAAATGAGGCCCGATACCATGCATTTCGTGCAGAGCAATTCCCTGTTGCACATCACACATGAAAGGAGCCTTGATTTCCTTGATGGCAGTCCAGAGAAACCCCAAGAACACTGTTTCAAGGCAAGAGGGAAACTGAGGTCACTGTAGCAACACGAAAGAGCTCTGTGGACCAAGAATCAACTCGAGATGAGAGGTTAGTCCCTGGCTTCGACTCCAGAGGAATACCACCTTACCACAAGCACCTCAAGAGGAGGCTTCTCTCAGCTCTAGGTATGTGAGAGGGACCCTGAGTTTGCGGCCTCAAGTGGAATGGACACCGCGATTCCCTGACTCGATATAAGGCCGGATATCCCTGCAGTGACTTGAATGCAGGCTTGTCTTGCATCTCCCAAGATGAAAGGATGACTGAATCCCCTGTGGAGACCACAGAGAAAGACCTAGTTCCCCACCTCATCGCGACCAGAGGCCTCACATCCTTTGAAAACTACAGAGGTACACGGAGATCAGTGCCTCCAAAGGAGACGATGCCTGACTCCTCGTGAAACTTGATAGGAGTCCCAGGATTCCTGTGGCACGTGGAAAGGGACCCTTGGTCTCCCGCCTCAGATTGAGAGGAGTCCCAATTGCCCTGCCAAGCCTCGAGGAGAATCCCGAGTTGTCCCTCGCAACTAGGCAGGAGTCTTGACGTCACTGAACAAACACGTGTGTGGAAGGGCCATCCCCGTCGTAACTCGAGAATATACCCCAGGTTCCCGCCGCAACTCGAGAAAAACCATGAGACTTCCCCCTCGCCGCCAGATGAGGCCCGATTCCCCTGCACTGCATGCAGAGCAATTCCGTGTTGCACATCACACATGAAAGGAGCCTTGATTTCCTTGATGGCACTCCAGGGAAACCCCAAGAACACTGTTTCAAGGTAGAGGGATCCTGAGGTCGCTGTAGCCACACAAAAGAGCTCCGTGGACAAAAAATCAACTCGAGTTGAGAGGTTAGTACCTGGCTTCGACTCCAGAGGAATACCACCTTACCACAAGCACCTCAAGAGGAGGCTTCTCTCAGCTCTAGATATGTGAGAGGGACCCTGAGTTTGCGGCCTCAAGTGAAATGGACACCGTGATGCCCTGACTCGAAATAAGGCCGAATATCCCTGCAGTGACTTGAATGCAGGCTCGTCTTGCATCTCCCAAGACGAAAGGATGTCTGAATCCCCTGTGGAGACCAGAGAGAAAGACCTACTTCGCCACCTCATCGCGACCGTAGGCCTCACATCCTTTGAAAATTCCAGAGGTACGCGGAGATCAGTGCCTCCAAAGGAGACGATGCCTGACTCCTCGTGAAACTTGATAGGAGTCCCAGGATTCCTGTGGCACGTGGAAAGGGACCCTTGGTCTCCCGCCTCAGCTGGAGAGGCGTCCCAATTTCCCTGCCAAGCCTCGAGGAGAATCCCGAGTTGTCCCTCGCAACTAGGCAGGAGTCCTGATGTCGCTGAACAAACACGTGTGTGGAAGGGCCATCCCCGTCGTAACTCGAGAATATACCCCAGGTTCCTGCCGCAACTCGAGAAAAACCATGAGACTTCCCCCTCGCCGCGAGATGAGGCCCGATTCTTCTACACTGCGTGCAGAGCAATTCCGTGTTGCACATCACACATGAAAGGAGCCTTGATTTTCTTGATGGCACTCCAGAGAAAACCCAAGAACACTGTTTCAAGGCTAGAGGGATCCTGAGGTCACTGTAGCAACAAGAAAGAGCTCCGTGGATCAAAAATCAACTCGAGATGAGAGGTTAGTCCCTGGCTTCGACTCCAGAGCAATACCACCTTACCACAAGCACCTCAAGAGGAGGCTTCTCTCAGCTCTAGCTATGTGAGAGGGACCCTGAGTTTGCGGCGTCAAGTGGAATGGACACCGCGATGCCCTGACTCGAAATGAGGCCGGATATCCCTGCAGTGACTTAAATGCAGGCTCGTTTTGCATCTCCCAAGACGAAAGGATGTCTGAATCCCCTGTGGAGACCACAGAGAAAGACATAGTTCCCCACTTCATCGCGACCGGAGGGCTCACATCCTTTGAAAACTCCAGAGGTACGCGGAGATCAGTGCCTCCAAAGGAGACGATGCCTGACTCCTCGTGAAACTTGATAGGAGTCCCAAGATTCCTGTGGCACGTGGAAAGGGACACTTGGTCTCCTGCCTCAGCTGGAGAGGCGTCCCAATTGCCCTGCCAAGCCTCGAGGAGAATCCCGAATTTCCCTCGCAACTAGGCAGGAGTCCTGACGTCGCTGAACAAGCACGTGTTTGTAAGGGCCATCCCCGTCGTAACTCGAGAATATACCCCAGGTTCCCGCCGCAACTCGAGAAAAACCATGAGACTTCCCCCTCGCCGCGAGATGAGGCCCGATTCCCCTGCACTGCGTGCAGAGCAATTCCGTGTTGCACATCACACATGATAGGAGTCCTGATTTCCTTGATGGCACTCCAGAGAAACCCCAAGAACACTGTTTCAAGGCTAGAGGGATCCTGAGGTCACTAGCAACACGAAAGAGCTCCGTGGACCAAAAATCAACTCGAGATGAGAGGTTAGTCCCTGGCTTCGACTCCAGAGGAATACCACCTTACCACAAGCACCTCAAGAGGCGGCTTCTCTCAGCTATAGGTATGTGAGAGGGACCCTGAGTTTGCGGCCTCAAATGGAATGGACACCGCGATGCCCTGACGCGAAATAAGGCCGGATATCCCTGCAGTGACTTGAATGCAGGCTCGTCTTACATTTCCCAAGACGAAAGGATGTCTGACTCCCCTGTGGAGACCACAGAAAAAGAACTAGTTCCCCACCTCATCGCGACCGGAGGCCTCACATTCTTTGAAAACTCCAGAGGTACGCGCAGATCAGTGCCTCCAAAGGAGACGATGCCTGACTCCTCGTGAAACTTGATAGGAGTCCCAGGATTCCTGTGGCACGTGGAAAGGGACCCTTGGTCTCCCCTCTCAGCTGGAGAGGTGTCCCACTTGCCCTGCCAAGCCTCGAGGAGAATCCCGAGTTGTCCCTCGCAACTAGGCAGGAGTCCTTACATCGCTGAGGAAACACGAGGGTGGAAGGGCCATCCCCGTCGTAACTCGAGAATATACCCCAGGTTCCCGACGCAACTCGAGAAAAACCATGAGACTTCCCCCTCGCCGCAATATGAGGCCCGATTCCCCTGCACTGCGTGCAGAGCAATTCCGTGTTGCACATCACACATGAAAGGAGCCTTGATTTCCTTGATGGCACTCCAGAGAAACCCCAAGAACACTGTTTCAAGGCTAGAGGGATCCTCAGGTCACTGTAGCCACACGAAAGAGCTCCGTGGACCAAAAATCAACTCGAGATGAGAGGTTAGTCCCTGGCTTCGACTCCAGAAGAATATCACCTTACCAGAAGCACCTCAAGAGGAAGTTTCTCTCAGCTCTAGATATGTGAGAGGGACCCTGATTTGCGGCCTTAAGTGGAATGGACACCGCGATGCCCTGACTCGAAATAAGGCCGGATATCCCTGCAGTGACTTGAATGCAGGCTCGTCTTGCATCTCCCAAGACGAAAGGATGTCTGAATCCCCTGTGGAGACCACAGAAAAAGAACTATTTCCCCACCTCATCGCGACCGGAGGCCTCACATTCTTTGAAAACTCCAGAGGGACGCGGAGATCAGTGCCTCCAAAGGAGACGATGCCTGACTCCTCGTGAAAATTGATAGGAGTCCCAGGATTCCTGTGTCACGGGGAAAGGGACACTTGGTCTCCCGCCTCAGCTGGAGAGGCGTCCCAATTGCCCTGCCAAGCCTCGAGGAGAATCCCGAGTTGTCCCTCGCAACTAGGCAGGAGTCCTGACGCGGCTGAACAAAGACGTGTGTGTAAGGGCCATCCCCGTCGTAACTCCAGAATATACACCAGGTTCCCGACGCAACTCGAGAAAAACCATGAGACTTCCCCCTCGCCGCGAGATGAGGCCCGATTCCCCTGCACTGCGTGCAGAGCAATTCCGTCTTGCACATCACACATCAAAGGAGCCTTGATTTCCTTGATGGCACTCCAGAGAAACCCCAAGAACACTGTTTCAAGGTAGAGGGATCCTGAGGTCCCTGTAGCCACACAAAAGAGCTCCGTGGACAAAAAATCAACTCGAGTTGAGAGGTTAGTCCCTGGCTTCGACTCCAGAGGAATACCACCTTACCACAAGCACCTCAAGAGGAGGCTTCTCTCAGCTCTAGATATGTGAGAGGGACCCTGAGTTTGCGGCCTCAAGTGGAATGGACACCGTGATGCCCTGACTCGAAATAAGGCCGAATATCCCTGCAGTGACTTGAATGCAGGCTCGTCTTGCATCTCCCAAGACGAAAGGATATCTGAAACCCCTGTGGACACCACAGAGAAAACCTACTTCCCCACCTCATCGCGTCCGGAGGCCTCACATCCTTTGAAAACTCCAGAGGTACGCGGAGATCAGTGCCTCCAAAGGAGACGATGCCTGACTCCTCGTGAAACTTGATAGGAGTCCCAGGATTCCTGTGGCACGTGGAAAGGGACCCTTGGTCTCCCGTCTCAGCTGGAGAGGCATCCCAATTGCCCTGTCAAGCCTCGAGGAGAATCCCGAGTTGTCCCTCGCAACTAGGCAGGAGTCCTCACGTCGCTGAACAAACACGTGGGTGGAAGGGCCATCCCCGTCGTAACTCGAGAATATACCCCAGGTTCACACAGCAACTCGAGAAAAACCATGAGACTTCCCCCTCGCCGAAAAATGACCACCGATACCGTGCACTTCGTGCAGAGCAATTCCCTGTTGCACATCACACATGAAAGGAGCCTTGATTTCCTTGATGGCACTCCAGAGAAACCCCAAGCACACTGTTTCAAGGCTAGAGGGAAACTGAGGTCACTGTAGCAACACGAAAGAGCTCCGTGGACCAAGAATCAACTCGAGATGAGAGGTTAGTCCCTGGCTTCGACTCCAGAGGAATACCACCTTACCACAAGCACCTCAAGAGGAGGCTTCTCTCAGCTCTAGGTATGTGAGAGGGACCCTGAGTTTGCGGCCTCAAGTGAAATGGACACCGCGATGCCCTGACTCAAAATAAGGCCGGATATCCCTGCAGTGACTTGAATGCAGGCTCGTCTTGCATCTCCCAAGATGAAAGGATGACTGAATCCCCTGTGGAGACCACAGAGAAAGACCTAGTTCCCCACCTCATCGCGACCGGAGGCCTCACATCCTTTGAAAACTCCAGAGGTACACGGAGATCAGTGCCTCCAAAGGAGACGATGCCTGACTCCTCGTGAAAATTGATAGGAGTCCCAGGATTCCTGTGGCACGTGGAAAGGGACCCTTGGTCTACCGCCTCAGCTGGAGAGGCGTCCCAATTGCCCTGCCAAGCCTCGAGGAGAATCCCGAGTTGTCCCTCGCAACTAGGCAGGAGTCTTGACGTCGCTGAACAAACACGTGTGTGGAAGGGCCATCCCCGTCGTAACTCGAGAATATACCCCAGGTTCCCGCCGCAACTCGAGAAAAAGCATGAGACTTCCCCCTCGCCGCGAGATGAGGCCCGATTCCCCTGCACTGCGTGCAGAGCAATTCCGTGTTGCACATCACACATGAAAGGAGCCTGGATTTCCTTGATGGCACTCCAGAAAAACCCCAAGAACACTGTTTCAAGGCTAGAGGGATCCTGAGGTCACTGTAGCAGCACGAAAGAGCTCCGTGGACCAACAATCAACTCGAGATGAGAGGTTAGTCCCTGGCTTCGACTCCAGAAGAATATCACCTTACCAGAAGCACTTCAAGAGGAGGCTTCTCTCAGCTCTAGGTATGTGAGAGGGACCCTGATTTGCGGCCTCAAGTGGAATGGACACCGCGATGCCCTGACTCGAAATAAGGCCGGATATCCCTGCAGTGACTTGAATGCAGGCTCGTCTTGCATCTCCCAAGACGAAAGGATGTCTGAATACCCTGTGGAGACCACAGAAAAAGAACTAGTTCCCCACCTCATCGCGACCGGAGGCCTCACATTCTTTGAAAACTCCATAGGTACGCGGAGATCAGTGCCTCCATAGGAGACGATGCCTGACTCCTCGTGAAAATTGATAGGAGTCCCAGGATTCCTGTGGCACGTTGAAAGGGACCCTTGGTCTCCCGCCTCACCTGGAGAGGCGTCCCAATTGCCCTGCCAAGCCTCGAGGAGAATCTCGAGTTGTCCCTCGCAACTAGGCAGGAGTCCTGACGCGGCTGAACAAACACGTGTGTGTAAGGGCCATCCCCGTCGTAACTCGAGAATATACCCCAGGTTCCCGACGCAACTCGAGAAAAACCATGAGACTTCGCCCTCGCCGCGAGATGAGGCCCGATTCACCTGCACTGCGTGCAGAGCAATTCCGTCTTGCACATCACACATCAAAGGAGCCTTGATTTCCTTGATGGCACTCCAGAGAAACCCCAAGAACACTGTTTCAAGGTAGAGGGATCCTGAGGTCGCTGTAGCCACACAAAAGAGCTCCGTGGACAAAAAATCAACTCGAGTTGAGAGGTTAGTCCCTGGCTTCGACTCCAGAGGAGTACCACCTTACCACAAGCACCTCAAGAGGAGGCTTCTCTCAGCTCTAGATATGTGAGAGGGACCCTGAGTTTGCGGCCTCAAGTGGAATGGACACCGTGATGCCCTGACTCGAAATAAGGCCGAATATCCCTGCAGTGACTTGAATGCAGGCTCGTCTTGCATCTCCCAAGACGAAAGGATGTCTGAATCCCCTGTGGAGACCACAGAGAAAGACCTAGTTCCCCACCTCATCGCGACCGGAGGCCTCACATCCTTTGAAAATTCCAGAGGTATGCGGAGATCAGTGCCTCCAAAGGAGACGATGCCTGACTCCTCGTGAAACTTGATAGGAGTCCCAGGATTCCTGTGGCACATGGAAAGGGACCCGTGGTCTACCGACTCAGCTGGAGAGGCGTCCCAATTGCCCTGCCAAGCCCCCAGGAGAATCCCGAGTTGTCCCTCTTAACTAGGCAGGAGTCCTGACGTCGCTGAACAAACACGTGGGTGGAAGGGCCATCCCCGTCGTAACTCGAGAATATTCCCCAGGTTCCCGCCGCAACTCGAGAAAAACCATGAGACTACCCCCTCGCCGCGAGATGAGGCCTGATTCCCCTGCACTGCGGGCAGAGCAATTCCGTGTTGCACATCACACATGAAAGGAGCCTTGATTTCCTTGATGGCACTCCAGAGAAACCCCAAGAACACTGTTTCAAGGCTAGAGGGATCCTGAGGTCACTGTAGCAACAAGAAAGAGCTCCGTGGACCAAAAATCAACTCGAGATGAGAGGTTAGTCCCTGGATTCGACTCCAGAGGAATACCACCTTACCACAAGCACCTCAAGAGGAGGCTTCTCTCAGCTCTAGCTATGTGAGAGGGACCCTGAGTTTGCGGCCTCAAGTGGAATGGACACCGCGATGCCCTGACTCGAAATAAAGCCGGATATCCCTGCAGTGACTTGAATGCAGCTCGTCTTGCATCTCCCAAGACGAAAGGATGTCTGAATCCCCTGTGGAGACCACAGAGAAAGACCTACTTCCCCACCTCATCGCGACCGGAGGCCTCACACCCTTAAAAACTCCAGCGATACGCAGAGATCAGTACCTCCAAAGGAGACGATGCCTGACTCCTCGTGAAACTTGATAGGAGTCCCAGGATTCCTGCGGCACGTGGAAAGGGACCCTTGGTCTCCCGCCTCAGCTGGAGAGGCATCCCAATTGCCCTGCCAAGCCTCGAGGAGAATCCCGAGTTGTCCCTCGCAACTAGGCAGGAGTCTTGAAGTCGCTGAACAAACACGTGTGTGGAAGGGCCATCCCCGTCGTAACTCGAGAATATACCCCAGGTTCCCGCCGCAACTCGAGAAAAAGCATGAGACTTCCCCCTCGCCGCGAGATGACGCTCGATTCCCCTGCACTGCGTGCAGAGCAATTCCGTGTTGCACATCACACATGAAAGGAGCCTTGATTTCCTTGATGGCACTCCAGAAAATCCCCAAGAACACTGTTTCAAGGCTAGAGGGATCCTGAGGTCACTGTAGCCACACGAAAGAGCTCCGTTGACCAAAAATCAACTCGAGATGAGAGGTTAGTCCCTGGCTTCGACTCCAGAAGAATATCACCTTACCAGAAGCACCTCAAGAGGAGGCTTCTCTCAGTTCTAGGTATGTGAGAGGGACCCTGATTTGCGGCCTCAAGTGGAATGGACACCGCGATGCCCTGACTCGAAATAAGGCCGGATATCCCTGCAGTGACTTGAATGCAGGCTCGTCTTGCATCTCCCAAGACGAAAGGATGTCTGAATCCCCTGTGGAGACCACAGAAAAAGAACTAGTTCCCCACCTCATCTCGACCGGAGGCCTCACATTATTTGAAAACTCCAGAGGTACGCGGAGATCAGTGCCTCCAAAGGTGACGATGCCTGACTCCTCGTGAAACTTGATAGGAGTCCCAAGATTCCTGTGGCACGTGGAAAGGGATACTTGGTCACCCCCCTCAGCTGGAGAGGCGTCCCAATTGCCCTGCCAAGCCTCGAGGAGAATCCCGAGTTGTCCCTCGCAACTAGGCAGGAGTCCTGACGTCGCTGAACAAGCACGTGTGTGGAAGGGCCATCCCCGTCGTAACTCGAGAATATACCCCAGGTTCCCGCCGAAACTCGAGAAAAACCATGAGACTTCCCCCTAGCCGCAAAATGAGGCCCGATTCACCTGCACTGCGTGCAGAGCAATTCCGTGTTGCACATCACACATGAAAGGAGCCTTGATTTCTTTGATGGCACTCCAGAGAAACCCCAAGAACACTGTTTCAAGGTAGAGGGATCCTGAGGTCACTGTAGCCACACAAAAGAGCTCTGTGGACCAAAAATCAACTCGAGTTGAGAGGTTAGTCCCTGGCAGCGACTCCAGAGGAATACCACCTTACCACAAGCACCTCAAGAGGAGGCTTCTCTCAGCTCTAGATATGTGAGAGGGACCCTGAGTTTGCGGCCTCAAGTGGAATGGACACCGTGTTGCCCTGACTCGAAATAAGGCCGAATATCCCTGCAGTGACTTGAATGCAGGCTCGTCTTTCATCTCCCAAGACGAAAGGATGTCTGAATCCCCTGTGGAGACCACAGAGAAAACCTACTTCCCCACCTCATCGCGACCGGAGGCCTCACATCCTTTGAAAACTCCAGAGGTACGCGGAGATCAGTGCCTCCAAAGGAGACGATGCCTGACTCCTCATGAAACTTGATAGGAGTCCCAGGATTCCTGTGGCACATGGAAAGGGACCCTTGGTCTCCCGCCTCAGCTGGAGAGGCGTCCCAATTGTCCTGCCAAGCCGCGAGGAGAATCCCGAGTTGTCCCTCGCAACTAGGCAGGAGTCCTGACGTCGCTGAACAAACACGTGTGTGGAAGGGCCATCCCCGTCCTAACTCGAGAATATACCCCAGGTTCCCGCCGCAACTCGAGAAAAACCATGAGACTTCCCCCTCGCCGCGAGATGAGGCCCGATTCCCCTGCACTGCGTGCAGAGCAATTCCGTGTTGCACATCACACATGATAGGAGCCCTGATTTCCTTGATGGCACTCCAGAGAAAACCCAAGAACACTGTTTCAAGGCTAGAGGGATCCTGAGGTCACTGTAGCCACACGAAAGAGCTCCGTGGACCAAAAATCAACTCGAGATGAGAGGTTAGTCCCTGGCTTCGACTCCAGAGGAATACCACCTTACCACAAGCACCTCAAAAGGAGGCTTCTCTCAGCTCTAGATATGTGAGAGGGACCCTGAGTTTGCGGCCTCAAGTGGAATGGACACCGCGATGCCCTGACTCGAAATAAGGCCGAATATCCCTGCAGTGACTTGAATGCAGGCTCGTCTTGCATCTCCCAAGACGAAAGGATATCTGAAACCCCTGTGGACACCACAGAGAAAACCTACTTCCCCACCTCATCGCGTCCGGAGGCCTCACATCCTTTGAAAACTCCAGAGGTACGCGGAGATCAGTGCCTCCAAAGGAGACGATGCCTGACTCCTCGTGAAACTTGATAGGAGTCCCAGGATTCCTGTGGCACGTGGAAAGGGACCCTTGGTCTCCCGTCTCAGCTGGAGAGGCATCCCAATTGCCCTGTCAAGCCTCGAGGAGAATCCCGAGTTGTCCCTCGCAACTAGGCAGGAGTCCTGACGTCGCTGAACAAACACGTGGGTGGAAGGGCCATCCCCGTCGTAACTCGAGAATATACCCCAGGTTCACACAGCAACTCGAGAAAAACCATGAGACTTCCCCCTCGCCGAAAAATGACCACCGATACCGTGCAATTCGTGCAGAGCAATTCCCTGTTGCACATCACACATGAAAGGAGCCTTGATTTCCTTGATGGCACTCCAGAGAAACCCCAAGCACACTGTTTCAAGGCTAGAGGGAAACTGAGGTCACTGTAGCAACACGAAAGAGCTCCGTGGACCAAGAATCAACTCGAGATGAGAGGTTAGTCCCTGGCTTCGACTCCAGAGGAATACCACCTTACCACAAGCACCTCAAGAGGAGGCTTCTCTCAGCTCTAGGTATGTGAGAGGGACCCTGAGTTTGCAGCCTCAAGTGAAATGGACACCGCGATGCCCTGACTCGAAATAAGGCCGGATATCCCTGCAGTGACTTGAATGCAGGCTCGTCTTGCATCTCCCAAGATGAAAGGATGACTGAATCCCCTGTGGAGACCACAGAGAAAGACCTAGTTCCCCACTTCATCGCGACCGGAGGGCTCACATCCTTTGAAAACTCCAGAGGTACGCGGAGATCAGTGCCTCCAAAGGAGACGATGCCTGACTCCTCGTGAAACTTGATAGGAGTCCCAAGATTCCTGTGGCACGTGGAAAGGGACACTTGGTCTCCTGCCTCAGCTGGAGAGGCGTCCCAATTGCCCTGCCAAGCCTCGAGGAGAATCCCGAATTTCCCTCGCAACTAGGCAGGAGTCCTGACGTCGCTGAACAAGCACGTGTTTGTAAGGGCCATCCCCGTCGTAACTCGAGAATATACCCCAGGTTCCCGCCGCAACTCGAGAAAAACCATGAGACTTCCCCCTCGCCGCGAGATGAGGCCCGATTCCCCTGCACTGCGTGCAGAGCAATTCCGTGTTGCACATCACACATGATAGGAGTCCTGATTTCCTTGATGGCACTCCAGAGAAACCCCAAGAACACTGTTTCAAGGCTAGAGGGATCCTGAGGTCACTAGCAACACGAAAGAGCTCCGTGGACCAAAAATCAACTCGAGATGAGAGGTTAGTCCCTGGCTTCGACTCCAGAGGAATACCACCTTACCACAAGCACCTCAAGAGGCGGCTTCTCTCAGCTATAGGTATGTGAGAGGGACCCTGAGTTTGCGGCCTCAAATGGAATGGACACCGCGATGCCCTGACGCGAAATAAGGCCGGATATCCCTGCAGTGACTTGAATGCAGGCTCGTCTTACATTTCCCAAGACGAAAGGATGTCTGACTCCCCTGTGGAGACCACAGAAAAAGAACTAGTTCCCCACCTCATCGCGACCGGAGGCCTCACATTCTTTGAAAACTCCAGAGGTACGCGCAGATCAGTGCCTCCAAAGGAGACGATGCCTGACTCCTCGTGAAACTTGATAGGAGTCCCAGGATTCCTGTGGCACGTGGAAAGGGACCCTTGGTCTCCCCTCTCAGCTGGAGAGGTGTCCCACTTGCCCTGCCAAGCCTCGAGGAGAATCCCGAGTTGTCCCTCGCAACTAGGCAGGAGTCCTTACGTCGCTGAGGAAACACGTGGGTGGAAGGGCCATCCCCGTCGTAACTCGAGAATATACCCCAGGTTCCCGACGCAACTCGAGAAAAACCATGAGACTTCCCCCTCGCCGCAATATGAGGCCCGATTCCCCTGCACTGCGTGCAGAGCAATTCCGTGTTGCACATCACACATGAAAGGAGCCTTGATTTCCTTGATGGCACTCCAGAGAAACCCCAAGAACACTGTTTCAAGGCTAGAGGGATCCTCAGGTCACTGTAGCCACACGAAAGAGCTCCGTGGACCAAAAATCAACTCGAGATGAGAGGTTAGTCCCTGGCTTCGACTCCAGAAGAATATCACCTTACCAGAAGCACCTCAAGAGGAAGTTTCTCTCAGCTCTAGATATGTGAGAGGGACCCTGATTTGCGGCCTTAAGTGGAATGGACACCGCGATGCCCTGACTCGAAATAAGGCCGGATATCCCTGCAGTGACTTGAATGCAGGCTCGTCTTGCATCTCCCAAGACGAAAGGATGTCTGAATCCCCTGTGGAGACCACAGAAAAAGAACTATTTCCCCACCTCATCGCGACCGGAGGCCTCACATTCTTTGAAAACTCCAGAGGGACGCGGAGATCAGTTCCTCCAAAGGAGACGATGCCTGACTCCTCGTGAAAATTGATAGGAGTCCCAGGATTCCTGTGTCACGGGGAAAGGGACCCTTGGTCTCCCGCCTCAGCTGGAGAGGCGTCCCAATTGCCCTGCCAAGCCTCGAGGAGAATCCCGAGTTGTCCCTCGCAACTAGGCAGGAGTCCTGACGCGGCTGAACAAAGACGTGTGTGTAAGGGCCATCCCCGTCGTAACTCCAGAATATACACCAGGTTCCCGACGCAACTCGAGAAAAACCATGAGACTTCCCCCTCGCCGCGAGATGAGGCCCGATTCCCCTGCACTGCGTGCAGAGCAATTCCGTCTTGCACATCACACATCAAAGGAGCCTTGATTTCCTTGATGGCACTCCAGAGAAACCCCAAGAACACTGTTTCAAGGTAGAGGGATCCTGAGGTCCCTGTAGCCACACAAAAGAGCTCCGTGGACAAAAAATCAACTCGAGTTGAGAGGTTAGTCCCTGGCTTCGACTCCAGAGGAATACCACCTTACCACAAGCACCTCAAGAGGAGGCTTCTCTCAGCTCTAGATATGTGAGAGGGACCCTGAGTTTGCGGCCTCAAGTGGAATGGACACCGTGATGCCCTGACTCGAAATAAGGCTGAATATCCCTGCAGTGACTTGAATGCAGGCTCGTCTTGCATCTCCCAAGACGAAAGGATATCTGAAACCCCTGTGGACACCACAGAGAAAACCTACTTCCCCACCTCATCGCGTCCGGAGGCCTCACATCCTTTGAAAACTCCAGAGGTACGCGGAGATCAGTGCCTCCAAAGGAGACGATGCCTGACTCCTCGTGAAACTTGATAGGAGTCCCAGGATTCCTGTGGCACGTGGAAAGGGACCCTTGGTCTCCCGTCTCAGCTGGAGAGGCATCCCAATTGCCCTGTCAAGCCTCGAGGAGAATCCCGAGTTGTCCCTCGCAACTAGGCAGGAGTCCTCACGTCGCTGAACAAACACGTGGGTGGAAGGGCCATCCCCGTCGTAACTCGAGAATATACCCCAGGTTCACACAGCAACTCGAGAAAAACCATGAGACTTCCCCCTCGCCGAAAAATGACCACCGATACCGTGCACTTCGTGCAGAGCAATTCCCTGTTGCACATCACACATGAAAGGAGCCTTGATTTCCTTGATGGCACTCCAGAGAAACCCCAAGCACACTGTTTCAAGGCTAGAGGGAAACTGAGGTCACTGTAGCAACACGAAAGAGCTCCGTGGACCAAGAATCAACTCGAGATGAGAGGTTAGTCCCTGGCTTCGACTCCAGAGGAATACCACCTTACCACAAGCACCTCAAGAGGAGGCTTCTCTCAGCTCTAGGTATGTGAGAGGGACCCTGAGTTTGCGGCCTCAAGTGAAATGGACACCGCGATGCCCTGACTCAAAATAAGGCCGGATATCCCTGCAGTGACTTGAATGCAGGCTCGTCTTGCATCTCCCAAGATGAAAGGATGACTGAATCCCCTGTGGAGACCACAGAGAAAGACCTAGTTCCCCACCTCATCGCGACCGGAGGCCTCACATCCTTTGAAAACTCCAGAGGTACACGGAGATCAGTGCCTCCAAAGGAGACGATGCCTGACTCCTCGTGAAACTTGATAGGAGTCCCAGGATTCCTGTGGCACGTGGAAAGGGACCCTTGGTCTACCGCCTCAGCTGGAGAGGCGTCCCAATTGCCCTGCCAAGCCTCGAGGAGAATCCCGAGTTGTCCCTCGCAACTAGGCAGGAGTCTTGACGTCGCTGAACAAACACGTGTGTGGAAGGGCCATCCCCGTCGTAACTCGAGAATATACCCCAGGTTCCCGCCGCAACTCGAGAAAAAGCATGAGACTTCCCCCTCACCGCGAGATGAGGCCCGATTCCCCTGCACTGCGTGCAGAGCAATTCCGTGTTGCACATCACACATGAAAGGAGCCTGGATTTCCTTGATGGCACTCCAGAAAAACCCCAAGAACACTGTTTCAAGGCTAGAGGGATCCTGAGGTCACTGTAGCAGCACGAAAGAGCTCCGTGGACCAACAATCAACTCGAGATGAGAGGTTAGTCCCTGGCTTCGACTCCAGAAGAATATCACCTTACCAGAAGCACTTCAAGAGGAGGCTTCTCTCAGCTCTAGGTATGTGAGAGGGACCCTGAGTTTGCGGCCTCAAGTGGAATGGACACCGCGATGCCCTGACTCGAAATAAGGCCGGATATCCCTGCAGTGACTTGAATGCAGGCTCGTCTTGCATCTCCCAAGACGAAAGGATGTCTGAATACCCTGTGGAGACCACAGAAAAAGAACTAGTTCCCCACCTCATCGCGACCGGAGGCCTCACATTCTTTGAAAACTCCATAGGTACGCGGAGATCAGTGCCTCCATAGGAGACGATGCCTGACTCCTCATGAAAATTGATAGGAGTCCCAGGATTCCTGTGGCACGTTGAAAGGGACCCTTGGTCTCCCGCCTCAGCTGGAGAGGCGTCCCAATTGCCCTGCCAAGCCTCGAGGAGAATCTCGAGTTGTCCCTCGCAACTAGGCAGGAGTCCTGACGCGGCTGAACAAACACGTGTGTGTAAGGGCCATCCCCGTCGTAACTCGAGAATATACCCCAGGTTCCCGACGCAACTCGAGAAAAACCATGAGACTTCGCCCTCGCCGCGAGATGAGGCCCGATTCACCTGCACTGCGTGCAGAGCAATTCCGTCTTGCACATCACACATCAAAGGAGCCTTGATTTCCTTGATGGCACTCCAGAGAAACCCCAAGAACACTGTTTCAAGGTAGAGGGATCCTGAGGTCGCTGTAGCCACACAAAAGAGCTCCGTGGACAAAAAATCAACTCGAGTTGAGAGGTTAGTCCCTGGCTTCGACTCCAGAGGAGTACCACCTTACCACAAGCACCTCAAGAGGAGGCTTCTCTCAGCTCTAGATATGTGAGAGGGACCCTGAGTTTGCGGCCTCAAGTGGAATGGACACCGTGATGCCCTGACTCGAAATAAGGCCGAATATCCCTGCAGTGACTTGAATGCAGGCTCGTCTTGCATCTCCCAAGACGAAAGGATGTCTGAATCCCCTGTGGAGACCACAGAGAAAGACCTAGTTCCCCACCTCATCGCGACCGGAGGCCTCACATCCTTTGAAAATTCCAGAGGTATGCGGAGATCAGTGCCTCCAAAGGAGACGATGCCTGACTCCTCGTGAAACTTGATAGGAGTCCCAGGATTCCTGTGGCACATGGAAAGGGACCCGTGGTCTACCGACTCAGCTGGAGAGGCGTCCCAATTGCCCTGCCAAGCCCCCAGGAGAATCCCGAGTTGTCCCTCTTAACTAGGCAGGAGTCCTGACGTCGCTGAACAAACACGTGGGTGGAAGGGCCATCCCCGTCGTAACTCGAGAATATTCCCCAGGTTCCCGCCGCAACTCGAGAAAAACCATGAGACTACCCCCTCGCCGCGAGATGAGGCCCGATTCCCCTGCACTGCGGGCAGAGCAATTCCGTGTTGCACATCACACATGAAAGGAGCCTTGATTTCCTTGATGGCACTCCAGAGAAACCCCAAGAACACTGTTTCAAGGCTCGAGGGATCCTGAGGTCACTGTAGCAACAAGAAAGAGCTCCGTGGACCAAAAATCAACTCGAGATGAGAGGTTAGTCCCTGGATTCGACTCCAGAGGAATACCACCTTACCACAAGCACCTCAAGAGGAGGCTTCTCTCAGCTCTAGCTATGTGAGAGGGACCCTGAGTTTGCGGCCTCAAGTGGAATGGGCACCGCGATGCCCTGACTCGAAATAAAGCCGGATATCCCTGCAGTGACTTGAATGCAGCTCGTCTTGCATCTCCCAAGACGAAAGGATGTCTGAATCCCCTGTGGAGACCACAGAGAAAGACCTACTTCCCCACCTCATCGCGACCGGAGGCCTCACACCCTTAAAAACTCCAGCGATACGCAGAGATCAGTACCTCCAAAGGAGACGATGCCTGACTCCTCGTGAAACTTGATAGGAGTCCCAGGATTCCTGCGGCACGTGGAAAGGGACCCTTGGTCTCCCGCCTCAGATTGAGAGGCATCCCAATTGCCCTGCCAAGCCTCGAGGAGAATCCCGAGTTGTCCCTCGCAACTAGGCAGGAGTCTTGAAGTCGCTGAACAAACACGTGTGTGGAAGGGCCATCCCCGTCGTAACTCGAGAATATACCCCAGGTTCCCGCCGCAACTCGAGAAAAAGGATGAGACTTCCCCCTCGCCGCGAGATGACGCTCGATTCCCCTGCACTGCGTGCAGAGCAATTCCGTGTTGCACATCACACATGAAAGGAGCCTTGATTTCCTTGATGGCACTCCAGAAAATCCCCAAGAACACTGTTTCAAGGCTAGAGGGATCCTGAGGTCACTGTAGCCACACGAAAGAGCTCCGTTGACCAAAAATCAACTCGAGATGAGAGGTTAGTCCCTGGCTTCGACTCCAGAAGAATATCACCTTACCAGAAGCACCTCAAGAGGAGGCTTCTCTCAGTTCTAGGTATGTGAGAGGGACCCTGATTTGCGGCCTCAAGTGGAATGGACACCGCGATGCCCTGACTCGAAATAAGGCCGGATATCCCTGCAGTGACTTGAATGCAGGCTCGTCTTGCATCTCCCAAGACGAAAGGATGTCTGAATCCCATGTGGAGACCACAGAAAAAGAACTAGTTCCCCACCTCATCTCGACCGGAGGCCTCACATTATTTGAAAACTCCAGAGGTACGCGGAGATCAGTGCCTCCAAAGGAGACGATGCCTGACTCCTCGTGAAACTTGATAGGAGTCCCAAGATTCCTGTGGCACGTGGAAAGGGATACTTGGTCACCCCCCTCAGCTGGAGAGGCGTCCCAATTGCCCTGCCAAGCCTCGAGGAGAATCCCGAGTTGTCCCTCGCAACTAGGCAGGAGTCCTGACGTCGCTGAACAAGCACGTGTGTGGAAGGGCCATCCCCGTCGTAACTCGAGAATATACCCCAGGTTCCCGCCGAAACTCGAGAAAAACCATGAGACTTCCCCCTAGCCGCAAAATGAGGCCCGATTCACCTGCACTGCGTGCAGAGCAATTCCGTGTTGCACATCACACATGAAAGGAGCCTTGATTTCTTTGATGGCACTCCAGAGAAACCCCAAGAACACTGTTTCAAGGTAGAGGGATCCTGAGGTCACTGTAGCCACACAAAAGAGCTCTGTGGACCAAAAATCAACTTGAGTTGAGAGGTTAGTCCCTGGCAGCGACTCCAGAGGAATACCACCTTACCACAAGCACCTCAAGAGGAGGCTTCTCTCAGCTCTAGATATGTGAGAGGGACCCTGAGTTTGCGGCCTCAAGTGGAATGGACACCGTGTTGCCCTGACTCGAAATAAGGCCGAATATCCCTGCAGTGACTTGAATGCAGGCTCGTCTTTCATCTCCCAAGACGAAAGGATGTCTGAATCCCCTGTGGAGACCACAGAGAAAACCTACTTCCCCACCTCATCGCGACCGGAGGCCTCACATCCTTTGAAAACTCCAGAGGTACGCGGAGATCAGTGCCTCCAAAGGAGACGATGCCTGACTCCTCATGAAACTTGATAGGAGTCCCAGGATTCCTGTGGCACATGGAAAGGGACCCTTGGTCTCCCGCCTCAGCTGGAGAGGCGTCCCAATTGTCCTGCCAAGCCGCGAGGAGAATCCCGAGTTGTCCCTCGCAACTAGGCAGGAGTCCTGACGTCGCTGAACAAACACGTGTGTGGAAGGGCCATCCCCGTCCTAACTCGAGAATATACCCCAGGTTCCCGCCGCAACTCGAGAAAAACCATGAGACTTCCCCCTCGCCGCGAGATGAGGCCCGATTCCCCTGCACTGCGTGCAGAGCAATTCCGTGTTGCACATCACACATGATAGGAGCCCTGATTTCCTTGATGGCACTCCAGAGAAACCCCAAGAACACTGTTTCAAGGCTAGAGGGATCCTGAGGTCACTGGAGCAACACGAAAGAGCTCCGTGGACCAAAAATCAACTCGAGATGAGAGGTTAGTCCCTGGCTTCGACTCCAGAGGAATACCACCTTACCACAAGCACCTCAAAAGGAGGCTTCTCTCAGCTCTAGATATGTGAGAGGGACCCTGAGTTTGCGGCCTCAAGTGAAATGGACACCGCGATGCCCTGACTCGAAATAAGGCCGAATATCCCTGCAGTGACTTGAATGCAGGCTCGTCTTGCATCTCCCAAGACGAAAGGATATCTGAAACCCCTGTGGACACCACAGAGAAAACCTACTTCCCCACCTCATCGCGTCCGGAGGCCTCACATCCTTTGAAAACTCCAGAGGTACGCGGAGATCAGTGCCTCCAAAGGAGACGATGCCTGACTCCTCGTGAAACTTGATAGGAGTCCCAGGATTCCTGTGGCACGTGGAAAGGGACCCTTGGTCTCCCGTCTCAGCTGGAGAGGCATCCCAATTGCCCTGTCAAGCCTCGAGGAGAATCCCGAGTTGTCCCTCGCAACTAGGCAGGAGTCCTGACGTCGCTGAACAAACACGTGGGTGGAAGGGCCATCCCCGTCGTAACTCGAGAATATACCCCAGGTTCACACAGCAACTCGAGAAAAACCATGAGACTTCCCCCTCGCCGAAAAATGACCACCGATACCGTGCACTTCGTGCAGAGCAATTCCCTGTTGCACATCACACATGAAAGGAGCCTTGATTTCCTTGATGGCACTCCAGAGAAACCCCAAGCACACTGTTTCAAGGCTAGAGGGAAACTGAGGTCACTGTAGCAACACGAAAGAGCTCCGTGGACCAAGAATCAACTCGAGATGAGAGGTTAGTCCCTGGCTTCGACTCCAGAGGAATACCACCTTACCACAAGCACCTCAAGAGGAGGCTTCTCTCAGCTCTAGGTATGTGAGAGGGACCCTGAGTTTGCGGCCTCAAGTGAAATGGACACCGCGATGCCCTGACTCAAAATAAGGCCGGATATCCCTGCAGTGACTTGAATGCAGGCTCGTCTTGCATCTCCCAAGATGAAAGGATGACTGAATCCCCTGTGGAGACCACAGAGAAAGACCTAGTTCCCCACCTCATCGCGACCAGAGGCCTCACATCCTTTGAAAACTCCAGAGGTACACGGAGATCAGTGCCTCCAAAGGAGACGATGCCTGACTCCTCGTGAAACTTGATAGGAGTCCCAGGATTCCTGTGGCACGTGGAAAGGGACCCTTGGTCTACCGCCTCAGCTGGAGAGGCGTCCCAATTGCCCTGCCAAGCCTCGAGGAGAATCCCGAGTTGTCCCTCGCAACTAGGCAGGAGTCTTGACGTCGCTGAACAAACACGTGTGTGGAAGGGCCATCCCCGTCGTAACTCGAGAATATACCCCAGGTTCCCGCCGCAACTCGAGAAAAAGCATGAGACTTCCCCCTCACCGCGAGATGAGGCCCGATTCCCCTGCACTGCGTGCAGAGCAATTCCGTGTTGCACATCACACATGAAAGGAGCCTGGATTTCCTTGATGGCACTCCAGAAAAACCCCAAGAACACTGTTTCAAGGCTAGAGGGATCCTGAGGTCACTGTAGCAGCACGAAAGAGCTCCGTGGACCAACAATCAACTCGAGATGAGAGGTTAGTCCCTGGCTTCGACTCCAGAAGAATATCACCTTACCAGAAGCACTTCAAGAGGAGGCTTCTCTCAGCTCTAGGTATGTGAGAGGGACCCTGAGTTTGCGGCCTCAAGTGGAATGGACACCGCGATGCCCTGACTCGAAATAAGGCCGGATATCCCTGCAGTGACTTGAATGCAGGCTCGTCTTGCATCTCCCAAGACGAAAGGATGTCTGAATACCCTGTGGAGACCACAGAAAAAGAACTAGTTCCCCACCTCATCGCGACCGGAGGCCTCACATTCTTTGAAAACTCCATAGGTACGCGGAGATCAGTGCCTCCATAGGAGACGATGCCTGACTCCTCATGAAAATTGATAGGAGTCCCAGGATTCCTGTGGCACGTTGAAAGGGACCCTTGGTCTCCCGCCTCAGCTGGAGAGGCGTCCCAATTGCCCTGCCAAGCCTCGAGGAGAATCTCGAGTTGTCCCTCGCAACTAGGCAGGAGTCCTGACGCGGCTGAACAAACACGTGTGTGTAAGGGCCATCCCCGTCGTAACTCGAGAATATACCCCAGGTTCCCGACGCAACTCGAGAAAAACCATGAGACTTCGCCCTCGCCGCGAGATGAGGCCCGATTCACCTGCACTGCGTGCAGAGCAATTCCGTCTTGCACATCACACATCAAAGGAGCCTTGATTTCCTTGATGGCACTCCAGAGAAACCCCAAGAACACTGTTTCAAGGTAGAGGGATCCTGAGGTCGCTGTAGCCACACAAAAGAGCTCCGTGGACAAAAAATCAACTCGAGTTGAGAGGTTAGTCCCTGGCTTCGACTCCAGAGGAGTACCACCTTACCACAAGCACCTCAAGAGGAGGCTTCTCTCAGCTCTAGATATGTGAGAGGGACCCTGAGTTTGCGGCCTCAAGTGGAATGGACACCGTGATGCCCTGACTCGAAATAAGGCCGAATATCCCTGCAGTGACTTGAATGCAGGCTCGTCTTGCATCTCCCAAGACGAAAGGATGTCTGAATCCCCTGTGGAGACCACAGAGAAAGACCTAGTTCCCCACCTCATCGCGACCGGAGGCCTCACATCCTTTGAAAATTCCAGAGGTATGCGGAGATCAGTGCCTCCAAAGGAGACGATGCCTGACTCCTCGTGAAACTTGATAGGAGTCCCAGGATTCCTGTGGCACATGGAAAGGGACCCGTGGTCTACCGACTCAGCTGGAGAGGCGTCCCAATTGCCCTGCCAAGCCCCCAGGAGAATCCCGAGTTGTCCCTCTTAACTAGGCAGGAGTCCTGACGTCGCTGAACAAACACGTGGGTGGAAGGGCCATCCCCGTCGTAACTCGAGAATATTCCCCAGGTTCCCGCCGCAACTCGAGAAAAACCATGAGACTACCCCCTCGCCGCGAGATGAGGCCCGATTCCCCTGCACTGCGGGCAGAGCAATTCCGTGTTGCACATCACACATGAAAGGAGCCTTGATTTCCTTGATGGCACTCCAGAGAAACCCCAAGAACACTGTTTCAAGGCTCGAGGGATCCTGAGGTCACTGTAGCAACAAGAAAGAGCTCCGTGGACCAAAAATCAACTCGAGATGAGAGGTTAGTCCCTGGATTCGACTCCAGAGGAATACCACCTTACCACAAGCACCTCAAGAGGAGGCTTCTCTCAGCTCTAGCTATGTGAGAGGGACCCTGAGTTTGCGGCCTCAAGTGGAATGGACACCGCGATGCCCTGACTCGAAATAAAGCCGGATATCCCTGCAGTGACTTGAATGCAGCTCGTCTTGCATCTCCCAAGACGAAAGGATGTCTGAATCCCCTGTGGAGACCACAGAGAAAGACCTACTTCCCCACCTCATCGCGACCGGAGGCCTCACACCCTTAAAAACTCCAGCGATACGCAGAGATCAGTACCTCCAAAGGAGACGATGCCTGACTCCTCGTGAAACTTGATAGGAGTCCCAGGATTCCTGCGGCACGTGGAAAGGGACCCTTGGTCTCCCGCCTCAGATTGAGAGGCATCCCAATTGCCCTGCCAAGCCTCGAGGAGAATCCCGAGTTGTCCCTCGCAACTAGGCAGGAGTCTTGAAGTCGCTGAACAAACACGTGTGTGGAAGGGCCATCCCCGTCGTAACTCGAGAATATACCCCAGGTTCCCGCCGCAACTCGAGAAAAAGGATGAGACTTCCCCCTCGCCGCGAGATGACGCTCGATTCCCCTGCACTGCGTGCAGAGCAATTCCGTGTTGCACATCACACATGAAAGGAGCCTTGATTTCCTTGATGGCACTCCAGAAAATCCCCAAGAACACTGTTTCAAGGCTAGAGGGATCCTGAGGTCACTGTAGCCACACGAAAGAGCTCCGTTGACCAAAAATCAACTCGAGATGAGAGGTTAGTCCCTGGCTTCGACTCCAGAAGAATATCACCTTACCAGAAGCACCTCAAGAGGAGGCTTCTCTCAGTTCTAGGTATGTGAGAGGGACCCTGATTTGCGGCCTCAAGTGGAATGGACACCGCGATGCCCTGACTCGAAATAAGGCCGGATATCCCTGCAGTGACTTGAATGCAGGCTCGTCTTGCATCTCCCAAGACGAAAGGATGTCTGAATCCCATGTGGAGACCACAGAAAAAGAACTAGTTCCCCACCTCATCTCGACCGGAGGCCTCACATTATTTGAAAACTCCAGAGGTACGCGGAGATCAGTGCCTCCAAAGGAGACGATGCCTGACTCCTCGTGAAACTTGATAGGAGTCCCAAGATTCCTGTGGCACGTGGAAAGGGATACTTGGTCACCCCCCTCAGCTGGAGAGGCGTCCCAATTGCCCTGCCAAGCCTCGAGGAGAATCCCGAGTTGTCCCTCGCAACTAGGCAGGAGTCCTGACGTCGCTGAACAAGCACGTGTGTGGAAGGGCCATCCCCGTCGTAACTCGAGAATATACCCCAGGTTCCCGCCGAAACTCGAGAAAAACCATGAGACTTCCCCCTAGCCGCAAAATGAGGCCCGATTCACCTGCACTGCGTGCAGAGCAATTCCGTGTTGCACATCACACATGAAAGGAGCCTTGATTTCTTTGATGGCACTCCAGAGAAACCCCAAGAACACTGTTTCAAGGTAGAGGGATCCTGAGGTCACTGTAGCCACACAAAAGAGCTCTGTGGACCAAAAATCAACTTGAGTTGAGAGGTTAGTCCCTGGCAGCGACTCCAGAGGAATACCACCTTACCACAAGCACCTCAAGAGGAGGCTTCTCTCAGCTCTAGATATGTGAGAGGGACCCTGAGTTTGCGGCCTCAAGTGGAATGGACACCGTGTTGCCCTGACTCGAAATAAGGCCGAATATCCCTGCAGTGACTTGAATGCAGGCTCGTCTTTCATCTCCCAAGACGAAAGGATGTCTGAATCCCCTGTGGAGACCACAGAGAAAACCTACTTCCCCACCTCATCGCGACCGGAGGCCTCACATCCTTTGAAAACTCCAGAGGTACGCGGAGATCAGTGCCTCCAAAGGAGACGATGCCTGACTCCTCATGAAACTTGATAGGAGTCCCAGGATTCCTGTGGCACATGGAAAGGGACCCTTGGTCTCCCGCCTCAGCTGGAGAGGCGTCCCAATTGTCCTGCCAAGCCGCGAGGAGAATCCCGAGTTGTCCCTCGCAACTAGGCAGGAGTCCTGACGTCGCTGAACAAACACGTGTGTGGAAGGGCCATCCCCGTCCTAACTCGAGAATATACCCCAGGTTCCCGCCGCAACTCGAGAAAAACCATGAGACTTCCCCCTCGCCGCGAGATGAGGCCCGATTCCCCTGCACTGCGTGCAGAGCAATTCCGTGTTGCACATCACACATGATAGGAGCCCTGATTTCCTTGATGGCACTCCAGAGAAACCCCAAGAACACTGTTTCAAGGCTAGAGGGATCCTGAGGTCACTGGAGCAACACGAAAGAGCTCCGTGGACCAAAAATCAACTCGAGATGAGAGGTTAGTCCCTGGCTTCGACTCCAGAGGAATACCACCTTACCACAAGCACCTCAAAAGGAGGCTTCTCTCAGCTCTAGATATGTGAGAGGGACCCTGAGTTTGCGGCCTCAAGTGAAATGGACACCGCGATGCCCTGACTCGAAATAAGGCCGAATATCCCTGCAGTGACTTGAATGCAGGCTCGTCTTGCATCTCCCAAGACGAAAGGATATCTGAAACCCCTGTGGACACCACAGAGAAAACCTACTTCCCCACCTCATCGCGTCCGGAGGCCTCACATCCTTTGAAAACTCCAGAGGTACGCGGAGATCAGTGCCTCCAAAGGAGACGATGCCTGACTCCTCGTGAAACTTGATAGGAGTCCCAGGATTCCTGTGGCACGTGGAAAGGGACCCTTGGTCTCCCGTCTCAGCTGGAGAGGCATCCCAATTGCCCTGTCAAGCCTCGAGGAGAATCCCGAGTTGTCCCTCGCAACTAGGCAGGAGTCCTGACGTCGCTGAACAAACACGTGGGTGGAAGGGCCATCCCCGTCGTAACTCGAGAATATACCCCAGGTTCACACAGCAACTCGAGAAAAACCATGAGACTTCCCCCTCGCCGAAAAATGACCACCGATACCGTGCACTTCGTGCAGAGCAATTCCCTGTTGCACATCACACATGAAAGGAGCCTTGATTTCCTTGATGGCACTCCAGAGAAACCCCAAGCACACTGTTTCAAGGCTAGAGGGAAACTGAGGTCACTGTAGCAACACGAAAGAGCTCCGTGGACCAAGAATCAACTCGAGATGAGAGGTTAGTCCCTGGCTTCGACTCCAGAGGAATACCACCTTACCACAAGCACCTCAAGAGGAGGCTTCTCTCAGCTCTAGGTATGTGAGAGGGACCCTGAGTTTGCGGCCTCAAGTGAAATGGACACCGCGATGCCCTGACTCGAAATAAGGCCGGATATCCCTGCAGTGACTTGAATGCAGGCTCGTCTTGCATCTCCCAAGATGAAAGGATGACTGAATCCCCTGTGGAGACCACAGAGAAAGACCTAGTTCCCCACCTCATCGCGACCGGAGGCCTCACATCCTTTGAAAACTCCAGAGGTACACGGAGATCAGTGCCTCCAAAGGAGACGATGCCTGACTCCTCGTGAAACTTGATAGGAGTCCCAGGATTCCTGTGGCACGTGGAAAGGGACCCTTGGTCTCCCGCCTCAGCTGGAGAGGCGTCCCAATTGCCCTGCCAAGCCTCGAGGAGAATCCCGTGTTGTCCCTCGCAACTAGGCAGGAGTCTTGACGTCGCTGAACAAACACGTGTGTGGAAGGGCCATCCCCGTCGTAACTCGAGAATATACCCCAGGTTCCCGCCGCAACTCGAGAAAAACCATGAGACTTTCCCCTCGCCACGAGATGAGGCCCGATTCCCCTGCACTGCGTGCAGAGCAATTCCGTGTTGCACATCACACATGAAAGGAGCCTGGATTTCCTTGATGGCACTCCAGAAAAACCCCAAGAACACTGTTTCAAGGCTAGAGGGATCCTGAGGTCACTGTAGCAGCACGAAAGAGCTCCGTGGACCAACAGTCAACTCGAGATGAGAGGTTAGTCCCTGGCTTCGACTCCAGAAGAATATCACCTTACCAGAAGCACTTCAAGAGGAGGCTTCTCTCAGCTCTAGCTATGTGAGAGGGACCCTGATTTGCGGCCTCAAGTGGAATGGACACCGCGATGCCCTGACTCGAAATAAGGCCGGATATCCCTGCAGTGACTTGAATGCAGGCTCGTCTTGCATCTCCCAAGACGAAAGGATGTCTGAATACCCTGTGGAGACCACAGAAAAAGAACTAGTTCCCCACCTCATCGCGACCGGAGGCCTCACATTCTTTGAAAACTCCATAGGTACGCGGAGATCAGTGCCTCCATAGGAGACGATGCCTGACTCCTCATGAAAATTGATAGGAGTCCCAGGATTCCTGTGGCACGGGGAAAGGGACCCTTCGTCTCCCGCCTCAGCTGGAGAGGCGTCCCAATTGCCCTGCCAAGCCTCGAGGAGAATCTCGAGTTGTCCCTCGCAACTAGGCAGGAGTCCTGACGCGGCTGAACAAACACGTGTGTGTAAGGGCCATCCCCGTCGTAACTCGAGAATATACCCCAGGTTCCCGACACAACTCGAGAAAAACCATGAGACTTCGCCCTCGCCGCGAGATGAGGCCCGATTCACCTGCACTGCGTGCAGAGCAATTCCGTCTTGCACATCACACATCAAAGGAGCCTTGATTTCCTTGATGGCACTCCAGAGAAACCCCAAGAACACTGTTTCAAGGTAGAGGGATCCTGAGGTCGCTGTAGCCACACAAAAGAGCTCCGTGGACAAAAAATCAACTCGAGTTGAGAGGTTAGTCCCTGGCTTCGACTCCAGAGGAGTAGCACCTTACCACAAGCACCTCAAGAGGAGGCTTCTCTCAGCTCTAGATATGTGAGAGGGACCCTGAGTTTGCGGCCTCAAGTGGAATGGACACCGTGATGCTCTGACTCGAAATAAGGCCGAATATCCCTGCAGTGACTTGAATGCAGGCTCGTCTTGCATCTCCCAAGACGAAAGGATATCTGAATCCCCTGTGGAGACCACAGAGAAAGACCTAGTTCCCCACCTCATCGCGACCGGAGGCCTCACATCCTTTGAAAATTCCAGAGGTATGCGGAGATCAGTGCCTCCAAAGGAGACGATGCCTGACTCCTCGTGAAACTTGATAGGAGTCCCAGGATCCCTGTGGCACATGGAAAGGGACCCGTGGTCTACCGACTCAGCTGGAGAGGCGTCCCAATTGCCCTGCCAAGCCCCCAGGAGAATCCCGAGTTGTCCCTCTTAACTAGGCAGGAGTCCTGACGTCGCTGAACAAACACGTGGGTGGAAGGGCCATCCCCGTCGTAACTCGAGAATATACCCCAGGTTCCCGCCGCAACTCGAGAAAAACCATGAGACTACCCCCTCGCCGCGAGATGAGGCCTGATTCCCCTGCACTGCGGGCAGAGCAATTCCGTGTTGCACATCACACATGAAAGGAGCCTTGATTTCCTTGATGGCACTCCAGAGAAACCCCAAGAACACTGTTTCAAGGCTAGAGGGATCCTGAGGTCACTGTAGCAACAAGAAAGAGCTCCGTGGACCAAAAATCAACTCGAGATGAGAGGTTAGTCCCTGGATTCGACTCCAGAGGAATACCACCTTACCACAAGCACCTCAAGAGGAGGCTTCTCTCAGCTCTAGCTATGTGAGAGGGACCCTGAGTTTGCGGCCTCAAGTGGAATGGACACCGCGATGCCCTGACTCGAAATAAAGCCGGATATCCCTGCAGTGACTTGAATGCAGGCTCGTCTTGCATCTCCCAAGACGAAAGGATGTCTGAATCCCCTGTGGAGACCACAGAGAAAGACCTACTTCCCCACCTCATCGCGACCGGAGGCCTCACACCCTTAAAAACTCCAGCGATACGCAGAGATCAGTACCTCCAAAGGAGACGATGCCTGACTCCTCGTGAAACTTGATAGGAGTCCCAGGATTCCTGCGGCACGTGGAAAGGGACCCTTGGTCTCCCGCCTCAGATTGAGAGGCATCCCAATTGCCCTGCCAAGCCTCGAGGAGAATCCCGAGTTGTCCCTCGCAACTAGGCAGGAGTCTTGACGTCACTGAACAAACACGTGTGTGGAAGGGCCATCCCCGTCGTAACTCGAGAATATACCCCAGGTTCCCGCCGCAACTCGAGAAAAAGCATGAGACTTCCCCCTCGCCGCGAGATGACGCCCGATTCCCCTGCACTGCGTGCAGAGCAATTCCGTGTTGCACATCACACATGAAAGGAGCCTTGATTTCCTTGATGGCACTCCAGAAAATCCCCAAGAACACTGTTTCAAGGCTAGAGGGATCCTGAGGTCACTGTAGCCACACGAAAGAGCTCCGTTGACCAAAAATCAACTCGAGATGAGAGGTTAGTCCCTGGCTTCGACTCCAGAAGAATATCACCTTACCAGAAGCACCTCAAGAGGAGGCTTCTCTCAGTTCTAGGTATGTGAGAGGGACCCTGAAATGCGGCCTCAAGTGGAATGGACACCGCGATGCCCTGACTCGAAATAAGGCCGGATATCCCTGCAGTGACTTGAATGCAGGCTCGTCTTGCATCTCCCAAGACGAAAGGATGTCTGAATCCCCTGTGGAGACCACAGAAAAAGAACTAGTTCCCCACCTCATCTCGACCGGAGGCCTCAGATCCTTTGAAAACTCCAGAGGTACGCGGAGATCAGTGCCTCCAAAGGAGACGATGCCTGACTCCTCGTGAAACTTGATAGGAGTCCCAAGATTCCTGTGGCATGTGGAAAGGGACACTTGGTCTCCCCCCTCAGCTGGAGAGGCATCCCAATTGCCCTGCCAAGCCTCGAGGAGAATCCCGAGTTGTTCCTCGCAACTAGGCAGGAGTCCTGACGTCGCTGAACAAGCACGTGTGTGGAAGGGCCATCCCCGTCGTAACTCGAGAATATACCCCAGGTTCCCGCCGCAACTCGAGAAAAACCATGAGACTTCCCCCTCGCCGCAAAATGAGGCCCGATTCACCTGCACTGCGTGCAGAGCAATTCCGTGTTGCGCATTACACATGAAAGGAGCCTTGATTTCTTTGATGGCACTCCAGAGAAACCCCAAGAACACTGTTTCAAGGTAGAGGGATCCTGAGGTCACTGTAGCCACACAAAAGAGCTCTGTGGACCAAAAATCAACTCGAGTTGAGAGGTTAGTCCCTGGCATCGACTCCAGAGGAATACCACCTTACCACAAGCACCTCAAGAGGAGGCTTCTCTCAGCTCTAGATATGTGAGAGGGACCCTGAGTTTGCGGCCTCAAGTGGAATGGACACCGTGTTGCCCTGACACGAAATAAGGCCGAATATCCCTGCAGTGACTTGAATGCAGGCTCCTCTTGCATCTCCCAAGACGAAAGGATGTCTGAATCCCCTGTGGAGACCACAGAGAAAACCTACTTCCACACCTCATTGCGACCGGAAGCCTCACATCCTTTGAAAACTCCAGAGGTACGCGGAGATCAGTGCCTCCAAAGGAGATGATGCCTGACTCCTCGTGAAACTTGATAGGAGTCCCAGGATTCCTGTGGCACGTGGAAAGGGACTCTTGGTCTCCCGCCTCAGCTGGAGAGGCGTCCTAATTGCCCTGCCAAGCCTCGAGGAGAATCCCGAGTTGTCCCTCGCAACTAGGCAGGAGTCCTGCAGTCGCTGAACAAACACGTGTGTGGAAGGGCCATCCCCGTCCTAACGCGAGAATATACCCCAGGTTCCCGCCGCAACTCGAGAAAAACCATGAGATTTCCCCCTCGGCACGAGATGTGGCCCGATTCCCCTGCACTGCGTGCAGAGCACTTCCGTGTTGCACATCACACATGAAAGGAGCCTTGATTTCCTTGATGGCACTCCAGAGAAACCCCAAGAACACTGTTTCAAGGCTAGAGGGATTCTGAGGTCACTGTAGCAACACGAAAGAGCTCCGTGGACCAAAAATCAACTCGAGATGAGAGGATAGTACCTGGCTTCGACTCCAGAGGAATACCACCTTACCACAAGCACCTCAAGAGCAGGCTTATCTCAGCTCTAGGTATGTGAGAGGGACCCTGAGTTTGCGGCCTCAAGTGGAATGGAGACCGCGATGCCCTGACTCGAAATAAGGCTGAATATTCCTGCAGTGACATGAATGCAGGCTCGTCTTGCATCTCCCAAGACGAAAGGATGTCTGAATCCTCTGTGGAGATCACAAGGAAACCTACTTCCCCACCTCATCGCGACCGGAGGCCTCACATCCTTTGAAAACTCCAGAGGTACGCGGAGATCAGTGCCTCCAAAGGAGACGATGCCTGACTCCTCGTGAAACTTGATAGGAGTCCCAGGATTCCTGTGGCACGTGGAAAGGGACCCTTGGTCTCCCGCCTCATCTGGAGAGGCGTCCCAATTGCCCTGCTAAGCCTCGAGGAGATTCCCGAGTTGTCCCTCGCAACTAGGCAGGAGTCCTGACGTCGCTGAACAAACACGTGGGTGGAAGGGCCATCCCCGTCGTAACTCGAGAATATACCCCAGGTTCCCGCCGCAACTCGAGAAAAACCATGAGACTACCCCCTCGCCGCGAGATGAGGCCCGATTCCCCTGCACTGCGGGCAGAGCAATTCCGTATTGCACATCACACATGAAAGGAGCCTTGATTTCCTTGATGGCACTCCAGAGAAACCCCAAGAACACTGTTTCAAGGCTAGAGGGATCCTGAGGTCACTGTAGCACCAAGAAAGAGCTCCGTGGACCAAAAATCAACTCGAGATGAGAGGTTAGTCCCTGGCTTCGACTCCAGAGGCATACCACCTTACCACAAGCACCTCAAGAGGAAGCTTCTCTCAGCTCTAGCTATGTGAGAGGGACCCTGAGTTTGCGGCCTCAAGTGGAATGGACACCGCGATGCCCTGACTCGATATAAGGCCGGATATCCCTGCAGTGACTTGAATGCAGGCTCGTCTTGCATCTCCCAAACGAAAGGATATCTGAAACCCCTGTGGAGACCACAGAGAAAGACCTAGTTCCCCACCTCATCACGACCGGAGACCTCACATCCTTTGAAAACTCCAGAGGTACGCGGAGATCAGTGCTTCCAAAGGAGACGATGCCTGACTCCTCGTTAAACTTGATAGGAGTCCCAGGATTCCTGTGGCACGTGGAAAGGGACCCTTGGTCTCCCGTCTCAGCTGGAGAGGCATCCCAATTGCCCTGCCAAGCCTCGAGGAGAATCCCGAGTTGTCCCTCGCAACTAGGCAGGAGTCCTGACGTCGCTGAACAAACACGTGGGTGGAAGGGCCATCCCCGTCGTATCTCGAGAATATACCCCAGGTTCCCACCGCAACTCGAGAAAAACCATGAGACTTCCCCCTCGCCGAAAGATGAGGCCCGATTCCCCTGCACTGCGTGAAGAGCAATTCCGTGTTGCACATCAAACATGAAAGGAGCCTTGATTTCCTTGATGGCACTCCAGAGAAACCCCAAGAACACTGTTTCAAGGCTAGAGGGATCCTGAGGTCACTGTAGCAACAAGAAAGAGCTCCGTGGACCAAAAATCAACTCGAGATGAGAGGTTAGTCCCTGGCTTCGACTCCAGAGGAATACCACCTTACCACAAGCACCTCAAGAGGAGGCTTCTCTCATCTCTAGATATGTGAGAGGGACCCTGAGTTTGCGGACTCAAGTGGAATGGACACCGAGATGCCCTGACTCGAAATAAGGCCGGATATCCCTGCAGTGACTTGAATGCAGGCTCGTCTGGCATCTCCCAAGACGAAAGGATGTCTGAATCCCCTGTGGAGACCACAGAGAAAGACCGAGTTCCCCACCTCATCGCGACCGGAGGCCTCACATCCTTTGAAAATTCCAGAGGTACGCAGAGATCAGTGCCTCCAAAGGAGACAATGCCTGACTCCTCGTGAAACTTGATAGGAGTCCCAGGATTCCTGTGGCACGTGGAAAGGGACTCTTGGTCTCCCGCCTCAGCTGGAGAGGCGTCCCAATTGCCCTGCCAAGCCTCGAGGAGAATCCCGAGTTGTCCCTCGCAACTAGGCAGGAGTCCTGCCGTCGCTGAACAAACACGTGTGTGGAAGGGCCATCCCCGTCGTAACTCGAGAATAAACCCCAGGTTCCCGCCGCAACTCAAGAAAAACCATGAGAATTCCCCCTCGCCGCGAGATGAGGCCCGATTCTCCTGCACTGCGTGCAGAGCAATTCCGTGTTGCACATCACACATGAAAGGAGCCTTGATTTCCTTGATGGCACTCCAGAGAAACCCCAAGAACACTGTTTCAAGGCTAGAGGGATCCTGAGGTCACTGTAGCAACACGAAAGAGCTCCGTGGACCAAAAATCAACTCGAGATGAGAGGTTAGTCCCTGGCTTCGACTCCAGAGGAATACCACCTTACCACAAGCACCTCAAGAGCAGGATTATCTCAGCTCTAGCTATGTGAGAGGGACCCTGAGTTTGCGGCCTCAAGTGGAATGGACACCGCGATGCCCTGACTCGAAATAAGGCCGGATATCCCTGCAGTGAATTGAATGCAAGCTCGTCTTGCATCTCCCAAGACGAAAGGATGTCTGAATCCCCTGTGGAGACCACAGAGAAAACCTACTTCCCCACCTCATCGCAACCGGAGGCCTCAAATCCTTTGAAAACTCCAGAGGTACGCGGAGATCAGTGCCTGCAAAGGAGACGATGCCTGACTCCTCGTGAAACTTGATAGGAGTCCCAGGATTCCTGTGGCACGTGGAAAGGGACCCTTGGTCTCCCGTCTCAGCTGGAGAGGCATCCCAATTGCCCTGTCAAGCCTCGAGGAGAATCCCGAGTTGTCCCTCGCAACTAGGCAGGAGTCCTGACGTCGCTGAACAAACACGTGGGTGGAAGGGCCATCCCCGTCGTATCTCGAGAATATACCCCAGGTTCCCACCGCAACTCGAGAAAAACCATGAGACTTCCCCCTCGCCGAAAGATGAGGCCCGATTCCCCTGCACTGCGTGCAGAGCAATTCCGTGTTGCACATCAAACATGAAAGGAGCCTTGATTTCCTTGATGGCACTCCAGAGAAACCCCAAGAACACTGTTTCAAGGCTAGAGGGATCCTGAGGTCACTGTAGCAACAAGAAAGAGCTCCGTGGACCAAAAATCAACTCGAGATGAGAGGTTAGTCCCTGGCTTCGACTCCAGAGGAATACCACCTTACCACAAGCACCTCAAGAGGAGGCTTCTCTCACCTCTAGATATGTGAGAGGGACCCTGAGTTTGCGGCCTCAAGTGGAATGGACACCGAGATGCCCTGACTCGAAATAAGGCCGGATATCCCTGCAGTGACTTGAATGCAGGCTCGTCTTGCATCTCCCAAGACGAAAGGATGTCTGAATCCCCTGTGGAGACCACAGAGAAAACCTACTTCCCCACCTCATCGCAACCGGAGGCCTCAAATCCTTTGAAAACTCCAGAGGTACGCGGAGATCAGTGCCTGCAAAGGAGACGATGCCTGACTCCTCGTGAAACTTGATAGGAGTCCCAGGATTCCTGTGGCACATGGAAAGGGACACTTGGTCTACCGCCTCAGCTGGAGAGGCGTCCCAATTGCCCTGCCAAGCCCCCAGGAGAATCCCCAGTTGTCCCTCGCAACTAGGCAGGAGTCCTGACGTCGCTGAACAAACACGTGGGTGGAAGGGCCATCCCCGTCGTAACTCGAGAATATACCCCAGGTTCCCGCCGCAACTCGAGAAAAATCATGAGACTTCCCCCTCGCCGGGAGATGAGGCCCGATTCCCCTTCACTGCGGGCAGAGCAATTCCGAGTTTCACATCACACATGAAAGGAGCCTTGATTTCCTTGATGGCACTCCAGAGAAACCCCAAGAACACTGTTTCAAGGCTAGAGGGATCCTGAGGTCACTGTAGCAACAAGAAAGAGCTCCGTGGACCAAGAATCAACTCGAGATGAGAGGTTAGTCCCTGGCTTCGACTCCAGAGGAATACCACCTTACCACAAGCACCTCAAGAGGAGGCTTCTCTCAGCTCTAGGTATGTGAGAGGGACCCTGAGTTTGCGGCCTCAAGTGGAATGGACACCGTGATGCCGTGACTCGAAATAAGGCCGGATATCCTTGCAGTGACTTGAATGCAGGCTCGTCTTGCATCTCCCAAGACGAAAGGATGTCTGAATCCCCTGTGGAGACCATAGAAAAAGACCTAGTTGCCTACCTCATCGCGAACGGAGGCCTCACATCCTTTGAAAACTACAGAGGGACACGGAGATCAGAGCCTCCAAAGGAGACGATGCCTGACTCCTCGTGAAACTTGATAGGATTACCAGGATTCCTGTGGCACGTGGAAAGGGACCCTTGGTCTCCCGCCTCAGCTGGAGAGGCGTCCCAATTGCCCTGCCAAGCCTCGAGGAGAATCCCGAGTTGTCCCTCGCAACTAGGCAGGAGTCCTGACGTCGCTGAACAAACACGTGTGTGGAAGGGCCATCCCCGTCGTAACTCGAGAATATACCCCAGGTTCCCGCCGCAACTCGAGAAAAAGCATGAGACTTCCCCCTCGCTGCAAAATGAGGCCCGATTCCCCTGCACTGCGTGCAGAGCAATTCCGTGTTGCACATCACACATGAAAGGACCCTTGATTTCCTTGATGGCACTCCAGAAAAACCCCAAGAACACTGTTTCAAGGCTAGAGGGATCCTGAGATCACTGTAGCCACATGAAAGAGCTCCGTGGACCTAAAATCAACTCAAGATGAGAGGTTAGTCCCTGGCTTCGACTCCAGAGGAATATCACCTTACCAGAAGCACCTCAAGAGGAGGCTTCTCTCTGCTCTAGGTATGTGAGAGGGACCCTGATTTGGGGCCTCAAGTGGAATGGACACCGCGATGCCCTGACTCGAAATAAGGCCGGATATCCCTGCAGTGACTTGAATGCAGGCTCGTCTTACATCTCCCAAGACGAAAGGATGTCTGACTCTCCTGTGGAGACCACAGAAAAAGAACAAGTTCCCCACCTCATCGCGACCGGAGGCCTCACATTCTTTGAAAACTCCAGAGGTACGCGGAGATCAGTGCCTCCAAAGGAGACGATGCCTGACTCCTCGTGAAACATGATAGGAGTCCCAGGATTCCTGTGGCACATGGAAAGGGACCCTTGGTCTCCTGCCTCACCTGGAGAGGCGTCCCAATTGCCCTGCCAAGCCTCGAGGAGAATCCCGAGTTGTCCCTCGCAACTAGGCAGGAGTCCTGACGTCGCTGAACAAACACGTGGGTGGAAGGGCCATCCCCGTCGTAACTCGAGAATATACCCCAGGTTCCCGCCGCAACTGGAGAAAAACCATGAGACATCCCCCTCGCCGCGAGATGAGGCCCGATTCCCCTGCACTGCGTGCAGAGCAATTCCGTGTTGCACATCACACATGAAAGGAGCCTTGATTTCCTTGATGGCACTCCAGAGACACGCCAAGAACACTGTTTCAAGGCTCGAGGGATCCTGAGGTCACTGTAGCAACACGAAAGAGCTCCGTGGACCAAGAATCAACTCGAGATGAGAGGTTAGTCCCTGGCTTCGACTCCAGAGGAATACCACCTTACCACAAGCACCTCAAGAGGAGGCTTCTCTCAGCTCTAGATATGTGAGAGGGACACTGAGTTTGCGGCCTCAAGTGGAATGGACACCGTGATGCCCTGACTCGAAATAAGGCCGAATATCCCTGCAGTGACTTGAATGCAGGCTCGTCTTGCATCTCCCAAGACGAAAGGATGTCTGAATCCCCTGTGGAGACCACAGAGAAAGACATACTTCCCCACCTCATCGCGACCGGAGGCCTCACATCCTTTGAAAATTCCAGAGGTACCCGGAGATCAGTGCCTCCAAAGGAGGCGATGCCTGACTCCTCGTGAAACTTGATAGGAGTCCCAGGATTCCTGTGGCACTTGGAAAGGGACCCTTGGTCTACCGCCTCAGCTGCAGATGCGTCCCAATTGCCCTGCCAAGCCTCGAGGAGAATCCCGAGTTGTCCCTCGCAACTAGGCAGGAGTCCTGACGTCGCTGAACAAACACATGTGTGGAAGGGCCATCCCCGTCGTAACTCGAGAATATACCCCAGGTTCCCGCCGCAACTCGAGAAAAACCATGAGACTTCCCCCTCGCCGCGAGATGAGTCCCGATTCCCCTACACTGCATGCCGAGCAATTCCGTGTTGCACATCACACATGAAAGGAGCCTTGATTTCCTTGATGGCACTCCAGAGAATCCCCAAGAACACTGTTTCAAGGCTAGAGGGATTCTGAGGTCACTGTAGCAACAAGAAAGAGCTCCGTGGACCAAAAATCAACTCGAGATGAGAGGTTAGTCCCTGGCTTCGACTCCAGAGGAATACCACCTTACCACAAGCACCTCAAGAGGAGGCTTCTCTCAGCTCTAGCTATGTGAGAGGGACCCTGAGTTTGCGGCGTCAAGTGGAATGGACACCGCGATGCCCTGACTCGAAATGAGGCAGGATATCCCTGCAGTGACTTAAATGCAGGCTCGTTTTGCATCTCCCAAGACGAAAGGATGCCTGAATCCCCTGAGGAGACCACAGAGAAAGACATAGTTCCCCACTTCATCGCGACCGGAGGGCTCACATCCTTTGAAAAATCCAGAGGTACGCGGAGATCAGTGCCTCCAAAGGAGACGATGCCTGACTCCTCGTGAAACTTGATAGGAGTCCCAAGATTCCTGTGGCACGTGGAAAGGGACACTTGGTCTCCCCCCTCAGCTGGAGAGGCGTCCCAATTGCCCTGCCAAGCCTCGAGGAGAATCCCGAGTTGTTCCTCGCAACTAGGCAGGAGTCCTGACGTCGCTGAACAAACACGTGTGTGGAAGGGCCATCCACGTCATAACTCGAGAATATACCCCAGGTTCCCGCCGCAACTCGAGAAAAACCATGAGACTTCCCCCTCGCCGCAAAATGAGGCCCGATTCACCTGCACTGCGTGCAGAACAATTCCGTGTTGCGCATCACACATGAAAGGAGCCTTGATTTCTTTGATGGCACTCCAGAGAAACCCCAAGAACACTGTTTCAAGGTAGAGGGATCCTGAGGTCACTGTAGCCACACAAAAGAGCTCTGTGGACCAAAAATCAACTCGAGTTGAGAGGTTAGTCCCTGGCATCGACTCCAGAGGAATACCACCTTACCACAAGCACCTCAAGAGGAGGCTTCTCTCACCTCTAGATATGTGAGAGGGACCCTGAGTTTGCGGCCTCAAGTGGAATGGACACCGCGATGCCCTGACTCGAAATAAGGCCGGATATCCCTGCAGTGACTTGAATGCAGGCTCGTCTTGCATCTCCCAAGACGAAAGGATGTCTGAATCCCCTGTGGAGACCACAGAGAAAACCTACTTCCCCACCTCATCGCAACCGGAGGCCTCAAATCCTTTGAAAACTCCAGAGGTACGCGGAGATCAGTGCCTGCAAAGGAGACGATGCCTGACTCCTCGTGAAACTTGATAGGAGTCCCAGGATTCCTGTGGCACATGGAAAGGGACCCTTGGTCTACCGCCTCAGCTGGAGAGGCGTCCCAATTGCCCTGCCAAGCCCCCAGGAGAATCCCCAGTTGTCCCTCGCAACTAGGCAGGAGTCCTGACGTCGCTGAACAAACACGTGTGTGGAAGGGCCATCCCCGTCGTAACTCGAGAATATACCCCAGGTTCCCGCCGCAACTCGAGAAAAAGCATGAGACTTCCCCCTCGCTGCAAAATGAGGCCCGATTCCCCTGCACTGCGTGCAGAGCAATTTCGTGTTGCACATCACACATGAAAGGACCCTTGATTTCCTTGATGGCACTCCAGAAAAACCCCAAGAACACTGTTTCAAGGCTAGAGGGATCCTGAGATCACTGTAGCCACATGAAAGAGCTCCGTGGACCTAAAATCATCTCGAGATGAGAGGTTAGTCCCTGGCTTCGACTCCAGAGGAATATCACCTTACCAGAAGCACCTCAAGAGGAGGCTTCTCTCTGCTCTAGGTATGTGAGAGGGACCCTGATTTGGGGCCTCAAGTGGAATGGACACCGCGATGCCCTGACTCGAAATAAGGCCGGATATCCCTGCAGTGACTTGAATGCAGGCTCGTCTTACATCTCCCAAGACGAAAGGATGTCTGACTCTCCTGTGGAGACAACAGAAAAAGAACAAGTTCCCCACCTCATCGCGACCGGAGGACTCACATTCTTTGAAAATTCCAGAGGTACCCGGAGATCAGTGCCTCCAAAGGAGACGATGCCTGACTCCTCGTGAAACTTGATAGGAGTCCCAGGATTCCTGTGGCACATGGAAAGGGACCCTTGGTCTCCCGCCTCAGCTGGAGAGGCGTCCCAATTGTCCTGCCAAGCCTCGAGGAGAATCCCGAGTTGTCCCTCGCAACTAGGCAGGAGTCCTGACGTCGCTGAACAAACACGTGTGTGGAAGGGCCATCCCCGTCGTAACTCGAGAATATACCCCAGGTTCCCGCCGCAACTCGAGAAAAACCATGAGACTTCCCCCTCGCCGCGAGATGAGGCCCGATTCCCCTGCACTGCGTGCAGAGCAATTCCGTGTTGCACATCACACATGACAGGAGCCCTGATTTCCTTGATGGCACTCCAGAGAAACCCCAAGAACACTGTTTCAAGGCTAGAGGGATCCTGAGGTCACTGTAGCAACACGAAAGAGCTCCGTGGACCAAAAATCAACTCGAGATGAGAGGTTAGTCCCTGGCTTCGACTCCAGAGGAATACCACCTTACCACAAGCACCTCAAGAGCAGGCTTCTCTCAGCTCTAGCTATGTGAGAGGGACCCTGAGTTTGCGACCTCAAGTGGAATGGACACCGCGATGCCCTGACTCGAAATAATGCCGGATATCCCTGGAGTGACTTAAATGCAGGCTCGTTTTGCATCTCCCAAGAAGAAAGGATGTCTGAATCCGCCTTGGAGACCACAGAGAAAGACCTAGTTCCCCACTTTATCGGGACCAGAGGCCTCACATCCTTTGAAAACTCCAGAGGTACGCGGAGATCAGTGCCTCCAAAGGAGACGATGCCTGACTCCTCGTGAAACTTGATAGGAGTCCCAGGATTCCTGTGGCACGTGGAAAGGGACCCTTGGTCTCCCGCCTCAGCTGGAGAGGCGTCCCAATTGCCCTGCCAAGCCTCGAGGAGAATCCCGAGTTGTCCCTCACAACTAGGCAGGAGTCCTGCCGTCGCTGAACAAACACGTGTGTGGAAGGGCCATCCCCGTCCTAACTCGAGAATATACCCAAGGTTCCCGCCGCAACTCGAGAAAAACCATGAGACTTCCCCCTCGGCGCGAGATGAGGCCCGATTCCCCTGCACTGCGTGCAGAGCACTTCCGTGTTGCACATCACACATGAAAGGAGCCTTGATTTCCTTGATGGCACTCCAGAGAAACCCCAAGAACACTGTTTCAAGGTAGAGGGATCCTGAGGTCACTGTAGCCACACAAAAGAGCTCTGTGGACCAAAAATCAACTCGAGTTGAGAGGTTAGTCCCTGGCATCGACTCCAGAGGAATACCACCTTACCACAAGCACCTCAAGAGGAGGCTTCTCTCACCTCTAGATATGTGAGAGGGACCCTGAGGTTGCGGCCTCAAGTGGAATGGACACCGCGATGCCCTGACTCGAAATAAGGCCGGATATCCCTGCAGTGACTTGAATGCAGGCTCGTCTTGCATCTCCCAAGACGAAAGGATGTCTGAATCCCCTGTGGAGACCACAGAGAAAACCTACTTCCCCACCTCATCGCAACCGGAGGCCTCAAATCCTTTGAAAACTCCAGAGGTACGCGGAGATCAGTGCCTGCAAAGGAGACGATGCCTGACTCCTCGTGAAACTTGATAGGAGTCCCAGGATTCCTGTGGCACATGGAAAGGGACCCTTGGTCTACCGCCTCAGCTGGAGAGGCGTCCCAATTGCCCTGCCAAGCCCCCAGGAGAATCCCCAGTTGTCCCTCGCAACTAGGCAGGAGTCCTGACGTCGCTGAACAAACACGTGTGTGGAAGGGCCATCCCCGTCGTAACTCGAGAATATACCCCAGGTTCCCGCCGCAACTCGAGAAAAAGCATGAGACTTCCCCCTCGCTGCAAAATGAGGCCCGATTCCCCTGCACTGCGTGCAGAGCAATTTCGTGTTGCACATCACACATGAAAGGACCCTTGATTTCCTTGATGGCACTCCAGAAAAACCCCAAGAACACTGTTTCAAGGCTAGAGGGATCCTGAGATCACTGTAGCCACATGAAAGAGCTCCGTGGACCTAAAATCAACTCGAGATGAGAGGTTAGTCCCTGGCTTCGACTCCAGAGGAATATCACCTTACCAGAAGCACCTCAAGAGGAGGCTTCTCTCTGCTCTAGGTATGTGAGAGGGACCCTGATTTGGGGCCTCAAGTGGAATGGACACCGCGATGCCCTGACTCGAAATAAGGCCGGATATCCCTGCAGTGACTTGAATGCAGGCTCGTCTTACATCTCCCAAGACGAAAGGATGTCTGACTCTCCTGTGGAGACAACAGAAAAAGAACAAGTTCCCCACCTCATCGCGACCGGAGGACTCACATTCTTTGAAAACTCCAGAGGTACGCGGAGATCAGTGCCTGCAAAGGAGACGATGCCTGACTCCTCGTGAAACTTGATAGGAGTCCCAGGATTCCTGTGGCACATGGAAAGGGACCCTTGGTCTCCTGCCTCACCTGGAGAGGCGTCCCAATTGCCCTGCCAAGCCTCGAGGAGAATCCCGAGTTGTCCCTCGCAACTAGGCAGGAGTCCTGACTTCGCTGAACAAACACGTGGGTGGAAGGGCCATCCCCGTCGTAACTCGAGAATATACCCCAGGTTCCCGCCGCAACTCGAGAAAAACCATGAGACTTCCCCCTCGCCGCGAGATGAGGCCCGATTCCCCTGCACTGCGGGCAGAGCAATTCCGTGTTGCACATCACACATGAAAGGAGCCTTGATTTCCTTGATGGCACTCCAGAGAAACCCAAAGAACACTGTTTCAAGGCTCGAGGGATCCTGAGGTCACTGTAGCAACACGAAAGAGCTCCGTGGACCAAGAATCAACTTGAGATGAGAGGTTAGTCCCTGGCTTCGACTCCAGAGGAATACCACCTTACCACAAGCACCTCAAGAGGAGGCTTCTCTCAGCTCTAGCTATGTGAGAGGGACCCTGAGTTTGCGGCCTCAAGTGGAATGGACACCGTGATGCCCTGACTCGAAATAAGGCCGAATATCCTTGCAGTGACTTGAATGCAGGCTCGTCTTGCATCTCCCAAGACGAAAGGATGTCTGAATCCCCTGTGGAGACCATAGAAAAAGACCTAGTTTCCCACCTCATCGCGACCGGAGGCCTCACATCCTTTGAAAACTACAGAGGGACACGGAGATCAGTGCCTCCAAAGGAGACGATGCCTGACTCCTCGTGAAACTTGATAGGAGTACCAGGATTCCTGTGGCACGTGGAAAGGGACCCTTGGTCTCCCGCCTCAGCTGGAGAGGCGTCCCAATTGCCCTGCCAAGCCTCGAGGAGAATCCCGAGTTGTCCCTCGCAACTAGGCAGGAGTCCTGACGTCGCTGAACAAACACGTGTGTGGAAGGGCCATCCCCGTCGTAACTCGAGAATATACCCCAGGTTCCCGCCGCAACTCGAGAAAAAGCATGAGACTTCCCCCTCGCTGCAAAATGAGGCCCGATTCCCCTGCACTGCGTGCAGAGCAATTCCGTGTTGCACATCACACATGAAAGGACCCTTGATTTCCTTGATGGCACTCCAGAATAACCCCAAGAACACTGTTTCAAGGCTAGAGGGATCCTGAGATCACTGTAGCCACATGAAAGAGCTCCGTGGACCTAAAATCAACTCGAGATGAGAGGTTAGTCCCTGGCTTCGACTCCAGAGGAATATCACCTTACCAGAAGCACCTCAAGAGGAGGCTTCTCTCTGCTCTAGGTATGTGAGAGGGACCCTGATTTGGGGCCTCAAGTGGAATGGACACCGCGATGCCCTGACTCGAAATAAGGCCGGATATCCCTGCAGTGACTTGAATGCAGGCTCGTCTTACATCTCCCAAGACGAAAGGATGTCTGACTCTCCTGTGGAGACCACAGAAAAAGAACAAGTTCCCCACCTCATCGCGACCGGAGGCCTCACATTCTTTGAAAACTCCAGAGGTACGCGGAGATCAGTGCCTCCAAAGGAGACGATGCCTGACTCCTCGTGAAACTTGATAGGAGTCCCAGGATTCCTGTGGCACATGGAAAGGGACCCTTGGTCTCCCGCCTCACCTGGAGAGGCGTCCCAATTGCCCTGCCAAGCCTCGAGGAGAATCCCGAGTTGTCCCTCGCAACTAGACAGGAGTCCTGACGTCGCTGAACAAACACGTGGGTGGAAGGGCCATCCCCGTCGTAACTCGAGAATATACCCCAGGTTCCCGCCGCAACTCGAGAAAAACCATGAGACTTCCCCCTCGCCGCGAGATGAGGCCCGATTCCCCTGCACTGCGTGCAGAGCAATTCCGTGTTGCACATCACACATGAAAGGAGCCTTGATTTCCTTGATGGCACTCCAGAGAAACACCAAGAACACTGTTTCAAGGCTCGAGGGATCCTGAGGTCACTGTAGCAACACGAAAGAGCTCCGTGGACCAAGAATCAACTCGAGATGAGAGGTTAGTCCCTGGCTTCGACTCCAGAGGAATACCACCTTACCACAAGCACCTCAAGAGGAGGCTTCTCTCAGCTATAGGTATGTGAGAGGGACCCTGAGTTTGCGGCCTCAAGTGGAATGGACACCGCGATGCCCTGACGCAAAATAAGGCCGGATATCCCTGCAGTGACTTGAATGCAGGCTCGTCTTACATTTCCCAAGACGAAAGGATGTCTGACTCCCCTGTGGAGACCACAGAAAAAGAACTAGTTCCCCACCTCATCGCGACCGTAGGCCTCACATTCTTTGAAAACTCCAGAGGTACGCGCAGATCAGTGCCTCCAAAGGAGACGATGCCTGACTCCTCGTGAAACTTGATAGGAGTCCCAGGATTGCTGTGGCACGTGGAAAGGGACTTTTGGTCTCCCCTCTCAGCTGGAGAGGTGTCCCAATTGCCCTGCAAAGGCTCGAGGAGAATCCCGAGTTGTCCCTCGCAACTAGGCAGGAGTCCTGACGTCACTGAACAAACACGTGGGTGGAAGGGCCATCCCCGTCGTAACTCGAGAATATACCCCAGATTCCCGACGCAACTCGAGAAAAACCATGAGACTTCCCCCTCGCCGCAATATGAGGCCCGATACTCTGCACTGCGTGCAGAGCAATTCCCTGTTGCACATCACACATGAAAGGAGCCTTGATTTCCTTGATGGCACTCCAGAGAAACCCCAAGAACACTGTTTCAAGGCTAGAGGGAAACTGAGGTCACTGTAGCAACACGAAAGAGCTCCGTGGACCAAGAATCAACTCGAGATGAGAGGTTAGTCCCTGGCTTCGACTCCAGATGAATACCACCTTACTACAAGCACCTCAAGAGGAGGCTTCTCTCAGCTCTAGATATGTGAGAGGGACCCTGAGTTTGCGGCCTCAAGTGGAATGGATACCACGATGCCCTGACTCGAAATAAGGCCGGATATCCCTGCAGTGACTTGAATGAAGGCTCGACTTGCATCTCCCAAGATGAAAGGATGTCTGAATCCCCTGTGGAGACCACAGAGAATGACCTAGTTCCCCACCTCATCGCGACCGGACGCCTCACATCCTTTGAAAACTCCAGAGGTACGCGGAGATCAGTGCCTCCAAAGGAGACGATGCCTGACTCCTCGTGAAACTTGATAGGAGTCACAGGATTCCTGTGGCACGTGGAAAGGGACCCTTGGTCTCCCGCCTCAGCTGGAGAGGCGTCCCAATTGTCCTGCCAAGCCTCGAGGAGAATCCCGAGTTGTCCCTCGCAACTAGGCAGGAGTCCTGACGTCGCTGAACAAACACGTGTGTGGAAGGGCCATCCCCGTCCTAACTCGAGAATATACCCCAGGTTCCTGCCGCAACTCGAGAAAAACCATGAGACTTTCCCCTCGCCGCGAGATGAGGCCTGATTCCCCTGCACTGCGTGCAGAGCAATTCCGTGTTGCACATCACACATGATAGGAGCCCTGATTTCCTTGATGGCACTCCAGAGAAACCCCAAGAACACTGTTTCAAGGCTAGAGGGATCCTGAGGTCACTGTAGCAACACGAAAGAGCTCCGTGGACCAAAAATCAACTCGAGATGAGAGGTTAGTCCCTGGCTTCGACTCCAGAGGAATACCACCTTACCACAAGCACCTCAAGAGGAGGCTTCTCTCAGCTCTATCTATGTGAGAGGGACCCTGAGTTTGCGACCTCAAGTGGAATGGACACCGCGATGCCCTGACTCGAAATAATGCCGGATATCCCTGAAGTGACTTAAATGCAGGCTCGTTTTGCATCTCCCAAGAAGAAAGGATGTCTGACTCCCCTGTGGAGACCACAGAAAAAGAACTAGTTCCCCACCTCATCGCGACCAGAGGCCTCACATCCTTTGAAAACTCCAGAGGTACGCGGAGATCAGTGCCTCCAAAGGAGGCGATGCCTGACTCCTCGTGAAACTTGATAGGAGTCCCAGGATTCCTGTGGCACGTGGAAAGGGACCCTTGGTCTACCGCATCAGCTGGAGAGGTGTCCCAATTGCCCTGCCAAGCTTCGAGGAGAATCCCGAGTTGTCCCTCGCAACTAGGCAGGAGTCCTGACGTCGCTGAACAAACACGTGGGTGGAAGGGCCATCCCCGTCGTAACTCGAGAATATAGCCCAGGTTCCCGCCGCAACTCGAGAAAAACCATGAGACTTCCCCCTCGCCGCGAGATGAGGCCCGATTCCCCTACACTGCGTGCAGAGCAATGCCGTGTTGCACATCACACATGAAAGGAGCCTTGATTTCCTTGATGGCACTCCAGAGAAACCCCAAGAACACTGTTTCAAGGCTCGAGGGATCCTGAGGTCACTGTAGCAACACGAAAGAGCTCCGTGGACCAAAAATCAACTCGAGATGAGAGGTTAGTCCCTGGCTTCGACTCCAGAGGAATACCACCTTACCACAAGCACCTCAAGAGCAGGCTTATCTCAGCTCTAGGTATGTGAGAGGGACCCTGAGTTTGCGGCCTTAAGTGGAATGGACACCGCGATGCCCTGACGCGAAATAAGGCCGGATATCCCTGCAGTGACTTGAATGCAGGCTCGTCATGCATCTCCCAAGATGAAAGGATGTCTGAATCCCTGTGGAGACCAGAGAGAAAGACCGAGTTCCCCACCTCATCGCGACCGGAGGCCTCACATCCTTTCAAAACTCCAGAGGCATGCGGAGATCAGTGCCTCCAAAGGAGATGATGACTGACTCCTCGTGAAACTTGATAGGAGTCCCAGGATTCCTGTGGCACGTGGAAAGGGACCCTTGGTCTCCCGCCTCAGCTGGAGAGGCGTCACAATTGCACTGCCAAGCCTCGAGGAGAATCCCGAATTGTCCCTCGCAACTAGGCAGGAGTCCTGACGTCGCTGAACAAACACGTGGGTAGAAGGGCCATCCCCGTCGTAACTCGAGAATATACCCCAGGTTTCCGCCGCAACTCGAGAAAAACCATGAGACTTCCCCCTCGCCACTAGAGGAGGCCTGATTCTCCGGCACTGCCTGCAGAGCAATTCCGTGTTTCACATCACACATGAAAGGAGCCTTGATTTCCTTGATGGCACTCCAGAGAAACCCCAAGAACACTGTTTCAAGGCTAGAGGGATCCTGAGGTCACTGGAGCAACACGAAAGAGCTCCGTGGACCAAAAATCAACTCGAGATGAGAGGTTAGTCCCTGGCTTCGACTCCAGAGGAATACCACCTTACCACAAGCACCTCAAGAGGAGGCTTCTCTCAGCTCTAGCTATGTGAGAGGGACCCTGAGTTTGAGGCCTCAAGTGAAATGGACACCGTGATGCCCTGACTCGAAATAAGGCCGGATATCCGTGCAGTGACTTGAATGCAGGCTCCTCTTGCATCTCCCAAGACGAAAGGATGTCTGAATCCCCTGTGGAGACAACAGAGAAAGACCTAGTCCCCCACCTCATCGCGACCGGAGGCCTCACTTCCTTTGAAAACTCCAGAGGTACGAGGAGATCAGTGCCTCCAAAGGAGACGATGCCTGACTCCTCGTGAAACTTGATAGGAGTCCCAGGATTCCTGTGGCAGGTGGAAAGGGACACTTGGTCTCCCACCTCAGCTGGAGAGGCGTCCCAATTGCCCTGCCAAGCCTCGAGGAGAATCCCGAGTTGTCCCTCGCAACTAGGCAGGAGTCCTGACGTTGCTGAACAAACACGTGGGTGGAAGGGCCATCCCCGTCGTAACTCGAGAATATACCCCAGGTTCCCGCCGCAACTCGAGAAAAACCATGAGACTTCCCCCTCGCCGCAAAATGAGGCCCGATTCCCCTGCACTGCGTGCAGAGCAATTCCGTCTTGCACATCACACATCAAAGGAGCCTTGATTTCCTTGATGGCACTCCAGAGAAACCCCAAGAACACTGTTTCAAGGCTAGAGGGATCCTGAAGTCATTGTAGCAACACGAAACAGCTCCGTGGAACAAAAATCAACCCGAGATGAGAGGTTACTCCCTGGCTTCGACTCCAGAGGAATACCACCTTACCACAAGCACCTCAAGAGGAGGCTTCTCTCAGCTCTAGGTATGTGAAAGGGACCCTGAGTTGGCGGCCTCAAGTGCAATGGAGACCGCGATGCCCTGACTCGAAATAAGGCTGAATATTCCTGCAGTGACTTGAATGCAGGCTCGTCTTGCATCTCCCAAGACGAAAGGATGTCTGAATCCTCTGTGGAGACCTCAAGGAAACCTACTTCCCCACCTCATCGCGACCGGAGTCCTCACATCCTTTGAAAACTCCAGAGGTATGCGGAGATCAGTGCCTCCAAAGGAGACGATGCCTGACTCCTCGTGAAACTTGATAGGAGTCCCAGGATTCCTGTGGCACGTGGAAAGGGACCCTTGGTATCCCTCCTCAGCTGGAGAGGCGTCCCAATTGCCCTGCCAAGCCTCGAGGAGATTCCCGAATTGTACCTCGCAACTAGGCAGGAGTCCTGACGTCGCTGAACAAACACGTGGGTGGAAGGGCCATCCCCGTCGTAACTAGAGAATATACACCAGGTTCCCGCCGCAACTCGAGAAAAACCATGAGACTACCCCTCGCCGCGAGATGAGGCCCGATTCCCCTGCACTGCGGGCAGAGCAATTCCGTATTGCACATCACACATGAAAGGAGCCTTGATTTCCTTGATGGCACTCCAGAGAAACCCCAAGAACACTGTTTCAAAGCTAGAGGGATCCTGAGGTCACTGTAGTACCAAGAAAGAGCTCCGTGGACCAAAAATCAACTCGAGATGAGAGGTTAGTCCCTGGCTTCGACTCCAGAGGCATACCACCTTACCACAAGCACCTCAAGAGGAAGCTTCTCTCAGCTCTAGCTATGTGAGAGGGACCCGGAGTTTGCGGCCTCAAGTGGAATGGACACCGCGATGCCCTGACTCGATATAAGGCCGGATATCCCTGCAGTGACTTGAATGCAGGCTCGTCTTGCATCTCCCAAACGAAAGGATATCTGAAACCCCTGTGGAGACCACAGAGAAAGACCTAGTTCCCCACCTCATCACGACCGGAGGCCTCACATCCTTTGAAAACTCCAGAGGTATGCGGAGATCAGTGCTTCCAAAGGAGACGATGCCTGACTCCTCGTTAAACTTGATTGGAGTCCCAGGATTCCTGTGGCACGTGGAAAGGGACCCTTGGTCTCCCGTCTCAGCTGGAGAGGCATCCCAATTGCCCTGCCAAGCCTCGAGGAGAATCCCGAGTTGTCCCTCGCAACTAGGCAGGAGTCCTGACGTCGCTGAACAAACACGTGGGTGGAAGGGCCATCCCCGTCGTATCTCGAGAATATACCCCAGGTTCCCGCCGCAACTCGAGAAAAACCATGAGACTTCCCCCTCGCCGCGAGATGAGGCCCGATTCCCCTGCACTGCGTGCAGAGCAATTCCGTGTTGCACATCACACATGAAAGGAGCCTTGATTTCCTTGATGGCACTCCAGAGAAACCCCAAGAACACTGTTTCAAGGCTAGCGGGATCCTGAGGTCACTGTAGCAACAAGAAAGAGCTCCGTGGACCAAAAATCAACTCGAGATGAGAGGTTAGTCCCTGGCTTCGACTCCAGAGGAATACCACCTTACCACAAGCACCCCAAGAGGAGGCTTCTCTCAGCTCTAGGTATGTGAGAGGGACCCTGATTTGCGGCCTCAGGTGGAATGGACACCGCGATGCCCTGACTCGTAATAAGGCCGGATATCCCTGCAGTGACCTGAATGCAGGCTCGTCTTGCATCTCCCAAGACGAAAGGATGTCTGAATCCCCTGTGGAGACCACAGAAAAAGAACTAGTTCCCCACCTCATCGCGACCGGAGGCCTCACATTCTTTGAAAACTCCAGAGGTACGCGGAGATCAGTGCCTCCAAAGGAGACGATGCCTGACTCCTTGTGAAAATTGATAGGAGTCCCAGGATTCCTGGGGCACGGGGAAAGGGACCCTTGGTCTCCCGCCTCAGCTCGAGAGGCGTCCCAATTGCCCTGCCAAGCCTCGAGGAGAATCCCGAGTTGTCCCTCGCAACTAGGCAGGAGTCCTGACGTCGCTGAATAAACACGTGCGTGGAAGGGCAATCCCCGTCTTAACTCGAGAATATACCCCAGGTTCCCGACGCTACTCGAGAAAAACCATGAGACTTCCCCCTCGCCGCGAGATGGGGCCCGATTCCCCTGCACTGCGTGCAGAGCAATTCCGTCTTGCACATCACACATCAAAGGAGCCTTGATTTCCTTGATGGCACTCCAGAGAAACCCCAAAAACACTGTTTCAATGTAGAGGGATCCTGAGGTCGCTGTAGCCACACAAAAGAGCTCCGTGGACAAAAAATCAACTCGAGTTGAGAGGTTAGTCCCTGGCTTCGACTCCAGAGGAATACCACCTTACTACAAGCACCTCAAGAGGAGGCTTCTCTCAGCTCTAGGTATGTGAGAGGGACCCTGAGTTTGCGGCCTCAAGTGGAATGGACACCGTGATTCCCTGACTCGAAATAAGGCCGAATATCCCTGCAGTGACTTGAAAGCAGGCTCGTCTTGCATCTCCCAAGACGAAAGGATGTCTGAATCCCCTGTGGAGACCACAGAGAAAGACCTAGTTCCCCACCTCATCGCGACCGGAGGCCTCACATCCTTTGAAAATTCCAGAGGTACGCGGAGATCAGTGCCTCCAAAGGAGACGATGCCTGACTCCTCGTTAAACTTGATAGGAGTCCCAGGATTCCTGTGGCACGTGGAAAGGGACCCTTGGTCTCCCGTCTACTGGAGAGGCATCCCAATTGCCCTGCCAAGCCTCGAGGAGAATCCCGAGTTGTCCCTCGCAACTAGGCAGGAGTCCTGACGTCGCTGAACAAACACGTGGGTGGAAGGGCCATCCCCGTCGTATCTCGAGAATATACCCCAGGTTCCCGCCGCAACTCGAGAAAAACCATGAGACTTCCCCCTCGCCGAGAGATGAGGCCCGATTCCCCTGCACTGCGTGCAGAGCAATTCCGTGTTGCACATCACACATGAAAGGAGCCTTGATTTCCTTGATGGCACTCCAGAGAAACCCCAAGAACACTGTTTCAAGGCTAGAGGGATCCTGAGGTCACTGTAGCAACAAGAAAGAGCTCCGTGAACCAAAAATCAACTCGAGATGAGAGGTTAGTCCCTGGCTTCGACTCCAGAGGAATACCACCTTACCACAAGCACCCCAAGAGGAGGCTTCTCTCAGCTCTAGGTATGTGAGAGGGACCCTGATTTGCGGCCTCAAGTGGAATGGACACCGCGATGCCCTGACTCGTAATAAGGCCGGATATCCCTGCAGTGACCTGAATGCAGGCTCGTCTTGCATCTCCCAAGACGAAAGGATGTCTGAATACCCTGTGGAGACCACAGAAAAAGAACTAGTTCCCCACCTCATCGCGACCGGAGGCCTCACATTCTTTGAAAACTCCAGAGGTACGCGGAGATCAGTGCCTCCAAAGGAGACGATGCCTGACTCCTCGTGAAAATTGATAGGAGTCCCAGGATTCCTGGGGCACGGGGAAAGGGACCCTTGGTCTCCCGCCTCAGCTGGAGAGGCGTCCCAATTGCCCTGCCAAGCCTCGAGGAGAATCCCGAGTTGTCCCTCGCAACTAGGCAGGAGTCCTGACGTCGCTGAATAAACACGTGCGTGGAAGGGCAATCCCCGTCTTAACTCGAGAATATACCCCAGGTTCCCGACGCTACTCGAGAAAAACCATGAGACTTCCCCCTCGCCGCGAGATGGGGCCCGATTCCCCTGCACTGCGTGCAGAGCAATTCCGTCTTGCACATCACACATCAAAGGAGCCTTGTTTTCCTTGATGGCACTCCAGAGAAACCCCAAGAACACTGTTTGAAGGTAGAGGGATCCTGAGGTCGCTGTAGCAACACAAAAGAGCTCCGTGGACAAAAAATCAACTCGAGTTGAGAGGTTAGTCCCTGGCTTCGACTCCAGAGGAATACCACCTTACCACAAGCACCTCAAGAGGAGGCTTCTCTCAGCTCTAGGTATGTGAGAGGGACCCTGAGTTTGCGGCCTCAAGTGGAATGGACACCGTGATTCCCTGACTCGAAATAAGGCCGAATATCCCTGCAGTGACTTGAAAGCAGGCTCGTCTTGCATCTCCCAAGACGAAAGGATGTCTGAATCCCCTGTGGAGACCACAGAGAAAGACCTAGTTCCCCACCTCATCGCGACCGGAGGCCTCACATCCTTTGAAAATTCCAGAGGTACGCGGAGATCAGTGCCTCCAAAGGAGACGATGCCTGACTCCTCGTGAAACTTGATAGGAGTCCCAGGATTCCTGTGGCACATGGAAAGGGACACTTGGTCTCCCGCCTCAGCTGGAGAGGCGTCCCAATTGCCCTGCCAAGCCTCGAGGAGAATCCCGAGTTGTCCCTCGCAACTAGGCAGGAGTCCTGACGTTGCTGAACAAACACATGTGTGGAAGGGCCATCCCCGTCGTAACTCGAGAATATACCCCAGGTTCCCGCCGCAACTCGAGAAAAACCATGAGACTTCCCCCTTGCCGCGAGATGAGGCCCGATTCCCCTACACTGCGTGCAGAGCAATTCCGTGTTGCACATCACACATGAAAGGAGCCTTGATTTCTTTAATGGCACTCCAGAGAAACCCCAAGAACACTGTTTCAAGGTAGAGGGATCCTGAGGTCACTGTAGCCACACAAAAGAGCTCTGTGGACCAAAAATCAACTCGAGTTGAGAGGTTAGTCCCTGGCATCGACTCTAGAGGAATACCACCTTACCACAAGCACCTCAAGAGGAGGATTCTCTCAGCTCTAGATATGTGAGAGGGACCCTGAGTTTGCGGCCTCAAGTGGAATGGACACCGTGTTGCCCTGACTCGAAATAAGGCCGAATATCCCTACAGTGACTTGAATGCAGGCTCGTCTTGCATGTCCCAAGACGAAAGGATGTCTGAATCCCCTGTGGAGACCACAGAGAAAACCTAATTCCCCACCTCATCGCGACCGGAGGCCTCACATTCTTTGAAAACTCCAGAGGTACGCGCAGATCAGTGCCTCCAAAGGAGACGATGCCTGACTCCTCGTGAAACTTGATAGGAGTCCCAGGATTCCGGTGGCACGTGGAAAGGGACCCTTGGTCTCCCCTCTCAGCTGGAGAGGTGTCCCACTTGCCCTGCCAAGCCTCGAGGAGAATCCCGAGTTGTCCCTCGCAACTAGGCAGGAGTCCTTACGTCGCTGAGGAAACACGTGGGTGGAAGGGCCATCCCCGTCGTAACTCGAGAATATACCCCAGGTTCCCGACGCAACTCGAGAAAAACCATGAGACTTCCCCCTCGCCGCAATATGAGGCCCGATTCCCCTGCACTGCGTGCAGAGCAATTCAGAGTTGCACATCACACATGAAAGGAGCCTTGATTTCCTTGATGGCACTCCAGAGAAACCCCAAGAACACTGTTTCTAGGTAGAGGGATCCTGAGGTCACTGTAGCCACACAAAAGGGCTCCGTGGACAAAAAATCAACTCGAGTTGAGAGGTTAGTCCCTGGCTTCGACTCCAGAGGAATACCACCTTACCACAAGCACCTCAAGAGGAGGCTTCTCTCAGCTCTAGATATGTGACAGGGACCGTGAGTTTGCGGCCTCAAGTGGAATGGACACCGGGATGCCCTGACTGGAAATAAGGCCGAATATCCCTGCAGTGACTTGAATGCAGGCTCGTCTTGCATCTCGAAGACGAAAGGATGTCTGAATCCCCTGTGGAGACCACAGAGAAAACCTACTTCCCCACCTCATCGCGACCAGAGGCCACACATCCTTTGAAAACTCCAGAGGTACGCGGAGATCAGTGCCTCCAAAGGAGGCGATGCCTGACTCCTCGTGAAACTTGATAGGAGTCCCAGGATTCCTGTGGCACGTGGAAAGGGACCCTTGGTCTACCGAATCAGCTGGAGAGGCGTCCCAATTGCCCTGCCAAGCCTCGAGGAGAATCCCGAGTTGTCCCTCGCAACTAGGCAGGAGTCCTGACGTCGGTGAACAAACACGTGGGTGGAAGGGCCATCCCCGTCCTAACTCGAGAATATACCCCATGTTCCCGCCGCAACTCGAGAAAAACCATGAGACTTCCCCCTCGCCGCGAGATGAGGCCCGATTCCCCTGCACTGCGTGCAGAGCAATTCCGTGTTGCACATCACACATGAAAGGAGCCTTGATTTCCTTGATGGCACTCCAGAGAAACCCCAAGAACACTGTTTCAAGGCTAGAGGGATCCTGAGGTCACTGTAGCAACACGAAAGAGCTCCGTGGACCAAAAATCAACTCGAGATGAGAGGTTAGTCCCTGGCTTCGACTCCAGATGAATACCACCTTACCACAAGCACCTCAAGAGGAGGCTTCTCTCAGCTCTAGCTATGTGAGAGGGACCCTGAGTTTGCGGCCTCAAGTGGAATGGACACCGCAATGCCCTGACTCGAAATAAGGCCGGATATCCCTGGAGTGACATAAATGCAGGCTCGTCATGCATCTCCCAAGAAGAAAGGATGTCTGAATCCGCTGTGGAGACCACAGAGAAAGACATAGTTCCCCACTGCATCGCGACGAGAGGCCTCACATCCTTTGAAAATTCCAGAGGTACGCGGAGATCAGTGCCTCCAAAAGAGACGATGCCTGACTCCTCGTGAAACTTGATAGGAGTCCCAGGATTCCTGTGGCACGTGGAAAGGGACCCTTGGTCTCCCGCCTCAGCTGGAGAGGCGTCCCAATTGCCCTGCCAAGCCTCGAGGAGAATCCCGAGTTGTCCCTCGCAACTAGGCAGGAGTCCTGCCGTCGCTGAACAAACACGTGTGTGGAAGGGCCATCCCCGTCGTAACTCGAGAATATACCCCAGGTTCCCGCCACAACTCGAGAAAAACCATGAGACTTCCCCCTCGCCGCGAGATGAGGCGCGATTCCCCTGCACTGCGTGCAGAGCAATTCCGTGTTGCACATCACACATGAAAGGAGCCTTGATTTCCTTGATGGCACTCCAGAGAAACCCCAAGAACACTGTTTCAAGGCTAGAGGGATCCTGAGGTCACTGTAGCAACACGAAAGAGCTCCGTCGACCAAAAATCAACTCGAGATGAGAGGTTAGTCGCTGGCTTCGACTCCAGAGGAATACCACCTTACCACAAGCACCTCAAGAGGAGGCTTCTCTCAGCTCTAGCTATGTGAGAGGGACCCTGAGTTTGCGGCCTCAAGTGGAATGGACACCGCGATGCCCTGACTCGAAATAAGGCCGGATATCCCTGCAGTGACTTAAATGCAGGCTCGTTTTGCATCTCCCAAGAAGAAAGGATGTCTGAATCCGCTGTGGAGACCACAGAGAAAGACTTAGTTCCCCACTTCATCGCGACGAGAGGCCTCACATCCTTTGAAAATTCCAGAGGTACGCGGAGATCAGTGCCTCCAAAGGAGACGATGCCTGACTCCTCGTGAAACTTGATAGGAGTCCCAGGATTCCTGTGGCACGTGGAAAGGGACACTTGGTCTCCCGCCTGAGCTGGAGAGGCGTCCCAATTGCCCTGCCAAGCCTCGAGGGGAATCCCGAGTTGTCCCTCGCAACTAGGCAGGAGTCCTGACGTCGCTGAACAAACACGTGTGTGGAAGGGCCATCCCCGTCGTAACTCGAGAATATACCCCAGGTTCCCGCCGCAACTCGAGAAAAAGCATGAGACTTCCCCCTCGCTGCAAAATGAGGCCCGATTCCCCTACACTGCGTGCAGAGCAATTCCGTGTTGCACATCACACATGAAAGGAGCGTTGATTTCCTTGATGGCACTCCAGAAAAACCCCAAGAACACTGTTTCAAGGCTAGAGGGATCCTGAGATCACTGTAGCCACACGAAAGTGCTCCGTGGACCTAAAATCAACTCGAGATGAGAGGTTAGTCCCTGGCTTCGACTCCAGAGGAATATCATCTTACCAGAAGCACCTCAAGAGGAGGCTTCTCTCTGCTCTAGTTATGTGAGAGGGACCCTGATTTGGGGCCTCAAGTGGAATGGTCACCGCGATGCCCTGACTCGAAATAAGGCCGGATATCCCTGCAGTGACTTGAATGCAGGCTCGTCTTGCATCTCGAAGACGAAAGGATGTCTGAATCCCCTGTGGAGACCACAGAGAAAGACCTACTTCCCCACCTCATCGCGACCAGAGGCCTCAGATCTTTTGAAAACTCAAGAGGTACGCGGAGATCAGTGCCTCCAAAGGAGACGATGCCTGACTCCACGTGAAACTTGATAGGAGTCCCAGGATTCCTGTGGCACGTGGAAAGGGACCCTTGGTCTCCCGCCTCAGCTGGAGAGGCGTCCCAATTGCCCTGGCAAGCCTCGAGGAGAATCCCGAGTTGTCCCTCGCAACTAGGCAGGAGTCCTGACGTCGGTGAACAAACACGTGTGTGGAAGGGCCATCCCCGTCGTAAATCGAGAATATAACCCAGCTTCCCGCCGCAACTCAAGAAAAACCATGAGACTTCCCCCTTGCCGAGAGATGAGGCCCGATTCCCCTGCTCTGCATGCAGAGTAATTCCGTGTTGCACATCACACATGAAAGGAGTTTAATTTCCTTGATGGCACTCCAGGGAAACCCCCAGAACACTGTTCCAAGGCTAGAGGGATCCTGAGTTCACTGTAGCAACACGAAAGAGCTCCGTGGACCAAAAATCAACTCGAGATGAGAGGTTAGTCCCTGGCTTCGACTCCAGAGGAATACCACCTTACCACAAGCACCTCAAGAGGAGGCTTCTCTCAGCTCTAGCTATGTGAGAGGGACCCTGAGTTTGCGGCCTCAAGTGGAATGGACACCGCGATGCCCTGACTCGAAATAAGGCCGGATATCCCTGGAGTGACTTAAATGCAGGCTCGTTTTGCATCTCCCAAGAAGAAAGGATGTCTGAATCCGCTGTGGAGACCACAGAGAAAGACATAGTTCCCCACTTCATCGCGACGAGAGGCCTCACATCCTTTGAAAATTCCAGAGGTACGCGGAGATCAGTGCCTCCAAAGGAGGCGATGCCTGACTCCTCGTGAAACTTGATAGGAGTCCCAGGATTCCTCTGGCACGTGGAAAGGGACCCTTGGTCTCCCGCCTCAGCGGGAGAGGCGTCCCAATTGCCCTGCCAAGCCTCGAGGAGAATCCCGAGTTGTCCCTCGCAACTAGGCAGGAGTCCTGCCGTCGCTGAACAAACACGTGTGTGGAAGGGCCATCCCCGTCGTAACTCGACAATAAACTCTAGGTTCCCGCCGAAACTCGAGAAAAACCATGAGAATTCCCCCTCGCCGCGAGATGAGGCCCGATTCTCCTGCACTGCGTGCAGAGCAATTCCGTGTTGCACATCACACATGAAAGGAGCCTTGATTTCCTTGATGGCACTCCAGAGAAACCCCAAGAACACTGTTTCAAGGCTAGAGGGATCCTGAGGTCACTCAAGCAACACGAAAGAGCTCCGTGGACCAAAAATCAACTCGAGATGAGAGGTTAGTCCCTGGGTTCGACTCTAGAGGAATACCACCTTACCACAAGCACCTCAAGAGCAGGCTTATCTCAGCTCTAGGTATGTGAGAGGGACCCTGAGTTTGCGGCCTCAAGTGGAATGGACACCGTGATGCCCTGACTCGAAATAAGGCCGGATATCCTTGCAGTGACTTGAATGCAGGCTCGTCTTGCATCTCCCAAGACGAAAGGATGTCTGAATCCCCTGTGGAGACCATAGAAAAAGACCTAGTTGCCCACCTCATCGCGACCGGAGGCCTCACATCCTTTGAAAACTACAGAGGGACACGGAGATCAGTGCCTCCAAAGGAGACGATGCCTGACTCCTCGTGAAACTTGATAGGAGTCCCAGGATTCCTGTGGCACGTGGAAAGGGACCCTTGGTCTCCCGCCTCAGCTGGAGAGGCGTCCCAATTGCCCTGCCAAGCCTCGAGGGGAATCCCGAGTTGTCCCTCGCAACTAGGCAGGAGTCCTGACGTCGCTGAACAAACACGTGTGTGGAAGGGCCATCCCCGTCGTAACTCGAGAATATACCCCAGGTTCCCGCCGCAACTCGAGAAAAAGCATGAGACTTCCCCCTCGCTGCAAAATGAGGCCCGATTCCCCTGCACTGCGTGCAGAGCAATTCCGTGTTGCACATCACACATGAAAGGAGCGTTGATTTCCTTGATGGCACTCCAGAAAAACCCCAAGAACACTGTTTCAAGGCTAGAGGGATCCTGAGATCACTGTAGCCACACGAAAGAGCTCCGTGGACCTAAAATCAACTCGAGATGAGAGGTTAGTCCCTGGCTTCGACTCCAGAGGAATATCATCTTACCAGAAGCACCTCAAGAGGAGGCTTCTCTCTGCTCTAGTTATGTGAGAGGGACCCTGATTTGGGGCCTCAAGTGGAATGGACACCGCGATGCCCTGACTCGAAATAAGGCTGGATATCCCTGCAGTGACTTGAATGCAGGCTCATCTTACATCTCCCAAGACGAAAGGATGTCTGACTCTCCTGTGGAGACCACAGAAAAAGAACAAGTTCCCCACCTCATCGCGACCGGAGGCCTCACATCCTTTGAAAACTCCAGAGGTACGCGGAGATCAGTGCCTCCAAAGGAGACGATGCCTGACTCCTCGTGAAACTTGATAGGAGTCCCAGGATTCCTGTGGCACGTGGAAAGGGACCCTTGGTCTCCCGCCTCACCTGGCGAGGCGTCCCAATTGCCCTGCCAAGCCTCGAGGAGAATCCCGAGTTGTCCCTCGCAACTAGGCAGGAGTCCTGATGTCGCTGAACAAACACGTGGGTGGAAGGGCCATCCCCGTCGTAACTCGAGAATATACCCCAGGATCCCGCCGCAACTGGAGAAAAACCATGAGACTTCCCCCTCGCCGCGAGATGAGGCCCGATTCCCCTGCACTGCGTGCAGAGCAATTCCGTGTTGCACATCACACATGAAAGGAGCCTTGATTTCCTTGATGGCACTCCAGAGAAACCCCAAGAACACTGTTTCAAGGCTAGAGGGATCCTGAGGTCACTGTAGCAACACGAAAGAGCTCCGTGGACCAAAAATCAACTCGAGATGAGAGGTTAGTCCCTGGCTTCGACTCCAGAGGAATACCACCTTACCACCAGCACCTCAAGAGCAGGATTATCTCAGCTCTAGCTATGTGAGAGGGACCCTGAGTTTGCGGCCTCAAGTGGAATGGTCACCGCGATGCCCTGACTCGATATAAGGCCGGATATCCCTGCAGTGACTTGAATGCAGGCTCGTCTTGCATCTCCCAAGATGAAAGGATGTCTGAATCCCCTGTGGAGACCACAGAGAAAGACCTACTTCCCCACCTCATCGCGACCGGAGGCCTCAGATCTTTTGAAAACTCAAGAGGTACGCGGAGATCAGTGCCTCCAAAGGAGACGATGCCTGACTCCACGTGAACCTTGATAGGAGTCCCAGGATTCCTGTGGCACGTGGAAAGGGACCCTTGGTCTCCCGCCTCAGCTGGAGAGGCGTCCCAATTGCCCTGCCAAGCCTCGAGGAGAATCCCGAGTTGTCCCTCGCAACTAGGCAGGAGTCCTGACGTCGGTGAACAAACACGTGTGTGGAAGGGCCATCCCCGTCGTAAATCGAGAATATAACCCAGCTTCCCGCCGCAACTCAAGATAAACCATGAGACTTCCCCCTTGCCGCGAGATGAGGCCCGATTCCCCTGCTCTGCATGCAGAGTAATTCCGTGTTGCACATCACACATGAAAGGAGCCTTGATTTCCTTGATGGCACTCCAGAGAAACCCCAAGAACACTGTTTCTAGTTAGAGGGATCCTGAGGTCACTGTAGCCACACAAAAGAGCTCCGTGGACAAAAAATCAACTCGAGTTGAGAGGTTAGTCCCTGGCTTCGACTCCAGAGGAATACCACCTTACCACAAGCACCTCAAGAGGAGGCTTCTCTCAGCTCTAGATATGTGAGAGGGACCCTGAGTTTGCGGCCTCAAGTGGAATGGACACCGCGATGCCCTGACTGGAAATAAGGCCGAATATCCCTGCAGTGACTTGAATGCAGGCTTGTCTTGCATCTCGAAGACGAAAGGATGTCTGAATCCCCTGTGGAGACCACAGAGAAAGACATAGTTCCCCACTTCATCGCGACCGGAGGGCTCACATCCTTTGAAAACTCCAGAGGTACGCGGAGATCAGTGCCTCCAAAGGAGACGATGCCTGACTCCTCGTGAAACTTGATAGGAGTCCCAAGATTCCTGTGGCACGTGGAAAGGGACACTTGGTCTCCCCCCTCAGCTGGAGAGGCGTTCCAATTGCCCTGCCAAGTCTCGAGGAGAATCCCGAGTTGTCCCACGAAACTAGGCAGGAGTCCTGACGTCGCTGAACAAACACGTGGGTGGAAGGGCCATCCCCGTCGTAACTCGAGAATATAGCCCAGGTTCCCGCCGCAACTCGAGAAAAACCATGAGACTTCCCCCTCGCCGCAAAATGAGGCCCGATTCCCCTGCACTGCGTGCAGAGCAATGCCGTGTTGCAAATAACACATGAAAGGAGCCTTGATTTCCTTGATGGCACTCCAGAGAAACCCCAAGAACACTGTTTCAAGGCTCGAGGGATCCTGAGGTCACTGTAGCAACACGAAAGAGCTCCGTGGACCAAAAATCAACTCGAGATGAGAGGTTAGTCCCTGGCTTCGACTCCAGAGGAATACCACCTTACCACAAGCACCTCAAGAGCAGGCTTATCTCAGCTCTAGGTATGTGAGAGGGACCCTGAGTTTGCGGCCTCAAGTGGAATCGAGACCGCGATGCCCTGACTCGAAATAAGGCCGAATATCCCTGCAGTGACTTGAATGCAGGCTCGTCTTGCATCTCCCAAGAAGAAAGGATGTCTGAATCCCCTGTGGAGACCGCAGAGAAAACCTACTTCCCCACCTCATCGCGAACGGAGGCCTCACAACCTTTGAAAAGTCCAGAGGTACGCGGAGATCAGTGCCTCCAAAGGAGACGATGCCTGACTCCTCGTGAAACTTGATAGGAGTCCCAGGATTCCTGTGACACATGGAAAGGGACCCTTGGTCTCCGGCCTCAGCTGGAGAGGCATCCCAATTGCCCTGCCAAGCCTCGAGGAGAATCCCGAGTTGTCCCTCGCAACTAGGCAGGAGTCCTGACGTCGCTGAACAAACACGTGGGTGGAAGGGCCATCCCCGTCGTAACTCGAGAATATACCCCAGGTTCCCGCCGCAACTCGAGAAAAACCATGAGACTTCCCCTTTGCCGCGAGATGAGGCCCGATTCCCCTGCACTGCGTGCAGAGCAATTCCGAGTTGCACATCACACATGAAAGGAGCCTTGATTTCCTTGATGGCACTCCAGAGAAACCCCAAGAACACTGTTCCAAGGCTAGAAGGATCCTGAGGTCACTGTAGCAACACGAAAGAGCTCCGTGGACCAAAAATCAACTCGAGATGAGCGGTTACTCCCTGGCTTCGACTCCAGAGGAATACCACCTTACGAGAAGCACCTCAAGAGAAGGCTTCTCTCAGCTCTAGGTATGTGAAAGGGACCCTGAGTTGGCGGCCTCAAGTGCAATGGACACCGTGATGTCCTGACTCGAAATAAGGCCGGATATCCTTGCAGTGACTTCAATGCTGGCTCGTCTTGCATCTCCCAAGACGAAAGGATGTCTGACTCCCCTGTGGAGACCATAGAAAATGACCTAGTTCCCCACCTCATCACGACCAGAGGCCTCACATCCTTTGAAAACTCCAGAGGTACGCGGAGATCAGTGCCTCCAAAGGAGACGATGCCTGACTCCTCGTGAAACTTGATAGGAGTCCCAGGTTTCCTGTGGCACGTGGAAAGGGACCCTAGGTCTCCCGCCTCAGCTGGAGAGGCATCCCAATTGCCCTGCCAAGCCTCGAGGAGAATCCCGAGTTGTCCCTCGCAACTAGGCAGGAGTCCTGACGTCACTGAACAAACACGTGGGTGGAAGGGCCATCCCCGTCGTAACTCGAGAATATACCCCAGGTTCCCGCCGCAACTCGAGAAAAACCATGAGACTTCCCCCTCGCCGCGAGATGAGGCCCGATTCCCCTGCACTGCGTGCAGAGCAATTCCGTGTTGCACAGTACACATGAAAGGAGCCTTGATTTCCTTGATGGCACTCCAGAGAAACCCCAAGAACAGTGTTTCAAGGCTACAGGGATCCTGAGGTCACTGTAGCAACACGGAAGAGCTCCGTGGACCAAAAATCAACTTGAGATGAGAGGTTAGTCCCTGGCTTCGACTCCAGAGAAATACCACCTTACCACAAGCACCTCAAGAGGAGGCTTCTCTCAGCTCTAGGTATGTGAAAGGGACCCTGAGTTTGCGGCCTCAAGTGGAATGGACACCGCGATGCCCTGACGCGAAATAAGGCCGGATATCCCTGCAGTGACTTGAATGCAGGCTCGTCTTACATCTCCCAAGACGAAAGGATGTCTGACTCCCCTGTGGAGACCAGAGAAAAAGAACTAGTTCCCCACCTCATCGCGACCAGAGGCCTCACATTCTTTGAAAACTCCAGAGGTACGCACAGATCAGTGCCTCCAAAGGAGATGATGCCTGACTCCTCGTGAAACTTGATAGGAGTCCCAGGATTCCTGTGGCACATGGAAAGGGACCCTTGGTCTCCTGTCTCAGCTGGAGAGGCGTCCCAATTGCCCTGCCAAGCCTCGAGGAGAATCCCGAGTTCTCCCTCGCAACTAGGCAGGAGTCCTGACGTGGCTGAACAAACACGTGGGTGGAAGGGCCATCCCCGTTGTAACTCGAGCATATACCCCAGGTTTCCGCCGCAACTCGAGAAAAACCATGAGACTTCCCCCTCGCCGCGAGATGAGGGCCGATTCCCCTGCACTGCGTGCAGAGCAATTCAGAGTTGCACATCACACATGAAAGGAGCCTTGATTTCCTTGATGGCACTCCAGAGAAACCCCAAGAACACTCTTTCTAGGTAGAGGGATCCTGAGGTCACTGTAGCCACACAAAAGAGCTCCGTGGACAAAAAATCAACTCGAGTTGAGAGGTTAGTCCCTGGCTTCGACTCCAGAGGAATACCACCTTACCACAAGCACCTCAAGAGGAGGCTTCTCTCAGCTCTAGGTATGTGAGAGGGACCCTGAGTTTGCGGTCTCAAGTGGAATGGACACCGCGATGCCCTGACTGGAAATAAGGCCGAATATCCCTGCAGTGACTTGAATGCAGGCTCGTCTTGCATCTCGAAGACGAAAGGATGTCTGAATCCCCTGTGGAGAACACAGAGAAAACCTACTTCCCCACCTCATCGCGACCAGAGGCCTCACATCCTTTGAAAACTCCAGAGGTACGCGGAGATCAGTGCCTCCAAAGGAGGCGATGCCTGACTCCTCGTGAAACTTGATAGGAGTCCCAGGATTCCTGTGGCACGTGGAAAGGGACCCTTGGTCTACCGCATCAGCTGGAGAGGCGTCCCAATTGCCCTGCCAAGCCTCGAGGAGAATCCCGAGTTGTCCCTCGCAACTAGGCAGGAGTCCTGACGTCGCTGAACAAACACGTGTGTGGAAGGGCCATCCCCGTCGTAACTCGAGAATATACCCCAGGTTCCCGCCATAACTCGAGAAAAACCATGAGACTTCCCCCTCGCCGCGAGATGAGGCCCGATTCCCCTGCACTGCGTGCAGAGCAATTTCGTGTTGCACATCACACATGAAAGGAGCCTTGATTTCCTTGATGGCACTCCAGAGAAACCCCAAGAACACTGTTTCAAGGCTAGAGGGATCCTGAGGTCACTGTAGCAACACGAAAGAGCTCCGTGGACCAAAAATCAACTCGAGATGAGAGGTTAGTCCCTGGCTTCGACTCCAGAGGAATACCATCTTACCACAAGCACCTCAAGAGGAGGCTTCTCTCAGCTCTAGCTATGTGAGAGGGACCCTGAGTTTGCGGCCTCAAGTGGAATGGACACCGCGATGCCCTGACTCGAAATAAGGCCGGATATCCCTGCAGTGACTTAAATGCAGGCTCGTTTTGCATCTCCCAAGACGAAAGGATGTCTGAATCCCCTGTGGAGACCACAGAGAAAGACATAGTTCCCCACCTCATCGCGACCTGAGGGCTCACATCCTTTGAAATCCCCAGAGGTACGCGGAGATCAGTGCCTCCAAAGGAGACGATGCCTGACTCCTCGTGAAACTTGATAGGAGTCCCAAGATTCCTGTGGCATGTGGAAAGGGACACTTGATCTCCAGCCTCAGTTTGAGAGGAGTCCCAATTGCCCTGCCAAGCCTCGAGGAGAATCCCGAGCTGTCCCTCGCAACTAGGCAGGAGTCCTGACGTCGCTGAACAAGCACGTGTGTGGAAGGGCCATCCCCGTCGTAACTCGAGAATATACCCCAGGTTTCCGCCGCAACTCGAGAAAAACCATGAGACTTCCCGCTCGCCGCAAAATGAGGCCCGATTCCCCTGCACTGCGTGCAGAGCAATTGCGTGTTGCACATCACACAAGAAAGGAGCCTTGATTTCCTTGATGGCACTCCAGAGAAACCCCAAGACCACTGTTTTAAGGCTCAAGGGATCCTGAGGTCACTGTAGCAACACGAAAGAGCTCCGTGGACCAAAAATCAACTCGAGATGAGAGGTTAGTCCCTGGCTTCGATTCCAGAGGAATACCACCTTACCACAAGCACCTCAAGAGGAGGCTTCTCTCAGCTCTAGCTATGTGAGAGGGACCCTGAGTTTGCGGCCTCAAGTGGAATGGACACCGCGATGCCCTGACTCGAAATCAGGCCGGATATCCCTGCAGTAACTTGAATGCAGGCTCGTCTTGCATCTCCCAAGACGAAAGGATGTCTGAATCCCCTGTGGAGACCACAGAGAAAGACCTAGTTCCCCACCTCATCGCGACCGGAGGCCTCAGATCTTTTGAAAACTCAAGAGGTACGCGGAGATCAGTGCCTCTAAAGGAAACGATGCCTGACTCCACGTGAAACTTGATAGGAGTCCCAGGATTCCTGTGGCACGTGGAAAGGGACCCTTGGTCTCCCGCCTCAGCTGGAGAGGCGTCCCAATTGCCCTGCCAAGCCTCGAGGAGAATCCCGAGTTGTCCCTTGAAACTAGGCAGGAGTCCTGACGTCGCTGAACAAACACGTGGGTGGAAGGGCCATCCCCGTCGTAACTCGAGAATATAGCCCAGGTTCCCGCCGCAACTCGAGAAAAACCATGAGACTTCCCCCTCGCCGCGAGATGAGGCCCGATTCCCCTGCACTGCGTGCAGAGCAATGCCGTGTTGCACATAACACATGAAAGGAGCCTTGATTTCCTTGATGGCACTCCAGAGAAACCCCAAGAACACTGTTTCAAGGCTCGAGGGATCCTGAGGTCACTGTAGCAACACGAAAGAGCTCCGTGGACCAAAAATCAACTCGAGATGAGAGGTTAGTCCCTGGCTTCGACTCCAGAGGAATACCACCTTACCACAAGCACCTCAAGAGCAGGCTTATCTCAGCTCTAGGTATGTGAGAGGGACCCTGAGTTTGCGGCCTCATGTGGAATCGAGACCGCGATGCCCTGACTGGAAATAAGGGCGAATATCCCTGCAGTGACTTGAATGCAGGCTCGTCTTGCATCTCCCAAGAAGAAAGGATGTCTGAATCCCCTGTGGAGACCGCAGAGAAAACCTACTTCCCCACCTCATCGCGAACGGAGGCCTCACAACCTTTGAAAAGTCCAGAGGTACGCGGAGATCAGTGCCTCCAAAGGAGACGATGCCTGACTCCTCGTGAAACTTGATAGGAGTCCCAGGATTCCTGTGACACATGGAAAGGGACCCTTGGTCTCCCGCCTCAGCTGGAGAGGCATCCCAATTGCCCTGCCAAGCCTCGAGGAGAATCCCGAGTTGTCCCTTGCAACTAGGCAGGAGTCCTGACGTCACTGAACAAACACGTGGGTGGAAGGGCCATCCCCGTCGTAACTCGAGAATATACCCCAGGTTCCCGCCGCAACTCGAGAAAAACCATGAGACTTCCCCTTTGCCGCGAGATGAGGCCCGATTCCCCTGCACTGCGTGCAGAGCAATTCCGAGTTGCACATCACACATGAAAGGAGCCTTGATTTCCTTGATGGCACTCCAGAGAAACCCCAAGAACACTGTTCCAAGGCTAGAAGGATCCTGAGGTCACTGTAGCAACACGAAAGAGCTCCGTGGACCAAAAATCAACTCGAGATGAGAGGTTAGTCCCTGGCTTCGACTCCAGAGGAATACCACCTTACGAGAAGCACCTCAAGAGAAGGCTTCTCTCAGCTCTAGGTATGTGAAAGGGACCCTGAGTTGGCGGCCTCAAGTGCAATGGACACCGTGATGTCCTGACTCGAAATAAGGCCGGATATCCTTGCAGTGACTTCAATGCTGGCTCGTCTTGCATCTCCCAAGACGAAAGGATGTCTGACTCCCCTGTGGAGACCATAGAAAATGACCTAGTTCCCCACCTCATCACGACCAGAGGCCTCACATCCTTTGAAAACTCCAGAGGTACGCGGAGATCAGTGCCTCCAAAGGAGACGATGCCTGACTCCTCGTGAAACTTGATAGGAGTCCCAGGTTTCCTGTGGCACGTGGAAAGGGACCCTAGGTCTCCCGCCTCAGCTGGAGAGGCATCCCAATTGCCCTGCCAAGCCTCGAGGAGAATCCCGAGTTGTCCCTCGCAACTAGGCAGGAGTCCTGACGTCACTGAACAAACACGTGGGTGGAAGGGCCATCCCCGTCGTAACTCGAGAATATACCCCAGGTTCCCACCGCAACTCGAGAAAAACCATGAGACTTCCCCCTCGCCGCGAGATGAGGCCCGATTCCCCTGCACTACGTGCAGAGCAATTTCGTGTTGCACATCACACATGAAAGGAGCCTTGATTTCCTTGATGGCACTCCAGAGAAACCCCAAGAACAGTGTTTCAAGGCTACAGGGATCCTGAGGTCACTGTAGCAACACGGAAGAGCTCCGTGGACCAAAAATCAACTTGAGATGAGAGGTTAGTCCCTGGCTTCGACTCCAGAGAAATACCACCTTACCACAAGCACCTCAAGAGGAGGCTTCTCTCAGCTCTAGGTATGTGAAAGGGACCCTGAGTTTGCGGCCTCAAGTGGAATGGACACCGCGATGCCCTGACGCGAAATAAGGCCGGATATCCCTGCAGTGACTTGAATGCAGGCTCGTCTTACATCTCCCAAGACGAAAGGATGTCTGACTCCCCTGTGGAGACCACAGAAAAAGAACTAGTTCCCCACCTCATCGCGACCAGAGGCCTCACATTCTTTGAAAACTCCAGAGGTACGCACAGATCAGTGCCTCCAAAGGAGATGATGCCTGACTCCTCGTGAAACTTGATAGGAGTCCCAGGATTCCTGTGGCACATGGAAAGGGACCCTTGGTCTCCTGTCTCAGCTAGAGAGGCGTCCCAATTGCCCTGCCAAGCCTCGAGGAGAATCCCGAGTTCTCCCTCGCAACTAGGCAGGAGTCCTGACGTGGCTGAACAAACACGTGGGTGGAAGGGCCATCCCCGTTGTAACTCGAGCATATACCCCAGGTTTCCACCGCAACTCGAGAAAAACCATGAGACTTCCCCCTCGCCGCGAGATGAGGGCCGATTCCCCTGCACTGCGTGCAGAGCAATTCAGAGTTGCACATCACACATGAAAGGAGCCTTGATTTCCTTGATGGCACTCCAGAGAAACCCCAAGAACACTGTTTCTACGTAGAGGGATCCTGAGGTCACTGTAGCCACACAAAAGAGCTCCGTGGACAAAAAATCAACTCGAGTTGAGAGGTTAGTCCCTGGCTTCGACTCCAGAGGAATACCACCTTACCACAAGCACCTCAAGAGGAGGCTTCTCTCAGCTCTAGATATGTGAGAGGGACCCTGAGTTTGCGGCCTCAAATGGAATGGACACCGCGATGCCCTGACTGGAAATAAGGCCGAATATCCCTGCAGTGACTTGAATGCAGGCTCGTCTTGCATCTCGAAGACGAAAGGATGTCTGAATCCCCTGTGGAGAACACAGAGAAAACCTACTTCCCCACCTCATCGCGACCAGAGGCCTCACATCCTTTGAAAACTCCAGAGGTACGCGGAGATCAGTGCCTCCAAAGGAGGCGATGCCTGACTCCTCGTGAAACTTGATAGGAGTCCCAGGATTCCTGTGGCACGTGGAAAGCGACCCTTGGTCTACCGCATCAGCTGGAGAGGCGTCCCAATTGCCCTGCCAAGCCTCGAGGAGAATCCCGAGTTGTCCCTCGCAACTAGGCAGGAGTCCTGACGTCGCTGAACAAACACGTGTGTGGAAGGGCCATCCCCGTCGTAACTCGAGAATATACCCCAGGTTCCCGCCACAACTCGAGAAAAACCATGAGACTTCCCCCTCGCCGCGAGATGAGGCGCGATTCCCCTGCACTGCGTGCAGAGCAATTCCGTGTTGCACATCACACATGAAAGGAGCCTTGATTTCCTTGATGGCACTCCAGAGAAACCCCAAGAACACTGTTTCAAGGCTAGAGGGATCCTGAGGTCACTGTAGCAACACGAAAGAGCTCCGTCGACCAAAAATCAACTCGAGATGAGAGGTTAGTCGCTGGCTTCGACTCCAGAGGAATACCACCTTACCACAAGCACCTCAAGAGGAGGCTTCTCTCAGCTCTAGCTATGTGAGAGGGACCCTGAGTTTGCGGCCTCAAGTGGAATGGACACCGCGATGCCCTGACTCGAAATAAGGCCGGATATCCCTGCAGTGACTTAAATGCAGGCTCGTTTTGCATCTCCCAAGAAGAAAGGATGTCTGAATCCGCTGTGGAGACCACAGAGAAAGACTTAGTTCCCCACTTCATCGCGACGAGAGGCCTCACATCCTTTGAAAATTCCAGAGGTACGCGGAGATCAGTGCCTCCAAAGGAGACGATGCCTGACTCCTCGTGAAACTTGATAGGAGTCCCAGGATTCCTGTGGCACGTGGAAAGGGACACTTGGTCTCCCGCCTGAGCTGGAGAGGCGTCCCAATTGCCCTGCCAAGCCTCGAGGGGAATCCCGAGTTGTCCCTCGCAACTAGGCAGGAGTCCTGACGTCGCTGAACAAACACGTGTGTGGAAGGGCCATCCCCGTCGTAACTCGAGAATATACCCCAGGTTCCCGCCGCAACTCGAGAAAAAGCATGAGACTTCCCCCTCGCTGCAAAATGAGGCCCGATTCCCCTACACTGCGTGCAGAGCAATTCCGTGTTGCACATCACACATGAAAGGAGCGTTGATTTCCTTGATGGCACTCCAGAAAAACCCCAAGAACACTGTTTCAAGGCTAGAGGGATCCTGAGATCACTGTAGCCACACGAAAGTGCTCCGTGGACCTAAAATCAACTCGAGATGAGAGGTTAGTCCCTGGCTTCGACTCCAGAGGAATATCATCTTACCAGAAGCACCTCAAGAGGAGGCTTCTCTCTGCTCTAGTTATGTGAGAGGGACCCTGATTTGGGGCCTCAAGTGGAATGGTCACCGCGATGCCCTGACTCGAAATAAGGCCGGATATCCCTGCAGTGACTTGAATGCAGGCTCGTCTTGCATCTCGAAGACGAAAGGATGTCTGAATCCCCTGTGGAGACCACAGAGAAAGACCTACTTCCCCACCTCATCGCGACCAGAGGCCTCAGATCTTTTGAAAACTCAAGAGGTACGCGGAGATCAGTGCCTCCAAAGGAGACGATGCCTGACTCCACGTGAAACTTGATAGGAGTCCCAGGATTCCTGTGGCACGTGGAAAGGGACCCTTGGTCTCCCGCCTCAGCTGGAGAGGCGTCCCAATTGCCCTGGCAAGCCTCGAGGAGAATCCCGAGTTGTCCCTCGCAACTAGGCAGGAGTCCTGACGTCGGTGAACAAACACGTGTGTGGAAGGGCCATCCCCGTCGTAAATCGAGAATATAACCCAGCTTCCCGCCGCAACTCAAGAAAAACCATGAGACTTCCCCCTTGCCGAGAGATGAGGCCCGATTCCCCTGCTCTGCATGCAGAGTAATTCCGTGTTGCACATCACACATGAAAGGAGTTTAATTTCCTTGATGGCACTCCAGGGAAACCCCCAGAACACTGTTCCAAGGCTAGAGGGATCCTGAGTTCACTGTAGCAACACGAAAGAGCTCCGTGGACCAAAAATCAACTCGAGATGAGAGGTTAGTCCCTGGCTTCGACTCCAGAGGAATACCACCTTACCACAAGCACCTCAAGAGGAGGCTTCTCTCAGCTCTAGCTATGTGAGAGGGACCCTGAGTTTGCGGCCTCAAGTGGAATGGACACCGCGATGCCCTGACTCGAAATAAGGCCGGATATCCCTGGAGTGACTTAAATGCAGGCTCGTTTTGCATCTCCCAAGAAGAAAGGATGTCTGAATCCGCTGTGGAGACCACAGAGAAAGACATAGTTCCCCACTTCATCGCGACGAGAGGCCTCACATCCTTTGAAAATTCCAGAGGTACGCGGAGATCAGTGCCTCCAAAGGAGGCGATGCCTGACTCCTCGTGAAACTTGATAGGAGTCCCAGGATTCCTCTGGCACGTGGAAAGGGACCCTTGGTCTCCCGCCTCAGCGGGAGAGGCGTCCCAATTGCCCTGCCAAGCCTCGAGGAGAATCCCGAGTTGTCCCTCGCAACTAGGCAGGAGTCCTGCCGTCGCTGAACAAACACGTGTGTGGAAGGGCCATCCCCGTCGTAACTCGACAATAAACTCTAGGTTCCCGCCGAAACTCGAGAAAAACCATGAGAATTCCCCCTCGCCGCGAGATGAGGCCCGATTCTCCTGCACTGCGTGCAGAGCAATTCCGTGTTGCACATCACACATGAAAGGAGCCTTGATTTCCTTGATGGCACTCCAGAGAAACCCCAAGAACACTCTTTCAAGGCTAGAGGGATCCTGAGGTCACTCAAGCAACACGAAAGAGCTCCGTGGACCAAAAATCAACTCGAGATGAGAGGTTAGTCCCTGGGTTCGACTCTAGAGGAATACCACCTTACCACAAGCACCTCAAGAGCAGGCTTATCTCAGCTCTAGGTATGTGAGAGGGACCCTGAGTTTGCGGCCTCAAGTGGAATGGACACCGTGATGCCCTGACTCGAAATAAGGCCGGATATCCTTGCAGTGACTTGAATGCAGGCTCGTCTTGCATCTCCCAAGACGAAAGGATGTCTGAATCCCCTGTGGAGACCATAGAAAAAGACCTAGTTGCCCACCTCATCGCGACCGGAGGCCTCACATCCTTTGAAAACTACAGAGGGACACGGAGATCAGTGCCTCCAAAGGAGACGATGCCTGACTCCTCGTGAAACTTGATAGGAGTCCCAGGATTCCTGTGGCACGTGGAAAGGGACCCTTGGTCTCCCGCCTCAGCTGGAGAGGCGTCCCAATTGCCCTGCCAAGCCTCGAGGGGAATCCCGAGTTGTCCCTCGCAACTAGGCAGGAGTCCTGACGTCGCTGAACAAACACGTGTGTGGAAGGGCCATCCCCGTCGTAACTCGAGAATATACCCCAGGTTCCCGCCGCAACTCGAGAAAAAGCATGAGACTTCCCCCTCGCTGCAAAATGAGGCCCGATTCCCCTGCACTGCGTGCAGAGCAATTCCGTGTTGCACATCACACATGAAAGGAGCGTTGATTTCCTTGATGGCACTCCAGAAAAACCCCAAGAACACTGTTTCAAGGCTAGAGGGATCCTGAGATCACTGTAGCCACACGAAAGAGCTCCGTGGACCTAAAATCAACTCGAGATGAGAGGTTAGTCCCTGGCTTCGACTCCAGAGGAATATCATCTTACCAGAAGCACCTCAAGAGGAGGCTTCTCTCTGCTCTAGTTATGTGAGAGGGACCCTGATTTGGGGCCTCAAGTGGAATGGACACCGCGATGCCCTGACTCGAAATAAGGCTGGATATCCCTGCAGTGACTTGAATGCAGGCTCATCTTACATCTCCCAAGACGAAAGGATGTCTGACTCTCCTGTGGAGACCACAGAAAAAGAACAAGTTCCCCACCTCATCGCGACCGGAGGCCTCACATCCTTTGAAAACTCCAGAGGTACGCGGAGATCAGTGCCTCCAAAGGAGACGATGCCTGACTCCTCGTGAAACTTGATAGGAGTCCCAGGATTCCTGTGGCACGTGGAAAGGGACCCTTGGTCTCCCGCCTCACCTGGCGAGGCGTCCCAATTGCCCTGCCAAGCCTCGAGGAGAATCCCGAGTTGTCCCTCGCAACTAGGCAGGAGTCCTGATGTCGCTGAACAAACACGTGGGTGGAAGGGCCATCCCCGTCGTAACTCGAGAATATACCCCAGGATCCCGCCGCAACTGGAGAAAAACCATGAGACTTCCCCCTCGCCGCGAGATGAGGCCCGATTCCCCTGCACTGCGTGCAGAGCAATTCCGTGTTGCACATCACACATGAAAGGAGCCTTGATTTCCTTGATGGCACTCCAGAGAAACCCCAAGAACACTGTTTCAAGGCTAGAGGGATCCTGAGGTCACTGTAGCAACACGAAAGAGCTCCGTGGACCAAAAATCAACTCGAGATGAGAGGTTAGTCCCTGGCTTCGACTCCAGAGGAATACCACCTTACCACCAGCACCTCAAGAGCAGGATTATCTCAGCTCTAGCTATGTGAGAGGGACCCTGAGTTTGCGGCCTCAAGTGGAATGGTCACCGCGATGCCCTGACTCGATATAAGGCCGGATATCCCTGCAGTGACTTGAATGCAGGCTCGTCTTGCATCTCCCAAGATGAAAGGATGTCTGAATCCCCTGTGGAGACCACAGAGAAAGACCTACTTCCCCACCTCATCGCGACCGGAGGCCTCAGATCTTTTGAAAACTCAAGAGGTACGCGGAGATCAGTGCCTCCAAAGGAGACGATGCCTGACTCCACGTGAACCTTGATAGGAGTCCCAGGATTCCTGTGGCACGTGGAAAGGGACCCTTGGTCTCCCGCCTCAGCTGGAGAGGCGTCCCAATTGCCCTGCCAAGCCTCGAGGAGAATCCCGAGTTGTCCCTCGCAACTAGGCAGGAGTCCTGACGTCGGTGAACAAACACGTGTGTGGAAGGGCCATCCCCGTCGTAAATCGAGAATATAACCCAGCTTCCCGCCGCAACTCAAGATAAACCATGAGACTTCCCCCTTGCCGCGAGATGAGGCCCGATTCCCCTGCTCTGCATGCAGAGTAATTCCGTGTTGCACATCACACATGAAAGGAGCCTTGATTTCCTTGATGGCACTCCAGAGAAACCCCAAGAACACTGTTTCTAGTTAGAGGGATCCTGAGGTCACTGTAGCCACACAAAAGAGCTCCGTGGACAAAAAATCAACTCGAGTTGAGAGGTTAGTCCCTGGCTTCGACTCCAGAGGAATACCACCTTACCACAAGCACCTCAAGAGGAGGCTTCTCTCAGCTCTAGATATGTGAGAGGGACCCTGAGTTTGCGGCCTCAAGTGGAATGGACACCGCGATGCCCTGACTCGAAATAAGGCCGGATATCCCTGCAGTGACTTGAATGCAGGCTTGTCTTGCATCTCGAAGACGAAAGGATGTCTGAATCCCCTGTGGAGACCACAGAGAAAGACATAGTTCCCCACTTCATCGCGACCGGAGGGCTCACATCCTTTGAAAACTCCAGAGGTACGCGGAGATCAGTGCCTCCAAAGGAGACGATGCCTGACTCCTCGTGAAACTTGATAGGAGTCCCAAGATTCCTGTGGCACGTGGAAAGGGACACTTGGTCTCCCCCCTCAGCTGGAGAGGCGTTCCAATTGCCCTGCCAAGTCTCGAGGAGAATCCCGAGTTGTCCCTCGAAACTAGGCAGGAGTCCTGACGTCGCTGAACAAACACGTGGGTGGAAGGGCCATCCCCGTCGTAACTCGAGAATATAGCCCAGGTTCCCGCCGCAACTCGAGAAAAACCATGAGACTTCCCCCTCGCCGCAAAATGAGGCCCGATTCCCCTGCACTGCGTGCAGAGCAATGCCGTGTTGCAAATAACACATGAAAGGAGCCTTGATTTCCTTGATGGCACTCCAGAGAAACCCCAAGAACACTGTTTCAAGGCTCGAGGGATCCTGAGGTCACTGTAGCAACACGAAAGAGCTCCGTGGACCAAAAATCAACTCGAGATGAGAGGTTAGTCCCTGGCTTCGACTCCAGAGGAATACCACCTTACCACAAGCACCTCAAGAGCAGGCTTATCTCAGCTCTAGGTATGTGAGAGGGACCCTGAGTTTGCGGCCTCAAGTGGAATCGAGACCGCGATGCCCTGACTCGAAATAAGGCCGAATATCCCTGCAGTGACTTGAATGCAGGCTCGTCTTGCATCTCCCAAGAAGAAAGGATGTCTGAATCCCCTGTGGAGACCGCAGAGAAAACCTACTTCCCCACCTCATCGCGAACGGAGGCCTCACAACCTTTGAAAAGTCCAGAGGTACGCGGAGATCAGTGCCTCCAAAGGAGACGATGCCTGACTCCTCGTGAAACTTGATAGGAGTCCCAGGTTTCCTGTGGCACGTGGAAAGGGACCCTAGGTCTCCCGCCTCAGCTGGAGAGGCATCCCAATTGCCCTGCCAAGCCTCGAGGAGAATCCCGAGTTGTCCCTCGCAACTAGGCAGGAGTCCTGACGTCACTGAACAAACACGTGGGTGGAAGGGCCATCCCCGTCGTAACTCGAGAATATACCCCAGGTTCCCGCCGCAACTCGAGAAAAACCATGAGACTTCCCCCTCGCCGCGAGATGAGGCCCGATTCCCCTGCACTGCGTGCAGAGCAATTCCGTGTTGCACAGTACACATGAAAGGAGCCTTGATTTCCTTGATGGCACTCCAGAGAAACCCCAAGAACAGTGTTTCAAGGCTACAGGGATCCTGAGGTCACTGTAGCAACACGGAAGAGCTCCGTGGACCAAAAATCAACTTGAGATGAGAGGTTAGTCCCTGGCTTCGACTCCAGAGAAATACCACCTTACCACAAGCACCTCAAGAGGAGGCTTCTCTCAGCTCTAGGTATGTGAAAGGGACCCTGAGTTTGCGGCCTCAAGTGGAATGGACACCGCGATGCCCTGACGCGAAATAAGGCCGGATATCCCTGCAGTGACTTGAATGCAGGCTCGTCTTACATCTCCCAAGACGAAAGGATGTCTGACTCCCCTGTGGAGACCAGAGAAAAAGAACTAGTTCCCCACCTCATCGCGACCAGAGGCCTCACATTCTTTGAAAACTCCAGAGGTACGCACAGATCAGTGCCTCCAAAGGAGATGATGCCTGACTCCTCGTGAAACTTGATAGGAGTCCCAGGATTCCTGTGGCACATGGAAAGGGACCCTTGGTCTCCTGTCTCAGCTGGAGAGGCGTCCCAATTGCCCTGCCAAGCCTCGAGGAGAATCCCGAGTTCTCCCTCGCAACTAGGCAGGAGTCCTGACGTGGCTGAACAAACACGTGGGTGGAAGGGCCATCCCCGTTGTAACTCGAGCATATACCCCAGGTTTCCGCCGCAACTCGAGAAAAACCATGAGACTTCCCCCTCGCCGCGAGATGAGGGCCGATTCCCCTGCACTGCGTGCAGAGCAATTCAGAGTTGCACATCACACATGAAAGGAGCCTTGATTTCCTTGATGGCACTCCAGAGAAACCCCAAGAACACTCTTTCTAGGTAGAGGGATCCTGAGGTCACTGTAGCCACACAAAAGAGCTCCGTGGACAAAAAATCAACTCGAGTTGAGAGGTTAGTCCCTGGCTTCGACTCCAGAGGAATACCACCTTACCACAAGCACCTCAAGAGGAGGCTTCTCTCAGCTCTAGGTATGTTAGAGGGACCCTGAGTTTGCGGTCTCAAGTGGAATGGACACCGCGATGCCCTGACTGGAAATAAGGCCGAATATCCCTGCAGTGACTTGAATGCAGGCTCGTCTTGCATCTCGAAGACGAAAGGATGTCTGAATCCCCTGTGGAGAACACAGAGAAAACCTACTTCCCCACCTCATCGCGACCAGAGGCCTCACATCCTTTGAAAACTCCAGAGGTACGCGGAGATCAGTGCCTCCAAAGGAGGCGATGCCTGACTCCTCGTGAAACTTGATAGGAGTCCCAGGATTCCTGTGGCACGTGGAAAGGGACCCTTGGTCTACCGCATCAGCTGGAGAGGCGTCCCAATTGCCCTGCCAAGCCTCGAGGAGAATCCCGAGTTGTCCCTCGCAACTAGGCAGGAGTCCTGACGTCGCTGAACAAACACGTGTGTGGAAGGGCCATCCCCGTCGTAACTCGAGAATATACCCCAGGTTCCCGCCATAACTCGAGAAAAACCATGAGACTTCCCCCTCGCCGCGAGATGAGGCCCGATTCCCCTGCACTGCGTGCAGAGCAATTTCGTGTTGCACATCACACATGAAAGGAGCCTTGATTTCCTTGATGGCACTCCAGAGAAACCCCAAGAACACTGTTTCAAGGCTAGAGGGATCCTGAGGTCACTGTAGCAACACGAAAGAGCTCCGTGGACCAAAAATCAACTCGAGATGAGAGGTTAGTCCCTGGCTTCGACTCCAGAGGAATACCATCTTACCACAAGCACCTCAAGAGGAGGCTTCTCTCAGCTCTAGCTATGTGAGAGGGACCCTGAGTTTGCGGCCTCAAGTGGAATGGACACCGCGATGCCCTGACTCGAAATAAGGCCGGATATCCCTGCAGTGACTTAAATGCAGGCTCGTTTTGCATCTCCCAAGACGAAAGGATGTCTGAATCCCCTGTGGAGACCACAGAGAAAGACATAGTTCCCCACCTCATCGCGACCTGAGGGCTCACATCCTTTGAAATCCCCAGAGGTACGCGGAGATCAGTGCCTCCAAAGGAGACGATGCCTGACTCCTCGTGAAACTTGATAGGAGTCCCAAGATTCCTGTGGCATGTGGAAAGGGACACTTGATCTCCAGCCTCAGTTTGAGAGGAGTCCCAATTGCCCTGCCAAGCCTCGAGGAGAATCCCGAGCTGTCCCTCGCAACTAGGCAGGAGTCCTGACGTCGCTGAACAAGCACGTGTGTGGAAGGGCCATCCCCGTCGTAACTCGAGAATATACCCCAGGTTTCCGCCGCAACTCGAGAAAAACCATGAGACTTCCCGCTCGCCGCAAAATGAGGCCCGATTCCCCTGCACTGCGTGCAGAGCAATTGCGTGTTGCACATCACACAAGAAAGGAGCCTTGATTTCCTTGATGGCACTCCAGAGAAACCCCAAGACCACTGTTTTAAGGCTCAAGGGATCCTGAGGTCACTGTAGCAACACGAAAGAGCTCCGTGGACCAAAAATCAACTCGAGATGAGAGGTTAGTCCCTGGCTTCGATTCCAGAGGAATACCACCTTACCACAAGCACCTCAAGAGGAGGCTTCTCTCAGCTCTAGCTATGTGAGAGGGACCCTGAGTTTGCGGCCTCAAGTGGAATGGACACCGCGATGCCCTGACTCGAAATCAGGCCGGATATCCCTGCAGTAACTTGAATGCAGGCTCGTCTTGCATCTCCCAAGACGAAAGGATGTCTGAATCCCCTGTGGAGACCACAGAGAAAGACCTAGTTCCCCACCTCATCGCGACCGGAGGCCTCAGATCTTTTGAAAACTCAAGAGGTACGCGGAGATCAGTGCCTCTAAAGGAAACGATGCCTGACTCCACGTGAAACTTGATAGGAGTCCCAGGATTCCTGTGGCACGTGGAAAGGGACCCTTGGTCTCCCGCCTCAGCTGGAGAGGCGTCCCAATTGCCCTGCCAAGCCTCGAGGAGAATCCCGAGTTGTCCCTTGAAACTAGGCAGGAGTCCTGACGTCGCTGAACAAACACGTGGGTGGAAGGGCCATCCCCGTCGTAACTCGAGAATATAGCCCAGGTTCCCGCCGCAACTCGAGAAAAACCATGAGACTTCCCCCTCGCCGCGAGATGAGGCCCGATTCCCCTGCACTGCGTGCAGAGCAATGCCGTGTTGCACATAACACATGAAAGGAGCCTTGATTTCCTTGATGGCACTCCAGAGAAACCCCAAGAACACTGTTTCAAGGCTCGAGGGATCCTGAGGTCACTGTAGCAACACGAAAGAGCTCCGTGGACCAAAAATCAACTCGAGATGAGAGGTTAGTCCCTGGCTTCGACTCCAGAGGAATACCACCTTACCACAAGCACCTCAAGAGCAGGCTTATCTCAGCTCTAGGTATGTGAGAGGGACCCTGAGTTTGCGGCCTCATGTGGAATCGAGACCGCGATGCCCTGACTGGAAATAAGGGCGAATATCCCTGCAGTGACTTGAATGCAGGCTCGTCTTGCATCTCCCAAGAAGAAAGGATGTCTGAATCCCCTGTGGAGACCGCAGAGAAAACCTACTTCCCCACCTCATCGCGAACGGAGGCCTCACAACCTTTGAAAAGTCCAGAGGTACGCGGAGATCAGTGCCTCCAAAGGAGACGATGCCTGACTCCTCGTGAAACTTGATAGGAGTCCCAGGATTCCTGTGACACATGGAAAGGGACCCTTGGTCTCCCGCCTCAGCTGGAGAGGCATCCCAATTGCCCTGCCAAGCCTCGAGGAGAATCCCGAGTTGTCCCTTGCAACTAGGCAGGAGTCCTGACGTCACTGAACAAACACGTGGGTGGAAGGGCCATCCCCGTCGTAACTCGAGAATATACCCCAGGTTCCCGCCGCAACTCGAGAAAAACCATGAGACTTCCCCTTTGCCGCGAGATGAGGCCCGATTCCCCTGCACTGCGTGCAGAGCAATTCCGAGTTGCACATCACACATGAAAGGAGCCTTGATTTCCTTGATGGCACTCCAGAGAAACCCCAAGAACACTGTTCCAAGGCTAGAAGGATCCTGAGGTCACTGTAGCAACACGAAAGAGCTCCGTGGACCAAAAATCAACTCGAGATGAGAGGTTAGTCCCTGGCTTCGACTCCAGAGGAATACCACCTTACGAGAAGCACCTCAAGAGAAGGCTTCTCTCAGCTCTAGGTATGTGAAAGGGACCCTGAGTTGGCGGCCTCAAGTGCAATGGGCACCGTGATGTCCTGACTCGAAATAAGGCCGGATATCCTTGCAGTGACTTCAATGCTGGCTCGTCTTGCATCTCCCAAGACGAAAGGATGTCTGACTCCCCTGTGGAGACCATAGAAAATGACCTAGTTCCCCACCTCATCACGACCAGAGGCCTCACATCCTTTGAAAACTCCAGAGGTACGCGGAGATCAGTGCCTCCAAAGGAGACGATGCCTGACTCCTCGTGAAACTTGATAGGAGTCCCAGGTTTCCTGTGGCACGTGGAAAGGGACCCTAGGTCTCCCGCCTCAGCTGGAGAGGCATCCCAATTGCCCTGCCAAGCCTCGAGGAGAATCCCGAGTTGTCCCTCGCAACTAGGCAGGAGTCCTGACGTCACTGAACAAACACGTGGGTGGAAGGGCCATCCCCGTCGTAACTCGAGAATATACCCCAGGTTCCCACCGCAACTCGAGAAAAACCATGAGACTTCCCCCTCGCCGCGAGATGAGGCCCGATTCCCCTGCACTACGTGCAGAGCAATTTCGTGTTGCACATCACACATGAAAGGAGCCTTGATTTCCTTGATGGCACTCCAGAGAAACCCCAAGAACAGTGTTTCAAGGCTACAGGGATCCTGAGGTCACTGTAGCAACACGGAAGAGCTCCGTGGACCAAAAATCAACTTGAGATGAGAGGTTAGTCCCTGGCTTCGACTCCAGAGAAATACCACCTTACCACAAGCACCTCAAGAGGAGGCTTCTCTCAGCTCTAGGTATGTGAAAGGGACCCTGAGTTTGCGGCCTCAAGTGGAATGGACACCGCGATGCCCTGACGCGAAATAAGGCCGGATATCCCTGCAGTGACTTGAATGCAGGCTCGTCTTACATCTCCCAAGACGAAAGGATGTCTGACTCCCCTGTGGAGACCACAGAAAAAGAACTAGTTCCCCACCTCATCGCGACCAGAGGCCTCACATTCTTTGAAAACTCCAGAGGTACGCACAGATCAGTGCCTCCAAAGGAGATGATGCCTGACTCCTCGTGAAACTTGATAGGAGTCCCAGGATTCCTGTGGCACATGGAAAGGGACCCTTGGTCTCCTGTCTCAGCTAGAGAGGCGTCCCAATTGCCCTGCCAAGCCTCGAGGAGAATCCCGAGTTCTCCCTCGCAACTAGGCAGGAGTCCTGACGTGGCTGAACAAACACGTGGGTGGAAGGGCCATCCCCGTTGTAACTCGAGCATATACCCCAGGTTTCCACCGCAACTCGAGAAAAACCATGAGACTTCCCCCTCGCCGCGAGATGAGGGCCGATTCCCCTGCACTGCGTGCAGAGCAATTCAGAGTTGCACATCACACATGAAAGGAGCCTTGATTTCCTTGATGGCACTCCAGAGAAACCCCAAGAACACTGTTTCTACGTAGAGGGATCCTGAGGTCACTGTAGCCACACAAAAGAGCTCCGTGGACAAAAAATCAACTCGAGTTGAGAGGTTAGTCCCTGGCTTCGACTCCAGAGGAATACCACCTTACCACAAGCACCTCAAGAGGAGGCTTCTCTCAGCTCTAGATATGTGAGAGGGACCCTGAGTTTGCGGCCTCAAATGGAATGGACACCGCGATGCCCTGACTGGAAATAAGGCCGAATATCCCTGCAGTGACTTGAATGCAGGCTCGTCTTGCATCTCGAAGACGAAAGGATGTCTGAATCCCCTGTGGAGAACACAGAGAAAACCTACTTCCCCACCTCATCGCGACCAGAGGCCTCACATCCTTTGAAAACTCCAGAGGTACGCGGAGATCAGTGCCTCCAAAGGAGGCGATGCCTGACTCCTCGTGAAACTTGATAGGAGTCCCAGGATTCCTGTGGCACGTGGAAAGCGACCCTTGGTCTACCGCATCAGCTGGAGAGGCGTCCCAATTGCCCTGCCAAGCCTCGAGGAGAATCCCGAGTTGTCCCTCGCAACTAGGCAGGAGTCCTGACGTCGCTGAACAAACACGTGTGTGGAAGGGCCATCCCCGTCGTAACTCGAGAATATACCCCAGGTTCCCGCCGCAACTCGAGAAAAACCATGAGACTTCCCCCTCGCCGCGAGATGAGGCCCGATTCCCCTGCACTGCGTGCAGAGCAATTTCGTGTTGCACATCACACATGAAAGGAGCCTTGATTTCCTTGATGGCACTCCAGAGAAACCCCAAGAACACTGTTTCAAGGCTAGAGGGATCCTGAGGTCACTGTAGCAACACGAAAGAGCTCCGTGGACCAAAAATCAACTCGAGATGAGAGGTTAGTCCCTGGCTTCGACTCCAGAGGAATACCACCTTACCACAAGCACCTCAAGAGGAGGCTTCTCTCAGCTCTAGCTATGTGAGAGGGACCCTGAGTTTGCGGCCTCAAGTGGAATGGACACCGCGATGCCCTGACTCGAAATAAGGCCGGATATCCCTGCAGTGACTTAAATGCAGGCTCGTTTTGCATCTCCCAAGACGAAAGGATGTCTGAATCCCGTGTGGAGACCACAGAGAAAGACATAGTTCCCCACCTCATCGCGACCGGAGGGCTCACATCCTTTGAAATCCCCAGAGGTACGCGGAGATCAGTGCCTCCAAAGGAGACGATGCCTGACTCCTCGTGAAACTTGATAGGAGTCCCAAGATTCCTGTGGCCCGTGGAAAGGGACACTTGATCTCTAGCCTCAGATTGAGAGGAGTCCCAATTGCCCTGCCAAGCCTCGAGGAGAATCCCGAGTTGTCCCTCGCAACTAGGCAGGAGTCCTGATGTCGCTGAACAAGCACGTGTGTGGAAGGGCCATCCCCGTCATAACTCGAGAATATACCCCAGGTTTCCGCCGCAACTCGAGAAAAACCATGAGACTTCCCGCTCGCCGCAAAATGAGGCCCGATTCCCCTGCACTGCGTGCAGAGCAATTGCGTGTTGCACATCAAACAAGAAAGGAGCCTTGATTTCCTTGATGGCACTCCAGAGAAACCCCAAGACCACTGTTTTAAGGCTCAAGGGATCCTGAGGTCACTGTAGCAACACGAAAGAGCTCCGTGGACCAAAAATCAACTCGAGATGAGAGGTTAGACCCTGGCTTCGATTCCAGAGGAATACCACCTTACCACAAGCACCTCAAGAGGAGGCTTCTCTCAGCTCTAGCTATGTGAGAGGGACCCTGAGTTTGCGGCCTCAAGTGGAATGGACACCGCGATGCCCTGACTCGAAAGCAGGCCGGATATCCCTGCAGTAACTTGAATGCAGGCTCGTCTTGCATCTCCCAAGACGAAAGGATGTCTGAATCCCCTGTGGAGACCACAGAGAAAGACCTAGTTCCCCACCTCATCGCGACCGGAGGCCTCAGATCTTTTGAAAACTCAAGAGGTACGCGGAGATCAGTGCCTCTAAAGGAAACGATGCCTGACTCCACGTGAAACTTGATAGGAGTCCCAGGATTCCTGTGGCACGTGGAAAGGGACCCCTGGTCTCCCGCCTCAGCTGGAGAGGCGTCCCAATTGCCCTGCCAAGCCTCGAGGAGAATCCCGAGTTGTCCCTCGCAACTAGGCAGGAGTCCTGACGTGGCTGAACAAACACGTGGATGGAAGGGCCATCCCCGTCGTAAATCGAGAATATACCCCAGGTTCCCGCCGCAACTCGAGAAAAACCATGAGACTTCACCCTCGCCGCGAGATGAGGCCCGATTCCCCTGCACTGCATGCAGAGTAATTCCGTGTTGCACATCACACATGAAAGGAGCCTTGATTTCCTTGATGGCACTCCAGAGAAACCCCAAGAACACTGTTTCAAGGCTAGAGGGATCCTGAGGTCACTGTAGCCACACTAAAGAGCTCCGTGGACCAAAAATCAACTCGAGATGAGAGGTTAGTCCCTGGGTTCGAATCCAGAGGAATACCACCTTACCACAAGCACCTAAAGAGGAGGCTTCTCTCAGCTCTAGGTATCTGAGAAGGACCCTGAGATTGCGGCCTCAAGTGGAATGGACACCGTGATGCCCTGACTCGAAATAAGGCCGGATATCCTTGCAGTGACTTGAATGCAGGCTCGTCTTGCATCTCCCAAGACGAAAGGATGTCTGAATCCCCTGTGGAGACCATAGAAAAAGACCTAGTTCCCCACCTCATCACGACCAGAGGCCTCACAACCTTTGAAAACTCCAGAGGTACACGGAGATCAGTGCCTCCAAAGGAGACGATGCCTGACTCCTCGTGAAACTTGATAGGAGTCCCAGGATTCCTGTGGCACGTGGAAAGGGACCCTTGGTCTCCCGCGTCAGCTGGAGAGGCATCCCAATTGCCCTGCCAAGCCTCGAGGAGAATCCCGAGTTGTCCCTCGCAACTAGGGAGGAGTCCTGACGTCGCTGAACAAACACGTGTGTGGAAGGGCCATCCCCGTCGTAACTCGAGAATATACCCCAGGATCCTGCCGCAACTCGAGAAAGACCATGAGACTTCCCCCTCGCCGCGAGATGAGGCCCGATTCCCCTGCACTGCGTGCAGAGCAATTCAGAGTTGCACATCACACATGAAAGGAGCCTTGATTTCCTTGATGGCACTCCAGAGAAACCCCAAGAACACTGTTTCAAGGCTAGAGGGAAACTGAGGTCACTGTAGCAACACGAAAGAGCTCCGTGGACCAAGAATCAACTCGAGATGAGAGGTTAGTCCCTGGCTTCGACTCCAGAGGAATACCACCTTACTACAAGCACCTCAAGAGGAGGCTTCTCTCAGCTCTCGATATGTGAGAGGGACCCTGAGTTTGCGGCCTCAAGTGGAATGGATACCACGATGCCCTGACTCGAAATAAGGCCGGATATCCCTGCAGTGACTTGAATGCAGGCTTGTCTTGCATCTCCCAAGATGAAAGGATGTCTGAATCCCCTGTGGAGACCACAGAGAATGACCTACTTCCCCACCTCATCGCGACCGGAGGCCTCTCATCCTTTGAAAACTCCAGAGATACGCGGAGATCAGTGCCTCCAAAGGAGACGATGCCTGACTCCTCGTGAAACTTGATAGGAGTCCCAAGATTCCTGTGGCACGTGGAAAGGGACACTTGGTCTCCCCCCTCAGCTGGAGAGGCGTTTCAATTGCCCTGCCAAGTCTTGAGGAGAATCCCGAGTTGTCCCTCACAACTAGGCAGGAGTCCTGACGTCGCTGAACAAACACGTGGGTGGAAGGGCCATCCCTGTCGTAACTCGAGAATATAGCCCAGGTTCCCGCCGCAACGCGAGAAAAACCATGAGACTTCCCCCTCGCCGCGAGATGAGGCCCGATTCCCCTGCACTGCGTGCAGAGCAATTCAGAGTTGCACATCACACATGAAAGGAGCCTTGATTTCCTTGATGGCACTCCAGAGAAACCCCAAGAACACTGTTTCAAGGCTCGAGGGATCCTGAGGTCACTGTAGCAACACGAAAGAGCTCCGTGGACCAAAAATCAACTCGAGATGAGAGGTTAGTCCCTGGCTTCGACTCCAGAGGAATACCACCTTACCACAAGCACCTCAAGAGCAGGCTTATCTCAGCTCTAGGTATGTGAGAGGGACCCTGAGTTTGCGGCCTCAAGTGGAATCGAGACCGCGATGCCCTGACTCGAAATAAGGCCGAATAACCCTGCAGTGACTTGAATGCAGGCTCGTCTTGCATCTCCCAAGAAGAAAGGATGTCTGAATCCCCTGTGGAGACCGCAGAGAAAACCTACTTCCCCACCTCATCGCGAACGGAGGCCTCACAACCTTGGAAAAGTCCAGAGGTACGCGGAGATCAGTGCTTCCAAAGGAGACGATGCCTGACTCCTCGTGAAACTTGATAGGAGTCCCAGGATTCCTGTGACACATGGAAAGGGACCCTTGGTCTCCCGCCTCAGCTGGAGAGGCATCCCAATTGCCCTGCCAAGCCTCGAGGAGAATCCCGAGTTGTCCCTCGCAACTAGGCAGGAGTCCTGACGTCGCTGAACAAACACGTGGGTGGAAGGGCCATCCCCGTCGTAACTCGAGAATATACCCCAGGTTCCCGCCGCAACTCGAGAAAAACCATGAGACTTCCCCTTTGCCGCGAGATGAGGCCCGATTCCCCTGCACTGCGTGCAGAGCAATTCCGAGTTGCACATCACACATGAAAGGAGCCTTGATTTCCTTGCTGGCACTCCAGAGAAACCCCAAGAACACTCTTTCTAGGTAGAGGGATCCTGAGGTCACTGTAGCCACACAAAAGAGGTCCGTGGACAAAAAATCAACTCGAGTTAAGAGGTTAGTCCCTGGCTTCGACTCCAGAGGAATACCACCTTACCACAAGCACCTCAAGAGGAGGCTTCTCTCAGCTCTAGATATGTGAGAGGGACCCTGAGTTTGCGGCCTCAAGTGGAATGGACACCGTAATGTCCTGACTCGAAATAAGGCCAGATATCCTTGCAGTGACTTCAATGCAGGCTCGTCTTGCATCTGCCAAGATGAAAGGATGTCTGAATCCCCTGTGGAGACCACAGAGAAAGACCTAGTTTCCCACCTCATCGCGACCGGAGGCCTTACATCCTTTGAAAACTCCAGAGGTAGGCGCAGATAAGTGCCTCCAAAGGAGACGATGCCTGACTTCTCGTGAAACTTGATAGGAGTCCCAGGATTCCTGTGGCACGTGGAAAGGGACCCTTGGTCTCCCGCCTCAGCTGGAGAGGCGTCCCAATTGCCCTGCCAAGCCTCGAGGAGAATCCCGAGTTGTCCCTCGAAACTAGGCAGGAGTCCTGACGTCGCTGAACAAACACGTGGGTGGAGGGGCCATCCCCATTATAACTCGAGAATATACCCCAGGTTCCCGCCGCAACTCGAGAAAAACCATGAGACTTTCCCCTCGCCGCGAGATGAGGCCCGATTCCCCTGCACTGCGTGCCGAGCAATTCCGTCTTGCACATCACACATGAAACGAGCCTTGATTTCCTTGATGGCACTCCAGAGAAACCCCAAGAAAACTGTTTCAAGGCTAGAGGGATCCTGAGGTCACTGTAGCAACACGAAAGAGCTCCGTGGACCAAAAATCAACTCGAGATGAGAGGTTAGTCCCTGGCTTCGACTCCAGAGGAATACCACCTTACCACAAGCACCTCAAGAGGAGGCTTCTCTCAGCTCTACCTATGTGCTGAGTTTGCGGTCTCAAGTGGAATGGACACCGCGATGCCCTGACTCGAAATAAGGCCGGATATCCCTGCAGTGACTTGAATGCAGGCTCGTCTTGCATCTCCCAAGATGAAAAAATGTCTGAATCCCCTGTGGAGACCACAGAAAAAGACCTAGTTCCCCACCTCATCGCGACCGGAGTCCTCAGATCCTTTGAAAACTCCAGAGGTACGCGGAGATCAGTGCCTCCAAAGGAGACGATGCCTGACTCCTCGTTAAACTTGATAGGAGTCCCAGGATTCCTGTGGCAGGTGGAAAGGGACCCTTGGTCTCCCGCCTCAGCTGGAGAGGCGTCCCAATTGCCCTGCCAAGCCTCGAGGAGAATCCCGAGTTGTCCCTCGCAACTAGGCAGGAGTCCTGACGTCGCTGAACAAACACGTGGGTGGAAGGGCCATCCCCGTCGTAACTCGAGAATATACCCCAGGTTCCCGCCGCAACTCGAGAAAAACCATGAGACTTCCCCCTCGCCGCGAGATGAGGCCCGATTCCCCTGCACTGCGTGCAGAGCAATTCCGTGTTGCACATCACACATGAAAGGAGCCTTGATTTCCTTGGTGGCACTCCAGAGAAACCCCAAGAACACTGTTTGAAGGCTAGAGGGATCCTGAGGTCACTGTAGCAACACGAAAGAGCTCCGTGGACCAAAAATCAACTCGAGATGAGAGGTTAGTCCCTGGCTTCGACTCCAGAGGAATACCACCTTACCACAAGCACCTCAAGAGGAGGCTTCTCTCGGCTCTAGCTATGTGAGAGGGACCCTGATTTTGCGGCCTCAAGTGGAATGGACACCGCGATGCCCTGACTCGAAATAAGGCCGGATATCCCTGCAGTGACTTAAATGCAGGCTCGATTTGCATCTCCCAAGACGAAAGGATGTCTGAATCCCCTGTGGAGACCACAGAGAAAGACATAGTTCCCCACTTCATCGCGACCGGAGGGCTCACATCCTTTGAAAACTCCAGAGGTATGCGGAGATCAGTGCCTCCAAAGGAGACGATGCCTGACTCCTCGTGAAACTTGATAGGAGTCCCAAGATTCCTGTGGCACGTGGAAAGGGACACTTGGTCTCCCCCCTCAGCTGGAGAGGCGTTCCAATTGCCCTGCCAAGTCTCGAGAAGAATCCCGAGTTGTCCCTCACAAATAGGCAGGAGTCCTGACGTCGCTGAACAAACACGTGGGTGGAAGGGCCATCCCCGTCGTAACTCGAGAATATAGCCCAGGTTCCCACCGCAACTCGAGAAAAACCATGAGACTTCCCCCTCGCCGCAAAATGAGGCCCGAATCCCCTGCACTGCGTGCAGAGCAATGCCGTGTTGCACATCACACATGAAAGGAGCCTTGATTTCCTTGATGGCACTCCAGAGAAACCCCAAGAACACTGTTTCAAAGCTCGAGGGATCCTGAGGTCACTGTAGCAACACGAAAGAGCTCCGTGGACCAAAAATCAACTCGAGATGAGAGGTTAGTCCCTGGCTTCGACTCCAGAGGAATACCACCTTACCACAAGCACCTCAAGAGCAGGCTTATCTCAGCTCTAGGTATGTGAGAGGGACCCTGAGTTTGCGGCCTCAAGTGGAATCGAGACCGCGATGCCCTGACTCGAAATAAGGCCGAATATCCCTGCAGTGACTTGAATGCAGGCTCGTCTTGCATCTCCCAAGAAGAAAGGATGTCTGAATCCCCTGTGGAGACCGCAGAGAAAACCTACTTCCCCACCTCATCGCGAACGGAGGCCTCACAACCTTTGAAAAGTCCAGAGGTACGCGGAGATCAGTGCTTCCAAAGGAGACGATGCCTGACTCCTCGTGAAACTTGATAGGAGTCCCAGGATTTCTGTGACACATGGAAAGGGACCCTTGGTCTCCCGCCTCAGCTGGAGAGTCATCCCAATTGCCCTGCCAAGCCTCGAGGAGAATCCCGAGTTGTCCCTCGCAACTAGGCAGGAGTCCTGACGTCGCTGAACAAACACGTGGGTGGAACGGCCATCCCCGTCGTAACTCGAGAATATACCCCAGGTTCCCGCCGCAACTCGAGAAAAACCATGAGACTTCCCCTTTGCCGCGAGATGAGGCCCGATTCCCCTGCACTGCGTGCAGAGCAATTCCGAGTTGCACATCACACATGAAAGGAGCCTTGATTTCCTTGATGGCACTCCAGAGAAACCCCAAGAACACTGTTCCAAGGCTAGAAGGATCCTGAGGTCACTGTAGCAACACGAAAGAGCTCCGTGGACCAAAAATCAACTCGAGATGAGAGGTTAGTCCCTGGCTTCGACTCCAGAGGAATACCACCTTACCAGAAGCACCTCAAGAGAAGGCTTCTCTCAGCTCTAGGTATGTGAAAGGGACCCTGAGTTGGCGGCCTCAAGTGCAATGGACACCGTGATGTCCTGACTCGAAATAAGGCCAGATATCCTTGCAGTGACTTCAATGCAGGCTCGTCTTGCATCTGCCAAGACGAAAGGATGTCTGAATCCCCTGTGGAGACCACAGAGAAAGAACTAGTTTCCCACCTCATCGCGACCGGAGGCCTTACATCCTTTGAAAACTCCAGAGGTACGCGCAGATAAGTGCCTCCAAAGGAGACGATGCCTGACTTCTCGTGAAACTTGATAGGAGTCCCAGGATTCCTGTGGCACGAGGAAAGGGAACCTTGGTCTCCCGCCTCAGCTGGAGAGGCGTCCCAATTGCCCTGCCAAGCCTCGAGGAGAATCCCGAGTTGTCCCTCGCAACTAGGCAGGAGTCCTGACGTCGCTGAACAACCACGTGGGTGAAGGGGTCATCCCCATTATAAGTCGAGAATATACCCCAGGTTCCCGCCGCAACTCGAGAAAAACCATGAGACTTTCCCCTCGCCGCGAGATGAGGCCCGATTCCCCTGCACTGCGTGCCGAGCAATTCCGTCTTGCACATCACACATGAAACGAGCCTTGATTTCCTTGATGGCACTCCAGAGAAACCCCAAGAAAACTGTTTCAAGGCTAGAGGGATCCTGAGGTCACTGTAGCAACACGAAAGAGCTCCGTGGACCAAAAATCAACTCGAGATGAGAGGTTAGTCCCTGGCTTCGACTCCAGAGTAATACCACCTTACCACAAGCACCTCAAGAGGAGGCTTCTCTCAGCTCTACCTATGTGCTGAGTTTGCGGTCTCAAGTGGAATGGACACCGCGATGCCCTGACTCGAAATAAGGCCGGATATCCCTGCAGTGACTTGAATGCAGGCTCGTCTTGCATCTCCCAAGATGAAAAAATGTCTGAATCCCCTGTGGAGACCACAGAAAAAGACCTAGTTCCCCACCTCATCGCGACCGGAGTCCTCAGATCCTTTGAAAACTCCAGAGGTACGCGGAGATCAGTGCCTCCAAAGGAGACGATGCCTGACTCCTCGTTAAACTTGATAGGAGTCCCAGGATTCCTGTGGCAGGTGGAAAGGGACCCTTGGTCTCCCGCCTCAGCTGGAGAGGCGTCCCAATTGCCCTGCCAAGCCTCGAGGAGAATCCCGAGTTGTCCCTCGCAACTAGGCAGGAGTCCTGACGTCGCTGAACAAACACGTGGGTGGAAGGGCCATCCCCGTCGTAACTCGAGAATATACCCCAGGTTCCCGCCGCAACTCGAGAAAAACCATGAGACTTCCCCCTCGCCGCGAGATGAGGCCCGATTCCCCTGCACTGCGTGCAGAGCAATTCCCTGTTGCACATCACACATGAAAGGAGCCTTGATTTCCTTGGTGGCACTCCAGAGAAACCCCAAGAACACTGTTTCAAGGCTAGAGGGATCCTGAGGTCACTGTAGCAACACAAAAGAGCTCCATGGACCAAAAATCAACTCGAGATGAGAGGTTAGTCCCTGGCTTCGACTCCAGAGGAATACCACCTTACCACAAGCACCTCAAGAGGAGACTTCTCTCAGCTCTAGGTATGTGAGAGGGACCCTGAGTTTGCGGCCTCAAGTGGAATGGACACCGCGATGCCCTGACTCGAAATAAGGCCGGATATCCCTGCAGTGACTTGAATGCAGGCTCCTCTTGCATGTCCCAAGACGAAAGGATGTCTGAATCCCCTGTGGAGACCACAGAGAAAGACCTACTTCTCCACCTCATCGCGACCGGAGCCCTCACATCCTTTGAAAACTCCAGAGGTACACGGAGATCAGTGCCTCCAAAGGAGACGATGCCTGACTCCTCGTGAAACTTGATAGGAGTCCCAGGATTCCTGTGGCACGTGGAAAGGGACACTTGGTCCCCCGCCTCAGCTGGAGAGGCGTCCCAATTGCCCTGCCAAGCCTCGAGGAGAATCCCGAGTTGTCCCTCGCAACTAGGCAGGAGTCCTGCCGTCGATGAACAAACACGTAGGTGGAAGGGCCATCCCCGTCGTAACTCGAGAATATACCCCAGGTTCCCGCCGCAACTCGAGAAAAACCATGAGACTTCCCCCTCACCGCGAGATGAGGCCCGATTCCCCTGCACTGCGTGCAGAGCAATTCCGTGTTGCACATCACACATGAAAGGAGCCTTGATTTCCTTGATGGCACTCCAGAGAAACCCCAAGAACACTGTTTCAAGGCTAGAGGGATCCTGAGGTCACTGGAGCAACACGAAAGAGCTCCGTGGACCAAAAATCAACTCGAGATGAGAGGTTAGTCGCTGGCTTCGACTCCAGAGGAATACCACCTTACCACAAGCACCTCAAGAGGAGGCTTCTCTCAGCTCTAGGTATGTGAGAGGGACCCTGAGTTTGCGGCCTCAATTGGAATGGACACCGCGATGCCCTGACTCGAAATAAGGCCGGATATCCCTGCAGTGACTTGAATGCAGGCTCGTCTTGCATCTCCCAAGACGAAAGGATGTCTGAATCCCCTGTGGAGACCACAGAGAAAGACCTAGTTCCCCACCTCATCGCGACCGGAGGCCTCACATTTTGAAAACTCCAGAGGTACGCGGAGATCAGTGCCTCCAAGGGAGACGATGCCTGACTCCTCGTGAAACTTGATAGGAGTCCCAGGATTCCTGTGCACGTGGAAAGGGACCCTTGGTCTCCCGCCTTAGCTAGAGAGGCGTCCCAATTGCCCTGCCAAGCCTCGAGGAGAATCCCGAGTTGTCCCTCGCAACTAGGCAGGAGTCCTGCCGTCGCTGAACAAACACGTGGTTGGAAGCGCCATCCCCGTCCTAACTCGAGAATATACCCCAGGTTCCCGCCGCAACTCCAGAAAAACCATGAGACTTCCCCCTCACCGCGATATGAGGCCCGATTACCCTGCACTGTGTGCAGAGCAATTCCGTGTTGCACATCACACATGAAAGGAGCCTTGATTTCCTTGATGGCACTCCAGAGAAACCCCAAGAACACTGTTTCAAGGCTAGCGGGATCCTGAGGTCACTGTAGCAACACGAAAGAGCTCCGTGGACCAACAATCAACTCGAGATGAGAGGTTAGTCCCTGGCTTCGACTCCAGAGGAATACCACCTTAGCACAAGCACCTCAAGAGGAGGCTTCTCTCAGCTCTACCTATGTGCTGAGTTTGCGGTCTCAAGTGAAATGGACACCGCGAGGCCCTGACTCGAAATAAGGCCGGATATCCCTGCAGTGACTTGAATGTAGGCTCGTCTTGCATCTCCCAAGATGAAAGGATGTCTGAATCCCCTGTGGAGACCACAGAGAAAGACCTAGTTCCCCACCTCATCGCGACCGGAGGCCTCACGTCCTTTGAAAACTCCAGAGGTACGCGGAGATCAGTGCCTCCAAAGGAGACGATGCCTGACTCATTGTGAAACTTGATAGGAGTCCCAGGATTCCTGTGGCACGTGGAAAGGGACCCTTGGTCTCCCGCCTCAGCTGGAGAGGCGTCCCAATTGCCCTGCCAAGCCTCGAGGAGAATCCCGAGTTGTCCCTCGAAACTAGGCAGGAGTCCTGACGTCGCTGAACAAACACGTGGGTGGAAGGCCATCCCCGTCGTAACTCGAGAATATACCCCAGGTTCCCGCCGCAACTCCAGAAAAACCATGAGACTTCCCCCTCGCCGCGAGATGAGGCCCGATTCCCCTGCACTGCGTGCAGAGCAATTCAGTGTTGCACGTCACACATGAAAGGAGCCTTAATTTCCATGATGGCACTCCAGAGAAACCCCAAGAATACTGTTTCAAGGCTAGAGGGATCCTGAGGTCCCTGTAGCAACACGAAAGAGCTCCGTGGACCAAAAATCAACTCGAGATGAGAGATTAGTCCCTGGCTTCGACTCCAGAGGAATACCACCTTACCACAAGCACCTCAAGCGGAGGCTTCTCTCAGCTCTAGGTATGTGAGAGGGACCCTGAGTTTGCGGCCTCAAGTGGAATGGACACCGCGATGCCCTGACTCGAAATAAGGCCGGATATCCCTGCAGTGACTTGAATGCAGGCTCGTCTTGCATCTGCCAAGATGAAAGGATGTCTGAATCCCCTGTGGAGACCACAGAGAAAGACCTAGTTTCCCACCTCATCGCGACCGGAGGCCTTACATCCTTTGAAAACTCCAGAGGTACGCGGAGATCAGTGCCTCCAAAGGAGACGATGCCTGACTTCTCGTGAAACTTGATAGGAGTCCCAGGATTCCTGTGGCACGTGGAAAGGGACCCTTGGTCTCCCGCCTCAGCTGGAGAGGCGTCCCAATTGCCCTGCCAAGCCTCGAGGAGAATCCCGAGTTGTCCCTCGAAACTAGGCAGGAGTCCTGACGTCACTGAACAAACACGTGGGTGGAAGGGCCATCCCCGTCGTAACTCGAGAATATACCCCAGGTTCCCGCCGCAACTCGAGAAAAACCATGAGACTTCCCCCTCGCCGCAAAATGAGGCCCGATTCCCCTGCACTGCGTGCAGAGCAATTCCGTGTTGCACATCACACGTGAAAGGAGCCTTGATTTCCTTGATGGCACTCCAGAGAAACCCCAAGAACACTCTTTCAAGGGTAGAGGGATCCTGAGGTCACTGTAGCAACACGAAAGAGCTCCGTGGACCAAAAATCAACTCGAGATGAGAGGTTAGTCCCTGGCTTCGACTCCAGAGGAATACCACCTTACCACAAGCACCTCAAGAGGAGGCTTCTCTCAGCTCTAGGTATGTGAGAGGGACCCTGAGTTTGCGCCCTCAAGTGGAATGGACACCGCGATTCCCTGACTCGAAATAAGGCCGGATATCCCTGCAGTGTCTTGAATGCAGGCTCGTCTTTCATCTCCCAAGACGAAAGGATGTCTGAATCCCCTGTGGAGACCACAGAGAAAGACCTAGTTCCCCACCTCATCGCGACCGGAGGCCTCACATTCTTTGAAAACTCCAGAGGTACGCGGAGATCAGTGCCTCCAAAGGAGACGATGCCTGACTCCTTGTGAAACTTGATAGGCGTCACAGGATTCCTGTGGCACGTGGAAAGGGACACTTGGTCTCCCGCCTCAGCTGGAGAGGCGTCCCAATTGCCCTGCCAAGCCTCGAGGAGAATCCCGAGTTGTCCCTCGCAACTAGGCAGGAGTCCTGACGTCGCTGAACAAACACGTGGGTGGACGGGCCATCCCCATTGTAACTCGAGAATATACCCCAGGTTCCCGCCGCAACTCGAGAAAAACCATGAGACTTCCCCCTCACCGGGAGATGAGGCCCGATTCCCCTGCACTGCGTGCAGAGCAATTCCGTGTTGCACATCACACATGAAAGGAGCCTTGATTTCCTTGATGGCACTCCAGAGAAACCCCAAGAAAACTGTTTCAAGGCTAGAGGGATCCTGAGGTCACTGTAGCAACACGAAAGAGCTCCGTGGACCAAAAATCAACTCGAGATGAGAGGTTAGTCGCTGGCTTCGACTCCAGAGGAATACCACCTTACCACAAGCACCTCAAGAGGAGGCTTCTCTCAGCTCTACCTATGTGCTGAGTTTGCGGTCTCAAGTGGAATGGACACCGCGATGCCCTGACTCGAAATAAGGCCGGATATCCCTGCAGTGACTTGAATGCAGGCTCCTCTTGCATCTCCCAAGACGAAAGGATGTCTGAATCCCCTGTGGAGACCACAGAGAAATACCTACTTCCCCACCTCATCGCGACCGGAGGCCTCACATCCTTTGAAAACTCCAGAGGTACGCGGAGATCAGTGCCTCCAAAGGAGACGATGCCTGACTCCTCGTGAAACTTGATAGGAGTCCCAGGATTCCTGTGGCACGTGGAAAGGGACACTTGGTCTCCCGCCTCAGCTGGAGAGGCGTCCCAATTGCCCTGCCAAGCCTCGAGGAGAATCCCGAGTTGTCCCTCGCAACTAGGCAGGAGTCCTGCCGTCGATGAACAAACACGTAGGTGGAAGGGCCATCCCCGTCGTAAATCGAGAATATACCCCAGGTTCCCGCCGCAACTCGAGAAAAACCATGAGACTTCCCCCTCACCGCGAGATGAGGCCAGATTCCCCTGCACTGCGTGCAGAGCAATTCCTCTTGCACATCACACATGAAAGGAGCCTTGATTTCCTTTATGGCACTCCAGAGAAAGCCCAAGAACCCTGTTTCAAGGCTAGAGGGATCCTGAGGTCACTGGAGCAACACTAAAGAGCTCCGTGGACCAAAAATCAACTCGAGATGAGAGGTTAGTCACTGGCTTCGACTCCAGAGGAATACCACCTTACCACAAGCACCTCAAAAGGAGGCTTCTCTCAGTTCTAGGTATGTGAGAGGGACCCTGAGTTTGCGGCCTCAAGTGGAATGGACACCGCGATGCCCTGAATCGAAATAAGGCCGGATATCCCTGCAGTGACTTGAATGCAGGCTCGTCTTGCATCTCCCAAATCGAAAGGATGTCTAAATCCCCTGTGGAGACCACAGAGAAAGACCTACTTCCCCACCTCATCGCGACCGGAGGCCTCACATCCTTTGAAAACTCCAGAGGTACGCGGAGATCAGTGCCTCCAAAGGAGACGATGCCTGACTCCTCGTGAAACTTGATAGGAGTCCCAGGATTCCTGTGGCACGTGGAAAGGGACACTTGGTCCCCCGCCTCAGCTGGAGAGGCGTCCCAATTGCCCTGCCAAGCCTCGAGGAGAATCCCGAGTTGTCCCTCGCAACTAGGCAGGAGTCCTGCCGTCGATGAACAAACACGTAGGTGGAAGGGCCTACCCGTCGTAACTCGAGAATATTCCCCAGGTTCCCGCCGCAACTCGAGAAAAACCATGAGACTTCCCCCTCGCCGCGAGATGAGGCCCGATTCCCCTGCACTGCGTGCAGAGCAATTCCGTGTTGCACATCACACATGAAAGGAGCCTTGATTTCCTTGATGGCACTCCAGAGAAACCCCAAGAACCCTGTTTCAAGGCTAGAGGGATCCTGAGGTCACTGGAGCAACACGAAAGAGCTCCGTGGACCAAAAATCAACTCGAGATGAGAGGTTAGTCGCTGGCTTCAACTCCAGAGGAATACCACCTTACCACAAGCACCTCAAGAGGAGGCTTCTCTCAGCTCTAGGTATGTGAGAGGGACCCTGAGTTTGCGGCCTCAAGTGGAATGGACACCGCGATGCCCTGAATCGAAATAAGGCCGGATATCCCTGCAGTGACTTGAATGCAGGCTCGTCTTGCATCTCCCAAGACGAAAGGATGTCTGAATCCCCTGTGGAGACCACAGAGAAAGACCTAGTTCCCCACCTCATCGCGACCGGAGGCCTCACATTTTGAAAACTCCGGAGGTACGCGGAGATCAGTGCCTCCAAGGGAGACGATGCCTGACTCCTCGTGAAACTTGATAGGAGTCCCAGGATTCCTGTGCACGTGGAAAGGGACCCTTGGTCTCCCGCCTCAGCTAGAGAGGCGTCCCAATTGCCCTGCCAAGCCTCGAGGAGAATCCCGAGTTGTCCCTCGCAACTAGGCAGGAGTCCTGCCGTCGCTGAACAAACACGTGGTTGGAAGCGCCATCCCCGTCGTAACTCGAGAATATACCCCAGGTTCCCGCCGCAACTCCAGAAAAACCATGAGACTTCCCCCTCACCGCGATATGAGGCCCGATTACCCTGCACTGTGTGCAGAGCAATGCCGTGTTGCACATCACACATGAAAGGAGCCTTGATTTCCTTGATGGCACTCCAGAGAAAACCCAAGAACAATGTTTCAAGGCTAGCGGGATCCTGAGGTCACTGTAGCAACACGAAAGAGCTCCGTGGACCAACAATCAACTCGAGATGAGAGGTTAGTCCCTGGCTTCGACTCCAGAGGAATACCACCTTACCACAAGCACCTCAAGCGGAGGCTTCTCTCAGCTCTAGGTATGTGAGAGGGACCCTGAGTTTTTGGCCTCAAGTGGAATGGACACCGCGATGCCCTGACTCGAAATAAGGCCGGATATCCCTGCAGTGACTTGAATGCAGGCTCGTGTTGCATCTCCCAAGATGAAAAACTGTCTGAATCCCCTGTGGAGACCACAGAAAAAGACCAAGTTCCCCACCTCATCGCGACCGGAGTCCTCAGATCCTTTGAAAACTCCAGAGGTACGCGGAGATCAGTGCCTCCAAAGGAGACGATGCCTGACTCCTCGTTAAACTTGATAGGAGTCCCAGGATTCCTGTGGCACGTGGAAAGGGACCCTTGGTCTCCCGCCTCAACTGGAGAGGCGTCCCAATTGCCCTGCCAAGCCTGGAGGAGAATCCCGAGTTGTCCCTCGCAACTAGGCAGGAGTCCTGACGTCGCTGAACAAACACGTGTGTGGAAGGGCCATCCCCGTCGTAACTCGAGAATATACCCCAGGTTCCCGCCGCAACTCGAGAAAAACCATGAGACTTCCCCCTCGCCGCGAGATGAGGCCCGATTCCCCTGCACTGCGTGCAGAGCAATTCCGTGTTGCACATCACACATGAAAGGAGCCTTGATTTCCTTGGTGGCACTCCAGAGAAACCCCAAGAACACTGTTTCAAGGCTAGAGGGATCCTGAGGTCACTGTAGCAACACGAAAGAGCTCCGTGGACCAAAAATCAACTCGAGATGAGAGGTTAGTCGCTGGCTTCGACTCCAGAGGAATACCACCTTACCACAAGCACCTCAAGAGGAGGCTTCTCTCAGCTCTAGGTAAGTGAGAGGGACCCTGAGTTTGCGGCCTCAAGTGGAATGGACACCGCGATGCCCTGACTCGAAATAAGGCAGGATATCCCTGCAGTGACTTGAATGCAGGCTCCTCTTGCATCTCCCAAGACGAAAGGATGTCTGAATCCCCTGTGGAGACCACAGAGAAAGACCTACTTCCCCACCTCATCGCGACTGGAGGCTTCACATCCTTTGAAAACTCCAGAGGTACGCGGAGATCAGTGCCTCCAAAGGAGACGATGCCTGACTCCTCGTGAAACTTGATAGGAGTCCCAGGATTCCTGTGGCACGTGGAAAGGGACCCTTGGTCTCCCGCCTCAGCTGGAGAGGCGTCCCAATTGCCCTGCCAAGCCTCGAGGAGAATCCCGAGTTGTCCCTCGCAACTAGGCAGGAATCCTGACGTCACTGAACAAACACGTGGGTGGAAGGGCCATCCCCGTCATAACTCGAGAATATACCCCAGGTTCCCGCCGCAACTCGAGAAAAACCATGAGACTTCCCCCTCACCGCGAGATGAGGCCCGATTCCCCAGCACTGCGTGCAGAGCAATTCCGTGTTGCACATCACACATGAAAGGAGCCTTGATTTCCTTGATGGCACTCCAGAGAAACCCCAAGATCCCTGTTTCAAGGCTAGAGGGATCCTGAGGTCACTGGAGCAACACGAAAGAGCTCCGTGGACCAAAAATCAACTCGAGATGAGAGGTTAGTCGCTGGCTTCGACTCCAGAGGAATACCACCTTACCACAAGCACCTCAAGAGGAGGCTTCTCTCAGCTCTAGGTATGTGAGAGGGACCCTGAGTTTGCGGCCTCCAGTGGAATGGACACCGCGATGCCCTGACTCGAAATAAGGCCGGATATCCCTGCAGTGACTTGAATGCAGGCTCCTCTTGCATCTCCCAAGACGAAAGGATGTCTGAATCCCCTGTGGAGACCACAGAGAAAGACCTAGTTCCCCACCTCATCGCGACCGGAGGCCTCACATTTTGAAAACTCCAGAGGTACGCGGAGCTCAGTGCCTCCAAGGGAGACGATGCCTGACTCCTCGTGAAACTTGATAGGAGTCCCAGGATTCCTGTGGCACGTGGAAAGGGACCCTTGGTCTCCCGCCTCAGCTAGAGAGGGGTCCCAATTGCCCTGCCAAGCCTCGAGGAGAATCCCGAGTTGTCCCTCGCAACTAGGCAGGAGTCCTCCCGTCGCTGAACAAACACGTGGTTGGAAGCGCCATCCCCGTCGTAACTCGAGAATATACCCCAGGTTCCCGCCGCAACTCCAGAAAAACCATGAGACTTCCCCCTCACCGCGATATGAGGCCCGATTACCCTGCACTGTGTGCAGAGCAATGCCGTGTTGCACATCACACATGAAAGGAGCCTTGATTTCCTTGATGGCACTCCAGAGAAAACCCAAGAACAATGTTTCAAGGCTAGCGGGATCCTGAGGTCACTGTAGCAACACGAAAGAGCTCCGTGGACCAACAATCAACTCGAGATGAGAGGTTAGTCCCTGGCTTCGACTCCAGAGGAATACCACCTTACCACAAGCACCTCAAGCGGAGGCTTCTCTCAGCTCTAGGTATGTGAGAGGGACCCTGAGTTTTTGGCCTCAAGTGGAATGGACACCGCGATGCCCTGACTCGAAATAAGGCCGGATATCCCTGCAGTGACTTGAATGCAGGCTCGTGTTGCATCTCCCAAGATGAAAAACTGTCTGAATCCCCTGTGGAGACCACAGAAAAAGACCAAGTTCCCCACCTCATCGCGACCGGAGTCCTCAGATCCTTTGAAAACTCCAGAGGTACGCGGAGATCAGTGCCTCCAAAGGAGACGATGCCTGACTCCTCGTTAAACTTGATAGGAGTCCCAGGATTCCTGTGGCACGTGGAAAGGGACCCTTGGTCTCCCGCCTCAACTGGAGAGGCGTCCCAATTGCCCTGCCAAGCCTGGAGGAGAATCCCGAGTTGTCCCTCGCAACTAGGCAGGAGTCCTGACGTCGCTGAACAAACACGTGTGTGGAAGGGCCATCCCCGTGGTAACTCGAGAATATACCCCAGGTTCCCGCCGCAACTCGAGAAAAACCATGAGACTTCCCCCTCGCCGCGAGATGAGGCCCGATTCCCCTGCACTGCGTGCAGAGCAATTCCGTGTTGCACATCACACATGAAAGGAGCCTTGATTTCCTTGGTGGCACTCCAGAGAAACCCCAAGAACACTGTTTCAAGGCTAGAGGGATCCTGAGGTCACTGTAGCAACACGAAAGAGCTCCGTGGACCAAAAATCAACTCGAGATGAGAGGTTAGTCGCTGGCTTCGACTCCAGAGGAATACCACCTTACCACAAGCACCTCAAGAGGAGGCTTCTCTCAGCTCTAGGTAAGTGAGAGGGACCCTGAGTTTGCGGCCTCAAGTGGAATGGACACCGCGATGCCCTGACTCGAAATAAGGCAGGATATCCCTGCAGTGACTTGAATGCAGGCTCCTCTTGCATCTCCCAAGACGAAAGGATGTCTGAATCCCCTGTGGAGACCACAGAGAAAGACCTACTTCCCCACCTCATCGCGACTGGAGGCTTCACATCCTTTGAAAACTCCAGAGGTACGCGGAGATCAGTGCCTCCAAAGGAGACGATGCCTGACTCCTCGTGAAACTTGATAGGAGTCCCAGGATTCCTGTGGCACGTGGAAAGGGACCCTTGGTCTCCCGCCTCAGCTGGAGAGGCGTCCCAATTGCCCTGCCAAGCCTCGAGGAGAATCCCGAGTTGTCCCTCGCAACTAGGCAGGAATCCTGACGTCACTGAACAAACACGTGGGTGGAAGGGCCATCCCCGTCATAACTCGAGAATATACCCCAGGTTCCCGCCGCAACTCGAGAAAAACCATGAGACTTCCCCCTCACCGCGAGATGAGGCCCGATTCCCCAGCACTGCGTGCAGAGCAATTCCGTCTTGCACATCACACATGAAAGGAGCCTTGATTTCCTTGATGGCACTCCAGAGAAACCCCAAGATCCCTGTTTCAAGGCTAGAGGGATCCTGAGGTCACTGGAGCAACACGAAAGAGCTCCGTGGACCAAAAATCAACTCGAGATGAGAGGTTAGTCGCTGGCTTCGACTCCAGAGGAATACCACCTTACCACAAGCACCTCAAGAGGAGGCTTCTCTCAGCTCTAGGTATGTGAGAGGGACCCTGAGTTTGCGGCCTCCAGTGGAATGGACACCGCGATGCCCTGACTCGAAATAAGGCCGGATATCCCTGCAGTGACTTGAATGCAGGCTCCTCTTGCATCTCCCAAGACGAAAGGATGTCTGAATCCCCTGTGGAGACCACAGAGAAAGACCTAGTTCCCCACCTCATCGCGACCGGAGGCCTCACATTTTGAAAACTCCAGAGGTACGCGGAGCTCAGTGCCTCCAAGGGAGACGATGCCTGACTCCTCGTGAAACTTGATAGGAGTCCCAGGATTCCTGTGGCACGTGGAAAGGGACCCTTGGTCTCCCGCCTCAGCTAGAGAGGGGTCCCAATTGCCCTGCCAAGCCTCGAGGAGAATCCCGAGTTGTCCCTCGCAACTAGGCAGGAGTCCTCCCGTCGCTGAACAAACACGTGGTTGGAAGCGCCATCCCCGTCGTAACTCGAGAATATACCCCAGGTTCCCGCCGCAACTCCAGAAAAACCATGAGACTTCCCCCTCACCGCGATATGAGGCCCGATTACCCTGCACTGTGTGCAGAGCAATGCCGTGTTGCACATCACACATGAAAGGAGCCTTGATTTCCTTGATGGCACTCCAGAGAAAACCCAAGAACACTGTTTCAAGGCTAGCGGGATCCTGAGGTCACTGTAGCAACACGAAAGAGCTCCGTGGACCAACAATCACCTCGAGATGAGAGGTTAGTCCCTGGTTTCGACTCCAGAAGAATACCACCTTACCACAAGCACCTCAAGAGGAGGCTTCTCTCAGCTCTAGGTATGTGAGAGGGACCCTGATTTTGCGGCCTCAAGTGGAATGGACACCGCGATGCACTGACGTGAAATAAGGCCGGATATCCCTGCAGTGACTTGAATGCAGGCTCGTCTTGCATCTCCGAAGACGAAAGGATGTCTGAGTCCCCTGTGGAGACCACAGAGAAAGACCTAGTTCCCCACCTCATCGCGACCGTAGGCCTCACATCCTTTGAAAACCCCAGAGGTACGCGGAGATCAGTGCCTACAAAGGAGACGATGCCTGACTCCTCGTGAAACTTTATAGGAGTCCCAGGATTCCTGTGGCACATGGAAAGGGACCCTTGGTCTCCCGCCTCAGCTGGAGAGGCGTCCCAATTGCCCTGCCAAGCCTCGAGGAGAATCCCGAGTTGTCCCTCGCAACTAGCCAGGAGTACTGACGTCGCTGAAGAAACACGTGTGTGGAAGGGCCATCCCCGTCGTAACTCGAGAATATACCCCAGGTTCCCGCCGCAACTCGAGAAAAACCATGAGACTTCCCCCTCGCCGCGAGATGAGGCCCGATTCCCCTGCACTGTGTGCAGAGCAATTCCGTGTGGCACATCACACATGAAAGGAGCCTTGATTTCCATGGTGGCACTCCAGAGAAACCCCAAGAACATTGTTTCAAGGCTAGAGGGATCCTGAGGTCACTGTAGCAACACGAAAGAGCTCCGTGGACCACAAATCAACTCGAGATGAGAGATTAGTCCCTGGTTTCGACTCCAGAGGAATACCACCTTACCACAAGCACCTCAAGAGGAGGCTTCTCTCAGCTCTAGGTATGTGAGAGGGACCCTGAGTTTGCGGTCTAAAGTGTAATGGACACCGCGATGCCCTGACTCGAAATAAGGCCAGATATCCCTGCAGTGACTTGAATGCAGGCTCGTCTTGCATCTCCCAAGACGAAAGGATGTCTGAATCACCTGTGGAGACCACAGAGAAAGACCTAGTTCCCCACCTCATCGCGATCGGAGGCCTCACATCCTTTGAAAACTCCAGAGGGACGCGGAGATCAGCGCCTCCAAAGGAGACGATGCCTGACTCCTCGTGAAACTTGATAGGAGTCCCAGGATTCCTGTGGCACGTGGAAAGGGACCCTTGGTCTCCCGCCTCAGCTGGAGAGGCGTCCCAATTGCCCTGCCAAGCCTCGAGGAGAATCCCGAGTTGTCCCTCGCAACTAGCCAGGAGTCCTGACGTCGCTGAAGAAACACGTGTGTGGAAGGGCCATCCCCGTCGTAACTCGAGAATATACCCCAGGTTCCCGCCGCAACTCGAGAAAAACCATGAGACTTCCCCCTCGCCGCGAGATGAGGCCCGATTCCCCTGCACTGCGTGCAGAGCAATTCCGTGTTGCACATCACACATGAAAGGAGCCTTGATTTTCATGGTGGCACTCCAGAGAAACCCCAAGAACACTGTTTCAAGGCTAGAGGGATCCTGAGGTCACTGTAGCAACACGAAAGTGCTCCGTGGACCAAAAATCAACTCGAGATGAGAGGTTAGTCCCTGGCTTCGACTCCAGAGGAATACCACCTTAACACAAGCACCTCAAGAGGAGGCTTCTCTCAGCTCTAGGTATGATAGAGGGACCCTGAGTTTGCGGTCTCAAGTGGAATGGACACCGCGATGCCCTGACTCGAAATAAGGCCGGATATCCCTGCAGTGACTTGAATGCAGGCTCGTCTTGCATCTCCCAAGACGAAATGATGTCTGAATCCCCTGTGGAGACCACAGAGAAAAACCTAGTTCCCCACCTCATCGCGACCGGAGGCCTCACATCCTTTGAAACTCCAGAGGTACGCGGAGATCAGTGCCTCCAAAGGAGACAATGCCTGACTCCTCGTGAAACTTGATAGGAGTCCCAGGATTCCTGTGGCACGTGGAAAGGGACCCTTGGTCTCCCGCCTCAGCTGGAGAGGCGTCCCAATTGCCCTGCCAAGCCTCGAGGAGAATCCCGAGTTGTCCCTCGCAACTAGGCAGGAGTCCTGACGTCGCTGAACAAACACGTGGGTGGAAGGGCCATCCCCGTCGTAACTCGAGAATATACCCCAGGTTCCCGCCGCAACTCGAGAAAAACCATGAGACTTCCCCCTCGCCGCGAGATGAGGCCCGATTCCCCTGCACTGCTTGCAGAGCAATTCAGTGTTGCACGTCACACATGAAAGGAGCCTTAATTTCCTTGATGGCACTCCAGAGAAACCCCAAGAACACTGTTTGAAGGCTAGAGGGATCCTGAGGTCACTGTAGCAACACGAAAGAGCTCCGTGGACCAAAAATCAACTCGAGATGAGAGGTTAGTCCCTGGCTTCGACTCCAGAGGAATAGCACCTTACCACAAGCACCTCAAGAGGAGGCTTCTCTCAGCTCTACCTATGTGCTGAGTTTGCGGCCTCAAGTGGAATGGACACCGCGATGCCCTGACTCGAAATAAGGCAGGATATCCCTGCAGTGACTTGAATGCAGGCTCCTCTTGCATCTCCCAAGACGAAAGGATGTCTGAATCCCCTGTGGAGACCACAGAGAAAGACCTACTTCCCCACCTCATCGCGACTGGAGGCCTCACATCCTTTGAAAACTCCAGAGGTATGCGGAGATCAGTGCCTCCAAAGGAGACGATGCCTGACTCCTCGTGAAACTTGATAGGAGTCCCAGGATTCCTGTGGCACGTGGAAAGGGACCCTTGGTCTCCCGCCTCAGCTGGAGAGGCGTCCCAATTGCCCTGCCAAGCCTCGAGGAGAATCCCGAGTTGTCCCTCGCAACTAGGCAGGAATCCTGACGTCGCTGAACAAACACGTGGGTGGAAGGGCCATCCCCGTCATAACTCGAGAATATACCCCAGGTTCCCGCCGCAACTCGAGAAAAACCATGAGACTTCCCCCTCACCGCGAGTTGAGGCCCGATTCCCCAGCACTGCGTGCAGAGCAATTCCGTGTTGCACATCACACATGAAAGGAGCCTTGATTTCCTTGATGGCACTCCAGAGAAACCCCAAGATCCCTGTTTCAAGGCTAGAGGGATCCTGAGGTCACTGGAGCAACACGAAAGAGCTCCGTGGACCAAGAATCAACTCGAGATGAGAGGTTAGTCGCTGGCTTCGACTCCAGAGGAATACCACCTTACCACAAGCACCTCAAGAGGAGGCTTCTCTCAGCTCTAGGTATGTGAGAGGGACCCTGAGTTTGCGGCCTCCAGTGGAATGGACACCGCGATGCCCTGACTCGAAATAAGGCCGGATATCCCTGCAGTGACTTGAATGCAGGCTCGTCTTGCATCTCCCAAGACGAAAGGATGTCTGAATCCCCTGTGGAGACCACAGAGAAAGACCTAGTTCCCCACCTCATCGCGACCGGAGGCCTCACATTTTGAAAACTCCAGAGGTACGCGGAGATCAGTGCCTCCAAGGGAGACGATGCCTGACTCCTCGTGAAACTTGATAGGAGTCCCAGGATTCCTGTGGCACGTGGAAAGGGACCCTTGGTCTCCCGCCTCAGCTAGAGAGGGGTCCCAATTGCCCTGCCAAGCCTCGAGGAGAATCCCGAGTTGTCCCTCGCAACTAGGCAGGAGTCCTGCCGTCGCTGAATAAACACGTGGTTGGAAGCGCCATCCCCGTCGTAACTCGAGAATATACCCCAGGTTCCCGCCGCAACTCCAGAAAAACCATGAGACTTCCCCCTCACCGCGATATGAGGCCCGATTACCCTGCACTGTGTGCAGAGCAATGCCGTGTTGCACATCACACATGAAAGGAGCCTTGATTTCCTTGATGGCACTCCAGAGAAAACCCAAGAACACTGTTTCAAGGCTAGCGGGATCCTGAGGTCACTGTAGCAACACGAAAGAGCTCCGTGGACCAACAATCACCTCGAGATGAGAGGTTAGTCCCTGGTTTCGACTCCAGAAGAATACCACCTTACCACAAGCACCTCAAGAGGAGGCTTCTCTCAGCTCTAGGTATGTGAGAGGGACCCTGATTTTGCGGCCTCAAGTGGAATGGACACCGCGATGCACTGACGTGAAATAAGGGCGGATATCCCTGCAGTGACTTGAATGCAGGCTCGTCTTGCATCTCCGAAGACGAAAGGATGTCTGAGTCCCCTGTGGAGACCACAGAGAAAGACCTAGTTCCCCACCTCATCGCGACCGTAGGCCTCACATCCTTTGAAAACCCCAGAGGTACGCGGAGATCAGTGCCTACAAAGGAGACGATGCCTGACTCCTCGTGAAACTTGATAGGAGTCCCAGGATTCCTGTGGCACGTGGAAAGGGACCCTTGGTCTCCCGCCTCAGCTGGAGAGGCGTCCCAATTGCCCTGCCAAGCCTCGAGGAGAATCCCGAGTTGTCCCTCGCAACTAGCCAGGAGTACTGACGTCGCTGAAGAAACACGTGTGTGGAAGGGCCATCCCCGTCGTAAATCGAGAATATACCCCAGGTTCCCGCTGCAACTCGAGAAAAACCATGAGACTTCCCCCTCGCCGCGAGATGAGGCCCGATTCCCCTGCACTGTGTGCAGAGCAATTCCGTGTGGCACATCACACATGAAAGGAGCCTTGATTTCCATGGTGGCACTCCAGAGAAACCCCAAGAACATTGTTTCAAGGCTAGAGGGATCCTGAGGTCACTGTAGCAACACGAAAGAGCTCCGTGGACCACAAATCAACTCGAGATGAGAGATTAGTCCCTGGTTTCGACTCCAGAGGAATACCACCTTACCACAAGCACCTCAAGAGGAGGCTTCTCTCAGCTCTAGGTATGTGAGAGGGACCCTGAGTTTGCGGTCTAAAGTGTAATGGACACCGCGATGCCCTGACTCGAAATAAGGCCGGATATCCCTGCAGTGACTTGAATGCAGGCTCGTCTTGCATCTCCCAAGACGAAAGGATGTCTGAATCACCTGTGGAGACCACAGAGAAAGACCTATTTCCCCACCTCATCGCGATCGGAGGCCTCACATCCTTTGAAAACTCCAGAGGGACGCGGAGATCAGCGCCTCCAAAGGAGACGATGCCTGACTCCTCGTGAAACTTGATAGGAGTCCCAGGATTCCTGTGGCACGTGGAAAGGGACCCTTGGTCTCCCGCCTCAGCTGGAGAGGCATCCCAATTGCCCTGCCAAGCCTCGAGGAGAATCCCGAGTTGTCCCTCGCAACTAGGCAGGAGTCCTGACGTCGCTGAACAAACACGTGGGTGGAAGGGCCATCCCCGTCGTAAATCGAGAATATACCCCAGGTTCCCGCCGCAACTCGAGAAAAACCATGAGACTTCCCCCTCGCCGTGAGATGAGGCCCGATCCCCTGCACTGCGTGCAGAGCAATTCCGTCTTGCACATCACACATGAAAGGAGCCTTGATTTCCTTGATGGCACTCCAGAGAAACCCCAACAACACTGTTTCAAGCCTAGAGGGATCCTGAGGTCACTGTAGCAACACGAAAGAGCTCCGTGGACCAAAAATCAACTCGAGATGAGAGGTTAGTCGTTGGCTTCGACTCCAGAGGAATGCCACCTTACCACAATCACCTCAAGAGGAGGCTTCTATCAGCTCTAGGTATGTGAGAGGGACCCTGAGTTTGTGACCTCAAGTGGAATGGACACCGCGATGCCCTGACTCGAAATAAGGCCGGATATCCCTGCAGTGACTTGAATGCAGGCTCGTCTTGCATCTCCCAAGACGAAAGGATGTCTGAATCCCCTGTGGAGACCACAGAGAAAGACCTAGTTCCCCACATCATCGCGACTGGAGGCCTCACATCCTTTGAAAACTCCAGAGGTACGCGGAGATCAGTGCCTCCAAAGGAGACGATGCCTGACTCCTCGTGAAAATTTATAGAAGTCCCAGGATTCCTGTGGCACGTTGAAAGGGACCCTTGGTCTCCCGCCTCAGCTGGAGAGGCGTCCCAATTGCCCTGCCAAGCCTCGAGGAGAATCCCGAGTTGTCCCTCGCAACTAGCCAGGAGTCCTGACGTCGCTGAACAAACACGTGTGTGGAAGGGCCATCCCCGTCGTAACTCGAGAATATACTCCAGGTTCCCGCCGCAACTCGAGAAAAACCATGAGACTTCCCCCTCGCCGCGAGATGAGGCCCGATTCCCCTGCACTGCGTGCAGAGCAATTCCGTGTTGCACATCACACATGAAAGGAGCCTTGATTTCCTTGATGGCACTCCAGAGAAACACCAAGAACACTCTTTCAAGGCTAGAGGGATCCTGAGGTCACTGTAGCAACACGAAAGAGCTCCGTGGACCAAAAATCAACTCGAGATAAGAGATTAGTCCCTGGCTTTGACTCCAGAGGAATACCACCTTACCACAAGCACCTCAAGAGGAGGCTTCTCTCAGCTCTAGGTATGTGAGAGGGACCCTGAGTTTGCGGTCTAAAGTGTAATGGACACCGCGATGCACTGACTCGAAATAAGGCCGGATATCCCTGCAGTGACTTGAATGCAGGCTCGTCTTGCATCTCCCAAGACGAAAGGATGTCTGAATCACCTGTGTAAACCACAGAGAAAGACCTATTTCCCCACCTCATCGCGATCGGAGGCCTCACATCCTTGGAAAACTCCAGAGGTATGCGGAGATCAGTGCCTCCAAAGGAGACGATGCCTGACTCCTCGTGAAACTTGATAGGAGTCCCAGGATTCCTGTGGCACGTGGAAAGGGACCCTTGGTCTCCCGCCTCAGCTGGAGAGGCGTCCCAATTGCCCTGCCAAGCCTCGAGGAAAATCCCGAGTTGTCCCTCGCAACTAGCCAGGAGTACTGACGTCGCTGAAGAAACACGTGTGTGGAAGGGCCATCCCCGTCGTAACTCGAGAATATACCCCAGGTTCCCGCCGCAACTCGAGAAAAACCATGAGACTTCCCCCTCGCCGCGAGATGAGGCCCGATTCCCCTGCACTGCGTGCAGAGCAATTCCGTGTTGCACATCACACATGAAAGGAGCCTTGATTTTCATGGTGGCACTCCAGAGAAACCCCAAGAACACTGTTTCAAGGCTAGAGGGATCCTGAGGTCACTGTAGCAACACGAAAGTGCTCCGTGGACCAAAAATCAACTCGAGATGAGAGGTTAGTCCCTGGCTTCGACTCCAGAGGAATACCACCTTACCACAAGCACCTCAAGAGGAGGCTTCTCTCAGCTCTAGGTATGATAGAGGGACCCTGAGTTTGCGGCCTCAAGTGGAATGGACACCGCGATGCCCTGACTCGAAATAAGGCAGGATATCCCTGCAGTGACTTGAATGCAGGCTCCTCTTGCATCTCCCAAGACGAAAGGATGTCTGAATCCCCTGTGGAGACCACAGAGAAAGACCTACTTCCCCACCTCATCGCGACCGGAGGCCTCACATCCTTTGAAAACTCCAGAGGTACGCGGAGATCAGTGCCTCCAAAGGAGACGATGCCTGACTCCTCGTGAAACTTGATAGGAGTCCCAGGATTCCTGTGGCACGTGGAAAGGGACCCTTGGTCTCCCGCCTCAGCTGGAGAGGCGTCCCAATTGCCCTGCCAAGCCTCGAGGAGAATCCCGAGTTGTCCCTCGCAACTAGGCAGGAGTCCTGCCGTCGATGAACAAACACGTAGGTGGAAGGGCCATCCCCGTCGTAACTCGAGAATATACCCCAGGTTCCCGCCGCAACTCGAGAAAAACCATGAGACTTCCCCCTCACCGCGAGATGAGGCCCGATTCCCCTGCACTGCGTGCAGAGCAATTCCGTGTTGCACATCACACATGAAAGGAGCCTTGATTTCCTTGATGGCACTCCAGAGAAACCCCAAGAACCCTGTTTCAAGGCTAGAGGGATCCTGAGGTCACTGGAGCAACACGAAAGAGCTCCGTGGACCAAAAATCAACTCGAGATGAGAGGTTAGTCGCTGGCTTCGACTCCAGAGGAATACCACCTTACCACAAGCACCTCAAGAGGAGGCTTCTCTCAGCTCTAGCTATGTGAGAGGGACCCTGAGTTTGCGGCCTCCAGTGGAATGGACACCGCGATGCCCTGACTCGAAATAAGGCCGGATATCCCTGCAGTGACTTGAATGCAGGCTCCTCTTGCATCTCCCAAGACGAAAGGATGTCTGAATCCCCTGTGGAGACCACAGAGAAAGACCTAGTTCCCCACCTCATCGCGACCGGAGGCCTCACATTTTGAAAACTCCAGAGGTACGCGGAGATCAGTGCCTCCAAGGGAGACGATGCCTGACTCCTCGTGAAACTTGATAGGAGTCCCAGGATTCCTGTGCACGTGGAAAGGGACCCTTGGTCTCCCGCCTCAGCTAGAGAGGCGTCCCAATTGCCCTGCCAAGCCTCGAGGAGAATCCCGAGTTGTCCCTCGCAACTAGGCAGGAGTCCTGCCGTCCCTGAACAAACACGTGGTTGGAAGCGCCAGTCCCGTCGTAACTCGAGAATATACCCCAGGTTCCCGCCGCAACTCCAGAAAAACCATGAGACTTCCCCCTCACCGCGATATGAGGCCCGATTACCCTGCACTGTGTGCAGAGCAATGCCGTGTTGCACATCACACATGAAAGGAGCCTTGATTTCCTTGATGGCACTCCAGAGAAAACCCAAGAACACTGATTCAAGGCTAGAGGGATCCTGAGGTCACTGTAGCAACACGAAAGAGCTCCGTGGACCAACAATCACCTCGAGATGAGAGGTTAGTCCCTGGCTTCGACTCCAGAAGAATACCACCTTACCACAAGCACCTCAAGAGGAGGCTTCTCTCAGCTCTAGGTATGTGAGAGGGACCCTGATTTTGCGGCCTCAAGTGGAATGGACACCGCGATGCACTGACGTGAAATAAGGCCGGATATCCCTGCAGTGACTTGAATGCAGGCTCGTCTTGCATCTCCGAAGACGAAAGGATGTCTGAGTCCCCTGTGGAGACCACAGAGAAAGACCTAGTTCCCCACCTCATCGCGACCGTAGGCCTCACATCCTTTGAAAACCCCAGAGGTACGCGGAGATCAGTGCCTACAAAGGAGACGATGCCTGACTCCTCGTGAAACTTTATAGGAGTCCCAGGATTCCTGTGGCACATGGAAAGGGACCCTTGGTCTCCCGCCTCAGCTGGAGAGGCGTCCCAATTGCCCTGCCAAGCCTCGAGGAGAATCCCGAGTTGTCCCTCGCAACTAGCCAGGAGTACTGACGTCGCTGAAGAAACACGTGTGTGGAAGGGCCATCCCCGTCGTAAATCGAGAATATACCCCAGGTTCCCGCCGCAACTCGAGAAAAACCATGAGACTTCCCCCACACCGCGAGATGAGGCCCGATTCCCCTGCACTGCGTGCAGAGCAATTCCGTGTTGCACATCACACATGAAAGGAGCCTTGATTTCCATGGTGGCACTCCAGAGAAACCCCAAGAACATTGTTTCAAGGCTAGAGGGATCCTGAGGTCACTGTAGCAACACGAAAGAGCTCCGTGGGCCACAAATCAACTCGAGATGAGAGATTAGTCCCTGGCTTCGACTCCAGAGGAATACCACCTTACCACAAGCACCTCAAGAGGAGGCTTCTCTCAGCTCTAGGTATGTGAGAGGGACCCTGAGTTTGCGGTCTAAAGTGTAATGGACACCGCGATGCCCTGACTCGAAATAAGGCCGGATATCCCTGCAGTGACTTGAATGCAGGCTCGTCTTGCATCTCCCAAGACGAAAGGATGTCTGAATCACCTGTGTAGACCACAGAGAAAGACCTATTTCCCCACCTCATCGCGATCGGAGACCTCACATCCTTTGAAAACTCCAGAGGTACGCGGAGATCAGCGCCTCCAAAGGAGACGATGCCTGACTCCTCGTGAAACTTGATAGGAGTCCCAGGATTCCTGTGGCACGTGGAAAGGGACCCTTGGTCTCCCGCCTCAGCTGGAGAGGCGTCCCAATTGCCCTGCCAAGCCTCGAGGAGAATCCCGAGTTGTCCCTCGCAACTAGCCAGGAGTACTGACGTCGCTGAAGAAACACGTGTGTGGAAGGGCCATCCCCGTCGTAACTCGAGAATATACCCCAGGTTCCCGCCGCAACTCGAGAAAAACCATGAGACTTCCCCCTCGCCGCGAGATGAGGCCCGATTCCCCTGCACTGCGTGCAGAGCAATTCCGTGTTGCACATCACACATGAAAGGAGCCTTGATTTTCATGGTGGCACTCCAGAGAAACCCCAAGAACACTGTTTCAAGGCTAGAGGGATCCTGAGGTCACTGTAGCAACACGAAAGTGCTCCGTGGACCAAAAATCAACTCGAGATGAGAGGTTAGTCCCTGGCTTCGACTCCAGAGGAATACCACCTTACCACAAGCACCTCAAGAGGAGGCTTCTCTCAGCTCTAGGTATGATAGAGGGACCCTGAGTTTGCGGCCTCAAGTGGAATGGACACCGCGATGCCCTGACTCGAAATAAGGCAGGATATCCCTGCAGTGACTTGAATGCAGGCTCCTCTTGCATCTCCCAAGACGAAAGGATGTCTGAATCCCCTGTGGAGACCACAGAGAAAGACCTACTTCCCCACCTCATCGCGACCGGAGGCCTCACATCCTTTGAAAACTCCAGAGGTACGCGGAGATCAGTGCCTCCAAAGGAGACGATGCCTGACTCCTCGTGAAACTTGATAGGAGTCCCAGGATTCCTGTGGCACGTGGAAAGGGACCCTTGGTCTCCCGCCTCAGCTGGAGAGGCGTCCCAATTGCCCTGCTAAGCCTCGAGGAGAATCCCGAGTTGTCCCTCGCAACTAGGCAGGAGTCCTGCCGTCGATGAACAAACACATGTGTGGAAGGGCCATCCCCGTCGTAACTCGAGAATATACCCCAGGTTCCCGCCGCAACTCGAGAAAAACCATGAGACTTCCCCCTCGCCGCGAGATGAGGCCCGATTCCCCTGCACTGCGTGCAGAGCAATTCCGTGTTGCACATCACACATGAAAGGAGCCTTGATTTCCTTGATGGCACTCCAGAGAAACCCCAAGAACCCTGTTTCAAGGCTAGAGGGATCCTGAGGTCACTGGAGCAACACGAAAGAGCTCCGTGGACCAAAAATCAACTCGAGATGAGAGGTTAGTCGCTGGCTTCGACTCCAGAGAAATACCACCTTACCACAAGCACCTCAAGAGGAGGCTTCTCTCAGCTCTAGGTATGTGAGAGGGACCCTGAGTTTGCGGCCTCCAGTGGAATGGACACCGCGATGCCCTGACTCGAAATAAGGCCGGATATCCCTGCAGTGACTTGAATGCAGGCTCGTCTTGCATCTCCCAAGACGAAAGGATGTCTGAATCCCCTGTGGAGACCACAGAGAAAGACCTAGTTCCCCACCTCATCGCGACCGGAGGCCTCACATTTTGAAAACGCCAGAGGTACGCGGAGATCAGTGCCTCCAAAGGAGACGATGCCTGACTCATCGTGAAACTTGATAGGAGTCCCAGGATTCCTGTGGCACGTGGAAAGGGACCCTTGGTCTCCCGCCTCAGCTGGAGAGGCGTCCCAATTGCCCTGCCAAGCCTCGAGGAGAATCCCGAGTTGTCCCTCGAAACTAGGCAGGAGTCCTGACGTCGCTGAACAAACACGTGGGTGGAAGGGCCGTCCCCGTCGTAACTCGAGAATATACCCCAGGTTCCCGCCGCAACTCGAGAAAAACCATGAGACTTCCCCCTCGCCGCGAGATGAGGCCCGATTCCCCTGCACTGCGTGCAGAGCAATTCAGTGTTGCACGTCACACATGAAAGGAGCCTTAATTTCCTTGATGGCACTCCAGAGAAACCCCAAGAACACTGTTTCAAGGCTAGAGGGATCCTGAGGTCACTGTAGCAACACGAAAGAGCTCCGTGGACCAAAAATCAACTCGAGATGAGAGGTTAGTCCCTGGCTTCGACTCCAGAGGAATACCACCTTACCACAAGCACCTCAAGAGGAGGCTTCTCTCAGCTCTACCTATGTGCTGAGTTTGCGGCCTCAAGTGGAATGGACACCGCGATGCCCTGACTCGAAATAAGGCAGGATATCCCTGCAGTGACTTGAATGCGGGCTCCTCTTGCATCTCCCAAGACGAAAGGTTGTCTGAATCCCCTGTGGAGACCACAGAGAAAGACCTACTTCCCCACCTCATCGCGACTGGAGGCCTCACATCCTTTGAAAACACCAGAGGTACGCGGAGATCAGTGCCTCCAAAGGAGACGATGCCTGACTCCTCGTGAAACTTGATAGGAGTCCCAGGATTCCTGTGGAACGTGGAAAGGGACCCTTGGTCTCCCGCCTCAGCTGGAGAGGCGTCCCAATTGCCCTGCCAAGCCTCGAGGAGAATCCCGAGTTGTCCCTCGCAACTAGCCAGGAGTACTGACGTCGCTGAAGAAACACGTGTGTGGAAGGGCCATCCCCGTCGTAACTCGAGAATATACCCCAGGTTCCCGCCGCAACTCGAGAAAAACCATGAGACTTCCCCCTCGCCGCGAGATGAGGCCCGATTCCCCTGCACTGCGTGCAGAGCAATTCCGTGTTGCACATCACACATGAAAGGAGCCTTGATTTTCATGGTGGCACTCCAGAGAAACCCCAAGAACACTGTTTCAAGGCTAGAGGGATCCTGAGGTCACTGTAGCAACACGAAAGTGCTCCGTGGACCAAAAATCAACTCGAGATGAGAGGTTAGTCCCTGGCTTCGACTCCAGAGGAATACCACCTTACCACAAGCACCTCAAGAGGAGGCTTCTCTCAGCTCTAGGTATGATAGAGGGACCCTGAGTTTGCGGCCTCAAGTGGAATGGACACCGCGATGCCCTGACTCGAAATAAGGCAGGATATCCCTGCAGTGACTTGAATGCAGGCTCCTCTTGCATCTCCCAAGACGAAAGGATGTCTGAATCCCCTGTGGAGACCACAGAGAAAGACCTACTTCCCCACCTCATCGCGACCGGAGGCCTCACATCCTTTGAAAACTCCAGAGGTACGCGGAGATCAGTGCCTCCAAAGGAGACGATGCCTGACTCCTCGTGAAACTTGATAGGAGTCCCAGGATTCCTGTGGCACGTGGAAAGGGACCCTTGGTCTCCCGCCTCAGCTGGAGAGGCGTCCCAATTGCCCTGCTAAGCCTCGAGGAGAATCCCGAGTTGTCCCTCGCAACTAGGCAGGAGTCCTGCCGTCGATGAACAAACACATGTGTGGAAGGGCCATCCCTGTCGTAACTCGAGAATATACCCCAGGTTCCCGCCGCAACTCGAGAAAAACCATGAGACTTCCCCCTCACCGCGAGATGAGGCCCGATTCCCCTGCACTGCGTGCAGAGCAATTCCGTGTTGCACATCACACATGAAAGGAGCCTTGATTTCCTTGATGGCACTCCAGAGAAACCCCAAGAACCCTGTTTCAAGGCTAGAGGGATCCTGAGGTCACTGGAGCAACACGAAAGAGCTCCGTGGACCAAAAATCAACTCGAGATGAGAGGTTAGTCGCTGGCTTCGACTCCAGAGAAATACCACCTTACCACAAGCACCTCAAGAGGAGGCTTCTCTCAGCTCTAGGTATGTGAGAGGGACCCTGAGTTTGCGGCCTCCAGTGGAATGGACACCGCGATGCCCTGACTCGAAATAAGGCCGGATATCCCTGCAGTGACTTGAATGCAGGCTCGTCTTGCATCTCCCAAGACGAAAGGGTGTCTGAATCCCCTGTGGAGACCACAGAGAAAGACCTAGTTCCCCACCTCATCGCGACCGGAGGCCTCACATTTTGAAAACTCCAGAGGTACGCGGAGATCAGTGCCTCCAAAGGAGACGATGCCTGACTCATCGTGAAACTTGATAGGAGTCCCAGGATTCCTGTGGCACATGGAAAGGGACCCTTGGTCTCCCGCCTCAGCTGGAGAGGCGTCCCAATTGTCCTGCCAAGCCTCGAGGAGAATCCCGAGTTGTCCCTCGCAACTAGGCAGGAGTCCTGACGTCGCTGAACAAACACGTGGGTGGAAGGGCCGTCCCCGTCGTAACTCGAGAATATACCCCAGGTTCCCGCCGCAACTCGAGAAAAACCATGAGACTTCCCCCTCGCCGCGAGATGAGGCCCGATTCCCCTGCACTGCGTGCAGAGCAATTCAGTGTTGCACGTCACACATGAAAGGAGCCTTAATTTCCTTGATGGCACTCCAGAGAAACCCCAAGAACACTGTTTCAAGGCTAGAGGGATCCTGAGGTCACTGTAGCAACACGAAAGAGCTCCGTGGACCAAAAATCAACTCGAGATGAGAGGTTAGTCCCTGGCTTCGACTCCAGAGGAATACCACCTTACCACAAGCACCTCAAGAGGAGGCTTCTCTCAGCTCTACCTATGTGCTGAGTTTGCGGCCTCAAGTGGAATGGACACCGCGATGCCCTGACTCGAAATAAGGCAGGATATCCCTGCAGTGACTTGAATGCGGGCTCCTCTTGCATCTCCCAAGACGAAAGGTTGTCTGAATCCCCTGTGGAGACCACAGAGAAAGACCTACTTCCCCACCTCATCGCGACTGGAGGCCTCACATCCTTTGAAAACTCCAGAGGTACGCGGAGATCAGTGCCTCCAAAGGAGACGATGCCTGACTCCTCGTGAAACTTGATAGGAGTCCCAGGATTCCTGTGGAACGTGGAAAGGGACCCTTGGTCTCCCGCCTCAGCTGGAGAGGCGTCCCAATTGCCCTGCCAAGCCTCGAGGAGAATCCCGAGTTGTCCCTCGCAACTAGCCAGGAGTACTGACGTCGCTGAAGAAACACGTGTGTGGAAGGGCCATCCCCGTCGTAACTCGAGAATATACCCCAGGTTCCCGCCGCAACTCGAGAAAAACCATGAGACTTCCCCCTCGCCGCGAGATGAGGCCCGATTCCCCTGCACTGCGTGCAGAGCAATTCCGTGTTGCACATCACACATGAAAGGAGCCTTGATTTTCATGGTGGCACTCCAGAGAAACCCCAAGAACACTGTTTCAAGGCTAGAGGGATCCTGAGGTCACTGTAGCAACACGAAAGTGCTCCGTGGACCAAAAATCAACTCGAGATGAGAGGTTAGTCCCTGGCTTCGACTCCAGAGGAATACCACCTTACCACAAGCACCTCAAGAGGAGGCTTCTCTCAGCTCTAGGTATGATAGAGGGACCCTGAGTTTGCGGCCTCAAGTGGAATGGACACCGCGATGCCCTGACTCGAAATAAGGCAGGATATCCCTGCAGTGACTTGAATGCAGGCTCCTCTTGCATCTCCCAAGACGAAAGGATGTCTGAATCCCCTGTGGAGACCACAGAGAAAGACCTACTTCCCCACCTCATCGCGACCGGAGGCCTCACATCCTTTGAAAACTCCAGAGGTACGCGGAGATCAGTGCCTCCAAAGGAGACGATGCCTGACTCCTCGTGAAACTTGATAGGAGTCCCAGGATTCCTGTGGCACGTGGAAAGGGACCCTTGGTCTCCCGCCTCAGCTGGAGAGGCGTCCCAATTGCCCTGCTAAGCCTCGAGGAGAATCCCGAGTTGTCCCTCGCAACTAGGCAGGAGTCCTGCCGTCGATGAACAAACACATGTGTGGAAGGGCCATCCCCGTCGTAACTCGAGAATATACCCCAGGTTCCCGCCGCAACTCGAGAAAAACCATGAGACTTCCCCCTCACCGCGAGATGAGGCCCGATTCCCCTGCACTGCGTGCAGAGCAATTCCGTGTTGCACATCACACATGAAAGGAGCCTTGATTTCCTTGATGGCACTCCAGAGAAACCCCAAGAACCCTGTTTCAAGGCTAGAGGGATCCTGAGGTCACTGGAGCAACACGAAAGAGCTCCGTGGACCAAAAATCAACTCGAGATGAGAGGTTAGTCGCTGGCTTCGACTCCAGAGAAATACCACCTTACCACAAGCACCTCAAGAGGAGGCTTCTCTCAGCTCTAGGTATGTGAGAGGGACCCTGAGTTTGCGGCCTCCAGTGGAATGGACACCGCGATGCCCTGACTCGAAATAAGGCCGGATATCCCTGCAGTGACTTGAATGCAGGCTCGTCTTGCATCTCCCAAGACGAAAGGATGTCTGAATCCCCTGTGGAGACCACAGAGAAAGACCTAGTTCCCCACCTCATCGCGACCGGAGGCCTCACATTTTGAAAACTCCAGAGGTACGCGGAGATCAGTGCCTCCAAAGGAGACGATGCCTGACTCATCGTGAAACTTGATAGGAGTCCCAGGATTCCTGTGGCACGTGGAAAGGGACCCTTGGTCTCCCGCCTCAGCTGGAGAGGCGTCCCAATTGCCCTGCCAAGCCTCGAGGAGAATCCCGAGTTGTCCCTCGAAACTAGGCAGGAGTCCTGACGTCGCTGAACAAACAGGTGTGTGGAAGGGCCGTCCCCGTCGTAACTCGAGAATATACCCCAGGTTCCCGCCGCAACTCGAGAAAAACCATGAGACTTCCCCCTCGCCGCGAGATGAGGCCCGATTCCCCTGCACTGCGTGCAGAGCAATTCAGTGTTGCACGTCACACATGAAAGGAGCCTTAATTTCCTTGATGGCACTCCAGAGAAACCCCAAGAACACTGTTTCAAGGCTAGAGGGATCCTGAGGTCACTGTAGCAACACGAAAGAGCTCCGTGGACCAAAAATCAACTCGAGATGAGAGGTTAGTCCCTGGCTTCGACTCCAGAGGAATACCACCTTACCACAAGCACCTCAAGAGGAGGCTTCTCTCAGCTCTACCTATGTGCTGAGTTTGCGGCCTCAAGTGGAATGGACACCGCGATGCCCTGACTCGAAATAAGGCAGGATATCCCTGCAGTGACTTGAATGCGGGCTCCTCTTGCATCTCCCAAGACGAAAGGTTGTCTGAATCCCCTGTGGAGACCACAGAGAAAGACCTACTTCCCCACCTCATCGCGACTGGAGGCCTCACATCCTTTGAAAACACCAGAGGTACGCGGAGATCAGTGCCTCCAAAGGAGACGATGCCTGACTCCTCGTGAAACTTGATAGGAGTCCCAGGATTCCTGTGGAACGTGGAAAGGGACCCTTGGTCTCCCGCCTCAGCTGGAGAGGCGTCCCAATTGCCCTGCCAAGCCTCGAGGAGAATCCCGAGTTGTCCCTCGCAACTAGGCAGGAGTCCTGACGTCGCTGAACAAACACGTGGGTGGAAGGGCCATCCCCGTCATAACTCGAGAATATACCCCAGGTTCCCGCCGCAACTCGAGAAAAACCATGAGACTTCCCCCTCCCGCGAGATGAGGCCCGATTCCCCTGCACTGCGTGCAGAGCAATTCCGTGTTGCACATCACACATGAAAGGAGCCTTGATTTCCTTGATGGCACTCCAGAGAAACCCCAAGAACCCTGTTTCAAGGCTAGAGGGATCCTGAGGTCACTGGAGCAACACGAAAGAGCTCCGTGGACCAAAAATCAACTCGAGATGAGAGGTTAGTCGCTGGCTTCGACTCCAGAGGAATACCACCTTACCACAAGCACCTCAAGAGGAGGCTTCTCTCAGCTCTAGGTATGTGAGAGGGACCCTGAGTTTGCGGCCTCCAGTGGAATGGACACCGCGATGCCCTGACTCGAAATAAGGCCGGATATCCCTGCAGTGACTTGAATGCAGGCTCCTCTTGCATCTCCCAAGACGAAAGGATGTCTGAATCCCCTGTGGAGACCACAGAGAAAGACCTAGTTCCCCACCTCATCGCGACCGGAGGCCTCACATTTTGAAAACTCCAGAGGTACGCGGAGATCAGTGCCTCCAAGGGAGACGATGCCTGACTCCTCGTGAAACTTGATAGGAGTCCCAGGATTCCTGTGCACGTGGAAAGGGACCCTTGGTCTCCCGCCTCAGCTAGAGAGGCGTCCCAATTGCCCTGCCAAGCCTCGAGGAGAATCCCGAGTTGTCCCTCGCAACTAGGCAGGAGTCCTGCCGTCGCTGAACAAACACGTGGTTGGAAGCGCCATCCCCGTCGTAACTCGAGAATATACCCCAGGTTCCCGCCGCAACTCCAGAAAAACCATGAGACTTCCCCCTCACCGCGATATGAGGCCCGATTCCCCTGCACTGCGTGCAGAGCAATTCCGTGTTGCACATCACACATGAAAGGAGCCTTGATTTCCTTGATGGCACTCCAGAGAAAACCCAAGAACACTGTTTCAAGGCTAGCGGGATCCTGAGGTCACTGTAGCAACAGGAAAGAGCTCCGTGGACCAACAATCACCTCGAGATGAGAGGTTAGTCCCTGGCTTCGACTCCAGAAGAATACCACCTTACCACAAGCACCTCAAGAGGAGGCTTCTCTCAGCTCTAGGTATGTGAGAGGGACCCTGATTTTGCGGCCTCAAGTGGAATGGACACCGCGATGCACTGACGTGAAATAAGGCCGGATATCCCTGCAGTGACTTGAATGCAGGCTCATCTTGCATCTCCGAAGACGAAAGGATGTCTGAGTCCCCTGTGGAGACCACAGAGAAAGACCTAGTTCCCCACCTCATCGCGACCGTAGGCCTCACATCCTTTGAAAACCCCAGAGGTACGCGGAGATCAGTGCCTACAAAGGAGACGATGCCTGACTCCTCGTGAAACTTTATAGGAGTCCCAGGATTCCTGTGGCACATGGAAAGGGACCCTTGGTCTCCCGCCTCAGCTGGAGAGGCGTCCCAATTGCCCTGCCAAGCCTCGAGGAGAATCCCGAGTTGTCCCTCGCAACTAGCCAGGAGTACTGACGTCGCTGAAGAAACACGTGTGTGGAAGGGCCATCCCCGTCGTAACTCGAGAATATACCCCAGGTTCCCGCCGCAACTCGAGAAAAACCATGAGACTTCCCCCTCGCCGCGAGATGAGGCCCGATTCCCCTGCACTGCGTGCAGAGCAATTCCGTGTTGCACATCACACATGAAAGGAGCCTTGATTTTCATGGTGGCACTCCAGAGAAACCCCAAGAACACTGTTTCAAGGCTAGAGGGATCCTGAGGTCACTGTAGCAACACGAAAGTGCTCCGTGGACCAAAAATCAACTCGAGATGAGAGGTTAGTCCCTGGCTTCGACTCCAGAGGAATACCACCTTACCACAAGCACCTCAAGAGGAGGCTTCTCTCAGCTCTAGGTATGATAGAGGGACCCTGAGTTTGCGGCCTCAAGTGGAATGGACACCGCGATGCCCTGACTCGAAATAAGGCAGGATATCCCTGCAGTGACTTGAATGCAGGCTCCTCTTGCATCTCCCAAGACGAAAGGATGTCTGAATCCCCTGTGGAGACCACAGAGAAAGACCTACTTCCCCACCTCATCGCGACCGGAGGCCTCACATCCTTTGAAAACTCCAGAGGTACGCGGAGATCAGTGCCTCCAAAGGAGACGATGCCTGACTCCTCGTGAAACTTGATAGGAGTCCCAGGATTCCTGTGGCACGTGGAAAGGGACCCTTGGTCTCCCGCCTCAGCTGGAGAGGCGTCCCAATTGCCCTGCTAAGCCTCGAGGAGAATCCCGAGTTGTCCCTCGCAACTAGGCAGGAGTCCTGCCGTCGATGAACAAACACATGTGTGGAAGGGCCATCCCCGTCGTAACTCGAGAATATACCCCAGGTTCCCGCCGCAACTCGAGAAAAACCATGAGACTTCCCCCTCACCGCGAGATGAGGCCCGATTCCCCTGCACTGCGTGCAGAGCAATTCCGTGTTGCACATCACACATGAAAGGAGCCTTGATTTCCTTGATGGCACTCCAGAGAAACCCCAAGAACCCTGTTTCAAGGCTAGAGGGATCCTGAGGTCACTGGAGCAACACGAAAGAGCTCCGTGGACCAAAAATCAACTCGAGATGAGAGGTTAGTCGCTGGCTTCGACTCCAGAGAAATACCACCTTACCACAAGCACCTCAAGAGGAGGCTTCTCTCAGCTCTAGGTATGTGAGAGGGACCCTGAGTTTGCGGCCTCCAGTGGAATGGACACCGCGATGCCCTGACTCGAAATAAGGCCGGATATCCCTGCAGTGACTTGAATGCAGGCTCGTCTTGCATCTCCCAAGACGAAAGGATGTCTGAATCCCCTGTGGAGACCACAGAGAAAGACCTAGTTCCCCACCTCATCGCGACCGGAGGCCTCACATTTTGAAAACTCCAGAGGTACGCGGAGATCAGTGCCTCCAAAGGAGACGATGCCTGACTCATCGTGAAACTTGATAGGAGTCCCAGGATTCCTGTGGCACGTGGAAAGGGACCCTTGGTCTCCCGCCTCAGCTGGAGAGGCGTCCCAATTGCCCTGCCAAGCCTCGAGGAGAATCCCGAGTTGTCCCTCGAAACTAGGCAGGAGTCCTGACGTCGCTGAACAAACACGTGGGTGGAAGGGCCGTCCCCGTCGTAACTCGAGAATATACCCCAGGTTCCCGCCGCAACTCGAGAAAAACCATGAGACTTCCCCCTCGCCGCGAGATGAGGCCCGATTCCCCTGCACTGCGTGCAGAGCAATTCAGTGTTGCACGTCACACATGAAAGGAGCCTTAATTTCCTTGATGGCACTCCAGAGAAACCCCAAGAACACTGTTTCAAGGCTAGAGGGATCCTGAGGTCACTGTAGCAACACGAAAGAGCTCCGTGGACCAAAAATCAACTCGAGATGAGAGGTTAGTCCCTGGCTTCGACTCCAGAGGAATACCACCTTACCACAAGCACCTCAAGAGGAGGCTTCTCTCAGCTCTACCTATGTGCTGAGTTTGCGGCCTCAAGTGGAATGGACACCGCGATGCCCTGACTCGAAATAAGGCAGGATATCCCTGCAGTGACTTGAATGCGGGCTCCTCTTGCATCTCCCAAGACGAAAGGTTGTCTGAATCCCCTGTGGAGACCACAGAGAAAGACCTACTTCCCCACCTCATCGCGACTGGAGGCCTCACATCCTTTGAAAACACCAGAGGTACGCGGAGATCAGTGCCTCCAAAGGAGACGATGCCTGACTCCTCGTGAAACTTGATAGGAGTCCCAGGATTCCTGTGGAACGTGGAAAGGGACCCTTGGTCTCCCGCCTCAGCTGGAGAGGCGTCCCAATTGCCCTGCCAAGCCTCGAGGAGAATCCCGAGTTGTCCCTCGCAACTAGCCAGGAGTACTGACGTCGCTGAAGAAACACGTGTGTGGAAGGGCCATCCCCGTCGTAACTCGAGAATATACCCCAGGTTCCCGCCGCAACTCGAGAAAAACCATGAGACTTCCCCCTCGCCGCGAGATGAGGCCCGATTCCCCTGCACTGCGTGCAGAGCAATTCCGTGTTGCACATCACACATGAAAGGAGCCTTGATTTTCATGGTGGCACTCCAGAGAAACCCCAAGAACACTGTTTCAAGGCTAGAGGGATCCTGAGGTCACTGTAGCAACACGAAAGTGCTCCGTGGACCAAAAATCAACTCGAGATGAGAGGTTAGTCCCTGGCTTCGACTCCAGAGGAATACCACCTTACCACAAGCACCTCAAGAGGAGGCTTCTCTCAGCTCTAGGTATGATAGAGGGACCCTGAGTTTGCGGCCTCAAGTGGAATGGACACCGCGATGCCCTGACTCGAAATAAGGCAGGATATCCCTGCAGTGACTTGAATGCAGGCTCCTCTTGCATCTCCCAAGACGAAAGGATGTCTGAATCCCCTGTGGAGACCACAGAGAAAGACCTACTTCCCCACCTCATCGCGACCGGAGGCCTCACATCCTTTGAAAACTCCAGAGGTACGCGTAGATCAGTGCCTCCAAAGGAGACGATGCCTGACTCCTCGTGAAACTTGATAGGAGTCCCAGGATTCCTGTGGCACGTGGAAAGGGACCCTTGGTCTCCCGCCTCAGCTGGAGAGGCGTCCCAATTGCCCTGCTAAGCCTCGAGGAGAATCCCGAGTTGTCCCTCGCAACTAGGCAGGAGTCCTGCCGTCGATGAACAAACACATGTGTGGAAGGGCCATCCCCGTCGTAACTCGAGAATATACCCCAGGTTCCCGCCGCAACTCGAGAAAAACCATGAGACTTCCCCCTCACCGCGAGATGAGGCCCGATTCCCCTGCACTGCGTGCAGAGCAATTCCGTGTTGCACATCACACATGAAAGGAGCCTTGATTTCCTTGATGGCACTCCAGAGAAACCCCAAGAACCCTGTTTCAAGGCTAGAGGGATCCTGAGGTCACTGGAGCAACACGAAAGAGCTCCGTGGACCAAAAATCAACTCGAGATGAGAGGTTAGTCGCTGGCTTCGACTCCAGAGAAATACCACCTTACCACAAGCACCTCAAGAGGAGGCTTCTCTCAGCTCTAGGTATGTGAGAGGGACCCTGAGTTTGCGGCCTCCAGTGGAATGGACACCGCGATGCCCTGACTCGAAATAAGGCCGGATATCCCTGCAGTGACTTGAATGCAGGCTCGTCTTGCATCTCCCAAGACGAAAGGATGTCTGAATCCCCTGTGGAGACCACAGAGAAAGACCTAGTTCCCCACCTCATCGCGACCGGAGGCCTCACATTTTGAAAACTCCAGAGGTACGCGGAGATCAGTGCCTCCAAAGGAGACGATGCCTGACTCATCGTGAAACTTGATAGGAGTCCCAGGATTCCTGTGGCACGTGGAAAGGGACCCTTGGTCTCCCGCCTCAGCTGGAGAGGCGTCCCAATTGCCCTGCCAAGCCTCGAGGAGAATCCCGAGTTGTCCCTCGAAACTAGGCAGGAGTCCTGACGTCGCTGAACAAACACGTGGGTGGAAGGGCCGTCCCCGTCGTAACTCGAGAATATACCCCAGGTTCCCGCCGCAACTCGAGAAAAACCATGAGACTTCCCCCTCGCCGCGAGATGAGGCCCGATTCCCCTGCACTGCGTGCAGAGCAATTCAGTGTTGCACGTCACACATGAAAGGAGCCTTAATTTCCTTGATGGCACTCCAAAGAAACCCCAAGAACACTGTTTCAAGGCTAGAGGGATCCTGAGGTCACTGTAGCAACACGAAAGAGCTCCGTGGACCAAAAATCAACTCGAGATGAGAGGTTAGTCCCTGGCTTCGACTCCAGAGGAATACCACCTTACCACAAGCACCTCAAGAGGAGGCTTCTCTCAGCTCTACCTATGTGCTGAGTTTGCGGCCTCAAGTGGAATGGACACCGCGATGCCCTGACTCGAAATAAGGCAGGATATCCCTGCAGTGACTTGAATGCGGGCTCCTCTTGCATCTCCCAAGACGAAAGGTTGTCTGAATCCCCTGTGGAGACCACAGAGAAAGACCTACTTCCCCACCTCATCGCGACTGGAGGCCTCACATCCTTTGAAAACACCAGAGGTACGCGGAGATCAGTGCCTCCAAAGGAGACGATGCCTGACTCCTCGTGAAACTTGATAGGAGTCCCAGGATTCCTGTGGAACGTGGAAAGGGACCCTTGGTCTCCCGCCTCAGCTGGAGAGGCGTCCCAATTGCCCTGCCAAGCCTCGAGGAGAATCCCGAGTTGTCCCTCGCAACTAGCCAGGAGTACTGACGTCGCTGAAGAAACACGTGTGTGGAAGGGCCATCCCCGTCGTAACTCGAGAATATACCCCAGGTTCCCGCCGCAACTCGAGAAAAACCATGAGACTTCCCCCTCGCCGCGAGATGAGGCCCGATTCCCCTGCACTGCGTGCAGAGCAATTCCGTGTTGCACATCACACATGAAAGGAGCCTTGATTTTCATGGTGGCACTCCAGAGAAACCCCAAGAACACTGTTTCAAGGCTAGAGGGATCCTGAGGTCACTGTAGCAACACGAAAGTGCTCCGTGGACCAAAAATCAACTCGAGATGAGAGGTTAGTCCCTGGCTTCGACTCCAGAGGAATACCACCTTACCACAAGCACCTCAAAAGGAGGCTTCTCTCAGCTCTAGGTATGATAGAGGGACCCTGAGTTTGCGGCCTCAAGTGGAATGGACACCGCGATGCCCTGACTCGAAATAAGGCAGGATATCCCTGCAGTGACTTGAATGCAGGCTCCTCTTGCATCTCCCAAGACGAAAGGATGTCTGAATCCCCTGTGGAGACCACAGAGAAAGACCTACTTCCCCACCTCATCGCGACCGGAGGCCTCACATCCTTTGAAAACTCCAGAGGTACGCGGAGATCAGTGCCTCCAAAGGAGACGATGCCTGACTCCTCGTGAAACTTGATAGGAGTCCCAGGATTCCTGTGGCACGTGGAAAGGGACCCTTGGTCTCCCGCCTCAGCTGGAGAGGCGTCCCAATTGCCCTGCTAAGCCTCGAGGAGAATCCCGAGTTGTCCCTCGCAACTAGGCAGGAGTCCTGCCGTCGATGAACAAACACATGTGTGGAAGGGCCATCCCCGTCGTAACTCGAGAATATACCCCAGGTTCCAGCCGCAACTCGAGAAAAACCATGAGACTTCCCCCTCACCGCGAGATGAGGCCCGATTCCCCTGCACTGCGTGCAGAGCAATTCCGTGTTGCACATCACACATGAAAGGAGCCTTGATTTCCTTGATGGCACTCCAGAGAAACCCCAAGAACCCTGTTTCAAGGCTAGAGGGATCCTGAGGTCACTGGAGCAACACGAAAGAGCTCCGTGGACCAAAAATCAACTCGAGATGAGAGGTTAGTCGCTGGCTTCGACTCCAGAGAAATACCACCTTACCACAAGCACCTCAAGAGGAGGCTTCTCTCAGCTCTAGGTATGTGAGAGGGACCCTGAGTTTGCGGCCTCCAGTGGAATGGACACCGCGATGCCCTGACTCGAAATAAGGCCGGATATCCCTGCAGTGACTTGAATGCAGGCTCGTCTTGCATCTCCCAAGACGAAAGGATGTCTGAATCCCCTGTGGAGACCACAGAGAAAGACCTAGTTCCCCACCTCATCGCGACCGGAGGCCTCACATTTTGAAAACTCCAGAGGTACGCGGAGATCAGTGCCTCCAAAGGAGACGATGCCTGACTCATCGTTAAACTTGATAGGAGTCCCAGGATTGCTGTGGCACGTGGAAAGGGACCCTTGGTCTCCCGCCTCAGCTGGAGAGGCGTCCCAATTGCCCTGCCAAGCCTCGAGGAGAATCCCGAGTTGTCCCTCGAAACTAGGCAGGAGTCCTGACGTCGCTGAACAAACACGTGGGTGGAAGGGCCGTCCCCGTCGTAACTCGAGAATATACCCCAGGTTCCCGCCGCAACTCGAGAAAAACCATGAGACTTCCCCCTCGCCGCGAGATGAGGCCCGATTCCCCTGCACTGCGTGCAGAGCAATTCAGTGTTGCACGTCACACATGAAAGGAGCCTTAATTTCCTTGATGGCACTCCAGAGAAACCCCAAGAACACTGTTTCAAGGCTAGAGGGATCCTGAGGTCACTGTAGCAACACGAAAGAGCTCCGTGGACCAAAAATCAACTCGAGATGAGAGGTTAGTCCCTGGCTTCGACTCCAGAGGAATACCACCTTACCACAAGCACCTCAAGAGGAGGCTTCTCTCAGCTCTACCTATGTGCTGAGTTTGCGGCCTCAAGTGGAATGGACACCGCGATGCCCTGACTCGAAATAAGGCAGGATATCCCTGCAGTGACTTGAATGCGGGCTCCTCTTGCATCTCCCAAGACGAAAGGTTGTCTGAATCCCCTGTGGAGACCACAGAGAAAGACCTACTTCCCCACCTCATCGCGACTGGAGGCCTCACATCCTTTGAAAACACCAGAGGTACGCGGAGATCAGTGCCTCCAAAGGAGACGATGCCTGACTCCTCGTGAAACTTGATAGGAGTCCCAGGATTCCTGTGGAACGTGGAAAGGGACCCTTGGTCTCCCGCCTCAGCTGGAGAGGCGTCCCAATTGCCCTGCCAAGCCTCGAGGAGAATCCCGAGTTGTCCCTCGCAACTAGGCAGGAGTCCTGACGTCGCTGAACAAACACGTGGGTGGAAGGGCCATCCCCGTCATAACTCGAGAATATACCCCAGGTTCCCGCCGCAACTCGAGAAAAACCATGAGACTTCCCCCTCCCGCGAGATGAGGCCCGATTCCCCTGCACTGCGTGCAGAGCAATTCCGTGTTGCACATCACACATGAAAGGAGCCTTGATTTCCTTGATGGCACTCCAGAGAAACCCCAAGAACCCTGTTTCAAGGCTAGAGGGATCCTGAGGTCACTGGAGCAACACGAAAGAGCTCCGTGGACCAAAAATCAACTCGAGATGAGAGGTTAGTCGCTGGCTTCGACTCCAGAGGAATACCACCTTACCACAAGCACCTCAAGAGGAGGCTTCTCTCAGCTCTAGGTATGTGAGAGGGACCCTGAGTTTGCGGCCTCCAGTGGAATGGACACCGCGATGCCCTGACTCGAAATAAGGCCGGATATCCCTGCAGTGACTTGAATGCAGGCTCCTCTTGCATCTCCCAAGACGAAAGGATGTCTGAATCCCCTGTGGAGACCACAGAGAAAGACCTAGTTCCCCACCTCATCGCGACCGGAGGCCTCACATTTTGAAAACTCCAGAGGTACGCGGAGATCAGTGCCTCCAAGGGAGACGATGCCTGACTCCTCGTGAAACTTGATAGGAGTCCCAGGATTCCTGTGCACGTGGAAAGGGACCCTTGGTCTCCCGCCTCAGCTAGAGAGGCGTCCCAATTGCCCTGCCAAGCCTCGAGGAGAATCCCGAGTTGTCCCTCGCAACTAGGCAGGAGTCCTGCCGTCGCTGAACAAACACGTGGTTGGAAGCGCCATCCCCGTCGTAACTCGAGAATATACCCCAGGTTCCCGCCGCAACTCCAGAAAAACCATGAGACTTCCCCCTCACCGCGATATGAGGCCCGATTCCCCTGCACTGCGTGCAGAGCAATTCCGTGTTGCACATCACACATGAAAGGAGCCTTGATTTCCTTGATGGCACTCCAGAGAAAACCCAAGAACACTGTTTCAAGGCTAGCGGGATCCTGAGGTCACTGTAGCAACACGAAAGAGCTCCGTGGACCAACAATCACCTCGAGATGAGAGGTTAGTCCCTGGCTTCGACTCCAGAAGAATACCACCTTACCACAAGCACCTCAAGAGGAGGCTTCTCTCAGCTCTAGGTATGTGAGAGGGACCCTGATTTTGCGGCCTCAAGTGGAATGGACACCGCGATGCACTGACGTGAAATAAGGCCGGATATCCCTGCAGTGACTTGAATGCAGGCTCATCTTGCATCTCCGAAGACGAAAGGATGTCTGAGTCCCCTGTGGAGACCACAGAGAAAGACCTAGTTCCCCACCTCATCGCGACCGTAGGCCTCACATCCTTTGAAAACCCCAGAGGTACGCGGAGATCAGTGCCTACAAAGGAGACGATGCCTGACTCCTCGTGAAACTTTATAGGAGTCCCAGGATTCCTGTGGCACATGGAAAGGGACCCTTGGTCTCCCGCCTCAGCTGGAGAGGCGTCCCAATTGCCCTGCCAAGCCTCGAGGAGAATCCCGAGTTGTCCCTCGCAACTAGCCAGGAGTACTGACGTCGCTGAAGAAACACGTGTGTGGAAGGGCCATCCCTGTCGTAAATCGAGAATATACCCCAGGTTCCCGCCGCAACTCGAGAAAAACCATGAGACTTCCCCCTCGCCGCGAGATGAGGCCCGATTCCCCTGCACTGCGTGCAGAGCAATTCCGTGTTGCACATCACACATGAAAGGAGCCTTGATTTCCATGGTGGCACTCCAGAGAAACCCCAAGAACATTGTTTCAAGGCTAGAGGGATCCTGAGATCACTGTAGCAACACGAAAGAGCTCCGTGGACCACAAATCAACTCGAGATGAGAGATTAGACCCTGGCTTCGACTCCAGAGGAATACCACCTTACCACAAGCACCTCAAGAGGAGGCTTCTCTCAGCTCTAGGTATGTGAGAGGGACCCTGAGTTTGCGGTCTAAAGTGTAATGGACACCGCGATGCCCTGACTCGAAATAAGGCCGGATATCCCTGCAGTGACTTGAATGCAGGCTCGTCTTGCATCTCCCAAGACGAAAGGATGTCTGAATCACCTGTGGAGACCACAGAGAAAGACCTATTTCCCCACCTCATCGCGATCTGAGGCCTCACATCCTTTGAAAACTCCAGAGGTACGCGGAGATCAGTGCCTCCAAAGGAGACGATGCCTGACTCCTCGTGAAACTTGATAGGAGTCCCAGGATTCCTGTGGCACGTGGAAAGGGACCCTTGGTCTCCCGCCTCAGCTGGAGAGGCGTCCCAATTGCCCTGCCAAGCCTCGAGGAGAATCCCGATTTGTCCCTCGCAACTAGCCAGGAGTACTGACGTCGCTGAAGAAACACGTGTGTGGAAGGGCCATCCCCGTCGTAACTCGAGAATATACCCCAGGTTCCCGCCGCAACTCGAGAAAAACCATGAGACTTCCCCCTCGCCGCGAGATGAGGCCCGATTCCCCTGCACTGCGTGCAGAGCAATTCCGTGTTGCACATCACACATGAAAGGAGCCTTGATTTTCATGTTGGCACTCCAGAGAAACCCCAAGAACACTGTTTCAAGGCTAGAGGGATCCTGAGGTCACTGTAGCAACACGAAAGTGCTCCGTGGACCAAAAATAAACTCGAGATGAGAGGTTAGTCCCTGGCTTCGACTCCAGAGGAATACCACCTTACCACAAGCACCTCAAGAGGAGGCTTCTCTCAGCTCTAGGTATGATAGACGGACCCTGAGTTTGCGGTCTCAAGTGGAATGGACACCGCGATGCCCTGATTCGAAATTAGGCCGGATATCCCTGCAGTGACTTGAATGCAGGCTCGTCTTGCATCTCCCAAGACGAAAGGATGTCTGAATCCCCTGTGGAGACCACAGAGAAAGACCTAGTTCCCCACCTGATAGCGACCGGAGGCCTCACATCCTTTGAAAACTCCAGAGGTACGCGGAGATCAGTGCCTCCAAAGGAGACGATGCCTGACTCCTCGTGAAACTTGATAGGAGTCCCAGGATTCCTGTGGCACGTGGAAAGGGACCCTTGGTCTCCCGCCTCAGCTGGAGAGGCGTCCCAATTGCCCTGCCAAGCCTCGAGGAGAATCCCGAGTTGTCCCTCGCAACTAGCCAGGAGTACTGACGTCGCTGAAAAAACACGTGTGTGGAAGGGCCATCCCCGTCGTAACTCGAGAATATACTCCAGGTTGCCGCCGCAACTCGAGAAAAACCATGAGACTTCCCCCTCGCCGCGAGATGAGGCCCGATTCCCCTGCACTGCGTGCAGAGCAATTCCGTGTTGCACATCCCACATGAAAGGAGCCTTGATTTCCTTGATGGCACTCCAGAGAAACACCAAGAACACTCTTTCAAGGCTAGAGGGATCCTGAGGTCACTGTAGCAACACGAAAGAGCTCCGTGGACCAAAAATCAACTCGAGATGAGAGGTTAGTCCCTGGCTTCGACTCCAGAGGAATACCACCTTACCACAAGCACCTCAAGAGGAGGCTTCTCTCAGCTCTAGGTATGTGAGAGGGACCCTGAGTCTGCGCCCTCAAGTGGAATGGACACCGCGATTCCCTGACTCGAAATAAGGCCGGATATCCCTGCAGTGACTTGAATGCAGGCTCGTCTTGCATCTCCCAAGACGAAAGGATGTCTGAATCCCCTGTGGAGACCACAGAGAAAGACCTAGTTCCCCACCTCATCGCGACCGGAGGCCTCACATTCTTTGAAAACTCCAGAGGTACGCGGAGATCAGTGCCTCCAAAGGAGACGATGCCTGACTCCTTGTGAAACTTGATAGGCGTCACAGGATTCCTGTGGCACGTGGAAAGGGACACTTGGTCTCCCGCCTCAGCTGGAGAGGCGTCCCAATTGCCCTGCCAAGCCTCGAGGAGAATCCCGAGTTGTCCCTCGAAACTAGGCAGGAGTCGTGACGTCGCTGAACAAACACGTGGTTGGAAGGGCCATCCCCGTCGTAACTCGAGAATATACCCCAGGTTCCCGCCGCAACTCGAGAAAAACCATGAGACTTCCCCCTCGCCGCGAGATGAGGCCCGATTCCCCTGCACTGCGTGCAGAGCAATTCAGTGTTGCACGTCACACATGAAAGGAGCCTTAATTTCCTTGATGGCACTCCAGAGAAACCCCAAGAACACTGTTTCAAGGCTAGAGGGATCCTGAGGTCACTGTAGCAACACGAAAGAGCTCCGTGGACCAAAAATCAACTCGAGATGAGAGGTTAGTCCCTGGCTTCGACTCCAGAGGAATACCACCTTACCACAAGCACCTCAAGAGGAGGCTTCTCTCAGCTCTACCTATGTGCTGAGTTTGCGGCCTCAAGTGGAATGGACACCGCGATGCCCTGACTCGAAATAAGGCAGGATATCCCTGCAGTGACTTGAATGCAGGCTCCTCTTGCATCTCCCAAGACGAAAGTATGTCTGAATCCCCTGTGGAGACCACAGAGAAAGACCTACTTCCCCACCTCATCGCGACTGGAGGCCTCACATCCTTTGAAAATTCCAGAGGTACGCGGAGATCAGTGCCTCCAAAGGAGACGATGCCTGACTCCTCGTGAAACTTGATAGGAGTCCCAGGATTCCTGTGGCACGTGGAAAGGGACCCTTGGTCTCCCGCCTCAGCTGGAGAGGTGTCCCAATTGCCCTGCCAAGCCTCGAGGAGAATCCCGAGTTGTCCCTCGCAACTAGGCAGGAGTCCTGCCTTCGATGAACAAACACGTAGGTGGAAGGGCCATCCCCGTCATAACTCGAGAATATACCCCAGGTTCCCGCCGCAACTCGAGAAAAACCATGAGACTTCCCCCTCACCGCGAGATGAGGCCCGATTCCCCTGCACTGCGTGCAGAGCAATTCCGTGTTGCACATCACACATGAAAGGAGCCTTGATTTCCTTGATGGCACTCCAGAGAAACCCCAAGAACCCTGTTTCAAGGCTAGAGGGATCCTGAGGTCACTGGAGCAACACGAAAGAGCTCCGTGGACCAAAAATCAACTCGAGATGAGAGGTTAGTCGCTGGCTTCGACTCCAGAGGAATACCACCTTACCACAAGCACCTCAAGAGGAGGCTTCTCTCAGCTCTAGGTATGTGAGAGGGACCCTGAGTTTGCGGCCTCCAGTGGAATGGACACCGCGATGCCCTGACTCGAAATAAGGCCGGATATCCCTGCAGTGACTTGAATGCAGGCTCCTCTTGCATCTCCCAAGACGAAAGGATGTCTGAATCCCCTGTGGAGACCACAGAGAAAGACCTAGTTCCCCACCTCATCGCGACCGGAGGCCTCACATTTTGAAAACTCCAGAGGTACGCGGAGATCAGTGCCTCCAAGGGAGACGATGCCTGACTCCTCGTGAAACTTGATAGGAGTCCCAGGATTCCTGTGCACGTGGTAAGGGACCCTTGGTCTCCCGCCTCAGCTAGAGAGGCGTCCCAATTGCCCTGCCAAGCCTCGAGGAGAATCCCGAGTTGTCCCTCGCAACTAGGCAGGAGTCCTGCCGTCGCTGAACAAACACGTGGTTGGAAGCGCCATCCCCGTCGTAACTCGAGAATATACCCCAGGTTCCCGCCGCAACTCCAGAAAAACCATGAGACTTCCCCCTCACCGCGATATGAGGCCCGATTACCCTGCACTGTGTGCAGAGCAATGCCGTGTTGCACATCACACATGAAAGGAGCCTTGATTTCCTTGATGGCACTCCAGAGAAAACCCAAGAACACTGTTTCAAGGCTAGAGGGATCCTGAGGTCACTGTAGCAGCACGAAAGAGCTCCGTGGACCAAAAATCAACTCGAGATGAGAGGTTAGTCCCTGGCTTCGACTCCAGAAGTATACCACCTTACCACAAGCACCTCAAGAGGAGTCTTCTCTCAGCTCTAGGTATGTGAGAGGGACCCTGAGTTTTTGGCCTCAAGTGGAATGGACACCGCGATGCCCTGACTCGAAATAAGGCCGGATATCCCTGCAGTGACTTGAATGCAGGCTCGTCTTGCATCTCCGAAGACGAAAGGATGTCTGAGTCCCCTGTGGAGACCACAGAGAAAGACCTAGTTCCCCACCTCATCGCGACCGTAGGCCTCACATCCTTTGAAAACCCCAGAGGTACGCGGAGATCAGTGCCTACAAAGGAGACGATGCCTGACTCCTCGTGCAACGTTATAGGAGTCCCAGGATTCCTGTGGCACATGGAAAGGGACCCTTGGTCTCCCGCCTCAGCTGGAGAGGCGTCCCAATTGCCATGCCAAGCCTCGAGGAGAATCCCGAGTTGTCCCTCGCAACTAGCCAGGAGTACGGACGTCGCTAAAGAAACACGTGTGTGGAAGGGCCATCCCCGTCGTAAATCTAGAATATACCCCAGGTTCCCGCCGCAACTCGAGAAAAACCATGAGACTTCCCCCTCGCCGCGAGATGAGGCCCGATTCCCCTGCACTGCGTGCAGAGCAATTCCGTGTTGCACATCACACATGAAAGGAGCCTTGATTTCCATGGTGGCACTCCAGAGAAACCCCAAGAACACTGTTTCAAGGCTAGAGGGATCCTGAGGTCACTGTAGCAACACGAAAGAGCTCCGTGGACCACAAATCAACTCGAGATGAGAGATTAGTCCCTGGCTTCGACTCCAGAGAAATACCACCTTACCACAAGCACCTCAAGAGGAGGCTTCTCTCAGCTCTAGGTATGTGAGAGGGACCCTGAGTTTGCGGTCTAAAGTGTAATGGACACCGCGATGCCCTGACTCGAAATAAGGCCGGATATCCCTGCAGTGACTTGAATGCAGGCTCGTCTTGCATCTCCCAAGACGAAAGGATGTCTGAATCACCTGTTTAGACCACAGAGAAAGACCTATTTCCCCACCTCATCGCGATCTGAGGCCTCACATCCTTTGAAAACTCCAGAGGTACGCGGAGATCAGTGCCTCCAAAGGAGACGATGCCTGACTCCTCGTGAAACTTGATAGGAGTCCCAGGATTCCTGTGGCACGTGGAAAGGGACCCTTGGTCTCCCGCCTCAGCTGGAGAGGCGTCCCAATTGCCCTGCCAAGCCTCGAGGAGAATCCCGAGTTGTCCCTCGCAACTAGCCAGGAGTACTGACGTCACTGAAGAAACACGTGTGTGGAAGGGCCATCCCCGTCGTAACTCGAGAATATACCCCAGGTTCCCGCCGCAACTCGAGAAAAACCATGAGACCTCCCTCTCGCCGCGAGATGAGGCCCGATTTCCCTGCACTGCGTGCAGAGCAATTCCGTGTTGCACATCATACATGAAAGGAGCTTTGATTTCCTTGATGGCACTCCAGAGAAACCCCAAAAACCCTGTTTCAAGGCTAGAGGGATCCTGAGGTCACTGGAGCAACACTAAAGAGCTCCGTGGACCAAAAATCAACTCGAGATGAGAGGTTAGTCACTGGCTTCGACTCCAGAGGAATACCACCTTACCACAAGCACCTCAAAAGGAGGCTTCTCTCAGTTCTAGGTATGTGAGAGGGACCCTGAGTTTGCGGCCTCAAGTGGAATGGACACCGCGATGCCCTGAATCGAAATAAGGCCAGATATCCCTGCAGTGATTTGAATGCAGGCTCGTCTTGCATCTCCCAAGACGAAAGGATGTCTAAATCCCCTGTGGAGACCACAGAGAAAGACCTACTTCCCCACCTCATCGCGACCGGAGGCCTCACATCCTTTGAAAACTCCAGAGTTACGCGGAGATCAGTGCCTCCAAAGGAGACGATGCCTGACTCCTCGTGAAACTTGATAGGAGTCCCAGGATTCCTGTGGCACGTGGAAAGGGACACTTGGTCCCCCGCCTCAGCTGGAGAGGCGTCCCAATTGCCCTGCCAAGCCTCGAGGAGAATCCCGAGTTGTCCCTCGCAACTAGGCAGGAGTCCTGCCGTCGATGAACAAACATGTAGGTGGAAGGGCCTACCCGTCGTAACTCGAGAATATTCCCCAGGTTCCCGCCGCAACTCGAGAAAAACCATGAGACTTCCCCCTCGCCGCGAGATGAGGCCCGATTCCCCTGCACTGCGTGCAGAGCAATTCCGTGTTGCACATCACACATGAAAGGAGCCTTGATTTCCTTGATGGCACTCCAGAGAAACCCCAAGAACCCTGTTTCAAGGCTAGAGGGATCCTGAGGTCACTGGAGCAACACGAAAGAGCTCCGTGGACCAAAAATCAACTCGAGATGAGAGGTTAGTCGCTGGCTTCAACTCCAGAGGAATACCACCTTACCACAAGCACCTCAAGAGGAGGCTTCTCTCAGCTCTAGGTATGTGAGAGGGACCCTGAGTTTGCGGCCTCAAGTGGAATGGACACCGCGATGCCCTGACTCGAAATAAGGCCGGATATCCCTGCAGTGACTTGAATGCAGGCTCGTCTTGCATCTCCCAAGACGAAAGGATGTCTGAATCCCCTGTGGAGACCACAGAGAAAGACCTAGTTCCCCACCTCATCGCGACCGGAGGCCTCACATTTTGAAAACTCCAGAGGTACGCGGAGATCAGTGCCTCCAAGGGAGACGATGCCTGACTCCTCGTGAAACTTGATAGGAGTCCCAGGATTCCTGTGCACGTGGAAAGGGACCCTTGGTCTCCCGCCTCAGCTGGAGAGGCGTCCCAATTGCCCTGCCAAGCCTCGAGGAGAATCCCGAGTTGTCCCTCGAAACTAGGCAGGAGTCCTGACGTCGCTGAACAAACACGTGGGTGGAAGGGCCATCCCCGTCGTAACTCGAGAATATACCCCAGGTTCCCGCCGCAACTCGAGAAAAACCATGAGACTTCCCCCTCGCCGCGAGATGAGGCACGATTCCCCTGCACTGCGTGCAGAGCAATTCAGTGTTGCACGTCACACATGAAAGGAGCCTTGATTTCCTTGATGGCACTCCAGAGAAACCCCAAGAACACTGTTTCAAGGCTAGAGGGATCCTGAGGTCACTGTAGCAACACGAAAGAGCTCCGTGGACCAAAAATTAACTCGAGATGAGAGGTTAGTCCCTGGCTTCGACTCCAGAGGAATACCGCCTTACCACAAGCACCTCAAGAGGTGGCTTCTCTCAGCTCTACCTATGTGCTAAGTTTGCGGTCTCAAGTGGAATGGACACCGCGATGCCCTGACTCGAAATAAGGCCGGATATCCCTGCAGTGACTTGAATGCAGGCTCGTGTTGCATCTCCGAAGATGAAAAACTGTCTGAATCCCCTGTGGAGACCACAGAAAAAGACCAAGTTCCCCACCTCATCGCGACCGGAGTCCTCAGATCCTTTGAAAACTCCAGAGGTACGCGGAGATCAGTGCCTCCAAAGGAGACGATGCCTGACTCCTCGTTAAACTTGATAGGAGTCCCAGGATTCCTGTGGCACGTGGAAAGGGACCCTTGGTCTCCCGCCTCAACTGGAGAGGCGTCCCAATTGCCCTGCCAAGCCTGGAGGAGAATCCCGAGTTGTCCCTCGCAACTAGGCAGGAGTCCTGACGTCGCTGAACAAACACGTGGTTGGAAGCGCCATCCCCGTTGTAACTCGAGAATATACCCCAGGTTCCCGCCGCAACTCCAGAAAAACCATGAGACTTCCCCCTCACCGCGATATGAGGCCCGATTGCCCTGCACTGTGTGCAGAGCAATGCCGTGTTGCACATCACACATGAAAGAAGCCTTGATTTACTTGATGGCACTCCAGAGAAAACCCAAGAACACTGTTTCAAGGCTAGCGGGATCCTGAGGTCACTGTAGCAACACGAAAGAGCTCCGTGGACCAACAATCAACTCGAGATGAGAGGTTAGTCCCTGGCTTCGACTCCAGAGGAATACCACCTTACCATAAGCACCTCAAGAGGAGGCTACTCTCAGCTCTACCTATGTGCTGAGTTTGCGGTCTCAAGTGAAATGGACACCGCGAGGCCCTGACTCGAAATAAGGCCGGATATCCCTGCAGTGACTTGAATGCAGGCTCGTCTTGCATCTCCCAAGATGAAAGGATGTCTGAATCCCCTGTGGAGACCACAGAAAAAGACCTAGTTCCCCACCTCATCGCGACCGGAGGCCTCACGTCCTTTGAAAACTCCAGTGGTACGCGGAGATCAGTGCCTCCAAAGGAGACGATGCCTGACTCATCGTGAAACTTGATAGGAGTCCCAGGATTCCTGTGGCACGTGGAAAGGGACCCTTGGTCTCCCGCCTCAGCTGGAGAGGCGTCCCAATTGCCCTGCCAAGCCTCGAGGAGAATCCCGAGTTGTCCCTCGAAACTAGGCAGGAGTCCTGACGTCGCTGAACAAACACGTGGGTGGAAGGGCCATCCCCGTCGTAACTCGAGAATATACCCCAGGTTCCCGCCGCAACTCGAGAAAAACCATGAGACTTCCCCCTCGCCGCGAGATGAGGCCCGATTCCCCTGCACTGCGTGCAGAGCAATTCAGTGTTGCACGTCACACATGAAAGGAGCCTTAATTTCCTTGATGGCACTCCAGAGAAACCCCAAGAACACTGTTTCAAGGCTAGAGGGATCCTGAGGTCACTGTAGCAACACGAAAGAGCTCCGTGGACCAAAAATCAACTCGAGATGAGAGGTTAGTCCCTGGCTTCGACTCCAGAGGAATACCACCTTACCACAAGCACCTCAAGAGGAGGCTTCTCTCAGCTCTACCTATGTGCTGAGTTTGCGGCCTCAAGTGGAATGGACACCGCGATGCCCTGACTCGAAATAAGGCAGGATATCCCTGCAGTGACTTGAATGCAGGCTCCTCTTGCATCTCCCATGACGAAAGGATGTCTGAATCCCCTGTGGAGACCACAGAGAAAAACCTACTTCCCCACCTCATCGCGACTGGAGGCCTCACATCCTTTGAAAACTCCAGAGGTATGCGGAGATCAGTGCCTCCAAAGGAGACGATGCCTGACTCCTCGTGAAACTTGATAGGAGTCCCAGGATTCCTGTGGCACGTGGAAAGGGACCCTTGGTCTCCCGCCTCAGCTGGAGAGGCGTTCCAATTGCCCTGCCAAGCCTCGAGGAGAATCCCGAGTTGTCCCTCGCAACTAGGCAGGAATCCTGACGTCGCTGAACAAACACGTGGGTGGAAGGGCCATCCCCGTCATAACTCGAGAATATACCCCAGGTTCCCGCCGCAACTCGAGAAAAACCATGAGACTTCCCCCTCACCGCGAGATGAGGCCCGATTCCCCAGCACTGCGAGCAGAGCAATTCCGTGTTGCACATCACACATGAAAGGAGCCTTGATTTCCTTGATGGCACTCCAGAGAAACCCCAAGAACCCTGTTTCAAGGCTAGAGGGATCCTGAGGTCACTGGAGCAACACGAAAGAGCTCCGTGGACCAAATATCAACTCGAGATGAGAGGTTAGTCGCTGGCTTCGACTCCAGAGGAATACCACCTTACCACAAGCACCTCAAGAGGAGGCTTCTCTCAGCTCTAGGTATGTGAGAGGGACCCTGAGTTTGCGGCCTCCAGTGGAATGGACACCGTGATGCCCTGACTCGAAATAAGGCCGGATATCCCTGCAGTGACTTGAATGCAGGCTCCTCGTGCATCTCCCAAGACGAAAGGATGTCTGAATCCCCTGTGGAGACCACAGAGAAAGACCTAGTTCCCCACCTCATCGCGACCGGAGGCCTCACATTTTGAAAACTCCAGAGGTACGCGGAGATCAGTGCCTCCAAGGGAGACGATGCCTGACTCCTCGTGAAACTTGATAGGAGTCCCAGGATTCCTGTGGCACGTGGAAAGGGACCCTTGGTCTCCCGCCTCAGCTAGAGAGGGGTCCCAATTGCTCTGCCAAGCCTCGAGGAGAATCCCGAGTTGTCCCTCGCAACTAGGCAGGAGTCCTGACGTCGCTGAACAAACACGTGGTTGGAAGGGCCATCCCCGTCGTAACTCGAGAATATACCCCAGGTTCCCGCCGCAACTCCAGAAAAACCATGAGACTTCCCCCTCACCGCGATATGAGGCCCGATTACCCTGCACTGTGTGCAGAGCAATGCCGTGTTGCACATCACACATGAAAGGAGCCTTGATTTCCTTGATGGCACTCCAGAGAAAACCCAAGAACACTGTTTCAAGGCTAGCGGGATCCTGAGGTCACTGTAGCAACACGAAAGAGCTCCGTGGACCAACAATCACCTCGAGATGAGAGGTTAGTCCCTGGTTTCGACTCCAGAAGAATACCACCTTACCACAAGCACCTCAAGAGGAGGCTTCTCTCAGCTCTAGGTATGTGAGAGGGACCCTGATTTTGCGGCCTCAAGTGGAATGGACACCGCGATGCCCTGACTCGAAATAAGGCCGGATATCCCTGCAGTGACTTGAATGCAGGCTCGTCTTGCATCTCCCAAGACGAAAGGATGTCTGAATCCCCTGTGGAGACCACAGAGAAAGACCTATTTCCCCACCTCATCGCGACCGGACGCCTCACATCCTTTGAAACTCCAGAGGTACGCGGAGATCAGTGCCTCCAAAGGAGACAATGCCTGACTCCTCGTGAAACTTGATAGGAGTCCCAGGATTCCTGTGGCACGTGGAAAGGGACCCTTGGTCTCCCGCCTCAGCTGGAGAGGCGTCCCAATTGCCCTGCCAAGCCTCGAGGAGAATCCCGAGTTGTCCCTCGCAACTAGGCAGGAGTCCTGACGTCGCTGAACAAACATGTGGGTGGAAGGGCCATCCCCGTCATAACTCGAGAATATACCCCAGGTTCCCGCCGCAACTCGAGAAAAACCATGAGACCTCCCTCTCGCCGCGAGATGAGGCCCGATTCCCCTGCACTGCGTGCAGAGCAATTCCGTGTTGCACATCATACATGAAAGGAGCCTTGATTTCCTTGATGGCACTCCAGAGAAACCCCAAGAACACTGTTTCAAGGCTAGAGGGATCCTGAGGTCACTGTAGCAACACGAAAGAGCTCCTTGGACCAAAAATCAACTCGAGATGAGAGGTTAGTCCCTGGCTTCGACTCCAGAGGAATATCACCTGACCACAAGCACCTCAAGAGGAGGCTTCTCTCAGCTCTAGGTATGTGAGAAGGACCCTGATTTTGCGGCCTCAAGTGGAATGGACACCGCGATGCACTGACTCGAAATAAGGCCGGATATCCCTGCAGTGACTTGAATGCAGGCTCGTCTTGCGTCTCCCAAGATGAAAGGATGTCTGAATCCCCTGTGGAGACCACAGAGAAAGACCTAGTTCCCCACCTCATCGCGACCAGAGGCCTCACATCCTTGGAAAACTCCAGAGGTACGCAGAGATCAGTGCCTCCAAAGGAGACGATTCCTGACTCCTCGTGAAACTTGATAGGAGTCCCAGGATTCCTGTGGCACGTGGAAAGGGACCCTTGGTCTCCCGCCTCAGATGGAGAGGCGTCCCAATTGCCCTGCCAAGCCTCGAGGAGAATCCCGAGTTGTCCCTCGCAACTAGGCAGGAGTCCTGACGTCGCTGAACAAACACGTGGGTGGAAGGGCCATCCCCGTCGTAAATCGAGAATATACCCCAGGTTCCCGCCGCAACTCGAGAAAAACCATGAGACTTCCCCCTCGCCGTGAGATGAGGCACGATTCCCCTGCACTGCGTGCAGAGCAATTCCGTCTTGCACATCACACATGAAAGGAGCCTTGATTTCCTTGATGGCACTCCAGAGAAACCCCAACAACACTGTTTCAAGCCTAGAGGGATCCTGAGGTCACTGTAGCCACACGAAAGAGCTCCGTGGACCAAAAATCAACTCGAGATGAGAGGTTAGTCCCTGGCTTCGACTCCAGAGGAATGCCACCTTACCACAAGCACCTCAAGAGGAGGCTTCTCTCAGCTCTAGGTAGGTGAGAGGGACCCTGAGTTTGTGGCCTCAAGTGGAATGGACACCGCGATGCCCTGACTCGAAATAAGGCCGGATATCCCTGCAGTGACTTGAATGCAGGCCCGTCTTGCATCTCCCAAGACGAAAGGATGTCTGAATCCCCTGTGGAGACCACAGAGAAAGACCTAGTTCCCCACCTCATGGCAACCGAAGGCCTCACATCCTTTGAAAACTCCAGAGGTACGCGGAGATCAGTGCCTCCAAAGGAGACGATGCCTGACTCCTCGTGAAAATTTATAGGAGTCCCAGGATTCCTGTGGCACGTTGAAAGGGACCCTTGGTCTCCCGCCTCAGCTGGAGAGGCGTCCCAATTGCCCTGCCAAGCCTCGAGGAGAATCCCGAGTTGTCCCTCGCAACTAGCTAGGAGTACTGACGTCGCTGAAGAAACACGTGTGTGGAAGGGCCATCCCCGTCGTAACTCGAGAATATACTCCAGGTTGCCGCCGCAACTCGAGAAAAACCATGAGACTTCCCCCTCGCCGCGAGATGAGGCCCGATTCCCCTGCACTGCGTGCAGAGCAATTCCGTGTTGCACATCCCACATGAAAGGAGCCTTGATTTCCTTGATGGCACTCCAGAGAAACACCAAGAACACTCTTTCAAGGCTAGAGGGATCCTGAGGTCACTGTAGCAACACGAAAGAGCTCCGTGGACCAAAAATCAACTCGAGATGAGAGGTTAGTCCCTGGCATCGACTCCAGAGGAATACCACCTTACCACAAGCACCTCAAGAGGAGGCTTCTCTCAGCTCTAGGTATGTGAGAGGGACCCTGAGTTTGCGCCCTCAAGTGGAATGGACACCGCGATTCCCTGACTCGAAATAAGGCCGGATATCCCTGCAGTGACTTGAATGCAGGCTCGTCTTGCATCTCCCAAGACGAAACGATGTCTGAATCCCCTGTGGAGACCACAGAGAAAGACCTAGTTCCCCACCTCATTGCGACCGGAGGCCTCACATTCTTTGAAAACTCCAGAGGTACGCGGAGATCAGTGCCTCCAAAGGAGACGATGCCTGACTCCTCGTGAAACTTGATAGGAGTCCCAGGATTCCTGTGGCACGTGGAAAGGGACCCTTGGTCTCCCGCCTCAGATGGAGAGGCGTCCCAATTGCCCTGCCAAGCCTCGAGGAGAATCCCGAGTTGTCCCTCGCAACTAGGCAGGAGTCCTGACGTCGCTGAAGAAACACGTGTGTGGAAGGGCCATCCCCGTCGTAAATCGAGAATATACCCCAGGTTCCCGCCGCAACTCGAGAAAAACCATGAGACTTCCCCCTCGCCGTGAGATGAGGCCCGATTCCCCTGCACTGCGTGCAGTGCAATTCCGTCTTGCACATCACACATGAAAGGAGCCTTGATTTCCTTGATGGCACTCCAGAGAAACCCCAACAACACTGTTTCAAGCCTAGAGGGATCCTGAGGTCACTGTAGCCACACGAAAGAGCTCCGTGGACCAAAAATCAACTCGAGATGAGAGGTTAGTCCCTGGCTTCGACTCCAGAGGAATGCCACCTTACCACAAGCACCTCAAGAGGAGGCTTCTCTCAGCTCTAGCTATGTGAGAGGGACCCTGAGTTTGCGGCCTCAAGTGGAATGGACACCGCGATGCCCTGACTCGAAATAAGGCCGGATATCCCTGCAGTGACTTGAATGCAGGCCCGTCTTGCATCTCCCAAGACGAAAGGATGTCTGAATCCCCTGTGGAGACCACAGAGAAAGACCTAGTTCCCCACCTCTTGGCGACCGAAGGCCTCACATCCTTTGAAAACTCCAGAGGTACGCGGAGATCAGTGCCTCCAAAGGAGACGATGCCTGACTCCTCGTGAAAATTTATAGGAGTCCCAGGATTCCTGTGGCACATTGAAAGGGACCCTTGGTCTCCCGCCTCAGCTGGAGAGGCGTCCCAATTGCCCTGCCAAGCCTCGAGGAGAATCCCGAGTTGTCCCTCGCAACTAGCCAGGAGTACTGACGTCGCTGAAGAAACACGTGTGTGGAAGGGCCATCCCCGTCGTAACTCGAGAATATACTCCAGGTTGCCACCGCAACTCGAGAAAAACCATGAGACTTCCCCCTCGCCGCGAGATGAGGCCCGATTCCCCTGCACTGCGTGCAGAGCAATTCCGTGTTGCACATCCCACATGAAAGGAGCCTTGATTTCCTTGATGGCACTCCAGAGAAACACCAAGAACACTCTTTCAAGGCTAGAGGGATCCTGAGGTCACTGTAGCAACACGAAAGAGCTCCGTGGACCAAAAATCAACTCGAGATGAGAGGTTAGTCCCTGGCTTCGACTCGAGAGGAATACCACCTTACCACAAGCACCTCAAGAGGAGGCTTCTCTCAGCTCTAGGTATGTGAGAGGGACCCTGAGTTTGCGCCCTCAAGTGGAATGGACACCGCGATTCCCTGACTCGAAATAAGGCCGGATATCCCTGCAGTGACTTGAATGCAGGCTCGTCTTGCATGTCCCAAGACGAAAGGATGTCTGAATCCCCTGTGGAGACCACAGAGAAAGACCTAGTTCCCCACCTCATCGCGACCGGAGGCCTCACATTCTTTGAAAACTCCAGAGGTACGCGGAGATCAGTGCCTCCAAAGGAGACGATGCCTGACTCCTTGTGAAACTTGATAGGCGTCACAGGATTCCTGTGGCACGTGGAAAGGGACACTTGGTCTCCCGCCTCAGCTGGAGAGGCGTCCCAATTGCCCTGCCAAGCCTCGAGGAGAATCCCGAGTTGTCCCTCGAAACTAGGCAGGAGTCCTGAGGTCGCTGAACAAACACGTGGGTGGAAGGGCCATCCCCGTCGTAACTCGAGAATATACCCCAGGTTCCCGCCGCAACTCGAGAAAAACCATGAGACTTCCCCCTCGCCGCGAGATGAGGCCCGATTCCCCTGCACTGCGTGCAGAGCAATTCAGTGTTGCACGTCACACATGAAAGGAGCCTTAATTTCCTTGATGGCACTCCAGAGAAAGCCCAAGAACACTGTTTCAAGGCTAGAGGTATCCTGAGGTCACTGTAGCAACACGAAAGAGCTCCGTGGACCAAAAATCAACTCGAGATGAGAGGTTAGTCCCTGGCTTCGACTCCAGAGGAATACCACCTTACCACAAGCACCTCAAGAGGAGGCTTCTCTCAGCTCTACCTATGTGCTGAGTTTGCGGCCTCAAGTGGAATGGACACCGCGATGCCCTGACTCGAAATAAGGCAGGATATCCCTGCAGTGACTTGAATGCAGGCTCCTCTTGCATCTCCCAAGACGAAAGGATGTCTGAATCCCCTGTGGAGACCACAGAGAAAGACCTACTTCCCCACCTCATCGCGACCGGAGGCCTCACATCCTTTGAAAACTCCAGAGGTACGCGGAGATCAGTGCCTCCAAAGGAGACGATGCCTGACTCCTCGTGAAACTTGATAGGAGTCCCAGGATTCCTGTGGCACGTGGAAAGGGACCCTTGGTCTCCCGCCTCAGCTGGAGAGGCGTCCCAATTGCCCTGCCAAGCCTCGAGGAGAATCCCGAGTTGTCCCTCGCAACTAGGCAGGAGTCCTGCCGTCGATGAACAAACACGTAGGTGGAAGGGCCATCCCCGTCATAACTCGAGAATATACCCCAGGTTCCCGCCGCAACTCGAGAAAAACCATGAGACTTCCCCCTCGCCGCGAGATGAGGCCCGATTCCCCTGCACTGCGTGCAGAGCAATTCCGTGTTGCACATCACACATGAAAGGAGCCTTGATTTCCTTGATGGCACTCCAGAGAAACCCCAAGAACCCTGTTTCAAGGCTAGAGGGATCCTGAGGTCACTGGAGCAACACGAAAGAGCTCCGTGGACCAAAAATCAACTCGAGATGAGAGGTTAGTCGCTGGCTTCGACTCCAGAGGAATACCACCTTACCACAAGCACCTCAAGAGGAGGCTTCTCTCAGCTCTAGGTATGTGAGAGGGACCCTGAGTTTGCGGCCTCCAGTGGAATGGACACCGCGATGCCCTGACTCGAAATAAGGCCGGATATCCCTGCAGTGACTTGAATGCAGGCTCCTCTTGCATCTCCCAAGACGAAAGGATGTCTGAATCCCCTGTGGAGACCACAGAGAAAGACCTAGTTCCCCACCTCATCGCGACCGGAGGCCTCACATTTTGAAAACTCCAGAGGTACGCGGAGATCAGTGCCTCCAAGGGAGACGATGCCTGACTCCTCGTGAAACTTGATAGGAGTCCCAGGATTCCTGTGCACGTGGAAAGGGACCCTTGGTCTCCCACCTCAGCTAGAGACGCGTCCCAATTGCCCTGCCAAGCCTCGAGGAGAATCCCGAGTTGTCCCACGCAACTAGGCAGGAGTCCTGACGTCGCTGAACAAACACGTGGTTGGAAGCGCCATCCCCGTCGTAACTCGAGAATATACCCCAGGTTCCAGCCGCAACTCCAGAAAAACCATGAGACTTCCCCCTCACCGCGATATGAGGCCCGATTACCCTGCACTGTGTGCAGAGCAATGCTGTGTTGCACATCACACATGAAAGGAGCCTTGATTTCCTTGATGGCACTCCAGAGAAAACCCAAGAACACTGTTTCAAGGCTAGAGGGATCCTGAGGTCACTGTAGCAACACGAAAGAGCTCCGTGGACCAACAATCACCTCGAGATGAGAGGTTAGTCCCTGGCTTCGACTCCAGAAGAATACCACCTTACCACAAGCACCTCAAGAGGAGGCTTCTCTCAGCTCTAGGTATGTGAGAGGGACCCTGATTTTGCGGCCTCAAGTGGAATGGACACCGCGATGCACTGACGTGAAATAAGGCTGGATATCCCTGCAGTGACTTGAATGCAGGCTCGTCTTGCATCTCCGAAGACGAAAGGATGTCTGAGTCCCCTGTGGAGACCACAGAGAAAGACCTAGTTCCCCACCTCATCGCGACCGTAGGCCTCACATCCTTTGAAAACCCCAGAGGTACGCGGAGATCAGTGCCTACAAAGGAGACGATGCCTGACTCCTCGTGAAACTTTATAGGAGTCCCAGGATTCCTGTGGCACATGGAAAGGGACCCTTGGTCTCCCGCCTCAGCTGGAGAGGCGTCCCAATTGCCCTGCCAAGCCTCGAGGAGAATCCCGAGTTGTCCCTCGCAACTAGCCAGGAGTACTGACGTCGCTGAAGAAACACGTGTGTGGAAGGGCCATCCCCGTCGTAAATCAAGAATATACCCCAGGTTCCCGCCGCAACTCGAGAAAAACCATGAGACTTCCCCCTCACCGCGAGATGAGGCCCGATTCCCCTGCACTGCGTGCAGAGCAATTCCGTGTTGCACATCACACATGAAAGGAGCCTTAATTTCCATGGTGGCACTCCAGAGAAACCCCAAGAACATTGTTTCAAGGCTAGAGGGATCCTGAGGTCACTGTAGCAACACGAAAGAGCTCCGTGGACCACAAATCAACTCGAGATGAGAGATTAGTCCCTGGCTTTGACTCCAGAGGAATACCACCTTACCACAAGCACCTCAAGAGGAGGCTTCTCTCAGCTCTAGGTATGTGAGAGGGACCCTGAGTTTGCGGTCTAAAGTGTAAAGGACACCGCGATGCCCTGACTCGAAATAAGGCCGGATATCCCTGCAGTGACTTGAATGCAGGCTCGTCTTGCATCTCCCAAGACGAAAGGATGTCTGAATCACCTGTGTAGACCACAGAGAAAGACCTATTTCCCCACCTCATCGCGATCGGAGGCCTCACATCCTTTGAAAACTCCAGAGGTACGCGGAGATCAGTGCCTCCAAAGGAGACGATGCCTGACTCCTCGTGAAACTTGATAGGAGTCCCAGGATTCCTGTGGCACGTGGAAAGGGACCCTTGGTCTCCCGCCTCAGCTGGAGAGGCGTCCCAATTGCCATGCCAAGCCTCGAGGAGAATCCCGAGTTGTCCCTCGCAACTAGCCAGGAGTACTGACGTCGCTGAAGAAACACGTGTGTGGAAGGGCCATCCCCGTCGTAACTCGAGAATATACCCCAGGTTCCCGCCGCAACTCGAGAAAAACCATGAGACTTCCCCCTCGCCGCGAGATGAGGCCCGATTCCCCTGCACTGCGTGCAGAGCAATTCCGTGTTGCACATCACACATGAAAGGAGCCTTGATTTTCATGGTGGCACTCCAGAGAAACCCCAAGAACACTGTTTCAAGGCTAGAGGGATCCTGAGGTCACTGTAGCAACACGAAAGTGCTCCGTGGACCAAAAATCAACTCGAGATGAGAGGTTAGTCCCTGGCTTCGACTCCAGAGGAATACCACCTTACCACAAGCACCTCAAGAGGAGGCTTCTCTCAGCTCTAGGTATGATAGAGGGACCCTGAGTTTGCGGCCTCAAGTGGAATGGACACCGCGATGCCCTGACTCGAAATAAGGCAGGATATTCCTGCAGTGACTTGAATGCAGGCTCCTCTTGCATCTCCCAAGACGAAAGGATGTCTGAATCCCCTGCGGAGACCACAGAGAAAGACCTACTTCCCCACCTCATCGCGACCGGAGGCCTCACATCCTTTGAAAACTCCAGAGGTACGCGGAGATCAGTGCCTCCAAAGGAGACGATGCCTGACTCCTCGTGAAACTTGATAGGAGTCCCAGGATTCCTGTGGCACGTGGAAAGGGACACTTGGTCTCCCGCCTCAGCTGGAGAGGCGTCCCAATTGCCCTGCCAAGCCTCGAGGAGAATCCCGAGTTGTCCCTCGCAACTAGGCAGGAGTCCTGCCGTCGATGAACAAACACGTAGGTGGAAGGGCCATCCCCGTCGTAACTCGAGAATATACCCCAGGTTCCCGCCGCAACTCGAGAAAAACCATGAGACTTCCCCCTCACCGCGAGATGAGGCCCGATTCCCCTGCACTGCGTGCAGAGCAATTCCGTGTTGCACATCACACATGAAAGGAGCCTTGATTTCCTTGATGGCACTCCAGAGAAACCCCAAGAACCCTGTTTCAAGGCTAGAGGGATCCTGAGGTCACTGGAGCAACACGAAAGAGCTCCGTGGACCAAAAATCAACTCGAGATGAGAGGTTAGTCGCTGGCTTCGACTCCAGAGGAATACCACCTTACCACAAGCACCTCAAGAGGAGGCTTCTCTCAGCTCTAGGTATGTGAGAGGGACCCTGAGTTTGCGGCCTCCAGTGGAATGGACACCGCGATGCCCTGACTCGAAATAAGGCCGGATATCCCTGCAGTGACTTGAATACAGGCTCCTCTTGCATCTCCCAAGACGAAAGGATGTCTGAATCCCCTGTGGAGACCACAGAGAAAGACCTAGTTCCCCACCTCATCGCGACCGGAGGCCTCACATTTTGAAAACTCCAGAGGTACGCGGAGATCAGTGCCTCCAAGGGAGACGATGCCTGACTCCTTGTGAAACTTGATAGGAGTCCCAGGATTCCTGTGCACGTGGAAAGGGACCCTTGGTCTCCCGCCTCAGCTAGAGAGGCGTCCCAATTGCCCTGCCAAGCCTCGAGGAGAATCCCGAGTTGTCCCTCGCAACTAGGCAGGAGTCCTGCCGTCGCTGAACAAACACGTGGTTGGAAGCGCCATCCCCGTCGTAACTCGAGAATATACCCCAGGTTCCCGCCGCAACTCCAGAAAAACCATGAGACTTCCCCCTCACCGCGATATGAGGCCCGATTACCCTGCACTGTGTGCAGAGCAATGCCGTGTTGCACATCACACATGAAAGGAGCCTTGATTTCCTTGATGGCACTCCAGAGAAAACCCAAGAACACTGTTTCAAGGCTAGAGGGATCCTGAGGTCACTGTAGCAACATGAAAGAGCTCCGTGGACCAACAATCACCTCGAGATGAGAGGTTAGTCCCTGGCTTCGACTCCAGAAGAATACCACCTTACCACAAGCACCTCAAGAGGAGGCTTCTCTCAGCTCTAGGTATGTGAGAGGGACCCTGATTTTGCGGCCTCAAGTGGAATGGACACCGCGATGCACTGACGTGAAATAAGGCCGGATATCCCTGCAGTGACTTGAATGCAGGCTCGTCTTGCATCTCCGAAGACGAAAGGATGTCTGAGTCCCCTGTGGAGACCACAGAGAAAGACCTAGTTCCCCACCTCATCGCGACCGTAGGCCTCACATCCTTTGAAAACCCCAGAGGTACGCGGAGATCAGTGCCTCCAAAGGAGACGATGCCTGACTCCTCGTGAAACTTGATAGGAGTCCCAGGATTCCTGTGGCACATGGAAAGGGACCCTTGGTCTCCTGCCTCAGCTGGAGAGGCGTCCCAATTGCCCTGCCAAGCCTCGAGGAGAATCCCGAGTGGTCCCTCGCAACTAGCCAGGAGTACTGACGTCGCTGAAGAAACACGTGTGTGGAAGGGCCATCCCCGTCGTAAATCGAGAATATACCCCAGGTTCCCGCCGCAACTCGAGAAAAACCATGAGACTTCCCCCTCGCCGCGAGATGAGGCCCGATTCCCCTGCACTGCGTGCAGAGCAATTCCGTGTTGCACATCACACATGAAAGGAGCCTTGATTTCCATGGTGGCACTCAGAGAAACCCCAAGAACATTGTTTCAAGGCTAGAGGGATCCTGAGGTCACTGTAGCAACACGAAAGAGCTCCGTGGGCCACAAATCAACTCGAGATGAGAGATTAGTCCCTGGCTTCGACTCCAGAGGAATACCACCTTACCACAAGCACCTCAAGAGGAGGCTTCTCTCAGCTCTATGTATGTGAGAGGGACCCTGAGTTTGCGGTCTGAAGTGTAATGGACACCGCGATGCCCTGACGCGAAATAAGGCCGGATATCCCTGCAGTGACTTGAATGCAGGCTCGTCTTGCATCTCCCAAGACGAAAGGATGTCTGAATCACCTGTGTAGACCACAGAGAAAGACCTATTTCCCCACCTCATCGCGATCGGAGGCCTCACATCCTTTGAAAACTCCAGAGGTACGCGGAGATCAGTGCCTCCAAAGGAGACGATGCCTGACTCCTCGTGAAACTTGATAGGAGTCCCAGGATTCCTGTGGCACGTGGAAAGGGACCCTTGGTCTCCCGCCTCAGCTGGAGAGGCGTCCCAATTGCCCTGCCAAGCCTCGAGGAGAATCCCGAGTTGTCCCTCACAACTAGCCAGGAGTACTGACGTCGCTGAAGAAACACGTGTGTGGAAGGGCCATCCCCGTCGTAACTCGAGATTATACCCCAGGTTCCCGCCGCAACTCGAGAAAAACCATGAGACTTCCCCCTCGCCGCGAGATGAGGCCCGATTCCCCTGCACTGCGTGCAGAGCAATTCCGTGTTGCACATCACACATGAAAGGAGCCTTGATTTTCATGGTGGCACTCCAGAGAAACCCCAAGAACACTGTTTCAAGGCTAGAGGGATCCTGAGGTCACTGGAGCAACACGAAAGAGCTCCGTGGACCAAAAATCAACTCGAGATGAGAGGTTAGTCGCTGGCTTCGACTCCAGAGGAATACCACCTTACCACAAGCACCTCAAGAGGAGGCTTCTCTCAGCTCTAGGTATGTGAGAGGGACCCTGAGTTTGCGGCCTCCAGTGGAATGGACACCGCGATGCACTGACTCGAAATAAGGCCGGATATCCCTGCAGTGACTTGAATGCAGGCTCCTCTTGCATCTCCCAAGACGAAAGGATGTCTGAATCCCCTGTGGAGACCACAGAGAAAGACCTACTTCCCCACCTCATCGCGACCGGAGGCCTCACATTTTGAAAACTCCAGAGGTACGCGGATATCAGTGCCTCCAAAGGAGACGATGCCTGACTCATCGTGAAACTTGATAGGAGTCCCAGGATTCCTGTGGCACGTGGAAAGGGACCCTTGGTCTCCCGCCTCAGCTGGAGAGGCGTCCCAATTGCCCTGCCAAGCCTCGAAGAGAATCCCGAGTTGTCCCTCGAAACTAGGCAGGAGTCCTGACGTCGCTGAACAAACACGTGGGTGGAAGGGCCGTCCCCGTCGTAACTCGAGAATATACCCCAGGTTCCCGCCGCAACTCGAGAAAAACCATGAGACTTCCCCCTCGCCGCGAGATGAGGCCCGATTACCCTGCACTGCGTGCAGAGCAATTCAGTGTTGCACGTCACACATGAAGGGAGCCTTAATTTCCTTGATGGCACTCCAGAGAAACCCCAAGAACACTGTTTCAAGGCTAGAGGGATCCTGAGGTCACTGTAGCAACACGAAAGAGCTCCGTGGACCAAAAATCAACTCGAGATGAGAGGTTAGTCCCTGGCTTCGACTCCAGAGGAATACCACCTTACCACAAGCACCTCAAGAGGAGGCTTCTCTCAGATCTACCTATGTGCTGAGTTTGCGGCCTCAAGTGGAATGGACACCGCGATGCCCTGACTCGAAATAAGGCAGGATATCCCTGCAGTGACTTGAATGCAGGCTCCTCTTGCATCTCCCAAGACGAAAGGTTGTCTGAATCCCCTGTGGAGACCACAGAGATAGACCTACTTCCCCACCTCATCGCTACTGGAGGCCTCACATCCTTTGAAAACACCAGAGGTACGCGGAGATCAGTGCCTCCAAAGGAGACGATGCCTGACTCCTCGTGAAACTTGATAGGAGTCCCAGGATTCCTGTGGAACGTGGAAAAGGACCCTTGGTCTCCTGCCTCAGCTGGAGAGGCGTCCCAATTGCCCTGCCAAGCCTCGAGGAGAATCCCGAGTTGTCCCTCGCAACTAGGCAGGAGTCCTGACTTCGCTGAACAAACACGTGGGTGGAAGGGCCATCCCCGTCATAACTCGAGAATATACCCCAGGTTCCCGCCGCAACTCGAGAAAAACCATGAGATTTCCCCCTCACCGCGAGATGAGGCCCGATTCCCCTGCACTGCGTGCAGAGCAATTCCGTGTTGCACATCACACATGAAAGGAGCCTTGATTTCCTTGATGGCACTCCAGAGAAACCCCAAGAACCCTGTTTCAAGGCTAGAGGGATCCTGAGGTCACTGGAGCAACACGAAAGAGCTCCGTGGACCAAAAATCAACTCGAGATGAGAGGTTAGTCGCTGGCTTCGACTCCAGAGGAATACCACCTTACCACAAGCACCTCAAGAGGAGGCTTCTCTCAGCTCTAGGTATGTGAGAGGGACCCTGAGTTTGCGGCCTCCAGTGGAATGGACACCGCGATGCACTGACTCGAAATAAGGCCGGATATCCCTGCAGTGACTTGAATGCAGGCTCCTCTTGCATCTCCCAAGACGAAAGGATGTCTGAATCCCCTGTGGAGACCACAGAGAAAGACCTAGTTCCCCACCTCATCGCGACCGGAGGCCTCACATTTTGAAAACTCCAGAGGTACGCGGAGATCAGTGCCTCCAAGGGAGACGATGCCTGACTCCTCGTGAAACTTGATAGGAGTCCCAGGATTCCTGTGCACGTGGAAAGGGACCCTTGGTCTCCCGCCTCAGATAGAGAGGCGTCCCAATTGCCCTGCCAAGCCTCGAGGAGAATCCCGAGTTGTCCCTCGCAACTAGGCAGGAGTCCTGCCGTCGCTGAACAAACACGTGGTTGGAAGCGCCATCCCCGTCGTAACTCGAGAATATACCCCAGGTTCCCGCCGCAACTCGAGAAAAACCATGAGACTTCCCCCTCACCGCGAGATGAGGCCCGATTCCCCTGCACTGCGTGCAGAGCAATTCCGTGTTGCACATCACACATGAAAGGAGCCTTGATTTCCTTGATGGCACTCCAGAGAAACCCCAAGAACCCTGTTTCAAGGCTAGAGGGATCCTGAGGTCACTGGAGCAACACGAAAGAGCTCCGTGGACCAAAAATCAACTCGAGATGAGAGGTTAGTCGCTGGCTTCGACTCCAGAGGAATACCACCTTACCACAAGCACCTCAAGAGGAGGCTTCTCTCAGCTCTAGGTATGTGAGAGGGACCCTGAGTTTGCGGCCTCCAGTGGAATGGACACCACGATGCCCTGACTCGAAATAAGGCCGGATATCCCTGCAGTGACTTGAATGCAGGCTCGTTTTGCATCTCCCAAGATGAAAGGATGTCTGAATCCCCTGTGGAGACCACAGAGAAAGACCTAGTTCCCCACCTCATCGCGACCGGAGGCCTCACATTTTGAAAACTCCAGAGGTACGCGGAGATCAGTGCCTCCAAAGGAGACGATGCCTGACTCATCGTGAAACTTGATAGGAGTCCCAGGATTCCTGTGGCACGTGGAAAGGGACCCTTGGTCTTCCGCCTCAGCTGGAGAGGCGTCCCAATTGCCCTGCCAAGCCTCGAGGAGAATCCCGAGTTGTCCCTCGAAACTAGGCAGGAGTCCTGACGTCGCTGAACAAACACGTGGGTGGAAGGGCCGTCCCCGTCGTAACTCGAGAATATACCCCAGGTTCCCGCCGCAACTCGAGAAAAACCATGAGACTTCCCCCTCGCCGCGAGATGAGGCCCGATTCCCCTGCACTGCGTGCAGAGCAATTCAGTGTTGCACGTCACACATGAAGGGAGCCTTAATTTCCTTGATGGCACTCCAGAGAAACCCCAAGAACACTGTTTCAAGGCTAGAGGGATCCTGAGGTCACTGTAGCAACACGAAAGAGCTCCGTGGACCAAAAATCAACTCGAGATGAGAGGTTAGTCCCTGGCTTCGACTCCAGAGGAATACCACCTTACCACAAGCACCTCAAGAGGAGGCTTCTCTCAGATCTACCTATGTGCTGAGTTTGCGGCCTCAAGTGGAATGGACACCGCGATGCCCTGACTCGAAATAAGGCAGGATATCCCTGCAGTGACTTGAATGCAGGCTCCTCTTGCATCTCCCAAGACGAAAGGTTGTCTGAATCCCCTGTGGAGACCACAGAGAAAGACCTACTTCCCCACCTCATCGCTACTGGAGGCCTCACATCCTTTGAAAACACCAGAGGTACGCGGAGATCAGTGCCTCCAAAGGAGACGATGCCTGACTCCTCGTGAAACTTGATAGGAGTCCCAGGATTCCTGTGGAACGTGGAAAGGGACCCTTGGTCTCCCGCCTCAGCTGGAGAGGCGTCCCAATTGCCCTGCCAAGCCTCGAGGAGAATCCCGAGTTGTCCCTCGCAACTAGGCAGGAGTCCTGACGTCGCTGAACAAACACGTGGGTGGAAGGGCCATCCCCGTCATAACTCGAGAATATACCCCAGGTTCCCGCCGCAACTCGAGAAAAACCATGAGACTTCCCCCTCGCCGCGAGATGAGGCCCGATTCCCCTGCACTGCGTGCAGAGCAATTCCGTGTTGCACATCACACATGAAAGGAGCCTTGATTTCCTTGATGGCACTCCAGAGAAACCCCAAGAACCCTGTTTCAAGGCTAGAGGGATCCTGAGGTCACTGGAGCAACACGAAAGAGCTCCGTGGACCAAAAATCAACTCGAGATGAGAGGTTAGTCGCTGGCTTCGACTCCAGAGGAATACCACCTTACCACAAGCACCTCAAGAGGAGGCTTCTCTCAGCTCTAGGTATGTGAGAGGGACCCTGAGTTTGCGGCCTCCAGTGGAATGGACACCGCGATTCCCTGACTCGAAATAAGGCCGGATATCCCTGCAGTGACTTGAATGCAGGCTCCTCTTGCATCTCCCAAGACGAAAGGATGTCTGAATCCCCTGTGGAGACCACAGAGAAAGACCTAGTTCCCCACCTCATCGCGACCGGAGGCCTCACATTTTGAAAACTCCAGAGGTACGCGGAGATCAGTGCCTCCAAGGGAGACGATGCCTGACTCCTCGTGAAACTTGATAGGAGTCCCAGGATTCCTGTGCACGTGGAAAGGGACCCTTGGTCTCCCGCCTCAGCTAGAGAGGCGTCCCAATTGCCCTGCCAAGCCTCGAGGAGAATCCCGAGTTGTCCCTCGCAACTAGGCAGGAGTCCTGCCGTCGCTGAACAAACACGTGGTTGGAAGCGCCATCCCCGTCGTAACTCGAGAATATACCCCAGGTTCCCGCCGCAACTCCAGAAAAACCATGAGACTTCCCCCTCGCCGCGAGATGAGGCCCGATTACCCTGCACTGTGTGCAGAGCAATGCCGTGTTGCACATCACACATGAAAGGAGCCTTGATTTCCTTGATGGCACTCCAGAGAAAACCCAAGAACACTGTTTCAAGGCTAGCGGGATCCTGAGGTCACTGTAGCAACACGAAAGAGCTCCGTGGACCAACAATCACTTCGAGATGAGAGGTTAGTCCCTGGCTTCGACTCCAGAAGAATACCACCTTACCACAAGCACCTCAAGAGGAGGCTTCTCTCAGCTCTAGGTATGTGAGAGGGACCCTGATTTTGCGGCCTCAAGTGGAATGGACACCGCGATGCACTGACGTGAAATAAGGCCGGATATCCCTGCAGTGACTTGAATGTAGGCTTGTCTTGCATCTCCGAAGACGAAAGGATGTCTGAGTCCCCTGTGGAGACCACAGAGAAAGACCTAGTTCCCCACCTCATCGCGACCGTAGGCCTCACATCCTTTGAAAACCCCAGAGGTACGCGGAGATCAGTGCCTACAAAGGAGACAATGCCTGACTCCTCGTGAACCTTTATAGGAGTCCCAGGATTCCTGTGGCACATGGAAAGGGACCCTTGGTCTCCCGCCTCAGCTGGAGAGGCGTCCCAATTGCCCTGCCAAGCCTCGAGGAGAATCCCGAGTTGTCCCTCGCAACTAGCCAGGAGTACTGACGTCGCTGAAGAAACACGTGTGTGGAAGGGCCATCCCCGTCGTAAATCGAGAATATACCCCAGGTTCCCGCCGCAACTCGAGAAAAACCATGAGACTTCCCCCTCGCCGCGAGATGAGGCCCGATTCCCCTGCACTGCGTGCAGAGCAATTCCGTGTTGCACATCACACATGAAAGGAGCCTTGATTTCCATGGTGTCACTCCAGAGAAACCCCAAGAACATTGTTTCAAGGCTAGAGGGATCCTGAGGTCACTGTAGCAACACGAAAGAGCTCCGTGGACCACAAATCAACTCGAGATGAGAGATTAGTCCCTGGCTTCGACTCCAGAGGAATACCACCTTACCACAAGCACCTCAAGAGGAGGCTTCTCTCAGCTCTAGGTATGTGAGAGGGACCCTGAGTTTGCGGTCTAAAGTGGAATGGACACCGCGATGCCCTGACTCGAAATAAGGCCGGATATCCCTGCAGTGACTTGAATGCAGGCTCGTCTTGCATCTCCCAAGACGAAAGGATGTCTGAATCACCTGTGGAGACCACAGAGAAAGACCTATTTCCCCACCTCATCGCGATCTGAGGCCTCACATCCTTTGAAAACTCCAGAGGTACGCGGAGATCAGTGCCTCCAAAGGAGACGATGCCTGACTCCTCGTGAAACTTGATAGGAGTCCCAGGATTCCTGTGGCACGTGGAAAGGGACCCTTGGTCTCCCGCCTCAGCTGGAGAGGCGTCCCAATTCCCCTGCCAAGCCTCGAGGAGAATCCATAGTTGTCCCTCGCAACTAGGCAGGAGTCCTGACGTCGCTGAACAAACACGTGGGTGGAAGGGCCATCCCCGTCATAACTCGAGAATATACCCCAGGTTCCCGCCGCAACTCGAGAAAAACCATGAGACTTCCCCCTCGCCGCGAGATGAGGCCCGATTCCCCTGCACTGCGTGCAGAGCAATTCCGTGTTGCACATCACACATGAAAGGAGCCTTGATTTCCTTGATGGCACTCCAGAGAAACCCCAAGAACCCTGTTTCAAGGCTAGAGGGATCCTGAGGTCACTGGAGCAACACGAAAGAGCTCCGTGGACCAAAAATCAACTCGAGATGAGAGGTTAGTCGCTGGCTTCGACTCCAGAGGAATACCACCTTACCACAAGCACCTCAAGAGGAGGCTTCTCTCAGCTCTAGGTATGTGAGAGGGACCCTGAGTTTGCGGCCTCCAGTGGAATGGACACCGCGATTCCCTGACTCGAAATAAGGCCGGATATCCCTGCAGTGACTTGAATGCAGGCTCCTCTTGCATCTCCCAAGACGAAAGGATGTCTGAATCCCCTGTGGAGACCACAGAGAAAGACCTAGTTCCCCACCTCATCGCGACCGGAGGCCTCACATTTTGAAAACTCCAGAGGTACGCGGAGATCAGTGCCTCCAAGGGAGACGATGCCTGACTCCTCGTGAAACTTGATAGGAGTCCCAGGATTCCTGTGCACGTGGAAAGGGACCCTTGGTCTCCCGCCTCAGCTAGAGAGGCGTCCCAATTGCCCTGCCAAGCCTCGAGGAGAATCCCGAGTTGTCCCTCGCAACTAGGCAGGAGTCCTGCCGTCGCTGAACAAACACGTGGTTGGAAGCGCCATCCCCGTCGTAACTCGAGAATATACCCCAGGTTCCCGCCGCAACTCCAGAAAAACCATGAGACTTCCCCCTCGCCGCGAGATGAGGCCCGATTACCCTGCACTGTGTGCAGAGCAATGCCGTGTTGCACATCACACATGAAAGGAGCCTTGATTTCCTTGATGGCACTCCAGAGAAAACCCAAGAACACTGTTTCAAGGCTAGCGGGATCCTGAGGTCACTGTAGCAACACGAAAGAGCTCCGTGGACCAACAATCACTTCGAGATGAGAGGTTAGTCCCTGGCTTCGACTCCAGAAGAATACCACCTTACCACATGCACCTCAAGAGGAGGCTTCTCTCAGCTCTAGGTATGTGAGAGGGACCCTGATTTTGCGGCCTCAAGTGGAATGGACACCGCGATGCACTGACGTGAAATAAGGCCGGATATCCCTGCAGTGACTTGAATGTAGGCTCGTCTTGCATCTCCGAAGACGAAAGGATGTCTGAGTCCCCTGTGGAGACCACAGAGAAAGACCTAGTTCCCCACCTCATCGCGACCGTAGGCCTCACATCCTTTGAAAACCCCAGAGGTACGCGGAGATCAGTGCCTACAAAGGAGACAATGCCTGACTCCTCGTGAACCTTTATAGGAGTCCCAGGATTCCTGTGGCACATGGAAAGGGACCCTTGGTCTCCCGCCTCAGCTGGAGAGGCGTCCCAATTGCCCTGCCAAGCCTCGAGGAGAATCCCGAGTTGTCCCTCGCAACTAGCCAGGAGTACTGACGTCGCTGAAGAAACACGTGTGTGGAAGGGCCATCCCCGTCGTAAATCGAGAATATACCCCAGGTTCCCGCCGCAACTCGAGAAAAACCATGAGACTTCCCCCTCGCCGCGAGATGAGGCCCGATTCCCCTGCACTGCGTGCAGAGCAATTCCGTGTTGCACATCACACATGAAAGGAGCCTTGATTTCCATGGTGTCACTCCAGAGAAACCCCAAGAACATTGTTTCAAGGCTAGAGGGATCCTGAGGTCACTGTAGCAACACGAAAGAGCTCCGTGGACCACAAATCAACTCGAGATGAGAGATTAGTCCCTGGCTTCGACTCCAGAGGAATACCACCTTACCACAAGCACCTCAAGAGGAGGCTTCTCTCAGCTCTAGGTATGTGAGAGGGACCCTGAGTTTGCGGTCTAAAGTGGAATGGACACCGCGATGCCCTGACTCGAAATAAGGCCGGATATCCCTGCAGTGACTTGAATGCAGGCTCGTCTTGCATCTCCCAAGACGAAAGGATGTCTGAATAACCTGTGGAGACCACAGAGAAAGACCTATTTCCCCACCTCATCGCGATCTGAGGCCTCACATCCTTTGAAAACTCCAGAGGTACGCGGAGATCAGTGCCTCCAAAGGAGACGATGCCTGACTCCTCGTGAAACTTGATAGGAGTCCCAGGATTCCTGTGGCACGTGGAAAGGGACCCTTGGTCTCCCGCCTCAGCTGGAGAGGCGTCCCAATTGCCCTGCCAAGCCTCGAGGAGAATCCATAGTTGTCCCTCGCAACTAGGCAGGAGTCCTGACGTCGCTGAACAAACACGTGGGTGGAAGGGCCATCCCCGTCATAACTCGAGAATATACCCCAGGTTCCCGCCGCAACTCGAGAAAAACCATGAGACCTCCCTCTCGCCGCGAGATGAGGCCCGATTCCCCTGCACTGCGTGCAGAGCAATTCCGTGTTGCACATCATACATGAAAGGAGCCTTGATTTCCTTGATGGCACTCCAGAGAAACCCCAAGAACACTGTTTCAAGGCTAGAGGGATCCTGAGGTCACTGTAGCAACACGAAGGAGCTCCTTGGACCAAAAATCAACTCGAGATGAGAGGTTAGTCCCTGGCTTCGACTCCAGAGGAATGCCACCTTACCACAAGCACCTCAAGAGGAGGCTTCTCTCAGCTCTAGGTATGTGAGAGGGACCCTGAGTTTGTGGCCTCAAGTGGAATGGACACCGCGATGCCCTGACTCGAAATAAGGCCGGATATGCCTGCAGTGACTTGAATGCAGGCCCGTCTTGCATCTCCCAAGACGAAAGGATGTCTGAATCCCCTGTGGAGACCACAGAGAAAGACCTAGTTCCCCACCTCATGGCGACCGAAGGCCTCACATCCTTTGAAAACTCCAGAGGTACGCGGAGATCAGTGCCTCCAAAGGAGACGATGCCTGACTCCTCGTGAAACTTGATAGGAGTCCCAGGATTCCTGTGGCACGTGGAAAGGGACCCTTGGTCTCCCGCCTCAGCTGGAGAGGCGTCCCAATTGCCCTGCCAAGCCTCGAGGAGAATCCCGAGTTGTCCCTCGCAACTAGGCAGGAGTCCTGCCGTCGATGAACAAACACGTAGGTGGAAGAGCCATCCCCGTCGTAACTCGAGAATATACCCCAGGTTCCCGCCGCAACTCGAGAAAAACCATGAGACTTCCCCCTCACCGCGAGATGAGGCCCGATTCCCCTGCACTGCGTGCAGAGCAATTCCGTGTTGCACATCACACATGAAAGGAGCCTTGATTTCCTTGATGGCACTCCAGAGAAACCCCAAGAACCCTGTTTCAAGGCTAGAGGGATCCTGAGGTCACTGGAGCAACACGAAAGAGCTCCGTGGACCAAAAATCAACTCGAGATGAGAGGTTAGTCGCTGGCTTCGACTCCAGAGGAATACCACCTTACCACAAGCACCTCAAGAGGAGGCTTCTCTCAGCTCTAGGTATGTGAGAGGGACCCTGAGTTTGCGGCCTCCAGTGGAATGGACACCGCGATGCACTGACTCGAAATAAGGCCGGATATCCCTGCAGTGACTTGAATGCAGGCTCCTCTTGCATCTCCCAAGACGAAAGGATGTCTGAATCCCCTGTGGAGACCACAGAGAAAGACCTACTTCCCCACCTCATCGCGACCGGAGGCCTCACATTTTGAAAACTCCAGAGGTACGCGGATATCAGTGCCTCCAAAGGAGACGATGCCTGACTCATCGTGAAACTTGATAGGAGTCCCAGGATTCCTGTGGCACGTGGAAAGGGACCCTTGGTCTCCCGCCTCAGCTGGAGAGGCGTCCCAATTGCCCTGCCAAGCCTCGAAGAGAATCCCGAGTTGTCCCTCGAAACTAGGCAGGAGTCCTGACGTCGCTGAACAAACACGTGGGTGGAAGGGCCGTCCCCGTCGTAACTCGAGAATATACCCCAGGTTCCCGCCGCAACTCGAGAAAAACCATGAGACTTCCCCCTCGCCGCGAGATGAGGCCCGATTACCCTGCACTGCGTGCAGAGCAATTCAGTGTTGCACGTCACACATGAAGGGAGCCTTAATTTCCTTGATGGCACTCCAGAGAAACCCCAAGAACACTGTTTCAAGGCTAGAGGGATCCTGAGGTCACTGTAGCAACACGAAAGAGCTCCGTGGACCAAAAATCAACTCGAGATGAGAGGTTAGTCCCTGGCTTCGACTCCAGAGGAATACCACCTTACCACAAGCACCTCAAGAGGAGGCTTCTCTCAGATCTACCTATGTGCTGAGTTTGCGGCCTCAAGTGGAATGGACACCGCGATGCCCTGACTCGAAATAAGGCAGGATATCCCTGCAGTGACTTGAATGCAGGCTCCTCTTGCATCTCCCAAGACGAAAGGTTGTCTGAATCCCCTGTGGAGACCACAGAGAAAGACCTACTTCCCCACCTCATCGCTACTGGAGGCCTCACATCCTTTGAAAACACCAGAGGTACGCGGAGATCAGTGCCTCCAAAGGAGACGATGCCTGACTCCTCGTGAAACTTGATAGGAGTCCCAGGATTCCTGTGGAACGTGGAAAGGGACCCTTGGTCTCCTGCCTCAGCTGGAGAGGCGTCCCAATTGCCCTGCCAAGCCTCGAGGAGAATCCCGAGTTGTCCCTCGCAACTAGGCAGGAGTCCTGACTTCGCTGAACAAACACGTGGGTGGAAGGGCCATCCCCGTCATAACTCGAGAATATACCCCAGGTTCCCGCCGCAACTCGAGAAAAACCATGAGACTTCCCCCTCACCGCGAGATGAGGCCCGATTCCCCTGCACTGCGTGCAGAGCAATTCCGTGTTGCACATCACACATGAAAGGAGCCTTGATTTCCTTGATGGCACTCCAGAGAAACCCCAAGAACCCTGTTTCAAGGCTAGAGGGATCCTGAGGTCACTGGAGCAACACGAAAGAGCTCCGTGGACCAAAAATCAACTCGAGATGAGAGGTTAGTCGCTGGCTTCGACTCCAGAGGAATACCACCTTACCACAAGCACCTCAAGAGGAGGCTTCTCTCAGCTCTAGGTATGTGAGAGGGACCCTGAGTTTGCGGCCTCCAGTGGAATGGACACCGCGATGCACTGACTCGAAATAAGGCCGGATATCCCTGCAGTGACTTGAATGCAGGCTCCTCTTCCATCTCCCAAGACGAAAGGATGTCTGAATCCCCTGTGGAGACCACAGAGAAAGACCTAGTTCCCCACCTCATCGCGACCGGAGGCCTCACATTTTGAAAACTCCAGAGGTACGCGGAGATCAGTGCCTCCAAGGGAGACGATGCCTGACTCCTCGTGAAACTTGATAGGAGTCCCAGGATTCCTGTGCACGTGGAAAGGGACCCTTGGTCTCCCGCCTCAGCTAGAGAGGCGTCCCAATTGCCCTGCCAAGCCTCGAGGAGAATCCCGAGTTGTCCCTCGCAACTAGGCAGGAGTCCTGCCGTCGCTGAACAAACACGTGGTTGGAAGCGCCATCCCCGTCGTAACTCGAGAATATACCCCAGGTTCCCGCCGCAACTCGAGAAAAACCATGAGACTTCCCCCTCACCGCGAGATGAGGCCCGATTCCCCTGCACTGCGTGCAGAGCAATTCCGTGTTGCACATCACACATGAAAGGAGCCTTGATTTCCTTGATGGCACTCCAGAGAAACCCCAAGAACCCTGTTTCAAGGCTAGAGGGATCCTGAGGTCACTGGAGCAACACGAAAGAGCTCCGTGGACCAAAAATCAACTCGAGATGAGAGGTTAGTCGCTGGCTTCGACTCCAGAGGAATACCACCTTACCACAAGCACCTCAAGAGGAGGCTTCTCTCAGCTCTAGGTATGTGAGAGGGACCCTGAGTTTGCGGCCTCCAGTGGAATGGACACCACGATGCCCTGACTCGAAATAAGGCCGGATATCCCTGCAGTGACTTGAATGCAGGCTCGTTTTGCATCTCCCAAGATGAAAGGATGTCTGAATCCCCTGTGGAGACCATAGAGAAAGACCTAGTTCCCCACCTCATCGCGACCGGAGGCCTCACATTTTGAAAACTCCAGAGGTACGCGGAGATCAGTGCCTCCAAAGGAGACGATGCCTGACTCATCGTGAAACTTGATAGGAGTCCCAGGATTCCTGTGGCACGTGGAAAGGGACCCTTGGTCTTCCGCCTCAGCTGGAGAGGCGTCCCAATTGCCCTGCCAAGCCTCGAGGAGAATCCCGAGTTGTCCCTCGAAACTAGGCAGGAGTCCTGACGTCGCTGAACAAACACGTGGGTGGAAGGGTCGTCCCCGTCGTAACTCGAGAATATACCCCAGGTTCCCGCCGCAACTCGAGAAAAACCATGAGACTTCCCCCTCGCCGCGAGATGAGGCCCGATTCCCCTGCACTGCGTGCAGAGCAATTCAGTGTTGCACGTCACACATGAAGGGAGCCTTAATTTCCTTGATGGCACTCCAGAGAAACCCCAAGAACACTGTTTCAAGTCTAGAGGGATCCTGAGGTCACTGTAGCAACACGAAAGAGCTCCGTGGACCAAAAATCAACTCGAGATGAGAGGTTAGTCCCTGGCTTCGACTCCAGAGGAATACCACCTTACCACAAGCACCTCAAGAGGAGGCTTCTCTCAGATCTACCTATGTGCTGAGTTTGCGGCCTCAAGTGGAATGGACACCGCGATGCCCTGACTCGAAATAAGGCAGGATATCCCTGCAGTGACTTGAATGCAGGCTCCTCTTGCATCTCCCAAGACGAAAGGTTGTCTGAATCCCCTGTGGAGACCACAGAGAAAGACCTACTTCCCCACCTCATCGCTACTGGAGGCCTCACATCCTTTGAAAACACCAGAGGTACGCGGAGATCAGTGCCTCCAAAGGAGACGATGCCTGACTCCTCGTGAAACTTGATAGGAGTCCCAGGATTCCTGTGGCACGTGGAAAGGGACCCTTGGTCTCCCGCCTCAGCTGGAGAGGCGTCCCAATTGCCCTGCCAAGCCTCGAGGAGAATCCCGAGTTGTCCCTCGCAACTAGGCAGGAGTCCTGACGTCGCTGAACAAACACGTGGGTGGAAGGGCCATCCCCGTCATAACTCGAGAATATACCCCAGGTTCCCGCCGCAACTCGAGAAAAACCATGAGACTTCCCCCTCGCCGCGAGATGAGGCCCGATTCCCCTGCACTGCGTGCAGAGCAATTCCGTGTTGCACATCACACATGAAAGGAGCCTTGATTTCCTTGATGGCACTCCAGAGAAACCCCAAGAACCCTGTTTCAAGGCTAGAGGGATCCTGAGGTCACTGGAGCAACACGAAAGAGCTCCGTGGACCAAAAATCAACTCGAGATGAGAGGTTAGTCGCTGGCTTCGACTCCAGAGGAATACCACCTTACCACAAGCACCTCAAGAGGAGGCTTCTCTCAGCTCTAGGTATGTGAGAGGGACCCTGAGTTTGCGGCCTCCAGTGGAATGGACACCGCGATTCCCTGACTCGAAATAAGGCCGGATATCCCTGCAGTGACTTGAATGCAGGCTCCTCTTGCATCTCCCAAGACGAAAGGATGTCTGAATCCCCTGTGGAGACCACAGAGAAAGACCTAGTTCCCCACCTCATCGCGACCGGAGGCCTCACATTTTGAAAACTCCAGAGGTACGCGGAGATCAGTGCCTCCAAGGGAGACGATGCCTGACTCCTCGTGAAACTTGATAGGAGTCCCAGGATTCCTGTGCACGTGGAAAGGGACCCTTGGTCTCCCGCCTCAGCTAGAGAGGCGTCCCAATTGCCCTGCCAAGCCTCGAGGAGAATCCCGAGTTGTCCCTCGCAACTAGGCAGGAGTCCTGCCGTCGCTGAACAAACACGTGGTTGGAAGCGCCATCCCCGTCGTAACTCGAGAATATACCCCAGGTTCCCGCCGCAACTCCAGAAAAACCATGAGACTTCCCCCTCGCCGCGAGATGAGGCCCGATTACCCTGCACTGTGTGCAGAGCAATGCCGTGTTGCACATCACACATGAAAGGAGCCTTGATTTCCTTGATGGCACTCCAGAGAAAACCCAAGAACACTGTTTCAAGGCTAGCGGGATCCTGAGGTCACTGTAGCAACACGAAAGAGCTCCGTGGACCAACAATCACTTCGAGATGAGAGGTTAGTCCCTGGCTTCGACTCCAGAAGAATACCACCTTACCACAAGCACCTCAAGAGGAGGCTTCTCTCAGCTCTAGGTATGTGAGAGGGACCCTGATTTTGCGGCCTCAAGTGGAATGGACACCGCGATGCACTGACGTGAAATAAGGCCGGATATCCCTGCAGTGACTTGAATGTAGGCTCGTCTTGCATCTCCGAAGACGAAAGGATGTCTGAGTCCCCTGTGGAGACCACAGAGAAAGACCTAGTTCCCCACCTCATCGCGACCGTAGGCCTCACATCCTTTGAAAACCCCAGAGGTACGCGGAGATCAGTGCCTACAAAGGAGACAATGCCTGACTCCTCGTGAACCTTTATAGGAGTCCCAGGATTCCTGTGGCACATGGAAAGGGACCCTTGGTCTCCCGCCTCAGCTGGAGAGGCGTCCCAATTGCCCTGCCAAGCCTCGAGGAGAATCCCGAGTTGTCCCTCGCAACTAGGCAGGAGTACTGACGTCGCTGAAGAAACACGTGTGTGGAAGGGCCATCCCCGTCGTAAATCGAGAATATACCCCAGGTTCCCGCCGCAACTCGAGAAAAACCATGAGACTTCCCCCTCGCCGCGAGATGAGGCCCGATTCCCCTGCACTGCGTGCAGAGCAATTCCGTGTTGCACATCACACATGAAAGGAGCCTTGATTTCCATGGTGTCACTCCAGAGAAACCACAAGAACATTGTTTCAAGGCTAGAGGGATCCTGAGGTCACTGTAGCAACACGAAAGAGCTCCGTGGACCACAAATCAACTCGAGATGAGAGATTAGTCCCTGGCTTCGACTCCAGAGGAATACCACCTTACCACAAGCACCTCAAGAGGAGGCTTCTCTCAGCTCTAGGTATGTGAGAGGGACCCTGAGTTTGCGGTCTAAAGTGGAATGGACACCGCGATGCCCTGACTCGAAATAAGGCCGGATATCCCTGCAGTGACTTGAATGCAGGCTCGTCTTGCATCTCCCAAGACGAAAGGATGTCTGAATCACCTGTGGAGACCACAGAGAAAGACCTATTTCCCCACCTCATCGCGATCTGAGGCCTCACATCCTTTGAAAACTCCAGAGGTACGCGGAGATCAGTGCCTCCAAAGGAGACGATGCCTGACTCCTCGTGAAACTTGATAGGAGTCCCAGGATTCCTGTGGCACGTGGAAAGGGACCCTTGGTCTCCCGCCTCAGCTGGAGAGGCGTCCCAATTGCCCTGCCAAGCCTCGAGGAGAATCCATAGTTGTCCCTCGCAACTAGGCAGGAGTCCTGACGTCGCTGAACAAACACGTGGGTGGAAGGGCCATCCCCGTCATAACTCGAGAATATACCCCAGGTTCCCGCCGCAACTCGAGAAAAACCATGAGACCTCCCTCTCGCCGCGAGATGAGGCCCGATTCCCCTGCACTGCGTGCAGAGCAATTCCGTGTTGCACATCATACATGAAAGGAGCCTTGATTTCCTTGATGGCACTCCAGAGAAACCCCAAGAACACTGTTTCAAGGCTAGAGGGATCCTGAGGTCACTGTAGCAACACGAAGGAGCTCCTTGGACCAAAAATCAACTCGAGATGAGAGGTTAGTCCCTGGCTTCGACTCCAGAGGAATGCCACCTTACCACAAGCACCTCAAGAGGAGGCTTCTCTCAGCTCTAGGTATGTGAGAGGGACCCTGAGTTTGTGGCCTCAAGTGGAATGGACACCGCGATGCCCTGACTAGAAATAAGGCCGGATATCCCTACAGTGACTTGAATGCAGGCCCGTCTTGCATCTCCCAAGACGAAAGGATGTCTGAATCCCCTGTGGAGACCACAGAGAAAGACCTAGTTCCCCACCTCATGGCGACCGAAGGCCTCACATCCTTTGAAAACTCCAGAGGTACGCGGAGATCAGTGCCTCCAAAGGAGACGATGCCTGACTCCTCGTGAAACTTTATAGGAGTCCCAGGATTCCTGTGGCACGTGGAAAGGGACCCTTGGTCTCCCGCCTCAGCTGGAGAGGCGTCCCAATTGCCCTGCCAAGCCTCGAGGAGAATCCCGAGTTGTCCCTCGCAACTAGGCAGGAGTCCTGCCGTCGCTGAACAAACACGTGGTTGGAAGCGCCATCCCCGTCGTAACTCGAGAATATACCCCAGGTTCCCGCCGCAACTCCAGAAAAACCATGAGACTTCCCCTCACCGCGATATGAGGCCCGATTACCCTGCACTGTGTGCAGAGCAATGCCGTGTTGCACATCACACATGAAAGGAGCCTTGATTTCCTTGATGGCACTCCAGAGAAAACCCAAGAACACTGTTTCAAGGCTAGCGGGATCCTGAGGTCACTGTAGCAACACGAAAGAGCTCCGTGGACCAACAATCACCTCGAGATGAGAGGTTAGTCCCTGGCTTCGACTCCAGAAGAATACCACCTTACCACAAGCACCTCAAGAGGAGGCTTCTCTCAGCTCTAGGTATGTGAGATGGACCCTGATTTTGCGGCCTCAAGTGGAATGGACACCGCGATGCACTGACTTGAAATAAGGCCGGATATCCCTGCAGTGACTTGAATGCAGGCTCGTCTTGCATCTCCGAAGACGAAAGGATGTCTGAGTCCCCTGTGGAGACCACAGAGAAAGACCTAGTTCCCCACCTCATCGCGACCGTAGGCCTCACATCCTTTGAAAACCCCAGAGGTACGCGGAGATCAGTGCCTACAAAGGAGACAATGCCTGACTCCTCGTGAACCTTTATAGGAGTCCCAGGATTCCTGTGGCACATGGAAAGGGACCCTTGGTCTCCCGCCTCAGCTGGAGAGGCGTCCCAATTGCTCTGCCAAGCCTCGAGGAGAATCCCGAGTTGTCCCTCGCAACTAGCCAGGAGTACTGACGTCGCTGAAGAAACACGTGTGTGGAAGGGCCATCCCCGTCGTAAATCGAGAATATACCCCAGGTTCCCGCCGCAACTCGAGAAAAACCATGAGACTTCCCCCTCGCCGCGAGATGAGGCCCGATTCCCCTGCACTGCGTGCAGAGCAATTCCGTGTTGCACATCACACATGAAAGGAGCCTTGATTTCCATGGTGTCACTCCAGAGAAACCCCAAGAACATTGTTTCAAGGCTAGAGGGATCCTGAGGTCACTGTAGCAACACGAAAGAGCTCCGTGGACCACAAATCAACTCGAGATGAGAGATTAGTCCCTGGCTTCGACTCCAGAGGAATACCACCTTACCACAAGCACCTCAAGAGGAGGCTTCTCTCAGCTCTAGGTATGTGAGAGGGACCCTGAGTTTGCGGTCTAAAGTGGAATGGACACCGCGATGCCCTGACTCGAAATAAGGCCGGATATCCCTGCAGTGACTTGAATGCAGGCTCGTCTTGCATCTCCCAAGACGAAAGGATGTCTGAATCACCTGTGGAGACCACAGAGAAAGACCTATTTCCCCACCTCATCGCGATCTGAGGCCTCACATCCTTTGAAAACTCCAGAGGTACGAGGAGATCAGTGCCTCCAAAGGAGACGATGCCTGACTCCTCGTGAAACTTGATAGGAGTCCCAGGATTCCTGTGGCACGTGGAAAGGGACCCTTGGTCTCCCGCCTCAGCTGGAGAGGCGTCCCAATTGCCCTGCCAAGCCTCGAGGAGAATCCATAGTTGTCCCTCGCAACTAGGCAGGAGTCCTGACGTCGCTGAACAAACACGTGGGTGGAAGGGCCATCCCCGTCATAACTCGAGAATATACCCCAGGTTCCCGCCGCAACTCGAGAAAAACCATGAGACCTCCCTCTCGCCGCGAGATGAGGCCCGATTCCCCTGCACTGCGTGCAGAGCAATTCCGTGTTGCACATCATACATGAAAGGAGCCTTGATTTCCTTGATGGCACTCCAGAGAAACCCCAAGAACACTGTTTCAAGGCTAGAGGGATCCTGAGGTCACTGTAGCAACACGAAGGAGCTCCTTGGACCAAAAATCAACTCGAGATGAGAGGTTAGTCCCTGGCTTCGACTCCAGAGGAATACCACCTTACCACAAGCACCTCAAGAGGAGGCTTCTCTCAGCTCTTGGTATGTGAGAGGGACCCTGAGTTTGTGGCCTCAAGTGGAATGGACACCGCGATGCACTGACGTGAAATAAGGCCGGATATCCCTGCAGTGACTTGAATGCAGGCTCGTCTTGCATCTCCGAAGACGAAAGGATGTCTGAGTCCCCTGTGGAGACCACAGAGAAAGACCTAGTTCCCCACCTCATCGCCACCGTAGGCCTCACATCCTTTGAAAACCCCAGAGGTACGCGGAGATCAGTGCCTACAAAGGAGACGATGCCTGACTCCTCGTGAAACTTTATAGGAGTCCCAGGATTCCTGTGGCACATGGAAAGGGACCCTTGGTCTCCCGCCTCAGCTGGAGAGGCGTCCCAATTGCCCTGCCAAGCCTCGAGGAGAATCCCGAGTTGTCCCTGGCAACTAGCCAGGAGTACGGACGTCGCTAAAGAAACACGTGTGTGGAAGGGCCATCCCCGTCGTAAATCGAGAATATACCCCAGGTTCCCGCCGCAACTCGAGAAAAACCATGAGACTTCCCCCTCGCCGCGAGATGAGGCCCGATTCCCCTGCACTGCGTGCAGAGCAATTCCGTGTTGCATATCACACATGAAAGGAGCCTTGATTTCCATGGTGGCACTCCAGGGAAACCCCAAGAACATTGTTTCAAGGCTAGAGGGATCCTGAGGTCACTGTAGCAACACGAAAGAGCTCCGTGGACCACAAATCAACTCGAGATGAGAGATTAGTCCCTGGCTTCGACACGAGAGAAATACCACCTTACCACAAGCACCTCAAGAGGAGGCTTCTCTCAGCTCTAGGTATGTGAGAGGGACCCTGAGTTTGCGGTCTAAAGTGTAATGGACACCGCGATGCCCTGACTCGAAATAAGGCCGGATATCCCTGCAGTGACTTGAATGCAGGCTCGTCTTGCATCTCCCAAGATGAAAGGATGTCTGAATCACCTGTTTAGACCACAGAGAAAGACCTATTTCCCCACCTCATCGCGATCGGAGGCCTCACATCCTTTGAAAACTCCAGAGGTACGCGGAGATCAGTGCCTCCAAAGAGACGATGCCTGACTCCTCGTGAAACTTGATAGGAGTCCCAGGATTCCTGTGGCACGTGGAAAGGGACCCTTGGTCTCCCGCCTCAGCTGGAGAGGCGTCCCAATTGCCCTGCCAAGCCTCGAGGAGAATCCCGAGTTGTCCCTCGCAACTAGCCAGGAGTACTGACGTCGCTGAAGAAACACGTGTGTGGAAGGGCCATCCCCGTCGTAACTCGAGAATATACCCCAGGTTGCCGCCGCAACTCGAGAAAAACCATGAGACCTCCCCCTAGCCGCGAGATGAGGCCCGATTCCCCTGCACTGCGTGCAGAGCAATTCCGTGTTGCACATCCCACATGAAAGGAGCCTTGATTTCCTTGATGGCACTCCAGAGAAACCCCAAGAACACTCTTTCAAGGCTAGAGGGATCCTGAGGTCACTGTAGTAACACGAAAGAGCTCCGTGCACCAAAAATCAACTCGAGATGAGAGGTTAGTCCCTGGCTTCGACTCCAGAGGAATACCACCTTACCACAAGCACCTCAAGAGGAGGCTTCTCTCAGCTCTAGGTATGTGAGAGGGACCCTGAGTTTGCGGTCTAAAGTGCCATGGACACCGCGATGCCCTGACTCGAAATAAGGCCGGATATCCCTGCAGTGACTTGAATGCAGGCTCGTCTTGCATCTCCCAAGACGAAAGGATGTCTGAATCCCCTGTGGAGACCACAGAGAAAGACCTAGTTCCCCACCTCATCGCGACCGGAGGCCTCACATTTTGAAAACTCCAGAGGTACGCGGAGATCAGTGCCTCCAAAGGAGACGATGCCTGACTCATCGTGAAACTTGATAGGAGTCCCAGGATTCCTGTGGCACGTGGAAAGGGACCCTTGGTCTCCCGCCTCAGCTGGAGAGGCGTCCCAATTGCCCTGCCAAGCCTCGAGGAGAATCCCGAGTTGTCCCTCGAAACTAGGCAGGAGTCCTGACGTCGCTGAACAAACACGTGGGTGGAAGGGCCATCCCCGTCGTAACTCGAGAATATACCCCAGGTTCCCGCCGCAACTCGAGAAAAACCATGAGACTTCCCCCACGCCGCGAGATGAGGCCCGATTCCCCTGCACTGCGTGCAGAGCAATTCCGTGTTGCACATCACACGTGAAAGGAGCCTTGATTTCCTTGATGGCACTCCAGAGAAACCCCACGAACACTCTTTCAAGTCTCGAGGGATCCTGAGGTCACTGTAGCAACACGAAAGAGCTCCGTGGACCAAAAATCAACTCGAGATGAGAGGTTAGTCCCTGGCTTCGACTCCAGAGGAATACCACCTTACCACAAGCACCTCAAGAGGAGGCTTCTCTCAGCTCTACCTATGTGCTGAGTTTGCGGTCTCAAGTGAAATGGACACTGCGAGGCCCTGACTCGAAATAAGGCGGGATATCCCTGCAGTGACTTGAATGCAGGCTCGTCTTGCATCTCCCAAGATGAAAGGATGTCTGAATCCCCTGTGGAGACCACAGAAAAAGACCTAGTTCCCCACCTCATCGCGACCGGAGGCCTCACGTCCTTTGAAAACTCCAGAGGTACGCGGAGATCAGTGTCTCCAAAGGAGACAATGCCTGACTCATCGTGAAACTTGATAGGAGTCCCAGGATTCCTGTGGCACGTGGAAAGGGACCCTTGGTCTCCCGCCTCAGCTGGAGAGGCGTCCCAATTGCCCTGCCAAGCCTGGAGGAGAATCCCGAGTTATCCCTCGAAACTAGGCAGGAGTCCTGACGTCGCTGAACAAACACGTGGGTGGAAGGGCCATCCCCGTCGTAACTCGAGAATATACCCCAGGTTCCCGCCGCAACTCCAGAAAAACCATGAGACTTCCCCCTCGCCGCGAGATGAGGCCCGATTCCCCTGCACTGCGTGCAGAGCAATTCAGTGTTGCACGTCACACATGAAAGGAGCCTTAATTTCCTTGATGGCACTCCAGAGAAACCCCAAGAACACTGTTTCAAGGCTAGAGGGATCCTGAGGTCACTGTAGCAACACGAAAGAGCTCCGTGGACCAAAAATCAACTCGAGATGAGAGGTTAGTCCCTGGCTTCGACTCCAGAGGAATACCACCTTACCACAAGCACCTCAAGAGGAGGCTTCTCTCAGCTCTAGGTATGTGAGAGGGACCCTGAGTTTTTGGCCTCAAGTGGAATGGACACCGCGATGCCCTGACTCGAAATAAGGCCGGATATCCCTGCAGTGACTTGAATGCAGGCTCGTCTTGCATCTGCCAAGATGAAAGGATGTCTGAATCCCCTGTGGAGACCACAGAGAAAGACCGAGTTTCCCACCTCATCGCGACCGGAGGCCTTACATCCTTTGAAAACTCCAGAGGTACGCGCAAATAAGTGCCTCCAAAGGAGACGATGCCTGACTTCTCGTGAAACTTGATAGGAGTCCCAGGATTCCTGTGGCACGTGGAAAGGGACCCTTGGTCTCCCGCCTCAGCTGGAGAGGCGTCCCAATTGCCCTGTCAAGCCTCGAGGAGAATCCCGAGTTGTCCCTCGAAACCAGGCAGGAGTCCTGACGTCGCTGAACAAACACGTGGGTGGAAGGGCCATCCCCGTCGTAACTCGAGAATATACCCCAGGTTCCCGCCGCAACTCGAGAAAAACCATGAGACTTCCCCCTCGCCGCGAGATGAGGCCTGATTCCCCTGCACTGCGTGCAGAGCAATTCCGTGTTGCACATCACACGTGAAAGGAGCCTTGATTTCCTTGATGGCACTCCAGAGAAACCCCAAGAACACTCTTTCAAGGCTAGAGGGATCCTGAGGTCACTGTAGCAACACGAAAGACCTCCGTGGACCAAAAATCAACTCGAGATGAGAGGTTAGTCCCTGGCTTCGACTCCAGAGGAATACCACCTTACCACAAGCACCTCAAGAGGAGGCTTCTCTCAGCTCTAGGTATGATAGAGGGACCCTGAGTTTGCGGTCTAAATTGCCATGGACACCGCGATGCCCTGACTCGAAATAAGGCCGGATATCCCTGCAGTGACTTGAATGCAGGCTCGTCTTGCATCTCCCAAGACGAAAGGATGTCTGAATCCCCTGTGGAGACCACAGAGAAAGACCTACTTCCCCACCTGATCGCGACCGGAGGCCTCACATCCTTTGAAACTCCAGAGGTACGCGGAGATCAGTGCCTCCAAAGGAGACAATGCCTGACTCCTCGTGAAACTTGATAGGAGTCCCAGGATTCCTGTGGCACGTGGAAAGGGACCCTTGGTCTCCCGCCTCAGCTGGAGAGGCGTCCCAATTGCCCTGCCAAGCCTCGAGGAGAATCCCGAGTTGTCCCTCGAAACTAGGCAGGAGTCCTGACGTCGCTGAACAAACACGTGGGTGGAAGGGCCATCCCCGTCGTAACTCGAGAATATACCCCAGGTTCCCGCCGCAACTCGAGAAAAACCATGAGACTTCCCCCTCGCCGCGAGATGAGGCCCGATTCCCCTGCACTGCGTGCAGAGCAATTCAGTGTTGCACGTCACACATGAAAGGAGCCTTAATTTCCTTGATGGCACTCCAGAGAAACCCCAAGAACACTGTTTCAAGGCTAGAGGGATCCTGAGGTCACTGTAGCAACACGAAAGAGCTCCGTGGACCAAAAATCAACTCGAGATGAGAGGTTAGTCCCTGGCTTTGACTCCAGAGGAATACCACCTTACCACAAGCACCTCAAGCGGAGGCTTCTCTCAGCTCTAGGTATGTGAGAGGGACCCTGAGTTTTTGGCCTCAAGTGGAATGGACACCGCGATGCCCTGACTCGAAATAAGGCCGGATATCCCTGCAGTGACTTGAATGCAGGCTCGTCTTGCATCTGCCAAGATGAAAGGATGTCTGAATCCCCTGTGGAGACCACAGAGAAAGACCTAGTTTCCCTACTCATCGCGACCGGAGGCCTTACATCCTTTGAAAACTCCAGAGGTTCGCGCAAATAAGTGCCTCCAAAGGAGACGATGCCTGACTTCTCGTGAAACTTGATAGGAGTCCCAGGATTCCTGTGGCACGTGGAAAGGGACCCTTGGTCTCCCGCCTCAGCTGGAGAGGCGTCCCAATTGCCCTGCCAAGCCTCGAGGAGAATCCCGAGTTGTCCCTCGAAACTAGGCAGGAGTCCTGACGTCGCTGAACAAACACGTGGGTGGAAGGGCCATCCCCGTCGTAACTCGAGAATATACCCCAGGTTCCCGCCGCAACTCGAGGAAAACCATGAGACTTCCCCCTCGCCGCGAGATGAGGCCTGATTCCCCTGCACTGCGTGCAGAGCAATTCCGTGTTGCACATCACACGTGAAAGGAGCCTTGATTTCCTTGATGGCACTCCAGAGAAACCCCAAGAACACTCTTTCAAGGCTAGAGGGATCCTGAGGTCACTGTAGCAACACGAAAGAGCTCCGTGAACCAAAAATCAACTCGAGATGAGAGGTTAGTCCCTGGCTTTGACTCCAGAGGAATACCACCTTACCACAAGCACCTCAAGAGGAGGCTTCTCTCAGCTCTAGGTATGTGAGAGGGACCCTGATTTTGCGCCCTCAAGTGGAATGGACACCGTGATTCCCTGACTCGAAATAAGGCCGGATATCCCTGCAGTGACTTGAATGCAGGCTCGTCTTGCATCTCCGAAGACGAAAGGATGTCTGAGTCCCCTGTGGAGACCACAGAGAAAGACCTAGTTCCCCACCTCATCGCGATCTGAGGCCTCACATCCTTTGAAAACTCCAGAGGTACGAGGAGATCAGTGCCTCCAAAGGAGACGATGCCTGACACCTCGTGAAACTTGATAGGAGTCCCAGGATTCCTGTGGCACGTGGAAAGGGACCCTTGGTCTCCCGCCTCAGCTGGAGAGGCGTCCCAATTGCCCTGCCAAGCCTCGAGGAGAATCCCGAGTTGTCCCTCGCAACTAGCCAGGAGTACTGACGTCGCTGAAGAAACACGTGTGTGGAAGGGCCATCCCAGTCGTAACTCGAGAATATACCCCAGGTTCCCGCCGCAACTCGAGAAAAACCATGAAACTTCCCCCTCGCCGCGAGATGAGGCCCGATTCCCCTGCACTGCGTGCAGAGCAATTCCGTGTTGCACATCACACATGAAAGGAACCTTGATTTTCATGGTGGCACTCCAGAGAAACCCCAAGAACACTGTTTCAAGGCTAGAGGGATCCTGAGGTCACTGTAGCAACACGAAAGTGCTCCGTGGACCAAAAATCAACTCGAGATGAGAGGTTAGTCCCTGGCTTCGACTCCAGAGGAATACCACCTTACCACAAGCACCTCAAGAGGAGGCTTCTCTCAGCTCTAGGTATGTGAGAGGGACCCTGAGTTTGCGGTCTAAAGTGCCATGGACACCGCGATGCCCTGACTCGAAATAAGGCCGGATATCCCTGCAGTGACTTGAATGCAGGCTCGTCTTGCATCTCCCAAGACGAAAGGATGTCTGAATCCCCTGTGGAGACCACAGAGAAAGACCTAGTTCCCCACCTGATCGCGACCGGAGGCCTCACATCCTTTGAAACTCCAGAGGTACGCGGAGATCAGTGCCTCCAAAGGAGACAATGCCTGACTCCTCGTGAAACTTGATAGGAGTCCCAGGATTCCTGTGGCACGTGGAAAGGGACCCTTGGTCTCCCGCCTCAGCTGGAGAGGCGTCCCAATTGCCCTGCCAAGCCTCGAGGAGAATCCCGAGTTGTCCCTCGAAACTAGGCAGGAGTCCTGACGTCGCTGAACAAACACGTGGGTGGAAGGGCCATCCCCGTCGTAACTCGAGAATATACCCCAGGTTCCCGCCGCAACTCGAGAAAAACCATGAGACTTCCCCCACGCCGCGAGATGAGGCCCGATTCCCCTGCACTGCGTGCAGAGCAATTCCGTGTTGCACATCACACGTGAAAGGAGCCTTGATTTCCTTGATGGCACTCCAGAGAAACCCCACGAACACTCTTTCAAGTCTCGAGGGATCCTGAGGTCACTGTAGCAACACGAAAGAGCTCCGTGGACCAAAAATCAACTCGAGATGAGAGGTTAGTCCCTGGCTTCGACTCCAGAGGAATACCACCTTACCACAAGCACCTCAAGAGGAGGCTTCTCTCAGCTCTACCTATGTGCTGAGTTTGCGGTCTCAAGTGAAATGGACACTGCGAGGCCCTGACTCGAAATAAGGCGGGATATCCCTGCAGTGACTTGAATGCAGGCTCGTCTTGCATCTCCCAAGATGAAAGGATGTCTGAATCCCCTGTGGAGACCACAGAAAAAGACCTAGTTCCCCACCTCATCGCGACCGGAGGCCTCACGTCCTTTGAAAACTCCAGAGGTACGCGGAGATCAGTGTCTCCAAAGGAGACAATGCCTGACTCCTCGTGAAACTTGATAGGAGTCCCAGGATTCCTGTGGCACGTGGAAAGGGACCCTTGGTCTCCCGCCTCAGCTGGAGAGGCGTCCCAATCGCCCTGCCAAGCCTGGAGGAGAATCCCGAGTTATCCCTCGAAACTAGGCAGGAGTCCTGACGTCGCTGAACAAACACGTGGGTGGAAGGGCCATCCCCGTCGTAACTCGAGAATATACCCCAGGTTCCCGCCGCAACTCCAGAAAAACCATGAGACTTCCCCCTCGCCGCGAGATGAGGCCCGATTCCCCTGCACTGCGTGCAGAGCAATTCAGTGTTGCACGTCACACATGAAAGGAGCCTTAATTTCCTTGATGGCACTCCAGAGAAACCCCAAGAACACTGTTTCAAGGCTAGAGGGATCCTGAGGTCACTGTAGCAACACGAAAGACCTCCGTGGACCAAAAATCAACTCGAGATGAGAGGTTAGTCCCTGGCTTCGACTCCAGAGGAATACCACCTTACCACAAGCACCTCAAGCGGAGGCTTCTCTCAGCTCTAGGTATGTGAGAGGGACCCTGAGTTTTTGGCCTCAAGTGGAATGGACACCGCGATGCCCTGACTCGAAATAAGGCCGGATATCCCTGCAGTGACTTGAATGCAGGCTCGTCTTGCATCTGCCAAGATGAAAGGATGTCTGAATCCCCTGTGGAGACCACAGAGAAAGACCGAGTTTCCCACCTCATCGCGACCGGAGGCCTTACATCCTTTGAAAACTCCAGAGGTACGCGCAAATAAGTGCCTCCAAAGGAGACGATGCCTGACTTCTCGGGAAACTTGATAGGAGTCCCAGGATTCCTGTGGCACGTGGAAAGGGACCCTTGGTCTCCCGCCTCAGCTGGAGAGGCGTCCCAATTGCCCTGTCAAGCCTCGAGGAGAATCCCGAGTTGTCCCTCGAAACTAGGCAGGAGTCCTGACGTCGCTGAACAAACACGTGGGTGGAAGGGCCATCCCCGTCGTAACTCGAGAATATACCCCAGGTTCCCGCCGCAACTCGAGAAAAACCATGAGACTTCCCCCTCGCCGCGAGATGAGGCCTGATTCCCCTGCACTGCGTGCAGAGCAATTCCGTGTTGCACATCACACGTGAAAGGAGCCTTGATTTCCTTGATGGCACTCCAGAGAAACCCCAAGAACACTCTTTCAAGGCTAGAGGGATCCTGAGGTCACTGTAGCAACACGAAAGACCTCCGTGGACCAAAAATCAACTCGAGATGAGAGGTTAGTCCCTGGCTTCGACTCCAGAGGAATACCACCTTACCACAAGCACCTCAAGAGGAGGTTTCTCTCAGCTCTAGGTATGATAGAGGGACCCTGAGTTTGCGGTCTAAATTGCCATGGACACCGCGATGCCCTGACTCGAAATAAGGCCGGATATCCCTGCAGTGACTTGAATGCAGGCTCGTCTTGCATCTCCCAAGACGAAAGGATGTCTGAATCCCCTGTGGAGACCACAGAGAAAGACCTACTTCCCCACCTGATCGCGACCGGAGGCCTCACATCCTTTGAAACTCCAGAGGTACGCGGAGATCAGTGCCTCCAAAGGAGACAATGCCTGACTCCTCGTGAAACTTGATAGGAGTCCCAGGATTCCTGTGGCACGTGGAAAGGGACCCTTGGTCTCCCGCCTCAGCTGGAGAGGCGTCCCAATTGCCCTGCCAAGCCTCGAGGAGAATCCCGAGTTGTCCCTCGAAACTAGGCAGGAGTCCTGACGTCGCTGAACAAACACGTGGGTGGAAGGGCCATCCCCGTCGTAACTCGAGAATATACCCCAGGTTCCCGCCGCAACTCGAGAAAAACCATGAGACTTCCCCCTCGCCGCGAGATGAGGCCCGATTCCCCTGCACTGCGTGCAGAGCAATTTCGTGTTGCACATCACACGTGAAAGGAGCCTTGATTTCCTTGATGGCACTCCAGAGAAACCCCACGAACACTCTTTCAAGTCTAGAGGGATCCTGAGGTCACTGTAGCAACACGAAAGAGCTCCGTGGACCAAAAATCAACTCGAGATGAGAGGTTAGTCCCTGGCTTCGACTCCAGAGGAATACCACCTTACCACAAGCACCTCAAGAGGAGGCTTCTCTCAGCTCTAGGTATGTGAGAGGGACCCTGATTTTGCGGCCTCAAGTGGAATGGACACCGCGATGCACTGACGTGAAATAAGGCCGGATATCCCTGCAGTGACTTGAATGCAGGCTCGTCTTGCATCTCCGAAGACGAAAGGATGTCTGAGTCCCCTGTGGAGACCACAGAGAAAGACCTAGTTCCCCACCTCATCGCGACCGTAGGCCTCACATCCTTTGAAAACCCCAGAGGTACGCGGAGATCAGTGCCTACAAAGGAGACGATGCCTGACTCCTCGTGAAACTTTATAGGAGTCCCAGGATTCCTGTGGCACGTGGAAAGGGACCCTTGGTCTCCCGCCTCAGCTGGAGAGGCGTCCCAATTGCCCTGCCAAGCCTCGAGGAGAATCCCGAGTTGTCCCTCGCAACTAGCCAGGAGTACTGACGTCGCTGAAGAAACACGTGTGTGGAAGGGCCATCCCCGTCGTAAATCGAGAATATACCCCAGGTTCCCGCCGCAACTCGAGAAAAACCATGAGACTTCCCCCTCGCCGCGAGATGAGGCCCGATTCCCCTGCACTGCGTGCAGAGCAATTCCGTGTTGCACATCACACATGAAAGGAGCCTTGATTTCCATGGTGGCACTCCAGAGAAACCCCAAGAACATTGTTTCAAGGCTAGAGGGATCCTGAGGTCACTGTAGCAACAGGAAAGAGCTCCGTGGACCACAAATCAACTCGAGATGAGAAATTAGTCCCTAGCTTCGACTCCAGAGGAATACCACCTTACCACAAGCACCTCAAGAGGAGGCTTCTCTCAGCTCTAGGTATGTGAGAGGGACCCTGAGTTTGCGGCCTCAAGTGGAATGGAGACCGTGATGCCCTGACTCGAAATAAGGCCGGATATCCCTGCAGTGACTTGAATGCAGGCTCGTCTTGCATCTCCCAAGACGAAAGGATGTCTGAATCCCCTGTGGAGACCACAGAGAAAGACCTAGTTCCCAACCTCATCGCGACTGGAGGCTTCACATACTTTGAAAACTCCAGAGGTACGCGGAGATCAGTGCCTCCAAAGGAGACGATGCCTGACTCCTCGTGAAACTTGATAGGAGTCCCAAGATTCCTGTGGCACGTGGAAAGGGACCCTTGGTCTCCTGCCTCAGCTGGAGAGGCGTCCCAATTGCCCTGCCAAGCCTCGAGGAGAACCCCGAGTTGTCCCTCGCAACTAGGCAGGAGTCCTGACGTCACTGAAGAAACACGTGGGTGAAGGGCAATCCCCGTCGTAACTCGAGAATATACCCCAGGTTCCCGCCGCAACTCGAGAAAAACCATGAGACTTCACCCTCGCCGCAAGATGAGGCCCGATGCCCCTGCACTGCGTGCAGAGCAATTCCGTGTTGCACATCACACATGAATGGAGCCTTGATTTCCTTGATGGCACTCCAGAGAAACCCCAAGAACACTGTTTCAAGGCTAGAGGGATCCTGAGGTCACTGTAGCAACACGAAAGAGCTCCGTGGACCAAAAATCAACTCGAGATGAGAGGTTAGTCCCTGGCTTCAACTCCAGAGGAATACCATCTTACCACAAGCACCTCAAGAGGAGGCTTCTCTCAGCTCTAGATATGTGAGAGGGACCCTGAGTTTGCGGCCTCAAGTGGAATGGACAGCACTAGCCCTGACTCGAAATAATGCCGAATATCCCTGCAGTGACTTGAATGCAGGCTCGTCTTGCATCTCCCAAGACGAAAGGATATCTGAAACCCCTGTGGAGACCACAGAGAAAACCTACTTCCCCACCTCATCGCGACCGGAGGCCTCACATCCTTTGAAAACTCCAGAGGTACGCGGAGATCAGTGCCTCCAAAGGAGACGATGCCTGACTCCTCGTGAAACTTGATAGGAGTCCCAGGATTACTGTGGCACGTGGAAAGGGACCCTTGGTCTCCCGTCTCAGCTGGAGAGGCATCCCAATTGCCCTGCCAAGCCTCGAGGAGAATCCCGAGTTGTCCCTCGCAACTAGGCAAGAGTCTTGACGTCGCAGAACAAACACGTGTGGAAGGGCCATCCCCGTCGTAACTCGAGAATATACCCCAGGTATCCGCCGCAACTCGAGAAAAAGCATGAGATTTCCCCCTCCCCGCGAGATGAGGCCAGATTCCCCTGCACTGCGTGCAGAGCAATTCCGTGTTGCACATCACACATGAAAGGAGCCTTGATTTCCTTGATGGCACTCCAGAGAAACCCCAAGAACACTGTTTCAAGGCTAGAGGGATCCTGAGGTCACTGTAGCCACACGAAAGAGCTCTGTGGACCAAAAATCAACTCGAGATGAGAGGTTAGTCCCTGGCTTCGACTCCAGAGGTATATCACCTTACCTGAAGCACCTCAAGAGGAGGCTTCTCTCAGCTCTAGGTATGTGAGAGGGACCCTGATTTGCGGCCTCAAGTGGAATGGACACCGCGATGCCCTGACTCGAAATAAGGCCGGATATCCCTGCAGTGACTTGAATGCAGGCTCGTCTTGCATCTCCCAAGACGAAAGGATGTCTGAATCCCCTGAGGAGACCACAGAGAAAGACCTAGTTCCCCACCTCATCGCGACCCTAGGCCTCACATTCTGTGAAAACTCCAGAGGTACGCGGAGATCAGTGCCTCCAAAGGAGACGATGCCTGACTCCTCGTGAAACTTGATAGGATTCCCAGGATTCCTGTGGCACGGGGAGAGGGACTCTTGGTCTCCCGCCTCACCTGGAGAGGCGTCCCAATTGCCCTGCCAAGCCTCGAGGAGAATCCCGAGTTGTCCCTCGCAACTAGCCAGGAGTACTGACGTCGCTGAACAAACACGTGGGTGGAAGGGGCATCCCCGTCGTAACTCGAGAATATACCCCAGGTTCCCACCGCAACTCGAGAAAAACCATGAGCCTTCCCCCTCGCCGCGAGATGAGGCCCGATTCCCCTGCACTGCGTGCAGAGCAATTCCGTCTTGCACATCACACATCAAAGGAGCCTTGATTTCCTTGATGGCACTCCAGAGAAACCCCAAGAACACTGTTTCAAGGCTAGAGGGATCCTGAGGTCACTGTAGCCACACAAAAGAGCTCCGTGGACCAAAAATCAACTCGAGATGAGAGGTTAGTCCCTGGCTTCGACTCCAGAGGAATACCACCTTACCACAAGCACCTCAAGAGGAGGCTTCTCTCAGCTCTAGATATGTGAGAGGGACCCTGAGTTTGCGGCCTCAAGTGGAATGGAGACCGTGATGCCCTGACTCGAAATAAGGCCGGATATCCCTGCAGTGACTTGAATGCAGGCTCGTCTTGCATCTCCCAAGACGAAAGGATGTCTGAATCCCCTGTGGAGACCACAGAGAAAACCTACTTCCCCACCTCAGCACGACCGGAGGCCTCACATCCTTTGAAAACTCCAGAGGTATGCGGAGATCAGTGCCTCCAAAGGAGACGATGCCTGACTCCTCGTGAAACTTTATAGGAGTCCCAGGATTCCTGTGGCACATGGAAAAGGACCCTTGGTCTCCCTCCTCAGCTGGAGAGGCGTCCCAATTGCCCTGCCAAGCCTCGAGGAGAATCCCGAGTTGTCCCTCGCAACTAGGCAGGAGTCCTGCCGTCGCTGAACAAACACGTGTGTGGAAGGGCCATCCCCGTCGTAACTCGAGAATATACCCCAGGTTCCCGCCGCAACTCGAGAAAAACCATGAGACTTCCCCCTCGCCGCGAGATGAGGCCCGATTCCCCTGCACTGCGTGCAGAGCAATTCCGTGTTGCACATCACACATGAAAGGAGCCTTGATTTCCTTGATGGCACTCCAGAGAAACCCCAAGAACACTGTTTCAAGGCTACAGGGATCCTGAGGTCGCTGTAGCAAAACGAAAGAACTCCGTGGACGAAAAATCAACTCGAGATGAGAGGTTAGTCCCTGGCTTCGACTCCAGAGGAATACCACCTTACGACAAGCACCTCAAGAGGAGGCTTCTCTCAGCTCTAGCTATGTGAGAGGGACCCTGAGTTTGCGGCCTCAAGTGGAATGGAGACTGCGATGCCCTGACTCGAAATAAGGCCGGATATCCCTGCAGTGACTTGAATGCAGGCTCGTCTTGCATCTCCCAAGACGAAAGGATGTCTGAATCCCCTGTGGAGACCACAGAGAAAGACCTACTTCCCCACCTGATCGCGACCGGAGGCCTCACATCCTTTGAAACTCCAGAGGTACGCGGAGATCAGTGCCTCCAAAGGAGACAATGCCTGACTCCTCGTGAAACTTGATAGGAGTCCCAGGATTCCTGTGGCACGTGGAAAGGGACCCTTGGTCTCCCGCCTCAGCTGGAGAGGCGTCCCAATTGCCCTGCCAAGCCTCGAGGAGAATCCCGAGTTGTCCCTCGAAACTAGGCAGGAGTCCTGACGTCGCTGAACAAACACGTGGGTGGAAGGGCCATCCCCGTCGTAACTCGAGAATATACCCCAGGTTCCCGCCGCAACTCGAGAAAAACCATGAGACTTCCCCCTCGCCGCGAGATGAGGCCCGATTCCCCTGCACTGCGTGCAGAGCAATTTCGTGTTGCACATCACACGTGAAAGGAGCCTTGATTTCCTTGATGGCACTCCAGAGAAACCCCACGAACACTCTTTCAAGTCTAGAGGGATCCTGAGGTCACTGTAGCAACACGAAAGAGCTCCGTGGACCAAAAATCAACTCGAGATGAGAGGTTAGTCCCTGGCTTCGACTCCAGAGGAATACCACCTTACCACAAGCACCTCAAGAGGAGGCTTCTCTCAGCTCTAGGTATGTGAGAGGGACCCTGATTTTGCGGCCTCAAGTGGAATGGACACCGCGATGCACTGACGTGAAATAAGGCCGGATATCCCTGCAGTGACTTGAATGCAGGCTCGTCTTGCATCTCCGAAGACGAAAGGATGTCTGAGTCCCCTGTGGAGACCACAGAGAAAGACCTAGTTCCCCACCTCATCGCGACCGTAGGCCTCACATCCTTTGAAAACCCCAGAGGTACGCGGAGATCAGTGCCTACAAAGGAGACGATGCCTGACTCCTCGTGAAACTTTATAGGAGTCCCAGGATTCCTGTGGCACGTGGAAAGGGACCCTTGGTCTCCCGCCTCAGCTGGAGAGGCGTCCCAATTGCCCTGCCAAGCCTCGAGGAGAATCCCGAGTTGTCCCTCGCAACTAGGCAGGAGTACTGACGTCGCTGAAGAAACACGTGTGTGGAAGGGCCATCCCCGTCGTAAATCGAGAATATACCCCAGGTTCCCGCCGCAACTCCAGAAAAACCATGAGACTTCCCCCTCGCCGCGAGATGAGGCCCGATTCCCCTGCACTGCGTGCAGAGCAATTCAGTGTTGCACGTCACACATGAAAGGAGCCTTAATTTCCTTGATGGCACTCCAGAGAAACCCCAAGAACACTGTTTCAAGGCTAGAGGGATCCTGAGGTCACTGTAGCAACACGAAAGAGCTCCGTCGACCAAAAATCAACTCGAGATGAGAGGTTCGTCCCTGGCTTCGACTTCAGAGGAATACCACCTTACCACAAGCACCTCAAGCGGAGGCTTCTCTCAGCTCCAGGTATGTGAGAGGGACCCTGAGTTTTTGGCCTCAAGTGGAATGGACACCGCGATGCCCTGACTCGAAATAAGGCCGGATATCCCTGCAGTGACTTGAATGCAGGCTCGTCTTGCATCTGCCAAGATGAAAGGATGTCTGAATCCCCTGTGGAGACCACAGAGAAAGACCGAGTTTCCCACCTCATCGCGACCGGAGGCCTTACATCCTTTGAAAACTCCAGAGGTACGCGCAAATAAGTGCCTCCAAAGGAGAGGATGCCTGACTTCTCGTGAAACTTGATAGGAGTCCCAGGATTCCTGTGGCACGTGGAAAGGGACCCTTGGTCTCCCGCCTCAGCTGGAGAGGCGTCCCAATTGCCCTGTCAAGCCTCGAGGAGAATCCCGAGTTGTCCCTCGAAACTAGGCAGGAGTCCTGACGTCGCTGAACAAACACGTGGGTGGAAGGGCCATCCCCGTCGTAACTCGAGAATATACCCCAGGTTCCCGCCGCAACTCGAGAAAAACCATGAGACTTCCCCCTCGCCGCGAGATGAGGCCTGATTCCCCTGCACTGCGTGCAGAGCAATTCCGTGTTGCACATCACACGTGAAAGGAGCCTTGATTTCCTTGATGGCACTCCAGAGAAACCCCAAGAACACTCTTTCAAGGCTAGAGGGATCCTGAGGTCACTGTAGCAACACGAAAGACCTCCGTGGACCAAAAATCAACTCGAGATGAGAGGTTAGTCCCTGGCTTCGACTCCAGAGGAATACCACCTTACCACAAGCACCTCAAGAGGAGGCTTCTCTCAGCTCTAGGTATGATAGAGGGACCCTGAATTTGCGGTCTAAATTGCCATGGACACCGCGATGCCCTGACTCGAAATAAGGCCGGATATCCCTGCAGTGACTTGAATGCAGGCTCGTCTTGCATCTCCCAAGACGAAAGGATGTCTGAATCCCCTGTGGAGACCACAGAGAAAGACCTACTTCCCCACCTGATCGCGACCGGAGGCCTCACATCCTTTGAAACTCCAGAGGTACGCGGAGATCAGTGCCTCCAAAGGAGACAATGCCTGACTCCTCGTGAAACTTGATAGGAGTCCCAGGATTCCTGTGGCACGTGGAAAGGGACCCTTGGTCTCCCGCCTCAGCTGGAGAGGCGTCCCAATTGCCCTGCCAAGCCTCGAGGAGAATCCCGAGTTGTCCCTCGAAACTAGGCAGGAGTCCTGACGTCGCTGAACAAACACGTGGGTGGAAGGGCCATCCCCGTCGTAACTCCAGAATATACCCCAGGTTCCCGCCGCAACTCGAGAAAAACCATGAGACTTCCCCCTCGCCGCGAGATGAGGCCCGATTCCCCTGCACTGCGTGCAGAGCAATTTCGTGTTGCACATCACACGTGAAAGGAGCCTTGATTTCCTTGATGGCACTCCAGAGAAACCCCACGAACACTCTTTCAAGTCTAGAGGGATCCTGAGGTCACTGTAGCAACACGAAAGAGCTCCGTGGACCAAAAATCAACTCGAGATGAGAGGTTAGTCCCTGGCTTCGACTCCAGAGGAATACCACCTTACCACAAGCACCTCAAGAGGAGGCTTCTCTCAGCTCTAGGTATGTGAGAGGGACCCTGATTTTGCGGCCTCAAGTGGAATGGACACCGCGATGCACTGACGTGAAATAAGGCCGGATATCCCTGCAGTGACTTGAATGCAGGCTCGTCTTGCATCTCCGAAGACGAAAGGATGTCTGAGTCCCCTGTGGAGACCACAGAGAAAGACCTAGTTCCCCACCTCATCGCGACCGTAGGCCTCACATCCTTTGAAAACCCCAGAGGTACGCGGAGATCAGTGCCTACAAAGGAGACGATGCCTGACTCCTCGTGAAACTTTATAGGAGTCCCAGGATTCCTGTGGCACGTGGAAAGGGACCCTTGGTCTCCCGCCTCAGCTGGAGAGGCGTCCCAATTGCCCTGCCAAGCCTCGAGGAGAATCCCGAGTTGTCCCTCGCAACTAGCCAGGAGTACTGACGTCGCTGAAGAAACACGTGTGTGGAAGGGCCATCCCCGTCGTAAATCGAGAATATACCCCAGGTTCCCGCCGCAACTCGAGAAAAACCATGAGACTTCCCCCTCGCCGCGAGATGAGGCCCGATTCCCCTGCACTGCGTGCAGAGCAATTCCGTGTTGCACATCACACATGAAAGGAGCCTTGATTTCCATGGTGGCACTCCAGAGAAACCCCAAGAACATTGTTTCAAGGCTAGAGGGATCCTGAGGTCACTGTAGCAACAGGAAAGAGCTCCGTGGACCACAAATCAACTCGAGATGAGAAATTAGTCCCTAGCTTCGACTCCAGAGGAATACCACCTTACCACAAGCACCTCAAGAGGAGGCTTCTCTCAGCTCTAGGTATGTGAGAGGGACCCTGAGTTTGCGGCCTCAAGTGGAATGGAGACCGTGATGCCCTGACTCGAAATAAGGCCGGATATCCCTGCAGTGACTTGAATGCAGGCTCGTCTTGCATCTCCCAAGACGAAAGGATGTCTGAATCCCCTGTGGAGACCACAGAGAAAGACCTAGTTCCCAACCTCATCGCGACTGGAGGCTTCACATCCTTTGAAAACTCCAGAGGTACGCGGAGATCAGTGCCTCCAAAGGAGACGATGCCTGACTCCTCGTGAAACTTGATAGGAGTCCCAAGATTCCTGTGGCACGTGGAAAGGGACCCTTGGTCTCCTGCCTCAGCTGGAGAGGCGTCCCAATTGCCCTGCCAAGCCTCGAGGAGAACCCCGAGTTGTCCCTCGCAACTAGGCAGGAGTCCTGACGTCACTGAAGAAACACGTGGGTGAAGGGCAATCCCCGTCGTAACTCGAGAATATACCCCAGGTTCCCGCCGCAACTCGAGAAAAACCATGAGACTTCACCCTCGCCGCAAGATGAGGCCCGATGCCCCTGCACTGCGTGCAGAGCAATTCCGTGTTGCACATCACACATGAATGGAGCCTTGATTTCCTTGATGGCACTCCAGAGAAACCCCAAGAACACTGTTTCAAGGCTAGAGGGATCCTGAGGTCACTGTAGCAACACGAAAGAGCTCCGTGGACCAAAAATCAACTCGAGATGAGAGGTTAGTCCCTGGCTTCAACTCCAGAGGAATACCATCTTACCACAAGCACCTCAAGAGGAGGCTTCTCTCAGCTCTAGATATGTGAGAGGGACCCTGAGTTTGCGGCCTCAAGTGGAATGGACAGCACTAGCCCTGACTCGAAATAATGCCGAATATCCCTGCAGTGACTTGAATGCAGGCTCGTCTTGCATCTCCCAAGACGAAAGGATATCTGAAACCCCTGTGGAGACCACAGAGAAAACCTACTTCCCCACCTCATCGCGACCGGAGGCCTCACATCCTTTGAAAACTCCAGAGGTACGCGGAGATCAGTGCCTCCAAAGGAGACGATGCCTGACTCCTCGTGAAACTTGATAGGAGTCCCAGGATTACTGTGGCACGTGGAAAGGGACCCTTGGTCTCCCGTCTCAGCTGGAGAGGCATCCCAATTGCCCTGCCAAGCCTCGAGGAGAATCCCGAGTTGTCCCTCGCAACTAGGCAAGAGTCTTGACGTCGCAGAACAAACACGTGTGGAAGGGCCATCCCCGTCGTAACTCGAGAATATACCCCAGGTATCCGCCGCAACTCGAGAAAAAGCATGAGATTTCCCCCTCCCCGCGAGATGAGGCCCGATTCCCCTGCACTGCGTGCAGAGCAATTCCGTGTTGCACATCACACATGAAAGGAGCCTTGATTTCCTTGATGGCACTCCAGAGAAACCCCAAGAACACTGTTTCAAGGCTAGAGGGATCCTGAGGTCACTGTAGCCACACGAAAGAGCTCTGTGGACCAAAAATCAACTCGAGATGAGAGGTTAGTCCCTGGCTTCGACTCCAGAGGTATATCACCTTACCTGAAGCACCTCAAGAGGAGGCTTCTCTCAGCTCTAGGTATGTGAGAGGGACCCTGATTTGCGGCCTCAAGTGGAATGGACACCGCGATGCCCTGACTCGAAATAAGGCCGGATATCCCTGCAGTGACTTGAATGCAGGCTCGTCTTGCATCTCCCAAGACGAAAGGATGTCTGAATCCCCTGAGGAGACCACAGAAAAAGAACTAGTTCCCCACCTCATCGCGACCCTAGGCCTCACATTCTGTGAAAACTCCAGAGGTACGCGGAGATCAGTGCCTCCAAAGGAGACGATGCCTGACTCCTCGTGAAACTTGATAGGATTCCCAGGATTCCTGTGGCACGGGGAGAGGGACTCTTGGTCTCCCGCCTCACCTGGAGAGGCGTCCCAATTGCCCTGCCAAGCCTCGAGGAGAATCCCGAGTTGTCCCTCGCAACTAGCCAGGAGTACTGACGTCGCTGAACAAACACGTGGGTGGAAGGGGCATCCCCGTCGTAACTCGAGAATATACCCCAGGTTCCCACCGCAACTCGAGAAAAACCATGAGCCTTCCCCCTCGCCGCGAGATGAGGCCCGATTCCCCTGCACTGCGTGCAGAGCAATTCCGTCTTGCACATCACACATCAAAGGAGCCTTGATTTCCTTGATGGCACTCCAGAGAAACCCCAAGAACACTGTTTCAAGGCTAGAGGGATCCTGAGGTCACTGTAGCCACACAAAAGAGCTCCGTGGACCAAAAATCAACTCGAGATGAGAGGTTAGTCCCTGGCTTCGACTCCAGAGGAATACCACCTTACCACAAGCACCTCAAGAGGAGGCTTCTCTCAGCTCTAGATATGTGAGAGGGACCCTGAGTTTGCGGCCTCAAGTGGAATGGAGACCGTGATGCCCTGACTCGAAATAAGGCCGGATATCCCTGCAGTGACTTGAATGCAGGCTCGTCTTGCATCTCCCAAGACGAAAGGATGTCTGAATCCCCTGTGGAGACCACAGAGAAAACCTACTTCCCCACCTCAGCACGACCGGAGGCCTCACATCCTTTGAAAACTCCAGAGGTATGCGGAGATCAGTGCCTCCAAAGGAGACGATGCCTGACTCCTCGTGAAACTTTATAGGAGTCCCAGGATTCCTGTGGCACATGGAAAAGGACCCTTGGTCTCCCTCCTCAGCTGGAGAGGCGTCCCAATTGCCCTGCCAAGCCTCGAGGAGAATCCCGAGTTGTCCCTCGCAACTAGGCAGGAGTCCTGCCGTCGCTGAACAAACACGTGTGTGGAAGGGCCATCCCCGTCGTAACTCGAGAATATACCCCAGGTTCCCGCCGCAACTCGAGAAAAACCATGAGACTTCCCCCTCGCCGCGAGATGAGGCCCGATTCCCCTGCACTGCGTGCAGAGCAATTCCGTGTTGCACATCACACATGAAAGGAGCCTTGATTTCCTTGATGGCACTCCAGAGAAACCCCAAGAACACTGTTTCAAGGCTACAGGGATCCTGAGGTCGCTGTAGCAAAACGAAAGAACTCCGTGGACGAAAAATCAACTCGAGATGAGAGGTTAGTCCCTGGCTTCGACTCCAGAGGAATACCACCTTACGACAAGCACCTCAAGAGGAGGCTTCTCTCAGCTCTAGCTATGTGAGAGGGACCCTGAGTTTGCGGCCTCAAGTGGAATGGAGACTGCGATGCCCTGACTCGAAATAAGGCCGGATATCCCTGCAGTGACTTGAATGCAGGCTCGTCTTGCATCTCCCAAGATGAAAGGATGTCTGAATCCCCTGTGGAGACCACAGAGAAAGACCTAGTTCCCAACCTCATCGCGACCGGAGGCTTCACATCCTTTGAAAACTCCAGAGGTACGCGGAGATCAGTGCCTCCAAAGGAGACGATGCCTGACTCCTCGTGAAACTTGATAGGAGTCCCAAGATTCCTGTGGCACGTGGAAAGGGACCCTTGGTCTCCTGCCTCAGCTGGAGAGGCGTCCCAATTGCCCTGCCAAGCCTCGAGGAGAATCCCGAGTTGTCCCTCGCAACAAGGCAGGAGTCCTGACGTCACTGAAGAAACACGTGGGTGAAGGGCAATCCCCGTCGTAACTCGAGAATATACCCCAGGTTCCCGCCGCAACTCGAGAAAAACCATGAGACTTCCCCCTCTCCGCGAGATGAGGCCCGATTGCCCTGCACTGCATGCAGAGCAATTCCGTGTTGCACATCAAACAAGAAAGGAGCCTCGATTTCCTTGATGGCACTCCAGAGAAACCCCAAGAACACTGTTTCAAGGCTAGAGGGATCCTGAGGTCACTGTAGCAACACGAAAGAGCTCCGTGGACCAAAAATCAACTCAAGATGAGAGGTTAATCCCAGGCTTCGACTCCAGAGGAATACCACCTTACCACAAGCACCTCAAGAGGAGGCTTCTCTCAGCTCTAGGTATGTGAGAGGGACCCTGAGTTTGCGGCCTCAAGTGGAATGGACAGCGCTAGCCCTGACTCGAAATAATGCCGAATATCCCTGCAGTGACTTGAATGCAGGCTCGTCTTGCATCTCCCAAGACGAAAGGATATCTGAAACCCCTGTGGAGACCACAGAGAAAACCTACTTCCCCACCTTATCGCGACCGGAGGCCTCACATCCTTTGAAAACTCCAGAGGTACGCGGAGATCAGTGCCTCCAAAGGAGACGATGCCTGACTCCTCGTGAAACTTGATAGGAGTCCCAGGATTACTGTGGCACGTGGAAAGGGACCCTTGGTCTCCCGTCTCAGCTGGAGAGGCATCCCAATTGCCCTGCCAAGCCTCGAGGAGAATCCCGAGTTGTCCCTCGCAACTAGGCAGGAGTCTTGACGTCGCTGAACAAACACGTGTGTGGAAGGGCCATCCCCGTCGTAACTCGAGAATATACCCCAGGTATCCGCCGCAACTCGAGAAAAAGCATGAGACTTCCCCCTCGCCGCGAGATGAGGCCCGATCCCCTGCACTGGGTGCAGAGCAATTCCGTGTTGCACAATCCACATGAAAGGAGCCTTGATTTCCTTGATGGCACTCCAGAGAAACCCCAAGAACACTGTTTCAAGGCTAGAGGGATCCTGAGGTCACTGTAGCCACACGAAAGAGCTCTGTGGACCAAAAATCAACTCGAGATGAGAGGTTAGTCCCTGGCTTCGACTCCAGAGGTATATCACTTACCAGAAGCACCTCAAGAGGAGGCTTCTCTCAGCTCTAGGTATGTGAGAGGGACCCTGATTTGCGGCCTCAAGTGGAATGGACACCGCGATGCCCTGACTCGAAATAAGGCCGGATATCCCTGCAGTGACTTGAATGCAGGCTCGTCTTGCATCTCCCAAGACGAAAGGATGTCTGAATCCCCTGTGGAGACCACAGAAAAAGAACTAGTTCCCCACCTCATCGCGACCGGAGGCCTCACATTCTTTGAAAACTCCAGAGGTACGCGGAGATCAGTGCCTCCAAAGGAGACGATGCCTGACTCCTCGTGAAACTTGATAGGAGTCCCAGGATTCCTGTGGCACGGGGAAAGGGACCCTTGGTCTCCCGCCTCACCTGGAGAGGCGTCCCAATTGCCCTGCCAAGCCTCGAGGAGAATCCGGAGTTGTCCCTCGCAACTAGGCAGGAGTCCTGACGTCGCTGAACAAACACGTGTGTGGAAGGGCCATCCCCGTCGTAACTCGAGAATATAACCCAGGTTCCCGCCGCAACTCGAGAAAAACCATGAGACTTCCCCCTCGCCGCGAGATGAGGCCCGATTCCCCTGCACTGCGTGCAGAGCAATTCCGTCTTGCACATCACACATCAAAGGAGCCTTGATTTCCTTGATGGCACTCCAGAGAAACCCCAAGAACACTGTTTCAAGGCTAGAGGGATCCTGAGGTCACTGTAGCCACACAAAAGAGCTCCGTGGACCAAAAATCAACTCGAGATGAGAGGTTAGTCCCTGGCTTCGACTCCAGAGGAATACCACCTTACCACAAGCACCTCAAGAGGAGGCTTCTCTCAGCTCTAGATATGTGAGAGGGACCCTGAGTTTGCGGCATCAAGTGGAATGGAGACCGTGATGCCCTGACTCGAAATAAGGCCGGATATCCCTGCAGTGACTTGAATGCAGGCTCGTCTTGCATCTCCCAAGACGAAAGGATGTCTGAATCCCCTGTGGAGACCACAGAGAAAACCTACTTCCCCACCTCAGCGCGACCGGAGGCCTCACATCCTTTGAAAACTCCAGAGGTATGCGGAGATCAGTGCCTCCAAAGGAGACGATGCCTGACTCCTCGTGAAACTTTATAGGAGTCCCATGATTCCTGTGGCACATGGAAAAGGACCCTTGGTCTCCCGCCTCAGCTGGAGAGGCGTCCCAATTGCCCTGCCAAGCCTCGAGGAGAATCCCGAGTTGTCCCTCGCAACTAGGCAGGAGTCCTGCCGTCGCTGAACAAACACGTGTGTGGAAGGGCCATCCCCGTCGTAACTCGAGAATATACCCCAGGTTCCCGCCGCAACTCGAGAAAAACCATGAGACTTCCCCCTCGCCGCGAGATGAGGCCCGATTCCCCTGCACTGCGTGCACAGCAATTCCGTGTTGCACATCACACATGAAAGGAGCCTTGATTTCCTTGATGGCACTCCAGAGAAACCCCAAGAACACTGTTTCAAGGCTAGAGGGATCCTGACGTCACTGTAGCCACACGAAAGAGCTCCGTGGCCCAGAAATCAACTCGAGATGAGACGTTAGTCCCTGGCTTCGACTCCAGAGGAATACCACCTTAACACAAGCACCTCAAGAGGAGGCTTCTCTCAGCTCTAGCTATGTGAGAGGGACCCTGAGTTTGCAGCCTCAAGTGGAATGGACACCGCAATGCCCTGACTCGAAATAAGGCCGGATATCCCTGCAGTGACTTGAATGCAGGCTCGTCTTGCATCTCCCAAGATAAAAGGATGTCTGAATCCCCTGTGGAGACCTCAGAGAAAGATCTAGTTCCCCACCTCATCGCGACCGGAGGCCTCACATCCTTTGAAAACTCCAGAGGTACGCAGAGATCAGTGCCTCCAAAGGAGACGATGCCTGACGCCTCGTGAAACTTGATAGGAGTCCCAGGATTCCTGTGGTACGTGGAAAGGGACCCTTGGTCGCCGGCCTCAGATGGAGAGGCGTCCCAATTGCCCTGCCAAGCCTCGAGGAGAATCCCGAGTTGTCCCTCGCAACTAGGCAGGAGTCCTGCCGTCGCTGAACAAACACGTGGGTGGAGGGACCATCCCCGTCTTAACTCGAGAATATACCCCAGGTTCCCACCGCAACTGGAGAAAAACCATGAAAATTCCCCCTCGCCGCGAGATGAGGTCCGATTCCCCTGCACTGCGTGCAGAGCAATTCAGTGTTGCACATCACACATGAAAGGAGCCTTGATTTCCTTGATGGCACTCCAGAGAAACCCCAAGAACACTGTTTCAAGGCTAGAGGGATCCTGAGGTCACTGTAGCAGCACGAAAGAGCTCCCTGGACCAACAATCAACTCGAGATGAGAGGTTAGTCCCTGGCTTCGACTCCAGAGGAATACCACCTTACCACAAGCACCTCAAGAGGAGGCTTCTCTCAGCTCTAGGTATGTGAGAGGGACCCTGAGTTTGCGGCCTCAAGTGGAATGGACACCGCGATGCCCTGACTCGAAATAAGGCCGGATATCCCTGCAGTGACTTGAATGCAGGCTCGTCTTGCATCTCCCAAGACGAAAGGATGTCTGAATCCCCTGAGGATACCACAGAAAAAGACCTAGTTCACCACTTCATCGCGACCGGAGGCCTCACATCCTTTGAAAACTCCAATGGTACGCAGAGATCAGTGCCTCCAAAGGAGACGATGCCTGACTCCTCGTGAAACTTGATAGGAGTCCCAGGATTCCTGTGGCACGTGGAAAGGGACCCTTGGTCTCCCGACTCACCTGGAGAGGCGTCCCAATTGCCCTGCCAAGCCTCGAGGAGAATCCCAAATTGTCCCTCGCAACTAGGCAGGAGTCCTGACGTCGCTGAACAAACACGTGGGTGGAAGGGCCATCCCCATCGTAACTCGAGAATATACCCCAGGTTCCCGCCGCAACTCGAGAAAAACAATGAGACTTCCCCCTTGCCCCGAGATGAGGCCCGATTCCCCTGCACTGCGTGTAGAACAATTCCGTGTTGCACATCACACATGAATGGAGCCTTGATTTCCATGATAGCACTCCAGAGAAACCCCAAGAACACTGTTTCAAGGCTAGAGGGATCCTGACGTCACTGTAGCCACACGAAAGAGCTCCGTGGCCCAGAAATCAACACGAGATGAGAGGTTAGTCCCTGGCTTCGACTCCAGAGGAATACCACCTTAACACAAGCACCTCAAGAGGAGGCTTCTCTCAGCTCTAGGTATGTGAGAGGGACCCTGAGTTTGCGGCCTCAAGTGGAATGGACACCGCGATGCCCTGACTCGAAATAAGGCCGGATATCCCTGCAGTGACTTGAATGCAGGCTCGTCTTGCATCTCCCAAGACGAAAGGATGTCTAAATCCCCTGTGGAGACCACAGAGAAAGACCTACTTCCCCACCTCATGGCGACCTGAGGCCTCACATCCTTTGAAAACTCCAGAGGTACGCGGAGATCAGTGCCTCCAAAGGAGACGATGCCTGACTCCTCGTGAAACTTGTTAGGAGTCCCAGGATTCCTGTGGCACATGGAAAGGGACCCTTGGTCTCCCGCCTCAGCTGGAGAGGCATTCCAATTGCCCTGCCAAGCCTCGAGGAGAATCCCGAGTTGTCCCTCGCACCTAGGCAGGAGTCCTGACGTCGCTGAACAAACACGTGGGTGGAAGGGCCATCCCCGTCATAACTCGAGAATATACCCCAGGTTCCCGCGGTAACTCGAGAAAAACCATGAGACTTCCCCCTCGCCGCGAGATGAGGCCCGATTCCCCTGCACTGCGTGCAGAGCAATTCCGTGTTGCACATCACACATGAAAGGAGCCTTGATTTCCTTGATGGCACTCCAGAGAAACCCCAAGAACACTGTTTCAAGGCTAGAGGGATCCTGAGGTCACTGTAGCAGCACGAAAGAGCTCCGTGGACCAAAAATCAACTCGAGATGAGAGGTTAGTCCCTGGCTTCGACTCCAGAGGAATACCACCTTACCACAAGCACCTCAAGAGGAGGCTTCTCTCAGCTCTAGGTATGTGAGAGGGACCCTGATTTTGTGGACTCAAGTGTAATGGACACCGCGATGCCCTGACGCGAAATAAGGCCGGATATCCCTGCAGTGAATTGAATGCAGGCTCGTCATGCATCTCCCAAGATGAAAGGATGTCTGAATCCCCTGTGGAGACCACAGAGAAAGACCTAGTTCCCCACCTCATCGCGACCGGAGGCCTCACATCCTTTGAAAACTTCAGAGGTACGCGGAGATCAGTGCCTCCAAAGGAGACGATGCCTGACTCCTCGTGAAACTTGATAGGAGTCCCAGGATTCCTGTGGCACGTGGAAAGGGACCCTTAGTCTCCCGCCTCAGCGGGAGAGGCGTCCCAATTTCCCTGCCTAGCCTCGAGGATAATCCCGAGTTGGCCCTCGCAACTAGGCAGGAGTCCTGACGTCGCTGAACAAACACGTGGCTGGAAGGGCCATCCCCGTCATAACTCGAGAATATACCCCAGGTTCCCGCGGCAACTCGAGAAAAACCATGAGACTTCCCCCTCGCCGCGAGATGAGGCCCGATTCCCCTGCACTGCGGGCAGAGCAATTCCGTGTTGCACGTCACACATGAAAGGAGCCTTAATTTCCTTGATGGCACTCCAGAGAAACCCCAAGAACACTGTTTCAAGGCTAGAGGGATCCTGAGGTCACTGTAGCAACACGAAAGAGCTCCGTGGACCAAAAATCAACTCGAGATGAGAGGTTAGTCCCTGGCTTCGACTCCAGAGGAATACCACCTTACCACAAGCACCTCAAGAGGAGGCTTCTCTCAGCTCTAGGTATGTGAGAGGGACCCTGAGTTTGCGGCCTCACGTAGAATGGACACCGCGATGCCCTGACTCGAAATAAGGCCGGATATCCCTGCAGTGACTTGAATGTAGGCTCGTCTTGCATCTCCCAAGACGAAAGGATGTCTGAATCCCCTGTGGAGACCACAGAAAAAGACCTAGTTCCCCACATCATCGCGACCGGAGGCCTCACATCCTTTGAAAACACCAGAGGTACGCGGAGATCAGTGCCTCCAAAGGAGACGATGCCTGACTCCTCGTGAAACTTGATAGGAGTCCCAGGATTCCTGTGGCACGTGGAAAGGGACACTTGGTCTCCCGCCTCAGCTGGAGAGGTGTCCCAATTGCCCTGCCAAGCCTCGAGGAGAATCCCGAGTTGTCCCGCACAACTAGGCAGGAGTCCTGACGTCGCTGAAGAAACACGTGTGTGGAAGGGCCATCCCCGTCGTAACTCGAGAATATACCCCAGGTTCCCGCCGCAACTCGAGAAAAACAATGAGACTTCCCCCTCGCCCCGAGATGAGGCCCGATTCCCCTGCACTGCGTGCAGAGCAATTCCGTGTTGCACATCACACATGAAAGGAGCCTTGATTTCCTTAATGGTACTCCAGAGAAACCCCAAGAACACTGTTTCAAGGCTAGAGGGATCCTGAGGTCACTGTAGCAACACGAAAGAGCTCCGTGGACCAAAAATCAACTCGAGATGAGAGGTTAGTCCCTGGCTTCGACTCCAGAGGAATACCACCATACCGTAAGCACCTCAAGAGGAGGATTCTCTCAGCTCTAGGTATGTGAGAGGGACCCTGAGTTTGCGGCCTCACGTAGAATGGACACCGCGATGCCCTGATTCGAAATAAGGCCGGATATCCCTGCAGTGACTTGAATGCAGGCTCGTCTTGCATCTCCCAAGACGAAAGGATGTCTGAATCCCCTGTGGAGACCACAGAAAAAGACCTAGTTCCCCACATCATCGCGACCGGAGGCCTCACATCCTTTGAAAACACCAGAGGTACGCGGAGATCAGTGCCTCCAAAGGAGACGATGCCTGACTCCTCGTGAAACTTGATAGGAGTCCCAGGATTCCTGTGGCAAATGGAAAGGGACCCTTGGTCTCCCGCCTCAGCTGGAGAGGCATCCCAATTGCCCTGCCAAGCCTCGAGGGGAATCCCGAGTTGTCCCTCGCAACTAGGCAGGAGTCCTGTCGTCGCTGAACAAACACGTGGCTGGAAGGGCCATCCCCGTCATAACTCGAGAATATACCCCAGGTTCCCGCCGCAACTCGAGAAAAACCATGAGACTTCCCCCTCGCCGCGAGATCAGGCCCGATTCCCCTGCACTGTGTGCAGAGCAATTCTGTGTTGCACATCACACATGAAAGGAGCCTTAATTTCCTTGATGGCACTCCAGAGAAACACCAAGAACACTGTTTCAAGGCTAGACTGATCCTGCGGTCACTGTAGCAGCACGAAAGAGCTCCGTGGACCAACAATCAACTCGAGATGAGAGGTTAGTCCCTGGCTTCGACTCCAGAGGAATACCACCTTACCACAAGCACCTAAAGAGGAGGCTTCTCTCAGCTCTAGGTATGTGAGAGGGACCCTGAGTTTGCGGCCTCAAGTGGAATGGACACCGCGATGCCCTGACTCGAAATAAAGCCGGATATCCCTGCAGTGACTTGAATGCAGGCTCGTCTTGCATCTCCCAAGACGAAAGGATGTCTGAATCCCCTGTGGAGACCACAGAAAAAGATCTAGTTCCCCACCTCATCGCGAGCGGAGGCCTCACATCCTTTGAAAACTCCAGAGGTACACGGAGATCAGTGCCTCCAAAGGAGACGATGCCTGACTCCTCGTGAAACTTGATAGGAGTCCCAGGATTCCTGTGGCACGTGGAAAGGGACCCTTGGTCTCCCGCCTCAGCTGGAGAGGCGTTCCACTTGCCCTGCCAAGCCTCGAGGAGAATCCCGAGTTGTCCCTCGCAACTAGGCAGGAGTCCTGACGTCGCTGAACAAACACGTGGCTGGAAGGGCCATCCCCGTCATAACTCGAGAATATACCCCAGGTTCCCGCCGCAACTCGAGAAAAACCATGAGACTTCCCCCTCGCCGCGAGATGAGGCCCGATCCCCCTGCACTGCATGCAGAGCAATTCCGTGTTGCACATCACACATGAAAGGAGCCTTAATTTCCTTGATGGCACTCCAGAGAAACACCAAGAACACTGTTTCAAGGCTAGACGGATCCTGAGGTCACTGTAGCAACACGAAAGAGCTCCGTGGACCAAAAATCAACTCGAGATGAGAGGTTAGTCCCTGGCTTCGACTCCAGAGGAATACCACCTTACCACAAGCACCTCAAGAGGAGGCTTCTCTCAGCTCTAGGTATATGAGAGGGACCCTGATTTTGCGGCCTCAAGTGGAATGGACACCGCGATGCCCTGACTCGAAATAAGGCCGGATATCCCTGCAGTGACTTGAATGCAGGCTCGTCTTGCATCTCCCAAGACGAAAGGATGTCTGAATCCCCTGTGGAGACCACAGAAAAAGACCTAGTTCCCCACCTCATCGCGACCGGAGGCCTCACATCCTTTGAAAATTCCAGAGGTACGCAGAGATCAGTGCCTCCAAAGGAGACGATGCCTGACGCCTCGTGAAACTTGATAGGAGTCCCAGGATTCCTGTGGTACGTGGAAAGGGACCCTTGGTCTCCCGCCTCAGCTGGAGAGGCGTCCCAATTGCCCTGCCAAGCCTCGAGGAGAATCCCGAGTTGTCCCTCGCAACTAGGCAGGAGTCCTGCCGTCGCTGAACAAACACCTGGGTGGAGGGAACATCCCCATCTTAACTCGAGAATATACCCCAGGTTCCCACCGCAACTGGAGAAAAACCATGAGAATTTCCCCTCGCCGCGAGATGAGGCCCGATTCCCCTGCACTGCATGCAGAGCAATTCCGTGTTGCACATCACACATGAAAGGACCCTTGATTTCCTTGATGGCACTCCAGAGAAACCCCAAGAACACTGTTTCAAGGCTAGAGGGATCCTGAGGTCACTGTAGCAACACGAAAGAGCTCCATGGACCAAAAGTCAACTCGAGGTGAGAGGTTAGTCCCTGGCTTCGACTCCAGAGGTATGCCACCTTACCACAAGCACCTCAAGAGGAGGCTTCTCTCAGCTCAAGGTATGTGAGAAGGACCCTGATTTTGCGGCCTCAAGTAGAATGGACACCGCGATGCCCTGACTCGAAATAAGGCCGGATATCCCTGCTGGGACTTGAATGCAGGCTCGTCTTGCATCCCACAAGAAGAAAGGATGTCTGAATCCTCTGTGGAGACGACAAGGAAACCTACTTCCCCACCTCATCGCGACCGGAGGCCTCACATCCTTTGAAAACTCCAGAGGTACGCGGAGATCAGTGCCTCCAAAGAAGACGATGCCTGACTCCTCGTGAAACTTGATAGGAGTCCCAGGAGTACTGTGGCACGTGGAAAGGGACCCTTGGTCTCCGGCCTCAGCTGGAGAGGCATCCCAATTGCCCTGCCAAGCCTCGAGGGGATTCCCGTGTTGTCCCTCGCAACTAGGCAGGAGTCCTGACGTCGCTGAACAAACACGTGGGTGGAAGGGCCATCCCCGTCGTAACTCGAGAATATACCCCAGGTTCCCGCCGCAACTCGAGAAAAACCATGAGACTTCCCCCTCGCCGCGAGATGAGGCCCGATTCCCCTGCACTGCGGGCAGAGCAATTCCGTGTTGCACATCACACATGAAAGGAGCCTTGATTTCCTTGATGGCACTCCAGAGAAACCCCAAGAACACTGTTTCAAGGCTAGAGGGATCCTGACGTCACTGTAGCAACAAGAAAGAGCTCCGTGGACCAAAAATCAACTCGAGATGAGAGGTTAGACCCTGGCTTCGACTCCAGAGGCATACCACCTTACCACAAGCACCTCAAGAGGAGGCTTCTCTCAGCTCTAGGTATGTGAGAGGGACCCTGAGTTTGCGGCCTCAAGTGGAATGGACACCGCGATGCCCTGACTCGAAATAAGGCCGGATATCCCTGCAGTGACTTGAATGCAGGCTCGTCTTGCATCTCCCAAGACGAAAGGATGTCTGAATCCCCTGTGGAGACTACAGAGAAAGACCTACTTCCCCACCTCATGGCGACCTGAGGCCTCACATCCTTTGAAAACTCCAGAGGTACGCGGAGATCAGTGCTTCCAAAGGAGACGATGCCTGACTCCTCGTGAAACTTGATAGGAGTCCCAGGATTCCTGTGTCACGTGGAAAGGGACCCTTGGTCTCCCGCCTCAGATGGACAGGCGTCCCAATTGCCCTGCCAAGCCTCGAGGAGAATCCCGAGTTGTCCCTCGCAACTAGGCAGGAGTCCTGACGTCGCTGAACAAACACATGGCTGGAAGGGCCATCCCCGTCATAACCCGAGAATATACCCCAGGTTCCCGCCGCAACTCGAGAAAAACCATGAGACTTCCCCCTCGCCGCTAGATGAGGCTCGATTCCCCTGCACTGCATGCAGAGCAATTCCGTGTTGCACATCAAACATGAAAAGAGCCTTGATTTCCTTGATGGCACTCCAGAGAAACCCCAAGAAAACTGTTTCAAGGCTAGAGGGATCCTGAGGTCACTGTAGCAACACGAAAGAGGTCCGTGGACCAAAAATCAACTCGAGATGAGAGGTTAGTCCCTGGCTTCGACTCCAGAGGAATACCACCTTATCACAAGCACCTCAAGAGGAGGCTTCTCTCAGCTCTAGGTATGTGAGAGGGACCATGAGTTTGCGGCCTCAAGTGGAATGGACACCGCGATGGCCTGACTCGAAACAAGGCTGAATATCCCTGCAGTGACTTGAATGCAGGCTCGTCTTGCATCTCCCAAGACGAAAGGATGTCTGAATCCCCTGTGGAGACCACAGAGAAAGACCTACTTCCCCACCTCATGGCGACCTGAGGCCTCACATCCTTTGAAAACTCCAGAGGTACGCGGAGATCAGTGCCTCCAAAGGAGACGATGCCTGACTCCTCGTGGAACTTGATAGGAGTCCCAGGATTCCTGTGGCACGTGGAAAGGGACCCTTGGTCTCCGGCCTCAGCTGGAGAGGCGTCCCAATTGCCCTGCCAAGCCTCTAGGAGAATCTCGAGTTGTCCCTCGCAACTAGGCAGGAGTCCTGACTTCGCTGAACAAACAAGTGTGTGGAAGGGCCATCCCCGTCGTAACTCGAGAATATACCCGAGGTTCCCGCCGCAACTCGAGAATAACCATGAGACTTCCCCCTCGCCGCGAGATGACGTCCGATTCCCCTGCACTGCGTGCAGAGCAATTCCGTGTGGGACATCACACATGAAAGGAGCCTTGATTTCCTTGATGGCACTCCAGAGAAACCCCAAGAACACTGTTTCAAGGCTAGAGGGATCCTGAGGTCACTGTAGCAGCACGAAAGAGCTCCGTGGACCAACAATCAACTCGAGATGAGAGGTTAGTCCCTGGCTTCGACTTCAGAGGAATACCACCTTACCACAAGCACCTCAAGAGGAGGCTTCTCTCAGCTCTAGGTATGTAAGAGGGACCCTGAATTTGCAGCCTCAAGTGGAATGGACACCGCGATGCCCTGACTCGAAATAAGGCCGGATATCCCTGCAGTGACTTGAATGCAGGCTCGTCTTGCATCTCCCAAGACGAAAGGATGTCTGAATCCCCTGTGGAGACCAGAGAAAAAGACCTAGTTCCCCACCTCATCGCGACCGGAGGCCTCACATACTTTGAAAACTCCAGAGGTACGCAGAGATCAGTGCCTCCAAAGGAGACGATGCCTGACTCCTCGTGAAACTTGATAGGAGTCCCAGGATTCCTGTGGCACGTGGAAAGGGACCCTTGGTCTCCCGCCTCAGCTGGAGAGGCGTCCCAATTGCCCTGCCAAGCCTCGAGGAGAATCCCGAGTTGTCCCTCGCAACTAGGCAGGAGTCCTGACGTCGCTGAACAAACACGTGGCTGGAAGGGCCATCCCCGCCATAACTCGAGAATATACTCCAGGTTCCCGCCGGAACTCGAGAAAAACCATGAGACTTCCTCCTCGCCGCGAGATGAGGTCCGATTCCCCTGCACTGCGTGCAGAGCAATTCCGTTTTGCACATCACACATGAAAGGAGCCTTGATTTCCTTGATGGCACTCCAGAGAAACCCCAAGAACACTGTTTCAAGGCTAGAGGGATCCTGAGGTCACTGTAGCAGCACGAAAGAGCTCCGTGGACCAACAATCAACTCGAGATGAGAGGTTAGTCCCTGGCTTCGACTCCAGAGGAATACCACCTTACCACAAGCACCTCAAGAGGAGGCTTCTCTCAGCTCTAGGTATGTGAGAGGGACCCTGAGTTTGCGGCCTCAAGTGGAATGGACACCGCGATGCCCTGACTCGAAATAAGGCCGGATATCCCTGCAGTGACTTGAATGCAGGCTCGTCTTGCATCTCCGAAGACGAAAGGATGTCTGAATCCCCTGTGGAGACCACAGAGAAAGACCTACTTCCCCACCTCATGGCGACCTGAGGCCTCACATACTTTGAAAACTCCAGAGGTACGCGGAGATCAGTGCCTCCAAAGGAGACGATGCCTGACTCCTCGTGAAACTTGATAGGAGTCCCAGGATTCCTGTGGCACGTGGAAAGGGACCCTTGGTCTCCCGCCTCAGCTGGACAGGCGTCCCAATTGCCCTGCCAAGCCTCGAGGAGAATCCCGAGTTGTCCCTCGCAACTAGGCAGGAGTCCTGACGTCGCTGAACAAACACGTGGCTGGAAGGGCCATCCCCGTCATAACCCGAGAATATACCCCAGGTTCCCGCCGCAACACGAGAAAAATCATGAGACTTCCCCCTCGCCGCTAGATGAGGCTCGATTCCCCTGCACTGCATGCAGAGCAATTCCGTGTTGCACATCACACATGAAAGGAGCCTTGATTTCCTTGATGGCACTCCAGAGAAACCCCAAGAAAACTGTATCAAGGCTACAGGGATCCTGAGGTAACTGTAGCAACACGAAAGAGGTCCGTGGACCAAAAATCAACTCGAGATGAGATGTTAGTCCCTGGCTTCGACTCCAGAGGAATACCACCTTATCACAAGCACCTCAAGAGGAGGCTTCTCTCAGCTCTAGGTATGTGAAAGGGACCATGAGTTTGCGGCCTCAAGTGGAATGGACACCGCGATGCCCTGACTCGAAATAAGGCCGGATATCCCTGCAGTGACTTGAATGCAGGCTAGTCTTGCATCTCCCAAGACGAAAGGATGTCTGAATCCCCTGTGGAGACCACAGAGAAAGACCTACTTCCCCACCTCATGGCGACCGGAGGCCTCATATCCTTTGAAAACTCCAGAGGTACGCGGAGATCAGTGCCTCCAAAGGAGACGATGCCTGACTCCTCGTGGAACTTGATAGGAGTCCCAGGATTCCTGTGGCACGTGGAAAGGGACCCTTGGTCTCCGGCCTCAGCTGGAGAGGCGTCCCAATTGCCCTGCCAAGCCTCGAGGAGAATCCCGAGTTGTCCCTCGCAACTAGGCAGGAGTCCTGACTTCGCTGAACAAACAAGTGGGTGGAAGGGCCATCCCCGTCGTAACTCGAGAATATACCCGAGGTTCCCGCCGCAACTCGAGAATAACCATGAGACTTCCCCCTCGCCGCGAGATGAGGTCCGATTCCCCTGCACTGCGTGCAGAGCAATTCCGTTTTGCACATCACACATGAAAGGAGCCTTGATTTCCTTGATGGCACTCCAGAGAAACCCCAAGAACACTGTTTCAAGGCTAGAGGGATCCTGAGGTCACTGTAGCAGCAAGAAAGAGCTCCGTGGACCAACAATCAACTCGAGATGAGAGGTTAGTCCCTGGCTTCGACTTCAGAGGAATACCACCTTACCACAAGCACCTCAAGAGGAGGCTTCTCTCAGCTGTAGGTATGTAAGAGGGACCCTGAGTTTGCAGCCTCAAGTGGAATGGACACCGCGATGCCCTTACTCGAAATAAGGCCGGATATCCCTGCAGTGACTTGAATGCAGGCTCGTCTTGCATCTCCCAAGACGAAAGGATGTCTGAATCCCCTGTGGAGACCACAGAAAAAGACCTAGTTCCCCACCTCATCGCGACCGGAGGCCTCACATCCTTTGAAAACTCCAGAGGTACGCAGAGATCAGTGCCTCCAAAGGAGACGATTCCTGACTCCTCGTGAAACTTGATAGGAGTCCCAGGATTCCTGTGGCACGTGGAAAGGGACCCTTGATCTCCCGCCTCAGCTGGAGAGGCGTCCCAATTGCCCTGCCAAGCCTCGAGGAGAATCCCAAATTGTCCCTCGCAACTAGGCAGGAGTTCTGACGTCGCTGAACAAACACGTGGGTGGAAGGGCCATCCCCGTCGTAACTCGAGAATATACCCCAGGTTCCCGCCGCAACTCAAGAAAAACAATGAGACTTCCCCCTTGCCCCGAGATGAGGTCCGATTCCCCTGCACTGCGTGCAGAGCAATTCCGTGTTGCACATCACACATGAATGGAGCCTTGATTTCCTTAATGGCACTCCAGAGAAACCCCAAGAACACTGTTTCAAGGCTAGAGGGATCGTGAGGTCACTGTAGCAACACGAAAGAGCTCCGTGGACCAAAAATCAACTCGAGATGAGAGGTTAGTCCCTGGCTTCGACTCCAGAGGAATACCACCTTACTACAAGCACCTCAAGAGGAGGCTTCTCTCAGCTCTAGGTATGTGAGAGGGACCCTGAGTTTGCGGCCTCAAGTGGAATGGACACCGCGATGCCCTAACTCGAAATAAGGCCGGATATCCCTGCAGTGACTTGAATGTAGGCTCGTCTTGCATCTCCCAAGACGAAAGGATGTCTGAATCCCCTGTGGAGACCACAGAAAAAGACCTAGTTCCCCACCTCATGGCGACCGGAGGCCTCACATCCTTTGAAAACTCCAGAGGTACGCGGAGATCAGTGCCTCCAAAGGAGACGATGCCTGACTCCTCGTTAAACTTGATAGGAGTCCCAGGATTCCTGTGGCACATGGAAAGGGACACTTGGTCTCCCGCCTCAGCTGGAGAGGCGTCCCAATTGCCCTGCCAAGCCTCGAGGAGAATCCCGAGTTGTCCCTCGCAACTAGGCAGGAGTCCTGCCGTCGCTGAACAAACACGTGTGTGGAAGGGCCATCCCCGTCATAACTCGAGAATATACCCCAGGTCCCGCCGCAACTCGAGAAAAACCATGAGACTTCCCCCTCGCCGCGAGATGAGGCCCGATTCCCCTGCACTGCGTGCAGAGCAATTCCGTGTTGCACATCACACATGAAAGGAGCCTTAATTTCCTTGATGGCACTCCAGAGAAACACCAAGAACACTGTTTCAAGGCTAGACTGATCCTGAAGTCAATGTAGCAGCACGAAAGAGCTCCGTGGACCAACAATCAACTCGAGATGAGAGGTTAGTCCCTGGCTTCGACTCCAGAGGAATACCACCTTACCACAAGCACCTCAAGAGAAGGCTTCTCTCAGCTCTAGGTATGTGAGAGGGACCCTGAGTATGCGGCCTCAAGTGGAATGGACACCGCGATGCCCTGACTCGAAATAAGGCCGGATATCCCTGCAGTGACTTGAATGCAGGCTCGTCTTGCATCTCCCAAGACGAAAGGATGTCTGAATCCCCTGTGGAGACCACAGAAAAAGACCTAGTTCCCCACCTCATCGCGACCGGAGGCCTCACATCCTTTGAAAACTCCAGAGGTACGCAGAGATCAGTGCCTCCAAAGGAGACGATGCGTGACTCCTCGTGAAACTTGATAGGAGTCCCAGGATTCCTGTGGCACGTGGAAAGGGACCCTTGGTCTCCCGCCTCAGCTGGAGAGGCGTCCCCATTGCCCTGCCAAGCCTCGAGGAGAATCGCGAGTTGTCCCTCGCAACTAGGCAGGAGTCCTGACGTCGCTGAAGAAACACGTGTGTGGAAGGGCCATCCCCGTCGTAACTCGAGAATATACCCCAGGTTCCCGCCGCAACTCGAGAAAAACAATGAGACTTCCCCCTCGCCCCGAGATGAGGCCCGATTCCCCTGCACTGCGTGCAGAGCAATTCCGTGTTGCACATCACACATGAATGGAGCCTTGATTTCCTTGATAGCACTCCAGAGAAACCCCAAGAACACTGTTTCAAGGCTAGAGGGATCCTGACGTCACTGTAGCCACAAGAAAGTGCTCCGTGGCCCAGAAATCAACTCGAGATGAGACGTTAGTCCCTGGCTTCGACTCCAGAGGAATACCACCTTACCACAAGCACCTCAAGAGGAGGCTTCTCTCAGCTCTAGGTATGTGAGATGGACCCTGAGTTTGCGGCCTCAAGTGGAATGGACACCGCGATGCCCTGACTCGAAATAAGGCCGGATATCCCTGCAGTGACTTGAATGCAGGCTCGTCTTGCATCTCCCAAGATGAAAGGATGTCTGAATCCCCTGTGGAGACCTCAGAGAAAGATCTAGTTCCCCACCTCATCGCGACCGGAGGCCTCACATCCTTTGAAAACTCCAGAGGTACGCGGAGATCAGTGCCTCCAAAGGAGACGATGCCTGACTCCTCGTGAAACTTGATTGGAGTCCCTGGATTCCTGTGGCACATGGAAAGGGACCCTTGGTCTCCCGCCTCAGCTGGAGAGGCATCCCAATTGCCCTGCCAAGCCTCGAGGAGAATCCCGAGTTGTCACTCGCAACTAGGCAGAAGTCCTGACGTCGCTGAACAAACACGTGGCTGGAAGGGCCATCCCCGTCATAACTCGAGAATATACCCCAGGTTCCCGCCGCAACTCGAGAAAAACCATGAGACTTTCCCCTCGCCGCGAGATGAGGTCCGATTCCCCTGCACTGCGTGCAGAGCAATTCCGTATTGCACATCACACATGAAAGGAGCCTTGATTTCCTTGATGGCACTCCAGAGAAACCCCAAGAACACTGTTTCAAGGCTAGAGGGATCCTGAGGTCACTGTAGCAGCACGAAAGAGCTCCGTGGACCAACAATCAACTCGAGATGAGAGGTTAGTCCCTGGCTTCGACTCCAGAGGAATACCACCTTACCACAAGCACCTCAAGAGGAGGCTTCTCTCAGCTCTAGGTATGTGAGAGGGACCCTGAGTTTGCGGCCTCAAGTGGAATGGACACCGCGATGCCCTGCCTCGAAATAAGGCCGGATATCCCTGCAATGACTTGAATGCAGGCTCGTCTTGCATCTCCCAAGACGAAAGGATGTCTGAATCCCCTGTGGAGACCACAGAGAAAGACCTACTTCTCCACCTCATGGCGACCGGAGGCCTCACATCCTTTGAAAACTCCAGAGGTACGCGGAGATCAGTGCCTCCAAAGGAGACGATGCCTGACTCCTCGTGAAACTTCATAGGAGTCCCTGGATTCCTGTGGCACGTGGAAAGGGAACCTTGGTCTCCGGCCTCAGCTGGAGAGGCGTCCCAATTGCCCTGCCAAGCCTCGAGGAGAATCTCGAGTTGTCCCTCGCAACTAGGCAGGTGTCCTGACTTCGCTGAACAAACAAGTGGGTGAAAGGGCCATCCCCGTCGCAACTCGAGAATATACCCCAGGTTCCCGCCGCAACTCGAGAAAAACCATGAGATTTCCCCCTCGCCGCGAGATGAGGCCCGATTCCCCTGCACTGCGTGCAGAGCAATTCCGTGTTGCACATCACACATGAAAGGAGCCTTGATTTCCTTGATGGCACTCCAGAGAAACCCCAAGAACACTGTTTCAAGGCTAGAGGGATCCTGAGGTCGCTGTAGCAACACGAAAGAGCTCCGTGGACCAAAAATCAACTCGAGATGAGAGGTTAGTCCCTGGCTTCGAATCCAGAGGAATACCACCTTACCACAAGCACCTCAAGAGGAGGCTTCTCTCAGCTCTAGGTATGTGAGAGGGACCCTGAGTTTGCGGCCTCACGTAGAAAGGACACCGCGATGCCCTGACTCGAAATAAGGCCGGATATCCCTGCAGTGACTTGAATGCAGGCTCGTCTTGCATCTCCCAAGACCAAAGGATGTCTGAATCCCCTGTGGAGAACACAGAGAAAGACCTAGTCCCCACCTCATCGCGACCGGAGGCCTCACATCCTTTGAAAACTTCAGAGGTACGCGGAGATCAGTGCCTCCAAAGGAGACGATGCCTGACTCCTCGTGAAACTTGATAGGAGTCCCAGGATTCCTGTGGCACGTGGAAAGGGACCCTTGGTCTCCCGCCTCAGCTGGAGAGGCGTCCCAATTGCCCTGCCAAGCCTCGAGGAGAATTCCGAGTTGTCCCTCGCAACTAGGCAGGAGTCCTGACGTCACTGAACAAACACGTGTGTGGAAGGGCCATCCCCGTCGTAACTCGAGAATATACCCCAGGTTCCCGCCGCAACTCGAGAAAAACAATGATACTTCCCCCTTGCCCCGAGATGAGGCCCGATTCCCCTGCACTGCGTGCAGAGCAATTCTGTGTTGCACATCACACATGAATGGAGCCTTAATTTCCATGATAGCACTCCAGAGAAACCCCAAGAACACTGTTTCAAGGCTAGAGGGATCCTGACGTCACTGTAGCCACACGAAAGAGCTCCGTGGCCCAGAAATCAACTCGAGATGAGAGGTTAGTCCCTGGCTTCGACTCCAGAGGAATACCACCTTAACACAAGCACCTCAAGAGGAGGCTTCTCTCAGCTCTAGCTATGTGAGAGGGACCCTGAGTTTGCGGCCTCAAGTGGAATGGACACCGCGATGCCCTGACTCGAAATAAGGCCGGATATCCCTGCAGTGACTTGAATGCAGGCTCGTCTTGCATCTCCCAAGATGAAAGGATGTCTGAATCCCCTGTGGAGACCTCAGAGAAAGATCTAGTTCCCCACCTCATCGCGACCGGAGGCCTCACATCCTTTGAAAACTCCAGAGGAACGCGGAGATCAGTGCCTCCAAAGGAGACGATGCCTGACTCCTCGTGAAACTTGATAGGAGTCCCAGGATTCCTGTGGCACATGCAAAGGGACCCTTGGTCTCCCGCCTCAGCTGGAGAGGCATCCCAATTGCCCTGCCAAGCCTCGAGGAGAATCCCGAGTTGTCCCTCGCAACTAGGCAGGAGTTCTGACGTCGCTGAACAAACACGTGGCTGGAAGGGCCATCCCCGTCATAACCCGAGAATATACCCCAGGTTCCCGCCGCAACTCGAGAAAAACCATGAGACTTGCCCCTCGCCGCGAGATGAGGCCCGATTCCCCTGCACTGCGTGCAGAGCAATTCCGTGTTGCACATCACACATGAAAGGAGCCTTAATTTCCTTCATGGCACTCCAGAGAAACACCAAGAACACTGTTTCAATGCTAGACTGATCCTGAGGTCACTGTAGCAACACGAAAGAGCTCCGTGGACCAAAAATCAACTCGAGATGAGAGGTTAGTCCCTGGCTTCGACTCCAGAGGAATACCACCTTACCACAAGCACCTCAAGAGGAGGCTTCTCTCAGCTCTAGGTATGTGAGAGGGACCCTGAGTTTGCGGCCTCAAGTGGAATGGACACCGCGATGCCCTGACTCGAAATAAGGCCGGATATCCCTGCAGTGACTTGAATGCAGGCTCGTCTTGCATCTCCCAAGACGAAAGGATGTCTGAATCCCCTGTGGAGACCACAGAGAAAGACCTAGTTCCCCACCTCATCGCGACCGGAGGCCTCACATCCTTTGAAAACTCCAGAGGTACGCAGAGATCAGTGCCTCCAAAGGAGACGATGCCTGACGCCTCGTGAAACTTGATAGGAGTCCCAGGATTCCTGTGGCACGTGGAAAGGGACCCTTGGTCTCCGGCCTCAGCTGGAGAGGCGTCCCAATTGCCCTGCCAAGCCTCGAGGAGAATCCCGAGTTGTCCCTCGCAACTAGGCAGGAGTCCTGCCGTCGCTGAACAAACACGTGGGTGGAGGGACCATCCCCGTCTTAACTCGAGAATATATCCCAGGTTCCCACCGCAACTGGAGAAAAACCATGAGAATTTCCCCTCGCCGCGTGATGAGGCCCGATTCTCCTGCACTGCGTGCAGAGCAATTCCGTGTTGCACATCACACATGAAAGGAGCCTTGATTTCCTTGATGGCACTCCAGAGAAACCCCAAGAACACTGTTTCAAGGCTAGAGGGATCCTGAGGTCACTGTAGCAACACGAAAGAGCTCCATGGACCAAAAGTCAACTCGAGATGAGAGGTTAGTCCCTGGCTTCGACTCCAGAGGAATGCCATCTTACCACAAGCACCTCAAGAGGAGGCTTCTCTCAGCTCTAGGTATGTGAGAGGGACCCTGATTTTGCGGCCTCAAGTAGAATGGACACCGCGATGCCCTGACTCGAAAAAAGGCCGGATATCACTGCAGTGACTTGAATGCAGGCTCGTCTTGCATCTCCCAAGACGAAAGGATGTCTGAATCCCCTGTGGAGAACACAGAGAAAGACCTAGTCCACACCTCATCGCGACCGGAGGCCTCACATCCTTTGAAAACTTCAGAGGTACGCAGAGATCAGTGCCTCCAAAGGAGACGATGCCTGACTCCTCGTGAAACTTGATAGGAGTCCCAGGATTCCTGTGGCACGTGGAAAGGGACCCTTGGTCTCCCGCCTCAGCTGGAGAGGCGTCCCAATTGCCCTGGCAAGCCTCGAGGAGAATCCCGAGTTCTCCCTCGCAACTAGGCAGGAGTCCTGACGTCGCTGAACAAACACGTGGCTGGAAGGGCCATCCCCGTCATAACTCGAGAATATTCCCCAGGTTCCCGCCGCAACTCGAGAAAAACCATGAGACTTCCCCCTCGCCGCGAGATGAGGTCCGATTCCCCTGCACTGCGTGCAGAGCAATTCCGTATTGCACATCACACATGAAAGGAGCCTTCATTTCCTTGATGGCACTCCAGAGAAACCCCAAGAACACTGTTTCAAGGCTAGAGGGATCCTGACGTCACTGTAGCAGCATGAAAGAGCTCCGTGGACCAACAATCAACTCGAGATGAGAGGTTAGTCCCTGGCTTCGACTCCAGAGGAATACCACCTTACCACAAGCACCTCAAGAGGAGGCTTCTCTCAGCTCTAGGTATGTGAGAGGGACCCTGAGGTTGCGGCCTCAAGTGAAATGGACACCGCGATGCCCTGACTCGAAATAAGGCCGGATATCCCTGCAGTGACTTGAATGCAGGCTCGTCTTGCATCTCCCAAGACGAAAGGATGTCTGAATCCCCTGTGGAGACCACAGATAAAGACCTAGTTCCCCACCTCATCGCGACCGGAGGCCTCACATCCTTTGAAAACTCCAGAGGTACGCGGAGATCAGTGCCTCCAAAGGAGACGATGCCTGACTCCTCGTGAAACTTGATAGGAGTCCCAGGATTCCTGTGGCACATGGAAAAGGACCCTTGGTCTCTCGCCTCAGCTGGAGAGGCGTCCCAATTGCCCTGCCAAGCCTCGAGGAGAATCCCGAGTTGTCCCTCGCAACTAGGCAGGAGTCCTGCCGTTGCTGAACAAACACGTGTGTGGAAGGGCCATCCCCGTCGTAACTCGAGAATATACCCCAGGTTCCCGCCGCAACTCGAGAAAAACCATGAGACTTCCCCCTCGCCGCGAGATGAGGCCCGATTCCCCTGCACTGCGTGCAGAGCAATTCCGTGTTGCACATCACTCATGAATGGAGCCTTGATTTCCATGATAGTACTCCAGAGAAACCCCAAGAACACTGTTTCAAGGCTAGAGGGATCCTGACGTCACTGTAGCCACACGAAAGAGCTCCGTGGCCCAGAAATCAACTCGAGATGAGAAGTTAGTCCCTGGCTTCGACTCCAGAGGAATACCACCTTAACACAAGCACCTCAAGAGGAGGCTTCTCTCAGCTCTAGGTATGTGAGAGGGACCCTGAGTTTGCGGCCTCAAGTGGAATGGACACCGCGATGCCCTGACTCGAAATAAGGCCGGATATCCCTGCAGTGACTTGAATGCAGGCTCGACTTGCATCTCCCAAGACGAAAGGATGTCTGAATCCCCTGTGGAGACCACAGATAAAGACCTAGTTCCCCACCTCATCGCGACCGGAGGCCTCACATCCTTTGAAAACTTCAGAGGTACGCGGAGATCAGTGCCTCCAAAGGAGACGATGCCTGACTCCTCGTGAAACTTGATAGGAGTGGCAGGATTCCTGTGGCACGTGGAAAGGGACCCTTGGTCTCCCGCCTCAGCTGCAGAGGCGTCCCAATTGCCCTGCCAAGCCTCGAGAAGAATCCCGAGTTGTCCCTCGCAACTAGGCAGGAGTCCTGACGTCGCTGAACAAACACGTGGCTGGAAGGGCCATCCCCGTCATAACTCGAGAATATACCCCAGGTTCCCGCCGCAACTCGAGAAAAACTATGAGACTTCCCCCTCGCCGCGAATGAGGCCCGATTCCCCTGCACTGCGTGCAGATCAATTCCGTGTTGCACATCACACATGAAAGGAGCCTTGATTTCCTTCATAGCACTCCAGAGAAACCCCAAGAACACTGTTTCAAGGGTAGAGGGATCCTGAGGTCACTGTAGCAACACGAAAGAGCTCCGTGGACCAAAAATCAACTCGAGATGAGAGGTTAGTCCCTGGCTTCGACTCCAGAGGAATACCACCTTACCACAAGCACCTCAAGAGGAGGCTTCTCTCAGCTCTAGGTATGTGAGAGGGACCCTCAGTTTGCGGCCTCACGTAGAATGGACACCGCGATGCCCTGACTCGAAATAAGGCCGGATATCCCTGCAGTGACTTGAATGCAGGCTCGTCTTGCATCTCCGAAGACGAAAGGATGTCTGAATCCCCTGTGGAGACCACAGAGAAAGACCTAGTTCCCCACATCATCGCGACCGGAGGCCTCACATCCTTTGAAAACTCAAGAGTTACGCGGAGATCAGTGCCTCCAAAGAAGACGATGCCTGACTCCTCGTGAAACTTGATAGGATTCCCAGGATTCCTGTGGCACGTGGAAAGGGACCCTTGGTCTCCCGCCTCATCCGGAGAGGCGTCCCAATTGCCCTGCCAAGCCTCGAGGAGAATCCCGAGTTGTCCCTCGCAACTAGGCAGGAGTCCTGACGACGCTGAACAAACACGTGGGTGGAGGGACCATCCCCGTCTTAACTCGAAAATATACCCCAGGTTCCCGCCGCAAGTCGAGAAAAACCATGAGACTTCCCCCTCGCCGCGAGATGAGGCCCGATTCCCTTGCACTGCGTGCAGAACAATTCCGTGTTGCACATCACACATGAAAGGAGCCTTGATTTCCTTGGTGGCACTCCGGAGAAACCCCAAGAACACTGTTTCAAGGCTAGAGGGATCCTGAGGTCACTGTAGCAACACGAAAGAGCTCCGTGGACCAAAAATCAACTCGAGATGAGAGGTTAGTCCCTGGCTTCGACTCCAGAGGAATACCACCTTACCACAAGCACCTCAAGTGGAGGCTTCTCTCAGCTCTAGGTATGTGAGAGGGACCCTGATTTTGGGGCCTCAATTGGAATGGACACTGCGATGCCCTGACTCGAATTAAGGCCGGATATCCCTGCAGTGACTTGAATGCAGGCACGTCTTGCATCTCCCAAGACGAAAGGGTGTCTGAATCCCCTGTGGAGACCACAGAGAAAGACCTAGTTCCCCACCTCATCGCGACCGGAGGCCTCACATCCTTTGAAAACTCCAGAGGTACGCGGAGATCAGTGCCTCCAAAGGAGACGATGCGTGACTCCTCATGAAACTTGATAGGAGTCCCAGGATTCCTGTGGCACGTGGAAAGGGACCCTTGGTCTCCCGCCTCAGCTGGAGAGGCGTCCCAATTGCCCTGCCAAGCCTCGAGGAGAATCCCGAGTTGTCCCTCGCAACTAGGCAGGAGTCCTGACGTCGCTGAACAAACACGTGTGTGGAAGGGCCATCCCTGTCGTAACTCGAGAATATACCCCAGGTTCCCGCCGCAACTCGAGAAAAACAATGAGACTTCCCCCTCGCCGCGAGATGAGGCCCGATTCCCCTGCACTGCGTGCAGAGCAATTCAGTGATGCACATCACACATGAAAGGAGCCTTGATTTCCTTGATGGCACTCCAGAGAAACCCCAAGAACACTGTTTCCAGGCTAGAGGGATCCTGAGGTCATTGTAGCAACACGAAAGAGCTCCATGGACGAAAAATCAACTCGAGATGAGGGGTTAGTCCCTGGCTTCAACTCCAGAGGAATACCACCTTACCACAAGCACCTCAAGAGGAGGCTTCTCTCAGCTCTAGGTATGTTAGAGGGACCCTGAGTTTGCAGCCTCAAGTGGAATGGACACCGCGATGAACTGACGTGAAATAAGGCCGGATATCCCTGCAGTGACTTGAATGCAGGCTCGTCTTGCACCTCCCAAGACGAAAGGATGTCTGAATCCCCTGTGGAGACCACAGAGAAAGACCTAGTTCCCCACCTCATCGTGACCTGAGGCCTCACATCCTTTGAAAACTCCAGAGGTATGCGGAGACCAGTGCCTCCAAAGGAGACGATGCCTGACTAATCCTGAAACTTGATAGAAGTCCCAGGATTACTGTGGCACGTGGAAAGGGACCCTTGGTCTCCCGCCTCAGCTGGAGAGGCGTCCCAATTGCCCTGCCAAGCCTCGAGGAGAATCCCGAGTTGTCCCTCGCAACTAGGCAGGAGTCCTGACGTCGCTGAACAAACACGTGGCTGGAAGGGCCATCCCCGTCATAACTCGAGAATATACCGCAGGGTCCCGCCTCAACTCGAGCAAAACCATGAGACTTCCCCCTCGCCGCGAGATGAGGCTCGATTCTCCGGCACTGCATGCAGAGCAATTCCGTGTTTCACATCACACATGAAAGGAGCCTTGATTTCCTTGATGGCACTCCAGAGAAACCCCAAGAACACTGTTTCAAGGCTAGAGGGATCCTGAGGTTACTGTAGCAACATGAAAGAGGTCCGTGGACCAAAAATCAACTCGAGATGAGAGGTTAGTCCCTGGCTTCGACTCCAGAGGAATTCCACCTTACCACAAGCACCTCAAGAGGAGGCTTCTCTCAGCTCTAGGTATGTGAGAGGGACCCTGAGTTTGCGGCCTCAAGTGGAATGGACACCGCGATGCCCTGACTCGAAATAAGGCCGGATATCCCTGCAGTGACTTGAATGCAGGCTCGTCTTGCATCTCCCAAGACGAAAGGATGTCTGAATCCCCTGTGGAGACCACAGAGAAAGACCTAGTTCCCCACCTCATCGCGACCGGAGGCCTCACATCCTTTGAAAACTCCAGAGGTACGCGGAGAGCAGTGCCTCCAAAGGAGACGATGCCTGACTCCTCGTGAAACTTGATAGGAGTCCCAGGATGCCTGTGGCACGTGGAAAGGGACCCTTGGTCTCCCGCCTCAGCTGGAGAGGCGTCCCAATTGCCCTGCCAAGCCTCGAGGAGAATCCCGAGTTGTCCCTCGCAACTAGGCAGGAGTCCTGACGTCGCTGACCAAACATGTGCGTGGAAGGGCCATCCCCATCGTAATTCGAGAATATACCCCAGGTTCCCACCGCAACTCGAGAAAAACCATGAGACTTCCCCCTCGCCCCGAGATGAGGTCCGATTCCGCTGCACTGCGTGCAGAGCAATTCCGTGTTGCACATCACACATGAAAGGAGTCTTAATTTCCTTGATGGCACTCCAGAGAAACCCAAAGAACACTGTTTAAAGGCTAGCGGGATCCTGAGGTCACTGTAGCAACACGAAAGAGCTCCGTGGACCAAGAAACAACTTGAGATGAGAGGTTAGTCCCTGGATTCGACTCCAGAGGAATACCACCTTACCAAAGGCACCTCAAGAGGAGGCTTCTCTCAGCTCTAGGTATGTGAGAGGGACCCTGATTTTGCGGCCTCAAGTGGAATGGACACTGCGATACCCTGACGCAAAATAAGGCCGGATATCCCTGCAATGACTTGAATGCAGGCTCGTCTTGCATCTCCCAAGATGAACGAATGTCTGAATCCCCTGTGGAGACCACAGAGAAAGACCTAGTTTCCCACCTCATGGCGACCGGAGGCCTCACATCCTTTGAAAACTCCAGAGGTACGCGGAGATCAGTGCCTCCAAAGGTGACGATGCCTGACTCCTCGTGAAACTTGATAGGAGTCCCAGGATTCCTGTGGCACATCTAAAGGGACCCTTGGTCTCCCGCCTCAGCTGGAGAGGCGTCCCAATTGCCCTGCCAAGCCTCGAGGAGAATCGCGAGTTGTCCCTCGCAACTAGGCAGGAGTCCTGACGTCGCTGAAGAAACACGTGAATGGAAAGGCCATCCCCGTCGTAACTCGAGAATATACCCCAGGTTCCCGCCGCAACTCGAGAAAAACCATGAGACTTCCCCCTCGCCGCGAGATGAGGCCCGATTCCCCTGCACTGCGTGCAGAGCAATTCCGTGTTGCACATCACATATGACAGGAGCCTTGATTTCCTTGATGGCACTCCAGAGAAACCCCAAGAACACTGTTTCAAGGCTAGAGGGATCCTGAGGTCACTGTAGCAACACGAAAGAGCTCCGTGGAACAAGAATCAACTCGAGATGAGAGGTTAGTCCCTAACTTCGACTCCAGAGGAATACCACCTTACCACAAGCACCTCAAGAGGAGGCTTCTCTCAGCTCTAGGTATGTGAGAGGGACCCTGAGTTTGCGGCCTCAAGTGGAATGGACACCGCGATGCCCTGACTCGAAATAAGGCCGGATATCCCTGCAGTGACTTGAATGCAGGCTCGTCTTGCATCTCCCAAGATGAAAGGATGTCTGAATCCCCTGTGGAGACCTCAGAGAAAGATCTAGTTCCCCACCTCATCGCGACCGGAGGCCTCACATCCTTTGAAAACTCCAGAGGTACGCGGAGATCAGTGCCTCCAAAGGAGACGATGCCTGACTCCTCGTGAAACTTGATAGGAGTCCCAGGATTCCTGTGGCACATGCAAAGGCACCCTTGGTCTCCCGCCTCAGCTGGAGAGGCATCCCAATTGCCCTGCCAAGCCTCGAGGAGAATCCCGAGTTGTCCCTCGCAACTAGGGAGGCGTTCTGACGTCGCTGAACAAACACGTGGCTGGAAGGGCCATCCCCGTCATAACCCGAGAATATACCCCAGGTTCCCGCCGCAACTCGAGAAAAACCATGAGACTTGCCCCTCGCCGCGAGATGAGGCCCGATTCCCCTGCACTGCGTGCAGAGCAATTCCGTGTTGCACATCACACATGAAAGGAGCCTTAATTTCCTTGATGGCACTCCAGAGAAACACCAAGAACACTGTTTCAATGCTAGACTGATCCTGAGGTCACTGTAGCAACACGAAAGAGCTCCGTGGACCAAAAATCAACTCGAGATGAGAGGTTAGTCCCTGGCTTCGACTCCAGAGGAATACCACCTTACCACAAGCACCTCAAGAGGAGGCTTCTCTCAGCTCTAGGTATGTGAGAGGGACCCTGAGTTTGCGGCCTCAAGTGGAATGGACACCGCGATGCCCTGACTCGAAATAAGGCCGGATATCCCTGCAGTGACTTGAATGCAGGCTCGTCTTGCATCTCCCAAGACGAAAGGATGTCTGAATCCCCTGTGGAGACCACAGAGAAAGACCTAGTTCCCCACCTCATCGCGACCGGAGGCCTCACATCCTTTGAAAACTCCAGAGGTACGCAGAGATCAGTGCCTCCAAAGGAGACGATGCCTGACGCCTCGTGAAACTTGATAGGAGTCCCAGGATTCCTGTGGCACGTGGAAAGGGACCCTTGGTCTCCGGCCTCAGCTGGAGAGGCGTCCCAATTGCCCTGCCAAGCCTCGAGGAGAATCCCGAGTTGTCCCTCGCAACTAGGCAGGAGTCCTGCCGTCGCTGAACAAACACGTGGGTGGAGGGACCATCCCCGTCTTAACTCGAGAATATATCCCAGGTTCCCACCGCAACTGGAGAAAAACCATGAGAATTTCCCCTCGCCGCGTGATGAGGCCCGATTCTCCTGCACTGCGTGCAGAGCAATTCCGTGTTGCACATCACACATGAAAGGAGCCTTGATTTCCTTGATGGCACTCCAGAGAAACCCCAAGAACACTGTTTCAAGGCTAGAGGGATCCTGAGGTCACTGTAGCAACACGAAAGAGCTCCATGGACCAAAAGTCAACTCGAGATGAGAGGTTAGTCCCTGGCTTCGACTCCAGAGGAATGCCATCTTACCACAAGCACCTCAAGAGGAGGCTTCTCTCAGCTCTAGGTATGTGAGAGGGACCCTGATTTTGCGGCCTCAAGTAGAATGGACACCGCGATGCCCTGACTCGAAATAAGGCCGGATATCACTGCAGTGACTTGAATGCAGGCTCGTCTTGCATCTCCCAAGACGAAAGGATGTCTGAATCCCCTGTGGAGAACACAGAGAAAGACCTAGTCCACACCTCATCGCGACCGGAGGCCTCACATCCTTTGAAAACTTCAGAGGTACGCGGAGATCAGTGCCTCCAAAGGAGACGATGCCTGACTCCTCGTGAAACTTGATAGGAGTCCCAGGATTCCTGTGGCACGTGGAAAGGGACCCTTGGTCTCCCGCCTCAGCTGGAGAGGCGTCCCAATTGCCCTGCCAAGCCTGGAGGAGAATCCCGAGTTGTCCCTCGCAACTAGGCAGGAGTCCTGACGTCGCTGAACAAACACGTGGCTGGAAGGGCCATCCCCGTCATAACTCGAGAATATTCCCCAGGTTCCCGCCGCAACTCGAGAAAAACCATGAGACTTCCCCCTCGCCGCGAGATGAGGTCCGATTCCCCTGCACTGCGTGCAGAGCAATTCTGTGTTGCACATCACACATGAAAGGAGCCTTGATTTCCTTGATGGCACTCCAGAGAAACCCCAAGAACACTGTTTCAAGGCTAGAGGGATCCTGACGTCACTGTAGCAGCATGAAAGAGCTCCGTGGACCAACAATCAACTCGAGATGAGAGGTTAGTCCCTGGCTTCGACTCCAGAGGAATACCACCTTACCACAAGCACCTCAAGAGGAGGCTTCTCTCAGCTCTAGGTATGTGAGAGGGACCCTAAGGTTGCGGCCTCAAGTGAAATGGACACCGCGATGCCCTGACTCGAAATAAGGCCGGATATCCCTGCAGTGACTTGAATGCAGGCTCGTCTTGCATCTCCCAAGACGAAAGGATGTCTGAATCCCCTGTGGAGACCACAGATAAAGACCTAGTTCCCCACCTCATCGCGACCGGAGGCCTCACATCCTTTGAAAACTCCAGAGGTACGCGGAGATCAGTGCCTCCAAAGGAGACGATGCCTGACTCCTCGTGAAACTTGATAGGAGTCCCAGGATTCCTGTGGCACATGGAAAAGGACCCTTGGTCTCTCGCCTCAGCTGGAGAGGCGTCCCAATTGCCCTGCCAAGCCTCGAGGAGAATCCCGAGTTGTCCCTCGCACCTAGGCAGGAGTCCTGCCGTTGCTGAACAAACACGTGTGTGGAAGGGCCATCCCCGTCGTAACTCGAGAATATACCCCATGTTCCCGCCGCAACTCGAGAAAAACCATGAGACTTCCCCCTCGCCGCGAGATGAGGCCCGATTCCCCTGCACTGCGAGCAGAGCAATTCCGTGTTGCACATCACTCATGAATGGAGCCTTGATTTCCATGATAGCACTCCAGAGAAACCCCAAGAACACTGTTTCAAGGCTAGAGGGATCCTGACGTCACTGTAGCCACACAAAAGAGCTCCGTGGCCCAGAAATCAACTCGAGATGAGAAGTTAGTCCCTGGCTTCGACTCCAGAGGAATACCACCTTAACACAAGCACCTCAAGAGGAGGCTTCTCTCAGCTCTAGGTATGTGAGAGGGACCCTGAGTTTGCGGCCTCAAGTGGAATGGACACCGCGATGCCCTGACTCGAAATAAGGCCGGATATCCCTGCAGTGACTTGAATGCAGGCTCGTCTTGCACCTCCCAAGACGAAAGGATGTCTGAATCCCCTGTGGAGACCACAGAGAAAGACCTAGTTCCCCACCTCATCGCGACCGGAGGCCTCACATCCTTTGAAAACTTCAGAGGTACGCGGAGATCAGTGCCTCCAAAGGAGACGATGCCTGACTCCTCGTGAAACTTGATAGGAGTGGCAGGATTCCTGTGGCACGTGGAAAGGGACCCTTGGTCTCCCGCCTCAGCTGGAGAGGCGGCCCAATTGCCCTGCCAAGCCTCGAGGAGAATCCCGAGTTGTCCCTCGCAACTAGGCAGGAGTCCTGACGTCGCTGAACAAACACGTGGTTGGAAGGGCAATCCCCGTCGTAACTCGAGAATATACCCCAGGTTCCCGCCGCAAGTCGAGAAAAACCATGAGACTTCCCCCTCGCCGTGAGATGAGGCCTGATTCCCCTGCCCTGCGTCCAGAGCAATTCCGTGTTGCACATCACACATGAAAGGAGCCTTGATTTTCTTGATGGCACTCCAGAGAAACCCCAAGAACACTGTTTCAAGGCTAGAGGGATCCTGAGGTCACTGTAGCAACATGAAAGAGCTTCGTGGCCCAAAAATCAACTCGAGATGAGAGGTTAGTCCCTGGCTTCGACTCCAGAGGAATACCACCTTACCACAAGCACCTCAAGAGGAGGCTTCTCTCAGCTCTAGGTATGTGAGAGGGACCCTGAGTTTGCGGCCTCAAGTGGAATGGACACCGCGATGCCCTGACTCGAAATAAGGCCGGATATCCCTGCAGTGACTTGAATGCAGGCTCGTCTTGCATCTCCCAAGACGAAAGGATGTCTGAATCCCCTGTGGAGACCACAGAGAAAGACCTAGTTCCCCACCTCATCGCGACCGGAGGCCTCACATCCTTTGAAAACTCCAGAGGTACGCAGAGATCAGTGCCTCCAAAGGAGACGATGCCTGACTCCTCGTGAAACTTGATAGGAGTCCCAGGATTCCTGTGGCACGTGGAAAGGGACCCTTGGTCTCCCGCCTCAGCTGGAGAGGCGTCCCAATTGCCCTGCCAAGCCTCGAGGAGAATCCCGAGTTGTCCCTCGCAACTAGGCAGGAGTCCTGACGTCGCTGACCAAACATGTGCGTGGAAGGGCCATCCCCATCGTAATTCGAGAATATACCCCAGGTTCCCACCGCAACTCGAGAAAAACCATGAGACTTCCCCCTCGCCCCGAGATGAGGTCCGATTCCGCTGCACTGCGTGCAGAGCAATTCCGTGTTGCACATCACACATGAAAGGAGTCTTAATTTCCTTGATGGCACTCCAGAGAAACCCAAAGAACACTGTTTAAAGGCTAGCGGGATCCTGAGGTCACTGTAGCAACACGAAAGAGCTCCGTGGACCAAGAAACAACTTGAGATGAGAGGTTAGTCCCTGGATTCGACTCCAGAGGAATACCACCTTACCAAAGGCACCTCAAGAGGAGGCTTCTCTCAGCTCTAGGTATGTGAGAGGGACCCTGATTTTGCGGCCTCAAGTGGAATGGACACTGCGATGCCCTGACGCAAAATAAGGCCGGATATCCCTGCAGTGACTTGAATGCAGGCTCGTCTTGCATCTCCCAAGATGAACGAATGTCTGAATCCCCTGTGGAGACCACAGAGAAAGACCTAGTTTCCCACCTCATGGCGACCGGAGGCCTCACATCCTTTGAAAACTCCAGAGGTACGCGGAGATCAGTGCCTCCAAAGGTGACGATGCCTGACTCCTCGTGAAACTTGATAGGAGTCCCAGGATTCCTGTGGCACATCTAAAGGGACCCTTGGTCTCCCGCCTCAGCTGGAGAGGCGTCCCAATTGCCCTGCCAAGCCTCGAGGAGAATCGCGAGTTGTCCCTCGCAACTAGGCAGGAGTCCTGACGTCGCTGAAGAAACACGTGAATGGAAAGGCCATCCCCGTCGTAACTCGAGAATATACCCCAGGTTCCCGCCGCAACTCGAGAAAAACCATGAGACTTCCCCCTCGCCGCGAGATGAGGCCCGATTCCCCTGCACTGCGTGCAGAGCAATTCCGTGTTGCACATCACATATGACAGGAGCCTTGATTTCCTTGATGGCACTCCAGAGAAACCCCAAGAACACTGTTTCAAGGCTAGAGGGATCCTGAGGTCACTGTAGCAACACGAAAGAGCTCCGTGGAACAAGAATCAACTCGAGATGAGAGGTTAGTCCCTAACTTCGACTCCAGAGGAATACCACCTTACCACAAGCACCTCAAGAGGAGGCTTCTCTCAGCTCTAGGTATGTGAGAGGGACCCTGAGTTTGCGGCCTCAAGTGGAATGGACACTGCGATGCCCTGACGCGAAATAAGGCCGGATATCCCTGCAGTGATTTGAATGCAGGCTCGTCTTGCATCTCCCAAGACGAAAGGATGTCTGAATGCCCTGTGGAGACCACAGAGAAAGACCTAGTTCCCCACCTCATCGCGACCGGAGGCCTCACATCCTTTGAAAACTCCAGAGGTACGCGGAGATCAGTGCCTCCAAAGGAGACGATGCGTGACTCCTCATGAAACTTGATAGGAGTCCCAGGATTCCTGGGGCACGGGGAAAGGGACCCTTGGTCTCCCGCCTCAGCTGGAGAGGCGTCCCAATTGCCCTGCCAAGCCTCGAGGAGAATCCCGAGTTGTCCCTCGCAACTAGGCAGGAGTCCTGACGTCGCTGAACAAACACGTGTGTGGAAGGGCCATCCCCGTCGTAACTCGAGAATATACCCCAGGTTCCCGCCGCAACTCGAGAAAAACCATGAGACTTCCCCCTCGCCGCGAGATGAGGCCCGATTCCCCTGCACTGCGTGCAGAGCAATTCCGTGTTGCACATCACACATGAAAGGAGCCTTGATTTCCTTCATAGCACTCCAGAGAAACCCCAAGAACACTGTTTCAAGGCTAGAGGGATCCTGACGTCACTGTAGCCACACGAAAGAGCTCCGTGACCAAAAATCAACTCGAGATGAGAGGTTAGTCCCTGGCTTCTACTCCAGAGGAATACCACCTTACCACAAGCACCTCAAGAGGAGGCTTCTCTCAGCTCTAGGTATGTGAGAGGGACCCTGAGTTTGCGGCCTCAAGTGGAATGGACACCGTGATGACCTGACTCGAAATAAGGCCGGATATCCCTGCAGTGACTTGCATGCAGGCTCGTCTTGCATCTCCCAAGACGAAAGGATGTCTGAATCCCCTGTGGAGACCACAGAGAAAGACCTAGTTCCCCACCTCATCGCGACCGGAGGCCTCACATCCTTTGAAAACTCCAGAGGTACGCGGAGATCAGTGCCTCCAAAGGAGACGATTCCTGACTCCTCGAGAAATTGATAGGAGTCCCAGGATTCCTGTGGCACGTGGAAAGGGACACTTGGTCTCCCGCCTCAGCTGGTGAGGCGTCCCAATTGCCCTGCCAAGCCTCGAGGAGAATCCCGAGTTGTCCCTCGCAACTAGGCAGGAGTCCTGACGTCGCTGAACAAACACGTGTGTGGAAGGGCCATCCCCGTCGTAACTCGAAAATATACCCCAGGTTCCCGCCGCAACTCGAGAAAAACCATGAGACTTCCCCCTCGTCGAGAGATGAGGCCCGATTCCCCTGCACTGCGTGCAGAGCAATTCAGTGATGCACATGACACATGAAAGGAGCCTTGATTTCCTTCAAAGCACTTCAGAGAAACCCCAAGAACACTGTTTCAAGGCTAGAGGGATCCTGACGTCACTGTAGCCATACGAAAGATCTCCGTGGCCCAAAAATCAACTCGAGATGAGAGGTTAGTCCCTGGCTTCGACTCCAGAGGAATACCACCTTAACACAAGCACCTCAAGAGGAGGCTTCTCTCAGCTCTAGCTATGTGCTGAGTTTGCGGCCTCAAGTTGAATGGACACCGCGATGCCCTGACTGGAAATAAGGCCGAATATCCCTGCAGTGACTTGAATGCAGGCTCGTCTTGCATCTCCCAAGACGAAAGGATGTCTGAATCCCCTGTGGAGACCACAGAGAAAGACCTAGTTCCCCACCTCATAGTGACCGGAGGCCTCACATCCTTTGAAAACTCCAGAGGTATGCGGAGATCAGTGCCTCCAAAGGAGACGATGCCTGACTCCTCGTGAAACTTGATAGGAGTCCCAGGATTCCTGTGGCACGTGGAAAGGGACCCTTGGTCTCCCGCCTCAGCTGGAGAGGCGTCCCAATTGCCCTGCCAAGCCTCAAGGAGAATCCCGAGTTGTCCCTCGCAACTAGGCAGGAGTCCTGACGTCGCTGAACAAACACGTGTGTGGAAGGGCCATCCCCGTCGTAACTCGAGAATATACCCCAGGTTCCCGCTGCAACTCGAGAAAAACCATGAGACTTCCCCCTCGCCGCGAGATGAGGCCCGATTCCCCTGCACTGCGTGCAGAGCAATTCCGTGTTGCACATCACACATGAAAGGAGCCTTGATTTCCTTCGTAGCACTCCAGAGAAACCCCAAGAACACTGTTTCAAGGCTAGAGGGATCCTGACGTCACTGTAGCCACACGAAAGAGCTCCGTGGACCAAAAATCAACTCGAGATGAGAGGTTAGTCCCTGGCTTCTACTCCAGAGGAATACCACCTTACCACAAGCACCTCAAGAGGAGGCTTCTCTCAGCTCTAGGTATGTGAGAGGGACCCTGAGTTTGCGGCCTCAAGTGGAATGGACACCGTGATGACCTGACTCGAAATAAGGCCGGATATCCCTGCAGTGACTTGCATGCAGGCTCGTCTTGCATCTCCCAAGACGAAAGGATGTCTGAATCCCCTGTGGAGACCACAGAGAAAGACCTAGTTCCCCACCTCATCGCGACCGGAGGCCTCACATCCTTTGAAAACTCCAGAGGTACGCGGAGATCAGTGCCTCCAAAGGAGACGATTCCTGACTCCTCGAGAAATTGATAGGAGTCCCAGGATTCCTGTGGCACGTGGAAAGGGACCCTTGGTCTCCCGCCTCAGCTGGAGAGGCGTCCCAATTGCCCTGCCAAGCCTCGAGGAGAATCCCGAGTTGTCCCTCGCAACTAGGCAGGAGTCCTGACGTCGCTGACCAAACATGTGCGTGGAAGGGCCATCCCCATCGTAATTCGAGAATATACCCCAGGTTCCCGCCGCAACTCGAGAAAAACCATGAGACTTCCCCCTCGTCCCGAGATGAGGCCCGATTCCGCTGCACTGCGTGCAGAGCAATTCCGTGTTGCACATCACACATGAAAGGAGTCTTAATTTCCTTAATGGCACTCCAGAGAAACCCAAAGAACACTGTTTAAAGGCTAGAGGGATCCTGAGGTCACTGTAGCAACACGAAAGAGCTCCGTGGACCAAGAAACAACTTGAGATGAGAGGTTAGTCCCTGGATTCGACTCCAGAGGAATACCACCTTACCAAAGGCACCTCAAGAGGGGGCTTCTCTCAGCTCTAGGTATGTGAGAGGGACCCTGATTTTGCGGCCTCAAGTGGAATGGACACTGCGATGCCCTGACGCGAAATAAGGCCGGATATCCCTGCAGTGACTTGAATGCAGGCTCGTCTTGCATCTCCCAAAATGAACGAATGTCTGAATCCCCTGTGGAGACCACAGAGGAAGACCTAGTTTCCCACCTCATGGCGACCGGAGGCCTCACATCCTTTGAAAACTCCAGAGGTATGCGGAGATCAGTGCCTCCAAAGGAGACGATGCCTGACTCCTCGTGAAACTCGATAGGAGTCCCAGGATTCCTGTGGCACGTGGAAAGGGACCCTTGGTCTCCCGCCTCAGCTGGAGAGGCGTCCCAATTGCCCTGCCAAGCCTCGAGGAGAATCCCGAGTTGTCCCTCGCAACTAGGCAGGAGTCCTGACGTCGCTGAAGAAACACGTGTGTGGAAGGGCCATCCCCGTCGTAACTCGAGAATATACCCCAGGTTCCCGCCGCAACTCGAGAAAAACCATGAGACTTCCCCCTCGCCGCGAGATGAGGCCCGATTGCCCTGCACTGCGTGCAGAGCAATTCCGTGTTGCACATCACATATGACAGGAGCCTTGATTTCCTTGATGGCACTCCAGAGAAACCCCAAGAACACTGTTTCAAGGCTAGAGGGATCCCGAGGTCACTGTAGCAACACGAAAGAGCTCCGTGGAACAAGAATCAACTCGAGATGAGAGGTTAGTCCCTAACTTCGACTCCAGAGGAATACCACCTTACCACAAGCACCTCAAGAGGAGGCTTCTCTCAGCTCTAGGTATGTGAGAGGGACCCTGAGTTTGCGGCCTCAAGTGGAATGGACACTGCGATGCCCTGACGCGAAATAAGGCCGGATATCCCTGCAGTGACTTGAATGCAGGCTCGTCTTGCATCTCCCATGATGAAAGGATGTCTGAATCCCCTGTGGAGACCACAGAGAAAGACCTAGTTCCCCACCTTATGGCGACCGGAGTCCTCACATCCTTTGAAAACTCCAGAGGTACGCGGAGATCAGTGCCTCCAAAGGAGACGATGCCTGACTCCTCGTGGAACTTGATACGAATCCCAGGATTCCTGTGGCACGTGGAAAGGGACCCTTGGTCTCCCTCCTCGGCTGGAGAGGCGTCCCAATTGCCCTGCCAAGCCTCGAGGAGAATCCCGAGTTGTCCCTCGCAACTAGGCAGGAGTCCTTCCATCGCTGAACAAACACGTGTGTAGAAGGGCCATCCCCGTCGTAACTCGAGAATATACCCCAGGTTCCCGCCGCAAGTCGAGAAAAACCATGAGACTTCCCCCTCGCCGCGGGATGAGGCCTGATTCCCCTGCACTGCGTGCAGAGCAATTCCGTGTTGCACATCACACATGAAAGGAGCCTTGATTTCCTTAATGGCACTCCAGAGAAACCACAAGAACACTGTTTCAAGGCTAGAGGGATCCTGAGGTCACTGTAGCAACACGAAAGAGCTCCGTGGACCAAAAATCACCTCGAGATGAGAGGTTAGTCCCTAACTTCGACTCCATAGGAATACCACCTTACCACAAGCACCTCAAGAGGAGGCTTCTCTCAGCTCTAGGTATGTGAGAGGGACCCTGATTTTGCGGCCTCAATTGGAATGGACACTGCGATGCCCTGACGCGAAATAAGGCCGGATATCCCTGCAGTGACTTGAATGCAGGCTCGTCTTGCATATCCCAAAATGAACGAATGTCTGAATCCCCTGTGGAGACCACAGAGGAAGACCTAGTTTCCCACCTCATGGCGACCGGAGGCCTCACATCCTTTGAAAACTCCAGAGGTATGCGGAGATCAGTGCCTCCAAAGGAGACGATGCCTGACTCCTCGTGAAACTCGATAGGAGTCCCAGGATTCCTGTGGCACGTGGAAAGGGACCCTTGGTCTCCCGCCTCAGCTGGAGAGGCGTCCCAATTGCCCTGCCAAGCCTCGAGGAGAATCCCGAGTTGTCCCTCGCAACTAGGCAGGAGTCCTGACGTCGCTGAAGAAACACGTGTGTGGAAGGGCCATCCCCGTCGTAACTCGAGAATATACCCCAGGTTCCCGCCGCAACTCGAGAAAAACCATGAGACTTCCCCCTCGCCGCGAGATGAGGCCCGATTCCCCTGCACTGCGTGCAGAGCAATTCCGTGTTGCACATCACATATGACAGGAGCCTTGATTTCCTTGATGGCACTCCAGAGAAACCCCAAGAACACTGTTTCAAGGCTAGAGGGATCCCGAGGTCACTGTAGCAACACGAAAGAGCTCCGTGGAACAAGAATCAACTCGAGATGAGAGGTTAGTCCCTAACTTCGACTCCAGAGGAATACCACCTTACCACAAGCACCTCAAGAGGAGGCTTCTCTCAGCTATAGGTATGTGAGAGGGACCCTGAGTTTGCGGCCTCAAGTGGAATGGACACTGCGATGCCCTGACGCGAAATAAGGCCGGATATCCCTGCAGTGACTTGAATGCAGGCTCGTCTTGCATCTCCCATGATGAAAGGATGTCTGAATCCCCTGTGGAGACCACAGAGAAAGACCTAGTTCCCCACCTTATGGCGACCGGAGTCCTCACATCCTTTGAAAACTCCAGAGGTACGCGGAGATCAGTGCCTCCAAAGGAGACGATGCCTGACTCCTCGTGGAACTTGATACGAATCCCAGGATTCCTGTGGCACGTGGAAAGGGACCCTTGGTCTCCCTCCTCGGCTGGAGAGGCGTCCCAATTGCCCTGCCAAGCCTCGAGGAGAATCCCGAGTTGTCCCTCGCAACTAGGCAGGAGTCCTTCCATCGCTGAACAAACACGTGTGTAGAAGGGCCATCCCCGTCGTAACTCGAGAATATACCCCAGGTTCCCGCCGCAAGTCGAGAAAAACCATGAGACTTCCCCCTCGCCGCGGGATGAGGCCTGATTCCCCTGCACTGCGTGCAGAGCAATTCCGTGTTGCACATCACACATGAAAGGAGCCTTGATTTCCTTAATGGCACTCCAGAGAAACCACAAGAACACTGTTTCAAGGCTAGAGGGATCCTGAGGTCACTGTAGCAACACGAAAGAGCTCCGTGGACCAAAAATCACCTCGAGATGAGAGGTTAGTCCCTAACTTCGACTCCATAGGAATACCACCTTACCACAAGCACCTCAAGAGGAGGCTTCTCTCAGCTCTAGGTATGTGAGAGGGACCCTGATTTTGCGGCCTCAATTGGAATGGACACTGCGATGCCCTGACGCGAAATAAGGCCGGATATCCCTGCAGTGACTTGAATGCAGGCTTGTCTTGCATCTCCCAAGATGAAAGGATGTCTGAATCCCCTGTGGAGACCACAGAGAAAGACTTAGTTCCCCACCTCATGGCGACCGGAGTCCTCACATCCTTTGAAAACTCCAGAGGTACGCGGAGATCAGTGCCTAAAAAGGAGACGATGCCTGACTCCTCGTGAAACTTGATAGGAGTCCCAGGATTCCTGTGGCACGTGGAAAGGGACCCTTGGTCTCCCGCCTCAGCTGGAGAGGCGTCCCAATTGCCCTGCCAAGCCTCGAGGAGAATCCCGAGTTGTCCCTCGCAACTAGGCAGGAGTCCTGACGTCGCTGAACAAACACGTGGCTGGAAGGGCCATCCCCGTCATAACTCGAGAATATACTGCAGGGTCCCGCCTCAACTCGAGAAAAACCATGAGACTTCCCCCTCGCCGCGAGATGAGGCTCGATTCTCCGGCACTGCATGCAGAGCAATTCCGTGTTGCACATCAGACATGAAAGGAGCCTTGATTTCCTTGATGGCACTCCAGAGAAACCCCAAGAACACTGTTTCAAGGCTAGAGGGATCCTGAGGTTACTGTAGCAACACGAAAGAGGTCCGTGGACCAAAAATCAACTCGAGATGAGAGGTTAGTCCCTGGCTTCGACTCCAGAGGAATTCCACCTTACCACAAGCACCTCAAGAGGAGGCTTCTCTCAGCTCTAGGTATGTGAGAGGGACCCTGAGTTTGCGGCCTCAAGTGGAATGGACACCGCGATGCCCTGACTCGAAATAAGGCCGGATATCCCTGCAGTGACTTGAATGCAGGCTCGTCTTGCATCTCCCAAGACGAAAGGATGTCTGAATCCCCTGTGGAGACCACAGAGAAAGACCTAGTTCCCCACCTCATCGCGACCGGAGGCCTCACATCCTTTGAAAACTCCAGAGGTACGCGGAGAGCAGTGCCTCCAAAGGAGACGATGCCTGACTCCTCGTGAAACTTGATAGGAGTCCCAGGATTCCTGTGGCACGTGGAAAGGGACCCTTGGTCTCCCGCCTCAGCTGGAGAGGCGGCCCAATTGCCCTGCCAAGCCTCGAGGAGAATCCCGAGTTGTCCCTCGCAACTAGGCAGGAGTCCTGACGTCGCTGACCAAACATGTGCGTGGAAGGGCCATCCCCATCGTAATTCGAGAATATACCCCAGGTTCCCGCCGCAACTCGAGAAAAACCATGAGACTTCCCCCTCGTCCCGAGATGAGGCCCGATTCCGCTGCACTGCGTGCAGAGCAATTCCGTGTTGCACATCACACATGAAAGGAGTCTTAATTTCCTTAATGGCACTCCAGAGAAACCCAAAGAACACTGTTTAAAGGCTAGAGGGATCCTGAGGTCACTGTAGCAACACGAAAGAGCTCCGTGGACCAAGAAACAACTTGAGATGAGAGGTTAGTCCCTGGATTCGACTCCAGAGGAATACCACCTTACCAAAGGCACCTCAAGAGGGGGCTTCTCTCAGCTCTAGGTATGTGAGAGGGACCCTGATTTTGCGGCCTCAAGTGGAATGGACACTGCGATGCCCTGACGCGAAATAAGGCCGGATATCCCTGCAGTGACTTGAATGCAGGCTCGTCTTGCATCTCCCAAAATGAACGAATGTCTGAATCCCCTGTGGAGACCACAGAGAAAGACCTAGTTTCCCACCTCATGGCGACCGGAGGCCTCACATCCTTTGAAAACTCCAGAGGTATGCAGAGATCAGTGCCTCCAAAGGAGACGATGCCTGACTCCTCGTGAAACTCGATAGGAGTCCCAGGATTCCTGTGGCACGTGGAAAGGGACCCTTGGTCTCCCGCCTCAGCTGGAGAGGCGTCCCAATTGCCCTGCCAAGCCTCGAGGAGAATCCCGAGTTGTCCCTCGCAACTAGGCAGGAGTCCTGACGTCGCTGAACAAACACGTGGCTGGAAGGGCCATCCCCGTCGTAACTCGAGAATATACCCCAGGTTCTCGCCGCAACTCGAGAAAAACCATGAGACTTCCCCCTCGCCGCGAGATGAGGCCCGATTGCCCTGCACTGCGTGCAGAGCAATTCCGTGTTGCACATCACATATGACAGGAGCCTTGATTTCCTTGATGGCACTCCAGAGAAACCCCAAGAACACTGTTTCAAGGCTAGAGGGATCCTGAGGTCACTGTAGCAACACGAAAGAGCTCCGTGGAACAAGAATCAACTCGAGATGAGAGGTTAGTCCCTAACTTTGACTCCAGAGGAATACCACCTTACCACAAGCACCTCAAGAGGAGGCTTCTCTCAGCTCTAGGTATGTGAGAGGGACCCTGAGTTTGCGGCCTCAAGTGGAATGGACACTGCGATGCCCTGACGCGAAATAAGGCCGGATATCCCTGCAGTGACTTGAATGCAGGCTCGTCTTGCATCTCCCATGATGAAAGGATGTCTGAATCCCCTGTGGAGACCACAGAGAAAGACCTAGTTCCCCACCTTATGGCGACCGGAGACCTCACATCCTTTGAAAACTCCAGAGGTACGCGGAGATCAGTGCCTCCAAAGGAGACGATGCCTGACTCCTCGTGAAACTTGATAGGAGTACCAGGATTCCTGTGGCACGTGGAAAGGGACCCTTGGTCTCCCGCCTCAGCTGGAGAGGCGTCCCAATTGCCCTGCCAAGCCTCGAGGAGAATCCCGAGTTGTCCCTCGCAACTAGGCAGGAGTCCTGACGTCGCTGAACAAACACGTGGCTGGAAGGGCCATCCCCGTCATAACTCGAGAATATACCGCAGGGTCCCGCCTCAACTCGAGAAAAACCATGAGACTTCCCCCTCGCCGCGAGATGAGGCTCGATTCTCCGGCACTGCATGCAGAGCAATTCCGTGTTGCACATCACACATGAAAGGAGCCTTGATTTCCTTGATGGCACTCCAGAGAAACCCCAAGAACACTGTTTCAAGGCTAGAGGGATCCTGAGGTTACTGTAGCAACACGAAAGAGGTCCGTGGACCAAAAATCACCTCGAGATGAGAGGTTAGTCCCTAACTTCGACTCCATAGGAATACCACCTTACCACAAGCACCTCAAGAGGAGGCTACTCTCAGCTCTAGGTATGTGAGAGGGACCCTGAGTTTGCGGCCTCAAGTGGAATGGACACCGCGATGCCCTGACTCGAAATAAGGCCGGATATCCCTGCAGTGACTTGAATGCAGGCTCGTCTTGCATCTCCCAAGACGAAAGGATGTCTGAATCCCCTGTGGAGACCACAGAGAAAGACCTAGTTCCCCACCTCATCGCGACCGGAGGCCTCACATCCTTTGAAAACTCCAGAGGTACGCGGAGAGCAGTGCCTCCAAAGGAGACGATGCCTGACTCCTCGTGAAACTTGATAGGAGTCCCAGGATTCCTGTGGCACGTGGAAAGGGACCCTTGGTCTCCCGCCTCAGCTGGAGAGGCGGCCCAATTGCCCTGCCAAGCCTCGAGGAGAATCGCGAGTTGTCCCTCGCAACTAGGCAGGAGTCCTGACGTCGCTGAAGAAACACGTGTGTGGAAGGGCCATCCCCGTCGTAACTCGAGAATATACCCCAGGTTCCCGCCGCAACTCGAGAAAAACCATGAGACTTCCCCCTCGCCGCGAGATGAGGCCCGATTCCCCTGCACTGCGTGCAGAGCAATTCCGTGTTGCACATCACACATGAAAGGAGCCTTGATTTCCTTAATGGCACTCCAGAGAAACCACAAGAACACTGTTTCAAGGCTAGAGGGATCCTGAGGTCACTGTAGCAACACGAAAGAGCTCCGTGGACCAAAAATCACCTCGAGATGAGAGGTTAGTCCCTAACTTCGACTCCATAGGAATACCACCTTACCATAAGCACCTCAAGAGGAGGCTTCTCTCAGCTCTAGGTATGTGAGAGGGACCCTGATTTTGCGGCCTCAATTGGAATGGACACTGCGATGCCCTGACTCGAATTAAGGCCGGATATCCCTGCAGTGACTTGAATGCAGGCTCGTCTTGCATCTCCCAAGACGAAAGGATGTCTGAATCCCCTGTGGAGACCACAGAGAAAGACCTAGTTCCCCACCTCATCGCGACCGGAGGCCTCACATCCTTTGAAAACTCCAGAGGTACGCGGAGATCAGTGCCTCCAAAGGAGACGATGCGTGACTCCTCATGAAACTTGATAGGAGTCCCAGGATTCCTGTGGCACGTGGAAAGGGACCCTTGGTCTCCTGCCTCAGCTGGAGAGGCGTCCCAATTGCCCTGCCAAGCCTCGAGGAGAATCCCGAGTTGTCCCTCGCAACTAGGCAGGAGTCCTGACGTCGCTGAACAAACACGTGTGTGGAAGGGCCATCCCCGTCGTAACTCGAGAATATACCCCAGGTTCCCGCCGCAACTCGAGAAAAACCATGAGACTTCCCCCTCGCCGCGAGATGAGGCCCGATTCCCCTGCACTGCGTGCAGAGCAATTCAGTGATGCACATCACACATGAAAGGAGCCTTGATTTCCTTGATGGCACTCCAGAGAAACCCCAAGAACACTGTTTCCAGGCTAGAGGGATCCTGAGGTCACTGTAGCAACACGAAAGAGCTCCATGGACGAAAAATCAACTCGAGATGAGGGGTTAGTCCCTGGCTTCGACTCCCGAGGAATACCACCTTACCACAAGCACCTCAAGAGGAGGCTTCTCTCAGCTCTAGGTATGTGAGAGGGACCCTGAGTTTGCAGCCTCAAGTCGAATGGACACCACGATGCCCTGACTCGAAATAAGGCCGGATATCCCTGCAGTGACTTGAATGCAGGCTCGTCTTGCATCTCCCAAGACGAAAGGATGTCTGAATCCCCTCTGGAGACCACAGAGAAAGACCTAGTTCCCCTCCTCATGGCGACCGGAGGCCTCACATCCTTTGAAACTCCAGCGGTACGCGGAGATCAGTGCCTCCAAAGGAGACGATGCCTGACTCCTCGTGAAACTTTATAGGAGTCCCAGGATTCCTGTGGCACGTGGAAAGGGACCCTTGGTCTCCCGCCTCAGCTGGAGAGGCATTCCAATTGCCCTGCCAAGCCTCGAGGAGAATCCCGAGTTGTCCCTCGCAACTAGGCAGGAGTCCTGCCGTTGTTGAACAAACACGTGTGTGGAAGGGCCATCCCCGTCGTAACTCGAGAATATACCCCAGGTTCCCGCCGCAACTCGAGAAAAACCATGAGACTTCCACCTCGCCGCGAGATGAGGCCCGATTCCCCTGCACTGCGTGCAGAGCAATTCTGTCTTGCACATCACACATGAAAGGAGCCTTGATTTCTTTAATGGCACTCCAGAGAAAACCCAAGAACACTGTTTCAAGGCTAGAGGGATCCTGAGGTCACTGTAGCAACATGAAAGAGCTCCGTGGCCCAAAAATCAACTCGAGATGAGAGGTTAGTCCCTGGCTTCGACTCCAGAGGAATACCACCTTACCACAAGCACCTCAAGAGGAGGCTTCTCTCAGCTCTAGGTATGTGAGAGGGACCCTGAGTTTGCGGCCTCAAGTGGAATGGACACCGCGATGCCCTGACTCGAAATAAGGCCGGATATCCCTGCAGTGACTTGAATGCAGGCTCGTCTTGCATCTCCCAAGACGAAAGGATGTCTGAATCCCCTGTGGAGACCACAGAGAAAGACCTAGTTCCCCACCTCATCGCGACCGGAGGCCTCACATCCTTTGAAAACTCCAGAGGTACGCAGAGATCAGTGCCTCCAAAGGAGACGATGCGTGACTCCTCGTGAAACTTGATAGGAGTCCCAGGATTCCTGTGGCACGTGGAAAGGGACCCTTGGTCTCCCGCCTCAGCTGGAGAGGCGTCCCAATTGCCCTGCCAAGCCTCGAGGAGAATCCCGAGTTGTCCCTCGCAACTAGGCAGGAGTCCTGACGTCGCTGAACAAACACGTGTGTGGAAGGGCCATCCCCGTCGTAACTCGAGAATATACCCCAGGTTCCCGCCGCAACTCGAGAAAAACCATGAGACTTCCCCCTCGCCGCGAGATGAGGCCCGATTCCCCTGCACTGCGTGCAGAGCAATTCCGTGTTCCACATCAAACATGAAAGGAGCCTTGATTTCCTTCATAGCACTCCAGAGAAACCCCAAGAACACTGTTTCAAGGCTAGAGGGATCCTGAGGTCACTGTAGCAACATGAAAGAGCTCGGTGGCCCAAAAATCAACTCGAGATGAGAGGTTAGTCCCTGGCTTCGACTCCAGAGGAATACCACCTTACCACAAGCACCTCAAGAGGAGGCTTCTCTCAGCTCTAGGTATGTGAGAGGGACCCTGAGTTTGCGGCCTCAAGTGGAATGGACACCGCGATGCCCTGACTCGAAATAAGGCCGGATATCCCTGCAGTGACTTGAATGCAGGCTCGTCTTGCATCTCCCAAAATGAACGAATGTCTGAATCCCCTGTGGAGACCACCGAGAAAGACCTAGTTTCCCACCTCATGGTGACCGGAGGCCTCACATCCTTTGAAAACTCCAGAGGTACGCGGAGATCAGTGCCTCCAAAGGAGACGATGCCTGACTCCTCGTGAAACTTGATAGGAGTCCCAGGATTCCTGTGGCACATCGAAAGGGACCCTTGGTCTCCCGCCTCAGCTGGAGAGGCGTCCCAATTGCCCTGCCAAGCCTCGAGGAGAATCCCGAGTTGTCCCTCGCAACTAGGCAGGAGTCCTGACGTCGCTGAAGAAACACGTGTGTGGAAGGGCCATCCCCGTCGTAACTCGAGAATATACCCCAGGTTCCCGCCGCAACTCGAGAAAAACCATGAGACTTCCCCCTCGCCGCGAGATGAGGCCCGATTCCCCTGCACTGCGTGCAGAGCAATTCCGTGTTGCACATCACATATGACAGGAGCCTTGATTTCCTTGATGGTACTCCAGAGAAACCCCAAGAACACTGTTTCAAGGCTAGAGGGATCCCGAGGTCACTGTAGCAACACGAAAGAGCTCCGTGGAACAAGAATCAACTCGAGATGAGAGGTTAGTCCCTAACTTCGACTCCAGAGGAATACCACCTTACCACAAGCACCTCAAGAGGAGGCTTCACTCAGCTCTAGGTATGTGAGAGGGACCCTGATTTTGCGGCCTCAAGTGGAATGGACACTGCAATGCCCTGACGCGAAATAAGGCCGGATATCCCTGCAGTGACTTGAATGCAGGCTCGTCTTGCATCTCCCATGATGAAAGGATGTCTGAATCCCCTGTGGAGACCACAGAAAAAGACCTAGTTCCCCACCTCATCGCGACCGGAGGCCTCACATCCTTTGAAAACTCCAGAGGTACGCGGAGATCAGTGCCTCCAAAGGAGACGATGCCTGACTCCTCGTGAAACTTGATACGAATCCCAGGATTCCTGTGGCACGTGGAAAGGGACCCTTGGTCTCCCGCCTCAGCTGGAGAGGCGTCCCAATTGCCCTGCCAAGCCTCGAGGAGAATCCCGAGTTGTCCCTCGCAACTAGGCAGGAGTCCTGACGTCGCTGAACAAACACGTGTGTGGAAGGGCCATCCCCGTCGTAACTCGAGAATATACCCCAGGTTCCCGCCGCAACTCGAGAAAAACCATGAGACTTCCCCCTCGCCGCGAGATGAGGCCCGATTCCCCTGCACTGCGTGCAGAGCAATTCAGTGATGCACATCACACATGAAAGGAGCCTTGATTTCCTTCATAGCACTCCAGAGAAACCCCAAGAACACTGTTTCAAGGCTAGAGGGATCCTGACGTCACTGTAGCCACACGAAAGAGCTCCGTGGACCAAAAATCAACTCGAGATGAGAGGTTAGTCCCTGGCTTCGACTCCAGAGGAATACCACCTTACCACAAGCACCTCAAGAGAAGGCTTCTCTCAGCTCTAGGTATGTGAGAGGGACACTGAGTTTGCGGCCTCAAGTGGAATGGACACCGCGATGCCCTGGCTCGAAATAAGGCCGGATATCCCTGCAGTGACTTGAATGCAGGCTCGTCTTGCATCTCCCAAGACGAAAGGATGTCTGAATCCCCTGTGGAGACCACAGAGAAAGACCTAGTTCCCCACCCCATCGCGACCGGAGGCCTCACATCCTTTGAAAACTCCAGAGGTACGCGGAGATCAGTGCCTCCAAAGGAGACGATGCGTGACTCCTCGTGAAACTTGATAGGAGTCCCAGGATTCCTGTGGCACGTGGAAAGGGACCCTTGGTCTCCCGCCTCAGCTGGAGAGGCGTCCCAATTGCCCTGCCAAGCCTCGAGGAGAATCCCGAGTTGTCCCTCGCAACTAGGCAGGAGTCCTGACGTCGCTGAACAAACACGTGGGTGGAAGGGCCATCCCCGTCGTAACTCGAGAATATACCCCAGGTTCCCGCCGCAACTCGAGAAAAATCATGAGACTTCTCCCTCGCCGCAAGATGAGGCCCGATTCCCCTGCACTGCGTGCAGAGCAATTCCGTGTTGCACATCACACATGAAAGGAGCCTTGATTTCCTTGATGGCACTCCAGAGAAACCCCAAGAACACTGTTTCAAGGCTAGAGGGATCCTGAGGTCACTGTAGCAACACGAAAGAGTTCCGTGGACCAAAAATCAACACGAGATGAGAGGTTAGTCCCTGGCTTCGACTCCAGAGGAATACCTCCGTACCACAAGCACCTCAAGAGGAGGCTTCTCTCAGCTCTAGCTATGTGCTGAGTTTGCGGCCTTAAATGGAATGGACACCGCGATGCCCTGACTCGAAATAAGGCCGGATATCCCTGCAGTGACTTGAATGCAGGCTCGTCTTGCATCTCCCAAGACGAAAGGATGTCCGAATCCCCTGTGGAGACCACAGAAAAAGACCTAGTTCCCCATCTCATCGCGACCGGAGGCCTCACATCCTTTGAAAACTCCAGAGGTACGCGGAGATCAGTGCCTCCAAAGGAGATGATGCCTGACTCCTCGTGAAACTTGATAGGAGTCCCAGGATTCCTGTGGCACGTGGAAAGGGACCCTTGGTCTCCCGCCTCAGCTGGAGAGGCGTCCCAATTGCCCTGCCAAGCCTCGAGGAGAATCCCGAGTTGTCCCTCGCAACTAGGCAGGAGTCCTGACGTCGCTGAACAAACATGTGGGTGGAAGGGCCATCCCCGTCGTAACTCCAGAATATACCCCAGGTTCCCGCCGCAACTCGAGAAAAACCATGAGACTTCCCCCTCGCCGCGAGATGAGGCCCGATTCCCCTGCACTGCATGCAGAGCAATTCCGTGTTGCACATCACACATGAAAGGAGCCTTGATTTCCTTGGTGGCACTCCAGAGAAACCCCAAGAACACTGTTTCAAGGCTAGAGGGATCCTGAGGTCACTCTAGCAACACGAAAGAGCTCCGTGGACCAAAAATCAACTCGAGATGAGAGGTTTGTCCCTGGCTTCGACTCCAGAGGAATACCACCTTACCACAAGCACCTCAAGAGGAGGCTTCTCTCAGCTCTAGCTATGTGCTGAGTTTGCGGCCTTAAATGGAATGGACACCGCGATGCCCTGACTCGAAATAAGGCCGGATATCCCTGCAGTGACTTGAATGCAGGCTCGTCTTGCATCTCCCAAGACGAAAGGATGTCTGAATCCCCTGTGGAGACCACAGAGAAAGACCTAGTTCCCCACCTCATCGCGACCGGAGGCCTCACATCCTTTGAAAACTCCAGAGGTACGCGGAGATCAGTGCCTCCAAAGGAGACGATGCCTGACTCCTCGTGAAACTTGATAGGAGTCCCAGGATTCCTGTGGCACGTGGAAAGGGACCCTTGGTCTCCCGCCTCAGCTGGAGAGGCGTCCCAATTGCCCTGCCAAGCCTCGAGGAGAATCCCGAGTTGTCCCTCGCAACTAGGCAGGAGTCCTGACGTCGCTGAAGAAACACGTGTGTGGAAGGGCCATCCCCGTCGTAACTCGAGAATATACCCCAGGTTCCCGCCGCAACTCGAGAAAAACCATGAGACTTCCCCCTCGCCGCGAGATGAGGCCCGATTCCCCTGCACTGCGTGCAGAGCAATTCCGTGTTGCACATCACACATGAAAGGAGCCTTGATTTCCTTAATGGCACTCCAGAGAAACCACAAGAACACTGTTTCAAGGCTAGAGGGATCCTGAGGTCACTGTAGCAACACGAAAGAGCTCCGTGGACCAAAAATCACCTCGAGATGAGAGGTTAGTCCCTAACTTCGACTCCATAGGAATACCACCTTACCATAAGCACCTCAAGAGGAGGCTTCTCTCAGCTCTAGGTATGTGAGAGGGACCCTGATTTTGCGGCCTCAATTGGAATGGACACTGCGATGCCCTGACTCGAATTAAGGCCGGATATCCCTGCAGTGACTTGAATGCAGGCTCGTCTTGCATCTCCCAAGACGAAAGGATGTCTGAATCCCCTGTGGAGACCACAGAGAAAGACCTAGTTCCCCACCTCATCGCGACCGGAGGCCTCACATCCTTTGAAAACTCCAGAGGTACGCGGAGATCAGTGCCTCCAAAGGAGACGATGCGTGACTCCTCATGAAACTTGATAGGAGTCCCAGGATTCCTGTGGCACGTGGAAAGGGACCCTTGGTCTCCCGCCTCAGCTGGAGAGGCGTCCCAATTGCCCTGCCAAGCCTCGAGGAGAATCCCGAGTTGTCCCTCGCAACTAGGCAGGAGTCCTGACGTCGCTGAACAAACACGTGTGTGGAAGGGCCATCCCCGTCGTAACTCGAGAATATACCCCAGGTTCCCGCCGCAACTCGAGAAAAACCATGAGACTTCCCCCTCGCCGCGAGATGAGGCCCGATTCCCCTGCACTGCGTGCAGAGCAATTCAGTGATGCACATCACACATGAAAGGAGCCTTGATTTCCTTGATGGCACTCCAGAGAAACCCCAAGAACACTGTTTCCAGGCTAGAGGGATCCTGAGGTCACTGTAGCAACACGAAAGAGCTCCATGGACGAAAAATCAACTCGAGTTGAGGGGTTAGTCCCTGGCTTCGACTCCCGAGGAATACCACCTTACCACAAGCACCTCAAGAGGAGGCTTCTCTCAGCTCTAGGTATGTGAGAGGGACCCTGAGTTTGCAGCCTCAAGTCGAATGGACACCACGATGCCCTGACTCGAAATAAGGCCGGATATCCCTGCAGTGACTTGAATGCAGGCTCGTCTTGCATCTCCCAAGACGAAAGGATGTCTGAATCCCCTGTGGAGACCACAGAGAAAGACCTAGTTCCCCTCCTCATGGCGACCGGAGGCCTCACATCCTTTGAAACTCCAGCGGTACGCGGAGATCAGTGCCTCCAAAGGAGACGATGCCTGACTCCTCGTGAAACTTTATAGGAGTCCCAGGATTCCTGTGGCACGTGGAAAGGGACCCTTGGTCTCCCGCCTCAGCTGGAGAGGCATTCCAATTGCCCTGCCAAGCCTCGAGGAGAATCCCGAGTTGTCCCTCGCAACTAGGCAGGAGTCCTGCCGTTGTTGAACAAACACGTGTGTGGAAGGGCCATCCCCGTCGTAACTCGAGAATATACCCCAGGTTCCCGCCGCAACTCGAGAAAAACCATGAGACTTCCACCTCGCCGCGAGATGAGGCCCGATTCCCCTGCACTGCGTGCAGAGCAATTCTGTCTTGCACATCACACATGAAAGGAGCCTTGATTTCTTTAATGGCACTCCAGAGAAAACCCAAGAACACTGTTTCAAGGCTAGAGGGATCCTGAGGTCACTGTAGCAACATGAAAGAGCTCCGTGGCCCAAAAATCAACTCGAGATGAGAGGTTAGTCCCTGGCTTCGACTCCAGAGGAATACCACCTTACCACAAGCACCTCAAGAGGAGGCTTCTCTCAGCTCTAGGTATGTGAGAGGGACCCTGAGTTTGCGGCCTCAAGTGGAATGGACACCGCGATGCCCTGACTCGAAATAAGGCCGGATATCCCTGCAGTGACTTGAATGCAGGCTCGTCTTGCATCTCCCAAGACGAAAGGATGTCTGAATCCCCTGTGGAGACCACAGAGAAAGACCTAGTTCCCCACCTCATGGCGACCGGAGGCCTCACATCCTTTGAAAACTCCAGAGGTACGCAGAGATCAGTGCCTCCAAAGGAGACGATGCGTGACTCCTCGTGAAACTTGATAGGAGTCCCAGGATTCCTGTGGCACGTGGAAAGGGACCCTTGGTCTCCCGCCTCAGCTGGAGAGGCGTCCCAATTGCCCTGCCAAGCCTCGAGGAGAATCCCGAGTTGTCCCTCGCAACTAGGCAGGAGTCCTGACGTCGCTGAACAAACACGTGTGTGGAAGGGCCATCCCCGTCGTAACTCGAGAATATACCCCAGGTTCCCGCCGCAACTCGAGAAAAACCATGAGACTTCCCCCTCGCCGCGAGATGAGGCCCGATTCCCCTGCACTGCGTGCAGAGCAATTCCGTGTTCCACATCAAACATGAAAGGAGCCTTGATTTCCTTCATAGCACTCCAGAGAAACCCCAAGAACACTGTTTCAAGGCTAGAGGGATCCTGAGGTCACTGTAGCAACATGAAAGAGCTCGGTGGCCCAAAAATCAACTCGAGATGAGAGGTTAGTCCCTGGCTTCGACTCCAGAGGAATACCACCTTACCACAAGCACCTCAAGAGGAGGCTTCTCTCAGCTCTAGGTATGTGAGAGGGACCCTGAGTTTGCGGCCTCAAGTGGAATGGACACCGCGATGCCCTGACTCGAAATAAGGCCGGATATCCCTGCAGTGACTTGAATGCAGGCTCGTCTTGCATCTCCCAAGACGAAAGGATGTCTGAATCCCCTGTGGAGACCACAGAGAAAGACCTAGTTTCCCACCTCATGGTGACCGGAGGCCTCACATCCTTTGAAAACTCCAGAGGTACGCGGAGATCAGTGCCTCCAAAGGAGACGATGCCTGACTCCTCGTGAAACTTGATAGGAGTCCCAGGATTCCTGTGGCACATCGAAAGGGACCCTTGGTCTCCCGCCTCAGCTGGAGAGGCGTCCCAATTGCCCTGCCAAGCCTCGAGGAGAATCCCGAGTTGTCCCTCGCAACTAGGCAGGAGTCCTGACGTCGCTGAAGAAACACGTGTGTGGAAGGGCCATCCCCGTCGTAACTCGAGAATATACCCCAGGTTCCCGCCGCAACTCGAGAAAAACCATGAGACTTCCCCCTCGCCGCGAGATGAGGCCCGATTCCCCTGCACTGCGTGCAGAGCAATTCCGTGTTGCACATCACATATGACAGGAGCCTTGATTTCCTTGATGGTACTCCAGAGAAACCCCAAGAACACTGTTTCAAGGCTAGAGGGATCCCGAGGTCACTGTAGCAACACGAAAGAGCTCCGTGGAACAAGAATCAACTCGAGATGAGAGGTTAGTCCCTAACTTCGACTCCAGAGGAATACCACCTTACCACAAGCACCTCAAGAGGAGGCTTCACTCAGCTCTAGGTATGTGAGAGGGACCCTGATTTTGCGGCCTCAAGTGGAATGGACACTGCAATGCCCTGACGCGAAATAAGGCCGGATATCCCTGCAGTGACTTGAATGCAGGCTCGTCTTGCATCTCCCATGATGAAAGGATGTCTGAATCCCCTGTGGAGACCACAGAAAAAGACCTAGTTCCCCACCTCATCGCGACCGGAGGCCTCACATCCTTTGAAAACTCCAGAGGTACGCGGAGATCAGTGCCTCCAAAGGAGACGATGCCTGACTCCTCGTGAAACTTGATACGAATCCCAGGATTCCTGTGGCACGTGGAAAGGGACCCTTGGTCTCCCGCCTCAGCTGGAGAGGCGTCCCAATTGCCCTGCCAAGCCTCGAGGAGAATCCCGAGTTGTCCCTCGCAACTAGGCAGGAGTCCTGACGTCGCTGAACAAACACGTGTGTGGAAGGGCCATCCCCGTCGTAACTCGAGAATATACCCCAGGTTCCCGCCGCAACTCGAGAAAAACCATGAGACTTCCCCCTCGCCGCGAGATGAGGCCCGATTCCCCTGCACTGCGTGCAGAGCAATTCAGTGATGCACATCACACATGAAAGGAGCCTTGATTTCCTTCATAGCACTCCAGAGAAACCCCAAGAACACTGTTTCAAGGCTAGAGGGATCCTGACGTCACTGTAGCCACACGAAAGAGCTCCGTGGACCAAAAATCAACTCGAGATGAGAGGTTAGTCCCTGGCTTCGACTCCAGAGGAATACCACCTTACCACAAGCACCTCAAGAGAAGGCTTCTCTCAGCTCTAGGTATGTGAGAGGGACACTGAGTTTGCGGCCTCAAGTGGAATGGACACCGCGATGCCCTGGCTCGAAATAAGGCCGGATATCCCTGCAGTGACTTGAATGCAGGCTCGTCTTGCATCTCCCAAGACGAAAGGATGTCTGAATCCCCTGTGGAGACCACAGAGAAAGACCTAGTTCCCCACCCCATCGCGACCGGAGGCCTCACATCCTTTGAAAACTCCAGAGGTACGCGGAGATCAGTGCCTCCAAAGGAGACGATGCGTGACTCCTCGTGAAACTTGATAGGAGTCCCAGGATTCCTGTGGCACGTGGAAAGGGACCCTTGGTCTCCCGCCTCAGCTGGAGAGGCGTCCCAATTGCCCTGCCAAGCCTCGAGGAGAATCCCGAGTTGTCCCTCGCAACTAGGCAGGAGTCCTGACGTCGCTGAACAAACACGTGGGTGGAAGGGCCATCCCCGTCGTAACTCGAGAATATACCCCAGGTTCCCGCCGCAACTCGAGAAAAATCATGAGACTTCTCCCTCGCCGCAAGATGAGGCCCGATTCCCCTGCACTGCGTGCAGAGCAATTCCGTGTTGCACATCACACATGAAAGGAGCCTTGATTTCCTTGATGGCACTCCAGAGAAACCCCAAGAACACTGTTTCAAGGCTAGAGGGATCCTGAGGTCACTGTAGCAACACGAAAGAGTTCCGTGGACCAAAAATCAACACGAGATGAGAGGTTAGTCCCTGGCTTCGACTCCAGAGGAATACCTCCGTACCACAAGCACCTCAAGAGGAGGCTTCTCTCAGCTCTAGCTATGTGCTGAGTTTGCGGCCTCAAGTGGAATGGACACTGCGATGCCCTGACTCGAAATAAGGCCGGATATCCCTGCAGTGACTTGAATGCAGGCTCGTCTTGCATCTCCCAAGACGAAAGGATGTCCGAATCCCCTGTGGAGACCACAGAAAAAGACCTAGTTCCCCATCTCAACGCGACCGGAGGCCTCACATCCTTTGAAAACTCCAGAGGTACGCGGAGATCAGTGCCTCCAAAGGAGATGATGCCTGACTCCTCGTGAAACTTGATAGGAGTCCCAGGATTCCTGTGGCACGTGGACAGGGACCCTTGGTCTCCCGCCTCAGCTGGAGAGGCGTCCCAATTGCCCTGCCAAGCCTCGAGGAGAATCCCGAGTTGTCCCTCGCAACTAGGCAGGAGTCCTGACGTCGCTGAACAAACATGTGGGTGGAAGGGCCATCCCCGTCGTAACTCCAGAATATACCCCAGGTTCCCGCCGCAACTCGAGAAAAACCATGAGACTTCCCCCTCGCCGCGAGATGAGGCCCGATTCCCCTGCACTGCATGCAGAGCAATTCCGTGTTGCACATCACACATGAAAGGAGCCTTGATTTCCTTGGTGGCACTCCAGAGAAACCCCAAGAACACTGTTTCAAGGCTAGAGGGATCCTGAGGTCACTCTAGCAACACGAAAGAGCTCCGTGGACCAAAAATCAACTCGAGATGAGAGGTTTGTCCCTGGCTTCGACTCCAGAGGAATACCACCTTACCACAAGCACCTCAAGAGGAGGCTTCTCTCAGCTCTAGCTATGTGCTGAGTTTGCGGCCTTAAATGGAATGGACACCGCGATGCCCTGACTCGAAATAAGGCCGGATATCCCTGCAGTGACTTGAATGCAGGCTCGTCTTGCATCTCCCAAGACGAAAGGATGTCCGAATCCCCTGTGGAGACCACAGAAAAAGACCTAGTTCCCCACCTCATCCCGACCGGAGGCCTCACATCCTTTGAAAACTCCAGAGGTACGCGGAGATCAGTGCCTCCAAAGGAGACGATGCCTGACTCCTCGTGAAACTTGATAGGAGTCCCAGGATTCCTGTGGCACGTGGAAAGGGACCCTTGGTCTCCCGCCTCAGCTGGAGAGGCGTCCCAATTGCCCTGCCAAGCCTCGAGGAGAATCCCGAGTTGTCCCTCGCAACTAGGCAGGAGTCCTGACATCGCTGAACAGACACGTGGGTGGAAGGGCCATCCCCGTCGTAACTCGAGAATATACCCCAGGTTCCCGTCGCAACTCGAGAAAAACCATGAGACTTCCCCCTCGCCGCGAGATGAGGCCCGATTCCCCTGCACTGCGTGCAGAGCAATTCCGTGTTGCACATCACACATGAAAGGAGTCTTGATTTCCTTGGTGGCACTCCAGAGAAACCCCAAGAACACTGTTTCCAGGCTAGAGGGATCCTGAGGTCACTGTAGCAACACGAAAGAGCTCCGTGGACCACAAATCAAATCGAGATGAGAGGTTAGTCCCTGGATTCGACTCCAGAGGAATACCACCTTACCACAAGCACCTCAAGAGGAGGCTTCTCTCAGCTCTAGGTATGTGAGAGGGACCCTGAATTTGGGGCCTCAAGTGGAATGGACACCGCGATGCCCTGACGCGAAATAAGGCCGGATATCCCTGCAGTGACTTGAATGCAGGCTCGTCTTGCATCTCCCAAGACGAAAGGATGTCTGAATCCCCTGTGGAGACCACAGAGAAAGACCAAGTTCCCCACCTCATCGCGACCGGAGTCCTCACATTTTTTGAAAACTCCAGAGGTACGCAGAGATCAGTGCCTCCAAAGGAGACGATGCCTGACTCCTCGTGAAACTTGATAGGAGTCCCAGGATTCCTGTGGCACGTGGAAAGGGACCCTTGGTCTCCCGCCTCAGCTGGAGAGGCGTCCCAATTGCCCTGCCAAGCCTCAAGGAGAATCCCGAGTTGTCCCTCGCAACTAGGCAGGAGTCCTGACGTCGCTGAACAAACAAGTGTGTGGAAGGGCCATCCAAGTCGTAACTCGAGAATATACCCCAGGTTTCCGCCGCAACTCGAGAAAAACCATGAGACTTCCACCTCGCCGCGAGATGAGGCCCGATTCCCCTGCACTGCGTGCAGAGCAATTCCGTGTTGCACATCACACATGAAAGGAGCCTTGATTTCCTTGATGGCACTCCAGAGAATCCCCAAGAACACTGTTTCAAGGCTAGAGGGATCCTGAGGTCACTGTAGCAACACGAAAGAGCTCCGTGGACTAAGAATCAAATCGAGATGAGAGGTTAGTCCCTGGCTTCGACTCCAGAGGAATACCACCTTACCACAAGCACCTCAAGAGAAGGCTTCTCTCAGCTCTAGGTATGTGAGAGGGACACTGAGTTTGCGGCCTCAAGTGGAATGGACACCGCGATGCCCTGGCTCGAAATAAGGCCGGATATCCCTGCAGTGACTTGAATGAAGGCTCGTCTTGCATCTCCCAAGACGAAAGGATGTCTGAATCCCCTGTGGAGACCACAGAGAAAGACCTAGTTCCCCACCTCATCGCGACCGGAAGCCTCACATCCTTTGAAAACTCCAGAGGTACGCGGAGATCAGTGCCTCCAAAGGAGACGATGCCTGACTCCTCGTGAAACTTGATAGGAGTCCCAGGATTCCTGTGGCACGTGGAAAGGGACCCTTGGTCTCCCGCCTCAGCTGGAGAGGCGTCCCAATTGCCCCGCCAAGCCTCGAGGAGAATCCCGAGTTGTCCCTCGCAACTAGGCAGGAGTCCTGACGTCGCTGAACAAACACGTGGGTGGAAGGGCCATCCCCGTCGTAACTCCAGAATATACCCCAGGTTCCCGCCGCAACTCGAGAAAAACCATGAGACTTCCCCCTCGCCGCGAGATGAGGCCCGATTCCCCTGCACTGCGTGCAGAGCAATTCCGTGTTGCACATCACACATGAAAGGAGCCTTGATTTCCTTGGTGGCACTCCAGAGAAACCCCAAGAACACTGTTTCAAGGCTAGAGGGATCCTGATGTCACTCTAGCAACACGAAAGAGCTCCGTGGACCACAAATCAACTCGAGATGAGAGGTTTGTCCCTGGCTTCGACTCCAGAGGAATACCACCTTACCACAAGCACCTCAAGAGGAGGCTTCTCTCAGCTCTAGCTATGTGCTGAGTTTGCGGCCTTAAGTGGAATGGACACCGCGATGCCCTGACTCGAAATAAGGCCGGATATCCCTGCAGTGACTTGAATGCAGGCTCGTCTTGCATCTCCCAAGACGAAAGGATGTCCGAATCCCCTGTGGAGACCACAGAAAAAGACCTAGTTCCCCACCTCATCGCGACCGGAGGCCTCACATCATTTGAAAACTCCAGAGGTACGCGGAGATCAGTGCCTCCAAAGTAGACGATGCCTGACTCCTCGTGAAACTTGATAGGAGTCCCAGGATTCCTGTGGCACGTGGAAAGGGACCCTTGGTCTCCCGCCTCAGCTGGAGAGGCGTCCCAATTGCCCTGCCAAGCCTCGAGGAGAATCGCGAGTTGTCCCTCGCAACTAGGCAGGAGTCCTGACATCGCTGAACAGACACTTGGGTGGAAGGGCCATCCCCGTCGTAACTCGAGAATATACCCCTGGTTCCCGCCGCAACTCGAGAAAAACCATGAGACTTCCCACTCGCCGGGAGATGAAGCCCGATTCCCCTGCACTGCGTGCAGAGCAATTCAGTGTTGCACATCACACATGAAAGCAACCTTGATTTCCTTGATGGCACTCCAGAGAAACCCCAAGAACACTGTTTCAAGGCTAGAGGGATCCTGAGGTCAATGTAGCCACACGAAAGCGGTCCGTGGACCAAAAATCAACTCGAGATGAGAGGTTAGTCCCTGGCTTCGACTCCAGAGGAATACCACCTTACCACAAGCACCTCAAGAGGAGGCTTCTCTCAGCTCTAGGTATGTGAGAGGAACCCTGAGTTTGCGGCCTCAAGTGGAATGGACACCGCGATTCCCTGATTCAAAATAAGGCAGGATATCCCTGCAGTGACTTGAATGCAGGCTCCTCTTGCATCTCCCAAGATGAAAGGATGTCTGAATCCCCTGTGGAAACCACAGAGAAAGACCTAGTTCCCCACCTCATCTCGACCGGAAGCCTTACATCCTTTGAAAACTCCAGAGGTACGCGGAGATCAGTGCCTCCAGAGGAGACGATGCCTGACTCCTCGTGAAACTTGATAGGAGTCCCAGGATTCCTGTGGCACGTGGAAAGGGACCCTTGGTCTCCCGCCTCAGCTCGAGAGGCGTCCCAATTACCCTGCCAAGCCTCGAGGAGAATCCCGAGTTGTCCCTCGCAACTAGGCAGTAGTTCTGCCGTCGCTGAAGAAACACGGGTGTGGAAGGGCCATCCCCGTCGTAACTCGAGAAGATACCCCAGGTTCCCGCCGCAACTCGAGAAAAACCATGAGACTTCCCCCTCGCCGCAAGATGAGGCCCGATTCCCCTGCACTGCGTGCAGAGCAATTCCGTGTTGCACATCACACATGAAAGGAGCCTTGATTTCCTTGATGGCACTCCAGAGAAACCCCAAGAACACTGTTTCAAGGCTAGAGGGATCCTGAGGTCACTGTAGCCACACTTAAGAGCACCGTGGCCAAAAAATCAACTCGAGATGAGAGGATAGTCCCTGTCTTCGACTCCAGAGGAATACCACCTTACCACAAGCACCTCAAGAGGAGGCTTCTCTCAGCTCTAGGTATGTGAGAGGGACCCTGAGTTTGCAGCCTCAAGTCGAATGGCCACCACGATGCTCTGACTCGAAATAAGGCCGGATATCCCTGCAGTGACTTGAATGCAGGCTTGTCTTTCATCTCACAAGATGAAAGGATGTCTGAATCCCCTGTGGAGACCACAGAGAAAGACCTAGTTCCCCACCTCATGGCGACCGGAGGCCTCACATCCTTTGAAAACTCCAGAGGTACGCGGAGATCAGTGCCTCCAAAGGAGACGATGCCTGACTCTTCGTGAAACTTGATAGGAGTCCCAGGATTCCTGTGGCACATGGAAAGGGAACCTTGGTCTCCCGCCTCAGCTGGAGAGGCGTCCTAATTGCCCTGCCAAGCCTCGAGGAGAATCCCGAGTTGTCCCTCGCAACTAGGCAGGAGTCCTGACGTCGCTGAACAAACATGTGGGTGGAATTGCCATCCCAGTCGTAACTCGAGAATATACCCCAGGTTCCCGCCGCAACTCGTGAAAAACCATGAGACTTCCCCCTCGCCGCGAGATGAGGCCCGATTCCCCTGCACTGCGTGCAGAGCAATTCCGTGTAGCACATCACACATGAAAGGAGCCTTGATTTCCTTGGTGGCACTCCAGAGAAACCCCAATTAAACTGTTTCAAGGCTAGAGGGATCCTGAGGTCACTCTAGCAACACGAAAGAGCTCCGTGGACCACAAATCAACTCGAGATGAGAGGTTTGTCCCTGGCTTCGACTCCAGAGGAATACCACCTTACCACAAGCACCTCAAGAGGAGGCTTCTCTCAGCTCTAGCTATGTGCTGAGTTTGCGGCCTCAAGTGGAATGGACACCGCGATGCCCTGACTCGAAATAAGGCTGGATATCCCTGCAGTGACTTGAATGCAGGCTCGTCTTGCATCTCCCAAGACGAAAGGATGTCCGAATCCCCTGTGGAGACCACAGAGAAAGACCTAGTTCCCCACCTCATGGCGACCGGAGGCCTCACATCCTTTGAAAACTCCAGAGGTACGCGGAGATCAGTGCCTCCAAAGGAGACGATGCCTGACTCCTCGTGAAACTTGATAGGAGTCCCAGGATTCCTGTGGCACGTGGAAAGGGACTCTTGGTCTCCCGCCTCAGCTGGAGAGGCGTCCCAATTGCCCTGCCAAGCCTCGAGGAGAATCCCGAGTTGTCCCTCGCAAATAGGCAGGAGTCCTGACGTCGCTGAACAAACAAGTGTGTGGAAGGGCCATCCCCGTCATAACTCGAGAATATACCCCAGGTTCCCGCCGCAACTCGAGAAAAACCATGAGACTTCCCTCTCGCCGCGAGATGAGGCCCGATTCCCCTGCACTGCGTGCAGAGCAATTCCGTGTTGCACATCACACATGAAAGGAGCCTTGATTTCCTTGATGGCACTCCAGAGAAACCCCAAGAACACTCTTTCAAGGCTAGAGGGATCCTGAGGTCACTGTAGCAACACGAAAGAGCTCCGTGGACTAAGAATCAACTCGAGATGAGAGGTTAGTCCCTGGCTTCGACTCCAGAGGAATACCACCTTACCACAAGCACCTCAAGAGAAGGCTTCTCTCAGCTCTAGGTATGTGAGAGGGACACTGAGTTTGTGGCCTCAAGTGGAATGGACACCGCGATGCCCTGGCTCGAAATAAGGCCGGATATCCCTGCAGTGACTTGAATGCCGGCTCGTCTTGCATCTCCCAAGAAAAAAGGATGTCTGAATCCCCTGTGGAGACCACAGAGAAAGACCTAGTTCCCCACCTCATTGCGACCGGAAGCCTCACATCCTTTGAAAACTCCAGAGGTACGCGGAGATCAGTGCCTCCAAAGGAGACGATGCGTGACTCCTCGTGAAACTTGATAGGAGTCCCAGGATTCCTGTGGCACGTGGAAAGGGACCCTTGGTCTCCCGCCTCAGCTGGAGAGGCGTCCCAATTGCCCTGCCAAGCCTTGAGGAGAATCCCGAGTTGTCCCTCGCAACTAGGCAGGAGTCCTGACGTCGCTGAACAAACACGTGGGTGGAAGGGCCATCCCCGTCGTAACTCGAGCATATACCCCAGGTTCCCGCAGCAACTCGAGAAAAATCATGAGACTTCCCCCTCGCCGCAAGATGAGGCCCGATTCCCCTGCACTGCGTGCAGAGCAATTCCGTGTTGCACATCACACATGAAAGGAGCCTTGATTTCCTTGGTGGCACTCCAGAGAAACCCCAAGAACACTCTTTCAAGGCTAGAGGGATCCTGAGGTCACTGTAGCAACACGAAAGAGCTCCGTGGACCTAAAATCAACTCGAGATGAGAGGTTAGTCCCTGGCTTCGACTCCAGAGGAATACCTCCTTACCACAAGCACCTCAAGAGGAGGCTTCTCTCAGCTCTAGCTATGTGCTGAGTTTGCGGCCTCAAGTGGAATGGACACCGCGATGCCCTGACTCGAAATAAGGCCGGATATCCCTGCAGCGACATGAATGCAGGTTCGTCTTGCATCTCCCAAGAAGAAAGGATGTCCGAATCCCCTGTGGAGACCACAGAAAAAGACCTAGTTCCCCACCTCATCGCGACCGGAGGCCTCACATCCTTTGAAAACTCCAGAGGTACGCGGAGATCAGTGCCTCCAAAGGAGACGATGCCTGACTCCTCGTGAAACTTGATAGGAGTCCCAGGATTCCTGTGGCACGTGGAAAGGGACCCTTGGTCTCCCGCCTCAGCTGGAGAGGCGTCCCAATTGCCCTGCCAAGCCTCGAGGAGAATCCCGAGTTGTCCCTCGCAACTAGGCAGGAGTCCTGACGTCGCTGAAGAAACACGTGGGTGGAAGGGCCATCCCCGTTGTAACTCGAGAATGTACCCCAGGTTCCCGCCGCAACTCGAGAAAAATCATGAGACTTCCCCCTCGCCGCAAGATGAGGCCCGATTCCCCTGCACTGCGTGCAGAGAAATTCCGTGTTGAACATCACACATGAAAGGAGCCTTGATTTCCTTGATGGCACTCCAGAGAAACCCCAAGAACACTGTTTCAAGGCTAGAGGGATCCTGAGGTCCCTGTAGCCACACTTAAGAGCACCGTGGCCCAAAAATCAACTCGAGATGAGAGGATAGTCCCTGGCTTCGACTCCAGAGGAATACCACCTTAACACAAGCACCTCAAGAGGAGGCTTCTCTCAGCTCTAGGTATGTGAGATGGACCCTGAGTTTGCAGCCTCAAGTCGAATGGACACCACGATGCCCTGACTCGAAATAAGGCCGGATATCCCTGCAGTGACTTGAATGCAGGCTCGTCTTGCATCTCCCAAGATGAAAGGATGTCTGAATCCCCTGTGGAGACCACAGAGAAAGACCTAGTTCCCCACCTCATGGCGACCGGAGGCCTCACATCCTTTGAAAACTCCAGAGGTACGCGGAGATCAGTGTCTCCAAAGTAGACGATGCCTGACTCCTCGTGAAACTTGATAGGAGTCCCAGGATTCCTGTGGCACGTGGAAAGGGACCCTTGGTCTCCCGCCTCAGCTGGAGAGGCGTCCCAATTGCCCTGCCAAGCCTCGAGGAGAATCCCGAGTTGTCCCTCGCAACTAGGCAGGAGTCCTGACGTCGCTGAACAAACACGTGGGTGGAAGGGCCATCCCCGTCGTAACTCGAGAATATACCCCAGGTTCCCGCCGAAACTCGAGAAAAATCATGAGACTTCCCCCTCGCCGCGAGATGAGGCCCGATTCCCCTGCACTGCGTGCAGAGAAATTCCGTGTTGCACAATACATATGAAAGGAGCCTTGATTTCCTTGATGGCACTCCAGAGAAACCCCAAGAACACTGTTTCAAGGCTAGAGGGATCCTGAGGTCACTGTAGCCACACGAAAGAGCCCCGTGGACCAAAAATCAACTCGAGATGAGAGGTTTGTCCCTGGCTTCGACTCCAGAGGAATACCACCTTACCACAAGCACCTCAAGAGGAGGCTTCTCTCAGCTCTAGCTATGTGCTGAGTTTGCGGCCTCAAGTGGAATGGACACCGCGATGCCCTGACTCGAAATAAGGCCGGATATCCCTGCAGTGACTTGAATGCAGGCTCGTCTTGCATCTCCCAAGACGAAAGGATGTCCGAATCCCCTGTGGAGACCACAGAAAAAGACCTAGTTCCCCACCTCATCGCGACCGGAGGCTTCACATCCTTTGAAAACTCCAGAGGTACGCGGAGATCAGTGCCTCCAAAGTAGACGATGCCTGACTCCTCGTGAAACTTGATAAGAGTCCCAGGATTCCTGTGGCACGTGGAAAGGGACCCTTGGTCTCCCGCCTCAGCTGGAGAGGCGTCCCAGTTGCCCTGGCAAGCCTCGAGGAGAATCCCGAGTTGTCCCTCGCAACTAGGCAGGAGTCCTGACGTCGCTGAACAAACACGTGGGTGGAAGGGCCATCCCCGTCGTAACTCGAGAATATAACCCAGGTTCCTGCCGCAACTCGAGAAAAATCATGAGACTTCCCCCTCGCCGCGAGATGAGGCCCGATTCCCCTGCACTGCGTGCAGAGAAATTCTGTGTTGCACATCACACATGAAAGGAGCCTTGATTTCCTTGATGGCACTCCAGAGAAACCCCAAGAACACTGTTTCAAGGCTAGAGGGATCCTGAGGTCACTGTAGCCACACTTAAGAGCACCGTGGCCCAAAAATCAACTCGAGATGAGAGGATAGTCCCTGGCTTCGACTCCAGAGGAATACCACCTTACCACAAGCACCTCAAGAGGAGGCTTCTCTCAGCTCTAGCTATGTGCTGAGTTTGCGGCCTCAAGTGGAATGGACACCGCGATGCCCTGACTCGAAATAAGGCCGGATATCCCTGCAGTGACTTGAATGCAGGCTCGTCTTGCATCTCCCAAGACGAAAGGATGTCTGAATACCCTGTGGAGACCACAGAGAAAGACCTAGTTCCCCACCTCATCGCGACCGGAAGCCTTACATCCTTTGAAAACTCCACAGGTACGCGGAGATCAGTGCCTCCAAAGGAGACGATGCCTGACTCCTCGTGAAACTTGATAGGAGTCCCAGGATTCCTGTGGCACGTGGAAAGGGACCCTTGGTCTCCCGCCTCAGCTGGAGAGGCGTCCCAATTGCCCTGCCAAGCCTCGAGGAGAATCCCGAGTTGTCCCTCGCAACTAGGCAGGAGTCCTGACGTCGCTGAACAAACACGTGGGTGGAAGGGCCATCCAAGTCGTAACTCGAGAATATACCCCAGGTTTCCGCCGCAACTCGAGAAAAACCATGAGACTTCCCCCTCGCCGCGAGATGAGGCCCGATTCCCCTGCACTGCGTGCAGAGCAATTCCGTGTAGCACATCACACATGAAAGGAGCCTTGATTTCCTTGGTGGCACTCCAGAGAAACCCCAAGAAAACTGTTTCAAGGCTAGAGGGATCCTGAGGTCACTCTAGCAACACGAAAGAGCTCCGTGGACCACAAATCAACTCGAGATGAGAGGTTAGTCCCTGGCTTTGACTCCAGAGGAATACCACCTTACCACAAGCACCTCAAGAGAAGGCTTCTCTCAGCTCTAGGTATGTGAGAGGGACACTGAGTTTGTGGCCTCAAGTGGAATGGACACCGCGATGCCCTGGCTCGAAATAAGGCCGGATATCCCTGCAGTGACTTGAATGCAGGCTCGTCTTACATCTCCCAAGACAAAAGGATGTCTGAATCCCCTGTGGAGACCACAGAGAAAGACCTAGTTCCCCACCTCATCGCGACCGGAAGCCTCACATCCTTTGAAAACTCCAGAGGTACGCGGAGATCAGTGCCTCCAAAGGAGACGATGCGTGACTCCTCGTGAAACTTGATAGGAGTCCCAGGATTCCTGTGGCACGTGGAAAGGGACCCTTGGTCTCCCGCCTCAGCTGGAGAGGCGTCCCAATTGCCCTGCCAAGCCTTGAGGAGAATCCCGAGTTGTCCCTCGCAACTAGGCAGGAGTCCTGACGTCGCTGAACAAACACGTGGGTGGAAGGGCCATCCCCGTCGCAACTCGAGCATATACCCCAGGTTCCCGCTGCAACTCGAGAAAAATCATGAGACTTCCCCCTCGCCGCAAGATGAGGCCCGATTCCCCTGCACTGCGTGCAGAGCAATTCCGTGTGGCACATCACACATGAAAGGAGCCTTGATTTCCTTGATGGCACTCCAGAGAAACCCCAAAAACACTGTTTCAAGGCTAGAGGGATCCTGAGGTCACTGTAGCAACACGAAAGAGCTCCGTGGACCTAAAATCAACTCGAGATGAGAGGTTAGTCCCTGGCTTCGACTCCAGAGGAATACCTCCTTACCACAAGCACCTCAAGAGGAGGCTTCTCTCAGCTCTAGCTATGTGCTGAGTTTGCGGCCTCAAGTGGAATGGACACCGCGATGCCCTGACTCGAAATAAGGCCGGATATCCCTGCAGCGACTTGAATGCAGGTTCGTCTTGCATCTCCCAAGAAGAAAGGATGTCCGAATCCCCTGTGGAGACCACAGAAAAAGACCTAGTTCCCCACCTCATCGCGACCGGAGGCCTCACATCCTTTGAAAACTCCAGAGGTACGCGGAGATCAGTGCCTCCAAAGGAGACGATGCCTGACTCCTCGTGAAACTTGATAGGAGTCCCAGGATTCCTGTGGCACGTGGAAAGGGACCCTTGGTCTCCCGCCTCAGCTGGAGAGGCGTCCCAATTGCCCTGCCAAGCCTCGAGGAGAATCCCGAGTTGTCCCTCGCAACTAGGCAGGAGTCCTGACGTCGCTGAAGAAACACGTGGTTGGAAGGGCCATCCCCGTCGCAACTCGAGCATATACCCCAGGTTCCCGCTGCAACTCGAGAAAAATCATGAGACTTCCCCCTCGCCGCAAGATGAGGCCCGATTCCCCTGCACTGCGTGCAGAGCAATTCCGTGTTGCACATCACACATGAAAGGAGCCTTGATTTCCTTGATGGCACTCCAGAGAAACCCCAAGAACACTGTTTCAAGGCTAGAGGGATCCTGAGGTCACTGTAGCAACACGAAAGAGCTCCGTGGACCTAAAATCAACTCGAGATGAGAGGTTAGTCCCTGGCTTCGACTCCAGAGGAATACCTCCTTACCACAAGCACCTCAAGAGGAGGCTTCTCTCAGCTCTAGCTATGTGCTGAGTTTGCGGCCTCAAGTGGAATGGACACCGCGATGCCCTGACTCGAAATAAGGCCGGATATCCCTGCAGCGACTTGAATGCAGGTTCGTCTTGCATCTCCCAAGAAGAAAGGATGTCCGAATCCCCTGTGGAGACCACAGAAAAAGACCTAGTTCCCCACCTCATGGCGACCGGAGGCCTCACATCCTTTGAAAACTCCAGAGGTACGCGGAGATCAGTGTCTCCAAAGTAGACGATGCCTGACTCCTCGTGAAACTTGATAGGAGTCCCAGGATTCCTGTGGCACGTGGAAAGGGACCCTTGGTCTCCCGCCTCAGCTGGAGAGGCGTCCCAATTGCCCTGCCAAGCCTCGAGGAGAATCCCGAGTTGTCCCTCGCAACTAGGCAGGAGTCCTGACGTCGCTGAACAAACACGTGGGTGGAAGGGCCATCCCCGTCGTAACTCGAGAATATACCCCAGGTTCCCGCCGCAACTCGAGAAAAATCATGAGACTTCCCCCTCGCCGCAAGATGAGGCCCGATTCCCCTGCACTGCGTGCAGAGAAATTCCGTGTTGCACATCACATATGAAAGGAGCCTTGATTTCCTTGATGGCACTCCAGAGAAACCCCAAGAACACTGTTTCAAGGCTAGAGGGATCCTGACGTCACTGTAGCCACACGAAAGAGCCCCGTGGACCAAAAATCAACTCGAGATGAGAGGTTTGTCCCTGGCTTCGACTCCAGAGGAATACCACCTTACCACAAGCACCTCAAGAGGAGGCTTCTCTCAGCTCTAGCTATGTGCTGAGTTTGCGGCCTCAAGTGGAATGGACACCGCGATGCCCTGACTCGAAATAAGGCCGGATATCCCTGCAGTGACTTGAATGCAGGCTCGTCTTGCATCTCCCAAGACGAAAGGATGTCCGAATCCCCTGTGGAGACCACAGAAAAAGACCTAGTTCCCCACCTCATCGCGACCGGAGGCCTCACATCCTTTGAAAACTCCAGAGGTATGCGGAGATCAGTGCCTCCAAAGTAGACGATGCCTGACTCCACGTGAAACTTGATAGGAGTCCCAGGATTCCTGTGGCACGTGGAAAGGGACCCTTGGTCTCCCGCCTCAGCTGGAGAGGCGTCCCAGTTGCCCTGGCAAGCCTCGAGGAGAATCCCGAGTTGTCCCTCGCAACTAGGCAGGAGTCCTGACGTCGCTGAACAAACACGTGGGTGGAAGGGCCATCCCCGTCGTAACTCGAGAATATAACCCAGGTTCCTGCCGCAACTCGAGAAAAATCATGAGACTTCCCCCTCGCCGCGAGATGAGGCCCGATTCCCCTGCACTGCGTGCAGAGAAATTCTGTGTTGCACATCACACATGAAAGGAGCCTTGATTTCCTTGATGGCACTCCAGAGAAACCCCAAGAACACTGTTTCAAGGCTAGAGGGATCCTGAGGTCACTGTAGCCACACTTAAGAGCACCGTGGCCAAAAAATCAACTCGAGATGAGAGGATAGTCCCTGGCTTCGACTCCAGAGGAATACCACCTTAACACAAGCACCTCAAGAGGAGGCTTCTCTCAGCTCTAGGTATGTGAGATGGACCCTGAGTTTGCAGCCTCAAGTCGAATGGACACCACGATGCCCTGACTCGAAATAAGGCCGGATATCCCTGCAGTGACTTGAATGCAGGCTCGTCTTGCATCTCCCAAGACGAAAGGATGTCTGAATCCCTTGTGGAGACCACAGAGAAAGACCTAGTTCCCCACCTCATGGCGACCGGAGGCCTCACATCCTTTGAAAACTCCAGAGGTATGCGGAGATCAGTGCCTCCAAAGGAGACGATGCCTGACTCTTCGTGAAACTTGATAGGAGTCCCAGGATTCCTGTGGCACGTGGAAAGGGACCCTTGGTCTCCCGCCTCAGCTGGAGAGGCGTCCCAATTGCCCTGCCAAGCCTCGAGGAGAATCCCGAGTTGTCCCTCGCAACTAGGCAGGAGTCCTGACGTCGCTGAACAAACATGTGGGTGGAAGGGCCATCCCAGTCGTAACTCGAGAATATACCCCAGGTTCCCGCCGCAACTCGAGAAAAACCATGAGACTTCCCCCTCGCCGCGAGATGAGGCCCGATTCCCCTGCACTGCTTGCAGAGCAATTCCGTGTTGCACATCACACGTGAAAGGAGCCTTAATTTCCTTGATGGCACTCCAGAGAAACCCCAAGAACACTGTTTCAAGGCTAGAGGGATCCTGAGGTCACTGTAGCCACACTTAAGAGCACCGTGGCCCAAAAATCAACTCGAGATGAGAGGATAGTCCCTGGCTTCGACTCCAGAGGAATACCACCTTACCACAAGCACCTCAAGAGGAGGCTTCTCTCAGCTCTAGCTATGTGCTGAGTTTGCGGCCTCAAGTGGAATGGACACCGCGATGCCCTGACTCGAAATAAGGCCGGATATCCCTGCAGTGACTTGAATGCAGGCTCGTCTTGCATCTCCCAAGACGAAAGGATGTCTGAATCCCCTGTGGAGACCACAGAGAAAGACCTAGTTCCCCACCTCATGGCGACCGGAGGCCTCACATCCTTTGAAAACTCCAGAGGTATGCGGAGATCAGTGCCTCCAAAGGAGACGATGCCTGACTCTTCGTGAAACTTGATAGGAGTACCAGGATTCCTGTGGCACGTGGAAAGGGACCCTTGGTCTCCCGCCTCAGCTGGAGAGGCGTCCCAATTGCCCTGCCAAGCCTCGAGGAGAATCCCGAGTTGTCCCTCGCAACTAGGCAGGAGTCCTGACGTCGCTGAACAAACATGTGGGTGGAAGGGCCATCCCAGTCGTAACTCGAGAATATACCCCAGGTTCCCGCCGCAACTCGAGAAAAACCATGAGACTTCCCCCTCGCCGCGAGATGAGGCCCGATTCCCCTGCACTGCGTGCAGAGCAATTCCGTGTTGCACATCACACGTGAAAGGAGCCTTGATTTCCTTGATGGCACTCCAGAGAAACCCCAAGAACACTGTTTCAAGGCTAGAGGGATCCTGAGGTCACTGTAGCCACACTTAAGAGCACCGTGGACCAAAAATCAACTCGAGATGAGAGGATAGTCCCTGGCTTCCACTCCAGAGGAATACCTCCTTACCACAAGCACCTCAAGAGGAGGCTTCTCTCAGCTCTAGCTATGTGCTGAGTTTGCGGCCTCAAGTGGAATGGACACCGCGATGCCCTGACTCGAAATAAGGCCGGATATCCCTGCAGTGACTTGAATGCAGGCTCGTCTTGCATCTCCCAAGACGAAAGGATGTCTGAATCCCCTGTGGAGACCACAGAGAAAGACCTAGTTCCCCACCTCATCGCGACCGGAAGCCTTACATCCTTTGAAAACTCCAGAGGTACGCGGAGATCAGTGCCTCCAAAGGAGACGATGCCTGACTCCTCGTGAAACTTGATAGGAGTCCCAGGATTCCTGTGGCACGTGGAAAGGGACCCTTGGTCTCCCGCCTCAGCTGGAGAGGCGTCCCAATTGCCCTGCCAAGCCTCGAGGAGAATCCCGAGTTGTCCCTCGCAACTAGGCAGGAGTCCTGACGTCGCTGAACAAACACGTGGGTGGAAGGGCCATCCAAGTCGTAACTCGAGAATATACCCCAGGTTTCCGCCGCAACTCGAGAAAAACCATGAGACTTCCCTCTCGCCGCGAGATGAGGCCCGATTCCCCTGCACTGCGTGCAGAGCAATTCCGTGTAGCACATCACACATGAAAGGAGCCTTGATTTCCTTGGTGGCACTCCAGAGAAACCCCAAGAAAACTGTTTCAAGGCTAGAGGGATCCTGAGGTCACTCTAGCAACACGAAAGAGCTCCGTGGACCACAAATCAACTCGAGATGAGAGGTTAGTCCCTGGCTACGACTCCAGAGGAATACCACCTTACCACAAGCACCTCAAGAGGAGGCTTCTCTCAGCTCTAGCTATGTGCTGAGTTTGCGGCCTCAAGTGGAATGGACACCGCGATGCCCTGACTCGAAATAAGGCCGGATATCCCTGCAGTGACTTGAATGCAGGCTCGTCTTGCATCTCCCAAGACGAAAGGATGTCTGAATCCCCTGTGGAGACCACAGAGAAAGACCTAGTTCCCCACCTCATGGCGACCGGAGGCCTCACATCCTTTGAAAACTCCAGAGGTATGCGGAGATCAGTGCCTCCAAAGGAGACGATGCCTGACTCTTCGTGAAACTTGATAGGAGTACCAGGATTCCTGTGGCACGTGGAAAGGGACCCTTGGTCTCCCGCCTCAGCTGGAGAGGCCTCCCAATTGCCCTGCCAAGCCTCGAGGAGAATCCCGAGTTGTCCCTCGCAACTAGGCAGGAGTCCTGACGTCGCTGAACAAACATGTGGGTGGAAGGGCCATCCCAGTCGTAACTCGAGAATATACCCCAGGTTCCCGCCGCAACTCGAGAAAAACCATGAGACTTCCCCCTCGCCGCGAGATGAGGCCCGATTCCCCTGCACTGCGTGCAGAGCAATTCCGTGTTGCACATCACACGTGAAAGGAGCCTTGATTTCCTTGATGGCACTCCAGAGAAACCCCAAGAACACTGTTTCAAGGCTAGAGGGATCCTGAGGTCACTGTAGCCACACTTAAGAGCACCGTGGACCAAAAATCAACTCGAGATGAGAGGATAGTCCCTGGCTTCGACTCCAGAGGAATACCTCCTTACCACAAGCACCTCAAGAGGAGGCTTCTCTCAGCTCTAGCTATGTGCTGAGTTTGCGGCCTCAAGTGGAATGGACACCGCGATGCCCTGACTCGAAATAAGGCCGGATATCCCTGCAGTGACTTGAATGCAGGCTCGTCTTGCATCTCCCAAGACGAAAGGATGTCTGAATCCCCTGTGGAGACCACAGAGAAAGACCTAGTTCCCCACCTCATCGCGACCGGAAGCCTTACATCCTTTGAAAACTCCAGAGGTACGCGGAGATCAGTGCCTCCAAAGGAGACGATGCCTGACTCCTCGTGAAACTTGATAGGAGTCCCAGGATTCCTGTGGCACGTGGAAAGGGACCCTTGGTCTCCCGCCTCAGCTGGAGAGGCGTCCCAATTGCCCTGCCAAGCCTCGAGGAGAATCCCGAGTTGTCCCTCGCAACTAGGCAGGAGTCCTGACGTCGCTGAACAAACACGTGGGTGGAAGGGCCATCCAAGTCGTAACTCGAGAATATACCCCAGGTTTCCGCCGCAACTCGAGAAAAACCATGAGACTTCCCCCTCGCCGCGAGATGAGGCCCGATTCCCCTGCACTGCGTGCAGAGCAATTCCGTGTAGCACATCACACATGAAAGGAGCCTTGATTTCCTTGGTGGCACTCCAGAGAAACCCCAAGAAAACTGTTTCAAGGCTAGAGGGATCCTGAGGTCACTCTAGCAACACGAAAGAGCTCCGTGGACCACAAATCAACTCGAGATGAGAGGTTAGTCCCTGGCTTTGACTCCAGAGGAATACCACCTTACCACAAGCATCTCAAGAGAAGGCTTCTCTCAGCTCTAGGTATGTGAGAGGGACACTGAGTTTGTGGCCTCAAGTGGAATGGACACCGCGATGCCCTGGCTCGAAATAAGGCCGGATATCCCTGCAGTGACTTGAATGCAGGCTCGTCTTGCATCTCCCAAGACAAAAGGATGTCTGAATCCCCTGTGGAGACCACAGAGAAAGACCTAGTTCCCCACCTCATCGCGACCGGAAGCCTCACATCCTTTGAAAACTCCAGAGGTACGCGGAGATCAGTGCCTCCAAAGGAGACGATGCGTGACTCCTCGTGAAACTTGATAGGAGTCCCAGGATTCCTGTGGCACGTGGAAAGGGACCCTTGGTCTCCCGCATCAGCTGGAGAGGCGTCCCAATTGCCCTGCCAAGCCTTGAGGAGAATCCCGAGTTGTCCCTCGCAACTAGGCAGGAGTCCTGACGTCGCTGAACAAACATGTGGGTGGAAGGGCCATCCCCGTCGCAACTCGAGCATATACCCCAGGTTCCCGCTGCAACTCGAGAAAAATCATGAGACTTCCCCCTCGCCGCAAGATGAGGCCCGATTCCCCTGCACTGCGTGCAGAGCAATTCCGTGTTGCACATCACACATGAAAGGAGCCTTGATTTCCTTGATGGCACTCCAGAGAAACCCCAAAAACACTGTTTCAAGGCTAGAGGGATCCTGAGGTCACTGTAGCAACACGAAAGAGCTCCGTGGACCTAAAGTCAACTCGAGATGAGAGGTTAGTCCCTGGCTTAGACTCCAGAGGAATACCTCCTTACCACAAGCACCTCAAGAGGAGGCTTCTCTCAGCTCTAGCTATGTGCTGAGTTTGCGGCCTCAAGTGGAATGGACACCGCGATGCCCTGACTCGAAATAAGGCCGGATATCCCTGCAGCGACTTGAATGCAGGTTCGTCTTGCATCTCCCAAGAAGAAAGGATGTCCGAATCCCCTGTGGAGACCACAGAAAAAGACCTAGTTCCCCACCTCATCGCGACCGGAGGCCTCACATCCTTTGAAAACTCCAGAGGTACGCGGAGATCAGTGCCTCCAAAGGAGACGATGCCTGACTCCTCGTGAAACTTGATAGGAGTCCCAGGATTCCTGTGGCACGTGGAAAGGGACCCTTGGTCTCCCGCCTCAGCTGGAGAGGCGTCCCAATTGCCCTGCCAAGCCTCGAGGAGAATCCCGAGTTGTCCCTCGCAACTAGGCAGGAGTCCTGACGTCGCTGAAGAAACACGTGGGTGGAAGGGCCATCCCCGTCGCAACTCGAGCATATACCCCAGGTTCCCGCTGCAACTCGAGAAAAATCATGAGACTTCCCCCTCGCCGCAAGATGAGGCCCGATTCCCCTGCACTGCGTGCAGAGCAATTCCGTGTTGCACATCACACATGAAAGGAGCCTTGATTTCCTTGATGGCACTCCAGAGAAACCCCAAGAACACTCTTTCAAGGCTAGAGGGATCCTGAGGTCACTGTAGCAACACGAAAGAGCTCCGTGGACTAAGAATCAACTCGAGATGAGAGGTTAGTCCCTGGCTTCGACTCCAGAGGAATACCACCTTACCACAAGCACCTCAAGAGAAGGCTTCTCTCAGCTCTAGGTATGTGAGAGGGACACTGAGTTTGTGGCCTCAAGTGGAATGGACACCGCGATGCCCTGGCTCGAAATAAGGCCGGATATACCTGCAGTGACTTGAATGCCGGCTCGTCTTGCATCTCCCAAGACAAAAGGATGTCTGAATCCCCTGTGGAGACCACAGAGAAAGACCTAGTTCCCCACCTCATCGCGACCGGAAGCCTCACATCCTTTGAAAACTCCAGAGGTACGCGGAGATCAGTGCCTCCAAAGGAGACGATGCGTGACTCCTCGTGAAACTTGATAGGAGTCCCAGGATTCCTGTGGCACGTGGAAAGGGACCCTTGGTCTCCCGCCTCAGCTGGAGAGGCGTCCCAATTGCCCTGCCAAGCCTTGAGGAGAATCCCGAGTTGTCCCTCGCAACTAGGCAGGAGTCCTGACGTCGCTGAACAAACACGTGGGTGGAAGGGCCATCCCCGTCGCAACTCGAGCATATACCCCAGGTTCCCGCTGCAACTCGAGAAAAATCATGAGACTTCCCCCTCGCCGCAAGATGAGGCCCGATTCCCCTGCACTGCGTGCAGAGCAATTCCGTGTTGCACATCACACATGAAAGGAGCCTTGATTTCCTTGATGGCACTCCAGAGAAACCCCAAGAACACTGTTTCAAGGCTAGAGGGATCCTGAGGTCACTGTAGCAACACGAAAGAGCTCCGTGGACCTAAAATCAACTCGAGATGAGAGGTTAGTCCCTGGCTTCGACTCCAGAGGAATACCTCCTTACCACAAGCACCTCAAGAGGAGGCTTCTCTCAGCTCTAGCTATGTGCTGAGTTTGCGGCCTCAAGTGGAATGGACACCGCGATGCCCTGACTCGAAATAAGGCCGGATATCCCTGCAGCGACTTGAATGCAGGTTCGTCTTGCATCTCCCAAGAAGAAAGGATGTCCGAATCCCCTGTGGAGACCACAGAAAAAGACCTAGTTCCCCACCTCATCGCGACCGGAGGCCTCACATCCTTTGAAAACTCCAGAGGTACGCGGAGATCAGTGCCTCCAAAGGAGACGATGCCTGACTCCTCGTGAAACTTGATAGGAGTCCCAGGATTCCTGTGGCACGTGGAAAGGGACCCTTGGTCTCCCGCCTCAGCTGGAGAGGCGTCCCAGTTGCCCTGGCAAGCCTCGAGGAGAATCCCGAGTTGTCCCTCGCAACTAGGCAGGAGTCCTGTCGTCGCTGAACAAACACGTGGGTGGAAGGGCCATCCCCGTCGTAACTCGAGAATATAACCCAGGTTCCCGGCGCAACTCGAGAAAAATCATGAGACTTCCCCCTCGCCGCGAGATGAGGCCCGATTCCCCTGCACTGCGTGCAGAGAAAATCTGTGTTGCACATCACACATGAAAGGAGCCTTGATTACCTTGATGGCACTCCAGAGAAACCCCAAGAACACTGTTTCAAGGCTAGAGGGATCCTGAGGTCCCTGTAGCCACACTTAAGAGCACCGTGGCCCAAAAATCAACTCGAGATGAGAGGATAGTCCCTGGCTTCGACTCCAGAGGAATACCACCTTAACACAAGCACCTCAAGAGGAGGCTTCTCTCAGCTCTAGGTATGTGAGATGGACCCTGAGTTTGCAGCCTCAAGTCGAATGGACACCACGATGCCCTGACTCGAAATAAGGCCGGATATCCCTGCAGTGACTTGAATGCAGGCTCGTCTTGCATCTCCCAAGATGAAAGGATGTCTGAATCCCCTGTGGAGACCACAGAGAAAGACCTAGTTCCCCACCTCATGGCGACCGGAGGCCTCACATCCTTTGAAAACTCCAGAGGTACGCGGAGATCAGTGTCTCCAAAGTAGACGATGCCTGACTCCTCGTGAAACTTGATAGGAGTCCCAGGATTCCTGTGGCACGTGGAAAGGGACCCTTGGTCTCCCGCCTCAGCTGGAGAGGCGTCCCAATTGCCCTGCCAAGCCTCGAGGAGAATCCCGAGTTGTCCCTCGCAACTAGGCAGGAGTCCTGACGTCGCTGAACAAACACGTGGGTGGAAGGGCCATCCCCGTCGTAACTCGAGAATATACCCCAGGTTCCCGCCGCAACTCGAGAACAATCATGAGACTTCCCCCTCGCCGCGAGATGAGGCCCGATTCCCCTGCACTGCGTGCAGAGAAATTCCGTGTTGCACATCACATATGAAAGGAGCCTTGATTTCCTTGATGGCACTCCAGAGAAACCCCAAGAACACTGTTTCAAGGCTAGAGGGATCCTGACGTCACTGTAGCCACACGAAAGAGCCCCGTGGACCAAAAATCAACTCGAGATGAGAGGTTTGTCCCTGGCTTCGACTCCAGAGGAATACCACCTTACCACAAGCACCTCAAGAGGAGGCTTCTCTCAGCTCTAGCTATGTGCTGAGTTTGCGGCCTCAAGTGGAATGGACACCGCGATGCCCTGACTCGAAATAAGGCCGGATATCCCTGCAGTGACTTGAATGCAGGCTCGTCTTGCATCTCCCAAGACGAAAGGATGTCCGAATCCCCTGTGGAGACCACAGAAAAAGACCTAGTTCCCCACCTCATCGCGACCGGAGGCCTCACATCCTTTGAAAACTCCAGAGGTACGCGGAGATCAGTGCCTCCAAAGTAGACGATGCCTGACTCCACGTGAAACTTGATAGGAGTCCCAGGATTCCTGTGGCACGTGGAAAGGGACCCTTGGTCTCCCGCCTCAGCTGGAGAGGCGTCCCAGTTGCCCTGGCAAGCCTCGAGGAGAATCCCGAGTTGTCCCTCGCAACTAGGCAGGAGTCCTGACGTCGCTGAACAAACACGTGGGTGGAAGGGCCATCCCCGTCGTAACTCGAGAATATAACCCAGGTTCCTGCCGCAACTCGAGAAAAATCATGAGACTTCCCCCTCGCCGCGAGATGAGGCCCGATTCCCCTGCACTGCGTGCAGAGAAATTCTGTGTTTCACATCACACATGAAAGGAGCCTTGATTTCCTTGATGGCACTCCAGAGAAACCCCAAGAACACTGTTTCAAGGCTAGAGGGATCCTGAGGTCACTGTAGCCACACTTAAGAGCACCGTGGCCAAAAAATCAACTCGAGATGAGAGGATAGTCCCTGGCTTCGACTCCAGAGGAATACCACCTTAACACAAGCACCTCAAGAGGAGGCTTCTCTCAGCTCTAGGTATGTGAGATGGACCCTGAGTTTGCAGCCTCAAGTCGAATGGACACCACGATGCCCTGACTCGAAATAAGGCCGGATATCCCTGCAGTGACTTGAATGCAGGCTCGTCTTGCATCTCCCAAGACGAAAGGATGTCTGAATCCCTTGTGGAGACCACAGAGAAAGACCTAGTTCCCCACCTCATGGCGACCGGAGGCCTCACATCCTTTGAAAACTCCAGAGGTATGCGGAGATCAGTGCCTCCAAAGGAGACGATGCCTGACTCTTCGTGAAACTTGATAGGAGTCCCAGGATTCCTGTGGCACGTGGAAAGGGACCCTTGGTCTCCCGCCTCAGCTGGAGAGGCGTCCCAATTGCCCTGCCAAGCCTCGAGGAGAATCCCGAGTTGTCCCTCGCAACTAGGCAGGAGTCCTGACGTCGCTGAACAAACATGTGGGTGGAAGGGCCATCCCAGTCGTAACTCGAGAATATACCCCAGGTTCCCGCCGCAACTCGAGAAAAACCATGAGACTTCCCCCTCGCCGCGAGATGAGGCCCGATTCCCCTGCACTGCGTGCAGAGCAATTCCGTGTTGCACATCACACGTGAAAGGAGCCTTGATTTCCTTGATGGCACTCCAGAGAAACCCCAAGAACACTGTTTCAAGGCTAGAGGGATCCTGAGGTCACTGTAGCCACACTTAAGAGCACCGTGGCCCAAAAATCAACTCGAGATGAGAGGATAGTCCCTGGCTTCGACTCCAGAGGAATACCACCTTACCACAAGCACCTCAAGAGGAGGCTTCTCTCAGCTCTAGCTATGTGCTGAGTTTGCGGCCTCAAGTGGAATGGACACCGCGATGCCCTGACTCGAAATAAGGCCGGATATCCCTGCAGTGACTTGAATGCAGGCTCGTCTTGCATCTCCCAAGACGAAAGGATGTCTGAATCCCCTGTGGAGACCACAGAGAAAGACCTAGTTCCCCACCTCATGGCGACCGGAGGCCTCACATCCTTTGAAAACTCCAGAGGTATGCGGAGATCAGTGCCTCCAAAGGAGACGATGCCTGACTCTTCGTGAAACTTGATAGGAGTCCCAGGATTCCTGTGGCACGTGGAAAGGGACCCTTGGTCTCCCGCCTCAGCTGGAGAGGCGTCCCAATTGCCCTGCCAAGCCTCGAGGAGAATCCCGAGTTGTCCCTCGCAACTAGGCAGGAGTCCTGACGTCGCTGAACAAACATGTGGGTGGAAGGGCCATCCCAGTCGTAACTCGAGAATATACCCCAGGTTCCCGCCGCAACTCGAGAAAAACCATGAGACTTCCCCCTCGCCGCGAGATGAGGCCCGATTCCCCTGCACTGCGTGCAGAGCAATTCCGTGTTGCACATCACACGTGAAAGGAGCCTTGATTTCCTTGATGGCACTCCAGAGAAACCCCAAGAACACTGTTTCAAGGCTAGAGGGATCCTGAGGTCACTGTAGCCACACTTAAGAGCACCGTGGCCCAAAAATCAACTCGAGATGAGAGGATAGTCCCTGGCTTCGACTCCAGGGGAATACCTCCTTACCACAAGCACCTCAAGAGGAGGCTTCTCTCAGCTCTAGCTATGTGCTGAGTTTGCGGCCTCAAGTGGAATGGACACCGCGATGCCCTGACTCGAAATAAGGCCGGATATCCCTGCAGTGACTTGAATGCAGGCTCGTCTTGCATCTCCCAAGACGAAAGGATGTCTGAATCCCCTGTGGAGACCACAGAGAAAGACCTAGTTCCCCACCTCATCGCGACCGGAAGCCTTACATCCTTTGAAAACTCCAGAGGTACGCGGAGATCAGTGCCTCCAAAGGAGACGATGCCTGACTCCTCGTGAAACTTGATAGGAGTCCCAGGATTCCTGTGGCACGTGGAAAGGGACCCTTGGTCTCCCGCCTCAGCTGGAGAGGCGTCCCAATTGCCCTGCCAAGCCTCGAGGAGAATCCCGAGTTGTCCCTCGCAACTAGGCAGGAGTCCTGACGTCGCTGAACAAACACGTGGGTGGAAGGGCCATCCAAGTCGTAACTCGAGAATATACCCCAGGTTTCCGCCGCAACTCGAGAAAAACCATGAGACTTCCCCCTCGCCGCGAGATGAGGCCCGATTCCCCTGCACTGCGTGCAGAGCAATTCCGTGTAGCACATCACACATGAAAGGAGCCTTGATTTCCTTGGTGGCACTCCAGAGAAACCCCAAGAAAACTGTTTCAAGGCTAGAGGGATCCTGAGGTCACTCTAGCAACACGAAAGAGCTCCGTGGACCACAAATCAACTCGAGATGAGAGGTTAGTCCCTGGCTACGACTCCAGAGGAATACCACCTTACCACAAGCACCTCAAGAGGAGGCTTCTCTCAGCTCTAGCTATGTGCTGAGTTTGCGGCCTCAAGTGGAATGGACACCGCGATGCCCTGACTCGAAATAAGGCCGGATATCCCTGCAGTGACTTGAATGCAGGCTCGTCTTGCATCTCCCAAGACGAAAGGATGTCCGAATCCCCTGTGGAGACCACAGAGAAAGACCTAGTTCCCCACCTCATGGCGACCGGAGGCCTCACATCCTTTGAAAACTCCAGAGGTACGCGGAGATCAGTGCCTCCAAAGGAGACGATGCCTGACTCCTCGTGAAACTTGATAGGAGTCCCAGGATTCCTGTGGCACGTGGAAAGGGACCCTTGGTCTCCCGCCTCAGCTGGAGAGGCGTCCCAATTGCCCTGCCAAGCCTCGAGGAGAATCCCGAGTTGTCCCTCGCAACTAGGCAGGAGTCCTGACGTCGCTGAACAAACAAGTGTGTGGAAGGGCCATCCCCGTCGTAACTCGAGAATATACCCCAGGTTCCCGCCGCAACTCGAGAAAAACCATGAGCCTTCCCTCTCGCCGCGAGATGAGGCCCGATTCCCCTGCACTGCGTGCAGAGCAAATCCGTGTTGCACATCACACATGAAAGGAGCCTTGATTTCCTTGATGGCACTCCAGAGAAACCCCAAGAACACTCTTTCAAGGCTAGAGGGATCCTGAGGTCACTGTAGCAACACGAAAGAGCTCCGTGGACTAAGAATCAACTCGAGATGAGAGGTTAGTCCCTGGCTTCGACTCCAGAGGAATACCACCTTACCACAAGCACCTCAAGAGAAGGATTCTCTCAGCTCTAGGTATGTGAGAGGGACACTGAGTTTGTGGCCTCAAGTGGAATGGACACCGCGATGCCCTGGCTCGAAATAAGGCCGGATATCCCTGCAGTGACTTGAATGCAGGCTCGTCTTGCATCTCCCAAGACAAAAGGATGTCTGAATCCCCTGTGGAGACCACAGAGAAAGACCTAGTTCCCCACCTCATCGCGACCGGAAGACTCACATCCTTTGAAAACTCCAGAGGTACGCGGAGATCAGTGCCTCCAAAGGAGACGATGCGTGACTCCTCGTGAAACTTGATAGGAGTCCCAGGATTCCTGTGGCACGTGGAAAGGGACCCTTGGTCTCCCGCCTCAGCTGGAGAGGCGTCCCAATTGCCCTGCCAAGCCTTGAGGAGAATCCCGAGTTGTCCCTCGCAACTAGGCAGGAGTCCTGACGTCGCTGAACAAACACGTGGGTGGAAGGGCCATCCCCGTCGCAACTCGAGCATATACCCCAGGTTCCCGCTGCAACTCGAGAAAAATCATGAGACTTCCCTCTCGCCGCAAGATGAGGCCCGATTCCCCTGCACTGCGTGCAGAGCAATTCCGTGTTGCACATCACACATGAAAGGAGCCTTGATTTCCTTGATGGCACTCCAGAGAAACCCCAAGAACACTGTTTCAAGGCTAGAGGGATCCTGAGGTCACTGTAGCAACACGAAAGAGCTCCGTGGACCTAAAATCAACTCGAGATGAGAGGTTAGTCCCTGGCTTCGACTCCAGAGGAATACCTCCTTACCACAAGCACCTCAAGAGGAGGCTTCTCTCAGCTCTAGCTATGTGCTGAGTTTGCGGCCTCAAGTGGAATGGACACCGCGATGCCCTGACTCGAAATAAGGCCGGATATCCCTGCAGCGACTTGAATGCAGGTTCGTCTTGCATCTCCCAAGAAGAAAGGATGTCCGAATCCCCTGTGGAGACCACAGAAAAAGACCTAGTTCCCCACCTCATCGCGACCGGAGGCCTCACATCCTTTGAAAACTCCAGAGGTACGCGGAGATCAGTGCCTCCAAAGGAGACGATGCCTGACTCCTCGTGAAACTTGATAGGAGTCCCAGGATTCCTGTGGCACGTGGAAAGGGACCCTTGGTCTCCCGCCTCAGCTGGAGAGGCGTCCCAATTGCCCTGCCAAGCCTCGAGGAGAATCCCGAGTTGTCCCTCGCAACTAGGCAGGAGTCCTGACGTCGCTGAAGAAACACGTGGGTGGAAGGGCCATCCCCGTCGTAACTCGAGAATGTACCCCACGTTCCCGCCGCCACTCGAGAAAAATCATGAGACTTCCCCCTCGCCGCAAGATGAGGCCCGATTCCCCTGCACTGCGTCCAGAGAAATTCCGTGTTGCACATCACACATGAAAGGAGCCTTGATTTCCTTGATGGCACTCCAGAGAAACCCCAAGAACACTGTTTCAAGGCTAGAGGGATCCTGAGGTCCCTGTAGCCACACTTAAGAGCACCGTGGCCCAAAAATCAACTCGAGATGAGAGGATAGTCCCTGGCTTCGACTCCAGAGGAATACCACCTTAACACAAGCACCTCAAGAGGAGGCTTCTCTCAGCTCTAGGTATGTGAGATGGACCCTGAGTTTGCAGCCTCAAGTCGAATGGACACCACGATGCCCTGACTCGAAATAAGGCCGGATATCCCTGCAGTGACTTGAATGCAGGCTCGTCTTGCATCTCCCAAGATGAAAGGATGTCTGAATCCCCTGTGGAGACCACAGAGAAAGACCTAGTTCCCCACCTCATGGCGACCGGAGGCCTCACATCCTTTGAAAACTCCAGAGGTACGCGGAGATCAGTGTCTCCAAAGTAGACGATGCCTGACTCCTCGTGAAACTTGATAGGAGTCCCAGGATTCCTGTGGCACGTGGAAAGGGACCCTTGGTCTCCCGCCTCAGCTGGAGAGGCGTCCCAATTGCCCTGCCAAGCCTCGAGGAGAATCCCGAGTTGTCCCTCGCAACTAGGCAGGAGTCCTGACGTCGCTGAACAAACACGTGGGTGGAAGGGCCATCCCCGTCGTAACTCGAGAATATACCCCAGGTTCCCGCCGCAACTCGAGAAAAATCATGAGACTTCCCCCTCGCCGCGAGATGAGGCTCGATTCCCCTGCACTGCGTGCAGAGAAATTCCGTGTTGCACATCACATATGAAAGGAGCCTTGATTTCCTTGATGGCACTCCAGAGAAACCCCAAGAACACTGTTTCAAGGCTAGAGGGATCCTGACGTCACTGTAGCCACACGAAAGAGCCCCGTGGACCAAAAATCAACTCGAGATGAGAGGTTTGTCCCTGGCTTCGACTCCAGAGGAATACCACCTTACCACAAGCACCTCAAGAGGAGGCTTCTCTCAGCTCTAGCTATGTGCTGAGTTTGCGGCCTCAAGTGGAATGGACACCGCGATGCCCTGACTCGAAATAAGGCCGGATATCCCTGCAGTGACTTGAATGCAGGCTCGTCTTGCATCTCCCAAGACGAAAGGATGTCCGAATCCCCTGTGGAGACCACAGAAAAAGACCTAGTTCCCCACCTCATCGCGACCGGAGGCTTCACATCCTTTGAAAACTCCAGAGGTACGCGGAGATCAGTGCCTCCAAAGTAGACGATGCCTGACTCCTCGTGAAACTTGATAGGAGTCCCAGGATTCCTGTGGCACGTGGAAAGGGACCCTTGGTCTCCCGCCTCAGCTGGAGAGGCGTCCCAGTTGCCCTGGCAAGCCTCGAGGAGAATCCCGAGTTGTCCCTCGCAACTAGGCAGGAGTCCTGACGTCGCTGAACAAACACGTGGGTGGAAGGGGCATCCCCGTCGTAACTCGAGAATATAACCCAGGTTCCCGCCGCAACTCGAGAAAAATCATGAGACTTCCCCCTCGCCGCGAGATGAGGCCCGATTCCCCTGCACTGCGTGCAGAGAAATTCTGTGTTGCACATCACACATGAAAGGAGCCTTGATTTCCTTGATGGCACTCCAGAGAAACCCCAAGAACACTGTTTCAAGGCTAGAGGGATCCTGAGGTCACTGTAGCCACACTTAAGAGCACCGTGGCCAAAAAATCAACTCGAGATGAGAGGATAGTCCCTGGCTTCGACTCCAGAGGAATACCACCTTAACACAAGCACCTCAAGAGGAGGCTTCTCTGAGCTCTAGGTATGTGAGATGGACCCTGAGTTTGCAGCCTCAAGTCGAATGGACACCACGATGCCCTGACTCGAAATAAGGCCGGATATCCCTGCAGTGACTTGAATGCAGGCTCGTCTTGCATCTCCCAAGACGAAAGGATGTCTGAATCCCCTGTGGAGACCACAGAGAAAGACCTAGTTCCCCACCTCATCGCGACCGGAAGCCTTACATCCTTTGAAAACTCCAGAGGTACGCGGAGATCAGTGCCTCCAAAGGAGACGATGCCTGACTCCTCGTGAAACTTGATAGGAGTCCCAGGATTCCTGTGGCACGTGGAAAGGGACCCTTGGTCTCCCGCCTCAGCTGGAGAGGCCTCCCAATTGCCCTGCCAAGCCTCGAGGAGAATCCCGAGTTGTCCCTCGCAACTAGGCAGGAGTCCTGACGTCGCTGAACAAACATGTGGGTGGAAGGGCCATCCCAGTCGTAACTCGAGAATATACCCCAGGTTCCCGCCGCAACTCGAGAAAAACCATGAGACTTCCCCCTCGCCGCGAGATGAGGCCCGATTCCCCTGCACTGCGTGCAGAGCAATTCCGTGTTGCACATCACACGTGAAAGGAGCCTTGATTTCCTTGATGGCACTCCAGAGAAACCCCAAGAACACTGTTTCAAGGCTAGAGGGATCCTGAGGTCACTGTAGCCACACTTAAGAGCACCGTGGCCCAAAAATCAACTCGAGATGAGAGGATAGTCCCTGGCTTCGACTCCAGAGGAATACCACCTTACCACAAGCACCTCAAGAGGAGGCTTCTCTCAGCTCTAGCTATGTGCTGAGTTTGCGGCCTCAAGTGGAATGGACACCGCGATGCCCTGACTCGAAATAAGGCCGGATATCCCTGCAGTGACTTGAATGCAGGCTCGTCTTGCATCTCCCAAGACGAAAGGATGTCTGAATCCCCTGTGGAGACCACAGAGAAAGACCTAGTTCCCCACCTCATCGCGACCGGAAGCCTTACATCCTTTGAAAACTCCAGAGGTACGCGGAGATCAGTGCCTCCAAAGGAGACGATGCGTGACTCCTCGTGAAACTTGATAGGAGTCCCAGGATTCCTGTGGCACGTGGAAAGGGACCCTTGGTCTCCCGCCTCAGCTGGAGAGGCGTCCCAATTGCCCTGCCAAGCCTCGAGGAGAATCCCGAGTTGTCCCTCGCAACTAGGCAGGAGTCCTGACGTCGCTGAACAAACAAGTGTGTGGAAGGGCCATCCAAGTCGTAACTCGAGAATATACCCCAGGTTTCCGCCGCAACTCGAGAAAAACCATGAGACTTCCCCCTCGCCGCGAGATGAGGCCCGATTCCCCTGCACTGCGTGCAGAGCAATTCCGTGTAGCACATCACACATGAAAGGAGCCTTGATTTCCTTGGTGGCACTCCAGAGAAACCCCAAGAAAACTGTTTCAAGGCTATAGGGATCCTGAGGTCACTCTAGCAACACGAAAGAGCTCCGTGGACCACAAATCAACTCGAGATGAGAGGTTTGTCCCTGGCTACGACTCCAGAGGAATACCACCTTACCACAAGCACCTCAAGAGGAGGCTTCTCTCAGCTCTAGCTATGTGCTGAGTTTGCGGCCTCAAGTGGAATGGACACCGCGATGCCCTGACTCGAAATAAGGCCGGATATCCCTGCAGTGACTTGAATGCAGGCTCGTCTTGCATCTCCCAAGACGAAAGAATGTCCGAATCCCCTGTGGAGACCACAGAGAAAGACCTAGTTCCCCACCTCATGGCGACCGGAGGCCTCACATCCTTTGAAAACTCCAGAGGTACGCGGAGATCAGTGCCTCCAAAGGAGACGATGCCTGACTCCTCGTGAAACTTGATAGGAGTCCCAGGATTCCTGTGGCACGTGGAAAGGGACCCTTGGTCTCCCGCCTCAGCTGGAGAGGCGTCCCAATTGCCCTGCCAAGCCTCGAGGAGAATCCCGAGTTGTCCCTCGCAACTAGGCAGGAGTCCTGACGTCGCTGAACAAACAAGTGTGTGGAAGGGCCATCCCCGTCGTAACTCGAGAATATACCCCAGGTTCGCGCCGCAACTCGAGAAAAACCATGAGACTTCCCTCTCGCCGCGAGATGAGGCCCGATTCCCCTGCACTGCGTGCAGAGCAATTCCGTGTTGCACATCACACATGAAAGGAGCCTTGATTTCCTTGATGGCACTCCAGAGAAACCCCAAGAACACTCTTTCAAGGCTAGAGGGATCCTGAGGTCACTGTAGCAACACGAAAGAGCTCCGTGGACTAAGAATCAACTCGAGATGAGAGGTTAGTCCCTGGCTTCGACTCCAGAGGAATACCACCTTACCACAAGCACCTCAAGAGAAGGCTTCTCTCAGCTCTAGGTATGTGAGAGGGACCCTGAGTTTGTGGCCTCAAGTGGAATGGACACCGCGATGCCCTGGCTCGAAATAAGGCCGGATATCCCTGCAGTGACTTGAATGCAGGCTCGTCTTGCATCTCCCAAGACAAAAGGATGTCTGAATCCCCTGTGGAGACCACAGAGAAAGACCTAGTTCCCCACCTCATCGCGACCGGAAGCCTCACATCCTTTGAAAACTCCAGAGGTACGCGGAGATCAGTGCCTCCAAAGGAGACGATGCCTGACTCCTCGTGAAACTTGATAGGAGTCCCAGGATTCCTGTGGCACGTGGAAAGGGACCCTTGGTCTCCCGCCTCAGCTGGAGAGGCGTCCCAATTGCCCTGCCAAGCCTTGAGGAGAATCCCGAGTTGTCCCTCGCAACTAGGCAGGAGTCCTGACGTCGCTGAACAAACACGTGGGTGGAAGGGCCATCCCCGTCGCAACTCGAGCATATACCCCAGGTTCCCGCTGCAACTCGAGAAAAATCATGAGACTTCCCCCTCGCCGCAAGATGAGGCCCGATTCCCCTGCACTGCGTGCAGAGCAATTCCGTGTTGCACATCACACATGAAAGGAGCCTTGATTTCCTTGATGGCACTCCAGAGAAACCCCAAGAACACTGTTTCAAGGCTAGAGGGATCCTGAGGTCACTGTAGCAACACGAAAGAGCTCCGTGGACCTAAAATCAACTCGAGATGAGAGGTTAGTCCCTGGCTTCGACTCCAGAGGAATACCTCCTTACCACAAGCACCTCAAGAGGAGGCTTCTCTCAGCTCTAGCTATGTGCTGAGTTTGCGGCCTCAAGTGGAATGGACACCGCGATGCCCTGACTCGAAATAAGGCCGGATATCCCTGCAGCGACTTGAATGCAGGCTCGTCTTGCATCTCCCAAGAAGAAAGGATGTCCGAATCCCCTGTGGAGACCACAGAAAAAGACCTAGTTCCCCACCTCATCGCGACCGGAGGCCTCACATCCTTTGAAAACTCCAGAGGTACGCGGAGATCAGTGCCTCCAAAGGAGACGATGCCTGACTCCTCGTGAAACTTGATAGGAGTCCCAGGATTCCTGTGGCACGTGGAAAGGGACCCTTGGTCTCCCGCCTCAGCTGGAGAGGCGTCCCAATTGCCCTGCCAAGCCTCGAGGAGAATCCCGAGTTGTCCCTCGCAACTAGGCAGGAGTCCTGACGTCGCTGAAGAAACACGTGGGTGGAAGGGCCATCCCTGTCGTAACTCGAGAATGTACCCCAGGTTCCCGCCGCAACTCGAGAAAAATCATGAGACTTCCCCCTCGCCGCAAGATGAGGCCCGATTCCCCTGCACTGCGTGCAGAGAAATTCCGTGTTGCACATCACACATGAAAGAAGCCTTGATTTCCTTGATGGCACTCCAGAGAAACCCCAAGAACACTGTTTCAAGGCTAGAGGGATCCTGAGGTCCCTGTAGCCACACTTAAGAGCACCGTGGCCCAAAAATCAACTCGAGATGAGAGGATAGTCCCTGGCTTCGACTCCAGAGGAATACCACCTTAACACAAGCACCTCAAGAGGAGGCTTCTCTCAGCTCTAGGTATGTGAGATGGACCCTGAGTTTGCAGCCTCAAGTCGAATGGACACCACGATGCCCTGACTCGAAATAAGGCCGGATATCCCTGCAGTGACTTGAATGCAGGCTCGTCTTGCATCTCCCAAGATGAAAGGATGTCTGAATCCCCTGTGGAGACCACAGAGAAAGACCTAGTTCCCCACCTCATGGCGACCGGAGGCCTCACATCCTTTGAAAACTCCAGAGGTACGCGGAGATCAGTGTCTCCAAAGTAGACGATGCCTGACTCCTCGTGAAACTTGATAGGAGTCCCAGGATTCCTGTGGCACGTGGAAAGGGACCCTTGGTCTCCCGCCTCAGCTGGAGAGGCGTCCCAATTGCCCTGCCAAGCCTCGAGGAGAATCCCGAGTTGTCCCTCGCAACTAGGCAGGAGTCCTGACGTCGCTGAACAAACACGTGGGTGGAAGGGCCATCCCCGTCGTAACTCGAGAATATACCCCAGGTTCCCGCCGCAACTCGAGAAAAATCATGAGACTTCCCCCTCGCCGCGAGATGAGGCCTGATTCCCCTGCACTGCGTGCTGAGAAATTCTGTGTTGCACATCACATATGAAAGGAGCCTTGATTTCCTTGATGGCACTCCAGAGAAACCCCAAGAACACTGTTTCAAGGCTAGAGGGATCCTGACGTCACTGTAGCCACACGAAAGAGCCCCGTGGACCAAAAATCAACTCGAGATGAGAGGTTTGTCCCTGGCTTCGACTCCAGAGGAATACCACCTTACCACAAGCACCTCAAGAGGAGGCTTCTCTCAGCTCTAGCTATGTGCTGAGTTTGCGGCCTCAAGTGGAATGGACACCGCGATGCCCTGACTCGAAATAAGGCCGGATATCCCTGCAGTGACTTGAGTGCAGGCTCGTCTTGCATCTCCCAAGACGAAAGGATGTCCGAATCCCCTGTGGAGACCACAGAAAAAGACCTAGTTCCCCACCTCATCGCGACCGGAGGCTTCACATCCTTTGAAAACTCCAGAGGTACGCGGAGATCAGTGCCGCCAAAGGAGACGATGCCTGACTCCTCGTGAAACTTGATAGGAGTCCCAGGATTCCTGTGGCACGTGGAAAGGGACCCTTGGTCTCCCGCCTCAGCTGGAGAGGCGTCCCAGTTGCCCTGGCAAGCCTCGAGGAGAATCCCGAGTTGTCCCTCGCAACTAGGCAGGAGTCCTGACGTCGCTGAACAAACACGTGGGTGGAAGGGCCATCCCAGTCGTAACTCGAGAATATACCCCAGGTTCCCGCCGCAACTCGAGAAAAACCATGAGACTTCCCCCTCGCCGCGAGATGAGGCCCGATTCCCCTGCACTGCGTGCAGAGCAATTCCGTGTTGCACATCACACGTGAAAGGAGCCTTGATTTCCTTGATGGCACTCCAGAGAAACCCCAAGAACACTGTTTCAAGGCTAGAGGGATCCTGAGGTCACTGTAGCCACACTTAAGAGCACCGTGGCCCAAAAATCAACTCGAGATGAGAGGATAGTCCCTGGCTTCGACTCCAGAGGAATACCACCTTACCACAAGCACCTCAAGAGGAGGCTTCTCTCAGCTCTAGCTATGTGCTGAGTTTGCGGCCTCAAGTGGAATGGACACCGCGATGCCCTGACTCGAAATAAGGCCGGATATCCCTGCAGTGACTTGAATGCAGGCTCGTCTTGCATCTCCCAAGACGAAAGGATGTCTGAATCCCCTGTGGAGACCACAGAGAAAGACCTAGTTCCCCACCTCATCGCGACCGGAAGCCTTACATCCTTTGAAAACTCCAGAGGTACGCGGAGATCAGTGCCTCCAAAGGAGACGATGCCTGACTCCTCGTGAAACTTGATAGGAGTCCCAGGATTCCTGTGGCACGTGGAAAGGGACCCTTGGTCTCCCGCCTCAGCTGGAGAGGCGTCCCAATTGCCCTGCCAAGCCTCGAGGAGAATCCCGAGTTGTCCCTCGCAACTAGGCAGGAGTCCTGACGTCGCTGAACAAACAAGTGTGTGGAAGGGCCATCCAAGTCGTAACTCGAGAATATACCCCAGGTTTCAGCCGCAACTCGAGAAAAACCATGAGACTTCCACCTCGCCGCGAGATGAGGCCCGATTCCCCTGCACTGCGTGCAGAGCAATTCCGTGTTGCACATCACACATGAAAGGAGCCTTGATTTCCTTGATGGCACTCCAGAGAATCCCCAAGAACACTGTTTCAAGGCTAGAGGGATCCTGAGGTCACTGTAGCAACACGAAAGAGCTCCGTGGACTAAGAATCAACTCGAGATGAGAGGTTAGTCCCTGGCTTCGACTCCAGAGGAATACCACCTTACCACAAGCACCTCAAGAGAAGGCTTTTCTCAGCTCTAGGTATGTGAGAGGGACACTGAGTTTGCGGCCTCAAGTGGAATGGACACCGCGATGCCCTGGCTCGAAATAAGGCCGGATATCCCTGCAGTGACTTGAATGCAGGCTCGTCTTGCATCTCCCAAGACGAAAGGATGTCTGAATCCCCTGTGGAGACCACAGAGAAAGACCTAGTTCCCCACCTCATCGCGACCGGAAGCCTCACATCCTTTGAAAACTCCAGAGGTACGCGGAGATCAGTGCCTCCAAAGGAGACGATGCGTGACTCCTCGTGAAACTTGATAGGAGTCCCAGGATTCCTGTGGCACGTGGAAAGGGACCCTTGTTCTCCCGCCTCAGCTGGAGAGGCGTCCCAATTGCCCCGCCAAGCCTCGAGGAGAATCCCGAGTTGTCCCTCGCAACTAGGCAGGAGTCCTGACGTCGCTGAACAAACACGTGGGTGGAAGGGCCATCCCCGTCGAAACTCCAGAATATACCCCAGGTTCCCGCCGCAACTCGAGAAAAATCATGAGACTTCTCCCTCGCCGCAAGATGAGGCCCGATTCCCCTGCACTGCGTGCAGAGCAATTCCGTGTTGCACATCACACATGAAAGGAGCCTTGATTTCCTTGATGGCACTCCAGAGAAACCCCAAGAACACTGTTTCAAGGCTAGAGGGATCCTGAGGTCACTGTAGCAACACGAAAGAGCTCCGTGGACCAAAAATCAACACGAGATGAGAGGTTAGTCCCTGGCTTCGACTCCAGAGGAATACCTCCGTACCACAAGCACCTCAAGAGGAGGCTTCTCTCAGCTCTAGCTATGTGCTGAGTTTGCGGCCTCAAGTGGAATGGACAGTGCGATGCCCTGACTCGAAATAAGGCCGGATATCCCTGCAGTGACTTGAATGCAGGCTCGTCTTGCATCTCCCAAGACGAAAGGATGTCCGAATCCCCTGTGGAGACCACAGAAAAAGACCTAGTTCCCCATCTCATCGTGACCGGAGGCCTCACATCCTTTGAAAACTCCAGAGGTACGCGGAGATCAGTGCCTCCAAAGGATATGATGCCTGACTCCTCGTGAAACTTGATAGGAGTCCCAGGATTCCTGTGGCACGTGGAAAGGGACCCTTGGTCTCCCGCCTCAGCTGGAGAGGCGTCCCAATTGCCCTGCCAAGCCTCGAGGAGAATCCCGAGTTGTCCCTTGCAACTAGGCAGGAGTCCTGACATCGCTGAACAAACACGTGGGTGGAAGGGCCATCCCCGTCGTAACTCGAGAATATACCCCAGGTTCCCGCCGCAACTCGAGAAAAATCATGAGACTTCCCCCTCGCCGCGAGATGAGGCCCGATTCCCCTGCACTGCGTGCAGAGAAATTCCGTGTTGCACATCACACATGAAAGGAGCCTTGATTTCCTTGATGGCACTCCAGAGAAACCCCAAGAACACTGTTTCAAGGCTAGAGGGATCCTGAGGTCACTGTAGCCACACTTAAGAGCACCGTGGCACAAAAATCAACTCGAGATGAGAGGATAGTCCCTGGCTTCGACTCCAGAGGAATACCACCTTAACACAAGCACCTCAAGAGGAGGCTTTTCTCAGCTCTAGGTATGTGAGATGGACCCTGAGTTTGCAGCCTCAAGTCGAATGGACACCACGATGCCCTGACTCGAAATAAGGCCGGATATCCCTGCAGTGACTTGAATGCAGGCTCGTCTTGCATCTCCCAAGACTAAAGGATGTCTGAATCCCCTGTGGAGACCACAGAGAAAGACCTAGTTCCCCACCTCATGGCGACCGGAGGCCTCACATCCTTTGAAAACTCCAGAGGTATGCGGAGATCAGTGCCTCCAAAGGAGACGATGCCTGACTCTTCGTGAAACTTGATAGGAGTACCAGGATTCCTGTGGCACGTGGAAAGGGACCCTTGGTCTCCCGCCTCAGCTGGAGAGGCGTCCCAATTGCCCTGCCAAGCCTCGAGGAGAATCCCGAGTTGTCCCTCGCAACTAGGCAGGAGTCCTGACGTCGCTGAACAAACATGTGGGTGGAAGGGCCATCCCAGTCGTAACTCGAGAATATACCCCAGGTTCCCGCCGCAACTCGAGAAAAACCATGAGACTTCCCCCTCGCCGCGAGATGAGGCCCGATTCCCCTGCACTGCGTGCAGAGCAATTCCGTGTTGCACATCACACGTGAAAGGAGCCTTGATTTCCTTGATGGCACTCCAGAGAAACCCCAAGAACACTGTTTCAAGGCTAGAGGGATCCTGAGGTCACTGTAGCCACACTTAAGAGCACCGTGGCCCAAAAATCAACTCGAGATGAGAGGATAGTCCCTGGCTTCGACTCCAGAGGAATACCACCTTACCACAAGCACCTCAAGAGGAGGCTTCTCTCAGCTCTAGCTATGTGCTGAGTTTGCGGCCTCAAGTGGAATGGACACCGCGATGCCCTGACTCGAAATAAGGCCGGATATCCCTGCAGTGACTTGAATGCAGGCTCGTCTTGCATCTCCCAAGACGAAAGGATGTCTGAATCCCCTGTGGAGACCACAGAGAAAGACCTAGTTCCCCACCTCATCGCGACCGGAAGCCTTACATCCTTTGAAAACTCCAGAGGTACGCGGAGATCAGTGCCTCCAAAGGAGACGATGCCTGACTCCTCGTGAAACTTGATAGGAGTCCCAGGATTCCTGTGGCACGTGGAAAGGGACCCTTGGTCTCCCGCCTCAGCTGGAGAGGCGTCCCAATTGCCCTGCCAAGCCTCGAGGAGAATCCCGAGTTGTCCCTCGCAACTAGGCAGGAGTCCTGACGTCGCTGAACAAACAAGTGTGTGGAAGGGCCATCCAAGTCGTAACTCGAGAATATACCCCAGGTTTCCGCCGCAACTCGAGAAAAACCATGAGACTTCCACCTCGCCGCGAGATGAGGCCCGATTCCCCTGCACTGCGTGCAGAGCAATTCCGTGTTTCACATCACACATGAAAGGAGCCTTGATTTCCTTGATGGCACTCCAGAGAATCCCCAAGAACACTGTTTCAAGGCTAGAGGGATCCTGAGGTCACTGTAGCAACACGAAAGAGCTCCGTGGACTAAGAATCAACTCGAGATGAGAGGTTAGTCCCTGGCTTCGACTCCAGAGGAATACCACCTTACCACAAGCACCTCAAGAGAAGGCTTCTCTCAGCTCTAGGTATGTGAGAGGGACACGGAGTTTGCGGCCTCAAGTGGAATGGACACCGCGATGCCCTGACTCGAGATAAGGCCGGATATCCCTGCAGTGACTTCAATGCAGGCTCGTCTTGCATCTCCCAAGACGAAAGGATGTCTGAATCCCCTGTGGAGACCACAGAGAAAGACCTAGTTCCCCACCTCATCGCGACCGGAAGCCTCACATCCTTTGAAAACTCCAGAGGTACGCGGAGATCAGTGCCTCCAAAGGAGACGATGCGTGACTCCTCGTGAAACTTGATAGGAGTCCCAGGATTCCTGTGGCAAGTGGAAAGGGACCCTTGGTCTCCCGCCTCAGCTGGAGAGGCGTCCCAATTGCCCCGCCAAGCCTCGAGGAGAATCCCGAGTTGTCCCTCGCAACTAGTCAGGAGTCCTGACGTCGCTGAACAAACACGTGGGTGGAAGGGCCATCCCCGTCGTAACTCCAGAATATACCCCAGGTTCCCGCCGCAACTCGAGAAAAATCCTGAGACTTCTCTCTCGCCGCAAGATGAGGCCCGATTCCCCTGCACTGCGTGCAGAGCAATTCCGTGTTGCACATCACACATGAAAGGAGCCTTGATTTCCTTGATGGCACTCCAGAGAAACCCCAAGAACACTGTTTCAAGGCTAGAGGGATCCTGAGGTCACTGTAGCAACATGAAAGAGCTCCGTGGACCAAAAATCAACACGAGATGAGAGGTTAGTCCCTGGCTTCGACTCCAGAGGAATACCTCCGTACCACAAGCACCTCAAGAGGAGGCTTCTCTCAGCTCTAACTATGTGCTGAGTTTGCGGCCTCAAGTGGAATGGACACTGCGATGCCCTGACTCGAAATAAGGCCGGATATCCCTGCAGTGACTTGAATGCAGGCTCGTCTTGCATCTCCCAAGACGAAAGGATGTCCGAATCCCCTGTGGAGACCACAGAAAAAGACCTAGTTCCCCATCTCATCGTGACCGGAGGCCTCACATCCTTTGAAAACTCCAGAGGTACGCGGAGATCAGTGCCTCCAAAGGATATGATGCCTGACTCCTCGTGAAACTTGATAGGAGTCCCAGGATTCCTGTGGCACGTGGAAAGGGACCCTTGGTCTCCCGCCTCAGCTGGAGAGGCGTCCCAATTGCCCTGCCAAGCCTCGAGGAGAATCCCGAGTTGTCCCTTGCAACTAGGCAGGAGTCCTGACATCGCTGAACAAACACGTGGGTGGAAGGGCCATCCCCGTCGTAACTCGAGAATATACCCCAGGTTCCCGCCGCAACTCGAGAAAAATCATGAGACTTCCCCCTCGCCGCGAGATGAGGCCCGATTCCCCTGCACTGCGTGCAGAGAAATTCCGTGTTGCACATCACACATGAAAGGAGCCTTGATTTCCTTGATGGCACTCCAGAGAAACCCCAAGAACACTGTTTCAAGGCTAGAGGGATCCTGAGGTCACTGTAGCCACACTTAAGAGCACCGTGGCACAAAAATCAACTCGAGATGAGAGGATAGTCCCTGGCTTCGACTCCAGAGGAATACCACCTTAACACAAGCACCTCAAGAGGAGGCTTTTCTCAGCTCTAGGTATGTGAGATGGACCCTGAGTTTGCAGCCTCAAGTCGAATGGACACCACGATGCCCTGACTCGAAATAAGGCCGGATATCCCTGCAGTGACTTGAATGCAGGCTCGTCTTGCATCTCCCAAGACGAAAGGATGTCCGAATCCCCTGTGGAGACCACAGAAAAAGACCTAGTTCCCCATCTCATCGCGACCGGAGGCCTCACATCCTTTGAAAACTCCAGAGGTACGCGGAGATCAGTGCCTCCAAAGGAGATGATGCCTGACTCCTCGTGAAACTTGATAGGAGTCCCAGGATTCCTGTGGCACGTGGAAAGGGACCCTTGGTCTCCCGCCTCAGCTGGAGAGGCGTCCCAATTGCCCTGCCAAGCCTCGAGGAGAATCCCGAGTTGTCCCTCGCAACTAGGCAGGAGTCCTGACGTCGCTGAACAAACATGTGGGTGGAAGGGCCATCCCCGTCGTAACTCCAGAATATACCCCAGGTTCCCGCCGCAACTCGAGAAAAACCATGAGACTTCCCCCTCGCCGCGAGATGAGGCCCGATTCCCCTGCACTGCGTGCAGAGCAATTCCGTGTTGCACATCACACATGAAAGGAGCCTTGATTTCCTTGGTGGCACTCCAGAGAAACCCCAAGAACACTGTTTCAAGGCTAGAGGGATCCTGAGGTCACTCTAGCAACACGAAAGAGCTCCGTGGACCACAAATCAACTCGAGATGAGAGGTTTGTCCCTGGCTTCGACTCCAGAGGAATACCACCTTACCACAAGCACCTCAAGAGGAGGCTTCTCTCAGCTCTAGCTATGTGCTGAGTTTGCGGCCTTAAATGGAATGGACACCGCGATGCCCTGACTCGAAATAAGGCCGGATATCCCTGCAGTGACTTGAATGCAGGCTCGTCTTGCATCTCCCAAGACGAAAGGATGTCCGAATCCCCTGTGGAGACCACAGAGAAAGACCTAGTTCCCCACCTCATCGCGACCGGAGGCCTCACATCCTTTGAAAACTCCAGAGGTACGCGGAGATCAGTGCCTCCAAAGTAGACGATGCCTGACTCCTCGTGAAACTTGATAGGAGTCCCAGGATTCCTGTGGCACGTGGAAAGGGACCCTTGGTCTCCCGCCTCAGCTGAAGAGGCGTCCCAATTGCCCTGCCAAGCCTCGAGGAGAATCCCGAGTTGTCCCTCGCAACTAGGCAGGAGTCCTGACGTCGCTGAACAGACACGTGGGTGGAAGGGCCATCCCCGTCGTAACTCGAGAATATACCCCAGGTTCCCGCCGCAACTCGAGAAAAACCATGAGACTTCCCACTCGCCGGGAGATGAGGCCCGATTCCCCTGCACTGCGTGCAGAGCAATTCAGTGTTGCACATCACACATGAAAGCAACCATGATTTCCTTGATGGCACTCCAGAGAAACCCCAAGAACACTGTTTCAAGGCTAGAGGGATCCTGAGGTCACTGTAGCCACACGAAAGCGGTCCGTGGACCAAAAATCAACTCGAGATGAGAGGTTAGTCCCTGGCTTCGACTCCAGAGGAATACCACCTTACCACAAGCACCTCAAGAGGAGGATTCTCTCAGCTCTAGGTATGTGAGAGGGACCCTCATTTTGCGGACTCAATTGGAATGGACACTGCGATGCCCTGACGCGAAATAAGGCCGGATATCCCTGCAGTGACTTGAATGCAGGCTCGTCTTTCATCTCCCAAGATGAAAGGATGTCTGAATACCCTGTGGAGACCACAGAGAAAGACCTAGTTCCCCACCTCATGGCGGCCGGAGGCCTCACATCCTTTGAAAATTCCAGAGGTACGCGGAGATCAGTGCCTCCAAAGGAGACGATGCCTGACTCCTCGTGAAACTTGATAGGAGTCCCAGGATTCCTGTGGCACGTGGAAAGGGACCCTTGGTCTCCCGCCTCAGCTGGAGAGGCGTCCCAATTGCCCTGCCAAGCCTCGAGGAGAATCCCGAGTTGTCCCTCGCAACTAGGCAGGAGTCCTGACGTCGCTGAACAAACATGTGGGTGGAAGGGCTATCCCAGTCGTAACTCGAGAATATACCCCAGGTTCCCGCCGCAACTCGAGAAAAACCATGAGACTTCCCCCTCGCCGCGAGATGAGGCCCGATTCCCCTGCACTGCGTGCAGAGCAATTCCGTGTTGCACATCACACATGAAAGGAGTCTTGATTTCCTTGGTGGCACTCCAGAGAAACCCCAAGAACACTGTTTCCAGGCTAGAGGGATCCTGAGGTCACTGTAGCAACACGAAAGAGCTCCGTGGACCACAAATCAAATCGAGATGAGAGGTTAGTCCCTGGATTCGACTCCAGAGGAATACCACCTTACCACAAGCACCTCAAGAGGAGGCTTCTCTCAGCTCTAGGTATGTGAGAGGGACCCTGAATTTGGGGCCTCAAGTGGAATGGACACCGCGATGCCCTGACGCGAAATAAGGCCGGATATCCCTGCAGTGACTTGAATGCAGGCTCGTCTTGCATCTCCCAAGACGAAAGGATGTCCGAATCCCCTGTGGAGACCAAAGAGAAAGACCTAGTTCCCCACCTCATCGCGACCGGAGGCCTCACATCCTTTGAAAACTCCAGAGGTACGCGGAGATCAGTGCCTCCAAAGGAGACGATGCCTGACTCCTCGTGAAACTTGATAGGAGTCCCAGGATTCCTGTGGCATGTGGAAAGGGACCCTTGGTCTTCCGCCTCAGCTGGAGAGGCGTCCCAATTTCCCTGCCAAGCCTCGAGGAGAATCCCGAGTTGTCCCTCGCAACTAGGCAGGAGTCCTGACGTCGCTGAACAAACACGTGGGTGGAAGGGCCATCCCCGTCGTAACTCCAGAATATACCCCAGGGTCCCGCCGCAACTCGAGAAAAACCATGAGACTTCCCCCTCGCCGCGAGATGAGGCCCGATTCCCCTGCACTGCGTGCAGAGCAATTCCGTGTTGCACATCACACATGAAAGGAGCCTTGATTTCCTTGATGGCACTCCAGAGAAACCCCAAGAACACTGTTTCAAGGCTAGAGGGATCCTGAGGTCACTGTAGCAACACGAAAGAGCTCCATGGACCAAAAATCAACTCGAGATGAGAGGTTAGTCCCTGGCTTCGACTCCAGAGGAATACCACCTTACCACAAGCACCTCAAGAGGAGGCTTCTCTCAGCTCTAGGTATGTGAGAGGGACCCTGAGTTTGCGGCCTCAAGTGGAATGGACACCGCGATGCCTTGCTCGAAATAAGGCCAGATATCCCTGCAGTGACTTGAATGCAGGCTCGTCTTGCATCTCCCAAGACGAAAGGATGTCTGAATCCCCTGTGGAGACCACAGAGAAAGACCAAGTTCCCCACCTCATCGCGACCGGAGTCCTCACATTTTTTGAAAACTCCAGAGGTACGCGGAGATCAGTGCCTCCAAAGGAGACGATGCCTGACTCCTCGTGAAACTTGATAGGAGTCCCAGGATTCCTGTGGCACGTGGAAAGGGACCCTTGGTCTCCCGCCTCAGCTGGAGAGGCGTCCCAATTGCCCTGCCAAGCCTCGAGGAGAATCCCGAGTTGTCCCTCGCAACTAGGCAGGAGTCCTGACGTCGCTGAACAAACAAGTGTGTGGAAGGGCCATCCAAGTCGTAACTCGAGAATATACCCCAGGTTCCCGCCGCAACTCGAGAAAAACCATGAGACTTCCACCTCGCCGCGAGATGAGGCCCGATTCCCCTGCACTGCGTGCAGAGCAATTCCGTGTTGCACATCACACATGAAAGGAGCCTTGATTTCCTTGATGGCACTCCAGAGAATCCCCAAGAACACTGTTTCAAGGCTAGAGGGATCCTGAGGTCACTGTAGCAACACGAAAGAGCTCCGTGGACTAAGAATCAACACGAGATGAGAGGTTAGTCCCTGGCTTCGACTCCAGAGGAATACCACCTTACCACAAGCACCTCAAGAGAAGGCTTCTCTCAGCTCTAGCTATGTGCTGAGTTTGCGGCCTTAAGTGGAATGGACACCGCGATGCCCTGACTCGAAATAAGGCCGGATATCCCTGCAGTGACTTGAATGCAGGCTCGTCTTGCATCTCCCAAGACGAAAGGATGTCCGAATCCCCTGTGGAGACCACAGAAATAGACCTAGTTCCCCACCTCATCGCGACCGGAGGCCTCACATCCTTTGAAAACTCCAGAGGTACGCGGAGATCAGTGCCTCCAAAGTAGACGATGCCTGACTCCTCGTGAAACTTGATAGGAGTCCCAGGATTCCTGTGGCACGTGGAAAGGGACCCTTGGTCTCCCGCCTCAGCTGGAGAGGCGTCCCAATTGCCCTGCCAAGCCTCGAGGAGAATCCCAAGTTGTCCCTCGCAACTAGGCAGGAGTCCTGACGTCGCTGAACAGACACGTGGGTGGAAGGGCCATCCCCGTCGTAACTCGAGAATATACCCCAGGTTCCCGCCGCAACTCGAGAAAAACCATGAGACTTCCCACTCGCCGGGAGATGAGGCCCGATTCCCCTGCACTGCGTGCAGAGCAATTCAGTGTTGCACATCACACATGAAAGCAACCTTGATTTCCTTGATGGCACTCCAGAGAAACCCCAAGAACACTGTTTCAAGGCTAGAGGGATCCTGAGGTCACTGTAGCCACACGAAAGCGGTCCGTGGACCAAAAATCAACTCGAGATGAGAGGATAGTCCCTGGCTTCGACTCCAGAGGAATACCACCTTAACACAAGCACCTCAAGAGGAGGCTTCTCTCAGCTCTAGGTATGTGAGATGGACCCTGAGTTTGCAGCCTCAAGTCGAATGGACACCACGATGCCCTGACTCGAAATAAGGCCGGATATCCCTGCAGTGACTTGAATGCAGGCTCGTCTTGCATCTCCCAAGACGAAAGGATGTCTGAATCCCCTTTGGAGACCACAGAGAAAGACCTAGTTCCCCACCTCATGGCGACCGGAGGCCTCACATCCTTTGAAAACTCCAGAGGTATGCGGAGATCAGTGCCTCCAAAGGAGACGATGCCTGACTCTTCGCGAAACTTGATAGGAGTACCAGGATTCCTGTGGCACGTGGAAAGGGACCCTTGGTCTCCCGCCTCAGCTGGAGAGGCGTCCCAATTGCCTTGCCAAGCCTCGAGGAGAATCCCGAGTTGTCCCTCGCAACTAGGCAGGAGTCCTGACGTCGCTGAACAAACATGTGGGTGGAAGGGCCATCCCAGTCGTAACTCGAGAATATACCCCAGGTTCCCGCCGCAACTCGAGAAAAACCATGAGACTTCCCCCTCGCCGCGAGATGAGGCCCGATTCCCCTGCACTGCGTGCAGAGCAATTCCGTGTTGCACATCACACGTGAAAGGAGCCTTGATTTCCTTGATGGCACTCCAGAGAAACCCCAAGAACACTGTTTCAAGGCTAGAGGGATCCTGAGGTCACTGTAGCCACACTTAAGAGCACCGTGGCCCAAAAATCAACTCGAGATGAGAGGATAGTCCCTGGCTTCGACTCCAGAGGAATACCACCTTACCACAAGCACCTCAAGAGGAGGCTTCTCTCAGCTCTAGCTATGTGCTGAGTTTGCGGCCTCAAGTGGAATGGACACTGCGATGCCCTGACTCGAAATAAGGCCGGATATCCCTGCAGTGACTTGAATGCAGGCTCGTCTTGCATCTCCCAAGACGAAAGGATGTCCGAATCCCCTGTGGAGACCACAGAAAAAGACCTAGTTCCCCATCTCATCGTGACCGGAGGCCTCACATCCTTTGAAAACTCCAGAGGTACGCGGAGATCAGTGCCTCCAAAGGATATGATGCCTGACTCCTCGTGAAACTTGATAGGAGTCCCAGGATTCCTGTGGCACGTGGAAAGGGACCCTTGGTCTCCCGCCTCAGCTGGAGAGGCGTCCCAATTGCCCTGCCAAGCCTCGAGGAGAATCCCGAGTTGTCCCTTGCAACTAGGCAGGAGTCCTGACATCGCTGAACAAACACGTGGGTGGAAGGGCCATCCCCGTCGTAACTCGAGAATATACCCCAGGTTCCCGCCGCAACTCGAGAAAAATCATGAGACTTCCCCCTCGCCGCGAGATGAGGCCCGATTCCCCTGCACTGCGTGCAGAGAAATTCCGTGTTGCACATCACACATGAAAGGAGCCTTGATTTCCTTGATGGCACTCCAGAGAAACCCCAAGAACACTGTTTCAAGGCTAGAGGGATCCTGAGGTCACTGTAGCCACACGAAAGCAGTCCGTGGACCAAAAATCAACTCGAGATGAGAGGTTAGTCCCTGGCTTCGACTCCAGAGGAATACCACCTTACCACAAGCACCTCAAGAGGAGGATTCTCTCAGCTCTAGGTATGTGAGAGGGACCCTCATTTTGCGGACTCAATTGGAATGGACACTGCGATGCCCTGACGCGAAATAAGGCCGGATATCCCTGCAGTGACTTGAATGCAGGCTCGTCTTTCATCTCCCAAGATGAAAGGATGTCTGAATACCCTGTGGAGACCACAGAGAAAGACCTAGTTCCCCACCTCATGGCGGCCGGAGGCCTCACATCCTTTGAAAATTCCAGAGGTACGCGGAGATCAGTGCCTCCAAAGGAGACGATGCCTGACTCCTCGTGAAACTTGATAGGAGTCCCAGGATTCCTGTGGCACATGGAAAGGGACCCTTGGTCTCCCGCCTCAGCTGGAGAGGCGTCCCAATTGCCCTGCCAAGCCTCGAGGAGAATCCCGAGTTGTCCCTCGCAACTAGGCAGGAGTCCTGACGTCGCTGAACAAACATGTGGGTGGAAGGGCTATCCCAGTCGTAACTTGAGAATATACCCCAGGTTCCCGCCGCAACTCGAGAAAAACCATGAGACTTCCCCCTCGCCGCGAGATGAGGCCCGATTCCCCTGCACTGCGTGCAGAGCAATTCCGTGTTGCACATCACACATGAAAGGAGTCTTGATTTCCTTGGTGGCACTCCAGAGAAACCCCAAGAACACTGTTTCCAGGCTAGAGGGATCCTGAGGTCACTGTAGCAACACGAAAGAGCTCCGTGGACCACAAATCAAATCGAGACGAGAGGTTAGTCCCTGGATTCGACTCCAGAGGAATACCACCTTACCACAAGCACCTCAAGAGGAGGCTTCTCTCAGCTCTAGGTATGTGAGAGGGACCCTGAATTTGGGGCCTCAAGTGGAATGGACACCGCGATGCCCTGACGCGAAATAAGGCCGGATATCCCTGCAGTGACTTGAATGCAGGCTCGTCTTGCATCTCCCAAGACGAAAGGATGTTCGAATCCCCTGTGGAGACCAAAGAGAAAGACCTAGTTCCCCACCTCATCGCGACCGGAGGCCTCACATCCTTTGAAAACTCCAGAGGTACGCGGAGATCAGTGCCTCCAAAGGAGACGATGCGTGACTCCTCGTGAAACTTGATAGGAGTCCCAGGATTCCTGTGGCACGTGGAAAGGGACCCTTGGTCTTCCGCCTCAGCTGGAGAGGCGTCCCAATTTCCCTGCCAAGCCTCGAGGAGAATCCCGAGTTGTCCCTCGCAACTAGGCAGGAGTCCTGACGTCGCTGAACAAACACGTGGGTGGAAGGGCCATCCCCGTCGTAACTCCAGAATATACCCCAGGGTCCCGCCGCAACTCGAGAAAAACCATGAGACTTCCCCCTCGCCGCGAGATGAGGCCCGATTCCCCTGCACTGCGTGCAGAGCAATTCCGTGTTGCACATCACACATGAAAGGAGCCTTGATTTCCTTGATGGCACTCCAGAGAAACCCCAAGAACACTGTTTCAAGGCTAGAGGGATCCTGAGGTCACTGTAGCAACACGAAAGAGCTCCATGGACCAAAAATCAACTCGAGATGAGAGGTTAGTCCCTGGCTTCGACTCCAGAGGAATACCACCTTACCACAAGCACCTCAAGAGGAGGCTTCTCTCAGCTCTAGGTATGTGAGAGGGACCCTGAGTTTGCGGCCTCAAGTGGAATGGACACCGCGATGCCTTGCTCGAAATAAGGCCAGATATCCCTGCAGTGACTTGAATGCAGGCTCGTCTTGCATCTCCCAAGACGAAAGGATGTCTGAATCCCCTGTGGAGACCACAGAGAAAGACCAAGTTCCCCACCTCATCGCGACCGGAGTCCTCACATTTTTTGAAAACTCCAGAGGTAAGCGGAGATCAGTGCCTCCAAAGGAGACGATGCCTGACTCCTCGTGAAACTTGATAGGAGTCCCAGGATTCCTGTGGCACGTGGAAAGGGACCCTTGGTCTCCCGCCTCAGCTGGAGAGGCGTCCCAATTGCCCTGCCAAGCCTCGAGGAGAATCCCGAGTTGTCCCTCGCAACTAGGCAGGAGTCCTGACGTCGCTGAACAAACAAGTGTGTGGAAGGGCCATCCAAGTCGTAACTCGAGAATATACCCCAGGTTTCCGCCGCAACTCGAGAAAAACCATGAGACTTCCACCTCGCCGCGAGATGAGGCCCGATTCCCCTGCACTGCGTGCAGAGCAATTCCGTGTTGCACATCACACATGAAAGGAGCCTTGATTTCCTTGATGGCACTCCAGAGAATCCCCAAGAACACTGTTTCAAGGCTAGAGGGATCCTGAGGTCACTGTAGCAACACGAAAGAGCTCCGTGGACTAAGAATCAACTCGAGATGAGAGGTTAGTCCCTGGCTTCGACTCCAGAGGAATACCACCTTACCACAAGCACCTCAAGAGAAGGCTTCTCTCAGCTCTAGGTATGTGAGAGGGACACTGAGTTTGCGGCCTCAAGTGGAATGGACACCGCGATGCCCTGGCTCGAAATAAGGCTGGATATCCCTGCAGTGACTTGAATGCAGGCTCGTCTTGCATCTCCCAAGACGAAAGGATGTCTGAATCCCCTATGGAGACCACAGAGAAAGACCTAGTTCCCCACCTCATGGCGACCGGAGGCCTCACATCCTTTGAAAACTCCAGAGGTATGCGGAGATCAGTGCCTCCAAAGGAGACGATGCCTGACTCTTCGCGAAACTTGATAGGAGTACCAGGATTCCTGTGGCACGTGGAAAGGGACCCTTGGTCTCCCGCCTCAGCTGGAGAGGCGTCCCAATTGCCCTGCCAAGCCTCGAGGAGAATCCCGAGTTGTCCCTCGCAACTAGGCAGGAGTCCTGACGTCGCTGAACAAACATGTGGGTGGAAGGGCCATCCCAGTCGTAACTCGAGAATATACCCCAGGTTCCCGCCGCAACTCGAGAAAAACCATGAGACTTCCCCCTCGCCGCGAGATGAGGCCCGATTCCCCTGCACTGCGTGCAGAGCAATTCCGTGTTGCACATCACACGTGAAAGGAGCCTTGATTTCCTTGATGGCACTCCAGAGAAACCCCAAGAACACTGTTTCAAGGCTAGAGGAATCCTGAGGTCACTGTAGCCACACTTAAGAGCACCGTGGCCCAAAAATCAACTCGAGATGAGAGGATAGTCCCTGGCTTCGACTCCAGAGGAATACCACCTTACCACAAGCACCTCAAGAGGAGGCTTCTCTCAGCTCTAGCTATGTGCTGAGTTTGCGGCCTCAAGTGGAATGGACACTGCGATGCCCTGACTCGAAATAAGGCCGGATATCCCTGCAGTGACTTGAATGCAGGCTCGTCTTGCATCTCCCAAGACGAAAGGATGTCCGAATCCCCTGTGGAGACCACAGAAAAAGACCTAGTTCCCCATCTCATCGTGACCGGAGGCCTCACATCCTTTGAAAACTCCAGAGGTACGCGGAGATCAGTGCCTCCAAAGGATATGATGCCTGACTCCTCGTGAAACTTGATAGGAGTCCCAGGATTCCTGTGGCACGTGGAAAGGGACCCTTGGTCTCCCGCCTCAGCTGGAGAGGCGTCCCAATTGCCCTGCCAAGCCTCGAGGAGAATCCCGAGTTGTCCCTTGCAACTAGGCAGGAGTCCTGACATCGCTGAACAAACACGTGGGTGGAAGGGCCATCCCCGTCGTAACTCGAGAATATACCCCAGGTTCCCGCCGCAACTCGAGAAAAATCATGAGACTTCCCCCTCGCCGCGAGATGAGGCCCGATTCCCCTGCACTGCGTGCAGAGAAATTCCGTGTTGCACATCACACATGAAAGGAGCCTTGATTTCCTTGATGGCACTCCAGAGAAACCCCAAGAACACTGTTTCAAGGCTAGAGGGATCCTGAGGTCACTGTAGCCACACTTAAGAGCACCGTGGCCCAAAAATCAACTCGAGATGAGAGGATAGTCCCTGGCTTCGACTCCAGAGGAATACCACCTTAACACAAGCACCTCAAGAGGAGGCTTTTCTCAGCTCTAGGTATGTGAGATGGACCCTGAGTTTGCAGCCTCAAGTCGAATGGACACCATGATGCCCTGACTCGAAATAAGGCCGGATATCCCTGCAGTGACTTGAATGCAGGCTCGTCTTGCATCTCCCAAGACGAAAGGATGTCCGAATCCCCTGTGGAGACCACAGAAAAAGACCTAGTTCCCCACCTCATCGCGACCGGAGGCCTCACATCCTTTGAAAACTCCAGAGGTACGCGGAGATCAGTGCCTCCAAAGGAGATGATGCCTGACTCCTCGTGAAACTTGATAGGAGTCCCAGGATTCCTGTGGCACGTGGAAAGGGACCCTTGGTCTCCCGCCTCAGCTGGAGAGGCGTCCCAATTGCCCTGCCAAGCCTCGAGGAGAATCCCGAGTTGTCCCTCGCAACTAGGCAGGAGTCCTGACGTCGCTGAACAAACATGTGGGTGGAAGGGCCATCCCCGTCGTAACTCCAGAATATACCCCAGGTTCCCGCCGCAACTCGAGAAAAACCATGAGACTTCCCCCTCGCCACGAGATGAGGCCCGATTCCCCTGCACTGCGTGCAGAGCAATTCCGTGTTGCACATCACACATGAAAGGAGCCTTGATTTCCTTGGTGGCACTCCAGAGAAACCCCAAGAACACTGTTTCAAGGCTAGAGGGATCCTGAGGTCACTCTAGCAACACGAAAGAGCTCCGTGGACCACAAATCAACTCGAGATGAGAGGTTTGTCCCTGGCTTCGACTCCAGAGGAATACCACCTTACCACAAGCACCTCAAGAGGAGGCTTCTCTCAGCTCTAGCTATGTGCTGAGTTTGCGGCCTTAAATGGAATGGACACCGCGATGCCCTGACTCGAAATAAGGCCGGATATCCCTGCAGTGACTTGAATGCAGGCTCGTCTTGCATCTCCCAAGACGAAAGGATGTCCGAATCCCCTGTGGAGACCACAGAAAAAGACCTAGTTCCCCACCTCATCGCGACCGGAGGCCTCACATCCTTTGAAAACTCCAGAGGTACGCGGAGATCAGTGCCTCCAAAGTAGACGATGCCTGACTCCTCGTGAAACTTAATAGGAGTCCCAGGATTCCTGTGGCACGTGGAAAGGGACCCTTGGTCTCCCGCCTCAGCTGGAGAGGCGTCCCAATTGCCCTGCCAAGCCTCGAGGAGAATCCCGAGTTGTCCCTCGCAACTAGGCAGGAGTCCTGACGTCGCTGAACAGACACGTGGGTGGAAGGGCCATCCCCGTCGTAACTCGAGAATATACCCCAGGTTCCCGCCGCAACTCGAGAAAAACCATGAGACTTCCCACTCGCCGGGAGATGAGGCCCGATTCCCCTGCACTGCGTGCAGAGCAATTCAGTGTTGCACATCACATATGAAAGCAACCATGATTTCCTTGATGGCACTCCAGAGAAACCCCAAGAACACTGTTTCAAGGCTAGAGGGATCCTGAGGTCACTGTAGCCACACGAAAGCGGTCCGTGGACCAAAAATCAACTCGAGATGAGGGGTTAGTCCCTGGCTTCGACTCCAGAGGAATACCACCTTACCACAAGCACCTCAAGAGGAGGATTCTCTCAGCTCTAGGTATGTGAGAGGGACCCTCATTTTGCGGACTCAATTGGAATGGACACTGCGATGCCCTGACGCGAAATAAGGCCGGATATCCCTGCAGTGACTTGAATGCAGGCTCGTCTTTCATCTCCCAAGATGAAAGGATGTCTGAATACCCTGTGGAGACCACAGAGAAAGACCTAGTTCCCCACCTCATGGCGGCCGGAGGCCTCACATCCTTTGAAAATTCCAGAGGTACGCGGAGATCAGTGCCTCCAAAGGAGACGATGCCTGACTCCTCGTGAAACTTGATAGGAGTCCCAGGATTCCTGTGGCACATGGAAAGGGACCCTTGGTCTCCCGCCTCAGCTGGAGAGGCGTCGCAATTGCCCTGCCAAGCCTCGAGGAGAATCCCGAGTTGTCCCTCGCAACTAGGCAGGAGTCCTGACGTCGCTGAACAAACATGTGGGTGGAAGGGCTATCCCAGTCGTAACTCGAGAATATACCCCAGGTTCCCGCCGCAACTCGAGAAAAACCATGAGACTTCCCCCTCGCCGCGAGATGAGGCCCGATTCCCCTGCACTGCGTGCAGAGCAATTCCGTGTTGCACATCACACATGAAAGGAGTCTTGATTTCCTTGGTGGCACTCCAGAGAAACCCCAAGAACACTGTTTCCAGGCTAGAGGGATCCTGAGGTCACTGTAGCAACACGAAAGAGCTCCGTGGACCCCAAATCAAATCGAGATGAGAGGTTAGTCCCTGGATTCGACTCCAGAGGAATACCACCTTACCACAAGCACCTCAAGAGGAGGCTTCTCTCAGCTCTAGGTATGTGAGAGGGACCCTGAATTTGGGGCCTCAAGTGGAATGGACACCGCGATGCCCTGACGCGAAATAAGGCCGGATATCCCTGCAGTGACTTGAATGCAGGCTCGTCTTGCATCTCCCAAGACGAAAGGATGTTCGAATCCCCTGTGGAGATCAAAGAGAAAGACCTAGTTCCCCACCTCATCGCGACCGGAGGCCTCACATCCTTTGAAAACTCCAGATGTACGCGGAGATCAGTGCCTCCAAAGGAGACGATGCGTGACTCCTCGTGAAACTTGATAGGAGTCCCAGGATTCCTGTGGCATGTGGAAAGGGACCCTTGGTCTTCCGCCTCCGCTGGAGAGGCGTCCCAATTTCCCTGCCAAGCCTCGAGGAGAATCCCGAGTTGTCCCTCGCAACTAGGCAGGAGTCCTGACGTCGCTGAACAAACACGTGGGTGGAAGGGCCATCCCCGTCGTAACTCGAGAATATACCCCAGGGTCCCGCCGCAACTCGAGAAAAACCATGAGACTTCCCCCTCGCCGCGAGATGAGGCCCGATTCCCCTGCACTGCGTGCAGAGCAATTCCGTGTTGCACATCACACATGAAAGGAGCCTTGATTTCCTTGATGGCACTCCAGAGAAACCCCAAGAACACTGTTTCAAGGCTAGAGGGATCCTGAGGTCAGTGTAGCAACACGAAAGAGCTCCATGGACCAAAAATCAACTCGAGATGAGAGGTTAGTCCCTGGCTTCGACTCCAGAGGAATACCACCTTACCACAAGCACCTCAAGAGGAGGCTTCTCTCAGCTCTAGGTATGTGAGAGGGACCCTGAGTTTGCGGCCTCAAGTGGAATGGACACCGCGATGCCTTGCTCGAAATAAGGCCAGATATCCCTGCAGTGACTTGAATGCAGGCTCGTCTTGCATCTCCCAAGACGAAAGGATGTCTGAATCCCCTGTGGAGACCACAGAGAAAGACCAAGTTCCCCACCTCATCGCGACCGGAGTCCTCACATTTTTTGAAAACTCCAGAGGTACGCGGAGATCAGTGCCTCCAAAGGAGACGATGCCTGACTCCTCGTGAAACTTGATAGGAGACCCAGGATTCCTGTGGCACGTGGAAAGGGACCCTTGGTCTCCCGCCTCAGCTGGAGAGGCGTCCCAATTGCCCTGCCAAGCCTCGAGGAGAATCCCGAGTTGTCCCTCGCAACTAGGCAGGAGTCCTGACGTCGCTGAACAAACAAGTGTGTGGAAGGGCCATCCAAGTCGTAACTCGAGAATATACCCCAGGTTTCCGCCGCAACTCGAGAAAAACCTTGAGACTTCCACCTCGCCGCGAGATGAGGCCCGATTCCCCTGCACTGCGTGCAGAGCAATTCCGTGTTGCACATCACACATGAAAGGAGCCTTGATATCCTTGATGGCACTCCAGAGAATCCCCAAGAACACTGTTTCAAGGCTAGAGGGATCCTGAGGTCACTGTAGCAACACGAAAGAGCTCCGTGGACTAAGAATCAACTCGAGATGAGAGGTTAGTCCCTGGCTTCGACTCCAGAGGAATACCACCTTACCACAAGCACCTCAAGAGAAGGCTTCTCTCAGCTCTAGGTATGTGAGAGGGACACTGAGTTTGCGGCCTCAAGTGGAATGGACACCGCGATGCCCTGGCTCGAAATAAGGCCGGATATCCCTGCAGTGACTTGAATGCAGGCTCGTCTTGCATCTCCCAAGACGAAAGGATGTCTGAATCCCCTGTGGAGACCACAGAGAAACACCTAGTTCCCCACCTCATCGCGACCGGAAGCCTCACATCCTTTGAAAACTCCAGAGGTACGCGGAGATCAGTGCCTCCAAAGGAGACGATGCGTGACTCCTCGTGAAACTTGATAGGAGTCCCAGGATTCCTGTGGCACGTGGAAAGGGACCCTTGGTCTCCCGCCTCAGCTGGAGAGGCGTCCCAATTGCCCCGCCAAGCCTCGAGGAGAATCCCGAGTTGTCCCTCGCAACTAGGCAGGAGTCCTGACGTCGCTGAACAAACACGTGGGTGGAAGGGCCATCCCCGTCGTAACTCCAGAATATACCCCAGGGTCCCGCCGCAACTCGAGAAAAACCATGAGACTTCCCCCTCGCCGCGAGATGAGGCTCGATTCCCCTGCACTGCGTGCAGAGCAATTCCGTGTTGCACATCACACATGAAAGGAGCCTTGATTTCCTTGATGGCACTCCAGAGAAACCCCAAGAACACTGTTTCAAGGCTAGAGGGATCCTGAGGTCACTCTAGCAACACGAAAGAGCTCCGTGGACCACAAATCAACTCGAGATGAGAGGTTTGTCCCTGGCTTCGACTCCAGAGGAATACCACCTTACCACAAGCACCTCAAGAGGAGGCTTCTCTCAGCTCTAGCTATGTGCTGAGTTTGCGGCCTTAAGTGGAATGGACACTGCGATGCCCTGACTCGAAATAAGGCCGGATATCCCTGCAGTGACTTGAATGCAGGCTCGTCTTGCATCTCCCAAGACGAAAGGATGTCCGAATCCCCTGTGGAGACCACAGAAAAAGACCTAGTTCCCCACCTCATCGCGACCGGAGGCCTCACATCCTTTGAAAACTCCAGAGGTACGCGGAGATCAGTGCCTCCAAAGTAGACGATGCCTGACTCCTCGTGAAACTTGATAGGAGTCCCAGGATTCCTGTGGCACGTGGAAAGGGACCCTTGGTCTCCCGCCTCAGCTGGAGAGGCGTCCCAATTGCCCTGCCAAGCCTCGAGGAGAATCCCGAGTTGTCCCTCGCAACTAGGCAGGAGTCCTGATGTCGCTGAACAGACACGTGGGTGGAAGGGCCATCCCCGTCGTAACTCGAGAATATACCCCAGGTTCCCGCCGCAACTCGAGAAAAACCATGAGACTTCCCACTCGCCGGGAGATGAGGCCCGATTCCCCTGCACTGCGTGCAGAGCAATTCAGTGTTGCACATCACACATGAAAGGAGCCTTGATTTCCTTGATGGCACTCCAGAGAATCCCCAAGAACACTCTTTCAAGGCTAGAGGGATCCTGAGGTCACTGTAGCAACACGAAAGAGCTTCGTGGACCAAAAATCAACTCGAGATGAGAGGTTAGTCCCTGGCTTCGACTCCAGAGGAATACCACCTTACCACAAGCACCTCAAGAGGAGGCTTCTCTCAGCTCTAGGTATGTGAGAGGGACCCTGAGTTTGCGGCCTCAAGTGGAATGGACACCGCGATTCCCTGATTCAAAATAAGGCAGGATATCCCTGCAGTGACTTGAATGCAGGCTCCTCTTGCATCTCCCAAGATGAAAGGATGTCTGAATCCCCTGTGGAGACCACAGAGAAAGACCTAGTTCCCCACCTCATCTCGACCGGAAGCCTTACATCCTTTGAAAACTCCAGAGGTACGCGGAGATCAGTGCCTCCAAAGGAGACGATGCCTGACTCCTCGTGAAACTTGATAGGAGTCCCAGGATTCCTGTGGCACGTGGAAAGGGACTCTTGGTCTCCCGCCTCAGCTCGAGAGGCGTCCCAATTACCCTGCCAAGCCTCGAGGAGAATCCCGAGTTGTCCCTCGCAACTAGGCAGTAGTTCTGCCGTCGCTGAAGAAACACGTGTGTGGAAGGGCCATCCCCGTCGTAACTCGAGAATATACCCCAGGTTCCCGCCGCAACTCGAGAAAAACCATGAGACTTCCCCCTCGCCGCGAGATGAGGCCCGATTCCCCTGCACTGCGTGCAGAGCAATTCCGTGTTGCACATCACACATGAAAGGAGCCTTGATTTCCTTGATGGCACTCCAGAGAAACCCCAAGAACACTGTTTCAAGGCTAGAGGGATCCTGAGGTCACTGTAGCCACACTTAAGAGCACCGTGGCCAAAAAATCAACTCGAGATGAGAGGATAGTCCCTGGCTTCGACTCCAGAGGAATACCACCTTACCACAAGCACCTCAAGAGGAGGCTTCTCTCAGCTCTAGGTATGTGAGAGGGACCCTGAGTTTGCAGCCTCAAGTCGAATGGACACCACGATGCTCTGACTTGAAATAAGGCCGGATATCCCTGCAATGACTTGAATGCAGGCTCGTCTTGCATCTCACAAGATGAAAGGATGTCTGAATCCCCTGTGGAGACCACAGAGAAAGACCTAGTTCCCCACCTCATGGCGACCGGAGGCCTCACATCCTTTGAAAACTCCAGAGGTACGCGGAGATCAGTGCCTCCAAAGGAGACGATGCCTGACTCTTCGTGAAACTTGATAGGAGTCCCAGGATTCCTGTGGCACATGGAAAGGGAACCTTGGTCTCCCGCCTCAGCTGGAGAGGCGTCCTAATTGCCCTGCCAAGCCTCGAGGAGAATCCCGAGTTGTCCCTCGCAACTAGGCAGGAGTCCTGACGTCGCTGAACAAACATGTGGGTGGAATTGCCATCCCAGTCGTAACTCGAGAATATACCCCAGGTTTCCGCCGCAACTCGTGAAAAACCATGAGACTTCCCCCTCGCCGCGAGATGAGGCCCGATTCCCCTGCACTGCGTGCAGAGCAATTCCGTGTAGCACATCACACATGAAAGGAGCCTTGATTTCCTTGATGGCACTCCAGAGAAACCCCAAGAAAACTGTTTCAAGGCTAGAGGGATCCTGAGGTCACTCTAGTAACACGAAAGAGATCCGTGGACCACAAATCAACTCGAGATGAGAGGTTTGTCCCTGGCTACGACTCCAGGGGAATACCACCTTACCACAAGCACCTCAAGAGGAGGCTTCTCTCAGCTCTAGCTATGTGCTGAGTTTGCGGCCTCAAGTGGAATGGACACCGCGATGCCCTGACTCGAAATAAGGCCGGATATCCCTGCAGTGACTTGAATGCAGGCTCGTCTTGCATCTCCCAAGACGAAAGGATGTCCGAATCCCCTGTGGAGACCACAGAGAAAGACCTAGTTCCCCACCTCATGGCGACCGGAGGCCTCACATCCTTTGAAAACTCCAGAGTTACGCGGAGATCAGTGCCTCCAAAGGAGACGATGCCTGACTCCTCGTGAAACTTGATAGGAGTCCCAGGATTCCTGTGGCACGTGGAAAGGGACCCTTGGTCTCCCGCCTCAGCTGGAGAGGCGTCCCAATTGCCCTGCCAAGCCTCGAGGAGAATCCCGAGTTGTCCCTCGCAACTAGGCAGGAGTCCTGACGTCGCTGAACAAACAAGTGTGTGGAAGGGCCATCCCCGTCGTAACTCGAGAATATACCCCAGGTTCCCGCCGCAACTCGAGAAAAACCATGAGACTTCCCTCTCGCCGCGAGATGAGGCCCGATTCCCCTGCACTGCGTGCAGAGCAATTCCGTGTTGCACATCACACATGAAAGGAGCCTTGATTTCCTTGATGGCACTCCAGAGAAACCCCAAGAACACTCTTTCAAGGCTAGAGGGATCCTGAGGTCACTGTAGCAACACGAAAGAGCTCCGTGGACTAAGAATCAACTCGAGATGAGAGGTTAGTCCCTGGCTACGACTCCAGAGGAATACCACCTTACCACAAGCACCTCAAGAGAAGGCTTCTCTCAGCTCTAGGTATGTGAGAGGGACACTGAGTTTGTGGCCTCAAGTGGAATGGACACCACGATGCCCTGACTCGAAATAAGGCCGGATATCCCTGCAGTGACTTGAATGCAGGCTCGTCTTGCATCTCCCAAGACGAAAGGATGTCTGAATCCCCTGTGGAGACCACAGAGAAAGACCTAGTTCCCCACCTCATGGCGACCGGAGGCCTCACATCCTTTGAAAACTCCAGAGGTATGCGGAGATCAGTGCCTCCAAAGGAGACGATGCCTGACTCTTCGTGAAACTTGATAGGAGTCCCAGGATTCCTGTGGCACGTGGAAAGGGACCCTTGGTCTCCCGCCTCAGCTGGAGAGGCGTCCCAATTGCCCTGCCAAGCCTCGAGGAGAATCCCGAGTTGTCCCTCGCAACTAGGCAGGAGTCCTGACGTCGCTGAACAAACATGTGGGTGGAAGGGCCATCCCAGTCGTAACTCGAGAATATACCCCAGGTTCCCGCCGCAACTCGAGAAAAACCATGAGACTTCCCCCTCGCCGCGAGATGAGGCCCGATTCCCCTGCACTGCGTGCAGAGCAATTCCGTGTTGCACATCACACGTGAAAGGAGCCTTGATTTCCTTGATGGCACTCCAGAGAAACCCCAAGAACACTGTTTCAAGGCTAGAGGGATCCTGAGGTCACTGTAGCCACACTTAAGAGCACCGTGGCCCAAAAATCAACTCGAGATGAGAGGTTAGTCCCTGGCTTCGACTCCAGAGGAATACCACCTTACCAAAAGCACCTCAAGAGGAGGCTTCTCTCAGCTCTAGCTATGTGCTGAGTTTGCGGCCTCAAGTGGAATGGACACCGCGATGCCCTGACTCGAAATAAGGCCGGATATCCCTGCAGTGACTTGAATGCAGGCTCGTCTTGCATCTCCCAAGACGAAAGGATGTCTGAATCCCCTGTGTAGACCACAGAGAAAGACCTAGTTCCCCACCTCATCGCGACCGGAAGCCTTACATCCTTTGAAAACTCCAGAGGTACGCGGAGATCAGTGCCTCCAAAGGAGACGATGCCTGACTCCTCGTGAAACTTGATAGGAGTCCCAGGATTCCTGTGGCACGTGGAAAGGGACCCTTGGTCTCCCGCCTCAGCTGGAGAGGCGTCCCAATTGCCCTGCCAAGCCTCGAGGAGAATCCCGAGTTGTCCCTCGCAACTAGGCAGGAGTCCTGACGTCGCTGAACAAACAAGTGTGTGGAAGGGCCTTCCAAGTCGTAACTCGAGAATATACCCCAGGTTTCCGCCGCAACTCGAGAAAAACCATGAGACTTCCACCTCGCCGCGAGATGAGGCCCGATTCCCCTGCACTGCGTGCAGAGCAATTCCGTGTTGCACATCACACATGAAAGGAGCCTTGATTTCCTTGATGGCACTCCAGAGAATCCCCAAGAACACTGTTTCAAGGCTAGAGGGATCCTGAGGTCACTGTAGCAACACGAAAGAGCTCCGTGGACTAAGAATCAACTCGAGATGAGAGGTTAGTCCCTGGCTTCGACTCCAGAGGAATACCACCTTACCACAAGCACCTCAAGAGGAGGCTTCTCTCAGCTCTAGGTATGTGAGAGGGACCCTGAGTTTGCGGCCTCAAGTGGAATGGACACCGCGATGCCCTGGCTCGAAATAAGGCCGGATATCCCTGCAGTGACTTGAATGCAGGCTCGTCTTGCATCTCCCAAGACGAAAGGATGTCTGAATCCCCTGTGGAGACCACAGAGAAAGACCTAGTTCCCCACCTCATCGCGACCGGAAGCCTCACATCCTTTGAAAACTCCAGAGGTACGCGGAGATCAGTGCCTCCAAAGGAGACGATGCATGACTCCTCGTGAAACTTGATAGGAGTCCCAGGATTCCTGTGGCACGTGGAAAGGGACCCTTGGTCTCCCGCCTCAGCTGGAGAGGCGTCCCAATTGCCCCGCCAAGCCTCGAGGAGAATCCCGAGTTGTCCCTCGCAACTAGGCAGGAGTCCTGACGTCGCTGAACAAACACGTGGGTGGAAGGGCCATCCCCGTCGTAACTCCAGAATATACCCCAGGTTCCCGCCGCATCTCGAGAAAAATCATGAGACTTCTCCCTCGCCGCAAGATGAGGCCCGATTCCCCTGCACTGCGTGCAGAGCAATTCCGTGTTGCACATCACACATGAAAGGATCCTTGATTTCCTTGATGGCACTCCAGAGAAACCCCAAGAACACTGTTTCAAGGCTAGAGGGATCCTGAGGTCACTGTAGCAACACGAAAAAGCTCCGTGGACCAAAAATCAACACGAGATGAGAGGTTAGTCCCTGGCTTCGACTCCAGAGGAATACCTCCGTACCACAAGCACCTCAAGAGGAGGCTTCTCTCAGCTCTAGCTATGTGCTGAGTTTGCGGCCTCAAGTGGAATGGACACTGCGATGCCCTGACTCGAAATAAGGCCGGATATCCCTGCAGTGACTTGAATGCAGGCTCGTCTTGCATCTCCCAAGACGAAAGGATGTCCGAATCCCCTGTGGAGACCACAGAAAAAGACCTAGTTCCCCATCTCATCGTGACCGGAGGCCTCACATCCTTTGAAAACTCCAGAGGTACGCGGAGATCAGTGCCTCCAAAGGAGACGATGCCTGACTCCTCGTGAAACTTGATAGGAGTCCCAGGATTCCTGTGGCACGTGGAAAGGGACCCTTGGTCTCCCGCCTCAGCTGGAGAGGCGTCCCAATTGCCCTGCCAAGCCTCGAGGAGAATCCCGAGTTGTCCCTTGCAACTAGGCAGGAGTCCTGACATCGCTGAACAAACACGTGGGTGGAAGGGCCATCCCCGTCGTAACTCGAGAATATACCCCAGGTTCCCGCCGCAACTCGAGAAAAATCATGAGACTTCCCCCTCGCCGCGAGATGAGGCCCGATTCCCCTGCACTGCGTGCAGAGAAATTCCGTGTTGCACATCACACATGAAAGGAGCCTTGATTTCCTTGATGACACTCCAGAGAAACCCCAAGAACACTGTTTCAAGGCTAGAGGGATCCTGAGGTCACTGTAGCCACACTTAAGAGCACCGTGGCCCAAAAATCAACTCGAGATGAGAGGATAGTCCCTGGCTTCGACTCCAGAGGAATACCACCTTAACACAAGCACCTCAAGAGGAGGCTTTTCTCAGCTCTAGGTATGTGAGATGGACCCTGAGTTTGCAGCCTCAAGTCGAATGGACACCACGATGCCCTGACTCGAAATAAGGCCGGATATCCCTGCAGTGACTTGAATGCAGGCTCGTCTTGCATCTCCCAAGATGAAAGGATGTCTGAATCCCCTGTGGAGACCACAGAGAAAGACCTAGTTCCCCACCTCATGGCGACCGGAGGCCTCACATCCTTTGAAAACTCCAGAGGTACGCGGAGATCAGTGCCTCCAAAGGAGACGATGCCTGACTCTTCGTGAAACCTGATAGGAGTCCCAGGATTCCTGTGGCACGTGGAAAGGGACCCTTGGTCTCCCGCCTCAGCTGGAGAGGCGTCCCAATTGCCCTGCCAAGCCTCGAGGAGAATCCCGAGTTGTCCCTCGCAACTAGGCAGGAGTCCTGACGTCGCTGAACAAACATGTGGGTGGAAGGACCATCCCCGTCGTAACTCCAGAATAGACCCCAGGTTCCCGCCGCAACTCGAGAAAAACCCTGAGACTTCCCCCTCGCCGCGAGATGACGCCCGATTCCCCTGCACTGCGTGCAGAGCAATTCCGTGTTGCACATCACACATGAAAGGAGCCTTGATTTCCTTGGTGGCACTCCAGAGAAACCCCAAGAACACTGTTTCAAGGCTAGAGGGATCCTGAGGTCACTCTAGCAACACGAAAGAGCTCCGTGGACCACAAATCATCTCGAGATGAGAGGTTTGTCCCTGGCTTCGACTCCAGAGGAATACCACCTTACCACAAGCACCTCAAGAGGAGGCTTCTCTCAGCTCTAGCTATGTGCTGAGTTTGCGGCCTTAAGTGGAATGGACACCGCGATGCCCTGACTCGAAATAAGGCCGGATATCCCTGCAGTGACTTGAATGCAGGCTCGTCTTGCATCTCCCAAGACGAAAGGATGTCCGAATCCCCTGTGGAGACCACAGAAAAAGACCTAGTTCCCCACCTCATCGCGACCGGAGGCCTCACATCCTTTGAAAACTCCAGAGGTACGCGGAGATCAGTGCCTCCAAAGTAGACGATGCCTGACTCTTCGTGAAACTTGATAGGAGTCCCAGGATTCCTGTGGCACGTGGAAAGGGACCCTTGGTCTCCCGCCTCAGCTGGAGAGGCGTCCCAATTGCCCTGCCAAGCCTCGAGGAAAATCCCGAGTTGTCCCTCGCAACTAGGCAGGAGTCCTGACGTCGCTGAACAGACACGTGGGTGGAAGGGCCATCCCCGTCGTAACTCGAGAATATACCCCAGGTTCCCGCCGCAACTCGAGAAAAACCAAGAGACTTCCCACTCGCCGGGAGATGAGGCCCGATTCCCCTGCACTGCGTGCAGAGCAATTCAGTGTTGCACATCACACATGAAAGCAACCTTGATTTCCTTGATGGCACTCCAGAGAAACCCCAAGAACACTGTTTCAAGGCTAGAGGGATCCTGAGGTCCCTGTAGCCACACGAAAGCGGTCCGTGGACCAAAAATCAACTCGAGATGAGAGGTTAGTCCCTGGCTTCGACTCCAGAGGAATACCACCTTACCACAAGCACCTCAAGAGGAGGCTTCTCTCAGCTCTAGGTATGTGAGAGGGACCCTGAGTTTGCGGCCTCAAGTGGAATGGACACCGCGATTCCCTGATTCAAAATAAGGCAGGATATCCCTGCAGTGACTTGAATGCAGGCTCCTCTTGCATCTCCCAAGATGAAAGGATGTCTGAATCCCCTGTGGAGACCACAGAGAAAGACCTAGTTCCCCACCTCATCTCGACCGGAAGCCTTACATCCTTTGAAAACTCCAGAGGTACGCGGAGATCAGTGCCTCCAAAGGAGACGATGCCTGACTCCTCGTGAAACTTGATAGGAGTCCCAGGATTCCTGTGGCACGTGGAAAGGGACCCTTGGTCTCCCGCCTCAGCTGGAGAGGCGTCCCAATTGCCCTGCCAAGCATCGAGGAGAATCCCGAGTTGTCCCTCGCAACTAGGCAGGAGTCCTGACGTCGCTAAACAAACACGTGTGTGGAAGGGCCATCCCCGTCGTAACTCGAGAATATACCCCAGGTTCCCGCCGCAACTCGAGAAAAACCATGAGACTTCCCCCTCGCCGCGAGATGAGGCCCGATTCCCCTGCACTGCGTGCAGAGCAATTCCGTGTTGCACATCACACATGAAAGGAGCCTTGATTTCCTTGATGGCACTCCAGAGAAACCCCAAGAACACTGTTTCAAGGCTAGAGGGATCCTGAGGTCACTGTAGCCACACTTAAGAGCACCGTGGCCAAAAAATCAACTCGAGATGAGAGGATAGTCCCTGGCTTCGACTCCAGAGGAATACCACCTTACCACAAGCACCTCAAGAGGAGGCTTCTCTCAGCTCTAGCTATGTGCTGAGTTTGCGGCCTCAAGTGGAATGGACACCGCGATGCCCTGACTCGAAATAAGGCCGGAAATCCCTGCAGTGACTTGAATGCAGGCTCGTCTTGCATCTCCCAAGACGAAAGGATGTCCGAATCCCCTGTGGAGACCACAGAAAAAGACCTAGTTCCCTACCTCATCGCGACCGGAGGCTTCACATCCTTTGAAAACTCCAGAGGTACGCGGAGATCAGTGCCTCCAAAGGAGACGATGCCTGACTCCTCGTGAAACTTGATAGGAGTCCCAGGATTCCTGTGGCACGTGGAAAGGGACCCTTGGTCTCCCGCCTCAGCTGGAGAGGCGTCCCAATTGCCCTGCCAAGCCTCGAGGAGAATCCCGAGTTGTCCCTCGCAACTAGGCAGGAGTCCTGACGTCGCTGAACAAACACGTGGGTGGAAGGGCCATCCCCGTCGTAACTCGAGAATATAACCCAGGTTCCCACCGCAACTCGAGAAAAATCATGAGACTTCCCCCTCGCCGCGAGATGAGGCCCGATTCCCCTGCACTGCGTGCAGAGAAATTCTGTGTTGCACATCACACATGAAAGGAGCCTTGATTTCCTTGATGGCACTCCAGAGAAACCCCAAGAACACTGTTTCAAGGCTAGAGGGATCCTGAAGTCACTGTAGCCACACTTAAGAGCACCGTGGCCAAAAAATCAACTCGAGATGAGAGGATAGTCCCTGGCTTCGACTCCAGAGGAATACCACCTTAACACAAGCACCTCAAGAGGAGGCTTCTCTCAGCTCTAGGTATGTGAGATGGACCCTGAGTTTGCAGCCTCAAGTCGAATGGACACCACGATGCCCTGACTCGAAATAAGGCCGGATATCCCTGCAGTGACTTGAATGCAGGCTCGTCTTGCATCTCCCAAGACGAAAGGATGTCTGAATCCCCTGTGGAGACCACAGAGAAAGACCTAGTTCCCCACCTCATGGCGACCGGAGGCCTCACATCCTTTGAAAACTCCAGAGGTATGCGGAGATCAGTGCCTCCAAAGGAGACGATGCCTGACTCTTCGTGAACCCTGATAGGAGTCCCAGGATTCCTGTGGCACGTGGAAAGGGACCCTTGGTCTCCCGCCTCAGCTGGAGAGGCGTCCCAATTGCCCTGCCAAGCCTCGAGGAGAATCCCGAGTTGTCCCTCGCAACTAGGCAGGAGTCCTGACGTCGCTGAACAAACATGTGGGTGGAAGGGCCATCCCAGTCGTAACTCGAGAATATACCCCAGGTTCCCGCCGCAACTCGAGAAAAACCATGAGACTTCCCCCTCGCCGCGAGATGAGGCCCGATTCCCCTGCACTGCGTGCAGAGCAATTCCGTGTTGCACATCACACGTGAAAGGAGCCTTGATTTCCTTGATGGCACTCCAGAGAAACCCCAAGAACACTGTTTCAAGGCTAGAGGGATCCTGAGGTCACTGTAGCCACACTTAAGAGCACCGTGGCCCAAAAATCAACTCGAGATGAGAGGATAGTCCCTGGCTTCGACTCCAGAGGAATACCACCTTACCACAAGCACCTCAAGAGGAGGCTTCTCTCAGCTCTAGCTATGTGCTGAGTTTGCGGCCTCAAGTGGAATGGACACCGCGATGCCCTGACTCGAAATAAGGCCGGATATCCCTGCAGTGACTTGAATGCAGGCTCGTCTTGCATCTCCCAAAATGAACGAATGTCTGAATCCCCTGTGGAGACCACAGAGAAAGACCTAGTTCCCCACCTCATCGCGACCGGAAGCCTTACATCATTTGAAAACTCCAGAGGTACGCGGAGATCAGTGAGTCCAAAGGAGACGATGCCTGACTCCTCGTGAAACTTGATAGGAGTCCCAGGATTCCTGTGGCACGTGGAAAGGGACCCTTGGTCTCCCGCCTCAGCTGGAGAGGTGTCCCAATTGCCCTGCCAAGCCTCGAGGAGAATACCGAGTTGTCCCTCGCAACTAGGCAGGGGTCCTGACGTCGCTGAACAAACACGTGGGTGGAAGGGCCATCCCCGTCGTAACTCGAGAATATACCCCAGGTTCCCGCCGTAACTCGAGAAATATCATGAGACTTCCCCCTCGCCGCGAGATGAGGCCCGATTCCCCTGCACTGCGTGCAGAGCAATTCCGTGTTGCACATCACACATGAAAGGAGCCTTGATTTCCTTGATGGCACTCCAGAGAAACCCCAAGAACACTGTTTCAAGGCTAGAGGGATGCTGAGGTCACTGTAGCAACACGAAAGAGCTCCGTGGACCAAAAATCAACTCGAGATGAGAGGTTAGTCCCTGGCTTCGACTCCAGGGGAATACCACCTTACCACAAGCACCTCAAGAGGAGGCTTCTCACAGCTCTATGTATGTGAGAAGGACCCTGAGTTTGCGGCCTCAAGTGGAATGGAGACCGCGATGCCCTGACTCGAAATAAGGCCGGATATCCCTGCAGTGACTTGAATGCAGGCTCGTCTTGCATCTACCAAGACGAAAGGATGTCCGAATCCCCTGTGGAGACCACAGAAAAAGACCTAGTTCCCCACCTCATCGCGACCGGAGGCCTCACATCATTTGAAAACTCCAGAGGTACGCGGAGATCAGTGCCTCCAAAGGAGACGATGCCTGACTCCTCGTGAAACGTGATAGGAGTCCCAGGATTCCTGTGGCACGTGGAAAGGGACCCTTGGTCTCCCGCCTCAGCTGGAGAGGCGTCCCAATTGCCCTGCCAAGCCTCGAGGAGAATCCCGAGTTGTCCCTCGCAACTAGGCAGGAGTCCTGACGTCGCTAAACAAACACGTGTGTGGAAGGGCCATCCCCGTCGTAACTCGAGAATATACCCCAGGTTCCCGCCGCAACTCGAGAAAAACCATGAGACTTCCCCCTCGCCGCGAGATGAGGCCCGATTCCCCTGCACTGCGTGCAGAGCAATTCCGTGTTGCACATCACACATGAAAGGAGCCTTGATTTCCTTGATGGCACTCCAGAGAAATCCCAAGAACACTGTTTCAAGGTTGAGGGATCCTGAGGTCACTGTAGCAAAATGAAAGAGCTCCGTGGACCAAAAATCAACTCGAGATGAGAGGTTAGTCCCTGGCTTCGACTCCAGAGGAATACCACCTTACCACAAGCACCTCAAGAGGAGGATTCTCTCAGCTCTATGTATGTGAGAGGGACCCTGAGTTTGCGGCCTCAAGTGGAATGGAGACCGCGATGCCCTGACTCGAAATAAGGCCGGATATCCCTGCAGTGACTTGAATGCAGGCTCGTCTTGCATCTCCCAAGACGAAAGGATGTCTGAATCCCCAGTGGAGACCACAGAGAAAGACCTAGTTCCCCACCTCATCTCGACCGGAGGCCTCACACCCTTTGAAAACTCCAGAGGTACGCGGAGATCAGTGCCTCCAAAGGAGACGATGCCTGACTTCTCGTGAAACTTGATTGGAGTCCCAGGATTCCTGTGGCACGTGGAAAGGGACCCTTGGTCTCCCACCTCAGCTGGAGAGGCGTTCCAATTGCCCTGCCAAGCCTCGAGGAGAATCCCGAGTTGTCCCTCGCAAATAGGCAGGAGTCTGACGTCACTGAACAAACACGTGGGTGGAAGGGCCATCCCCATCGTAACTCGAGAATATACCCCAGGTTCCCATCGCAACTCGAGAAAAACCATTAGACTTCCCCCTCGCCGCAAAATAAGGCCCGATACCCTGCACTGCGTGCACAGCAATTCCGTGTTGCACATCACACATGAAAGGAGCCTTGATTTCCTTGATGGCACTCCAGAGAAACCCCAAGAACACTGTTTCAAGGCTGGAGGGATCCTGAGGTCCCTGTAGCAGCACGAAAGAGCTCCGTGGACCATGAATCAACTCGAGATGAGAGGTTAGTCCCTGGCTTCGACTCCAGAGGAATACCACCTTACCACAAGCACCTCAAGAGGAGGCTTCTCTCAGCTCTAGCTATGTGAGAGGGACCCTGAGTTTGCGACCTCAAGTGGAATGGACACCGCGATGCCCTGACGCGAAATAAGGCCGGATATGCCTGCAGTGACTTGAATGCAGGCTCGTCTTGCATCTCCCAAGATGAAAGGATGTCTGAATCCCCTGTGGAGACCGCAGAAAAAGACCTAGTTCCCCACCTCATGGCGACCGGAGGCCTCACATCATTTGAAAACTCCAGAGGTCCGCGGAGATCAGTGTCTCCAAAGGAGACAATGCCTGACTCCTGGTGAAACTTGATAGGAGTCCCAGGATTCCTGTGGCACATGGAAAGGGACACTTGGTCTCCCGCCTCAGCTGGAGAGGCGTCCCAATTGCCCTGCCAAGCCTCGCGGAGAACCCCGAATTGTCCCTCGCAACTAGGCAGGAGTCCTGACGTCGCTGAACAAACACGTGGGTGGAAGGGCCATCCCCGTCGTAACTCGAGAATATACCCCAGGTTCCCGCCGCAACTCGAGAAAAACCATGAGACTTCCCCCTCGCCGCGAGATGAGGCCCGATTCCCCTGCACTGCGTGCAGAGCAATTTCGTCTTGCACATCACACATGAAAGGAGCCTTGATTTCCTTGATGGCACTCCAGAGAAACCCCAGGAACACTGTTTCAAGGCTAGAGGGATCCTGAGGTCACTGTAGCTACACGAAAGAGCTCCGTGGACCAAAAATCAACTCGAGATGAGAGGTTAGTCCCTGGCTTCGACTCCAGAGGAAGACCACCTTACCACAAGAACCTCAAGAGGAGGCTTCTCTCAGCTCTATGTATGTGAGAGCGACCCTGAGTGCGGGCTCAAGTGGAATGGAGACCGTGATGCCCTGACTCGAAATAAGGCCGGATATCCCTGCAGTGACTTGAATGCAGGCTCGTCTTGCATCTGCCAAGACGAAAGGATGTTTGAATCCCCTGTGGAGACCACAGAGAAAGACCTAGTTCACCACCTCATCGCGACCGGAGGCCTCACATCCTTTGAAAACTCCAGAGGTACGCGGAGATCAGTGCCTCCAAAGGAGACGATGCCTGACTCCTCGTGAAACTTGATTGGAGTCCCAGGATTCCTGTGGCACGTGGAAAGGGACCCTTGGTCTCCCACCTCAGCTGGAGAGGCGTCCCAATTGCCCTGCCAAGGCTCGAGGAGAATCCCGAGTTGTCCCTCGCAACTAGGAAGGAGTCCTACATCACTGAAGAAACACGTGGGTGGAAGGGCCATCCCCGTCGTAACTCGAGAATATACCCCAGGTTCCCGCCGCAAGTCGAGAAAAACCATGAGACTTCCCCCTCACCACGAGATGAGGCACGATTCCCCTGCACTGCGTGCAGAGCAATTCCGTGTTGCACATCACACATGAAAGGAGCCTTGATTTCCTTGATGGCACTCCAGAGAAACCCCAAGAACACTGTTTCAAGGCTAGAAGGATCCTGAGGTCACTGTAGCAACACGAAAGAGCCCCGTGGACCAAAAATCAACTCGAGATGAGAGGTTAGTCCCTGGCTTCGACTCCAGAGGAATACCACCTTACCACAAGCACCTCAAGAGGAGGCTTCTCTCAGCTCTAGCTATGTGAGGGGACCCTGAATTTGCGGCCTCAAGTGGAATGGACACCGCAATGCCCTGGCTCGAAATAAGGCCGGATATCCCTGCAGTGACTTGAATGCAGGCTCGTCTTGCATCTCCCAAGACGAAAGGATGTCTGAATCCCCTGTGGAGACCACAGAAAAAGACCTAGTTCCCCACCTCATCGCAACCGGAGGCCTCACATCCTTTGAAAACTCCAGAGGTACGCGGAGATCAGTGCCTCCAAAGGAGACGATGCCTGACTCCTCGTGAAACTTGATAGGAGTCCCAGGATTCCTGTGGCACGTGGAAAGGGACCCTTGGTCTCCCGCCTCAGCTGGAGAGGCGTCCCAATTGCCCTGCCAAGCCTCGAGGAGAATCCCGAGTTGTCCCTCGCAACTAGGCAGGAGTCCTGACATCACTGAAGAAACACGTGGGTGGAAGGGCCATCCCCGTCGTAACTCGAGAATATACCCCAGGTTCCCGCCGCAACTCGAGAAAAACCATGAGACTTCCCCCTCGCCGCGATATGAGGCCCGATTCCCCTGCACTTCGTGCAGAGCAATTCCGTGTTGCACATCACACATGAAAGGAGCCTTGATTTCCTTGATGGCACTCCAGAGAAACCCCAAGAACACTGTTTCAAGGCTAGAGGGATCCTGAGGTCACTGTAGCCACACGAAAGAGCTCTGTGGACTAAAAATCAACTCGAGATGAGAGGTTAGTCCCTGGCTTCGACTCCAGAGGAATACCACCTTACCACAAGCACCTCAAGAGGAGGCTTCTCTCAGCTCTAGCTATGTGCTGAGTTTGCGGCCTCAAGTGGAATGGACACCGCGATGCCCTGACTCGAAATAAGGCCGGATATCCCTGCAGTGACTTGAATGCAGGCTCGTCTTGCATCTCCCAAGACGAAAGGATGTCCGAATCCCCTGTGGAGACCACAGAGAAAGACCTAGTTCCCCACCTCATGGCGACCGGAGGCCTCACATCCTTTGAAAACTCCAGAGGTACCCGGAGATCAGTGCCTCCAAAGGAGACGATGCCTGACTCCTCGTGAAACTTGATAGGAGTCCCAGGATTCCTGTAGAACGTGGAAAGGGACCCTTGGTCTCCCGCCTCAGCTGGAGAGGCGTCCCAATTGCCCTGCCAAGCCTCGAGGAGAATCCCGAATTGTCCCTCGCAACTAGGCAGGAGTCCTGACGTCGCTGAACAAACAAGTGTGTGGAAGGGCCATCCCCGTCGTAACTCGAGAATATACCCCAGGTTCCCGCCGCAACTCGAGAAAAACCATGAGACTTCCCTCTCGCCGCGAGATGAGGCCCGATTCCCCTGCACTGCGTGCAGAGCAATTCCGTGTTGCACATCACACATGAAAGGAGCCTTGATTTCCTTGATGGCACTCCAGAGAAACCCCAAGAACACTCTTTCAAGGCTAGAGGGATCCTGAGGTCACTGTAGCAACACGAAAGAGCTCGGTGGACTAAGAATCAACTCGAGATGAGAGGTTAGTCCCTGGCTTCGACTCCAGAGGAATACCACCTTACCACAAGCACCTCAAGAGAAGGCTTCTCTCAGCTCTAGGTATGTGAGAGGGACACTGAGTTTGTGGCCTCAAGTGGAATGGACACCGCAATGCCCTGGCTCGAAATAAGGCCGGATATCCCTGCAGTGACTTGAATGCCGGCTCGTCTTGCATCTCCCAAGACAAAAGGATGTCTGAATCCCCTGTGGAGACCACAGAGAAAGACCTAGTTCCCCACCTCATCGCGACCGGAAGCCTCACATCCTTTGAAAACTCCAGAGGTACGCGGAGATCAGTGCCTCCAAAGGAGACGATGCGTGACTCCTCGTGAAACTTGATAGGAGTCCCAGGATTCCTGTGGCACGTGGAAAGGGACCCTTGGTCTCCCGCCTCAGCTGGAGAGGCGTCCCAATTGCCCTGCCAAGCCTTGAGGAGAATCCCGAGTTGTCCCTCGCAACTAGGCAGGAGTCCTGACGTCGCTGAACAAACACGTGGATGGAAGGGCCATGCCCGTCATAACTCGAGCATATACCCCAGGTTCCCGCTGCAACTCGAGAAAAATCATGAGACTTCCCCCTCGCCGCAAGATGAGGCCCGATTCCCCTGCACTGCGTGCAGAGCAATTCCGTGTTGCACATCACACATGAAAGGAGCCTTGATTTCCTTGATGGCACTCCAGAGAAACCCCAAGAACACTGTTTCAAGGCTAGAGGGATCCTGAGGTCACTGTAGCAACACGAAAGAGCTCCGTGGACATAAAATCAACTCGAGATGAGAGGTTAGTCCCTGGCTTCGACTCCAGAGGAATACCTCCTTACCACAAGCACCTCAAGAGGAGGCTTCTCTCAGCTCTAGCTATGTGCTGAGTTTGCGGCCTCAAGTGGAATGGACACCGCGATGCCCTGACTCGAAATAAGGCCGGATATCCCTGCAGCGACTTGAATGCAGGTTCGTCTTGCATCTCCCAAGAAAAAAGGATGTCCGAATCCCCTGTGGAGACCACAGAAAAAGACCTAGTTCCCCACCTCATCGCTACCGGAGGCCTCACATCCTTTGAAAACTCCAGAGGTACGCGGAGATCAGTGCCTCCAAAGGAGACGATGCCTGACTCCTCGTGAAACTTGATAGGAGTCCCAGGATTCCTGTGGCACGTGGAAAGGGACCCTTGGTCTCCCGCCTCAGCTGGAGAGGCGTCCCAATTGCCCTGCCAAGCCTCGAGGAGAATCCCGAGTTGTCCCTCGCAACTAGGCAGGAGTCCTGACGTCGCTGAAGAAACACGTGGGTGGAAGGGCCATCCCCGTCGTAACTCGAGAATGTACCCCAGGTTCCCGCCGCAACTCGAGAAAAATCATGAGACTTCCTCCTCGCGGCAAGATGAGGCCCGATTCCCCTGCACTGCGTGCAGAGAAATTCCGTGTTGCACATCACACATGAAAGGAGCCTTGATTTCCTTGATGGCACTCCAGAGAAACCCCAAGAACACTGTTTCAAGGCTAGAGGGATCCTGAGGTCCCTGTAGCCACACTTAAGAGCACCGTGGCCCAAAAATCAACTCGAGATGAGAGGATAGTCCCTGGCTTCGACTCCAGAGGAATACCACCTTAACACAAGCACCTCAAGAGGAGGCTTCTCTCAGCTCTAGGTATGTGAGATGGACCCTGAGTTTGCAGCCTCAAGTCGAATGGACACCACGATGCCCTGACTCGAAATAAGGCCGGATATCCCTGCAGTGACTTGAATGCAGGCTCGTCTTGCATCTCCCAAGATGAAAGGATGTCTGAATCCCCTGTGGAGACCACAGAGAAAGACCTAGTTCCCCACCTCATGGCGACCGGAGGCCTCACATCCTTTGAAAACTCCAGAGGTACGCGGAGATCAGTGTCTCCAAAGTAGACGATGCCTGACTCCTCGTGAAACTTGATAGGAGTCCCAGGATTCCTGTGGCACGTGGAAAGGGACCCTTGGTCTCCCGCCTCAGCTGGAGAGGCGTCCCAATTGCCCTGCCAAGCCTCGAGGAGAATCCCGAGTTGTCCCTCGCAACTAGGCAGGAGTCCTGACGTCGCTGAACAAACACGTGGGTGGAAGGGCCATCCCCGTCGTAACTCGAGAATATACCCCAGGTTCCCGCCGCAACTCGAGAAAAATCATGAGACTTCCCCCTCGCCGCGAGATGAGGCCCGATTCCCCTGCACTGCGTGCAGAGAAATTCCGTGTTGCACATCACACATGAAAGGAGCCTTGATTTCCTTGATGGCACTCCAGAGAAACCCCAAGAACACTGTTTCAAGGCTAGAGGGATCCTGACGTCACTGTAGCCACACGAAAGAGCCCCGTGGACCAAAAATCAACTCGAGATGAGAGGTTTGTCCCTGGCTTCGACTCCAGAGGAATACCACCTTACCACAAGCACCTCAAGAGGAGGCTTCTCTCAGCTCTAGCTATGTGCTGAGTTTGCGGCCTCAAGTGGAATGGACACCGCAATGCCCTGACTCGAAATAAAGCCGGATATCCCTGCAGTGAATTGAATGCAGGCTCGTCTTGCATCTCCCAAGACGAAAGGATGTCCGAATCCCCTGTGGAGACCACAGAAAAAGACCTAGTTCCCCACCTCATCGCGACCGGAGGCCTCACATCCTTTGAAAACTCCAGAGGTACGCGGAGATCAGTGCCTCCAAAGTAGACGATGCCTGACTCCTCGTGAAACTTGATAGGAGTCCCAGGATTCCTGTGGCACGTGGAAAGGGACCCTTGGTCTCCCGCCTCAGCTGGAGAGGCGTCCCAATTGCCCTGGCAAGCCTCGAGGAGAATCCCGAGTTGTCCCTCGCAACTAGGCAGGAGTCCTGACGTCGCTGAACAAACACGTGGGTGGAAGGGCCATCCCCGTCGTAATTCGAGAATATAACCCAGGTTCCCGCCGCAACTCGAGAAAAATGATGAGACTTCCCCCTCGCCGGGAGATGAGGCCCGATTCCCCTGCACTGCGTGCAGAGAAATTCTGTGTTGCACATCACACATGAAAGGAGCCTTGATTTCCTTGATGGCACTCCAGAGAAACCCCAAGAACACTGTTTCAAGGCTAGAGGGATCCTGAGGTCACTGTAGCCACACTTAAGAGCACCGTGGCCAAAAAATCAACTCGAGATGAGAGGATAGTCCCTGGCTTCGACTCCAGAGGAATACCACCTTACCACAAGCACCTCAAGAGGAGGCTTCTCTCAGCTCTAGGTATGTGAGATGGACCCTGAGTTTGCAGCCTCAAGTCGAATGGACACCACGATGCCCTGACTCGAAATTAGGCCGGATATCCCTGCAGTGACTTGAATGCAGGCTCGTCTTGCATCTCCCAAGACGAAAGGATGTCTGAATCCCCTGTGGAGACCACAGAGAAAGACCTAGTTCCCCACCTCATGGCGACCGGAGGCCTCACATCCTTTGAAAACTCCAGAGGTATGCGGAGATCAGTGCCTCCAAAGGAGACGATGCCTGACTCTTCGTGAAACTTGATAGGAGTACCAGGATTCCTGTGGCACGTGGAAAGGGACCCTTGGTCTCCCGCCTCAGCTGGAGAGGCGTCCCAATTGCCCTGCCAAGCCTCGAGGAGAATCCCGAGTTGTCCCTCGCAACTAGGCAGGAGTCCAGACGTCGCTGAACAAACATGTGGGTGGAAGGGCCATCCCCGTCGTAACTCGAGAATATACCCCAGGTTCCCATCGCAACTCGAGAAAAACCATGAGACTTCCCCCTCGCCGCGAGATGAGGCCCGATTCCCCTGCACTGCGTGCAGAGCAATTCCGTGTTGCACATCACACGTGAAAGGAGCCTTGATTTCCTTGATGGCACTCCAGAGAAACCCCAAGAACAATGTTTCAAGGCAAGAGGGATCCTGAGGTCACTGTAGCCACACTTAAGAGCACCGTGGCCCAAAAATCAACTCGAGATGAGAGGATAGTCCCTGGCTTCGACTCCAGAGGAATACCACCTTACCACAAGCACCTCAAGAGGAGGCTTCTCTCAGCTCTAGCTATGTGCTGAGTTTGCGGCCTCAAGTGGAATGGACACCGCGATGCCCTGACTCGAAATAAGGCCGGATATCCCTGCAGTGACTTGAATGCAGGCTCGTCTTGCATCTCCCAAGACGAAAGGATGTCTGAATCCCCAGTGGAGACCACAGAGAAAGACCTAGTTCCCCACCTCATCCCGACCGGAGGCCTCACACCCTTTGAAAACTCCAGAGGTACGCGGAGATCAGTGCCTCCAAAGGAGACGATGCCTGACTTCTCGTGAAACTTGATTGGAGTCCCAGGATTCCTGTGGCACGTGGAAAGGGACCCTTGGTCTCCCACCTCAGCTGGAGAGGCGTCCCAATTGCCCTGCCAAGCCTCGAGGAGAATCGCGAGTTGTCCCTCGCAAATAGGCAGGAGTCTGACGTCACTGAACAAACACGTGGGTGGAAGGGCCATCCCCATCGTAACTCGAGAATATACCCCAGGTTCCCATCGCAACTCGAGAAAAACCATTAGACTTCCCCCTCGCCGCGAGATGAGGCCCGATACCCTGCACTGCGTGCACAGCAATTCCGTGTTGCACATCACACATGAAAGGAGCCTTGATTTCCTTGATGGCACTCCAGAGAAACCCCAAGAACACTGTTTCAAGGCTGGAGGGATCCTGAGGTCCCTGTAGCAGCACGAAAGAGCTCCGTGGACCATGAATCAACTCGAGATGAGAGGTTAGTCCCTGGCTTCAACTCCAGAGGAATACCACCTTACCACAAGCACCTCAAGAGGAGGCTTCTCTCAGCTCTAGCTATGTGAGAGGTACCCTGAGTTTGCGACCTCAAGTGGAATGGACACCGCGATGCCCTGACGCGAAATAAGGCCGGATATCCCTGCAGTGACTTGAATGCAGGCTCGTCTTGCATCTCCCAAGATGAAAGGATGTCTGAATCCCCTGTGGAGACCGCAGAAAAAGACCTAGTTCCCCACCTCATGGCGACCGGAGGCCTCACATCCTTTGAAAACTCCAGAGGTCCGCGGAGATCAGTGTCTCCAAAGGAGACAATGCCTGACTCCTGGTGAAACTTGATAGGAGTCCCAGGATTCCTGTGGCACATGGAAAGGGACACTTGGTCTCCCGCCTCAGCTGGAGAGGCGTCCCAATTGCCCTGCCAAGCCTCGAGGAGAACCCCGAATTGTCCCTCGCAACTAGGCAGGAGTCCTGACGTCGCTGAACAAACACGTGGGTGGAAGGGCCATCCCCGTCGTAACTCGAGAATATACCCCAGGTTCCCGCCGCAACTCGAGAAAAAGCATGAGACTTCCCCCTCGCCGCGAGATGAGGCCCGATTCCCATGCACTGCGTGCAGAGCAATTTCGTCTTAGACATCACACATGAAAGGAGCCTTGATTTCCTTGATGGCACTCCAGAGAAACCCCAGGAACACTGTTTCAAGGCTAGAGGGATCCTGAGGTCACTGTAGCTACACGAAAGAGCTCCGTGGACCAAAAATCAACTCGAGATGAGAGGTTAGTCCCTGGCTTCGACTCCAGAGGAATATCACCTTACCACAAGAACCTCAAGAGGAGGCTTCTCTCAGCTCTATGTATGTGAGAGCGACCCTGAGTTTGCGGCCTCAAGTGGAATGGAGACCGCGATGCCCTGACTCGAAATAAGGCCGGATATCCCTGCAGTGACTTGAATGCAGGCTCGTCATGCATCTGCCAAGACGAAAGGATGTTTGAATCCCCTGTGGAGACCACAGAGAAAGACCTAGTTCACCACCTCATCGCGACCGGAGGCCTCACATCCTTTGAAAACTCCAGAGGTACGCGGAGATCAGTGCCTCCAAAGGAGACGATGCCTGACTCCTCGTGAAACTTGATTGGAGTCCCAGGATTCCTGTGGCACGTGGAAAGGGACCCTTGGTCTCCCACCTCAGCTGGAGAGGCGTCCCAATTGCCCTGCCAAGCCTCGAGGAGAATCCCGAGTTGTCCCTCGCAACTAGGCAGGAGTCCTACATCACTGAAGAAACACGTGGGTGGAAGGGCCATCCCCGTCGTAACTCGAGAATATACCCCAGGTTCCCGCCGCAACTCGAGAAAAACCATGAGACTTCCCCCTCACCACGAGATGAGGCACGATTCCCCTGCACTGCGTGCAGAGCAATTCCGTGTTGCACATCACACATGAAAGGAGCCTTGATTTCCTTGATGGCACTCCAGAGAAACCCCAAGAACACTGTTTCAAGGCTAGAAGGATCCTGAGGTCACTGTAGCAACACGAAAGAGCCCCGTGGACCAAAAATCAACTCGAGATGAGAGGTTAGTCCCTGGCTTCGACTCCAGAGGAATACCACCTTACCACAAGCACCTCAAGAGGAGGCTTCTCTCAGCTCTAGCTATGTGAGGGGACCCTGAATTTGTGGCCTCAAGTGGAATGGACACCGCAATGCCCTGGCTCGAAATAAGGCCGGATATCCCTGCAGTGACTTGAATGCAGGCTCGTCTTGCATCTCCCAAGACGAAAGGATGTCTGAATCCCCTGTGGAGACCACAGAAAAAGACCTAGTTCCCCACCTCATCGCAACCGGAGGCCTCACATCCTTTGAAAACTCCAGAGGTAGGCGGAGATCAGTGCCTCCAAGGGAGACGATGCCTGACTCCTCGTGAAACTTGATAGGAGTCCCAGGATTCCTGTGGCACGTGGAAAGGGACCCTTGCTCTCCCGCCTCAGCTGGAGAGGCGTCCCAATTGCCCTGCCAAGCCTCAAGGAGAATCCCGAGTTGTCCCTCGCAACTAGGCAGGAGTCCTGACATCACTGAAGAAACACGTGGGTGGAAGGGCCATCCCCGTCGTAACTCGAGAATATACCCCAGGTTCCCGCCGCAACTCGAGAAAAACCATGAGACTTCCCCCTCGCCGCGATATGAGGCCCGATTCCCCTGCACTTCGTGCAGAGCAATTCCGTGTTGCACATCACACATGAAAGGAGCCTTGATTTCCTTGATGGCACTCCAGAGAAACCCCAAGAACACTGTTTCAAGGCTAGAGGGATCCTGAGGTCACTGTAGCCACACGAAAGAGCTCTGTGGACCAAAAATCAACTCGAAATGAGAGGTTAGTCCCTGGCTTCGACTCCAGAGGAATACCACCTTACCACAAGCACCTCAAGAGGAGGCTTCTCTCAGCTCTAGGTATGTGAGAGGGACCCTGAGTTTGCGGCCTCAAGTGGAATGGAGACCGCGATGCCCTGACTCGAAATAAGGCCGGATATCCCTGCAGTGACTTGAATGCAGGCTCGTCTTGCATCTCCCAAAACGATAGGATGTCTGAATCCCCTGTGGAGACCAGAGAGAAAGACCTAGTTCCCCACCTCATGGCGACCGGAGGCCTCACATCCTTTGAAAACTCCAGAGATACGCGGAGATCAGTGCCTCCAAAGGAGACGATGCCTGACTCCTCGTGAAACTTGATAGGATTCCCAGGATTCCTGTGGCACGTGGAAAGGGACCCTTGGTCTCCCGCCTCAGCTAGAGAGGCGTCCCAATTGCCCTGCCAAGCCTCGAGGAGAATCCCGAGTTGTCCCTTGCAGCTAGGCAGGAGTCCTGACGTCGCTGAACAAACACGTGTGTGGATGGGCCATCCCCTCGTAACTCGAGAATATTCCCCAGGTTCCCGCCGCAACTCGAGAAAAACCATGAGACTTCCCCCTCGCCGCGAGATGAGGCCCGATTCCCCTGCACTGCGTGCAGAGCAATTCCGTGTTGCACATCACACATGAAAGGAGCCTTGATTTCCTTGATGGCACTCCAGAGAAACCCCAAGAACACTGTTTCAAGGCTAGAGGGATCCTGAGGTCACTGTAGCAACACGAAAGAGCTCCGTGGAACAAAATCAACTCGAGATGAGAGCTTAGTCCCTGGCTTCGACTCCAGAGGAATACCACCTTACCACAAGCACCTCAAGAGGAGGCTTCTCTCAGCTCCAGGTATGTGCTGAGTTTGCGGCCTCAAGTGGAATGGACACCGCAATGCCCTGGCTCGAAATAAGGCCGGATATCACTGCAGTGACTTGAATGCAGGCTCGTCTTGCATCTCCCAAGACGAAAGGATGTCTGAATCCCCTGTGGAGACCACAGAGGAAGACCTAGTTCCCCACCTCATCGCGACCGGAGGCCTCACATCCTTTGAAAACTCCAGAGGTACGCGGAGATCAGTGCCTCCAAAGGAGACGATGCCTGACTCCTCGTGAAACTTGATAGGAGTCCCAGGATTCCTGTGGCACGTGGAAAGGGACCCTTGGTCTCCCGCCTCAGCTGGAGAGGCGTCCCAATTGCCCTGCCAAGCCTCCAGGAGAATCCCGAGTTGTCCCTCGCAACTAGGCAGGAGTCCTGAAGTCGCTGAACAAACACGTGGGTGGAAGGGCCATCCCCGTCGTAACTCGATAATATATCCCAGGTTCCCGCCGCAACTCGAGAAAAACCATGAGACTTCCCCCTCGCCGCGAGATGAGGCCCGATTCCCCTGCACTGCATGCAGAGCAATTCCGTGTTGCACATCACACATGAAAGGAGCCTTGATTTCCTTGATGGCACTTCAGAGAAACCCCAAGAACACTGTTTTAAGGCTAGAGGGTTCCTGAGGTCACTGAAGCAACACGAAAGAGCTCCGTGGACCAAAAATCAACTCGAGATGAGAGGTTAGTCCCTGGCTTCGACTCCAGAGGAATACCACCTTACCACAAGCACCTCAAGAGAAGGCTTCTCTCAGCTCTAGGTATGTGAGAGGGACAGTGAGTTTGCGGCCTCAAGTGGAATGGACACCGCGATGCCCTGGCTCGAAATAAGGCCGGATATCCCTGCAGTGACTTGAATGCAGGCTCGTCTTGCATCTCCCAAGACGAAAGAATGTCTGAATGCCCTGTGGAGACCACAGAGAAAGACCTAGTTTCCAACTTCATGGCGAAGGGAGGCCTCACATCCTTTGAAAACTCCAGAGGTACGCGGAGATCAGTGCCTCCAAAGGAGACGATGCCTGACTCCTCGTGAAACTTGATAGGAGTCCCAGGATTCCTGTGGCACATCGAAAGGGACCCTTGGTCTCCCGCCTCAGCTGGAGAGGCATCCCTATTGCCCTGCCAAGCCTCGAGGAGAATCCCGAGTTGTCCCTCGCAAATAGGCAGGAGTCCTGACGTCGCTGAACAAACACGTGGGTGGAAGGGCCATCCCCGTCGTAACTCGAGAATATACCCCAGGTTCCCGCTGCAACTCGAGAAAAACCATGAGACTTCCCCCTCGCCGCGAGATGAGGCCCGATTCCCCTGCACTGCGTGCAGAGCAATTCCGTGTTGCACATCACATATGAAAGGAGCCTTGATTTCCTTGATGGCACTCCAGAGAAACCCCAAGAACACTGTTTCAAGGCTAGAGGGATCCTGAGGTCACTGTAGCAACACGAAAGAGCTCCGTGGACCAAGAATCAACTCGAGATGAGAGGTTAGTCCCTGGATTCGACTCCAGAGGAATACCACCTTACCACAAGCACCTCAAGAGGAGGCTTCTCTCAGCTCTAGGTATGTGAGAGGGACCCTGATTTTGCGGCCTCAAGTGGAATGGACACTGCGATGCCCTGACGCGAAATAAGGCCGGATATCCCTGCAGTGACTTGAATGCAGGCTCGTCTTGCATCTCCCAAGACGAAAGGATGTCTGAATCCCCTGTGGAGACCACAGAGGAAGACCTAGTTCCCCACCTCATCGCGACCGGAGGCCTCACATCCTTTGAAAACTCCAGAGGTATGCGGAGATCAGTTCCTCCAAAGGAGACGATGCCTGACTCCTCGTGAAACTTGATAGGAGTCCCAGGATTCCTGTGGCACGTGGAAAGGGACTCTTGGTCTCCCGCCTCAGCTGGAGAGGCGTCCCAATTGCCCTGCCAAGCCTCAAGGAGAATCCCGAGTTGTCCCTCGCAGCTAGGCAGGAGTCCTGCCGTTGCTGAACTAATACGTGTGTAGATGTGCGATCCCCGTCGTAACTCGAGAATATACCGCAGGTTCCCGCCGCAACCCGAGAAAAACCATGAGACTTCCCCCTCGCCGCGAGATGAGGCCCGATTCCCCTGCACTGCGTGCAGAGCAATTCTGTGTTGCACATCAGACATGAAAGGAGCCTTTATTTCCTTGATGGCACTCCAGAGAAACCCCAAGAACACTGTTTCAAGGTTGAGGGATCCTGAGGTCACTGTAGCAACACGAAAGAACTCCGTGGACCAAAAATCAACTCGAGATGAGAGGTTAGTCCCTGGCTTCGACTCCAGAGGAATACCACCTTACCACAAGCACCTCAAGAGGAGGCTTCTCTCAGCTCTAGGTATGTGAGAGCGACCCTGAGTTTGCGGCCTCAAGTGGAATGGAGACCACGATGCCCTGACTCGAAATAAGGCCAGATATCCCTGCAGTGACTTGAATGCAGGCTCGTCTTGCATCTCCCAAGACAAAAGGATGTCTGAATCCCCTGTGGAGACCACAGAGAAAGACCTAGTTCCCCACCTCATCGCGACAGGAGGCCTCACATCCTTTGAAAACTCCAGAGGTACGCGGAGATCAGTGCCTCCAAAGGAGACGATGCCTGACTCCTCGTGAAACTTGATTGGAGTCCCAGGATTCCTGTGGCACGTGGAAAGGGACCCTTGGTCGCCCACCTCAGCTGGAGAGGCGTCCCAATTGCCCTGCCAAGCCTCGAGGAGAATCCCGAGTTGTCCCTCGCAACTAGGCAGGAGTCGTGACGTCGCTGAACAAACACGTGGGCGGAAGGGCCATCCCCGTCGTAACTCGAGAATATACCCCAGGTTCCCGCCGCAACTCGAGAAAAACCATGAGACTTCCCCCTCGCCGCGAGATGAGGCCCGATTCCCCTGCACTGCGTGCAGAGCAATTCCGTGTTGCACATCACACATGAAAGGAGCCTTGATTTCCTTGATGGCACTCCAGAGAAACCCCAAGAACACTGTTTCAAGGCTAGAGGGATCCTGAGGTCACTGTAGCAACACGAAAGAGCTCCGTGGACCAAAAATCAACTCGAGATGAGAGGTTAGTCCCTGGCTTCGACTCCAGGGGAATACCACCTTACCACAAGCACCTCAAGAGGAGGCTTCTCTCAGCTCTATGTATGTGAGAAGGACCCTGAGTTTGCGGGCTCAAGTGGAATGGAGACCGCGATGCCCTGACGCGAAATAAGGCCGGATATCCCTGCAGTGACTTGAATGCAGGCTCGTCTTGCATCTCCCAAGACGAAAGGATGTCTGAATCCCCTGTGGAGACCACAGAGAAAGACCTAGTTCCCCACCTCATCGCGACCGGAGGCCTCACATCCTTTGAAAACTCCAGAGGTACGCGGAGATCAGTGCCTCCAAAGGAGACGATGCCTGACTCCTCGTGAAACTTGATAGGAGTCCCAGGATTCCTGTGGCACGTGGAAAGGGACCCTTGGTCTCCCGCCTCAGCTGGAGAGGCGTCCCAATTGCCCTGCCAAGCCTCGAGGAGAATCCCGAGTTGTCCCTCGCTACTAGGCAGGAGTCTGACGTCGCTGAACAAACACGTGGGTGGAAGGACCATCCCCGTCGTAACTCGAGAATATACCCCAGGTTCCAATCGCAACTCGAGAAAAACCATTAGACTTCCCCCTCGCAGCAAAATGAGGCCCGATACCCTGCACTGCGTGCAGAGCAATTCCGTGTTGCACATCACACATGAAAGGAGCCTTGATTTCCTTGATGGCACTCCAGAGAAACACCAAGAACACTGTTTCAAGGCTAGAGGGATCCCGAGGTCACTGTAGCAACACGAAAGAGCTCCGTGGACCAAAAATCAACTCGAGATGAGAGGTTAGTCCCTGGCTTCGACTCCAGAGCAATACCACCTTACCACAAGCACCTCAAGAGGAGGCTTCTCTCAGCTCTAGGTATGTGAGAGGGACCCTGAGTTTGCGGCCTCAAGTGGAATGGACACCGCGATGCCCTGACTCGAAATAAGGCCGGATATCCCTGCAGTGACTTGAATGCAGGCTCGTCTTGCATCTCCCAAGACGAAAGGATGTCTGAATGCCCTGTGGAGACCACAGAGAAAGACCTAGTTTCCAACTTCATGGCGAAGGGAGGCCTCACATCCTTTGAAAAATCCAGAGGTACGCGTAGATCAGTGCCTCCAAAGGAGACGATGCCTGACTCCTCGTGAAACTTGATAGGAGTCCCAGGATTCCTGTGGCGCGTGGAAAGGGACCCTTGGTCTCCCGCCTCAGCTGGAGAGGCGTCCCAATTGCCCTGCCAAGCCTCGAGGAGAATCCCGAGTTGTCCCTCGCAAATAGGCAGGAGTCCTGACGGCGCTGAACAAACACGTGGGTGGAAGGGCCATCCCCGTCGTAACTCGAGAATATACTCCAGGTTCCCGCCGCAACTCGAGAAAAACCATGAGACTTCCCCCTCGCCGCGAGATGAGGCCCGATTCCCCTGCACTGCGTGCAGAGCAATTCCGTGTTGCACATCACATATGAAAGGAGCCTTGATTTCCTTGATGGCACTCCAGAGAAACCCCAAGAACACTGTTTCAAGGCTAGAGGGATCCTGAGGTCACTGTAGCAACACGAAAGAGCTCCGTGGACCAGGAATGAACTCGAGATGAGAGGTTAGTCCCTGGATTCGACTCCAGAGGAATACCACCTTACCACAAGCACCTCAAGAGGAGGCTTCTCTCAGCTCTAGGTATGTGAGAGGGACCCTGAGTTTGCGGGCTCAAGTGGAACGGACGCTGCGATGCCCTGACGCGAAATAAGGCCGGATATCCCTGCAGTGACTTGAATGCAGGCTCGTCTTGCATCTCCCAAGACGAAAGGATGTCTGAATCCCCTGTGGAGACCACAGGGGAAGACCTAGTTCCCCACCTCATCGCGACCGGAGGCCTCACATCCTTTGAAAACTTCAGAGGTACGCGGAGATCAGTTCCTCCTAAGGAGACGATGCCTGACTCCTCGTGAAACTTGATAGGAGTCCCAGGATTCCTGTGGCACGTGGAAAGGGACCCTTGGTCTCCCGCCTCAGCTGGAGAGGCGTCCCAATTGCCCTGCCAAGCCTCGAGGAGAATCCCGAGTTGTCCCTCGCTACTAGGCAGGAGTCTGACGTCGCTGAACAAACACGTGGGTGGAAGGACCATCCCCGTCGTAACTCGAGAATATACCCCAGGTTCCAATCGCAACTCGAGAAAAACCATTAGACTTCCCCCTCGCAGCAAAATGAGGCCCGATACCCTGCACTGCGTGCAGAGCAATTCCGTGTTGCACATCACACATGAAAGGAGCCTTGATTTCCTTGATGGCACTCCAGAGAAACACCAAGAACACTGTTTCAAGGCTAGAGGGATCCCGAGGTCACTGTAGCAACACGAAAGAGCTCCGTGGACCAAAAATCAACTCGAGATGAGAGGTTAGTCCCTGGCTTCGACTCCAGAGCAATACCACCTTACCACAAGCACCTCAAGAGGAGGCTTCTCTCAGCTCTAGGTATGTGAGAGGGACCCTGAGTTTGCGGCCTCAAGTGGAATGGACACCGCGATGCCCTGACTCGAAATAAGGCCGGATATCCCTGCAGTGACTTGAATGCAGGCTCGTCTTGCATCTCCCAAGACGAAAGGATGTCTGAATGCCCTGTGGAGACCACAGAGAAAGACCTAGTTTCCAACTTCATGGCGAAGGGAGGCCTCACATCCTTTGAAAAATCCAGAGGTACGCGTAGATCAGTGCCTCCAAAGGAGACGATGCCTGACTCCTCGTGAAACTTGATAGGAGTCCCAGGATTCCTGTGGCGCGTGGAAAGGGACCCTTGGTCTCCCGCCTCAGCTGGAGAGGCGTCCCAATTGCCCTGCCAAGCCTCGAGGAGAATCCCGAGTTGTCCCTCGCAAATAGGCAGGAGTCCTGACGGCGCTGAACAAACACGTGGGTGGAAGGGCCATCCCCGTCGTAACTCGAGAATATACTCCAGGTTCCCGCCGCAACTCGAGAAAAACCATGAGACTTCCCCCTCGCCGCGAGATGAGGCCCGATTCCCCTGCACTGCGTGCAGAGCAATTCCGTGTTGCACATCACATATGAAAGGAGCCTTGATTTCCTTGATGGCACTCCAGAGAAACCCCAAGAACACTGTTTCAAGGCTAGAGGGATCCTGAGGTCACTGTAGCAACACGAAAGAGCTCCGTGGACCAGGAATGAACTCGAGATGAGAGGTTAGTCCCTGGATTCGACTCCAGAGGAATACCACCTTACCACAAGCACCTCAAGAGGAGGCTTCTCTCAGCTCTAGGTATGTGAGAGGGACCCTGAGTTTGCGGGCTCAAGTGGAACGGACGCTGCGATGCCCTGACGCGAAATAAGGCCGGATATCCCTGCAGTGACTTGAATGCAGGCTCGTCTTGCATCTCCCAAGACGAAAGGATGTCTGAATCCCCTGTGGAGACCACAGGGGAAGACCTAGTTCCCCACCTCATCGCGACCGGAGGCCTCACATCCTTTGAAAACTTCAGAGGTACGCGGAGATCAGTTCCTCCTAAGGAGACGATGCCTGACTCCTCGTGAAACTTGATAGGAGTCCCAGGATTCCTGTGGCACGTGGAAAGGGACCCTTGGTCTCCCGCCTCAGGTGGAGAGGCGTCCCAATTGCCCTGCAAAGCCTCGAGGAGAATCCCGAGTTGTCCCTCGCAACTAGGCAGGAGTCCTGACGTCACTGAACAAACACGTGGGTGGAAGGGCCATGCCCGTCGCAACTCGAGAATATACCCCAGGTTCCCGCCGCAACTCGAGAAAAACCATGAGACTTCCCCCTCGCCGCGAGATGAGGCCCGATTCCCCTGCACTGCGTGCAGAGCAATTCCGTGTTGCACATCACACATGAAAGGAGCCTTGATTTCCTTGATGGCACTCCAGAGAAACCCCAAGAACACTGTTTCAAGGTTGAGGGTTCCTGAGGTCACTGTAGCAACACGAAAGAGCTCCGTGGACCAAAAATCAACTCGAGATGAGAGATTGGTCCCTGGCTTCGACTCCAGAGGAATACCACCTTACCACAAGCACCTCAAGAGGAGGCTTCTCTCAGCTCTAGGTATGGGAGAGGGACCCTGAGTTTGCGGCCTCAAGTGGAATGGAGACCGCGATGCCCTGACTCGAAATAAGGCCGGATATCCCTGCAGTGACTTGAATGCAGGCTCGTCTTGCATCTCCCAAGACGAAAGGATGTCTGAATCCCCTGTGGAGACCACAGAGAAAGACCTAGTTCACCAACTCATCGCGACCGGAGGCCTCACATCCTTTGAAAATTCCAGAGGTAAGCGGAGATCATTGCCTCCAAAGGAGACGATGCCTGACTCCTCGTGAAACTTGATTGGAGTCCCAGGATTCCTGTGGCACGTGGAAAGGGACCCTTGGTCGCCCACCTCAGCTGGAGAGGCGTCCCAATTGCCCTGCCAAGCCTCGAGGGGAATCCCGAGTTGTCCCTCGCAACTAGGCAGGAGTCCTGACGTCGCTGAACAAACACGTGGGCGGAAGGGCCATCCCCGTCGTAAGTCGAGAATATAGCCCAGGTTCCCGCCGCAACTCGAGAAAAACCATGAGACTTCCCCCTCGCCGCGAGATGAGGCCCGATTCCCCTGCACTGCGTGCAGAGCAATTCCGTGTTCCACATCACACATGAAAGGAGCCTTGATTTCCTTGATGGCACTCCAGAGAAACCCCAAGAACACTGTTTCAAGGCTAGAGGGATCCTGAGGTCACTGTAGCAACACGAAAGAGCTCCGTGGACCAAGAATGAACTCGAGATGAGAGGTTAGTCCCTGGATTCGACTCCAGAGAAATACCACCTTACCACAAGCACCTCAAGAGGAGGCTTCTCTCAGCTCTAGGTATGTGAGAGGGACCCTGAGTTTGCGGGCTCAAGTGGAACGGACACTGCGATGCCCTGACGCGAAATAAGGCCGGATATCCCTGCAGTGACTTGAATGCAGGCTCGTCTTGCATCTCCCAAGCCGAAAGGATGTCTGAATCCCCTGTGGAGACCACAGGGGAAGACCTAGTTCCCCACCTCATCGCGACCGGAGGCCTCACATCCTTTGAAAACTCCAGAGGTATGCGGAGATCATTGCCTCCAAAGGAGACGATGCCTGACTCCTCGTGAAACTTGATTGGAGTCCCAGGATTCCTGTGGCACGTGGAAAGGGACCCTTGGTCGCCCACCTCAGCTGGAGAGGCGTCCCAATTGCCCTGCCAAGCCTCGAGGAGAATCCCGAGTTGTCCCTCGCAACTAGGCAGGAGTCCTGACGTCGCTGAACAAACACGTGGGCGGAAGGGCCATCCCCGTCGTAAGTCGAGAATATACCCCAGGTTCCCGCCGCAACTCGAGAAAAACCATGAGACTTCCCCCTCGCCGCGAGATGAGGCCCGATTCCCCTGCACTGCGTGCAGAGCAATTCCGTGTTGCACATCACACATGAAAGGAGCCTTGATTTCCTTGATGGCACTCCAGAGAAACCCCAAGAACACTGTTTCAAGGCTAGAGGGATCCTGAGGTCACTGTAGCAACACGAAAGAGCTCCGTGGACAAAAAATCAACTCGAGATGAGAGGTTAGTCCCTGGCTTCGACTCCAGGGGAATACCACCTTACCACAAGCACCTCAAGAGGAGGCTTCTCTCAGCTCTATGTATGTGAGAAGGACCCTGAGTTTGCGGGCTCAAGTGGAATGCAGACCGCGATGCCCTGACTCGAAATAAGGCCGGATATCCCTGCAGTGACTTGAATGCAGGCTCGTCTTGCATCTCCCAAGACGAAAGGATGTCTGAATCCCCTGTGGAGACCAGAGAGAAAGACCTAGTTCCCCACCTCATGGCGACCGGAGGCCTCACATCCTTTGAAAACTCCAGAGGTACGCGGAGATCAGTGCCTCCAAAGGAGACGATGCCTGACTCCTCGTGAAACTTGATAGGAGTCCCAGGATTCCTGTGGCACGTGGAAAGGGACCCTTGGTCTCCCGTCTCAGCTGGAGAGGCGTCCCAATTGCCCTGCCAAGCCTCGAGGAGAATCCCGAGTTGTCCCTCGCAACTAGGCAGGAGTCTGACGTCGCTGAACAAACACGTGGGTGGAAGGGCCATCCCCGTCGTAACTCGAGAATATACCCCAGGTTCCAATCGCAACTCGAGAAAAACCATTAGACTTCCCCCTCGCAGCAAAATGAGGCCCGATACCCTGCCCTGCGTGCAGAGCAATTCCGTGTTGCACATCACACATGAAAGGAGCCTTGATTTCCCTGATGGCACTCCAGAGAAACCCCAAGAACACTGTTTCAAGGCTAGAGGGATCCCGAGGTCATGTAGCAACACGAAAGAGCTCCGTGGACCAAAAATCAACTCGAGATGAGAGGTTAGTCCCTGGCTTCGACTCCAGAGGAATACCACCTTACCACAAGCACCTCAAGAGGAGGCTTCTCTCAGCTCTAGGTATGTGAGAGGGACCCTGAGTTTGCGGCCTCAAGTGGAATGGACACCGCGATGCCCTGACTCGAAATAAGGCCGGATATCCCTGCAGTGACTTGAATGCAGGCTCGTCTTGCATCTCCCAAGACGAAAGGATGTCTGAATGCCCTGTGGAGACCACAGAGAAAGACCTAGTTTCCAACTTCATGGCGAAGGGAGGCCTCACATCCTTTGAAAAATCCAGAGGTACGCGGAGATCAGTGCCTCCAAAGGAGACGATGCCTGACTCCTCGTGAAACTTGATAGGAGTCCCAGGATTCCTGTGGCACATCGAAAGGGACCCTTGGTCTCCCGCCTCAGCTGGAGAGGCATCCCAATTGCCCTGCCAAGCCTCGAGGAGAATCCCGAGTTGTCCCTCGCAAATAGGCAGGAGTCCTGACGTCGCTGAACAAACACGTGGGTGGAAGGGCCATCCCCGTCGTAACTCGAGAATATACCCCAGGTTCCCGCCGCAACTCGAGAAAAACCATGAGACTTCCCCCTCGCCGCGAGATGAGGCCCGATTCCCCTGCACTGCGTGCAGAGCAATTCCGTGTTGCACATCACATATGAAAGGAGCCTTGATTTCCTTGATGGCACTCCAGAGAAACCCCAAGAACACTGTTTCAAGGCTAGAGGGATCCTGAGGTCACTGTAGCAACACGAAAGAGCTCCGTGGACCAAGAATGAACTCGAGATGAGAGGTTAGTCCCTGGATTCGACTCCAGAGGAATACCACCTTACCACAAGCACCTCAAGAGGAGGCTTCTCTCAGCTCTAGGTATGTGAGAGGGACCCTGAGTTTGCGGGCTCAAGTGGAACGGACACTGCGATGCCCTGACGCGAAAAAGGCCGGATATCCCTGCAGTGACTTGAATGCAGGCTCGTCTTGCATCTCCCAAGACGAAAGGATGTCTGAATCCCCTGTGGAGACCACAGGGGAAGAACTAGTTCCCCACCTCATGGCGACCGGAGGCCTCACATCCTTTGAAAACTCCAGAGGTACGCGGAGATCAGTTCCTCCAAAGGAGACGATGCCTGACTCCTCGTGAAACTTGATAGGAGTCCCAGGATTCCTGTGGCACGTGGAAAGGGACCCTTGGTCTCCCGCCTCAGCTGGAGAGGCGTCCCAATTGCCCTGCCAAGCCTCAAGGAGAATCCCGAGTTGTCCCTCGCAACTAGGCAGGAGTCCTGCCGTTGCTGAACTAATACGTGTGTGGAAGTGCGATCCCCGTCGTAACTCGAGAATATACCGCAGGTTCCCGCCGCAACCCGAGAAAAACCATGAGACTTCCCCCTCGCCGCGAGATGAGGCCCGATTCCCCTGCACTGCGTGCAGAGCAATTCTGTGTTGCACATCAGACATGAAAGGAGCCTTTATTTCCTTGATGGCACTCCAGAGAAACCCCAAGAACACTGTTTCAAGGTTGAGGGATCCTGAGGTCACTGTAGCAACACGAAAGAACTCCGTGGACCAAAAATCAACTCGAGATGAGAGGTTAGTCCCTGGCTTCGACTCCAGAGGAATACCACCTTACCACAAGCACCTCAAGAGGAGGCTTCTCTCAGCTCTAGGTATGTGAGAGCGACCCTGAGTTTGCGGCCTGAAATGAAATGGACACTGCGATGCCCTGACGCAAAATAAGGCCGGATATCCCTGCAGTGACTTGAATGCAGGCTCGTCTTGCATCTCCCAAGACAAAAGGATGTCTGAATCCCCTGTGGAGACCACAGAGAAAGACCTAGTTCCCCACCTCATCGCGACAGGAGGCCTCACATCCTTTGAAAACTCCAGAGGTACGCGGAGATCAGTGCCTCCAAAGGAGACGATGCCTGACTCCTCGTGAAACTTGATAGGAGTCCCAGGATTCCTGTGACACGTGGAAAGGGACCCTTGGTCTCCCGCCTCAGCTGGAGAGGCGTCCCAATTGCCCTGCCAAGCCTCGAGGAGAATCCCGAGTTGTCCCTCGCAACTAGGCACGAGTCCTGACGTCACTGAACAAACACGTGGGTGGAAGGGCCATCCCCGTCGTAACTCGAGAATATACCCCAGGTTCCCGCCGCAACTCGAGAAAAACCATGAGACTTCCCCCTCGCCGCGAGATGAGGCCCGATTCCCCTGCACTGCGTGCAGAGCAATTCCGTGTTGCACATCACACATGAAAGGAGCCTGATTTCCTTGATGGCACTCCAGAGAAACCCCAAGAACACTGTTTCAAGGTTGAGGGATCCTGAGGTCACTGTAGCAACACGAAAGAGCTCCGTGGACCAAAAATCAACTCGAGATGAGAGATTGGTCCCTGGCTTCGACTCCAGAGAAATACCACCTTACCACAAGCACCTCAAGAGGAGGCTTCTCTCAGCTCTAGGTATGGGAGAGGGACCCTGAGTTTGCGGCCTCAAGTGGAATGGAGACCGCGATGCCCTGACTCGAAATAAGGCCGGATATCCCTGCAGTGACTTGAATGCAGGCTCGTCTTGCATCTCCCAAGACGAAAGGATGTCTGAATCCCCTGTGGAGACCACAGAGAAAGACCTAGTTCACCAACTCATCGCGACCGGAGGCCTCACATCCTTTGAAAATTCCAGAGGTACGCGGAGATCATTGCCTCCAAAGGAGACGATGCCTGACTCCTCGTGAAACTTGATTGGAGTCCCAGGATTCCTGTGGCACGTGGAAAGGGCCCCTTGGTCGCCCACCTCAGCTGGAGAGGCGTCCCAATTGCCCTGCCAAGCCTCGAGGAGAATCCCGAGTTGTCCCTCGCAACTAGGCAGGAGTCCTGACGTCGCTGAACAAACACGTGGGCGGAAGGGCCATCCCCGTCGTAACTCGAGAATATACCCCAGGTTCCCGCCGCAACTCGAGAAAAACCATGAGACTTCCCCCTCGCCGCGAGATGAGGCCCGATTCCCCTGCACTGCGTGCAGAGCAATTCCGTGTTGCACATCACACATGAAAGGAGCCTTGATTTCCTTGATGGCACTCCAGAGAAACCCCAAGAACACTGTTTCAAGGCTAGAGGGATCCTGAGGTCACTGTAGCAACACGAAAGAGCTCCGTGGACAAAAAATCAACTCGAGATGAGAGGTTAGTCCCTGGCTTCGACTCCAGGGGAATACCACCTTACCATAAGCACCTCAAGAGGAGGCTTCTCTCAGCTCTATGTATGTGAGAAGGACCCTGAGTTTGCGGGCTCAAGTGGAATGGAGACCGCGATGCCCTGACTCGAAATAAGGCCGGATATCCCTGCAGTGACTTGAATGCAGGCTCGTCTTGCATCTCCCAAGACGAAAGGATGTCTGAATCCCCTGTGGAGACCACAGAGAAAGACCTAGTTCCCCACCTCATCGCGACCGGAGGCCTCACATCCTTTGAAAACTCCAGAGGTACGCGGAGATCAGTGCCTCCAAAGGAGACGATGCCTGACTCCTCGTGAAACTTGATAGGAGTCCCAGGATTCCTGTGGCACGTGGAAAGGGACCCTTGGTCTCCCGCCTCAGCTGGAGAGGCGTCCCAATTGCCCTGCCAAGCCTCGAGGAGAATCCCGAGTTGTCCCTCGCAACTAGGCAGGAGTCTGACGTCGCTGAACAAACACGTGGGTGGAAGGGCCATCCCCGTCGTAACTCGAGAATATACCCCAGGTTCCAATCGCAACTCGAGAAAAACCATTAGACTTACCCCTCGCAGCAAAATGAGGCCAGATACCCTGCACTGCGTGCAGAGCAATTCCGTGTTGCACATCACACATGAAAGGAGCCTTGCTTTCCTTGATGGCACTCCAGAGAAACCCCAAGAACACTGTTTCAAGGCTAGAGGGATCCCGAGGTCACTGTAGCAACACGAAAGAGCTCCGTGGACCAAAAATCAACTCGAGATGAGAGGTTAGTCCCTGGCTTCGACTCCAGAGGAATACTTCCTTACCACAAGCACCTCAAGAGGAGGCTTCTCTCAGCTCTAGCTATGTGAGAGGGACCCTGAGTTTGCAGCCTCAAGTGGAATGGACACTGCGATGTCCTGAGGCAAAATATGGCCGGATATCCCTGCAGTGACTTGAATGCAGGCTCGTCTTGCATCTCCCAAGACGAAAGGATGTCTGAATCCCCTGTGGAGACCACAGGGGAAGACCTAGTTCCCCACGTCATCGCGACCGGAGGCCTCACATCCTTTGAAAACTCCAGAGGTACGCGGAGATCAGTTCCTCCAAAGGAGACGATGCCTGACTCCTCGTGAAACTTGATAGGAGTCCCAGGATTCCTGTGGCACGTGGAAAGGGACCCTTGGTCTCCCGCCTCAGCTGGAGAGGCGTCCCAATTGCCCTGCCAAGCCTCAAGGAGAATCCCGAGTTGTCCCTCGCAACTAGGCAGGAGTCCTGCCGTTGCTGAACTAATACGTGTGTGGAAGTGCGATCCCCGTCGTAACTCGAGAATATACCGCAGGTTCCCGCCGCAACCCGAGAAAAACGATGAGACTTCCCCCTCGCCGCGAGAGGAGGCCCGATTCCCCTGCACTGCGTGCAGAGCAATTCTGTGTTGCACATCACACATGAAAGGAGCCTTGATTTCCTTGATGGCACTCCAGAGAAACCCCAAGAACACTGTTTCAAGGTTGAGGGATCCTGAGGTCACTGTAGCAACACGAAAGAACTCCGTGGATCAAAAATCAACTCGAGATGAGAGGTTAGTCCCTGGCTTCGACTCCAGAGGAATACCACCTTACCACAAGCACCTCAAGAGGAGGCTTCTCTCAGCTCTAGGTATGTGAGAGCGACCCTGAGTTTGCGGCCTGAAATGAAATGGACACTGCGATGCCCTGACGCAAAATAAGGCCGGATATCCCTGCAGTGACTTGAATGCAGGCTCGTCTTGCATCTCCCAAGACAAAAGGATGTCTGAATCCCCTGTGGAGACCACAGAGAAAGACCTAGTTCCCCACCTCATCGCGACAGGAGGCCTCACATCCTTTGAAAACTCCAGAGGTACGCGGAGATCAGTGCCTCCAAAGGAGACGATGCCTGACTCCTCGTGAAACTTGATAGGAGTCCCAAGATTCCTGTGGCACGTGGAAAGGGACCCTTGGTCTCCCGCCTCAGCTGGAGAGGCGTCCCAATTGCCCTGCCAAGCCTCGAGGAGAATCCCGAGTTGTCCCTCGCAACTAGGCAGGAGTCCTGACGTCACTGAACAAACACGTGGGTGGAAGGGCCATCCCCGTCGTAACTCGAGAATATACCCCAGGTTCCCGCCGCAACTCGAGAAAAACCATGAGACTTCCCCCTCGCCGCGAGATGAGGCCCGAATCCCCTGCACTGCGTGCAGAGCAATTCCGTGTTGCACATCACACATGAAAGGAGCCTTGATTTCCTTGATGGCACTCCAGAGAAACCCCAAGAACTCTGTTTCAAGGTTGAGGGATCCTGAGGTCACTGTAGCAACACGAAAGAGCTCCGTGGACCAAAAATCAACTCGAGATGAGAGGTTAGTCCCTGGATTCGACTCCAGAGGAATACCACCTTACCACAAGCACCTCAAGAGGAGGCTTCTCTCAGCTCTAGGTATGGGAGAGGGACCCTGAGTTTGCGGCCTCAAGTGGAATGGAGACCGCGATGCCCTGACTCGAAATAAGGCCGGATATCCCTGCAGTGACTTGAATGCAGGCTCGTCTTGCATCTCCCAAGACGAAAGGATGTCTGAATCCCCTGTGGAGACCACAGAGAAAGACCTAGTTCACCAACTCATCGCGACCGGAGGCCTCACATCCTTTGAAAATTCCAGAGGTACGCGGAGATCATTGCCTCCAAAGGAGACGATGCCTGACTCCTCGTGAAACTTGATTGGAGTCCCAGGATTCCTGTGGCACGTGGAAAGGGCCCCTTGGTCGCCCACCTCAGCTGGAGAGGCGTCCCAATTGCCCTGCCAAGCCTCGAGGAGAATCCCGAGTTGTCCCTCGCAACTAGGCAGGAGTCCTGACGTCGCTGAACAAACACGTGGGTGGAAGGGCCATCCCCGTCGTAACTCGAGAATATACCCCAGGTTCCCGCCGCAACTCGAGAAAAACCATGAGACTTCCCCCTCGCCGCGAGATGAGGCCCGATTCCCCTGCACTGCGTGCAGAGCAATTCCGTGTTGCACATCACACATGAAAGGAGCCTTGATTTCCTTGATGGCACTCCAGAGAAACCCCAAGAACACTGTTTCAAGGCTAGAGGGATCCTGAGGTCACTGTAGCCACACGAAAGAGCTCCGTGGACAAAAAATCAACTCGAGATGAGAGGTTAGTCCCTGGCTTCGACTCCAGGGGAATACCACCTTACCATAAGCACCTCAAGAGGAGGCTTCTCTCAGCTCTATGTATGTGAGAAGGACCCTGAGTTGCGGGCTCAAGTGGAATGGAGACCGCGATGCCCTGACTCGAAATAAGGCCGGATATCCCTGCAGTGACTTGAATGCAGGCTCGTCTTGCATCTCCCAAGACGAAAGGATGTCTGAATCCCCTGTGGAGACCACAGAGAAAGACCTAGTTCCCCACCTCATCGCGACCGGAGGCCTCACATCCTTTGAAAACTCCAGAGGTACGCGGAGATCAGTGCCTCCAAAGGAGACGATGCCTGACTCCTCGTGAAACTTGATAGGAGTCCCAGGATTCCTGTGGCACGTGGAAAGGGACCCTTGGTCTCCCGCTTCAGCTGGAGAGGCGTCCCAATTGCCCTGCCAAGCCTCGAGGAGAATCCCGAGTTGTCCCTCGCAACTAGGCAGGAGTCTGACGTCGCTGAACAAACACGTGGGTGGAAGGGCCATCCCCGTCGTAACTCGAGAATATACCCCAGGTTCCAATCGCAACTCGAGAAAAACCATTAGACTTACCCCTCGCAGCAAAATGAGGCCCGATACCCTGCACTGCGTGCAGAGCAATTCCGTGTTGCACATCACACATGAAAGGAGCCTTGCTTTCCTTGATGGCACTCCAGAGAAACCCCAAGAACACTGTTTCAAGGCTAGAGGGATCCCGAGGTCACTGTAGCAACACGAAAGAGCTCCGTGGCCCAAAAATCAACTCGAGATGAGAGGTTAGTCCCTGGCTTCGATTCCAGAGGAATACCACCTTACCACAAGCACCTCAAGAGGAGGCTTCTCTCAGCTCTAGCTATGTGAGAGGGACCCTGAGTTTGCAGCCTCAAGTGGAATGGACACTGCGATGTCCTGAGGCGAAATATGGCCGGATATCCCTGCAGTGACTTGAATGCAGGCTCGTCTTGCATCTCCCAAGACGAAAGGATGTCTGAATCCCCTGTGGAGACCACAGAGAAAGACCTAGTTCACCACCTCATCGCGACCGGAGGCCTCACATCCTTTGAAAACTCCAGAGGTACGCGGAGATCAGTGCCTCCAAAGGAGACGATGCCTGACTCCTCGTGAAACTTGATTGGAGTCCCAGGATTCCTGTGGCACGTGGAAAGGGACCCTTGGTCTCCCACCTCAGCTGGAGAGGCGTCCCAATTGCCCTGCCAAGCCTCGAGGAGAATCCCGAGTTGTCCCTCGCAACTAGGCAGGAGTCCTGACGTCACTGAACAAACACGTGGGTGGAAGGGCCATCCCCGTCGTAACTCGAGAATATACCGCAGGTTCCCGCCGCAACTCGAGAAAAACCATGAGACTTCCCTCTCGCCGCGAGATGAGGCCCGATTCCCCTGCACTGCGTGCAGAGCAATTCCGTGTTGCACATCACACATGAAAGGAGCCTTGATTTCCTTGATGGCACTCCAGAGAAACCCCAAGAACACTGTTTCAAGGCTAGAGGGATCCTGAGGTCACTGTAGCAACACGAAAGAGCTCCGTGGACCAAAAATCAACTCGAGATGAGAGGTTAGTCCCTGGCTTCGACTCCAGAGGAATACCACCTTAACACAAGCACCTCAAGAGGAGGCTTCTCTCAGCTCTAGGTATGTGAGAGCGACCCTGAGTTTGCGGCCTCAAGTGGAATGGAGACCACGATGCCCTGACTCGAAATAAGGCCAGATATCCCTGCAGTGACTTGAATGCAGGCTCGTCTTGCATCTCCCATGACGAAAGGATGTCTGAATCCCCTGTGGAGACCACAGAGAAAGACCTAGTTCCCCACCTCATCGCGACAGGAGGCCTCACATCCTTTGAAAACTCCAGAGGTACGCGGAGATCAGTGCCTCCAAAGCAGACGATGCCTGACTCCTCGTGAAACTTGATAGGAGTCCCAGGATTCCTGTGGCACGTGGAAAGGGACCCTTGGTCTCCCGCCTCAGCTGGAGAGACGTCCCAATTGCCCTGCCAAGCCTCGAGGAGAATCCCGAATTGTCCCTCGCAACTAGGCAGGAGTCCTGACGTCACTGAACAAACACGTGGGTGGAAGGGCCATCCCCGTCATAACTCGAGAATATACCCCAGGTTCCCGCCGCAACTCGAGAAAAACCATGAGACTTCCCCCTCGCCGCGAGATGAGGCCCGATTCCCCTGCACTGCGTGCAGAGCAATTCCGTGTTGCACATCACGCATGAAAGGAGCCTTGCTTTCCTTGATGGCACTGCAGAGAAACCCCAAGAACACTGTTTCAAGGTGGAGGGATCCTGAGGTCACTGTAGCAATACGAAAGAGCTCCGTGGACCAAAAATCAACTCGAGATGAGAGGTCGGTCCCTGGCTTCGACTCCAGAGGAATACCACCTTACCACAAGCACCTCAAGAGGAGGCTTCTCTCAGCTCTAGGTATGGGAGAGGGACCCTGAGTTTGCGGCCTCAAGTGGAATGGAGACCGCGATGCCCTGACTCGAAATAAGGCCGGATATCCCTGCAGTGACATGAATGCAGGCGCGTCTTGCATCTCCCAAGACGAAAGGATGTCTGAATCCCCTGTGGAGACCACAGAGAAAGACCTAGTTCCCCACCTCATCGCGACCGGAGGCATCACATCCTTTGAAAACTCCAGAGGTACGCGGAGATCAGTGCCTCCAAAGGAGACGATGCCTGACTCCTCGTGAAACTTGATTGGAGTCCCAGGATTCCTGTGGCACGTGGAAAGGGACCCTTGGTCTCCCACCTCAGCTGGAGAGGCGTCCCAATTGCCCTGCCAAGCCTCGAGGAGAATCCTGAGTTGTCCCTCGCAACTAGGCAGGAGTCCTGACGTCGCTGAACAAACACGTGGGTGGAAGGGCCATCCCCGTCGTAACTCGAGAATATACCCCAGGTTCCCGCCGCAACTCGAGAAAAACCATGAGACTTCCCCCTCGCCGCGAGATGAGGCCCGATTCCCCTGCACTGCGTGCAGAGCAATTCCGTGTTGCACATCACACATGAAAGGAGCCTTGATTTCCTTGATGGCACTCCAGAGAAACCCCAAGAACACTTTTTCAAGGCTAGAGGGATCCTGAGGTCACTGTAGCAACACGAAAGAGCTCCGTGGGCCAAAAATCAACTCGAGATGAGAGGTTAGTCCCTGGCTTCGAATCCAGAGGAATACCACCTTACCACAAGCACCTCAAGAGGAGGCTTCTCTCAGCTCTAGGTATGTGAGAGGGACCCTGAGTTTGCGGCCTCAAGTGGAATGGACACCGCGATGCCCTGACTCGAAATCAGGCCGGATATCCCTGCAGTGACTTGAATGCAGGCTGGTCTTGCATCTCCCAAGACGAAAGGATGTCTGAATCCCCTGTGGAGACCACAGAAAAAGACCTAGTTCCCCACCTCATCGCGACCGGAGGCCTCACATCCTTTGAAAACTCCAGAGGTACGCGGAGATCAGTGCCTCCAAAGGAGACGATGCCTGACTCCTCGTTAAACTTGATAGGAGTCCCAGAATTTCTGTGGCACGTGGAAAGGGACCCTTGGTCTCCCGCCTCAGCTGCAGAGGCGTCCCAATTGCCCTGCCAAGCCTCGAGGAGAATCCCGAGTTGTCCCTCGCAACTAGGCAGGAGTCCTGACGTCGCTGAACAAACACGTGGGTGGAAGGGCCATCCCCGTCGTAACTCGAGAATATACCCCAGGTTCCCACCGCAACTCGAGAAAAACCATGAGACTTCCCCCTCGCCGCGAGATGAGGCCTGATTCCCCTGCACTGCGTGCAGAGCAATTCCGTGTTGCACATCACACATGAAAGGAGCCTTGATTTCCTTGATGGCACTCCAGAGAAACCCCAAGAACACTGTTTCAAGGCTAGAGGGAACCTGAGGTCACTGTAGCAACACGAAAGAGCTCCGTGGACCAAAAATCAACTCGAGATGAGAGGTTAGTCCCTGGCTTCGACTCCAGAGGAATACCACCTTACCACAAGCACCTCAAGAGGAGGCTTCTCTCAGCTCTAGGTATGTGAGAGCGACCCTGAGTTTGCGGCCTCAAGTGGAATGGACACCGCGATGCCCTGACTCGAAATAAGGCCGGATATCCCTGCAGTGACTTGAATGCAGGCTCGTCTTGCATCTCCCAAGACGAAAGGATGTCTGAATCCCCTTGGAGACCACAGAAAAAGACCTAGTTCCCCAACTCATCGCGACCGGAGGCCTCACACCATTTGAAAACTCCAGAGGTACGCGGAGATCAGTTCCTCCAAAGGAGACGATGCCTGACTCCTCGTGAAACTTGATAGGAGTCCCAGGATTCCTGTGGCACATCGAAAGGGACCCTTGGTCTCCCGCCTCAGCTGGAGAGGCGGCCCAATTGCCCTGCCAAGCCTCGAGGAGAATCCCGAGTTGTCCCTCGCAACTAGGCAGGAGTCTGACGTCGCTGAACAAACACGTGGGTGGAAGGGCCATCCCCGTCGTAACTCGAGAATATACCCCAGGTTCCAATCGCAACTCGAGAAAAACCATTAGACTTCCCCCTCGCAGCAAAATGAGGCCCGATACCCTGCACTGCGTGCAGAGCAATTCCGTGTTGCACATCACACATGAAAGGAGCCTTGATTTCCTTGATGGCACTCCAGAGAAACCAAAAGAACACTGTTTCAAGGCTAGAGGGATCCCGAGGTCACTGTAGCAACACGAAAGAGCTCCGTGGACCAAAAATCAACTCGAGATGAGAGGTTAGTCCCTGGCTTCGACTCCAGAGGAATACCACCTTACCATAAGCACCTCAAGAGGAGGCTTCTCTCAGCTCTAGGTATGTGAGAGGGACCCTGAGTTTGCAGCCTCAAGTGGAATGGACACTGCGATGCCCTGATGGGAAATAAGGCCGGATATCCCTGCAGTGACCTGAATGCAGGCTCGTCTTGCATCTCCCAAGACGAAAGGATGTCTGAATCCCCTGTGGAGACCACAGAGAAAGACCTAGTTCACCACCTCATCGCGACCGGAGGCCTCACATCCTTTGAAAACTCCAGAGGTACGCGGAGATCAGTGCCTCCAAAGGAGACGATGCCTGACTCCTCGTGAAACTTGATTGGAGTCCCAGGATTCCTGTGGCACGTGGAAAGGGACCCTTGGTCTCCCGCCTCAGCTGGAGAGGCGGCCCAATTGCCCTGCCAAGCCTCGAGGAGAATCCCGAGTTGTCCCTCGCAACTAGGCAGGAGTCCTGACGTCACTGAACAAACACGTGGGTGGAAGGGCCATCCCCGTCGTAACTCGAGAATATACCCCAGGTTCCCGCCGCAACTCGAGAAAAACCATGAGACTTCCCCCTCGCCGCGAGATGAGGCCCGATTCCCCTGCACTGCGTGCAGAGCAATTCCGTGTTGCACATCACACATGAAAGGAGCCTTGATTTCCTTGATGGCACTCCAGAGAAACCCCAAGAACACTGTTTCAAGGCTAGAGGGATCCTGAGGTCACTGTAGCAACACGAAAGAGCTCCGTGGACCAAAAATCAACTCGAGATGAGAGGTTAGTCCCTGGCTTCGACTCCAGGGGAATACCACCTTACTACAAGCACCTCAAGAGGAGGCTTCTCTCAGCTCTAGGTATGTGACAGGGACCCTGATTTGGCGGCCTCAAGTGGAATGGACACTGCAATGCCCTGACGCAAAATAAGGTCGGATATCCCTGCAGTGACTTGAATGCAGGCTCGTCTTGCATCCCCCAAGACGAACGGATGTCTGAATCCCCTGTGGAGACCACAGAAAAAGACCTAGTTCCCCACCTCATCGCGACCGGAGGCCTCACATCCTTTGAAAATTCCAGAGGTGCGCGGAGATCAGTGCCTCCAAAGGAGACGATGCCTGACTCCTCGTGAAACTTGATAGGAGTCCCAGGATTCCTGTGGCACGTGGAAAGGGACCCTTGGTCTCCCGCCTCAGCTGGAGAGGCGTCCCAATTGCCCTGCCAAGCCTCGAGGAGAATCCCGAGTTGTCCCTCGCAACTAGGCAGGAGTCCTGCCGTTGCTGAACTAATACGTGTGTGGAAGTGCCATCCCTGTCGTAACTCTAGAATATACCGCAGGTTCCCGCCGCAACCCGAGAAAAACCATGAGACTTCCCCCTCGCCGCGAGATGAGGCCCGATTCCCCTGCACTGCGTGCAGAGCAATTCTGTGTTGCACATCACACATGAAAGGAGCCTTGATTTCCTTGATGGCACTCCAGAGAAACCCCAAGAACACTGTTTCAAGGTTGAGGGATCCTGAGGTCACTGTAGCAACACGAAAGAGCTCCGTGGACCAAAAATCAACTCGAGATGAGAGGTTAGTCCCTGGCTTCGACTCCAGAGGAATACCACCTTACCACAAGCACCTCAAGAGGAGGCTTCTCTCAGCTCTAGGTATGTGAGAGGGACCCTGAGTTTGCGGCCTCAAGTGGAATGGAGACCACGATGCCCTGACTCGAAATAAGGCCAGATATCCCTGCAGTGACTTGAATGCAGGCTCGTCTTGCATCTCCCATGATGAAAGGATGTCTGAATCCCCTGTGGAGACCACAGAGAAAGACCTAGTTCCCCACCTCATCGCGACAGGAGGCCTCACATCCTTTGAAAACTCCAGAGGTACGCGGAGATCAGTGCCTCCAAAGGAGACGATGCCTGACTCCTCATGAAACTTGATAGGAGTCCCAGGATTCCTGTGGCACGCGGAAAGGGACCCTTGGTCTCCCGCCTCAGCTGGAGAGGCGTCCCAATTGCCCTGCCAAGCCTCGAGGAGAATCCCGAGTTGTCCCTCGCAACTAGGCAGGAGTCCTGACGTCACTGAACAAACACGTGGGTGGAAGGGCCATCCCCGTCATAACTCGAGAATATACCCCAGGTTCCCGCCGCAACTCGAGAAAAACCATGAGACTCCCCCCTCGCCGCGAGATGAGGCCCGATTCCCCTGCACTGCGTGCAGAGCAATTCCGTGTTGCACATCACGCATGAAAGGAGCCTTGATTTCCTTGATGGCACTCCAGAGAAACCCCAAGAACACTGTTTCAAGGTTGAGGGATCCTGAGGTCACTGTAGCAATACGAAAGAGCTCCGTGGACCAAAAATCAACTCGAGATGAGAGGTCGGTCCCTGGCTTCGACTCCAGAGGAATACCACCTTACCACAAGCACCTCAAGAGGAGGCTTCTCTCAGCTCTAGGTTTGGGAGAGGGACCCTGAGTTTGCGGCCTCAAGTGGAATGGAGACCGCGATGCCCTGACTCGAAATAAGGCCGGATATCCCTGCAGTGACTTGAATGCAGGCTCGTCTTGCATCTCCCAAGACTAAAGGATGTCTGAATCCCCAGTGGAGACCACAGAGAAAGACCTAGTTCCCCACCTCATCGCGAAGGGAGGCATCACATCCTTTGAAAACTCCAGAGGTACGCGGAGATCAGTGCCTCCAAAGGAGACGATGCCTGACTCCTCGTGAAACTTGATTGGAGTCCCAGGATTCCTGTGGCACGTGGAAAGGGACCCTTGGTCGCCCACCTCAGCTGGAGAGGCGTCCCAATTGCCCTGCCAAGCCTCGAGGAGAATCCCGAGTTGTCCCTCGCAACTAGGCAGGAGTCGTGACGTCGCTGAACAAACACGTGGTTGGAAGGGCCATCCCCGTCGTAACTCGAGAATATACCCCAGGTTCCCGCCGCAACTCGAGAAAAACCATGAGACTTCCCCCTCGCCGCGAGATGAGGCCCGATTCCCCTGCACTGCGTGCAGAGCAATTCCGTGTTGCACATCACACATGAAAGGAGCCTTGATTTCCTTGATGGCACTCCAGAGAAACCCCAAGAACACTGTTTCAAGGCTAGAGGGATCCTGAGGTCACTGTAGCAACACGAAAGAGCTCCGGGGACCAAAAATCAACTCGAGATGAGACGTTAGTCCCTGGCTTCGACTCCAGGGGAATACCACCTTACTACAAGCACCTCAAGAGGAGGCTTCTCTCAGCTCTAGGTATGTGACAGGGACCCTGATTTTGCGGCCTCAAGTGGAATGGACGCTGCAATGCCCTGACGCAAAATAAGGTCGGATATCCCTGCAGTGACTTGAATGCAGGCTCGTCTTGCATCTCCCAAGACGAACGGATGTCTGAATCCCCTGTGGAGACACAGAAAAAGACCTAGTTCCCCACCTCATCGCGACCGGAGGCCTCACATCCTTTGAAAACTCCAGAGGTACGCGGAGATCAGTGCCTCCAAAGGAGACGATGCCTGACTCCTCGTGAAACTTGATAGGAGTCCCAGGATTCCTGTGGCACGTGGAAAGGGACCCTTGGTCTCTCGCCTCAGCTGGAGAGGCGTCCCAATTGCCCTGCCAAGCCTCGAGGAGAATCCCGAGTTGTCCCTCGCAACTAGGCAGGAGTCTGACGTCGCTGAACAAACACGTGGGTGGAAGGGCCATCCCCGTCGTAACTCCAGAATATACCCCAGGTTCCAATCGCAACTCGAGAAAAACCATTAGACTTCCCCCTCGCAGCAAAATGAGGCCCGATACCCTGCACTGCGTGCAGAGCAATTCCGTGTTGCACATCACACATGAAAGGAGCCTTGATTTCCTTGATGGCACTCCAGAGAAACCCCAAGAACACTGTTTCAAGGCTAGAGGGATCCTGAGGTCACTGTAGCAACACGAAAGAGCTCCGTGGACCAAAAATCAACTCGAGATGACATGTTAGTCCCTGGCTTCGACTCCAGAGGAATACCACCTTACCACAAGCACCTCAAGAAGAGGCTTCTCTCAGCTCTAGCTATTTGAGAGGGACCCTGAGTTTGCAGCCTCAAGTGGAATGGACACAGCGATGCCCTGACGCGAAATATGGCCGGATATCCCTGCAGTGACTTGAATGCAGGCTCGTCTTGCATCTCCCAAGACGAAAGGATGTCTGAATCCCCTGTGGAGACCACAGAGAAAGACCTAGTTCACCACCTCATCGCGACCGGAGGCCTCACATCCTTTGAAAACTCCAGAGTTACGCGGAGATCAGTGCCTCCAAAGGAGACGATGCGTGACTCCTCGTGAAACTTGATTGGAGTCCCAGGATTCCTGTGGCACGTGGAAAGGGACCCTTGGTCTCCCACCTCAGCTGGAGAGGCGTCCCAATTGCCCTGCCAAGCCTCGAGGAGAATCCCGAGTTGTCCCTCGCAACTAGGCAGCAGTCCTGACGTCACTGAACAAACACGTGGGTGGAAGGGCCATCCCCGTCGTAACTCGAGAATATACCCCAAGTTCCCGCCGCAACTCGAGAAAAACCATGAGACTTCCCCCTCGCCGAGAGATGAGGCCCGATTCCCCTGCACTGCGTGCAGAGCAATTCCGTGTTGCACATCACACATGAAAGGAGCCTTGATTTCCTTGATGGCACTCCAGAGAAACCCCAAGAACACTGTTTCAAGGCTAGAGGGATCCTGAGGTCACTGTAGCAACACGAAAGAGCTCCGTGGACCAAAAATCAACTCGAGATGAGAGGTTAGTCCCTGGCTTCGACTCCAGGGGAATACCACCTTACTACAAGCACCTCAAGAGGAGGCTTCTCTCAGCTCTAGGTATGTGACAGGGACCCTGATTTTGCGGCCTCAAGTGGAATGGACACTGCAATGCCCTGACGCAAAATAAGGTCGGATATCCCTGCAGTGACTTGAATGCAGGCTCGTCTTGCATCCCCCAAGACGAACGGATGTCTGAATCCCCTGTGGAGACCACAGAAAAATACCTAGTTCCCCACCTCATCGCGACCGGAGGCCTCACATCCTTTGAAAACTCCAGAGGTACGCGGAGATCAGTGCCTCCAAAGGAGACGATGCCTGACTCCTCGTGAAACTTGATAGGAGTCCCAGGATTCCTGTGGCACGTGGAAAGGGACCCTTGGTCTCCCGCCTCAGCTGGAGAGGCGTCCCAATTGCCCTGCCAAGCCTCGAGGAGAATCCCGAGTTGTCCCTCGCAACTAGGCAGGAGTCCTGCCATTGCTGAACTAATACGTGTGTGGAAGTGCCATCCCCGTCGTAACTCGAGAATATACGGCAGGTTCCCGCCGCAACCCGAAAAAAACCATGAGACTTCCCCCTCGCCGCGAGATGAGGCCCGATTCCCCTGCACTGCGTGCAGAGCAATTTTGTGTTGCACATCACACATGAAAGGAGCCTTGATTTCCTTGATGGCACTCCAGAGAAACCCCAAGAACACTGTTTCAAGGCTAGAGGGATCCTGAGGTCACTGTAGCAACACGAAAGAGCTCCGTGGACCAAAAATCAACTCGAGATGAGAGGTTAGTCCCTGGCTTCGACTCCAGAGGAATACCACCTTACCACAAGCACCTCAAGAGGAGGCTTCTCTCAGCTCTAGGTATGTGAGAGCGACCCTGAGTTTGCGGCCTCAAGTGGAATGGAGACCACGATGCCCTGACTCGAAATAAGGCCAGATATCCCTGCAGTGACTTGAATGCAGGCTCGTCTTGCATCTCCCAAGACGAAAGGATGTCTGAATCCCCTGTGGAGACCACAGAGAAAGACCTAGTTCCCCACCTCATCGCGACAGGAGGCCTCACATCCTTTGAAAACTCCAGAGGTACGCGGAGATCAGTGCCTCCAAAGGAGACGATGCCTGACTCCTCATGAAACTTGATAGGAGTCCCAGGATTCCTGTGGCACGTGGAAAGGGACACTTGGTCTCCCGCCTCAGCTGGAGAGGCGTCCCAATTGCCCTGCCAAGCCTCGAGGAGAATCCCGAGTTGTCCCTCGCAACTAGGCAGGAGTCCTGACGTCACTGAACAAACACGTGGGTGGAAGGGCCATCCCCGTCGTAACTCGAGAATATACCCCAGGTTCCCGCCGCAACTCGAGAAAAACCATGAGACTTCCCCCTCGCCGCGAGATGAGGCCCGATTCCCCTGCACTGCGTGCAGAGCAATTCCGTGTTGCACATCACACATGAAAGGAGCCTTGATTTCCTTGATGGCACTCCAGAGAAACCCCAAGAACACTGTTTCAAGGTTGAGGGATCCTGAGGTCACTGTAGCAATACGAAAGAGCTCCGTGGACCAAAAATCAACTCGAGATGAGAGGTCGGTCCCTGGCTTCGACTCCAGAGGAATACCACCTTACCACAAGCACCTCAAGAGGCGGCTTCTCTCAGCTCTAGGTTTGGGAGAGGGACCCTGAGTTTGCGGCCTCAAGTGGAATGAAGACCACGATGCCCTGACTCGAAATAAGGCCGGATATCCCTGCAGTGACTTGAATGCAGGCTCGTCTTGCATCTCCCAAGACGAACGGATGTCTGAATCCCCTGTGGAGACCAAAGAGAATGACCTAGTTCCCCACCTCATCGCGACCGGAGGCCTCACATCCTTTGAAAACTCCAGAGGTACGCGGAGATCAGTGCCTCCAAAGGAGACGATGCCTGACTCCTCGTGAAACTTGATAGGAGTGACAGGATTCCTGTGGCGCGTGGAAAGGGACACTTGGTCTCCCGCCTCAGCTGGAGAGGCGTCCCAATTGCCCTGCCAAGCCTCGAGGAGAATCCCGAGTTTTCCCTCGCAACGAGGCAGGAGTCTGACGTCGCTGAACAAACACGTGGGTGGAAGGGCCATCCCCGTCGTAACTCGAGAATATACCCCAGGTTCCAATCGCAACTCGAGAAAAACCATTAGACTTCCTCCTCGCAGCAAAATGAGGCCCGATACCCTGCACTGCGTGCAGAGCAATTCCGTGTTGCACATCACACATGAAAGGAGCCTTGATTTCCTTGATGGCACTCCAGAGAAACCCCAAGAACACTGTTTCAAGGCTAGAGGGATCCTGAGGTCACTGTAGCAACACGAAAGAGCTCCGTGGACCAAAAATCAACTCGAGATGAGAGGTTAGTCCCTGGCTTCGACTCCAGAGGTATACCACCTTACCACAAGCACCTCAAGAGGAGGCTTCTCTCAGCTCTAGCTATGTGAGAGGGACCCTGAGTTTGCGGCCTCAAGTGGAATGGACACTGTGATGCCCTGACGCGAAATAAGGCCGGATATCCCTGCAGTGACTTGAATGCAGGCTCGTCTTGCATCTCCCAAGACGAAAGGATGTCTGAATCCCCTGTGGAGACCACAGAGAAAGACCTAGTTCACCACCTCATCGCGAACAGAGGCCTCACATCCCTTGAAAACTCCAGATGTACGCGGAGATGAGTGCTTCCAAAGGAGACGATGCCTGACTCCTCGTGAAACTTGATTGGAGTCCCAGGATTCCTGTGGCACGTGGAAAGGGACCCTTGGTCTCCCGCCTCAGCTGGAGAGGCGTCCCAATTGCCCTGCCAAGCCTCGAGGAGAATCCCGAGTTGTCCCTCGCAACTAGGCAGGAGTCTGACGTCACTGAACAAACACGTGGGTGGAAGGGCCATCCCCGTCGTAACTCGAGAATATACCCCAGGTTCCCGCCGCAACTCGAGAAAAACCATGAGACTTCCCCCTCGCCGCGAGATGAGGCCCGATTCCCCTGCACTGCGTGCAGAGCAATTCCGTGTTGCACATCACACATGAAAGAAGCCTTGATTTCCTTGATGGCACCCCAGAGAAACCCCAAGAACACTGTTTGAAGGCTAGAGGGATCCTGAGGTCAGTGTAGCAACACGAAAGAGCTCCGTGGACCAAAAAACAACTCAAGATGAGAGGTTAGTGCCTGGCTTCGACTCCAGGGGAATACCACCTTACTACAAGCACCTCAAGAGGAGGCTTCTCTCAGCTCTAGGTATGTGAGAGGGACCCTGATTTTGCGGCCTGAAGTGGAATGGACACTGCGATGCCCTGACGCAAAATAAGGCCGGATATCCCTGCAGTGACTTGAATGCAGGCTCGTCTTGCATCTCCCAAGATGAAAGGATGTCTGAATCCTCTGTGGAGACCGCAGAAAAAGACCTAGTTCCCCACCTCATGGCGACCGGAGGCCTCACATCCTTTGAAAACTCCAGAGGTACGCGGGGATCAGTGCCTCCAAAGGAGACGATGCCTGACTCCTCGTGAAACTTGATAGGAGTCCCAGGATTCCTGTGGCACGTGGAAAGGGACCCTTGGTCTCCCGCCTCAGCTGGAGAGGCGTCCCAATTGCCCTGCCAAGCCTCGAGGAGAATCCCGAGTTGTCCCTCGCAACTAGGCAGGAGTCCTGACGGTGCTGAACAAACACGTGGGTGGAAGGGCCATCCCCGTCGTAACTCGAGAATATACCCCAGGTTCCCGCCGCAACTCGAGAAAAACCATGAGACTTCGCCCTCGCCACGAGATGAGGCACGATTCCCCTGCACTGCGTGCAGAGCAATTCCGTGTTGCACATCACACATGAAAGGAGCCTTGATTTCCTTGATGGCACTCCAGAGAAACCCCAAGAACACTGTTTCAAGGCTAGAGGGATCCTGAGGTCACTGTAGCAACACGAAAGAGCTCCGTGGACCAAAAATCAACTCGAGATGAGAGGTTAGTCCCTGGCTTCGACTCCAGAGGAATACCACCTTACCACAAGCACCTCAAGAGGAGGCTTCTCTCAGCTCTAGGTATGTGCTGAGTTTGCGGCCTCAAGTGGAATGGACACCGCGATGCCCTGACTCGAAATAAGGCCGGATATCCCTGCAGTGACTTGAATGCAGGCTCGTCTTGCATCTCCAAAGATGAAAGGATGTCTGAATCCCCTGTGCAGACCACAGAGAAAGACCTAGTTCCCCACCTCATCGCGACCGGAGGCCTCACATCCTTTGAAAACTCCAGAGGTACGTGGAGATCAGTGCCTCCAAAGGAGACGATGCCTGACTGCTCGTGAAACTTGATAGGAGTCCCAGGATTCCTGTGGCACGTGGAAAGGGACCCTTGGTCTCCCGCCTCAGCTGGAGAGGCGTCCCAATTGCCCTGCCAAGCCTCGAGGAGAATCCCGAGTTGTCCCTCGCAACTAGGCAGGAGTCCTGACATGGCTGAACAAACACGTGGCTGGAAGGGCCATCCCTTTCGTAACTCGAAAATATACCCCAGATTCCCGCCACAACTCGAGAAAAACCATGAGACTTCGCCCTCACCGTGAGATGAGGCCCGATTCCAGTGCACTGCATGCAGAGCAATTCCGTGTTGCACATCAAACAAGAAAGGAGCCTTGATTTCCTTGATGGCACTCCAGAGAAACCCCAAGAACACTGTTTCAAGGCTAGAGGGATCCCGAGGTCACTGTAGCAACACGAAAGAGCTCCGTGGACCAAAAATCAACTCGAGATGAGAGGTTAGTCCTTCTCTTCGACTCCAGAGGAATACCACCTAACCACAAGCACCTCAAGAGGAGGCTTCTCTCAGCTCTAGGTATGTGAAAGGGACCCTGAGTTTGCGGCCTCACCTGGAATGGAAACCGCGATGCCCTGACTCGAAGTAAGGCCGGATATCCCTGCAGTGACTTGAATGCAGGCTCGTCTTGCATCTCCCAAGACGAAAGGATGTCTGAATCCCCTGTGGAGACCACAGAGAAAGACCTAGTTCCCCACCTCATCGCGACCGGAGGCCTCACATCCTTTGAAAACTCCAGAGGTACGCAGAGATCAGTGTCTCCAAAGGAGACGATGCCTGACTCATCGTGAAACTTGATAGTAGTCCCAGGATTCCTGTGGCAGGTGGAAAGGGACCCTTGGCCTCCCGCCTCAGCTGGAGAGGCGTCCCAATTGCCCTGCCAAGCCTCGAGGAGAATCCCGAGTTGTCCCTCGCAACTAGGCAGGAGTCCTGACTTCGGTGAAGAAACACGTGGGTGGAAGGGCCATCCCCGTCGTAACTCGAGAATATACCCCAGGTTCCCGCCGCAACTCGAGAAAAACCATGAGACTTCCCCCTCGCCGCGAGATGAGGCCCGATTTCCCTGCACTGCGTGCAGAGTAATTCCGTGTTGCACATCACACATGAAAGGAGCCTTGATTTCCTTGACAGCACTCCAGCGAAACACCAAGAACACTGTTTCAAGGCTAGAGGGATCCTGAGGTCACTGTAGCAACACGAAAGGGCTCCGTGGAACAAAAATCAACTCGAGATGAGAGCTTAGTCCCTGGCTTCGACTCCAGAGGAATACCACCTTACTACAAGCACCTCAAGAGGAGGCTACTCTCAGCTCTAGGTATGTGAAAGGGACCCTGAGTTTGCGGCCTCAAGTGGAATGGACACCGCGATGCCCTGACGCGAAATAAGGCCGGATATCCCTGCAGTGACTTGAATGCAGGCTCGTCTTGCATCTCCCAAGACGAAAGGATGTCTGAATCACCTGTGGAGACCACAGAGAAACACCTAGCTCCCCACTTCATCGCGACCGGAGGCCTCACATCCCTTGAAAACTCCAGAGGTGCGCGGAGATCAGTGCCTCCAAAGGAGACGATGCCTGACTCCTCGTGAAACTTGATAGGAGTCCCAGGATTCCTGTGGCACGTGGAAAGGGACACTTGGTCTCCCACCTCAGCTGGAGAGGCGTCCCAATTGCCCTGCCAAGCCTCGAGGAGAATCCCGAGTTGTCCCTCGCAACTAGGCAGGAGTCCTGCCGTCGCTGAACTAACACGTGTGTGGAAGGGCCATCCCCGTCGTAACTCGAGAATATACCCCAGGTTACCGCCGCAACTCGAGAAAAACCATGAGACTTCCCCCTCGCCGCGAGATGAGGCACGATTCCCCTGCAGTGCAGGCAGAGTAATTCCGTGTCGCACATCACACATGAAAGGAGCCTTGATTTCCTTGATGGCACTCCAGAGAAACCCCAAGAACACTGTTTCAAGGCTAGAGGGATCCTGAGGTCACTGTAGCAACACGAAAGAGCTCCGTGGACCAAAAATCAACTCGAGATGAGAGGTTAGTCCCTGGCTTCGACTCCAGAGGAATACCACCTTACCACAAGCACCTCAAGAGGAGGCTTCTCTCAGCTCTAGCTATGTGAGAGGGACCCTGAGTTTGCGGCCACAAGTGCAATGGAAACCGCGATGCCCTGACTCAAAATAAGGCCGAATATCCCTGCAGTGACTTGAATGCAGGCTCGTCTTGCATCTCCCAAGACAAAAGGATGTCTGAATCCCCTGTGGAGACCACAGAGAAAGACCTAGCTCCCCACCTCATCGCGACCGGAGGCCTCACATCCTTTGAAAACTCCAGAGGTACGAAGAGATCAGTGTCTCCAAAGGAGACGATGCCTGACTCATCGTGAAACTTGATAGGAGTCCCAGGATTCCTGTGGCACGTGGAAAGGGACCCTTGGCCTCCCGCCTCAGGTGGAGAGGCGTCCCAATTGCCCTGCCAAGCCTCGAGGAGAACCCCGAGTTGTCCCTCGCAACTAGGCAGGAGTCCTGACTTCGCTGAAGAAACACGTGGGTGGAAGGGCCATCCCCGTCGTAACTCGAAAATATACCCCAGGTTCCCGCCGCAACTCGCGAAAAACCATGAGACTTCCCCCTCGCCGCGAGATGAGGCCCGATTCCCCTGCACTGCGTGCAGAGTAATTCCGTGTTGCACATCACACATGAAAGGAGCCATGATTTCCTTGACGGCCGTCCAGCGAAACCCCAAGAACACTGTTTCAAGGCTAGAGGGATCCTGAGGTCACTGTAGCAACACGAAAGAGCTCCGTGGAACAAAAATCAACTCGAGATGAGAGCTTAGTCCCTGGCTTCGACTCCAGAGGAATACCACCTTACCACAAGCACCTCAAGAGGAGGCTTCTCTCAGCTCTAGGTATGTGAGAGGGAGCCTGAGTTTGCGGCCTCAAGTGGAATGGACACCGCGATACCCTGACGCGAAATAAGGCCGGATATCCCTGCAGTGACTTGAATGCAGGCTCTTCTTGCATTTCCCAAGACGAAAGGATGTCTGAATCCCCTGTGGAGACCACAGAGAAAGACCTAGTTCCCCACCTTATGGCGACCGGAGGCCTCACATCCTTTGAAAACTCGAGAGGTACGCGGAGATCAGTGCTTCCAAAGGAGACGATGCCTGACTCCTCGTGAAACTTGATAGGAGTCCCAGGATTCCTGTGGCACGTGGAAAGGGACCCTTGGTCTCCCGCCTCAGCTGGAGAGGCGTCCTAATTGCCCTGCCAAGCCTCGAGGAGAATCCCGAGTTGTCCCTCGCAACTAGGCAGAAGTCCTGACATCGCTGAACAAACACGTGTGTGAAAGGGCCATCCCCTCGTAACTCGAGAATATTCCCCAGGTTCCCGCCGCAACTCGAGAAAAACCATGAGACTTCCCCCTCGCCGCGAGATGAGGCCCGATTCCCCTTCACTGCGTGCAGAGCAATTCCGTGTTGCACATCACACATGAAAGGAGCCTTGATTTCCTTGATGGCACTCCAAAGAAACCCCAAGAACACTGTTTCAAGGCTAGAGGGATCCTGAGGTCACTGTAGCAACACGAAAGAGCTCCGTGGACCAAAAATCAACTCGAGATGAGAGGTTAGTCCCTGGCTTCGTCTCCAGAGGAATACCACGTTACCACAAGCACCTCAAGAGGAGGCTTCCCTCAGCTCTAGCTATGTGAGAGGGACCCTGAGTTTGCGGCCTCAAGTGGAATGGACACCGCGATGCCCTGACTCGAAATAAGGCCGGATATCCCTGCAGTGACTTGAATGCAGGCTCGTCTTGCATCTCCCAAGACGAAAGGATGTCTGAATCCCCTGTGGAGACCACAGAGGAAGACCTAGTTCCCCACCTCATCGAGACCGGAGGCCTCACATCCTGTGAAAACTCCAGAGGTATGCGGAGATCAGTGCCTCCAAAGGAGACGATGCCTGACTCCTCCTGAAACTTGATAGGAGTCCCAGGATTCCTGTGGCACGAGGAAAGGGACCCTTGGTCTCCCGCCTCAGCTGGAGAGGCGTCCTAATTGCCCTGCCAAGCCTCGAGGAGAATCCCGAGTTGTCCCTCGCAACTAGGCAGGAGTCCTGACATGGCTGAACAAACACGTGGGTGGAAGGGCCATCCCCGTCGTAACTCGAAAATATACCCCAGGTTCCCGCCACAACTCGAGAAAAACCATGAGACTTCGCCCTCGCCGTGAGATGAGGCCCGATTCCAGTGCACTGCATGCAGAGCAATTCCGTGTTGCACATCAAACAAGAAAGGAGCCTTGATTTCCTTGATGGCACTCCAGAGAAACCCCAAGAACACTGTTTCAAGGCTAGAGGGATCCCGAGGTCACTGCAGCAACACGAAAGAGCTCCGTGGACCAAAAATCAACTCGAGATGAGAGGTTAGTCCCTGGCTTCGACTCCAGAGGAATACCACCTAACCACAAGCACCTCAAGAGGAGGCTTCTCTCAGCTCTAGGTATGTGAGAGGGACCCTGAGTTTGCGGCCTCAACTGGAATGGAAACCGCGATGCCCTGACTCGAAATAACGCCGGATATCCCTGCAGTGACTTGAATGCAGGCTCGTCTTGCATCTCCCAAGACGAAAGGATGTCTGAATCCCCTGTGGAGACCACAGAGAAAGACCTAGTTCCCCACCTCATCGCGACCGGAGGCCTCACATCCTTTGAAAACTCCAAAGGTACGCAGAGATCAGTGTCTCCAAAGGAGATGATGCCTGACTCATCGTGAAACTTGATAGGAGTCCCAGGATTCCTGTGGCACGTGGAAAGGGACACTTGGTCTCCCGCCTCAGCTGGAGAGGCGTCCCAATTGCCCTGCCAAGCCTCGAGGAGAATCCCGAGTTGTCCCTCGCAACTAGGCAGGAGTCCTGACTTCGCTGAAGAAACACGTGGGTGGAAGGGCCATCCCCGTCGTAACTCGAGAATATACCCCAGGTTCCCGCCGCAACTCGAGAAAAACCATGAGACTTCCCCCTCGCCGCGAGATGAGGCCCGATTCCCCTGCACTGCGTGCAGAGTAATTCCGTGTTGCACATCATACATGAAAGGAGCCTTGATTTCCTTGATGGCACTCCAGAGAAACCCCAAGAACACTGTTTCAAGGCTAGAGGGATCCTGAGGTCACTGTAGCAACACGAAAGAACTCCGTGGACCAAAAAACAACTCAAGATGAGAGGTTAGTCCCTGGCTTCGACTTCAGGCGAATACCACCTTACCACAAGCACCTCAAGAGGAGGCTTCTCTCAGCTCTAGGTATGTGAGAGGGACCCTTATTTTGCGGCCTCAAGTGGAATGGACACTGCAATGCCCTGACGCAAAATAAGGCCGGATATCCCTGCAGTGACTTGAATGCAGGCTCGTCTTGCATCTCCCAAGATGAACGGATGTCTGAATCCCCTGTGGAGACCGCAGAGAAAGACCTAGTTCCCCACCTCATCGCGACCGGAGGCCTCACATCCTTTGAAAACTCCAGAGGTACGCGGAGATCAGTGCCTCCAAAGGAGACGATGCCTGACTCCTCGTGAAACTTGATAGGAGTCCCAGGATCCCTGTGGCACGTGGAAAGGGATCCTTGGTCTCCCGCCTCAGCGGGAGAGTCGTCCCAATTGCCCTGCCAAGCCTCGAGGAGAATCCCGAGTTGTCCCTCGCAACTAGGCAGAAGTCCTGACGTGGCTGAACAAACACGTGTGTGGAAGGGCCTTCCCCGACGTAACTCGAGAATATACCCCAGGTTCCCGCCGCAACTCGAGAAAAACCATGAGACTTCCCCCTCGCCGAGAGATGAGGCCCGATTCCCCTGCACTGCGTGCAGAGCAATTCCGTGTTGCACATCAAACATGAAAGGAGCCTTGATTTCCTTGATGGCACTTCAGAGAAACCCCAAGAACACTGTTTCAAGGCTAGATGGATCATGAGGTCACTGTAGCAACACGAAAGAGCTCCGTGGGCCAAAATCAACTCGAGATGAGAGGTTAGTCCCTGGCTTCGACTCCAGAGGAATACCACCTTACCACAAGCACCTCAAGAGGAGGCTTCTCTCAGCTCTAGGTATGTGAGAGGGACCCTGAGTTTGCGGCCTCAAGTGGAATGGACACCGCGATGCCCTGACTCGAAATCAGGCCGGATATCCCTGCAGTGACTTGAATGCAGGCTCGTCTTGCATCTCCCAAGACGAAAGGATGTCCGAATCCCCTGTGGAGACCACAGAAAAAGACCTAGTTCCCCACCTCATCGCGACCGGAGGCCTCACATCCTTTGAAAACTCCAGAGGTACGCGGAGATCAGTGCCTCCAAAGGAGACGATGCCTGACTCCTCGTGAAACTTGATAGGAGTCCCAGAATTTCTGTGGCACGTGGAAAGGGACCCTTGGTCTCCCAACTCAGCTGCAGAGGCGTCCCAATTGCCCTGCCAAGCCTCGAGGAGAATCCCGAGTTGTCCCTCGCAACTAGGCAGGAGTCCTGACGTTGCTGAACAAACACGTGGGTGGAAGGGCCATCCCCGTCGTAACTCGAGAATATACCGCAGGTTCCCGCCGCAACTCGAGAAAAACCATGAGACTTCCCCCTCGCCGCGAGATGAGGCCCAATTCCCCTGCACTGCGTGCAGAGCAATTCCGTGTTGCACATCATACATGAAAGGAGCCTTGATTTCCTTGATGGCACTCCAGAGAAACCCCAAGAACACTGTTTCAAGGCTAGAGGGATCCTGAGGTCACTGTAGCAACACGAAAGAGCTCCGTGGACCACAAATCAACTCGAGATGAGAGGTTAGTCCCTGGCTTCGACTCCAGAGGAATACCACCTTACCACAAGCACCTCAAGAGGAGGCTTCTCTCAGCTCTAGGTATGTGAGAGGGACCCTGAGTTTGCGGCCTCAAGTGGAATGGACACCGCGATGCCCTGACTCGAAATAAGGCCGGATATCCCTGCAGTGACTTGAATGCAGGCTCGTCTTGCATCTCCTAAGACGAAAGGATGTCTGAATCCCCTTGGAGACCACAGAAAAAGACCTAGTTCCCCAACTCATCGCGACCGGAGGCCTCACATCCTTTGAAAACTCCAGAGGTACGCGGAGATCAGTGCCTCCAAAGGAGACGATGCCTGACTCCTCGTGAAACTTGATAGGAGTCCCAGGATTCCTGTGGCACATCGAAAGGGACCCTTGGTCTCCCGCCTCAGCTGGAGAGGCGTCCCAATTGCCCTGCCAAGCCTCGAGGAGAATCCCGAGTTGTCCCTCGCAACTAGGCAGGAGTCTGACGTCGCTGAACAAACACGTGGGTGGAAGGGCCATCCCCGTCGTAACTCGAGAATATACCCCAGGTTCCCGCCGCAACTCGAGAAAAACCATTAGACTTCCCCCTCGCAGCAAAATGAGGCCCGATACCCTGCACTGCGTGCAGAGCAATTCCGTGTTGCACATCACACATGAAAGGAGCCTTGATTTCCTTGATGACACTCCAGAGAAACCCCAAGAACACTGTTTCAAGGCTAGAGGGATCCCGAGGTCACTGTAGCAACACGAAAGAGCTCCGTGGACCAAAAATCAACTCGAGATGAGAGGTTAGTCCCTGGCTTCGACTCCAGAGGAATACCACCTTACCACAAGCACCTCAAGAGGAGGCTTCTCTCAGCTCTAGCTATGTGAGAGGGACCCTGAGTTTGCAGCCTCAAGTGGAATGGACACTGCGATGCCCTGACGCGAAATATGGCCGGATATCCCTGCAGTGACTTGAATGCAGGCTCGTCTTTCATTTCCCAAGACGAAAGGATGTCTGAATCCCCTGTGGAGACCACAGAGAAAGACCTAGTTCACCACCTCATCGCGACCGGAGGCCTCACATCCTTTGAAAACTCCAGAGGTACGCGGAGATCAGTGCCTCCAAAGGAGACGATGCCTGACTCCTCGTGAAACTTGATAGGAGTCCCAGGATTCCTGTGGCACGTGGAAAGGGACCCTTGGTCTCCCGCCTCAGCTGGAGAGGCGTCCTAATTGCCCTGCCAAGCCTCGAGGAGAATCCCGAGTTGTCCCTCGCAACTAGGCAGGAGTCCTGACATCGCTGAACAAACACGTGTGTGGAAGGGCCATCCCCGTCGTAACTCGAGAATATTCCCCTGGTTCCCACCGCAACTCGAGAAAAACCATGAGACTTCCCCCTCGCCGCGAGATGAGGCCCGATTCCCCTGCACTGTGTGCAGAGCAATTCCGTGTTGCACATCACACATGAAAGGAGCCTTGATTTCCTTGATGGCACTCCAAAGAAACCCCAAGAACACTGTTTCAAGGCTAGAGGGATCCTGAGGTCACTGTAGCAACACGAAAGAGCTCCGTGGACCAAAAATCAACTCGAGATGAGAGGTTAGTCCCTGGCTTCGTCTCCAGAGGAATACCACCTAAACACAAGCACCTCAAGAGAAGGCTTCTCTCAGCTCTAGGTATGTGAGAGGGACCCTGAGTTTGCGGCCTCAACTGGAATGGAAACCGCGATGCCCTGACTCGAAATAAGGCCGGATATCCCTGCAGTGACTTGAATGCAGGCTCGTCTTGCATCTCCCAAGACGAAAGGATGTCTGAATCCCCTGTGGAGACCACAGAGAAAGAACAAGTTCCCCACCTCATCGCGACCGGAGGCCTCACATCCTTTGAAAACTCCAGAGGTACGCAGAGATCAGTGTCTCCAAAGGAGACGATGCCTGACTCATCGTGAAACTTGATAGGAGTCCCAGGATTCCTGTGGCACGTGGAAAGGGACCCTTGGCCTCCCGCCTCAGCTGGAGAGGCGTCCCAATTGCCCTGCCAAGCCTCGAGGAGAATCCCGAGTTGTCCCTCGCAACTAGGCAGGAGTCCTGACTTCGCTGAAGAAACACGTGGGTGGAAGGGCCATCCCCGTCGTAACTCGAGAATATACCCCAGGTTCCCGACTCAACTCGAGAAAAACCATGAGACTTCCCCCTCGCCGCGAGATGAGGCCCGATTCCCCTGCACTGCGTGCAGAGTAATTCCGTGTTGCACATCACACATGAAATGAGCCTTGATTTCCTTGACGGCACTCCAGTATAACACCAAGAACACTGTTTCAAGGCTAGAGGGATCCTGAGGTCACTGTAGCAACATGAAGAGCTCCGTGGAACAAAAATCAACTCGAGATGAGAGCTTAGTCCCTGGCTTCGACTTCAGAGGAATACCACCTTACCACAAGCACCTCAAGAGGAGGCTTCTCTCAGCTCTAGGTATGTGAAAGGGACCCTGAGTTTGCGGCCTCAAGTGGAATGGACACCGCGATGCCCTGACGCGAAATAAGGCCAGATATCCCTGCAGTGACTTGAATGCAGGCTCGTCTTGCATCTCCCAAGACGAAAGGATGTCTGAATCCCCTGTGGAGACCACAGAGAAACACCTAGTTCCCCACCTCATCGCGACCGGAGGCCTCACATCCCTTGAAAACTCCAGAGGTGCGCGGAGATGAGTGCCTCCAAAGGAGACGATGCCTGACTCCTCGTGAAACTTGATAGGATTCCCAGGATTCCTGTGGCACGTGGAAAGGGACACTTGGTCTCCCGCCTCAGCTGGAGAGGCGTCCCAATTGCCCTGCCAAGCCTCGAGGACAATCCCGAGTTGTCCCTCGCAACTAGGCAGGAGTCCTGACGTCGCTGAACTAACACGTGTGTGGAAGGGCCATCCCCGTCGTAACTCGAGAATATACCCCAGGTTCCCGCCGCAACTCGAGAAAAACCATGAGACTTCCCCCTCGCCGCGAGATGAGGCACGATAGCCCTGCACTGAATGCAGAGCAATTCCGTGTTGCACATCACACATGAAAGGAGCCTTGATTTCCTTGATGGCACTCCAGAGAAACCCCAAGAACACTGTTTCAAGGCTAGAGGGATCCTGAGGTCACTGTAGCAACACGAAAGAGCTCCGTGGACCAAAAATCAACTCGAGATGAGAGGTTAGTCCCTGGCTTCGACTCCAGAGGTATACCACCTTACCACAAGCACCTCAAGAGGAGGCTTCTCTCAGCTCTAGCTATGTGAGAGGGACCCTGAGTTTGCGGCCTCAAGTGGAATGGAAACCGCGATGCCCTGACTCAAAATAAGGCCGAATATCCCTGCAGTGACTTGAATGCAGGCTCGTCTTGCATCTCCCAAGACAAAAGGATGTCTGAATCCCCTGTGGAGACCACAGAGAAAGACCTAGCTCCCCACCTCATCGCGACCGGAGCCCTCACATCCTTTGAAAACTCCAGAGGTACGAAGAGATCAGTGTCTCCAAAGGAGACGATGCCTGACTCATCGTGAATCTTGATAGGAGTCCCAGGATTCCTGTGGCACGTGGAAAGGGACCCTTGGCCTCCCGCCTCAGGTGGAGAGGCGTCCCAATTGCCCTGCCAAGCCTCGAGGAGAACCCCGAGTTGTCCCTCGCAACTAGGCAGGAGTCCTGACTTCCCTGAAGAAACACGTGGGTGGAAGGGCCATCCCCGTCGTAACTCGAAAATATACCCCAGGTTCCCGCCGCAACTCGAGAAAAACCATGAGACTTCCCCCTCGCCGCGAGATGAGGCCCGATTACCCTGCACTGCGTGCAGAGTAATTCCGTGTTGCACATCACACATGAAAGGAGCCATGATTTCCTTGACGGCCGTCCAGCGAAACCCCAAGAACACTGTTTCAAGGCTAGAGGGATCCTGAGGTCACTGTAGCAACACGAAAGAGCTCCGTGGAACAAAAATCAACTCGAGATGAGAGCTTAGTCCCTGGCTTCGACTCCAGAGGAATACCACCTTACGACAAGCACCTCAAGAGGAGGCTTCTCTCAGCTCTAGGTATGTGAGAGGGACCCTGAGTTTGCGGCCTCAAGTGGAATGGACACCGCGATACCCTGACGCGAAATAAGGCCGGATATCCCTGCAGTGACTTGAATGCAGGCTCTTCTTGCATCTCCCAAGACGAAAGGATGTCTGAATCCCCTGTGGAGACCACAGAGAAAGACCTAGTTCCCCACCTTATGGCGACCGGAGGCCTCACATCCTTTGAAAACTCGAGAGGTACGCGGAGATCAGTGCCTCCAAAGGAGACGATGCCTGACTCCTCGTGAAACTTGATAGGAGTCCCAGGATCCCTGTGGCACGTGGAAAGGGATCCTTGGTCTCCCGCCTCAGCGGGAGAGTCGTCCCAATTGCCCTGTCAAGCCTCGAGGAGAATCCCGAGTTGTCCCTCGCAACTAGGCAGGAGTCCTGACGTGGCTGAACAAACACGTGTGTGGAAGGGCCATCCCCGACGTAACTCGAGAATATACCCCAGGTTCCCGCCGCAACTCGAGAAAAACCATGAGACTTCCCCCTCGCCGAGAGATGAGGCCCGATTCCCCTGCACTGCGTGCAGAGCAATTCCGTGTTGCACATCAAACATGAAAGGAGCCTTGATTTCCTTGATGGCACTTCAGAGAAACCCCAAGAACACTGTTTCAAGGCTAGAGGGATCATGAGGTCACTGTAGCAACACGAAAGAGCTCCGTGGGCCAAAAATCAACTCGAGATGAGAGGTTAGTCCCTGGCTTCGACTCCAGAGGAATACCACCTTACCACAAGCACCTCAAGAGGAGGCTTCTCTCAGCTCTAGGTATGTGAGAGGGACCCTGAGTTTGCGGTCTCAAGTGGAATGGACACCGCGATGCCCTGACTCGAAATCAGGCCGGATATCCCTGCAGTGACTTGAATGCAGGCTCATCTTGCATCTCCCAAGACGAAAGGATGTCCGAATTCCCTGTGGAGACCACAGAAAAAGACCTAGTTCCCCACCTCATCGCGACCGGAGGCCTCACATCCTTTGAAAACTCCAGAGGTACGCAGAGATCAGTGCCTCCAAAGGAGACGATGCCTGACTCCTCGTGAAACTTGATAGGAGTCCCAGAATTTCTGTGGCACGTGGAAAGGGACCCTTGGTCTCCCAACTCAGCTGCAGAGGCGTCCCAATTGCCCTGCCAAGCCTCGAGGAGAATCCCGAGTTGTCCCTCGCAACTAGGCAGGAGTCCTGACGTCGCTGAACAAACACGTGGGTGGAAGGGCCATCCCCGTCGTAACTCGAGAATATACCGCAGGTTCCCGCCGCAACTCGAGAAAAACCATGAGACTTCCCCCTCGCCGCGAGATGAAGCCCAATTCCCCTGCACTGCGTGCAGAGCAATTCCGTGTTGCACATCACACATGAAAGGAGCCTTGATTTCCTTGATGGCACTCCAGAGAAACCCCAAGAACACTGTTTCAAGGCTAGAGGGATCCTGAGGTCACTGTAGCAACACGAAAGAGCTCCGTGGACCACAAATCAACTCGAGATGAGAGGTTAGTCCCTGGCTTCCACTCCAGAGGAATACCACCTTACCACAAGCACCTCAAGAGGAGTCTTCTCTCAGCTCTAGGTATGTGAGAGGGACCCTGAGTTTGCGGCCTCAAGTGGAATGGACACCGCGATGCCCTGACTCGAAATAAGGCCGGATATCCCTGCAGTGACTTGAATGCAGGCTCGTCTTGCATCTCCCAAGACGAAAGGATGTCTGAATCCCCTTGGAGACCACAGAGAAAGAACAAGTTCCCCAACTCATCGCGACCGGAGGTCTCACATCCTTTGAAAACTCCAGAGGTACGCGGAGATCAGTGCCTCCAAAGGAGACGATGCCTGACTCCTCGTGAAACTTGATAGGAGTCCCAGGATTCCTGTGGCACATCGAAAGGGACCCTTGGTCTCCCGCCTCAGCTGGAGAGGCGTCCCAATTGCCCTGCCAAGCCTCGAGGAGAATCCCGAGTTGTCCCTCGCAACTAGGCAGGAGTCTGACGTCGCTGAACAAACACGTGGGTGGAAGGGCCATCCCCGTCGTAACTCGAGAATATACCCCAGGTTCCCGCCGCAACTCGAGAAAAACAATTAGACTTCCCCCTCGCAGCAAAATGAGGCCCGATACCCTGCACTGCGTGCAGAGCAATTCCGTGTTGCACATCACACATGAAAGGAGCCTTGATTTCCTTGATGACACTCCAGAGAAACCCCAAGAACACTGTTTCAAGGCTAGAGGCATCCCGAGGTCACTGTAGCAACACGAAAGAGCTCCGTGGACCAAAAATCAACTCGAGATGAGAGGTTAGTCCCTGGCTTCGACTCCAGAGGAATACCCCCTTACCACAAGCACCTCAAGAGGAGGCTTCTCTCAGCTCTAGCTATGTGAGAGGGACCCTGAGTTTGCAGCCTCAAGTGGAATGGACACTGCGATGCCCTGACGCGAAATATGGCCGGATATCCCTGCAGTGACTTGAATGCAGGCTCGTCTTGCATCTCCCAAGACGAAAGGATGTCTGAATCCCCTGTGGAGACCACAGAGAAAGACCTAGTTCACCACCTCATCGCGACCGGAGGCCTCACATCCTTTGAAAACTCCAGAGGTACGCGGAGATCAGTGCCTCCAAAGGAGACGATGCGTGACTCCTCGTGAAACTTGATTGGAGTCCCAGGATTTCTGTGGCACGTGGAAAGGGACCCTTGGTCTCCCACCTCAGCTGGAGAGGCGTCCCAATTGCCCTGCCAAGCCTCGAGGAGAATTCCGAGTTGTCCCTCGCAACTAGGCTGGAGTCCTGACGTCAATGAACAAACACGTGGGTGGAAGGGCCATCCCCGTCGTAACTCGAGAATATACCCCAGGTTCCCGCCGCAACTCGAGAAAAACCATGAGACTTCCCCCTCGCCGCGAGATGAGGCCCGATTCCCCTGCACTGCGTGCAGAGCAATTCCGTGTTGCACATCACACATGAAAGGAGCCTTGATTTCCTTGATGGCACTCCAGAGAAACCCCAAGAACACTGTTTCAAGGCTAGAGGGATCCTGAGGTCACTGTAGCAACACGAAAGAGCTCCGTGGATCAAAAATCAACTCGAGATGAGAGCTTAGTCCCTGGCTTCGACTCCAGGGGAATACCACCTTACTACAAGCACCTCAAGAGGAGGCTTCTCTCAGCTCTAGGTATGTGACAGGGACCCTGATTTTGCGGCCTCAAGTGGAATGGACACTGCAATGCCCTGACGCAAAATAAGGTCGGATATCCCTGCAGTGACTTGAATGCAGGCTCGTCTTGCATCCCCCAAGACGAACGGATGTCTGAATCCCCTGTGGAGACCACAGAAAAAGACCTAGTTCCCCACCTCATCGCGACCGGAGGCCTCACATCCTTTGAAAACTCCAGAGGTACGCGGAGATCAGTGCCTCCAAAGAAGACGATGCCTGACTCCTCGTGAAACTTGATAGGAGTCCCAGGATTCCTGTGGCACGTGGAAAGGGACCCTTGGTCTCCCGCCTCAGCTGGAGAGGCGTCCCAATTGCCCTGCCAAGCCTCGAGGAGAATCCCGAGTTGTCCCTCGCAACTAGGCAGGAGTCCTGCCATTGCTGAACTAATACGTGTGTGGAAGTGCCATCCCCGTCGTAACTCGAGAATATACCGCAGGTTCCCGCCGCAACCCGAAAAAAACCATGAGACTTCCCCCTCGCCGCGAGATGAGGCCCGATTCCCCTGCACTGCGTGCAGAGCAATTCTGTGTTGCACATCACACATGAAAGGAGCCTTGATTTCCTTGATGGCACTCCAGAGAAACCCCAAGACACTGTTTCAAGGTTGAGGGATCCTGAGGTCACTGTAGCAACACGAAAGAGCCCCGTGGACCAAAAATCAACTCGAGATGAGAGGTTAGTCCCTGGCTTCGACTCCAGAGGAATACCCCCTTACCACAAGCACCTCAAGAGGAGGCTTCTCTCAGCTCTAGGTATGTGAGAGGGACCCTGAGTTTGCGGCCTCAAGTGGAATGGAGACCACGATGCCCTGACTCGAAATAAGGCCAGATATCCCTGCAGTGACTTGAATGCAGGCTCGTCTTGCATCTCCCAAGACGAAAGGATGTCTGACCCTTGTGGAGACCACAGAGAAAGACCTAGTTCCCCACCTCATCGCGACAGGAGGCCTCACATTCTTTGAAAACTCCAGAGGTACGCGGAGATCAGTGCCTCCAAAGGAGACGATGCCTGACTCCTCATGAAACTTGATAGGAGTCCCAGGATTCCTGTGGCACGTGGAAAGGGACCCTTGGTATCCCGCCTCAGCTGGAGATTCGTCCCAATTGCCCTGCCAAGCCTCGAGGAGAATCCCGAGTTGTCCCTCGCAACTAGGCAGGAGTCCTGACGTCACTGAACAAACACGTGGGTGGAAGGGCCATCCCCGTCGTAACTCGAGAATATACCCCGGGTTCCCGCCGCAACTCGAGAAAAACCATGAGACTTCCCCCTCGCCGCGAGATGAGGCCCGATTCCCCTGCACTGCGTGCAGAGCAATTCCGTGTTGCACATCACACATGAAAGGAGCCTTGATTTCCTTGATGGCACTCCAGAGAAACCCCAAGAACACTGTTTCAAGGTTGAGGGATCCTGAGGTCACTGTAGCAATACGAAAGAGCTCCGTGGACCAAAAATCAACTCGAGATGAGAGGTCGGTCCCTGGCTTCGACTCCAGAGGAATACCACCTTACCACAAGCACCTCAAGAGGAGGCTTCTCTCAGCTCTAGGTTTGGGAGAGGGACCCTGAGTTTGCGGCCTCAAGTGGAATGGAGACCGCGATGCCCTGACTCGAAATAAGGCCGGATATCCCTGCAGTGACTTGAATGCAGGCTCGTCTTGCATCTCCCAAGACGAAAGGATGTCTGAATCCCCTGTGGAGACCACAGAGAAAGACCTAGTTCCCCACCTCATCGCGACCGGAGGCATCACATCCTTTGAAAACTCCAGAGGTACGCGGAGATCAGTGCCTCCAAAGGAGACGATGCCTGACTCCTCGTGAAACTTGATTGGAGTCCCAGGATTCCTGTGGCACGTGGAAAGGGACCCTTGGTCTCCCAACTCAGCTGCAGAGGCGTCCCAATTGCCCTGCCAAGCCTCGAGGAGAATCCCGAGTTGTCCCTCGCAACTAGGCAGGAGTCCTGACGTCGCTGAAGAAACACGTGTGTGGAAGGGCATCCCCGTCGTAACTCGAGAATATACCCCAGGTTCCCGCCGCAACTCGAGAAAAACCATGAGACTTCCCCCTCGCCGCGAGATGAGGCCTGATTCCCCAGCACTGCGTGCAGAGCAATTCCGTGTTGCACATCACACATGAAAGGAGCCTTGATTTCCTTGATGGCACTCCAGAGAAACCCCAAGAACACTGTTTCAAGGCTAGAGGGATCCTGAGGTCACTGTAGCAACACGAAAGAGCTCCGGGGACCAAAAATCAACTCGAGATGAGACGTTACTCCCTGGCTTCGACTCCAGGGGAATACCACCTTACTACAACCACCTCAAGAGGAGGCTTCTCTCAGCTCTTTGGATATGACAGGGACCCTGATTTTGCGGCCTCAAGTGGAATGGACACTGCAATGCCCTGACGCAAAATAAGGCCGGATATCCCTGCAGTGACTTGAATGCAGGCTCATCTTGCATCTCCCAAGACGAAAGGATGTCTGAATCCCCTGTGGAGACCACAGAAAAAGACCTAGTTCCCCACCTCTTCGCGACCAGAGGCCTCACATCCTTTGAAAACTCCAGAGGTACGCGGAGATCAGTGCCTCCAAAGGAGACGATGCCTGACTCCTCGTGAAACTTGATAGGAGTCCCAGGATTCCTGTGGCACGTGGAAAGGGACCCTTGGTCTCCCGCCTCCGCTAGAGGCGCGTCCCAATTGCCCTGCCAAGCCTCGAGGAGAATCCCGAGTTGTCCCTCGCAACTAGGCAGGAGTCTGACGTCGTTGAACAAACACGTGGGTGGAAGGGCCATCCCCGTCGTAACTCGAGAATATACCCCAGGTTCCAATCGCAACTCGAGAAAAATCATTAGACTTCCCCCTCGCAGCAAAATGAGGCCCGATACCCTGCACTGCGTGCAGAGCAATTCCGTGTTGCACATCACACATGAAAGGAGCCTTGATTTCCTTGATGGCACTCCAGAGAAACCCCAAGAACACTGTTTTAAGGCTAGAGGGATCCCGAGGTCACTGCAGCAACACGAAAGAGCTCCGTGGAACAAAAATCAACTCGAGATGCGAGGTTAGTCCCTGGCTTTGACTCCAGAGGAATACCACCTTACCACAAGCACCTCAAGAGGAGGCTTCTCTCAGCTCTAGGTATGTGAGAGGGACCCTGAGTTTGCGGCCTCAAGTGGAATGGACACCGCGATGCCCTGACTCGAAATAAGGCCGGATATCCCTGCAGTGACTTGAATGTAGGCGCGTCTTGCATCTCCCAAGACGAAAGGATGTCTGAATCCCCTGTGGAGACCTCAGAGAAAGATCTAGTTCCCCACCTCATGGCGACCGGAGGCCTCACATCCTTTGAAATCTCCAGAGGTACGCGGAGATCAGTGCCTCCAAAGGAGACGATGCCTGACTCCTCGTGAAACTTGATAGGAGTCCCAGGATTCCTGTGGCACATCGAAAGGGACCCTTGGTCTCCCGCCTCAACTGGAGAGGCATCCCAATGGCCCTGCCAAGCCTCGAGGAGAATCCCGAGTTGTCCCTCGCAACTAGGCAGGAGTCCTGACGTCGCTGAACAAACATGTGCGTGGAAGGGCCATCCCCATCGTAACTCGAGAATATACCCCAGGTTCCACCGCAACTCGAGAAAAACCATGAGACTTCCCCCTCGCCCCGAGATGAGGCCCGATTCCCCTGCACTGCGTGCAGAGCAAATCCGTGTTGCACATCACACATGAAAGGAGTCTTAATTTCCTTGATGGCACTCCTGAGAAACCCAAAGAACACTGTTTCAAGGCTAGAGGGATCCTGAGGTCACTGTAGCAACACGAAAGAGCTCCGTGGACCAAAAATCAACTCGAGATGAGGGGCTAGTCCCTGGCTTCGACTCCAGAGGAATACCACCTTACCACAAGCACCTCAAGAGGAGACTTCTCTCAGCTCTAGGTATGTGAGAGGGACCCTGAGTTTGCGGACTCAAGTGGAATGGACACCGCGATGCCCTGACTCGAAATAAGGCCGGATATCCCTGCAGTGACTTGAATGCAGGCTCGTCTTGCATCTCCCAAGATGAAAGGATGTCTGAATCCCCTGTGGAGACCACAGAGAAAGACCTAGTTCCCAACTTCATGGCGAAGGGAGGCCTCACATCCTTTGAAAACTCCAGAGGTACGCGGAGATCAGTGCCTCCAAAGGAGACGATGCCTGACTCCTCGTGAAACTTGATAGGAGTCCCAAGATTCCTGTGGCACATCGAAAGGGAACCTTGGTCTCCCGCCTCAGCTGGAGAGGCGTCCCAATTGCCCTGCCAAGCCTCGAGGAGAATCCCGAGTTGTCCCTCGCAACTAGGCAGGAGTCCTGCCATCGCTGTACAAACACGTGGGTGGAAGGGCCATCCCCGTCGTAACTCGAGAATATACCCCAGGTTCCCGCCGCAACTCGAGAAAAACCATGAGACTTCCCCCTCGCCGCGAGATGAGGCCCGATTCCCCTGCACTGCGTGCAGAGCAATTCCGTGTTGCACATCACATATGAAAGGAGCCTTGATTTCCTTGATGGCACTCCAGAGAAACCCCAAGAACACTGTTTCAAGGCTAGAGGCATCCTGAGGTCACTGTAGCAACACGAAAGAGCTCCGTGGACCAAGAATGAACTCAAGATGAGAGGTTAGTTCCTGGATTCGACTCCAGAGGAATACCACCTTACCACAAGCACCTCAAGAGGAGGATTCTCTCAGCTCTAGGTATGTGAGAGGGACCCTGAGTTTGCGGCCTCAAGTGGAATGGACACTGCGATGCCCTGACTTGAAATAAGGCCGGATATCCCTGCAGTGACTTGAATGCAGGCTCGTCTTGCATCTCCCAAAATGAACGAATGTCTGAATCCCCTGTGCAGACCACAGAGAAAGACCTAGTTTCCCACCTCATGGCGACCGGAGGCCTCACATCCTTTGAAAACTCCAGAGGTACGCGGAGATCAGTGCCTCCAAAGGAGACGATGCCTGAATCCTCATGAAACTTGATAGGAGTCCCAGGATTCCTGTGGCACGCGGAAAGGGACCCTTGGTCTCCCGCCTCAGCTGGAGAGGCGTCCCAATTGCCCTGCCAAGCCTCGAGGAGAATCCCGAGTTGTCCCTCGCAACTAGGCAGGAGTCCTGACGTCGCTGAACAAACACGTGGTTGGAAGGGCCATTCCCGTTCTAACTCGAGAATATACCCCAGGTTCCCGCCGCAACTCGAGAGAAACCATGAGACTTCCCTCTCGCCGCGAGATGAGGCCCGATTCCCCTGCACTGCGTGCAGAGCAATTCCGTGTTGCACATCAAACATGAAAGGAGTCTTGATTTCCTTGATGGCACTCCAGAGAAACCCCAAGAACACTGTTTCAAGGCTAGAGGGATCCTGAGGTCACTGTAGCAACACGAAAGAGCTCCGTGGACCAAAAATCAACTCGAGATGAGAGGTTAGTCCCTGGATTCGACTCCATAGGAATACCACCTTACCACAAGCACCTCAAGAGGAGGCTTCTCTCAGCTCTAGGTATTTGAGAGGGACCCTGATTTTGCGGCCTCAAGTGGAATGGACACTGCGATGCCCTGACGCAAAATAAGGCCGGATATCCCTGCAGTGACTTGAATGCAGGCTCGTCTTGCATCTCCCAAGACGAAAGGATGTCTGAATCCCCTGTGGAGACCACAGAGAATAACCTAGTTCCCCACCTCTTCGCGACCGGAGGCCTCACATCCTTTGAAAACTCCAGAGGTACGCGGAGATCAGTGCCTCCAAAGGAGACGATGCCTGACTCCTCGTGAAACTTGATAGGAGTGACAGGATTCCTGTGGCGCGTGGAAAGGGACACTTGGTCTCCCGCCTCAGCTGGAGAGGCGTCCCAATTGCCCTGCCAAGCCTCGAGGAGAATCCCGAGTTGTCCCTCGCAACTAGGCAGGAGTCCTGACGTCACTGAACAAACACGTGGGTGGAAGGGCCATCCCCGTCGTAACTCGAGAATATACCCCGGGTTCCCGCCGCAACTCGAGAAAAACCATGAGACTTCCCCCTCGCCGCGAGATGAGGCCCGATTCCCCTGCACTGCGTGCAGAGCAATTCCGTGTTGCACATCACACATGAAAGGAGCCTTGATTTCCTTGATGGCACTCCAGAGAAACCCCAAGAACACTGTTTCAAGGTTGAGGGATCCTGAGGTCACTGTAGCAATACGAAAGAGCTCCGTGGACCAAAAATCAACTCGAGATGAGAGGTCGGTCCCTGGCTTCGACTCCAGAGGAATACCACCTTACCACAAGCACCTCAAGAGGAGGCTTCTCTCAGCTCTAGGTTTGGGAGAGGGACCCTGAGTTTGCGGCCTCAAGTGGAATGGAGACCGCGATGCCCTGACTCGAAATAAGGCCGGATATCCCTGCAGTGACTTGAATGCAGGCTCGTCTTGCATCTCCCAAGACGAAAGGATGTCTGAATCCCCTGTGGAGACCACAGAGAAAGACCTAGTTCCCCACCTCATCGCGACCGGAGGCATCACATCCTTTGAAAACTCCAGAGGTACGCGGAGATCAGTGCCTCCAAAGGAGACGATGCCTGACTCCTCGTGAAACTTGATTGGAGTCCCAGGATTCCTGTGGCACGTGGAAAGGGACCCTTGGTCTTCCGCCTCAGCTGGAGAGGCGTCCCAATTGCCCTGCCAAGCCTCGAGGAGAATCCCGAGTTGTCCCTCGCAACTAGGCAGGAGTCCTGACGTCGCTGAAGAAACACGTGTGTGGAAGGGCATCCCCGTCGTAACTCGAGAATATACCCCAGGTTCCCGCCGCAACTCGAGAAAAACCATGAGACTTCCCCCTCGCCGCGAGATGAGGCCTGATTCCCCAGCACTGCGTGCAGAGCAATTCCGTGTTGCACATCACACATGAAAGGAGCCTTGATTTCCTTGATGGCACTCCAGAGAAACCCCAAGAACACTGTTTCAAGGCTAGAGGGATCCTGAGGTCACTGTAGCAACACGAAAGAGCTCCGGGGACCAAAAATCAACTCGAGATGAGACGTTACTCCCTGGCTTCGACTCCAGGGGAATACCACCTTACTACAACCACCTCAAGAGGAGGCTTCTCTCAGCTCTTTGGATATGACAGGGACCCTGATTTTGCGGCCTCAAGTGGAATGGACACTGCAATGCCCTGACGCAAAATAAGGCCGGATATCCCTGCAGTGACTTGAATGCAGGCTCATCTTGCATCTCCCAAGACGAAAGGATGTCTGAATCCCCTGTGGAGACCACAGAAAAAGACCTAGTTCCCCACCTCTTCGCGACCAGAGGCCTCACATCCTTTGAAAACTCCAGAGGTACGCGGAGATCAGTGCCTCCAAAGGAGACGATGCCTGACTCCTCGTGAAACTTGATAGGAGTCCCAGGATTCCTGTGGCACGTGGAAAGGGACCCTTGGTCTCCCGCCTCCGCTAGAGGCGCGTCCCAATTGCCCTGCCAAGCCTCGAGGAGAATCCCGAGTTGTCCCTCGCAACTAGGCAGGAGTCTGACGTCGTTGAACAAACACGTGGGTGGAAGGGCCATCCCCGTCGTAACTCGAGAATATACCCCAGGTTCCAATCGCAACTCGAGAAAAATCATTAGACTTCCCCCTCGCAGCAAAATGAGGCCCGATACCCTGCACTGCGTGCAGAGCAATTCCGTGTTGCACATCACACATGAAAGGAGCCTTGATTTCCTTGATGGCACTCCAGAGAAACCCCAAGAACACTGTTTTAAGGCTAGAGGGATCCCGAGGTCACTGCAGCAACACGAAAGAGCTCCGTGGAACAAAAATCAACTCGAGATGCGAGGTTAGTCCCTGGCTTTGACTCCAGAGGAATACCACCTTACCACAAGCACCTCAAGAGGAGGCTTCTCTCAGCTCTAGGTATGTGAGAGGGACCCTGAGTTTGCGGCCTCAAGTGGAATGGACACCGCGATGCCCTGACTCGAAATAAGGCCGGATATCCCTGCAGTGACTTGAATGTAGGCGCGTCTTGCATCTCCCAAGACGAAAGGATGTCTGAATCCCCTGTGGAGACCTCAGAGAAAGATCTAGTTCCCCACCTCATGGCGACCGGAGGCCTCACATCCTTTGAAATCTCCAGAGGTACGCGGAGATCAGTGCCTCCAAAGGAGACGATGCCTGACTCCTCGTGAAACTTGATAGGAGTCCCAGGATTCCTGTGGCACATCGAAAGGGACCCTTGGTCTCCCGCCTCAACTGGAGAGGCATCCCAATGGCCCTGCCAAGCCTCGAGGAGAATCCCGAGTTGTCCCTCGCAACTAGGCAGGAGTCCTGACGTCGCTGAACAAACATGTGCGTGGAAGGGCCATCCCCATCGTAACTCGAGAATATACCCCAGGTTCCACCGCAACTCGAGAAAAACCATGAGACTTCCCCCTCGCCCCGAGATGAGGCCCGATTCCCCTGCACTGCGTGCAGAGCAAATCCGTGTTGCACATCACACATGAAAGGAGTCTTAATTTCCTTGATGGCACTCCTGAGAAACCCAAAGAACACTGTTTCAAGGCTAGAGGGATCCTGAGGTCACTGTAGCAACACGAAAGAGCTCCGTGGACCAAAAATCAACTCGAGATGAGGGGCTAGTCCCTGGCTTCGACTCCAGAGGAATACCACCTTACCACAAGCACCTCAAGAGGAGACTTCTCTCAGCTCTAGGTATGTGAGAGGGACCCTGAGTTTGCGGACTCAAGTGGAATGGACACCGCGATGCCCTGACTCGAAATAAGGCCGGATATCCCTGCAGTGACTTGAATGCAGGCTCGTCTTGCATCTCCCAAGATGAAAGGATGTCTGAATCCCCTGTGGAGACCACAGAGAAAGACCTAGTTCCCAACTTCATGGCGAAGGGAGGCCTCACATCCTTTGAAAACTCCAGAGGTACGCGGAGATCAGTGCCTCCAAAGGAGACGATGCCTGACTCCTCGTGAAACTTGATAGGAGTCCCAAGATTCCTGTGGCACATCGAAAGGGAACCTTGGTCTCCCGCCTCAGCTGGAGAGGCGTCCCAATTGCCCTGCCAAGCCTCGAGGAGAATCCCGAGTTGTCCCTCGCAACTAGGCAGGAGTCCTGCCATCGCTGTACAAACACGTGGGTGGAAGGGCCATCCCCGTCGTAACTCGAGAATATACCCCAGGTTCCCGCCGCAACTCGAGAAAAACCATGAGACTTCCCCCTCGCCGCGAGATGAGGCCCGATTCCCCTGCACTGCGTGCAGAGCAATTCCGTGTTGCACATCACATATGAAAGGAGCCTTGATTTCCTTGATGGCACTCCAGAGAAACCCCAAGAACACTGTTTCAAGGCTAGAGGCATCCTGAGGTCACTGTAGCAACACGAAAGAGCTCCGTGGACCAAGAATGAACTCAAGATGAGAGGTTAGTTCCTGGATTCGACTCCAGAGGAATACCACCTTACCACAAGCACCTCAAGAGGAGGATTCTCTCAGCTCTAGGTATGTGAGAGGGACCCTGAGTTTGCGGCCTCAAGTGGAATGGACACTGCGATGCCCTGACTTGAAATAAGGCCGGATATCCCTGCAGTGACTTGAATGCAGGCTCGTCTTGCATCTCCCAAAATGAACGAATGTCTGAATCCCCTGTGCAGACCACAGAGAAAGACCTAGTTTCCCACCTCATGGCGACCGGAGGCCTCACATCCTTTGAAAACTCCAGAGGTACGCGGAGATCAGTGCCTCCAAAGGAGACGATGCCTGAATCCTCATGAAACTTGATAGGAGTCCCAGGATTCCTGTGGCACGCGGAAAGGGACCCTTGGTCTCCCGCCTCAGCTGGAGAGGCGTCCCAATTGCCCTGCCAAGCCTCGAGGAGAATCCCGAGTTGTCCCTCGCAACTAGGCAGGAGTCCTGACGTCGCTGAACAAACACGTGGTTGGAAGGGCCATTCCCGTTCTAACTCGAGAATATACCCCAGGTTCCCGCCGCAACTCGAGAGAAACCATGAGACTTCCCTCTCGCCGCGAGATGAGGCCCGATTCCCCTGCACTGCGTGCAGAGCAATTCCGTGTTGCACATCAAACATGAAAGGAGTCTTGATTTCCTTGATGGCACTCCAGAGAAACCCCAAGAACACTGTTTCAAGGCTAGAGGGATCCTGAGGTCACTGTAGCAACACGAAAGAGCTCCGTGGACCAAAAATCAACTCGAGATGAGAGGTTAGTCCCTGGATTCGACTCCATAGGAATACCACCTTACCACAAGCACCTCAAGAGGAGGCTTCTCTCAGCTCTAGGTATTTGAGAGGGACCCTGATTTTGCGGCCTCAAGTGGAATGGACACTGCGATGCCCTGACGCAAAATAAGGCCGGATATCCCTGCAGTGACTTGAATGCAGGCTCGTCTTGCATCTCCCAAGACGAAAGGATGTCTGAATCCCCTGTGGAGACCACAGAGAATAACCTAGTTCCCCACCTCTTCGCGACCGGAGGCCTCACATCCTTTGAAAACTCCAGAGGTACGCGGAGATCAGTGCCTCCAAAGGAGACGATGCCTGACTCCTCGTGAAACTTGATAGGAGTCCCAGGATTCCTGTGGCGCGTGGAAAGGGACACTTGGTCTCCCGCCTCAGCTGGAGAGGCGTCCCAATTGCCCTGCCAAGCCTCGAGGAGAATCCCGAGTGGTCCCTCGCAACTAGGCAGGAGTCTGACGTCGCTGAAGAAACACGTGGGTGGAAGGGCCATCCCCGTCGTAACTCGAGAATATACCCCAGGTTCCAATCGCAACTCGAGAAAAACCATTAGACTTCCTCCTCGCAGCAAAATGAGGCCCGATACCCTGCACTGCGTGCAGAGCAATTCCGTGTTGCACATCACACATGAAAGGAGCCTTGATTTCCTTGATGGCACTCCAGAGAAACCCCAAGAACACTGTTTCAAGGCTAGAGGGATCCTGAGGTCACTGTAGCAACACGAAAGAGCTCCGTGGACCAAAAATCAACTCGAGATGAGAGGTTAGTCCCTGGCTTCGACTCCAGAGGTATACCACCTTACCACAAGCAACTCAAGAGGAGGCTTCTCTCAGCTCTAGCTATGTGAGAGGGACCCTGAGTTTGCGGCCTCAAGTGGAATGGACACTGTGATGCCCTGACGCGAAATAAGGCCGGATATCCCTACAGTGACTTGAATGCAGGCTCGTCTTGCATCTCCCAAGACGAAAGGATGTCTGAATCCCCTGTGGAGACCACAGAGAAAGAACTAGTTCACCACCTCATCGCGAACAGAGGCCTCACATCCCTTGAAAACTCCAGGGGTACGCGGAGATCAGTGCTTCCAAAGGAGACGATGCCTGACTCCTCGTGAAACTTGATTGGAGTCCCAGGATTCCTGTGGCACGTGGAAAGGGACCCTTGGTCTCCCACCTCAGCTGCAGAGGCGTCCCAATTGCCCTGCCAAGCCTCGAGGAGAATCCCGAGTTGTCCCTCGCAACTAGGCAGGAGTCTGACGTCACTGAACAAACACGTGGGTGGAAAGGCCATCCCCGTCGTAACTCGAGAATATACCCCAGGTTCCCGCCGCAACTCGAGAAAAACCATGAGACTTCCCCCTCGCCGCGAGATGAGGCCCGATTCCCCTGCACTGCGTGCAGAGCAATTCCGTGTTGCACATCACACATGAAAGAAGCCTTGATTTCCTTGATGGCACCCCAGAGAAACCCCAAGAACACTGTTTCAAGGCTAGAGGGATCCTGAGGTCAGTGTAGCAACACGAAAGAGCTCCGTGGACCAAAAAACAACTCAAGATGAGAGGTTAGTCCCTGGCTTCGACTCCAGGGGAATACCACCTTACTACAAGCACCTCAAGAGGAGGCTTCTCTCAGCTCTAGCTATGTGAGAGGGACCCTGAGTTTGCGGCCTCAAGTGGAATGGACACCGCGATGCCCTGACTCGAAATAAGGCCGGATATCCCTGCAGTGACTTGAATGCAGGCTCGTCTTGCATCTCCCAAGATGAACGGATGTCTGAATCCCCTGTGGAGACCGCAGAGAAAGACCTAGTTCCCCACTTCATTGCGACCGGAGGCCTCACATCCTTTGAAAACTCCAGAGGTATGCGGAGATCAGTGCCTCCAAAGGAGACGATGCCTGACTCCTCGTGAAACTTGAGAGGAGTCCCAGGATTCCTGTGGCACGTGGAAAGGGACCCTTGGTCTCCCGCCTCAGCTGGAGAGGCGTCCCAATTGCCCTGCCAAGCCTCGAGGAGAATCCCGAGTTGTCCCTCGCAACTAGGCAGGAGTCCTTACGTCGCTGAACAAACACGTGGGTGGAAGGGCCATCCCCGTCGAAACTCGAGAATATACCCCAGGTTCCCATCGCAACTCGAGAAAAACCATTAGACTTCCCCCTTGCCGCAAAATAAGGCCCGATACCCTGCACTGCGTGCAGAGCAATTCCGTGTTGCACATCACACATGAAAGGAGCCTTGATTTCCTTTATGGCACTCCAGAGAAACCCCAAGAACACTGTTTCAAGGCTAGAGGGATCCTGAGGTCACTGTAGCAACACGAAAGAGCTCCGTGGACCAAAAGTCAAATCGAGATGAGAGGTTAGTCCCTGGTTTCGACTCCAGGGGAATACCACCTTATCACAAGCAGTTCAAGAGGAGGCTTCTCTCAGCTGTAGGTATGTGAGTGGGACCCTGATTTTGCGGCCTGAAATGGAATGGACACTGCGATGCCCTGACGCAAAATAAGGCCGGATATCCCTGCAGTGACTTGAATGCAGGCTCGTCTTGCATCTCCCAAGATGAAAGGGTGTCTGAATCCCCTGTGGAGACCGCAGAAATAGACCTAGTTCCCCACCTCATGGCGACCGGAGGTCTCACATCCTTTGAAAACTCCAGAGGTACGCGGGGATCAGTGCCTCCAAAGGAGACGATGCCTGACTCCTCGTGAAACTTGATAGGAGTCCCAGGATTCCTGTGGCACGTGGAAAGGGACCCTTGGTCTCCCGCCTCAGCTGGAGAGGCGTCCCAATTGCCCTGCCAAGCCTCGAGGAGAATCCCGAGTTGTCCCTCGCAACTAGGCAGGAGTCCTGACGTCGCTGAACAAACACGTGGGTGGAAGGGCCATCCCCGTCGTAACTTGAGAATATACCCCAGGTTCCCGCCGCAACTCGAGAAAAACCATGAGACTTCCCCCTCGCCGCGAGATGAGGCCCGATTCCCGTGCACTGCGTGCAGAGCAGTTCCGTGTTGCACATCAAACAAGAAAGGAGCCTTGATTTCCTTGATGGCACTCCAGAGAAACCCCAAGAACACTGTTTCAAGTCTAGAGGGATCCTGAGGTCACTGTAGCAACACGAAAGAGCTCCGTGGACCAAAAATCAACTCGAGATGAGAGGTTAGTCCCTGGCTTCGACTCCAGAGGAATACCACCTTATCACAAGCACCTCAAGAGGAGGCTTCTCTCAGCTCTAGCTATGTGAGAGGGACCCTGAGTTTGCGGCCTCAAGTGGAATGGACACCGCGATGCCCTGACGCGAAATAAGGCCAGATATCCCTGCAGTGACTTGAATGCAGGCTCGTCTTGCATCTCCCAAGACAAAAGGATGTCTGAATCCCCAGTGGAGACCACAGAGGAAGACCTAGTTCCCCACCTTATGGCGACCGGAGGCCTCACATCCTTTGAAAACTCCAGAGGTATGCGGAGATCAGTGCCTCCAAAGGAGACGATGCCTGACTCCTCGTGAAACTTGATATGAGTCCCAGGATTCCTGTGGCACGTGGAAAGGGACCCTTGGTCTCCCGCCTCAGCTGGAGAGGCGTCCCAATTGCCCTGCCAAGCCTCGAGGAGAATCCCGAGTTGTCCCTCGCAACTAGGCAGGAGTCCTGACATGGCTGAACAAAAACGTGGGTGGAAGGGCCATCCCCGTCGTAACTCGAAAATATACCCCAGGTTCCCGCCACAACTCTAGAAAAACCATGAGACTTCGCCCTCGCCGTGAGATGAGGCCCGATTCCAGTGCAGTGCATGCAGAGCAATTCCGTGTTGCACATCAAACAAGAAAGGAGCCTTGATTTCCTTGATGGCACTCCAGAGAAACCCCAAGAACACTGTTTCAAGGCTAGAGGGATCCTGAGGTCACTGTAGCAACACGAAAGAGCTCCGTGGACCAAACATCAACTCGAGATGAGAGGTTAGTCCCTGGCTTCGACTCCAGAGGTATACCACCTTACCACAAGCACCTCAAGAGGAGGCTTCTCTCAGCTCTAGCTATGTGAGAGGGACCCTGAGTTTGCGGCCTCAAGTGGAATGGAAACCGCGATGCCCTGACTCAAAATAAGGCCGAATATCCCTGCAGTGACTTGAATGCAGGCTCGTCTTGCATCTCCCAAGACAAAAGGATGTCTGAATCCCCTGTGGAGACCACAGAGAAAGACCTAGCTCCCCACCTCATCGCGACCGGAGCCCTCACATCCTTTGAAAACTCCAGAGGTACGAAGAGATCAGTGTCTCCAAAGGAGACGATGCCTGACTTATCGTGAAACTTGATAGGAGTCCCAGGATTCCTGTGGCACGTGGAAAGGTACCCTTGGCCTCCCGCCTCAGGTGGAGAGGCGTCCCAATTGCCCTGCCAAGCCTCGAGGAGAACCCCGAGTTGTCCCTCGCAACTAGGCAGGAGTCCTGACTTCGCTGAAGAAACACGTGGGTGGAAGGGCCATCCCCGTCGTAACTCGAGAATATACCCCAGGTTCCCGCGCAACTCGAGAAAAACCATGAGACTTCCCCCTCTCCGCGAGATGTGGCCCGATTACCCTGCACTGCGTGCAGAGTAATTCCGTGTTGCACATCACACATGAAAGGAGCCTTGATTTCCTTGACGGCCGTCCAGCGAAACCCCAAGAACACTGTTTCAAGGCTAGAGGGATCCTGAGGTCACTGTAGCAACACGAAAGAGCTCCGTGGACCAAAAATCAACTCGAGATGAGAGGTTAGTCCCTGGCTTCGACTCCAGAGGAATACCACCTTACCACAAGCACCTCAAGAGGAGGCTTCTCTCAGCTCTAGCTATGTGAGAGTGACCCTGAGTTTGCAGCCTCAAGTGGAATGGACACCGCGATGCCCTTACTCGAAATAAGGCCGGATATCCCTGCAGTGACTTGAATGCAGGCTCGTCTTGCATCTCCCAAGATGAAAGGATGTCTGAATTTCCTGTGGAGACCACAGAGAAAGACCTAGTTCCCCACCTCATCGCGACCGGAGGCCTCACATCCTTTGAAAACTCCAGAGGTACGTGGAGATCAGTGCCTCCAAAGGAGACGATGCCTGACTCCTCCTGAAACTTGATAGGAGTCCCAGGATTCCTGTGGCACGTGGAAAGGGACCCTTGGTCTCCCGCCTCAGCTGGAGAGGCGTCCCAATTGCCCTGCCAAGCCTCGAGGAGAATTCCGAGTTGTCCCTCGCAACTAGGCAGGAGTCCTGACGTCGCTGAACAAACACGTGGGTGGAAGGGCCATCCCCGTCGTAACTTGAGAATATACCCCAGGTTCCCGGCGCAACTCGAGAAAAACCATGAGACTTCCCCCTCGCCGCGAGATGAGGCCCGATTCCCCTGCACTGCGTGCAGAGCAGTTCCGTGTTGCACATCAAACAAGAAAGGAGCCTTGATTTCCTTGATGGCACTCCAGAGAAACCCCAAGAACACTGTTTCAAGTCTAGAGGGATCCTGAGGTCACTGTAGCAACACGAAAGAGCTCCGTGGACCAAAAATCAACTCGAGATGAGAGGTTAGTCCCTGGATTCGACTCCAGAGGAATACCACCTTATCACAAGCACCTCAAGAGGAGGCTTCTCTCAGCTCTAGCTATGTGAGAGGGACCCTGAGTTTGTGGCCTCAAGTGGAATGGACACCGCGATGCCCTGACGCGAAATAAGGCCAGATATCCCTGCAGTGACTTGAATGCAGGCTCGTCTTGCATCTCCCAAGACGAAAGGATGTCTGAATCCCCAGTGGAGACCACAGAGGAAGACCTAGTTCCCCACCTTATGGCGACCGGAGGCCTCACATCCTTTGAAAACTCCAGAGGTATGCGGAGATCAGTGCCTCCAAAGGAGACGATGCCTGACTCCTCGTGAAACTTGATAGGAGTCCCAGGATTCCTGTGGCACGTGGAAAGGGACCCTTGCTCTCCCGCCTCAGCTGAAGAGGCGTTCCAATTGCCCTGCCAAGCCTCGAGGAGAATCCCGAGTTGTCCCTCGCAACTAGGCAGGAGTCCTGACATGGCTGAACAAACACGTGGGTGGAAGGGCCATCCCCGTCGTAACTCGAAAATATACCCCAGGTTCCCGCCACAACTCGAGAAAAACCATGAGACTTCGCCCTCGCCGTGAGATGAGGCCCGATTCCAGTGCACTGCATGCAGAGCAATTCCGTGTTGCACATCAAACAAGAAAGGAGCCTTGATTTCCTTGATGGCACTCCAGCATAACACCAAGAACACTGTTTCAAGGCTAGAGGGATCCTGAGGTCACTGTAGCAACACGAAAGAGCTCCGTGGAACAAAAATCAACTCGAGATGAGAGCTTAGTCCCTGGCTTCGACTCCAGAGGAATACCACCTTACGACAAGCACCTCAAGAGGAGGCTTCTCTCAGCTCTAGGTATGTGAGAGGGACCCTGAGTTTGCGGCCTCAAGTGGAATGGACACCGAGATACCCTGACGCGAAATAAGGCCGGATATCCCTGCAGTGACTTGAATGCAGGCTCGTCTTGCATCTCCCAAGACGAAAGGATGTCTGAATCCCCTGTGGAGACCACAGAGAAAGACCTAGTTCCCCACCTTATGGCGACCGGAGGCCTCAACTCCTTTGAAAACTCCAGAGGTACGCGGAGATCAGTGCCTCCAAAGGAGACGATGCCTGACTCCTCGTGAAACTTGATAGGAGTCCCAGGATTCCTGTGGCACGTGGAAAGGGACCCTTGGTCTCCCGCCTCAGCTGGAGAGGCGTCCTAATTGCCCTGCCAAGCCTCGAGGAGAATCCCGAGTTGTCCCTCGCAACTAGGCAGGAGTCCTGACATGGCTGAACAAACACGTGGGTGGAAGGGCCATCCCCGTCGTAACTCGAAAATATACCCCAGGTTCCCGCCACAACTCGAGAAAAACCATGAGACTTCGCCCTCGCCGTGAGATGAGGCCCGATTCCAGTGCACTGCATGCAGAGCAGTTCCGTGTTGCACATCAAATAAGAAAAGAGCCTTGATTTCCTTGATGGCACTCCAGAGAAACCCCAAGAACACTGTTTCAAGGCTAGAGGGATCCCGAGGTCACTGTAGCAACACGAAAGAGCTCCGTGGACCAAAAATCAACTCGAGATGAGAGGTAGTCCCTGGCTTTGACTCCAGAGGAATACCACCTTACGACAAGCACCTCAAGAGGAGGTTTCTCTCAGCTCTAGGTATGTGAGAGGGACCCTGAGTTTGCGGCCTCAAGTGGAATGGACACCGCGATACCCTGACGCGAAATAAGGCCGGATATCCCTGCAGTGACTTGAATGCAGGCTCTTCTTGCATCTCCCAAGATGAAAGGATGTCTGAATCCCCTGTGGAGACCACAGAGAAAGACCTAGTTCCCCACCTTATGGCGACCGGAGGCCTCACATCCTTTGAAAACTCGAGAGGTACGCGGAGATCAGTGCCTCCAAAGGAGACGATGCGTGACTCCTCATGAAACTTGATAGGAGTCCCAGGATTCCTGTGGCACGTGGAAAGGGACCCTTGGTCTCCCGCCTCAGCTGGAGAGGCGTCCTAATTGCCCTGCCAAGCCTCGAGGAGAATCCCGAGTTGTCCCTCGCAACTAGGCAGGAGTCCTGACATCGCTGAAGAAACACGTGTGTGAAAGGGCCATCCCCTCGTAACTCGAGAATATTCCCCAGGTTCCCGCCGCAACTCGAGAAAAACCATGAGACTTCCCCCTCGCCGCAAGTTGAGGCCCGATTCCCCTGCACTGCGTGCAGAGCAATTCCGTGTTGCACATCACACATGAAAGGAGCCTTAATTTCCTTGATCGCACTCCAAAGAAACCCCAAGAACACTGTTTCAAGGCTAGAGGGATCCTGAGGTCACTGTAGCAACACGAAAGAGCTCCGTGGACCAAAAATCAACTCGAGATGAGAGGTTAGTCCCTGGCTTCGTCTCCAGAGGAATACCACGTTACCACAAGCACCTCAAGAGGAGGCTTCTCTCAGCTCTAGCTATGTGAGAGGGACCCTGAGTTTGCGGCCTCAAGTGGAATGGACACCGCGATGCCCTGACTCGAAATAAGGCCGGATATCCCTGCAGTGACTTGAATGCAGGCTCGTCTTGCATCTCCCAAGATGAAAGGATGTCTGAATCCCCTGTGGAGACCACAGAGAAAGACCTAGTTCCCCACCTCATCGCGACCGGAGGCCTCACATCCTTTGAAAACTCCAGAGGTACGCGGAGATCAGTGCCTCCAAAGGAGACGATGCCTGACTCCTCGTGAAACTTGATAGGAGTCCCAGGATTCCTGTGGCACGTGGAAAGGGACCCTTGGTCTCCCGCCTCAGCTGGAGAGGCGTCCCAATTGCCCTGCCAAGCCTCGCGGAGAATCCCGAGTTGTCCCTCGCAACTAGGCAGGAGTCCTGACGTCGCTGAACAAACACGTGGGTGGAAGGGCCATCCCCGTCGTAACTCGAGAATATACCCCAGGTTCCCGCCGCAACTCGAGAAAAACCATGAGACTTCCCCCTCGCCGTGAGATGAGGCCCGATTCCCCTGCACTGCATGCAGGGCAGTTCCGTGTTGCACATCAAACAAGAGAGGAGCCTTGATTTCCTTGATGGCACTCCAGAGAAACCCCAAGAACACTGTTTCAAGGCTAGAGGGATCCTGAGGTCACTGTAGCAACACGAAAGAGCTCCGTGGACCAAAAATCAACTCGAGATGAGAGGTTAGTCCCTGGCTTCGACTCCAGAGGAATACCACCTTATCACAAGCACCTCAAGAGGAGGCTTCTCTCAGCTCTAGCTATGTGAGAGGGACCCTGAGTTTGCGGCCTCAAGTGGAATGGACACCGCGATGCCCTGACGCGAAATAAGGCCGGATATCCCTGCAGTGACTTGAATGCAGGCTCGTCTTGCATCTCCCAAGACGAAAGGATGTCTGAATCCCCTGTGGAGACCACAGAGGAAGACCTAGTTCCCCACCTCATCGAGACCGGAGGCCTCACATCCTTTGAAAACTCCAGAGGTATGCGGAGATCAGTGCCTCCAAAGGAGACGATGCCTGACTGCTCGTGAAACTTGATAGGAGTCCCAGGATTCCTGTGGCACGTGGAAAGGGACCCTTGCTCTCCCGCCTCAGCTGAAGAGGCGTCCCAATTGCCCTGCCAAGCCTCGAGGAGAATCCCGAGTTGTCCCTCGCAACTAGGCAGGAGTCCTGACATGGCTGAACAAACACGTGGGTGGAAGGGCCATCCCCGTCGTAACTCGAAAATATACCCCAAGTTCCCGCCACAACTCGAGAAAAACCATGAGACTTCGCTCTCGCCGTGAGATGTGGCCCGATTCCAGTGCACTGCATGCAGAGCAATTCCGTGTTGCACATCAAACAAGAAAGGAGCCTTGATTTCCTTGATGGCACTCCAGCATAACACCAAGAACACTGTTTCAAGGCTAGAGGGATCCTGAGGTCACTGTAGCAACACGAAAGAGCTCCGTGGAACAAAAATCAACTCGAGATGAGAGCTTAGTCCCTGGCTTCGACTCCAGAGGAATACCACCTTACCACAAGCACCTCAAGAGGAGGCTTCTCTCAGCTCTAGCTATGTGAGAGGGACCCTGAGTTTGCGGCCTCAAGTGGAATGGACACCGAGATACCCTGACGCGAAATAAGGCCGGATATCCCTGCAGTGACTTGAATGCAGGCTCGTCTTGCATCTCCCAAGACGAAAGGATGTCTGAATCCCCTGTGGAGACCACAGAGAAAGACCTAGTTCCCCACCTTATGGCGACCGGAGGCCTCAACTCCTTTGAAAACTCCAGAGGTAGGCGGAGATCAGTACCTCCAAAGGAGACGATGCCTGACTCCTCGTGAAACTTGATAGGAGTCCCAGGATTCCTGTGGCACGTGGAAAGGGACCCTTGCTCTCCCGCCTCAGCTGAAGAGGCGTTCCAATTGCCCTGCCAAGCCTCGAGGAGAATCCCGAGTTGTCCCTCGCAACTAGGCAGGAGTCCTGACATGGCTGAACAAACACGTGGGTGGAAGGGCCATCCCCGTCGTAACTCGAAAATATACCCCAGGTTCCCGCCACAACTCGAGAAAAACCATGAGACTTCGCCCTCGCCGTGAGATGAGGCCCGATTCCAGTGCACTGCATGCAGAGCAATTCCGTGTTGCACATCAAACAAGAAAGGAGCCTTGATTTCCTTGATGGCACTCCAGCATAACACCAAGAACACTGTTTCAAGGCTAGAGGGATCCTGAGGTCACTGTAGCAACACGAAAGAGCTCCGTGGAACAAAAATCAACTCGAGATGAGAGCTTAGTCCCTGGCTTCGACTCCAGAGGAATACCACCTTACCACAAGCACCTCAAGAGGAGGCTTCTCTCAGCTCTAGGTATGTGAGAGGGACCCTGAGTTTGCGGCCTCAAGTGGAATGGACACCGAGATACCCTGACGCGAAATAAGGCCGGATATCCCTGCAGTGACTTGAATGCAGGCTCGTCTTGCATCTCCCAAGACGAAAGGATGTTTGAATCCCCTGTGGAGACCACAGAGAAAGACCTAGTTCCCCACCTTATGGCGACCGGAGGCCTCAACTCCTTTGAAAACTCCAGAGGTACGCGGAGATCAGTGCCTCCAAAGGAGACGATGCCTGACTCCTCGTGAAACTTGATAGGATTCCCAGGATTCCTGTGGCACGTGGAAAGGGACCCTTGGTCTCCCGCCTCAGCTGGAGAGGCGTCCTAATTGCCCTGCCAAGCCTCGAGGAGAATCCCGAGTTGTCCCTCGCAACTAGGCAGGAGTCCTGACATGGCTGAACAAACACGTGTGTGGAAGGGCCATCCCCGTCGTAACTCGAAAATATACCCCAGTTTCCCGCCACAACTCGAGAAAAACCATGAGACTTCGCCCTCGCCGTGAGATGAGGCCCGATTCCAGTGCACTGCATGCAGAGCAATTCCGTGTTGCACATCAAACAAGAAAGGAGCCTTGATTTCCTTGATGGCACTCCAGAGAAACCCCAAGAACACTGTTTCAAGGCTAGAGGGATCCCGAGGTCACTGTAGCAACACGAAAGAGCTCCGTGGACCAAAAATCAACTAGAGATGAGAGGTTAGTCCCTGGCTTCGACTCCAGAGGAATACCACCTAACCACAAGCACCTCAAGAGGAGGCTTCTCTCAGCTCTAGGTATGTGAGAGGGACCCTGTGTTTGCGGCCTCAACTGGAATGGAAACCGCGATGCCCTGACTCGAAATAACGCCGGATATCCCTGCAGTGACTTGAATGCAGGCTCGTCTTGCATCTCCCAAGACGAAAGGATGTCTGAATCCCCTGTGGAGACCACAGAGAAAGACCTAGTTCCCCACCTCATCGCGACCGGAGGCCTCACATCCTTTGAAAACTCCAGAGGTACGAAGAGATCAGTGCCTCCAAAGGAGACGATGCCTGACTCATCGTGAAACTTGATAGGAGTCCCAGGATTCCTGTGGCACGTGGAAAGGGACCCTTGGCCTCCCGCCTCAGCTGGAGAGGCGTCCCAATTGCCCTGCCAAGCCTCGAGGAGAACCCCGAGTTGTCCCTTGCAACTAGGCAGGAGTCCTGACTTCGCTGAAGAAACACGTGGGTGGAAGGGCCATCCCCGTCGTAACTCGAGAATATACCCCAGGTTCCCGCCGCAACTCGAGAAAAACCATGAGACTTCCCCCTCGCCGCGAGATGAGGCCCGATTACCCTGCACTGCGTGCAGAGTAATTCCGTGTTGCACATCACACATGAAAGGAGCCTTGATTTCCTTGACGGCCGTCCAGCGAAACCCCAAGAACACTGTTTCAAGGCTAGAGGGATCCTGAGGTCACTGTAGCAACAAGAAAGAGCTCCGTGGAACAAAAATCAACTCGAGATGAGAGCTTAGTCCCTGGCTTCGACTCCAGAGGAATACCACCTTACCACAAGCACCTCAAGAGGAGGCTTCTCTCAGCTCTAGGTATGTGAGAGGGACCCTGAGTTTGCGGCCTCAAGTGGAATGGACAGGGCGATGCCCTGACTCGAAATAAGGCCGGATATCCCTGCAGTGACTTGAATGCAGGCTCTTCTTGCATCTCCCAAGATGAAAGGATGTCTGAATCCCCTGTGGAGACCACAGAGAAAGACCTAGTTCCCCAACTTATGGCGACCGGAGGCCTGACATCCTTTGAAAACTCGAGAGGTACGCGGAGATCAGTGCCTCCAAAGGAGACGATGCGTGACTCCTCATGAAACTTGATAGGAGTCCCAGGATTCCTGTGGCACGTGGAAAGGGACCCTTGGTCTCCCGCCTCAGCTGGAGAGGCGTCCTAATTGCCCTGCCAAGCCTCGAGGAGAATCCCGAGTTGTCCCTCGCAACTAGGAAGGAGTCCTGACATCGCTGAACAAACACGTGTGTGAAAGGGCCATCCCCTCGTAACTCGAGAATATTCCCCAGGTTCCCGCCGCAACTCGAGAAAAACCATGAGACTTCCCCCTCGCCGCGAGATGAGGCCCGATTCCCCTGCACTGCGTGCAGAGCAATTCCGTGTTGCACATCACACATGAAAGGAGCCTTGATTTCCTTGATCGCACTCCAAAGAAACCCCAAGAACACTGTTTCAAGGCTAGAGGGATCCTGAGGTCACTGTAGCAACACGAAAGAGCTCAGTGGACCAAAAATCAACTCGAGATGAGAGGTTAGTCCCTGGCTTCATCTCCAGAGGAATACCACGTTACCACAAGCACCTCAAGAAGAGGCTTCTCTCAGCTCTAGCTATGTGAGAGGGACCCTGAGTTTGCGGCCTCAAGTGGAATGGACACCGCGATGCCCTGACTCGAAATAAGGCCGGATATCCCTGCAATGACTTGAATGCAGGCTCGTCTTGCATCTCCCAAGATGAAAGGATGTCTGAATCCCCTGTGGAGACCACAGAGGAAGACCTAGTTCCCCACCTCATCGAGACCGGAGGCCTCACATCCTTTGAAAACTCCAGAGGTATGCGGAGATCAGTGCCTCCAAAGGAGACGATGCCTGACTCATCGTGAAACTTGATAGGAGTCCCAGGATTCCTGTGGCACGTGGAAAGGGACCCTTGGCCTCCCGCCTCAGCTGAAGAGGCGTCCCAATTGCCCTGCCAAGCCTCGAGGAGAATCCCGAGTTGTCCCTCGCAACTAGGCAGGAGTCCTGACATGGCTGAACAAACACGTGGGTGGAAGGGCCATCCCCGTCGTAACTCGAAAATATACCCCAGGTTCCCGCCACAACTCGAGAAAAACCATGAGACTTCGCCCTTGCCGTGAGATGAGGCACGATTCCAGTGCACTGCATGCAGAGCAATTCCGTGTTGCACATCAAACAAGAAAGGAGCCTTAATTTCCTTGATGGCACTCCAGCATAACACCAAGAACACTGTTTCAAGGCTAGAGGGATCCTGAGGTCACTGTAGCAACACGAAAGAGCTCCGTGGAACAAAAATCAACTCGAGATGAGAGGATAGTCCCTGGCTTCGACTCCAGAGGAATACCACCTTACCACAAGCACCTCAAGAGGAGGCTTCTCTCAGCTCTAGGTATGTGAGAGGGACCCTGAGTTTGCGGCCTCAAGTGGAATGGACACCGCGATACCCTGACGCGAAATAAGGCCGGATATCCCTGCAGGGACTTGAATGCAGGCTCGTCTTGCATCTCCCAAGACGAAAGGATGTCTGAATCCCCTGTGGAGACCACAGAGAAAGACCTAGTTCCCCACCTTATGGTGACCGGAGGCCTCACATCCTTTGAAAACTCCAGAGGTACGCGGAGATCAGTGCCTCCAAAGGAGACGATGCCTGACTCCTCGTGAAACTTGATAGGATTCCCAGGATTCCTGTGGCACATGGAAAGGGACCCTTGGTCTCCTGCCTCAGCTGGAGAGGCGTCCTAATTGCCCTGCCAAGCCTCGAGGAGAATCCCGAGTTGTCCCTCGCAACTAGGCAGGAGTCCTGACGTCGCTGAACAAACACGTGGGTGGAAGGGCCATCCCCTCGTAACACGAGAATATTCCCCAGGTTCCCGCCGCAACTCGAGAAAAACCATGAGACTTCCCCCTCGCCGCGAGATGAGGCCCGATTCCCCTGCACTGCGTGCAGAGCAATTCCGTGTTGCACATCACACATGAAAGGAGCCTTGCTTTCCTTGATGGCACTCCAAAGAAACCCCAGGAACACTGTTTCAAGGTTGAGGGATCCTGAGGTCACTGTAGCAACACGAAAGAGCTCCGTGGACCAAAACTCAACTCGAGATGAGAGGTTAGTCCCTGGCTTCGACTCCAGAGGAATACCACCTTACCACAAGCACCTCAAGAGGAGGCTTCTCTCAGCTCTAGCTATGTGAGAGGGACCCTGAGTTTGCGGTCTCAAGTGGAATGGACACCGCGATGCCCTGACTCGAAATAAGGCCGGATATCCCTGCAGTGACTTGAATGCAGGCTCGTCTTGCATCTCCCAAGATGAAAGGATGTCTGAATCCCCTGTGGAGACCACAGAGAAAGACCTAGTTCCCCACCTCATCACGACCGGAGGCCTCACATCCTTTGAAAACTCCAGAGGTACGCGGAGATCAGTGCCTCCAAAGGAGACGATGCCTGACTCCTCGTGAAAGTTGATAGGAGTCCCAGGATTCCTGTGGCACGTGGAAAGGGACCCTTGGTCTCCGGCCTCAGCTGGAGAGGCGTCCCAATTGCCCTGCCAAGCCTCGAGGAGAATCCCGAGTTGTCCCTCGCAACTAGGCAGGAGTCCTGACGTCGCTGAAGAAACACGTGTGTGGAAGTGCCATCCCCGTCGTAACTCGAGAATATACCCCAGGTTCCCGCCGCAACTCGAGAAAAACCATGAGACTTCCCCCTCGCCGCGAGATGAGGCCCGATTCCCCAGCACTGCGTGCAGAGCAATTCCGTGTTGCACATCAAACAAGAAAGGAGCCTTGATTTCCTTGATGGCACTCCAGCATAACACCAAGAACACTGTTTCAAGGCTAGAGGGATCCTGAGGTCACTGTAGCAACACGAAAGAGCTCCGTGGAACAAAAATCAACTCGAGATGAGAGCTTAGTCCCTGGCTTCGACTCCAGAGGAATACCACCTTACCACAAGCACCTCAAGAGGAGGCTTCTCTCAGCTCTAGGTATGTGAGAGGGACCCTGAGTTTGCGGCCTCAAGTGGAATGGACACCGCGATACCCTGACGCGAAATAAGGCCGGATATCCCTGCAGTGACTTGAATGCAGGCTCTTCTTGCATCTCCCAAGACGAAAGGATGTCTGAATCCCCTGTGGAGACCACAGAGAAAGACCTAGTTCCCCACCTTATGGTGACCGGAGGCCTCACATCCTTTGAAAACTCCAGAGGTACGCGGAGATCAGTGCCTCCAAAGGAGAGGATGCCTGACTCCTCGTGAAACTTGATAGGATTCCCAGGATTCCTGTGGCACATGGAAAGGGACCCTTGGTCTCCCGCCTCAGCTGGAGAGGCGTCCTAATTGCCCTGACAAGCCTCGAGGAGAATCCCGAGTTGTCCCTCGCAACTAGGAAGGAGTCCTGACGTCGCTGAACAAACACGTGGGTGGAAGGGCCATCCCCTCGTAACACGAGAATATTCCCCAGGTTCCCGCCGCAACTCGAGAAAAACCATGAGACTTCCCCCTCGCCGCGAGATGAGGCCCGATTCCCCTGCACTGCGTGCAGAGCAATTCCGTGTTGCACATCACACATGAAAGGAGCCTTGATTTCCTTGATGGCACTCCAAAGAAACCCCAGGAACACTGTTTCAAGGCTAGAGGGATCCTGAGGTCACTGTAGCAACACGAAAGAGCTCCGTGGACCAAAACTCAACTCGAGATGTGGGGTTAGTCCCTGGCTTCGACTCCAGAGGAATACCACCTTACCACAAGCACCTCAAGAGGAGGCTTCTCTCAGCTCTAGCTATGTGAGAGGGACCCTGAGTTTGCGGCCTCAAGTGGAATGGACACCGCGATGCCCTGACTCGAAATAAGGCCTGATATCCCTGCAGTGACTTGAATGCAGGCTCGTCTTGCATCTCCCAAGACGAAAGGATGTCTGAATCCCCTGTGGAGACCACAGAGAAAGACCTAGTTCCCCACCTCATCGCGACCGGAGGCCTCACATCCTTTGAAAACTCCAGAGGTGCGCGGAGATCAGTGCCTCCAAAGGAGACGATGCCTGACTCCTCGTGAAACTTGATAGGATTCCCAGGATTCCTGTGGCACATGGAAAGGGACCCTTGGTCTCCCGCCTCAGCTGGAGAGGCGTCCCAATTGCCCTGCCAAGCCTCGAGGAGAATCCCGAGTTGTCCCTCGCAACTAGGCAGGAGTCCTGACGTCACTGAACAAACACGTGTGTGGAAGGGCCATCCCCGTCGTAAGTCGAGAATATTCCCCAGGTTCCCGCCGCAACTCGAGAAAAACCATGAAACTTCCCCCTCGCCGCGAGATGAGGCCCGATTCCCCTGCACTGCGTGCAGAGCAATTCCGTGTTGCACATCACACATGAAAGGAGCCTTGATTTCCTTGATGGAACTCCAGAGAAACCCCAAGAACACTGCTTCAAGGCTAGAGGGATCCTGAGGTCACTGTAGCAACACGAAAGAGCTCCGTGGACCAAAAATCAACTCGAGATGAGAGGTTAGTCCCTGGCTTCGACTCCAGAGGAATACCACCTTACCACAAGCACCTCAAGAGGAGGCTTCTCTCAGCTCTAGGTATGTGAGAGGGACCCTGAGTTTGCGGCCTCAAGTGGAATGGACACCGCGATGCCCTGACTCGATATAAGGCCGGATATCCCTGCAGTGACTTGAATGCAGGCTCGTCTTGCATCTCCCAAGACGAAAGGATGTCTGAATCCCCTGTGGAGACCACATAGAAAGACCTAGTTCCCCACCTCATCGCGACAGGAGGCCTCACATCCTTTGAAAACTCCAGAGGTACGCGGAGATCAGTGCCTCCAAAGGAGACGATGCCTGACTCCTCGTGAAACTTGATAGGAGTCCCAGGATTCCTGTGGCACGTGGAAAGGGACCCTTGGTCTCCCGCCTCAGTTGGAGAGGCATCCCAATTGCCCTGCCAAGCCTCGAGGAGAACCCCGAGTTGTCCCTCGCAACTAGGCAGGAGTCCTGACGTCGCTGAAGAAACACGTGTGTGGAAGGGCCATCCCCGTCGTAACTCGAGAATATACCCCAGGTTCCCGCCGCAACTCGAGAAAAACCATGAGACTTCCCCCTCGCCGCGAGATGAGGCCCGATTCCACTGCACTGCGTGCAGAGCAATTCCGTGTTGCACATCACACATGAAAGGAGCCTTGATTTCCTTGATGGCACTCCAGAGAAACCCCAAGAACACTGTTTCAAGGCTAGAGGGATCCTGAGGTCACTGTAGCAAAACGAAAGTGCTCCATGGACCAAAAATCAACTCGAGATGAGAGGTTAGTCCCTGGCTTCGACTCCAGAGGAATACCACCTTACCACAAGCACCTCAAGAGGAGGCTTCTCTCAGCTCTAGGTATGTGAGAGGGACCCTGATTTTGCGGCCTCAAGTGGAATGGACACCGCGATTCCCTGACTCGATATAAGGCCGGATATCCCTGCAGTGACTTGAATGCAGGCTCGTCTTGCATCTCCCAAGACGAAAGGATGTCTGAATCCCCTGTGGAGACCACATAGAAAGACCTAGTTCCCCACCTCATCGCGACCGGAGGCCTCACATCCTTTGAAAACTCCAGAGGTACGCGGAGATCAGTGCCTCCAAAGGAGACGATGCTTGACTCCTCGTGAAACTTGATAGGAGTCCCAGGATTCCTGTGGCACGTCGAAAGGGACCCTTGGTCTCCCGCCTCAGCTGGAGAGGCGTCCCAATTGCCCTGCCAAGCCTCGAGGAGAATCCCGAGTTGTCCCTCGCAACTAGGCAGGAGTCCTGACGTCGCTGAAGAAACACGTGTGTGGAAGCGCCATCCCCGTCGTAACTCGAGAATATACCCCAGGTTCCCGCCGCAACTCGAGAAAAACCATGAAACTTCCCCCTCGCCGCGAGATGAGGCCCGATTCCCCTGCACTGCGTGCAGAGCAATTCTGTGTCGCACATCACACATGAAAGGAGCCTTGATTTCCTTGATGGCACTCCAGAAAAACCCCAAGAACACTGTTTCAAGGCTAGAGGGATCCTGAGGTCACTGTAGCAACACGAAAGAGCTCCGTGGACCAAAAATCAACTAGAGATGAGAGGTTAGTCCCTGGCTTCGACTCCAGAGGAGTACCACCTTACCACAAGCACCTCAAGAGGAGGCTTCTCTCAGCTCTAGGTATGTGAGAGGGACCCTGATTTTGCGGCCTGAAGTGGAATGGACACCGCGATGCCCTGACGCGAAATAAGGCCGGATATCCCTGCAGTGACTTGAATGCAGGCTCGTCTTGCATCTCCCAAGACGAAAGGATGTCTGAATCCCCTGTGGAGACCACAGAGAAAGACCTAGTTCCCCACCTCATCGCGACCGGAGGCCTCACATCCTTTGAAAACTCCAGAGGTGCGCGGAGATCAGTGCCTCCAAAGGAGACGATGCCTGACTCCTCGTGAAACTTGATAGGAATCCCAGGATTCCTGTGGCACGTGGAAAGGGACACCCGGTGTCCCGCCTCAGCTGGAGAGGCGTCCCAATTGCCCTGCCAAGCCTCGAGGAGAATCCCGAGTTGTCCCTCGCAACTAGGCAGGAGTCCTGACGTCACTGAACAAACACGTGTGTGGAAGGGCCATCCCCGTCGTAAGTCGAGAATATTCCCCAGGTTCCCGCCGCAACTCGAGAAAAACCATGAAACTTCCCCCTCGCCGCGAGATGAGGCCCGATTCCCCTGCACTGCGTGCAGAGCAATTCCGTGTTGCACATCACACATGAAAGGAGCCTTGATTTCCTTGATGGCACTCCAGAGAAACCCCAAGTACACTGTTTCAAGGCTAGAGGGATCCTGAGGTCACTGTAGCAACACGAAAGAGCTCCGTGGACCAAAAATCAACTAGAGATGAGAGGTTAGTCCCTGGCTTCGACTCCAGAGGAATACCACCTTACCACAAGCACCTCAAGAGGAGGCTTCTCTCAGCTCTAGGTATGTGAGAGGGACCCTGATTTTGCGGCCTCAAGTGGAATGGAGACCGCGATGCCCTGACTCGAAATAAGGCCGGAAATCCCTGCAGTGACTTGAATGCAGGCTCGTCTTACATCTCCCAAGACGAAAGAATGTGTGAATCCCCTGTGGAAACCACAGAGAAAGACCTAGTTCCCCACCTCATCGAGACCGGAGGCCTCACATCCTTTGAAAACTCCAGAGGTACGCGGAGATCAGTGCCTCCAAAGGAGACGATGCCTGACTCCTCGTGAAACTTGATAGGAGTCCCAGGATTCCTGTGGCACGTGGAAAGGGACCCTTGGTCTCCCGCCTCAGCTGGAGAGGTGTCCCAATTGCCCTGCCAAGCCTCGAGGAGATTCCCGAGTTGTCCCTCGCAACTAGGCAGGAGTCCTGATGTCGCTGAACAAACAAGTGGGTGGAAGGGCCATCCCCGTCGTAACTCGAGAATATACCCCAGGTTCCCGCCGCAACTCGAGAAAAACCATGAGACTTCCCCCTCGCCGCGAGATGAGGCCCGATTCCCCTGCACTGCATGCAGAGCAATTCCGTGTTGCACATCACACATGAAAGGAGCCTTGATTTCCTTGATGGCACTCCAGAGAAACCCCAAGAACACTGTTTCAAGGCTAGAGGGATCCTGAGGTCACTGTAGCAACACGAAAGAGCTCCGTGGACCAAAAATCAACTCGAGATGAGAGGTTAGTCCCTGGCTTCGACTCCAGAGGAATACCACCTTAACACAAGCACCTCAAGAGGAGGCTTCTCTCAGCTCTAGGTATGTGAGAGGGACCCTGATTTTGCGGGCTCAAGTGGAATGGACACCGCGATGCCCTGACGCGAAATAAGGCCGGAAATCCCTGCAGTGACTTGAATGCAGGCTCGTCTTGCATCTCCCAAGACGAAAGAATGTCTGAATCCCCTGTGGAAACCACAGAGAAAGACCTAGTTCCCCACCTCATCGAGACCGGAGGCCTCACATCCTTTGAAAACTCCAGAGGTACGCGGAGATCAGTGCCTCCAAAGGAGACGATGCCTGACTCCTCGTGAAATTTGATAGGAGTCCCAGGATTTCTGTGGCACGTGGAAAGGGACCCTTGGTCTCCCGCCTCAGCTGGAGAGGTGTCCCAATTGCCCTGCCAAGCCTCGAGGAGATTCCCGAGTTGTCCCTCACAACTAGGCAGGAGTCCTGACGTCGCTGAACAAACACGTGTGTGGAAGGGCCATCCCCGTCGTAACTCGAGAATATACCCCAGGTTCCCGCCGCAACTCGAGAAAAACCATGAGACTTCCCCCTCGCCGCGAGATGAGGCCCGATTCCCCTGCACTGCGTGCAGAGCAATTCCGTGTTGCACATCACACATGAAAGGAGCCTGATTTCCTTGATGGCACTCCAGAGAAACCCCAAGAACACTGTTTCAAGGCTAGAGGGATCCTGAGGTCACTGTAGCAACACGAAAGAGCTCCGTGGACCAAAAATCAACTAGAGATGAGAGGTTAGTCCCTGGCTTCGACTCCAGAGGAATACCACCTTACCACAAGCACCTCAAGAGGAGGCTTCTCTCAGCTCTAGCTATGTGAGAGGGACCCTGAGTTTGCGGCCTCAACTGGAATGGACACTGCGATGCCCTGACTCGAAATAAGGCCGGATATCCCTGCAGTGACTTGAATGCAGGCTCGTCTTCCATCTCCCAAGACGAAAGGATGTCTGAATCCCTTGTGGAGCCCATAGAAAAAGACTTAGTTCCCCACGTCATCACGACCGGAGGCCTCACATCCTTTGAAAACTCCAGAGGTGCGCGGAGATCAGTGCCTCCAAAGGAGATGATGGCTGATTCCTCGTGAAACTTGATAGGAGTCCCAGGATTCCTGTGCAGGTGGAACGGGACTCTTGGTCTCACGCCTCAGCTGGAGAGGCGTCCCAATTGCCCTGCCAAGCCTCGAGGAGAATCCCGAGTTGTCCCTCGCAACTAGGCAGGAGTCCTGACGTCGCTGAAGAAACACGTGTGTGGAAGTGCCATCCCCGTCGTAACTCGAGAATATACCCCAGGTTCCCGCCGCAACTCGAGAAAAACCATGAGACTTCCCCCTCGCCGCGAGATGAAGCCCGATTCCCTAGCACTGCGTGCAGAGCAATTCCGTGTTGCACATCAAACAAGAAAGGAGCCTTGATTTCCTTGATGGCACTCCAGCATAACACCAAGAACACTGTTTCAAGGCTAGAGGGATCCTGAGGTCACTGTAGCAACACGAAAGAGCTCCGTGGAACAAAAATCAACTCGAGATGAGAGCTTAGTCCCTGGCTTCGACTCCAGAGGAATACCACCTTACCACAAGCACCTCAAGAGGAGGCTTCTCTCAGCTCTAGGTATGTGAGAGGGACCCTGAGTTTGCGGCCTCAAGTGGAATGGACACCGCGATACCCTGACGCGAAATAAGGCCGGATATCCCTGCAGTGACTTGAATGCAGGCTCTTCTTGCATCTCCCAAGACGAAAGGATGTCTGAATCCCCTGTGGAGACCACAGAGAAAGACCTAGTTCCCCACCTTATGGTGACCGGAGGCCTCACATCCTTTGAAAACTCCAGAGGTACGCGGAGATCAGTGCCTCCAAAGGAGAGGATGCCTGACTCCTCGTGAAACTTGATAGGATTCCCAGGATTCCTGTGGCACATGGAAAGGGACCCTTGGTCTCCCGCCTCAGCTGGAGAGGCGTCCTAATTGCCCTGCCAAGCCTCGAGGAGAATCCCGAGTTGTCCCTCGCAACTAGGCAGGAGTCCTGACGTCGCTGAACAAACACGTGGCTGGAAGGGCCATCCCCTCGTAACACGAGAATATTCCCCAGGTTCGCGCCGCAACTCGAGAAAAACCATGAGACTTCCCCCTCGCCGCGAGATGAGGCCCGATTCCCCTGCACTGCGTGCAGAGCAATTCCGTGTTGCACATCACACATGAAAGGAGCCTTGATTTCCTTGATGGCACTCCAAAGAAACCCCAGGAACACTGTTTCAAGGCTAGAGGGATCCTGAGGTCACTGTAGCAACACGAAAGAGCTCCGTGGACCAAAACTCAACTCGAGATGTGGGGTTAGTCCCTGGCTTCGACTCCAGAGGAATACCACCTTACCACAAGCACCTCAAGAGGAGGCTTCTCTCAGCTCTAGCTATGTGAGAGGGACCCTGAGTTTGCGGCCTCAAGTGGAATGGACACCGCGATGCCCTGACTCGAAATAAGGCCGGATATCCCTGCAGTGACTTGAATGCAGGCTCGTCTTCCATCTCCCAAGACGAAAGGATGTCTGAATCCCTTGTGGAGCCCATAGAAAAAGACTTAGTTCCCCACGTCATCGCGACCGGAGGCCTCACATCCTTTGAAAACTCCAGAGGTACGCGGAGATCAGTGCCTCCAAAGGAGACGATGCCTGACTCCTCGTGAAACTTGATAGGAGTCCCAGGATTCCTGTGCAGGTGGAACGGGACTCTTGGTCTCACGCCTCAGCTGGAGAGGCGTCCCAATTGCCCTGCCAAGCCTCGAGGAGAATCCCGAGTTGTCCCTCGCAACTAGGCAGGAGTCCTGACGTCGCTGAAGAAACACGTGTGTGGAAGTGCCATCCCCGTCGTAACTCGAGAATATACCCCAGGTTCCCGCCGCAACTCGAGAAAAACCATGAGACTTCCCCCTCGCCGCGAGATGAGGCCCAATTCCCCTGCACTGCGTGCAGAGCAATTCCGTGTTGCACATCAAACAAGAAAGGAGCCTTGATTTCCTTGATGGCAATCCAGCATAACACCAAGAACACTGTTTCAAGGCTAGAGGGATCCTGAGGTCACTGTAGCAACACGAAAGAGCTCCGTGGAACAAAAATCAACTCGAGATGAGAGCTTAGTCCCTGGCTTCGACTCCAGAGGAATACCACCTTACCACAAGCACCTCAAGAGGAGGCTTCTCTCAGCTCTAGGTATGTGAGAGGGACCCTGAGTTTGCGGCCTCAAGTGGAATGGACACCGCGATACCCTGACGCGAAATAAGGCCGGATATCCCTGCAGTGACTTGAATGCAGGCTCTTCTTGCATCTCCCAAGACGAAAGGATGTCTGAATCCCCTGTGGAGACCACAGAGAAAGACCTAGTTCCCCACCTCATCGCGACTGGAGGCCTCACATCCTTTGAAAACTCCAGAGGTACGCGGAGATCAGTGCCTCCAAAGGAGAGGATGCCTGACTCCTCGTGAAACTTGATAGGATTCCCAGGATTCCTGTGGCACATGGAAAGGGACCCTTGGTCTCCCGCCTCAGCTGGAGAGGCGTCCTAATTGCCCTGCCAAGCCTCGAGGAGAATCCCGAGTTGTCCCTCGCAACTAGGCAGGAGTCCTGATGTCGCTGAACAAACACGTGGGTGGAAGGGCCATCCCCTCGTAACACGAGAATATTCCCCAGGTTCCCGCCGCAACTCGAGAAAAACCATGAGACTTCCCCCTCGCCGCGAGATGAGGCCCGATTCCCTTGCACTGCGTGCAGAGCAATTCCGTGTTGCACATCACACATGAAAGGAGCCTTGATTTCCTTGATGGCACTCCAAAGAAACCCCAGGAACACTGTTTCAAGGCTAGAGGGATCCTGAGGTCACTGTAGCAACACGAAAGAGCTCCGTGGACCAAAACTCAACTCGAGATGTGGGGTTAGTCCCTGGCTTCGACTCCAGAGGAATACCACCTTACCACAAGCACCTCAAGAGGAGGCTTCTCTCAGCTCTAGCTATGTGAGAGGGACCCTGAGTTTGCGGCCTCAAGTGGAATGGACACCGCGATGCCCTGACACGAAATAAGGCCTGATATCCCTGCAGTGACTTGAATGCAGGCTCGTCTTGCATTTCCCAAGATGAAAGGATGTCTGAATCCCCTGTGGAGACCACAGAGAAAGACCTAGTTCCCCACCTCATCGCGACCGGAGGCCTCACATCCTTTGAAAACTCCAGAGGTACGCGGAGATCAGTGCCTCCAAAGGAGACGATGCCTGACTCCTCGTGAAACTTGATAGGAGTCCCAGGATTCCTGTGGCACGTGGAAAGGGACCCTTGGTCTCCCGCCTCAGCTGGAGAGGCGTCCCAATTGCCCTGCCAAGCCTCGAGGAGAACCCCGAGTTGTCCCTCGCAACTAGGCAGGAGTCCTGACGTCGCTGAAGAAACACGTGTGTGGAAGGGCCATCCCCGTCGTAACTCGAGAATATACCCCAGGTTCCCGCCGCAACTCGAGAAAAACCATGAGACTTCCCCTTCGCCGCGAGATGAGGCCCGATTCCCCTGCACTGCGTGCAGAGCAATTCCGTGTTGCACATCACACATGAAAGGAGCCTTGATTTCCTTGATGGCACTCCAGAGAAACCCCAAGAACACTGTTTCAAGGCTAGAGGGATCCTGAGGTCACTGTAGCAACACGAAAGAGCTCCGTGGACCAAAAATCAACTCGAGATGAGAGGTTAGTCCCTGGCTTCGACTCCAGAGGAATACCACCTTACCACAAGCACCTCAAGAGGAGGCTTCTCTCAGCTCTAGGTATGTGAGAGGGACCCTGATTTTGCGGCCTCAAGTGGAATGGAGACCGCGATGCCCTGACTCGAAATAAGGCCGGAAATCCCTGCAGTGACTTGAATGCAGGCTCGTCTTGCATCTCCCAAGACGAAAGAATGTGTGAATCCCCTGTGGAAACCACAGAGAAAGACCTAGTTCCCCACCTCATCGAGACCGGAGGCCTCACATCCTTTGAAAACTCCAGAGGTACGCGGAGATCAGTGCCTCCAAAGGAGACGATGCCTGACTCCTCGTGAAACTTGATAGGAGTCCCAGGATTCCTGTGGCACGTGGAAAGGGACCCTTGGTCTCCCGCCTCAGCTGGAGAGGTGTCCCAATTGCTCTGCCAAGCCTCGAGGAGATTCCCGAGTTGTCCCTCGCAACTAGGCAGGAGTCCTGACGTCGCTGAACAAACAAGTGGGTGGAAGGGCCATCCCCGTCGTAACTCGAGAATATACCCCAGGTTCCCGCCGCAACTCGAGAAAAACCATGAGACTTCCCTCTCGCCGCGAGATGAGGCCCGATTCCCCTGCACTGCATGCAGAGCAATTCCGTGTTGCACATCACACATGAAAGGAGCCTTGATTTCCTTGATGGCACTCCAGAGAAACCCCAAGAACACTGTTTCAAGGCTAGAGGGATCCTGAGGTCACTGTAGCAACACGAAAGAGCTCCGTGGACCAAAAATCAACTCGAGATGAGAGGTTAGTCCCTGGCTTCGACTCCAGAGGAATACCACCTTACCACAAGCACCTCAAGAGGAGGCTTCTCTCAGCTCTAGGTATGTGAGAGGGACCCTGATTTTGCGGGCTCAAGTGGAATGGACACCGCGATGCCCTGACGCGAAATAAGGCCGGAAATCCCTGCAGTGACTTGAATGCAGGCTCGTCTTGCATCTCCCAAGACGAAAGAATGTCTGAATCCCCTGTGGAAACCACAGAGAAAGACCTAGTTCCCCACCTCATCGAGACCGGAGGCCTCACATCCTTTGAAAACTCCAGAGGTACGCGGAGATCAGTGCCTCCAAAGGAGACGATGCCTGACTCCTCGTGAAATTTGATAGGAGTCCCAGGATTTCTGTGGCACGTGGAAAGGGACCCTTGGTCTCCCGCCTCAGCTGGAGAGGTGTCCCAATTGCCCTGCCAAGCCTCGAGGAGATTCCCGAGTTGTCCCTCACAACTAGGCAGGAGTCCTGACGTCGCTGAACAAACACTTGTGTGGAAGGGCCATCCCCGTCGTAACTCGAGAATATACCCCAGGTTCCCGCCGCAACTCGAGAAAAACCATGAGACTTCCCCCTCGCCGCGAGATGAGGCCCGATTCCCCTGCACTGCGTGCAGAGCAATTCCGTGTTGCACATCACACATGAAAGGAGCCTGATTTCCTTGATGGCACTCCAGAGAAACCCCAAGAACACTGTTTCAAGGCTAGAGGGATCCTGAGGTCACTGTAGCAACACGAAAGAGCTCCGTGGACCAAAAATCAACTAGAGATGAGAGGTTAGTCCCTGGCTTCGACTCCAGAGGTATACCACCTTACCACAAGCACCTCAAGAGGAGGCTTCTCTCAGCTCTAGCTATGTGAGAGGGACCCTGAGTTTGCGGCCTCAACTGGAATGGACACTGCGATGCCCTGACTCGAAATAAGGCCGGATATCCCTGCAGTGACTTGAATGCAGGCTCGTCTTCCATCTCCCAAGACGAAAGGATGTCTGAATCCCTTGTGGAGCCCATAGAAAAAGACTTAGTTCCCCACGTCATCGCGACCGGAGGCCTCACATCCTTTGAAAACTCCAGAGGTACGCGGAGATCAGTGCCTCCAAAGGAGACGATGCCTGACTCCTCGTGAAACTTGATAGGAGTCCCAGGATTCCTGTGGCACGGGGAAAGGGACTCTTGGTCTCCCGCCTCAGCTGGAGAGGCGTCCCAATTGCCCTGCCAAGCCTCGAGGAGAACCCCGAGTTGTCCCTCGCAACTAGGCAGGAGTCCTGACGTCGCTGAAGAAACACGTGTGTGGAAGGGCCATCCCCGTCGTAACTCGAGAATATACCACAGGTTCCCGCCGCAACTCGAGAAAAACCATGAGACTTCCCCCTCGCCGCGAGATGAGGCCCGATTCCCCTGCACTGCGTGCAGAGCAATTCCGTGTTGCACATCACACATGAAAGGAGCCTTGATTTCCTTGATGGCACTCCAGAGAAACCCCAAGAACACTGTTTCAAGGCTAGAGGGATCCTGAGGTCACTGTAGCTACACGAAAGAGCTCCATGGACCAAAAATCAACTCGAGATGAGAGGTTAGTCCCTGGCTTCGACTCCAGAGGAATACCACCTTACCACAAGCACCTCAAGAGGAGGCTTCTCTCAGCTCTAGGTATGTGAGAGGGACCCTGATTTTGCGGGCTCAAGTGGAATAGACACCGCGATGCCCTGACTCGATATAAGGCCGGATATCCCTGCAGTGACTTGAATGCAGGCTCGTCTTGCATCTCCCAAGACGAAAGGATGTCTGAATCCCCTGTGGAGACCACATAGAAAGACCTAGTTCCCCACCTCATCGCGACAGGAGGCCTCACATCCTTTGAAAACTCCAGAGGTACGCGGAGATCAGTGCCTCCAAAGGAGACGATGCTTGACTCCTCGTGAAACTTGATAGGAGTCCCAGGATTCCTGTGGCACGTGGAAAGGGACCCTTGGTCTCCCGCCTCAGCTGGAGAGGCGTCCCAATTGTCCTGCCAAGCCTCGAGGAGAATCCCGAGTTGTCCCTCGCAACTAGGCAGGAGTCCTGACGTCACTGAACAAACACGTGTGTGGAAGGGCCATCCCCGTCGTAAGTCGAGAATATTCCCCAGGTTCCCGCCGCAACTCGAGAAAAACCATGAGACTTCCCCCTCGCCGCGAGATGAGGCCCGATTCCCCTGCACTGCGTGCAGAGCAATTCCGTGTTGCACATCACACATGAAACGAGCCTTGATTTCCTTGATGGCACTCCAGCGAAACCCCAAGAACACTGCTTCAAGGCTAGAGGGATCCTGAGGTCACTGTAGCAACACGAAAGAGCTCCGTGGACCAAAAATCAACTCGAGATGAGAGGTTAGTCCCTGGCTTCGACTCCAGAGGAATACCACCTTACCACAAGCACCTCAAGAGGAGGCTTCTCTCAGCTCTGGGTATGTGAGAGGGACCCTGAGTTTGCCGCCTCAAGTGGAATGGAGACCGCGATGCCCTGACTCGAAATAAGGCCGGAAATCCCTGCAGTGACTTGAATGCAGGCTCGTCTTGCATCTCCCAAGACGAAAGAATGTCTGAATCCCCTGTGGAAACCACAGAGAAAGACCTAGTTCCCCACCTCATCGAGACCGGAGGCCTCACATCCTTTGAAAACTCCAGAGGTACGCGGAGATCAGTGCCTCCAAAGGAGACGATGCCTGACTCCTCGTGAAACTTGATAGGAGTCCCAGGATTCCTGTGGCACGTGGAAAGGGACCCTTGGTCTCCCGCCTCAGCTGGAGAGGTGTCCCAATTGCCCTGCCAAGCCTCGAGGAGATTCCCGAGTTGTCCCTCGCAACTAGGCAGGAGTCCTGACGTCGCTGAACAAACACGTGGGTGGAAGGGCCATCCCCGTCGTAACTCGAGAATATACCCCAGGTTCCCGCCGCAACTCGAGAAAAACCATGAGACTTCCCCCTCGCCGCGAGATGAGGCCCGATTCCCCTGCACTGCGTGCAGAGCAATTCCGTGTTGCACATCACCCATGAAAGGAGCCTTGATTTCCTTGATGGCACTCCAGAGAAACCCCAAGAACACTGTTTCAAGGCTAGAGGGATCCTGAGGTCACTGTAGCAACACGAAAGAGCTCCGTGGACCAAAAATCAACTCGAGATGAGAGGTTAGTCCCTGGCTTAGACTCCAGAGGAATACCACCTTACCACAAGCACCTCAAGAGGAGGCATCTCTCAGCTCTAGCTATGTGAGAGGGACCCTGAGTTTGCGGCCTCAAGTGGAATGGACACCGCGATGCCCTGACTCGATATAAGGCCGGATATCCCTGCAGTGACTTGAATGCAGGCTCGTCTTGCATCTCCCAAGACGAAAGGATGTCTGAATCCCCTGTGGAGACCACAGAGAAAGACCTAGTTCCCCACATCATCGCGACCGGAGGCCTCACATCCTTTGAAAATTCCAGAGGTACGCGGAGATCAGTGCCTCCAAAGGAGACGATGCCTGACTCCTCGTGAAACTTGATACGATTCCCAGGATTCCTGTGGCACGTGGAAAGGGACCCTTGGTCTCCCGCCTCAGCTGGAGAGGCGTCCCAATTGCCCTGCCAAGCCTCGAGGAGATTCCCGAGTTGTCCCTCGCAACTAGGCAGGAGTCCTGACGTCGCTGAACAAACACGTGGGTGGAAGGGCCATCCCCGTCGTAACTCGAGAATATACCCCAGGTTCCCGCCGCAACTCGAGAAAAACCATGAGACTTCCCCCTCGCCGCGAGATGAGGCCCGATTCCCCTGCACTGCGTGCAGAGCAATTCCGTGTTGCACATCACACATGAAAGGAGCCTTGATTTCCTTGATGGCACTCCAGAGAAACCCCAAGAACACTGTTTCAAGGCTAGAGGGATCCTGAGGTCACTGTAGCAACACGAAAGAGCTCCGTGGACCAAAAATCAACTAGAGATGAGAGGTTAGTCCCTAGCTTCGACTCCAGAGGAATACCACCTTACCACAAGCACCTCAAGAGGAGGCTTCTCTCAGCTCTAGGTATGTGAGAGGGACCCTGAGTTTGCGGCCTCAACTGGAATGGACACTGCGATGGCCTGACTCGAAATAAGGCCGGATATCCCTGCAGTGACTTGAATGCAGGCTCGTCTTTCATCTCCCAAGACGAAAGGATGTCTGAATCCCTTGTGGAGCCCATAGTAAAAGACCTAGTTCCCCACCTCATCGCGACCGGAGGCCTCACATCCTTTGAAAACTCCAGAGGTACGCGGAGATCAGTGCCTCCAAAGGAGACGATGCCTGACTCCTCGTGAAACTTGATAGGAGTCCCAGGATTCCTGTGGCACGGGGAAAGGGACTCTTGGTCTCCCGCCTCAGCTGGAGAGGCGTCCCAATTGCCCTGCCAAGACTCGAGGAGAACCCCGAGTTGTCCCTCGCAACTAGGCAGGAGTCCTGACGTCGCTGAAGAAACACGTGTGTGGAAGGGCCATCCCCGTCGTAACTCGAGAATATACCCCAGGTTCCCGCCGCAACTCGAGAAAAACCATGAGACTTCCACCTTCGCCGCGAGATGAGGCCCGATTCCCCTGCACTGCGTGCAGAGCAATTCCGAGTTGCACATCACACATGAAAGGAGCCTTGATTTCCTTGATGGCACTCCAGAGAAATCCCAAGAACACTGTTTCAACGCTAGAGGGATCCTGAGGTCACTGTAGCAAAACGAAAGTGCTCCATGGACCAAAAATCAACTCGAGATGAGAGGTTAGTCCCTGGCTTAGACTCCAGAGGAATACCACCTTACCACAAGCACCTCAAGAGGAGGCATCTCTCAGCTCTAGCTATGTGAGAGGGACCCTGAGTTTGCGGCCTCAAGTGGAATGGACACCGCGATGCCCTGACTCGATATAAGGCCGGATATCCCTGCAGTGACTTGAATGCAGGCTCGTCTTGCATCTCCGAAGACGAAAGGATGTCTGAATCCCCTGTGGAGACCACAGAGAAAGACCTAGTTCCCCACATCATCGCGACCGGAGGCCTCACATCCTTTGAAAATTCCAGAGGTACGCGGAGATCAGTGCCTCCAAAGGAGACGATGCCTGACTCCGCGTGAAACTTGATACTATTCCCAGGATTCCTGTGGCACGTGGAAAGGGACCCTTGGTCTCCCGCCTCAGCTAGAGAGGCGTCCCAATTGCCCTGCCAAGCCTCGAGGAGAATCCCGAGTTGTCCCTCGCAAGTAGGCAGGAGTCCGGACGTCGCTGAAGAAACCCGTGTGTGGAAGGGCCATCCCCGTCGTAACTCGAGAAAATACCCCAGGTTCCCGCCGCAACTCGAGAAAAACCATGAGACTTCCCCCTCGCCGAGAGATGAGGCCCGGTTCCCCTGCACTGCGTGCAGAGCAATTCCGTGTTGCACATCACACATGAAAGGAGCCTTGATGTCCTTGATGGCACTGCAGAGAAACCCCAAGAACACTGTTTCAAGGCTAGAGGGATCCTGAGGTCACTGTAGCAAAACGAAAGTGCTCCATGGACCAAAAATCAACTCGAGATGAGAGGTTAGTCCCTGGCTTCGACTCCAGAGGAATACCACCTTACCACAAGCACCTCAAGTGGAGGCTTCTCTCAGCTCTAGGTATGTGAGAGGGACCCTGAGTTTGCGGCCTCAAGAGGAATGGAGACCGCGATGCCCTGACTCGAAATAAGGCCGGATATCCCTGCAGTGACTTGAATGCAGGCTCGTCTTGCATCTCCCAAGACGAAAGAATGTCTGAATCCCCTGTGGAAACCACAGAGAAAGACCTAGTTCCCCACCTCATCGAGACCGGAGGCCTCACATCCTTTGAAAACTCCAGAGGTACACGGAGATCAGTGCCTCCAAAGGAGACGATGCCTGACTCCTCGTGAAACTTGATAGGAGTCCCAGGATTCCTGTGGCACGTGGAAAGGGACCCTTGGTCTCCCGCCTCAGCTGCAGAGGCGTCCCAATTGCCCTGCCAAGCCTCGAGGAGACTCCCGAGTTGTCCCTCGCAACTAGGCAGGAGTCCTGACGTCGCTGAACAAACACGTGGGTGGAAGGGCCATCCCCGTCGTAACTCGAGAATATTCCCCAGGTTCCCGCCGCAACTCGAGAAAAACCATGAGACTTCCCCCTCGCCGCGAGATGAGGCCCGATTCCCCTGCACTGCGTGCAGAGCAATTCCGTGTTGCACATCACACATGAAAGGAGCCTTGATTTCCTTGATGGCACTCCAGAGAAACCCCAAGAACACTGTTCCAAGGCTAGAGGGATCCTGAGGTCACTGTAGCAACACGAAAGAGCTCCGTGGACCAAAAATCAACTAGAGATGAGAGGTTAGTCCCTGGCTTCGACTCCAGAGGAATACCACCTTACCACAAGCACCTCAAGAGGAGGCTTCTCTCAGCTGTAGGTATGTGAGAGGGACCCTGATTTTGCGGCCTCAAGTGGAATGGACACCGCGATGCCCTGACGCGAAATAAGGCCGGATATCCCTGCAGTGACTTGAATGCAGGCTCGTCTTGCATCTCCCAAGACGAAAAGATGTCTGAATCCCCTGTGGAGACCACAGAGAAAGACCTAGTTCCCCACCTCATCGCGACCTGAGGCCTCACATCCTTTGAAAACTCCAGAGGTGCGCGGAGATCAGTGCCTCCAAAGGAGACGATGCCTGACTCCTCGTGAAACTTGATAGGAGTCCCAGGATTCCTGTGGCACGTGGAAAGGGACCCTTGGTCTCCCGCCTCAGCTGGAGAGGCGTCCCAATTGCCCTGCCAAGCCTCGAGGAGAATCCCGAGTTGTCCCTCGCAACTCGGCAAGAGTCCTGACGTCACTGAACAAACACGTGTGTTGAAGGGCCATCCCCGTCGTAAGTCGAGAATATTCCCCAGGTTCCCGCCGCAACTCGAGAAAAACCATGAAACTTCCCCCTCGCCGCGAGATGAGGCCCGATTCCCCTGCACTGCGTGCAGAGCAATTCCGTGTTGCACATCACACATGAAAGGAGCCTTGATTTCCTTGATGGCACTCCAGAGAAACCCCAAGAACACTGCTTCAAGGCTAGAGGGATCCTGAGGTCACTGTAGCAACACGAAAGAGCTCCGGGGACCAAAAATCAACTCGAGATGAGAGGTTAGTCCCTGGCTTCGACTCCAGAGGAATACCACCTTACCACAAGCACCTCAAGTGGAGGCTTCTCTCAGCTCTAGGTATGTGAGAGGGTCCCTGATTTTGCGGCCTCAAGAGGAATGGAGACCGCGATGCCCTGACTCGAAATAAGGCCGGATATCCCTGCAGTGACTTGAATGCAGGCTCGTCTTGCATCTCCCAAGACGAAAGAATGTCTGAATCCCCTGTGGAAACCACAGAGAAAGACCTAGTTCCCCACCTCATCGAGACCGGAGGCCTCACATCCTTTCAAAACTCCAGAGGTACACGGAGATCAGTGCCTCCAAAGGAGACGATGCCTGACTCCTCGTGAAACTTGATAGGAGTCCCAGGATTCCTGTGGCACGTGGAAAGGGACCCTTGGTCTCCCGCCTCAGCTGCAGAGGCGTCCCAATTGCCCTGCCAAGCCTCGAGGAGACTCCCGAGTTGTCCCTCGCAACTAGGCAGGAGTCCTGACGTCGCTGAACAAACACGTGGGTGGAAGGGCCATCCCCGTCGTAACTCGAGAATATACCCCAGGTTCCCGCCGCAACTCGAGAAAAACCATGAGACTTCCCCCTCGCCGCGAGATGAGGCCCGATTCCCCTGCACTGCGTGCAGAGCAATTCCGTGTTGCACATCACACATGAAAGGAGCCTTGATTTCCTTGATGGCACTCCAGAGAAACCCCAAGAACACTGTTTCAAGGCTAGAGGGATCCTCAGGTCACTGTAGCAACACGAAAGAGCTCCGTGGACCAAAAATCAACTAGAGATGAGAGGTTAGTCCCTGGCTTCGACTCCAGAGGAATACCACCTTACCACAAGCACCTCAAGAGGAGGCTTCTCTCAGCTGTAGGTATGTGAGAGGGACCCTGATTTTGCGGCCTCAAGTGGAATGGACACCGCGATGCCCTGACGCGAAATAAGGCCGGATTTCCCTGCAGTGACTTGAATGCAGGCTCGTCTTGCATCTCCCAAGACGAAAGGATGTCTGAATCCCCTGTGGAGACCACAGAGAAAGACCTAGTTCCCCACCTCATCGCGACCGGAGGCCTCACATCCTTTGAAAACTCCAGAGGTGCGCGGAGATCAGTGCCTCCAAAGGAGACGATGCCTGACTCCTCGTGAAACTTGATAGGAGCCCCAGGATTCCTGTGGCACGTGGAAAGGGCCCCTTGGTCTCCCGCCTCAGCTGGAGAGGCGTCCCAATTGCCCTGCCAAGCCTCGAGGAGAATCCCGAGTTGTCCCTCGCAACTCGGCAAGAGTCCTGACGTCACTGAACAAACACGTGTGTGGAAGGGCCATCCCCGTCGTAACTCGAGAATATACCCCAGGTTCCCGCCGCAACTCGAGAAAAACCATGAGACTTCCCCCTCGCCGCAAGATGAGGCCCGATTCCCCTGCACTGCGTGCAGAGCAATTCCGTATTGCACATCACACATGAAAGGAGCCTTGATTTCCTTGATGGCACTCCAGAGAAACCCCAAGAACACTGTTTCAAGGCTAGAGGGATCCTGAGGTCACTGTAGCAACACGAAAGAGCTCCGTGGACCAAAAATCAACTCGAGATGAGAGGTTCGTCCCTGGCTTCGACTCCAGAGGAATATCACCTTACCACAAGCACCTCAAGAGGAGGCTTCTCTCAGCTCTAGGTATGTGAGAGGGACCCTGAGTTTGTGGCCTCAAGTGGAATGGACACCGCGATTCCCTGACTCGAAATAAGGCCGGATATCCCTGCAGTGACTTGAATGCAGGCTCGTCTTGCATCTCCCAAGACGAAAGGATGTCTGAATCCCCTGTGGAGACCACAGAGAAAGACCTAGTTCTCCACCTCATCGCGACCGGAGGCCTCACATCCTTTGAAAACTCCAGAGGTTCGCGGAGATCAGTGCCTCCAAAGGAGTCGATGCCTGACTCCTCGTGAAACTTGATAGGAGTCCCAGGATTCCTGTGGCACGTGGAAAGGGACCCTTGGTCTCCCGCCTCAGCTGGAGAGGCGTCCCAATTGCCCTGCCAAGCCTCGAGGAGAACCCCGAGTTGTCCCTCGCAACTAGGCAGGAGTCCTGCCGTCGCTGAACAAACACGTGTGTGGAAGGGCCATCCCCGTCGTAACTCGAGAATATACCCCAGGTTCCCGCCGCAACTCGAGAAAAACCATGAGACTTCCCCCTCGCCGTGAGATGAGGCCCGATTCCCCTGCACTGCGTGCAGAGCAATTCCGTGTTGCACATCACACATGAAAGGAGCCTTGATTTCCTTGATGGCATTTCAGAGAAACCCCAAGAACACTGTTTCAAGGCTAGAGGGATACTGAGGTCACTGTAGCAACACGAAAGAGCTCCGTGAACCAAAAATCAACTAGAGATGAGAGGTTAGTCAATGGCTTCGACTCCAGAGGAATACCACCTTACCACAAGAACCTCAAGAGGACGCTTCTCTCAGCTCTAGGTATGTGAGAGGGACCCTGAGTTTGCGGCCTCAAGTGGAATGGACACCGCAATGCCCTGACTCGAAATAAGGCCGGATATCCCTGCAGTGACTTGAATGCAGGCTCGTCTTGCATCTCCAAAGACGAAAGGATGTCTGAATCCCCTGTGGAGACCACAGAGAAAGACCTAGTTCCCCACCTCATCGCGACCGGAGGCCTCACATCCTTTGAAAACTCCAGAGGTACGCGGAGATGAGTGCCTCCAAAGGAGACGATGCGTGACTCCTCGTGAAACTTGATAGGAGTCCCAGGATTCCTGTGCACGTGGAAAGGGACCCTTGGTCTCCCGCCTCAGCTGGAGAGACGTCCCAATTGCCCTGCCAAGCCTCGAGGAGAATCCCGAGTTGTCCCTCGCAACTAGGCAGGAGTCCTGACGTCGTTGAACAAACACGTGGGTGGAAGGGCCAAACCCTCGTAACTCTAGAATATTCCCCAGGTTCCCGCCGCAACTCGAGAAAAACCATGAGACTTCCCCCTCACCGCGAGATGAGGCCCGATTCCCCTGCACTGCGTGCAGAGCAATACCGTGTTGCACATCACACATGAAGGAGCCTTGATTTCCTTGATGGCACTCCAGAGAAACCCCAAGAACACTGTTTCAAGGCTAGAGGAATCCTGAGGTCACTGTAGCAACACGAAAGAGCTCCGTGGACCAAAAATCAACTCGAGATGAGAGGTTAGTCCCTGGCTTCGACTCCAGAGGAATACCACCTTACCACAAGCACCTCAAGAGGAGGCTTCTCTCAGCTCTAGCTATGTGAGAGGGACCCTGAGTTTGCGGCCTCAAGTGGAATGGAGACCGCGATGCCCTGACGCGAAATAAGGCCGGATATCCCTGCAGTGACTTGAATGCAGGCTCGTCTTGCATCTCCCAAGACAAAAGGATGTCTGAATCCCCTGTGGAGACCACAGAGAAAGACCTAGTTCCCCACCTCATCGCGACCGGAGGCCTCACATCCTTTGAAAACTCCAGAGGTACGCGGAGATCAGTGCCTCCAAAGGAGACGATGCCTGACTCCTCGTGAAACTTGATAGGAGTCCCAGGATTCCTGTGGCACGTGGAAAGGGACCCTTGGTCTCCCGCCTCAGCTGGAGAGGCGTCCCAATTGCCCTGCCAAGCCTCGAGGAGAATCCCGAGTTGTCCCTCGCAACTAGGCAGGAGTCCTGACATCGCTGAAGAAACACGTGGGTGAAAGGCAATCCCCATCTTTACTCGAGAATATACCCCAGGTTCCCGCCGCAACTCGAGAAAAACCATGAGACTTCCCCCTCGCCGCGAGATGAGGCCCGATTCCCCTGCACTGCGTGCAGAGCAAGTCCGTGTTGCACATCAAACAAGAAAGGAGCCTCGATTTCCTTGATGGCACTCCAGAGAAACCCCAAGAACACTGTTTTAAGTCTAGAGGGATCTTGAGGTCACTGTAGCAACACGAAAGAGCTCCGTGGACCAAAAATCAACTCGAGATGAGAGGTTAGTCCCTGGCTTCGACTCCAGAGGAATACCACCTTACCACAAGCACCTTAAGAGGAGGCTTCTCTCAGCTCTAGGTATGTGAGAGGGACCCTGAGTTTGCGGCCTCAAGTGGAATGGACAGGGCGATGCCCTGACTCGAAATAAGGCCGGATATCCCTGCAGTGACTTGAATGCAGGCTCGTCTTGCATCTCCCAAGACGAAAGGATGTCTGAATCCCCTGTGGAGACCACAGAGAAAGACCTAGTTCCCCACCTCATCGCGACCGGAGGCCTCACATCCTTTGAAAACTCCAGAGGGACGCGGAGATCAGTGTCTCCAAAGGAGATGATGCCTGACTCCTCGTGAAACTTGATAGGAGTCCCAGGATTCCTGTGCACGTGGAAAGGGACCCTTGGTCTCCCGCCTCAGCTGGAGAGGCGGCCCAATTGCCCTGCCAAGCCTCGAGGAGATTCCCGAGTTGTCCCTCGCAACTAGGCAGGAGTCCTGACGTCGCTGAACAAACACGTGGTTGGAAGGGCCATCCCCGTCGTAACTCGAGAATATTTCCCAGGTTCCCGCCGCAACTCGTGAAAAACCATAAGACTTCCCCCTCGCCGCGAAATGAGGCCCGATTCCCCTGCACTGCGTGCAGAGCAATTCCGTGTTGCACATCACACATGAAAGGAGCCTTGATTTCCTTGATGGCACTCCAGAGAAACGCAGAGAACACTGTTTCAAGGCTAGAGGGATCCTGAGGTCACTGTAGCAACACGAAAGAGCTCCGTGGACCAAAAATCAACTCGAGATGAGAGGTTAGTCCCTGGCTTCGACTCCAGAGGAATACCACCTTACCACAAGCACCTCAAGAGGAGGCTTCTCTCAGCTCTAGCTATGTGAGAGGGACCCTGAGTTTGCGGCCTCAAGTGGAATGGAGACCGCGATGCCCTGACGCGAAATAAGGCCGGATATCCCTGCAGTGACTTGAATGCAGGCTCGTCTTGCATCTCCCAAGACGAAAGGATGTCTGAATCCCCTGTGGAGACCACAGAGAAAGACCTAGTTCCCCACCTCATCGCGACCGGAGGCCTCACATCCTTTGAAAACTCCAGAGGTACGCGGAGATCAGTGTCTCCAAAGGAGACGATGCCTGACTCCTCGTGAAACTTGATAGGATTCCCAGGATTCCTGTGGCACGTGGAAAGGGACCCTTGGTCTCCCGCCTCAGCTGGATAGGCGTCCCAATTGCCCTGCCAAGCCTCGAGCAGAATCCCGAGTTGTCCCTCGCAACTAGGCAGGAGTCCTGACGTCGCTGAAGAAACACGTGTGTGGAAGGGCCATCCCCGTCGTAACTCGAGAATATACCCCAGGTTCCCGCCGCAACTCGAGAAAAACCATGAGACTTCCCCCTCGCCGCGAGATGAGGCCCGATTCCCCTGCACTGCGTGCAGAGCAATTCCGTGTTGCACATCACACATGAAAGGAGCCTTGATTTCCTTGATGGCACTCCAGAGAAACCCCAAGAACACTGCTTCAAGGCTAGAGGGATCCTGAGGTCACTGTAGCAACACGAAAGAGCTCCGTGGACCAAAAATCAACTCGAGATGAGAGGTTAGTCCCTGGCTTCGACTCCAGAGGAATACCACCTTACCACAAGCACCTCAAGTGGAGGCTTCTCTCAGCTCTAGGTATGTGAGAGGGACCCTGATTTTGCGGCCTCAAGAGGAATGGAGACCGCGATGCCCTGACTCGAAATAAGGCCGGATATCCCTGCAGTGACTTGAATGCAGGCTCGTCTTGCATCTCCCAAGACGAAAGAATGTCTGAATCCCCTGTGGAAACCACAGAGAAAGACCTAGTTCCCCACCTCATCGAGACCGGAGGCCTCACATCCTTTGAAAACTCCAGAGGTACACGGAGATCAGTGCCTCCAAAGGAGACGATGCCTGACTCCTCGTGAAACTTGATAGGAGTCCCAGGATTCCTGTGGCACGTGGAAAGGGACCCTTGGTCTCCCGCCTCAGCTGCAGAGGCGTCCCAATTGCCCTGCCAAGCCTCGAGGAGACTCCCGAGTTGTCCCTCGCAACTAGGCAGGAGTCCTGACGTCGCTGAACAAACACGTGGGTGGAAGGGCCATCCCCGTCGTAACTCGAGAATATTCCCCAGGTTCCCGCCGCAACTCGAGAAAAACCATGAGACTTCCCCCTCGCCGCGAGATGAGGCCCGATTCCCCTGCACTGCGTGCAGAGCAATTCCGTGTTGCACATCACACATGAAAGGAGCCTTGATTTCCTTGATGGCACTCCAGAGAAACCCCAAGAACACTGTTCCAAGGCTAGAGGGATCCTGAGGTCACTGTAGCAACACGAAAGAGCTCCGTGGACCAAAAATCAACTAGAGATGAGAGGTTAGTCCCTGGCTTCGACTCCAGAGGAATACCACCTTACCACAAGCACCTCAAGAGGAGGCTTCTCTCAGCTGTAGGTATGTGAGAGGGACCCTGATTTTGCGGCCTCAAGTGGAATGGACACCGCGATGCCCTGACGCGAAATAAGGCCGGATATCCCTGCAGTGACTTGAATGCAGGCTCGTCTTGCATCTCCCAAGACGAAAAGATGTCTGAATCCCCTGTGGAGACCACAGAGAAAGACCTAGTTCCCCACCTCATCGCGACCTGAGGCCTCACATCCTTTGAAAACTCCAGAGGTGCGCGGAGATCAGTGCCTCCAAAGGAGACGATGCCTGACTCCTCGTGAAACTTGATAGGAGTCCCAGGATTCCTGTGGCACGTGGAAAGGGACCCTTGGTCTCCCGCCTCAGCTGGAGAGGCGTCCCAATTGCCCTGCCAAGCCTCGAGGAGAATCCCGAGTTGTCCCTCGCAACTCGGCAAGAGTCCTGACGTCACTGAACAAACACGTGTGTTGAAGGGCCATCCCCGTCGTAAGTCGAGAATATTCCCCAGGTTCCCGCCGCAACTCGAGAAAAACCATGAAACTTCCCCCTCGCCGCGAGATGAGGCCCGATTCCCCTGCACTGCGTGCAGAGCAATTCCGTGTTGCACATCACACATGAAAGGAGCCTTGATTTCCTTGATGGCACTCCAGAGAAACCCCAAGAACACTGCTTCAAGGCTAGAGGGATCCTGAGGTCACTGTAGCAACACGAAAGAGCTCCGTGGACCAAAAATCAACTCGAGATGAGAGGTTAGTCCCTGGCTTCGACTCCAGAGGAATACCACCTTACCACAAGCACCTCAAGTGGAGGCTTCTCTCAGCTCTAGGTATGTGAGAGGGTCCCTGATTTTGCGGCCTCAAGAGGAATGGAGACCGCGATGCCCTGACTCGAAATAAGGCCGGATATCCCTGCAGTGACTTGAATGCAGGCTCGTCTTGCATCTCCCAAGACGAAAGAATGTCTGAATCCCCTGTGGAAACCACAGAGAAAGACCTAGTTCCCCACCTCATCGAGACCGGAGGCCTCACATCCTTTCAAAACTCCAGAGGTACACGGAGATCAGTGCCTCCAAAGGAGACGATGCCTGACTCCTCGTGAAACTTGATAGGAGTCCCAGGATTCCTGTGGCACGTGGAAAGGGACCCTTGGTCTCCCGCCTCAGCTGCAGAGGCGTCCCAATTGCCCTGCCAAGCCTCGAGGAGACTCCCGAGTTGTCCCTCGCAACTAGGCAGGAGTCCTGACGTCGCTGAACAAACACGTGGGTGGAAGGGCCATCCCCGTCGTAACTCGAGAATATACCCCAGGTTCCCGCCGCAACTCGAGAAAAACCATGAGACTTCCCCCTCGCCGCGAGATGAGGCCCGATTCCCCTGCACTGCGTGCAGAGCAATTCCGTGTTGCACATCACACATGAAAGGAGCCTTGATTTCCTTGATGGCACTCCAGAGAAACCCCAAGAACACTGTTTCAAGGCTAGAGGGATCCTCAGGTCACTGTAGCAACACGAAAGAGCTCCGTGGACCAAAAATCAACTAGAGATGAGAGGTTAGTCCCTGGCTTCGACTCCAGAGGAATACCACCTTACCACAAGCACCTCAAGAGGAGGCTTCTCTCAGCTGTAGGTATGTGAGAGGGACCCTGATTTTGCGGCCTCAAGTGGAATGGACACCGCGATGCCCTGACGCGAAATAAGGCCGGATTTCCCTGCAGTGACTTGAATGCAGGCTCGTCTTGCATCTCCCAAGACGAAAGGATGTCTGAATCCCCTGTGGAGACCACAGAGAAAGACCTAGTTCCCCACCTCATCGCGACCGGAGGCCTCACATCCTTTGAAAACTCCAGAGGTGCGCGGAGATCAGTGCCTCCAAAGGAGACGATGCCTGACTCCTCGTGAAACTTGATAGGAGCCCCAGGATTCCTGTGGCACGTGGAAAGGGCCCCTTGGTCTCCCGCCTCAGCTGGAGAGGCGTCCCAATTGCCCTGCCAAGCCTCGAGGAGAATCCCGAGTTGTCCCTCGCAACTCGGCAAGAGTCCTGACGTCACTGAACAAACACGTGTGTGGAAGGGCCATCCCCGTCGTAACTCGAGAATATACCCCAGGTTCCCGCCGCAACTCGAGAAAAACCATGAGACTTCCCCCTCGCCGCAAGATGAGGCCCGATTCCCCTGCACTGCGTGCAGAGCAATTCCGTATTGCACATCACACATGAAAGGAGCCTTGATTTCCTTGATGGCACTCCAGAGAAACCCCAAGAACACTGTTTCAAGGCTAGAGGGATCCTGAGGTCACTGTAGCAACACGAAAGAGCTCCGTGGACCAAAAATCAACTCGAGATGAGAGGTTCGTCCCTGGCTTCGACTCCAGAGGAATATCACCTTACCACAAGCACCTCAAGAGGAGGCTTCTCTCAGCTCTAGGTATGTGAGAGGGACCCTGAGTTTGTGGCCTCAAGTGGAATGGACACCGCGATTCCCTGACTCGAAATAAGGCCGGATATCCCTGCAGTGACTTGAATGCAGGCTCGTCTTGCATCTCCCAAGACGAAAGGATGTCTGAATCCCCTGTGGAGACCACAGAGAAAGACCTAGTTCTCCACCTCATCGCGACCGGAGGCCTCACATCCTTTGAAAACTCCAGAGGTTCGCGGAGATCAGTGCCTCCAAAGGAGTCGATGCCTGACTCCTCGTGAAACTTGATAGGAGTCCCAGGATTCCTGTGGCACGTGGAAAGGGACCCTTGGTCTCCCGCCTCAGCTGGAGAGGCGTCCCAATTGCCCTGCCAAGCCTCGAGGAGAACCCCGAGTTGTCCCTCGCAACTAGGCAGGAGTCCTGCCGTCGCTGAACAAACACGTGTGTGGAAGGGCCATCCCCGTCGTAACTCGAGAATATACCCCAGGTTCCCGCCGCAACTCGAGAAAAACCATGAGACTTCCCCCTCGCCGTGAGATGAGGCCCGATTCCCCTGCACTGCGTGCAGAGCAATTCCGTGTTGCACATCACACATGAAAGGAGCCTTGATTTCCTTGATGGCATTTCAGAGAAACCCCAAGAACACTGTTTCAAGGCTAGAGGGATACTGAGGTCACTGTAGCAACACGAAAGAGCTCCGTGAACCAAAAATCAACTAGAGATGAGAGGTTAGTCAATGGCTTCGACTCCAGAGGAATACCACCTTACCACAAGAACCTCAAGAGGACGCTTCTCTCAGCTCTAGGTATGTGAGAGGGACCCTGAGTTTGCGGCCTCAAGTGGAATGGACACCGCAATGCCCTGACTCGAAATAAGGCCGGATATCCCTGCAGTGACTTGAATGCAGGCTCGTCTTGCATCTCCAAAGACGAAAGGATGTCTGAATCCCCTGTGGAGACCACAGAGAAAGACCTAGTTCCCCACCTCATCGCGACCGGAGGCCTCACATCCTTTGAAAACTCCAGAGGTACGCGGAGATGAGTGCCTCCAAAGGAGACGATGCGTGACTCCTCGTGAAACTTGATAGGAGTCCCAGGATTCCTGTGCACGTGGAAAGGGACCCTTGGTCTCCCGCCTCAGCTGGAGAGACGTCCCAATTGCCCTGCCAAGCCTCGAGGAGAATCCCGAGTTGTCCCTCGCAACTAGGCAGGAGTCCTGACGTCGTTGAACAAACACGTGGGTGGAAGGGCCAAACCCTCGTAACTCTAGAATATTCCCCAGGTTCCCGCCGCAACTCGAGAAAAACCATGAGACTTCCCCCTCACCGCGAGATGAGGCCCGATTCCCCTGCACTGCGTGCAGAGCAATACCGTGTTGCACATCACACATGAAGGAGCCTTGATTTCCTTGATGGCACTCCAGAGAAACCCCAAGAACACTGTTTCAAGGCTAGAGGAATCCTGAGGTCACTGTAGCAACACGAAAGAGCTCCGTGGACCAAAAATCAACTCGAGATGAGAGGTTAGTCCCTGGCTTCGACTCCAGAGGAATACCACCTTACCACAAGCACCTCAAGAGGAGGCTTCTCTCAGCTCTAGCTATGTGAGAGGGACCCTGAGTTTGCGGCCTCAAGTGGAATGGAGACCGCGATGCCCTGACGCGAAATAAGGCCGGATATCCCTGCAGTGACTTGAATGCAGGCTCGTCTTGCATCTCCCAAGACAAAAGGATGTCTGAATCCCCTGTGGAGACCACAGAGAAAGACCTAGTTCCCCACCTCATCGCGACCGGAGGCCTCACATCCTTTGAAAACTCCAGAGGTACGCGGAGATCAGTGCCTCCAAAGGAGACGATGCCTGACTCCTCGTGAAACTTGATAGGAGTCCCAGGATTCCTGTGGCACGTGGAAAGGGACCCTTGGTCTCCCGCCTCAGCTGGAGAGGCGTCCCAATTGCCCTGCCAAGCCTCGAGGAGAATCCCGAGTTGTCCCTCGCAACTAGGCAGGAGTCCTGACATCGCTGAAGAAACACGTGGGTGAAAGGCAATCCCCATCTTTACTCGAGAATATACCCCAGGTTCCCGCCGCAACTCGAGAAAAACCATGAGACTTCCCCCTCGCCGCGAGATGAGGCCCGATTCCCCTGCACTGCGTGCAGAGCAAGTCCGTGTTGCACATCAAACAAGAAAGGAGCCTCGATTTCCTTGATGGCACTCCAGAGAAACCCCAAGAACACTGTTTTAAGGCTAGAGGGATCTTGAGGTCACTGTAGCAACACGAAAGAGCTCCGTGGACCAAAAATCAACTCGAGATGAGAGGTTAGTCCCTGGCTTCGACTCCAGAGGAATACCACCTTACCACAAGCACCTTAAGAGGAGGCTTCTCTCAGCTCTAGGTATGTGAGAGGGACCCTGAGTTTGCGGCCTCAAGTGGAATGGACAGGGCGATGCCCTGACTCGAAATAAGGCCGGATATCCCTGCAGTGACTTGAATGCAGGCTCGTCTTGCATCTCCCAAGACGAAAGGATGTCTGAATCCCCTGTGGAGACCACAGAGAAAGACCTAGTTCCCCACCTCATCGCGACCGGAGGCCTCACATCCTTTGAAAACTCCAGAGGGACGCGGAGATCAGTGTCTCCAAAGGAGATGATGCCTGACTCCTCGTGAAACTTGATAGGAGTCCCAGGATTCCTGTGCACGTGGAAAGGGACCCTTGGTCTCCCGCCTCAGCTGGAGAGGCGGCCCAATTGCCCTGCCAAGCCTCGAGGAGATTCCCGAGTTGTCCCTCGCAACTAGGCAGGAGTCCTGACGTCGCTGAACAAACACGTGGTTGGAAGGGCCATCCCCGTCGTAACTCGAGAATATTTCCCAGGTTCCCGCCGCAACTCGTGAAAAACCATAAGACTTCCCCCTCGCCGCGAAATGAGGCCCGATTCCCCTGCACTGCGTGCAGAGCAATTCCGTGTTGCACATCACACATGAAAGGAGCCTTGATTTCCTTGATGGCACTCCAGAGAAACGCAGAGAACACTGTTTCAAGGCTAGAGGGATCCTGAGGTCACTGTAGCAACACGAAAGAGCTCCGTGGACCAAAAATCAACTCGAGATGAGAGGTTAGTCCCTGGCTTCGACTCCAGAGGAATACCACCTTACCACAAGCACCTCAAGAGGAGGCTTCTCTCAGCTCTAGCTATGTGAGAGGGACCCTGAGTTTGCGGCCTCAAGTGGAATGGAGACCGCGATGCCCTGACGCGAAATAAGGCCGGATATCCCTGCAGTGACTTGAATGCAGGCTCGTCTTGCATCTCCCAAGACGAAAGGATGTCTGAATCCCCTGTGGAGACCACAGAGAAAGACCTAGTTCCCCACCTCATCGCGACCGGAGGCCTCACATCCTTTGAAAACTCCAGAGGTACGCGGAGATCAGTGTCTCCAAAGGAGACGATGCCTGACTCCTCGTGAAACTTGATAGGATTCCCAGGATTCCTGTGGCACGTGGAAAGGGACCCTTGGTCTCCCGCCTCAGCTGGAGAGACGTCCCAATTGCCCTGCCAAGCCTCGAGGAGAATCCCGAATTGTCCCTCGCAACTAGGCAGGAGTCCTGACGTCGCTGAACAAATACGTGTGTGGAAGGGCCATCCCCGTCGTAACTCGAGAATATTCCCCAAGTTCCCGCCGCAACTCGAGAAAAACCATGAGACTTCCCCATCGCCGCGAGATGAGGCCCGATTCCCCTGCACTGCGTGCAGAGCAATCCCGTGTTGCACATCACACATGAAAGGAGCCTTGATTTCCTTGATGGCACTCCAGAGAAACCCCAAGAACACTGTTTCAAGGCTACAGGGATCCTGAGGTCACTGTAGCAACACGAAAGAGCTCCGTGGACCAAAAATCAACTAGAGATGAGAGGTTAGTCCCTGGGTTCGACTCCAGAGGAATACCACCTTACCACATGCACCTCAAGAGGAGGCTTCTCTCACCTCTAGCTATGTGAGAGGGACCCTGAGTTTGCGGCCTCAACTGGAATGGACACTGCGATGCCCTGACTCGAAATAAGGCCGGATATCCCTGCAGTGACTTGAATGCAGGCTGGTCTTGCATCTCCCAAGACGAAAGGGTGTCTGAGTCCCCTATGGAGACCAAAGAGAAAGACCTATTTCCAAACCTCATCGCGACCGGAGGCCTCACATCCTTTGAAAACTCCAGAGGTACGCGGAGATCAGTGCCTCCAAAGGAGACGATGCCTGACTCCTCTGAAACTTGATAGGAGTCCCAGGATTCCTCTGGCACGTGGAAAGGGACCCTTGGTCTCCCGCCTCAGCTGAAGAGGCGTCCCAATTGCCCTGCCAAGCCTCGAGGAGAACCCCGAGTTGTCCCTCGCAACTAGGCAGGAGTAATGACGTCGCTGAACAAACACGTGGTTGGAAGGGCCATCCCCGTCTTAACTCGAGAATATACCCCAGGTTCCCGCCGCAACTCGAGAAAAACCATGAGACTTTCCCCTCGCCGCAAGATGAGGCCCGATTCCCCTGCACTGCGTGCAGAGCAATTCCGTGTTGCACATCACACATGAAAGGAGCCTTGATTTCCTTGACGGCACTCCAGCGAAACCCCAAGAACACTGTTTCAAGGCTAGAGGGATCCTGAGGTCACTGTAGCAAAACGAAAGAGCTCCATGGACCAAAAATCAACTCGAGATGAGAGGTTAGTCCCTGGATTCGACTCCAGAGGAATACCACCTCACCACAAGCACCTCAAGAGGAGGCTTCTCTCAGCTCTAGGTATGTGAGAGGGACCCTGAGTTTGCGGCCTCAAGTGGAATGGACACCACGATGCCCTGACTCGAAATAAGGCCGGATATCCCTACAGTGACTTGAATGCAGGCTCGTCTTGCATCTCCCAAGATGAAAGGATGTCTGAATCCCCTGTGGAGACCACAGGGAAAGACCTAGTTCCCCACCTCATCGCGACCGGAGGCCTCACATCCTTTGAAAACTCCAGAGGTACGCGGAGATGAGTGCCTCCAAAGGAGACAATGCCTGACTCCTCGTGAAATTTGATAGGAGTCCCAGGATTCCTGTGGCACGTGGAAAGGGACCCTTGGTCTCCCGCCTCAGCTGGAGAGGCGTCCCAATTGCCCTGCCAAGCCTCGAGGAGAATCCCGAGTTGTCCCTCGCAACTAGGCAGGAGTCCTGACGTCGCTGAACAAACACGTGTGTGGAAGGGCCAAACCCTCGTAACTCGAGAATATTCCCCAGGTTCCCGCCGCAACTCGAGAAAACCCATGAGACTTCCCCCTTGCCGCGAGATGAGGCCCGATTCCCCTGCACTGCGTGCAGAGCAATTCCGTGTTGCACATCACACATGAAGGAGCCTTGATTTCCTTGATGGCACTCCAGAGAAACCCCAAGAACACTGTTTCAAGGCTAGAGGGATCCTGAGGTCACTGTAGCAACACGAAAGAGCTCCGTGGACCAAAAATCAACTCGAGATGAGAGGTTAGTCCCTGGCTTCGACTCCAGAGGAATACCACTTTACCACAAGCACCTCAAGAGGAGGCTTCTCTCAGCTCTAGGTATGTGAGAGGGACCCTGAGTTTGCGGCCTCAAGTGGAATGGACACCGCGATGCCCTGACTCGAAATAAGGCCGGATATCCCTGCAGTGACTTGAATGCAGGCTCGTGTTGCATCTCCCAAGACGAAAGGATGTCTGAATCCCATGTGGAGACCACAGAGAAAGACCTAGTTCCCCACCTCATCGCGACCGGAGGCCTCACATCCTTTGAAAACTCCAGAGGTACGCGGAGATCAGTGTCTCCAAAGGAGACGATGCCTGACTCCTCGTGAAACTTGATAGGAGTCCCAGGATCCCTGTGGCACGTGGAAAGGGACCCTTGGTCTCCCGCCTCAGCTAGAGAGACGTCCCAATTGCCCTGCCAAGCCTCGAGGAGAATCCCGAGTTGTCCCTCGCAACTAGGCAGGAGTCCTGACGTCGCTGAACAAATACGTGTGTGGAAGGGCCATCCCCGTCGTAACTCGAGAATATTCCGCAGGTTCCCGCCGCAACTCGAGAAAAACCATGAGACTTCCCCCTCGCCGCGAGATGAGGCCCGATTCCCCTGCACTGCGTGCAGAGCAATCCCATGTTGCACATCACACTTGAAAGGAGCCTTGATTTCCTTGATGGCACTCCAGAGAAACCCCAAAAACACTGTTTCAAGGCTACAGGGATCCTGAGGTCACTGTAGCAACACGAAAGTGCTCCGGGGACCAAAAATCAACTCGAGATGAGAGGTTAGTCCCTGGCTTCGACTCCAGAGGAATACCACCTTACAACAAATACCTCAAGAGGAGGCTTCTCTCAGCTCTAGCTATGTGAGAGGGACCCTGAGTTTGCGGCCTCAAGTGGAATGGACACCGCGATGCCCTGACTCGATATAAGGCCGGATATCCCTGCAGTGACTTGAATGCCGGCTCGTCTTGCATCTCCCAAGATGAAAGGATGTCTGAATCCCCTGTGCAGACCACAGAGAATGACCTAGTTCCCCACCTAATCGCGACCGGAGGCCTCATATGCTTTGAAAACTCCAGAGGTACGCGGAGATCAGTGTTTCCAAAGGAGACGATGCCTGACTACTCGTGAAACTTGATAGGAGTCCCAGCATTCCTGTGGCACGTGGAAAGGGACCCTTGGTCTCCCGCCTCAGCTGGAGAGGCGTCCCAATTGCCCTGCCAAGCCTCGAGGAGAATCCCGAGTTGTCCCTCGCAACTAGGCAGGAGTCCTGACGTCGCTGAACAAACACGTGTGTGGAAGGGCCAACCCCGTCGTAACTCGAGAATATACCCCAGGTTCCCGCCGCAACTCGAGAAAAACCATGAGACTTCGCCCTCGCCGCAAAATGAGGCCCGATTCCCCTTTACTGCGTGTAGAGCAATTCCGTGTTGCACATCACACATGAAAGGAGCCTTGATTTCCTTGATGGCGCTCCAGAGAAACCCCAAGAACACTGTTTCAAGGCTAGAGGGATCCTGAGGTCACTGAAGCAACACGAAAGAGCTCCGTCGACCAAGAATCAACTCGAGATGAGAGGTTAGTTCCTGGCTTCGACTCCAGAGGAATACCACCTTACCATAAGCACCTCAAGAGGAGGCTTCTCTCAGCTCTAGGTATGTGAGAGGGACCCTGAGTTTGCGGCCTCAAGTGGAAAGGACACCGCGATGCCCTGACTCGAAATAAGGCCGGATATCCCTGCAGTGATTTGTATCCAGGCTCGTTTTGCATCTCCCAAGACGATAGGATACCTAATCCCCTGTGGAGACCACAGAGAAAGACCTAGTTCCCCACCTCATCGCAACCGGAGGCCTCACATCCTTTGAAAATTCCAGGGGTACACGGAGATCAGTGCCTCCAAAGGAGACGATGCCTGACTCCTCGTCAAACTTGATAGGAGTCCCAGGATTCCTGTGGCACGTGGAAAGGGACACTTGGTCTCCCGCCTCAGCTGGAGAGGCTTCCCAATTGCCCTGCCAAGCCTCGAAGAGAATCCCGAGTTGTCCCTCGCAACTAGGCAAGAGTCCTGACGTCGATGAACAAGCACCTGTTTGGAAGGGCCTTCCCCGTCGTAACTCGAAAATATACCCCAGGTTCCCGCCAAAACTCGAGAAGAACCATGAGACTTCCCCCTCGCCGCGAGATGAGGCCCGATTCCCCTGCACTGCATGCAGAGCAATTCCGTGGTGCACATCACACATGAAAGGAGCCTTGATTTCCTTGATGGCACTCCAAAGAAACCCCAAGAACACTGTTTCAAGGCTAGAGGGATCCTGAGATCCCTGTAGCAACACGAAAGAGCTCCGTGGACCAAAAATCAACTTGAGATGAGAGGTTAGTCCCTGGCTTCGACTCCAGAGGAATACCGCCTTACCACAAGCACCTCAAGAGGAGGCTTCTCTCAGCTCTAGGTATGTGAGAGGGACCCTGAGTTTGCAGCCTCAAGTGGAATGGACACCGCGATGCCCTGACTCGATATAAGGCCGGATATCCCTGCAGTGACTTGAATGCCGGCTCGTCTTGCATCTCCCAAGATGAAAGGATGTCTGAATCCCTTGTGGAGACCACAGAGAAAGACCTAGTTCCCCACCTAATCGCGACCGGAGGTCTCATATGCTTTGAAAACTCCAGAGGTACGCGGAGATCAGTGTTTCCAAAGGAGACGATGCCTGACTCCTCGTGAAACTTGATAGGAGTCCCAGCATTCCTGTGGCACGTGGAAAGGGACCCTTGATTTCCCGCCTCAGCTGGAGAGACGTCCCAATTGCCCTGCCAAGCCTCGAGGAGAATCCCGAGTTGTCCCTCGCAACTAGGCAGGAGTTCTGACGTCGCTGAACAAACATGTGTGTGGAAGCGCAATCCCGGTCGTAACTCGAGAATATACTCCAGGTTCCCATCGCAACTCGAGAAAAACCATGAGATTTCCCCCTCGCCACAGAATGATGCCCGATACCCTTCACTGCGTGCAGAGCAATTCCGTGTTGCACATCACACATGAAAGGAGCCTTGATTTCCTTGGTGGCACTCCAGAGAAACCCCAAGAACATTGTTTCAAGGCTAGAGGGATCCTGAGGTCAATGTAGCAACACGAGAGAGCTCCGTGGACCAAAAATCAACTCGAGATGAGAGGTTAGTCCCTGGCTTCGACTCCAGAGGAATACCACCTTACCACAAGCACCTCAAGAGGAGGCTTCTCTCAGCTCTAGGTATGTGAGAGGGACCCTGAGTTTGCGGCCTCAAGGGGAATGGACACCGCGATGCCCTGACTCGAAATAAGGCCGGATATCCCTGCAGTGACTTTAATGCAGGCTCGTCTTGCATCTCCCAAGATGAAAGTATGTCTGAATCCCCTGTGGAGACCACAGAAAAAGACCTAGTTCCCCACCTCATCGCGACCGGAGGCCTCACATCCTTTGAAAACTTCAGAGGTACGCGGAGATCAGTGCCTCTAAAGGAGACGATGCCTGACTCCTCGTGAAACTTGATAGGAGTCCCAGGATTCCTGTGCAGGTGGAAAGGGACCCTTGGTCTCCCGCCTCAGCTGGAGAGGCGTCCCAATTGCCCTGCCAAGACTCGAGGAGAATCCCGAGTTGTCCCTCGCAACTAGGCAGGAGTCCTGTCGTCGCTGAAGAAACACGTGGGTGGAAGGGCCATCCCCGTCGTAACTCGAGACTATACCCCAGGATCCCGCCACAACTCGAGAAAAACCATGAGACTTCCCCCTCGCCGCGAGATGAGACCCGATTCCCCTGCACTGCGTGCAGAGCAATTCCGTGTTGCACATCACACATGAAAGGAGCCTTGATTTCCTTGATGGCACTGCAGAGAAACCCCAAGAAGACTGTTTCAAGGCTAGAGGGATCCTGAGGTCACTTTAGCAACAGGAAAGAGCTCCGTGGACCACAAATCAACTCGAGATGAGAGGTTAGTCCCTGGCTTCGACTCCAGAGGAATACCACTTTACCACAAGCACCTCAAAAGGAGGCTTCTCTCAGCTCTAGGTGAGTGAGAGGGACACTGATTTTGCGGCCTCAAGTGGAATGGACACCGCGATGCCCTGACTCGAAATAAGGCCGGATATCCCTGCAGTGACTTGAATGCAGGCTCGTCTTGCATCTCCCAAAATGAAAGGATGTCTGAATCCCCTGTGGAGACCTCAGAGAAAGACCTAGTTCCCCACCTCATGGCGACCGGAGGCCTCACATCCTTTGAAAACTCCAGAGGTACGCGGAGATCAGTGCCGCCAAAGGAGACGATGCCTGACTCCTCGTGAAACTTGATAGGAGTCCCAGGATTCCTGTGGCACGTGGAAAGGGACCCTTGGTCTCCCGCCTCAGCTGGAGAGGCGTCCCAATTGCCCTGCCAAGCCTCGAGGAGAATCCCGAGTTGTCCCTCGCAACTAGGCAGGAGTCCTGTCGTCGCTGAACAAACACGTGTGTGGAAGGGCCATCCCCGTCATAACTCGAGAATATACCCCAGGTTCCCGCCACAACTCGAGAAAAACCATGAGACTTCCCCCTCGCTGTGAGATGAGGCCCGATTCCCCTGCACTGAGTGCAGAGCAATTCCGTGTTGCACATCACACATGAAAGGAGCCTTGATTTCCTTGATGGCACTCCAGAGAAACCCCAAGAACACTGTTTCAAGGCTAGAGGGATCCTGAGGGCACTGTAGCCACATGAAAGAGCTCCGTGGACCAAAAATTAACTCGAGATGAGAGGTTAGTCCCTGGCTTCGAATCCAGAGGAATACCACCTTACCACAAGCACCTCAAGAGGAGGCTTCTCTCAGCTCTAGGTATGTGAGAGGGACCCTGAGTTTGCGGCCTCAAGTGGAATGGACACCGCGATGCCCTGACTCGAAATAAGGCCGGATATCCCTGCAGTGACTTGAATGCAGGCTCGTCTTGCATCTCCCAAGACGAAAGGATGTCTGAATCCCCTGTGGAGACCACAGAGAAAGACCTAGTTCCCCACCTCATCTCGACCGGAGGCCTCACATCCTTTGAAAACTCCAGAGGTGCGCGGAGATCAGTGCCTCCAAAGGAGACGATGCCTGACTCCTCGTGAATCTTGATAGGAGTCCCAGGATTCCTGTGGCACGTGGAAAGGGACCCTTGGTCTCCCACCTCAGCTGGAGAGGCGTCCAAATTGCCCTGCCAAGCTTCGAGGAGAATCCCGAGTTGTCCCTCGCAACTAGGCAGGAGTCCTGACGTCGCTGAACAAACACTTGGGTGGAAGGGCCATCCCCGTCGTAACTCGAGAATATACCCCAGGTTCCCGCCGCAACTCGAGAAAAACCATGAGACTTCCCCCTTTCTGCGAGATGAGGCCCGATTCCCCTGCACTGCGTGCAGAGCAATTTCGTGTTGCACATCACACATAAAAGGAGCCTTGATTTCCATGGTGGCACTCTAGAGAAACCCCAAGAACACTGTTTCAATGCTAGAGGGATCCTGAGGTCACTGTAGCAACACGAAAGAGTTCCGTGGCCCAAAAATCAACTCGAGATGAGAGGTTAGTCCCTGGCTTTGACTCCAGGGGAATACCACCTTACCACAAGCACCTCAAGAGGAGGCTTCTCTCAGCTCTAGGTATGTGACAGGGACCCTGAGTTTGCGGCCTCAAGTGGAATGGACACTGCGATGCCCTTACGCGAAATAAGGCCGGATATCCCTGCAGTGACTTGAATGCAGGCTCGCCTTGCATCTCCCAAGACGAAAGGATGTCTGAATCCCCTGTGGAGACCACAGAGAAAGACCTAGTTCCCCACCTCATCGCGACCGGAGGCCTCACATCCTTTGAAAACTCCAGAGGTATGCGGAGATCAGTGCCTCCAAAGGAGACGATGCCTGACTCCTCGTGAAACTTGATAGGAGTCTCAGGATTCCTGTGGCACGTGGAAAGGGACACTTGGTCTCCCGCCTCAGCTGGAGAGGCGTCCCAATTGCCCTGCCAAGCCTCGAGGAGAATCCCGAGTTGTCCCTCGCAACTAGGCAGGAGTCCTGACGTCGCTGAACAAACACGTGTGTGGAAGGGCCATCCCCGTCGTAACTCGAGAATATACCTCAGGTTCCCGCCGCAACTTGAGAAAAACCATGAGACTTCCCCCTCGCCGCGAGATGAGGCCCGATTCCCCTGCACTGCATGCAGAGCAATTCCGTGTTGCACATCACACATGAAAGGAGCCTTGATGTCCTTGATGGCACTGCAGAGAAACCCCAAGAACACTGTTTCAAGGCTAGAGGGATCCTGAGGTCACTGTAGCAACACGAAAGAGCTCCGTGGACCAAAAATCAACTCGAGATGAGAGGTTAGTCCCTGGCTTCGACTCCAGAGGAATACCACCTTACCACAAGCACCTCAAGAGGAGGCTTCTCTCAGCTCTATGTATGTGAGAGGGACCCTGAGTTTGCGGCCTCAAGTGGAATGGACACTGCGATGCCCTGACGCGAAATAAGGCCGGATATCCCTGCAGTGACTTGAATGCAGGCTCGCCTTGCATCTCCCAAGACGAAAGGATGTCTGAATCCCCTGTGAAGACCACAGAGAAAGACCTAGTTCCACACCTCATCGCGACCGGAGGCCTCACATCCTTTGAAAACTCCAGAGGTACGCAGAGATCAGTGCCTCCAAAGGAGACGATGCCTGACCCCTTGTGAAACTTGATAGGAGTCTCAGGATTCCTGTGGCACGTGGAAAGGGACCCTTGGTCTCCCGCCTCAGCTGGAGAGGCGTCCCAATTGCCCTGCCAAGCCTCGAGGAGAATCCCGAGTTGTCCCTCGCAACTAGGCAGGAGTCCTGACGTCGCTGAACAAACACGTGTGTGGAAGGGCCATCCCCGTCGTAACTCGAGAATATACCCCAGGTTCCCGCCGCAACTTGAGAAAAACCATGAGACTTCCCCCTCGCCGCGAGATGAGGCCCGATTCTCCTGCACTGCGTGCAGAGCAATTCCGTGTTGCACATCACACATGAAAGGAGCCTTGATGTCCTTGATGGCACTGCAGAGAAACCCCAAGAACACTGTTTCAAGGCTAGAGGGATCCTGAGGTCACTGTAGCAACACGAAAGAGCTCCGTGGACCAAAAATCAACTCGAGATGAGAGGTTAGTCCCTGGCTTCGACTCCAGAGGAATACCACCTTACCACAAGCACCTCAAGAGGAGGCTTCTCTCAGCTCTAGGTATGTGAGAGGGACCCTGAGTTTGTGGCCTCAAGTGGAATGGACACTGCGATGCCCTGAAGTGAAATAAGGCCGGATATCCCTGCAGTGACTTGAATGCAGGCTCGTCTTGCATCTCCCAAGACGAAAGGATGTCTGAATCCCCTGTGGTGACCACAGAGAAAGACCTAGTTCCCCACGTCATCGCAACCGGAGGCCTCACATCCTTTGAAAACTCCAGAGGTACGCGGAGATCAGTGCCTCCAAAGGAGACGATGCCTGACTCCTTGTAAACTTGATAGGAGTCCCAGGATTCCTGTGGCACGTGGAAAGGGACCCTTGGTCTCCGGCCTCAGCTGGAGAGGCGTCCCAATTGCCCTGCCAAGCCTCGAGGGGAATCCCGAGTTGTCCCTCGCAACTAGGCAGGAGTCCTGACGTCGCTGAACAAACACGTGTGTGGAAGGGCCATCCCTGTCGTAACTCGAGAATATACCCCAGGTTCCCACGGCAACTCGAGAAAAACCATGAGACTTCCCCCTCGCCGCGAGATGAGGCCCGATTCCCCTGCACTGCATGAAGAGCAATTCCGTGTTGCAAATCACACATGAAAGGAGCCTTGATTTCCTTGATGGCACTCCAGAGAAACCCCAAGAACACTGTTTCAAGGCTAGAGTGAGCCTGAGGTCACTGTAGCCACACGAAAAAGCTCCGTGGACCAAAAATCAACTCGAGATGAGAGGTTAGTCCCTGGCTTCGACTCCAGAGGAATACCACCTTACCAGAAGCACCTCAAGAGGAGGCTTCTCTCAGCTCTAGGTATGTGAGAGGGACCCTGAGTATGCGGCCTCAAGTGGAATGGACACCGCGATGCCCTGACTCGAAATAAGGCTGGATATCCCTGCAGTGACTTGAATGCAGGCTCATCTTGCATATCCCAAGATGAAAGGATGTCTGAATCCCCTGTGGAGACCACAGAAAAAGACCTCGTTCCCCACCTCATCGCGACCGGAGGCCTCACATCCTTTGAAAACTCCAGAGGTACGCGGAGATCAGTGCCTCCAAAGGGGACGATGCCTGACTCCTCGTGAAACTTGATAGGAGTCCCAGGATTCCTGTGGCACGTGGAAAGGGACCCTTGGTCTCCCGCCTCAGCTGGAGAGGCGTCCCAATTGCCCTGCCAAACGTCGAGGAGAATCCCGAGTTGTCCCTCGCAACTAGGCAGGAGTCTGACGTCGCTGAACAAACACGTGGGTGGAAGGGCCATCCCCGTCGTAACTCGAGAATATACCCCAGGTTCCCGCCGCAACTCGAGAAAAACCATGAGACTTCCCCCTCGCCGCGAGATGAGGCCCGATTCCCCTGCACTGCGTGCAGAGCAATTCCGTGTTGCACATCACACATGAAAGGAGCCTTGATTTCCTTGATGGCACTGCAGAGAAACCCCAAGAACACTGTTTCAAGGCTAGAGGGATCCTGAGGTCACTGTAGCCACATGAAAGAGCTCCGTGGACCAAAAATCAACTCGAGATGAGAGGTTAGTCCCTGGCTTCGACTCCAGAGGAATACCACCTTACCACAAGCACCTCAAGAGGAGGCTTCTCTCAGCTCTAGGTATGTGAGAGGGACCCTGAGTTTGTGGCCTCAAGTGGAATGGACACCGCAATGCCCTGACTCGAAATAAGGCTGGATATCCCTGCAGTGACTTGAATGCAGGCTCGCCTTGCATCTCCCAAGACGAAAGGATGTCTGAATCCCCTGTGGAGACCACAGAGAAAGACCTAGTTCCCCACCTCATCGCGACCGGAGGCCTCACATCCTTTGAAAACTCCAGAGGTATGCGGAGATCAGTGCCTCCAAAGGAGACGATGCCTGACTCCTCGTGAAACTTGATAGGAGTCTCAGGATTCCTGTGGCACGTGGAAAGGGACCCTTGGTCTCCCGCCTCAGCTGGAGAGGCATCCCAATTGCCCTGCCAAGCCTCGAGGAGAATCCCGAGTTGTCCCTCGCAACTAGGCAGGAGTCCTGACATGGCTGAACAAACACGTGTGTGGAAGGGCCATCCCCGTCGTAACTCGAGAATATACCCCAGGTTCCGGCCGCAAATCGAGAAAAACCATGAGACTTCCCCGTTGCCGGGAGATGAGGCCCGATTCCCCTGCCCTGCGTGCAGAGCAATTCCGTGTTGCACATCACACATGAAAGGAGCCTTGATTTCCTTGATGGCACTACAGAGAAACCCCAAGAACACTTTTTCAAGGCTAGAGGAATCCTGAGGTCACTGTAGCAACATGAAAGAGCTCCGTGGACCAAAAATCAACTCGAGATGAGAGGTTAGTCCCTGGCTTCGACTCCAGAGGAATACCACCTTACCACAAACACCTCAAGAGGAGGCTTCTCTCAGCTCTAGGTATGTGAGAGGGACCCTGAGTATGCGGCCTCAAGTGGAATGGACACCGCGATGCCCTGACTCGAAATAAGGCCGGATATCCCTGCAGTGACTTGAATGCAGGCTCGTCTTGCATCTCCCAACGAAAGGATGTCTGAATCCCCTGTGGAGACCACAGAGAAAGACCTAGTTCCCCACCTCATCGCGACCGGAGGCCTAACATCCTTTGAAAACTCCAGAGGTACGCGGAGATCAGTGCCTCCGAAGGAGACGATGCCTGACTTCTCGTGAAACTTGATAGGAGACCCAGGATTCCTGTGGCTCGTGGAAAAGGACCCTGGGTCTCCCGCCTCAGCTGGAGAGGCGTCCCAATTGCCCTGCCAAGCCTCGAGGAGAATCCCGAGTTGTCCCTCGCAACTAGGCAGGAGTCCTGACGTCACAGAAGAAACACGTGGGTGGAAGGGCCATCCCCGTCGTAACTCGAGAATATACACTAGGTTCCCGCCGCAACTCGAGAAAAATCATGAGACTTCCCCCTCGCCGGGAGATGAGGCCCGATTTCCCTGCACTGCGTGCAGAGCAATTCCGTGTTGCACATCACACATGAAAGGAGCCTTGATTTCCTTGATGGCACTGCAGAGAAACCCCAAGAACACTGTTTCAAGGCTAGAGGGATCCTGAGGTCACTGTAGCAACACGAAAGAGCTCCCTGGACCACAAATCAACTTGAGATGAGAGGTTAGTCCCTGGCTTCGACTCCAGAGGAATACCACCTTACCACAAGCACTTCAAGAGGAGGCTTCTCTCAGCTCTAGGTATGAGAGAGGGACCCTGAGTTTGCGGCCTCAAGTGGAATGGACACCGCGATGACCTGACTCGAAATAAGGCCGGATATCCCTGCAGTGACTTGAATGCAGGCTCGTCTTGCATCTCCCAAGATGAAAGGATGTCTGAATCTCCTGTGGAGACCACAGAGAAAGACCTAGTTCCCCACCTCATCGCGACCGGAGGCCTCACATCCTTTGAAAACTCCAGAGGTACGCGGAGATCAGTGCCTCCAAAGGAGATGATGCCTGACTCCTCATGAAGCTTGATACGAGTCCTAGGATTCCTGTGGCACGTGGAAAGGGACACTTGGTCTCCCACCTCAGCTGGAGAGGCATCCCAATTGCCCTGCCAAGCCTCGAGGAGAATCCCGAATTGTCCCTCGCAACTAGGTAGGAGTCCTGACGTCGCTGAACAAACACGTGTGTGGAAGGGCCATCCCCGTCGTAACTCGAGAATATACCCCAGGTTCCCACCGCAACTCGAGAAAAACCATGAGACTTCCCCCTCTCCGCGATATGAGGCCCGATTCCCCGCACTGCGTGCAGAGCAATTCCGTGTTGCCCATCACACATGAAAGGAGTCTTGATTTCCTTGATGGCACTGCAGAGAAACCCCAAGAACACTGTTTCAAGCCTAGCGGGATCCTGAGGTCACTGTAGCAACACGAAAGATCTCCGTGGACCAAAAATCAACTCGAGATGAGAGGTTAGTCCCTGGCTTCGACTCCAGAGGAATACCACCTTACCACAAGCACGTCAAGAAGAGGCTTCTCTCAGCTCTAGGTATGTGAGAGGGACCCTGAGTTTGCGGCCTCAAGTGGAATGGACACCGCGATGCCCTGACGCAAAATAAGGCTGGATATCCCTGCAGTGACTTGAATGCAGGCTCGTCTTGCATCTCCCAAGACGAAAGGATGTCTGAATCCCCTGTGGAGACCACAGAGAAAAACCTAGTTCCCCACATCATCGCGACCGGAGGCCTCACATCCTTTGAAAACTCCAGAGGTACGCGGAGATCAGTGCCTCCAAAGGAGACGATGCCTGACTCCTCGTGAAACTTGATAGGAGTCCCAGGATTCCTGTGGCACGTGGAAAGGGACCCTTGGTCTCACGCCTCAGCTGGAGAGGCGTCCCAATTGCCCTGCCAAGCCTCGAGGAGAATCCCGAGTTGTCCCTCGCAACTAGGCAGAAGTCCTGACGTCGCTGAACAAACACGTGGCTGGAAGGGCCATCCCCGTCGTAACTCGAGAATATACCCCAGGTTCCCACCGCAACTCAAGAAAAAACATGAGACTTCCCCCTCGCCGCGAGATGAGGCCCGATTCCCCTGCACTGCGTGCAGAGCAATTCCGTGTTGCACATCACACATGAAAGGAGCCTTGATTTCCTTGGTGGCACTCCAGAGAAACCCCAAGAACACTGTTTCAAGGCTAGAGGGATCCTGAGGTCACTGTAACAACACGGAAGAGCTCCGTGGCCCAAAAATCAACTCGAGATGAGAGGTTAGTCCCTGGCTTCGACTCCAGAGGAATACCACCTTACCACAAGCACCTCAAGAGAAGTCTTCTCTCAACTCTAGGTATGTGAGAGGTACCCAGAGTTTGCGGCCTCATGTGGAATGGGCACCGCGATGCCCTGACTCGAAATAAGGCCGGATATCCCTGCAGTGACTTGAATGCAGGCTAGTCTTGCATCTCCCAAGACGAAAGGATGTCTGAATCCCCTGTGGAGACCACAGAGAAAGACCTACTTCCCCACCTCATCGCGACCGGAGGCCTCACATCCTTTGAAAACTCCAGAGGTACGCGGAGATCAGTGCCTCCAAAGGAGACGATGCCTGACTCCTCGTGAAACTTGATAGGAGTCCCAGGATTCCTGTGCAGGTGGAAAGGGACCCTTGGTTTCACGCCTCAGCTGGAGAGGCGACACAATTGCCCTGCCAAGCCTCGAGGAGAATCCCGAGTTGTCCCTCGCAACTAGGCAGGAGTCCTGCCGTCGCTGAACAAACACGTGTGAGGAAGGGCCATCCCCGTCGTAACTCGAGAATATACCCCAGGTTCCCTCCGCAACATGAGAAAAACCATGAGACTTCCCCCTCGCCGCGAGATGAGGCCCGATTCCCCGCACTGCGTGCAGAGCAATTCCGTGTTGCCCATCACACATGAAAGGAGTCTTGATTTCCTTGATGGCACTGCAGAGAAACCCCAAGAACACTGTTTCAAGCCTAGCGGGATCCTGAGGTCACTGTAGCAACACGAAAGAGCTCCGTGGACCAAAAATCAACTCGAGATGAGAGGTTAGTCCCTGGCTTCGACTCCAGAGGAAAACCACCTTACCACAAGCACGTCAAGAAGAGGCTTCTCTCAGCTCTAGGTATGTGAGAGGGACCCTGAGTTTGCGGCCTCAAGTGGAATGGACACCGCGATGCCCTGACGCAAAATAAGGCTGGATATAACTGCAGTGACTTGAATGCAGGCTCGTCTTGCATCTCCCAAGACGAAAGGATGTCTGAATCCCCTGTGGAGACCACAGAGAAAGACCTAGTTCCCCACATCATCGCGACCGGAGGCCTCACATCCTTTGAAAACTCCAGAGGTACGCGGAGATCAGTGCCTCCAAAGGAGACGATGCCTGACTCCTCGTGAAACTTGATAGGAGTCCCAGGATTCCTGTGGCACGTGGAAAGGGACCCTTGGTCTCACGCCTCAGCTGGAGAGGCGTCCCAATTGCCCTGCCAAGCCTCGAGGAGAATCCCGAGTTGTCCCTCGCAACTAGGCAGAAGTCCTGACGTCGCTGAACAAACACGTGGCTGGAAGGGCCATCCCCGTCGTAACTCGAGAATATACCCCAGGTTCCCACCGCAACTCAAGAAAAACCATGAGACTTCCCCCTCACCGCGAGATGAGGCCCGATTCCCCTGCACTGCGTGCAGAGCAATTCCGTGTTGCACATCACACATGAAAGGAGCCTTGATTTCCTTGGTGGCACTCCAGAGAAACCCCAAGAACACTGTTTCAAGGCTAGAGGGATCCTGAGGTCACTGTAGCAACACGGAAGAGCTCCGTGGCCCAAAAATCAACTCGAGATGAGAGGTTAGTCCCTGGCTTCGACTCCAGAGGAATACCACCTTACCACAAGCACCTCAAGAGAAGTCTTCTCTCAACTCTAGGTATGTGAGAGGTACCCAGAGTTTGCGGCCTCAAGTGGAATGGGCACCGCGATGCCCTGACTCGAAATAAGGCCGGATATCCCTGCAGTGACTTGAATGCAGGCTAGTCTTGCATCTCCCAAGACGAAAGGATGTCTGAATCCCCTGTGGAGACCACAGAGAAAGACCTACTTCCCCACCTCATCGCGACCGGAGGCCTCACATCCTTTGAAAACTCCAGAGGTACGCGGAGATCAGTGCCTCCAAAGGAGACGATGCCTGACTCCTCGTGAAACTTGATAGGAGTCCCAGGATTCCTGTGCAGGTGGAAAGGGACCCTTGGTTTCACGCCTCAGCTGGAGAGGCGACCCAATTGCCCTGCCAAGCCTCGAGGAGAATCCCGAGTTGTCCCTCGCAACTAGGCAGGAGTCCTGCCGTCGCTGAACAAACACGTGTGAGGAAGGGCCATCCCCGTCGTAACTCGAGAATATACCCCAGGTTCCCTCCGCAACATGAGAAAAACCATGAGACTTCCCCCTCGCCGCGAGATGAGGCCCGATTCCCCTGTACTGCGTGCAGAGCAACTCCGTGTTGCACATCACACATGAAAGGAGACTTGATTTCCTTGATGGCACTCCAGAGAAGCCCCAAGAACACTGTTTCAAGGCTAGAGGGATTCTGAGGTAACTGTAGCAACACGAAAGAGCTCCGTGGACCAAAAATCAACTTGAGATGAGAGGTTAGTCCCTGGCTTCGACTCCAGAGGAATACCACCTTACCACAAGCACTTCAAGAGGAGGCTTCTCTCAGCTTTAGGTATGTGAGAGGGACCCTGAGTTTGCGGCCTCAAGTGGAATGGACACCGCGATGCCCTGACTCGAAATAAGGCCGGATATCCCTGCAGTGACTTGAATGCAGGCTCGTCTTGCATCTCCCAAGACGAAAGGATGTCTGAATCCCCGGTGGAGATCACAGAGAAAGACCTAGTTCCCCACCTCATCGCGACCGGAGGCCTCACATCCTTTGAAAACTCCAGAGTTACGCGGAGATCAGTGCCTCCAAAGGAGACGATGCCTGACTCCTCATGAAACTGGATACGAGTCGCAGGACTCCTGTGGCACGTGGAAAGGGACACTTGGTTTTCCGCCTCAGCTGGAGAGGCGTCCCAATTGCCCTGCCAAGCCTCGAGGAGAATCCCGAGTTGTCCCTCGCAACTAGGCAGAAGTCCTGACGTCGCTGAACAAACACGTGGCTGGAAGGGCCATCCCCGTCGTAACTCGAGAATATACCCCAGGTTCCCACCGCAACTCAAGAAAAACCATGAGACTTCCCCCTCACCGCGAGATGAGGCCCGATTCCCCTGCACTGCGTGCAGAGCAATTCCGTGTTGCACATCACACATGAAAGGAGCCTTGATTTCCTTGGTGGCACTCCAGAGAAACCCCAAGAACACTGTTTCAAGGCTAGAGGGATCCTGAGGTCACTGTAGCACCACGAAAGAGCTCCGGGGACCAAAAATCAACTCGAGATGAGAGGTTAGTCCCTGGCTTCGACTCCAGAAGAATACCACCTTACCACAAGCACCTCAAGAGGAGGCTTCTCTCAGCTCTAGGTATGTGAGAGGGACCCTGAGTTTGCGGCCTCAAGTAGAATGGACACCGCGAAGCCCTGACTCGAAATAAGGCCGTATATCCCTGCAGTGACTTGAATGCAGGCTCGTCTTGCATCTCCCAAGATGAAAGGATGTCTGAATCCCCTGTGGAGACCACAGAGAAAGACCTAGTTCCCCACCTCATCGCGACCGGAGTCCTCACATGCTTTGAAAACTCCAGAGGTACGCGGAGATCGGTGCCTCCAAAGGAGACGATGCCTGACTCCTCGTGAAACTTGATAAGAGTCTCAGGATTCCTGTGGCACGTGGAAAGGGACACTTGGTTTCCCGCCTCAGCTGGAGAGGCGTCCCAATTGCCCTGCCAAGCCTCAAGGAGAATCCCGAGTTGTCCCTCGCAACTAGGCAGGAGTCCTGACGTCGCTGAACAAACACGTGTGTGGAAGGGCCAACCCCGTCGTAACTCGAGAATATACCCCAGGTTCCCGCCGCAACTCGATAAAAACCATGAGACTTCGCCCTCGCCGCAAAATGAGGCCCGATTCCCCTTTACTGCGTGTAGAGCAATTCCGTGTTGCACATCACACATGAAAGGAGCCTTGATTTCCTTGATGGCGCTCCAGAGAAACCCCAAGAACACTGTTTCAAGGCTAGAGGATCCTGAGGTCACTGAAGCAACACGAAAGAGCTCCGTGGACCAAGAATCAACTCGAGATGAGAGGTTAGTTCCTGGCTTCGACTCCAGAGGAATACCACCTTACCATAAGCACCTCAAGAGGAGGCTTCTCTCAGCTCTAGGTATGTGAGAGGGACCCTGAGTTTGCGGCCTCAAGTGGAAAGGACACCGCGATGCCCTGACTCGAAATAAGGCCGGATATCCCTGCAGTGATTTGAATCCAGGCTCGTTTTGCATCTCCCAAGACGATAGGATACCTAATCCTCTGTGGAGACCACAGAGAAAGACCTAGTTCCCCACCTCATCGCAACCGGAGGCCTCACATCCTTTGAAAATTCCAGGGGTACACGGAGATCAGTGCCTCCAAAGGAGACGATGCCTGACTCCTCGTCAAACTTGATAGGAGTCCCAGGATTCCTGTGGCACGTGGAAAGGGACACTTGGTCTCCCGCCTCAGCTGGAGAGGCTTCCCAATTGCCCTGCCAAGCCTCGAAGAGAATCCCGAGTTGTCCCTCGCAACTAGGCAAGAGTCCTGACGTCGCTGAACAAGCACCTGTTTGGAAGGGCCTTCCCCGTCGTAACTCGAGAATATACCCCAGGTTCCCGCCAAAACTCGAGAAGAACCATGAGACTTCCCCCTCGCCGCGAGATGAGGCCCGATTCCCCTGCACTGCATGCAGAGCAATTCCGTGGTGCACATCACACATGAAAGGAGCCTTGATTTCCTTGATGGCACTCCAAAGAAACCCCAAGAACACTGTTTCAAGGCTAGAGGGATCCTGAGATCCCTGTAGCAACACGAAAGAGCTCCGTGGACCAAAAATCAACTTGAGATGAGAGGTTAGTCCCTGGCTTCGACTCCAGAGGAATACCGCCTTACCACAAGCACCTCAAGAGGAGGCTTCTCTCAGCTCTAGGTATGTGAGAGGGACCCTGAGTTTGCAGCCTCAAGTGGAATGGACACCGCGATGCCCTGACTCGATATAAGGCCGGATATCCCTGCAGTGACTTGAATGCCGGCTCGTCTTGCATCTCCCAAGTTGAAAGGATGTCTGAATCCCTTGTGGAGACCACAGAGAAAGACCTAGTTCCCCACCTAATCGCGACCGGAGGTCTCATATGCTTTGAAAACTCCAGAGGTACGCGGAGATCAGTGTTTCCAAAGGAGACGATGCCTGACTCCTCGTGAAACTTGATAGGAGTCCCAGGATTCCTGTGGCACGTGGAAAGGGACCCTTGATTTCCCGCCTCAGCTGGAGAGACGTCCCAATTGCCCTGCCAAGCCTCGAGGAGAATCCCGAGTTGTCCCTCGCAACTAGGCAGGAGTTCTGACGTCGCTGAACAAACATGTGTGTGGAAGCGCAATCCCGGTCGTAACTCGAGAATATACTCCAGGTTCCCATCGCAACTCGAGAAAAACCATGAGATTTCCCCCTCGCCACAGAATGATGCCCGATACCCTTCACTGCGTGCAGAGCAATTCCGTGTTGCACATCACACATGAAAGGAGCCTTGATTTCCTTGGTGGCACTCCAGAGAAACCCCAAGAACATTGTTTCAAGGCTAGAGGGATCCTGAGGTCACTGTAGCAACACGAGAGAGCTCCGTGGACCAAAAATCAACTCGAGATGAGAGGTTAGTCCCTGGCTTCGACTCCAGAGGAATACCACCTTACCACAAGCACCTCAAGAGGAGGCTTCTCTCAGCTCTAGGTATGTGAGAGGGACCCTGAGTTTGCGGCCTCAAGGGGAATGGACACCGCGATGCCCTGACTCGAAATAAGGCCGGATATCCCTGCAGTGACTTTAATGCAGGCTCGTCTTGCATCTCCCAAGATGAAAGTATGTCTGAATCCCCTGTGGAGACCACAGAAAAAGACCTAGTTCCCCACCTCATCGCGACCGGAGGCCTCACATCCTTTGAAAACTTCAGAGGTACGCGGAGATCAGTGCCTCTAAAGGAGACGATGCCTGACTCCTCGTGAAACTTGATAGGAGTCCCAGGATTCCTGTGCAGTTGGAAAGGGACACTTGGTCTCCCGCCTCAGCTGGAGAGGCGTCCCAATTGCCCTGCCAAGACTCGAGGAGAATCCCGAGTTGTCCCTCGCAACTAGGCAGGAGTCCTGTCGTCGCTGAAGAAACACGTGGGTGGAAGGGCCATCCCCGTCGTAACTCGAGACTATACCCCAGGATCCCGCCACAACTCGAGAAAAACCATGAGACTTCCCCCTCGCCGCGAGATGAGACCCGATTCCCCTGCACTGCGTGCAGAGCAATTCCGTGTTGCACATCACACATGAAAGGAGCCTTGATTTCCTTGATGGCACTGCAGAGAAACCCCAAGAACACTGTTTCAAGGCTAGAGGGATCCTGAGGTCACTTTAGCAACAGGAAAGAGCTCCGTGGACCACAAATCAACTCGAGATGAGAGGTTAGTCCCTGGCTTCGACTCCAGAGGAATACCACTTTACCACAAGCACCTCAAAAGGAGGCTTCTCTCAGCTCTAGGTGTGTGAGAGGGACACTGATTTTGCGGCCTCAAGTGGAATGGACACCGCGATGCCCTGACTCGAAATAAGGCCGGATATCCCTGCAGTGACTTGAATGCAGGCTCGTCTTGCATCTCCCAAAATGAAAGGATGTCTGAATCCCCTGTGGAGACCTCAGAGAAAGACCTAGTTCCCCACCTCATGTCGACCGGAGGCCTCACATCCTTTGAAAACTCCAGAGGTACGCGGAGATCAGTGCCGCCAAAGGAGACGATGCCTGACTCCTTGTGAAACTTGATAGGAGTCCCAGGATTCCTGTGGCACGTGGAAAGGGACCCTTGGTCTCCCGCCTCAGCTGGAGAGGCGTCCCAATTGCCCTGCCAAGCCTCGAGGAGAATCCCGAGTTGTCCCTCGCAACTAGGCAGGAGTCCTGTCGTCGCTGAACAAACACGTGTGTGGAAGGGCCATCCCCGTCATAACTCGAGAATATACCCCAGGTTCCCGCCGCAACTCGCGAAAAACCATGAGACTTCCCCCTCGCCGCGAGATGAGGCCCGATTCCCCTGCACTGCATGCAGAGCAATTCTGTGTTGCACATCAAACATGAAAGGAGGCTTGATTTCCATGGTGGCACTCTAGAGAAACCCCAAGAACACTGTTTCAATGCTAGAGGGATCCTGAGGTCACTGTAGCAACATGAAAGAGCTCCGTGGCCGAAAAATCAACTCGAGATGAGAGGTTAGTCCCTGGCTTCGACTCCAGGGGAATACCACCTTACCACAAGCACCTCAAGAGGAGGCTTCTCTCAGCTCTAGGTATGTGACAGGGACCCTGAGTTTGCGGCCTCAAGTGGAATGGACACTGCGATGCCCTTACGCGAAATAAGGCCGGATATCCCTGCAGTGACTTGAATGCAGGCTCGCCTTGCATCTCCCAAGACAAAAGGATGTCTGAATCCCCTGTGGAGACCACAGAGAAAGACCTAGTTCCCCACCTCATCGCGACCGGAGGCCTCACATCCTTTGAAAACTCCAGAGGTATGCGGAGATCAGTGCCTCCAAAGGAGACGATGCCTGACTCCTCGTGAAACTTGATAGGAGTCTCAGGATTCCTGTGGCACGTGGAAAGGGACCCTTGGTCTCCCGCCTCAGCTGGAGAGGCATCCCAATTGCCCTGCCAAGCCTCGAGGAGAATCCCGAGTTGTCCCTCGCAACTAGGCAGGAGTCCTGACGTCGCTGAACAAACACGTGTGTGGAAGGGCCATCCCCGTCGTAACTCGAGAATATACCCCAGGTTCCCGCCGCAACTTGAGAAAAACCATGAGACTTCCCCCTCGCTGCGAGATGAGGCCCGATTCCCCTGCACTGCGTGCAGAGCAATTCCGTGTTGCACATCACACATGAAAGGAGCCTTGATGTCCTTGATGGCACTGCAGAGAAACCCCAAGAACACTGTTTCAAGGCTAGAGGGATCCTGAGGTCACTGTAGCAACAGGAAAGAGCTCCGTGGACCAAAAATCAACTCGAGATGAGAGGTTAGTCCCTGGCTTCGACTCCAGAGGAATACCACCTTACCACAAGCACCTCAAGAGGAGGCTTCTCTCAGCTCTATGTGTGTGAGAGGGACCCTGATTTTGCGGCCTCAAGTGGAATGGACACCGCGATGCCCTGACTCGAAATAAGGCCGGATATCCCTGCAGTGACTTGAATGCTGGCTCGTCTTGCATCTCCCAAGACGAAAGGATGTCTGAATCCCCTGTGGAGACCTCAGAGAAAGACCTAGTTCCCCAGCTCATGGCGAACGGAGGCCTCACATCCTTTGAAAACTTCAGAGGTGCGCGGAGATCAGTGCCGCCAAAGGAGACGATGCCTGACTCCTCGTGAAACTTGAGAGGAGTCCCAGGATTCCTGTGGCACGTGGAAAGGGACTCTTGGTCTCCCGCCTCAGCTGGAGAGGCCTCCCAATTGCCCTGCCAAGCCTCGAGGAGAATCCCGAGTTGTCCCTCGCAACTAGGCAGGAGTCCTGACGTCGCTGAACAAACACTTGGGTGGAAGGGCCATCCCCGTCGTAACTCGAGAATATACCCCAGGTTCCCGCCGCAACTCGAGAAAAACCATGAGACTTCCCCCTTTCTGCGAGATGAGGCCCGATTCCCCTGCACTGCGTGCAGAGCAATTTCATGTTGCACATCACACATAAAAGGAGCCTTGATTTCCATGGTGGCACTCTAGAGAAACCCCAAGAACACTGTTTCAATGCTAGAGGGATCCTGAGGTCACTGTAGCAACACGAAAGAGTTCCGTGGCCCAAAAATCAACTCGAGATGAGAGGTTAGTCCCTGGCTTTGACTCCAGGGGAATACCACCTTACCACAAGCACCTCAAGAGGAGGCTTCTCTCAGCTCTAGGTATGTGACAGGCACCCTGAGTTTGCGGCCTCAAGTGGAATGGACACTGCGATGCCCTTACGCGAAATAAGGCCGGATATCCCTGCAGTGACTTGAATGCAGGCTCGCCTTGCATCTCCCAAGACGAAAGGATGTCTGAATCCCCTGTGGAGACCACAGAGAAAGACCTAGTTCCCCACCTAATCGCGACCGGAGGCCTCACATCCTTTGAAAACTCCAGAGGTATGCGGAGATCAGTGCCTCCAAAGGAGACGATGCCTGACTCCTCGTGAAACTTGATAGGAGTCTCAGGATTCCTGTGGCACGTGGAAAGGGACACTTGGTCTCCCGCCTCAGCTGGAGAGGCATCCCAATTGCCCTGCCAAGCCTCGAGGAGAATCCCGAGTTGTCCCTCGCAACTAGGCAGGAGTCCTGACGTCGCTGAACAAACACGTGTGTGGAAGGGCCATCCCCGTCGTAACTCGAGAATATACCTCAGGTTCCCGCCGCAACTTGAGAAAAACCATGAGACTTCCCCCTCGCCGCGAGATGAGGCCCGATTCCCCTGCACTGCATGCAGAGCAATTCCGTGTTGCACATCACACATGAAAGGAGCCTTGATGTCCTTGATGGCACTGCAGAGAAACCCCAAGAACACTGTTTCAAGGCTAGAGGGATCCTGAGGTCACTGTAGCAACACGAAAGAGCTCCGTGGACCAAAAATCAACTCGAGATGAGAGGTTAGTCCCTGGCTTCGACTCCAGAGGAATACCACCTTACCACAAGCACCTCAAGAGGAGGCTTCTCTCAGCTCTATGTATGTGAGAGGGACCCTGAGTTTGCGGCCTCAAGTGGAATGGACACTGCGATGCCCTGACGCGAAATAAGGCCGGATATCCCTGCAGTGACTTGAATGCAGGCTCGCCTTGCATCTCCCAAGACGAAAGGATGTCTGAATCCCCTGTGAAGACCACAGAGAAAGACCTAGTTCCCCACCTCATCGCGACCGGAGGCCTCACATCCTTTGAAAACTCCAGAGGTACGGGGAGATCAGTGCCTCCAAAGGAGACGATGCCTGACCCCTTGTGAAACTTGATAGGAGTCTCAGGATTCCTGTGGCACGTGGAAAGGGACACTTGGTCTCCCGCCTCAGCTGGAGAGGCGTCCCAATTGCCCTGCCAAGCCTCGAGGAGAATCCCGAGTTGTCCCTCGCAACTAGGCAGGTGTCCTGACGTCGCTGAACAAACACGTGTGTGGAAGGGCCATCCCCGTCGTAACTCGAGAATATACCCCAGGTTCCCGCCGCAACTTGAGAAAAACCATGAGACTTCCCCCTCGCCGCGAGATGAGGCCCGATTCTCCTGCACTGCGTGCAGAGCAATTCCGTGTTGCACATCACACATGAAAGGAGCCTTGATGTCCTTGATGGCACTGCAGAGAAACCCCAAGAACACTGTTTCAAGGCTAGAGGGATCCTGAGGTCACTGTAGCAACACGAAAGAGCTCCGTGGACCAAAAATCAACTCGAGATGAGAGGTTAGTCCCTGGCTTCGACTCCAGAGGAATACCACCTTACCACAAGCACCTCAAGAGGAGGCTTCTCTCAGCTCTAGGTATGTGAGAGGGACCCTGAGTATGCGGCCTCAAGTGGAATGGACACCGCGATGCCCTGACTCGAAATAAGGCTGGATATCCCTGCAGTGACTTGAACGCAGGCTCATCTTGCATATCCCAAGATGAAAGGATGTCTGAATCCCCTGTGGAGACCACAGAAAAAGACCTCGTTCCCCACCTCATCGCGACCGGAGGCCTCACATCCTTTGAAAACTCCAGAGGTACGCGGAGATCAGTGCTTCCAAAGGAGACGATGCCTGACCCCTTGTGAAACTTGATAGGAGTTCCAGGATTCCTGTGGCACTTGTAAAGGGACCCTTGGTTTCCTGCCTCAGATAGAGAGGCGTCCCAATGGCCCTGCCAAGCCTCGAGGAGAATCCCGAGTTGTCCCTCGCAACTAGGCAGGAGTCCTGACGTCGCTGAACAAACACGTGGGTGGAAGGGCCATCCCCGTCGTAACTCGAGAATATACCCCAGGTTCCCACCGCAACTCGAGAAAAACCATGAGACTTCCCCGTCGCCGGGAGATGAGGCCCGATTCCCCTGCCCTGCGTGCAGAGCAATTCCGTGTTGCACATCACACATGAAAGGAGTCTTGATTTCCTTGATGGCACTCCAGAGAAACCCCAAGAACACTGTTTCAAGGTTAGAGGGATCCTGAGGTCACTGTAGCAACACGAAAGAGCTCCGTGGACCAAGAATCAACTCGAGATGAGAGGTTAGTCCCTGGCTTCGACTCCAGAGGAATACCACCTTACCACAAGCACCTCAAGAGGAGGCTTCTCTCAGCTCTAGGTATGTGAGAGGGACCCTGAGTATGCGGCCTCAAGTGGAATGGACACCGCGATGCCCTGACTCGAAATAAGGCTGGATATCCCTGCAGTGACTTGAATGCAGGCTCATCTTGCATCTCCCAAGATGAAAGGATGTCTGAATCCCCTGTGGAGACCACAGAAAAAGACCTCGTTCCCCACCTCATCGCGACCGGAGGCCTCACATCCTTTGAAAACTCCAGAGGTACGCGGAGATCAGTGCCTCCAAAGGAGACGATGCCTGACCCCTCGTGAAACTTGATAGGAGTCCCAGGATTCCTGTGCAGGTGGAAAGGGACCCTTGGTTTCCTGCCTCAGCTAGAGAGGCGTCCCAATTGCCCTGCCAAGGCTCGAGGAGAATCCCGAGTTGTCCCTCGCAACTAGGCAGGAGTCCTGACGTCGCTGAACAAACACGTGGTTGGAAGGGCCATCCCCGTCGTAACTCGAGAATATACCCCAGGTTCCCGCCTCAACTCGAGAAAAACCATGAGACTTCCCCCTCGCCGCGAGATGAGGCCCGATTCCCCTGAACTGCATGAAGAGCAATTCCGTGTTGCACATCACACATGAAAGGAGCCATGATTTCCTTGATGGCACTCCAGAGAAACTCCAAGAACACTGTTTCAAGGCTAGAGGGATCCTGAGGTCACTGTAGCAACACGAAAGAGCTCCGTGGACCAAAAATCAACTCGAGATGAGAGGTTAGTCCCTGGGTTCGACTCCAGAGGAATACCACCTTACCACAAGCACCTCCAGAGGAGGCTTCTCTCAGCTCTAGGTATGTGAGAGGGACCCTGAGTTTGCGGCCTCTAGTGGAATGGACACTGCGATGCCCTGACGCGAAATAAGGCCGGATATCCCTGCAGTGACTTGAATGCAGGCTCATCTTGCATCTCCCAAGACGAAAGGATGTCTGAATCCCCTGTGGAGACCACAGAGAAAAACTTAGTTCCCCACCTCATCGCGACCGGAGGCCTCACATCCTTTGAAAACTCCAGAGGTACGCGGAGATCAGTGTCTCCAAAGGAGACGATGCCTGACTCCTCGTGAAACTTGATAGGAGTCCCAGGATTCCTGTGGCACGTGGAAAGGGACACTTGGTCTCCCGCCTCAGCTGGAGAGGCGTCCCAATTGCCCTGCCAAGCCTCGAGGAGAATCCCGAGTTGTCCCTCGCAACTAGGCAGGAGTCCTGACGTCGCTGAACAAACACGTGTGTGGAAGGGCCATCCCTGTCGTAACTCGAGAATATACCCCAGGTTCCGGCCGCAAATCGAGAAAAACCATGAGACTTCCCCGTTGCCGGGAGATGAGGCCCGATTCCCCTGCCCTGCGTGCAGAGCAATTCCGTGTTGCACATCACACATGAAAGGAGCCTTGATTTCCTTGATGGCACTCCAGAGAAACCCCAAGAACACTGTTTCAAGGCTAGAGGAATCCTGAGGTCACTGTAGCAACATGAAAGAGCTCCGTGGACCAAAAATCAACTCGAGATGAGAGGTTAGTCCCTGGCTTCGATTCCAGAGGAATACCACCTTACCACAAGCACCTCAAGAGGAGGCTTCTCTCAGCTCTAGGTATGTGAGAGGGACCCTGAGTATGCGGCCTCAAATGGAATGGACACCGCGATGCCCTGATTCGAAATAAGGCCGGATATCCCTGCAGTGACTTGAATGCAGGCTCGTCTTGCATCTCCCAACGAAAGGATGTCTGAATCCCCTGTGGAGACCACAGAGAAAGACCTAGTTCCCCACCTCATCGCGACCGGAGGCCTAACATCCTTTGAAAACTCCAGAGGTACGCGGAGATCAGTGCCTCCAAAGGAGACGATGCCTGACTTCTCGTGAAACTTGATAGGAGTCCCAGGATTCCTGTGGCTCGTGGAAAAGGACCCTGGGTCTCCCGCCTCAGCTGGAGAGGCGTCCCAATTGCCCTGCCAAGCCTCGAGGAGAATCCCGAGTTGTCCCTCGCAACTAGGCAGGAGTCCTGACGTCACAGAAGAAACACGTGGGTGGAAGGGCCATCCCCGTCGTAACTCGAGAATATACCCCAGGTTCCCGCCGCAACTCGAGAAAAATCATGAGACTTCCCCCTCGCCGGGAGATGAGGCCCGATTTCCCAGCACTGCGTGCAGAGCAATTCCGTGTTGCACATCACACATGAAAGGAACCTTGATTTCCTTGATGGCACTGCAGAGAAACCCCAAGAACACTGTTTCAAGGCTAGAGGGATCCTGAGGTCACTGTAGCAACACGAAAGAGCTCCCTGGACCACAAATCAACTTGAGATGAGAGGTTAGTCCCTGGCTTCGACTCCAGAGGAATACCACCTTACCACAAGCACTTCAAGAGGAGACTTCTCTCAGCTCTAGGTATGAGAGAGGGACCCTGAGTTTGCGGCCTCAAGTGGAATGGACACCGCGATGCCCTGCCGCAAAATAAGGCCGGATATCCCTGCAGTGACTTGAATGCAGGCTCGTCTTGCATCTCCCAAGACGAAAGGATGTCTGAATCTCCTGTGGAGACCACAGAGAAAGACCTAGTTCCCCACCTCATCGCGACCGGAGGCCTCACATCCTTTGAAAACTCCAGAGGTACGCGGAGATCAGTGCCTCCAAAGGAGATGATGCCTGACTCCTCATGAAACTTGATACGAGTCCTAGGATTCCTGTGGCACGTGGAAAGGGAAACTTGGTCTCCCACCTCAGCTGGAGAGGCCTCCCAATTGCCCTGCCAATCCTCGAGGAGAATCCCGAGTTGTCCCACGCAACTAGGCAGGAGTCCTGACGTCGCTGAACAAACACGTGGGTGGAAGGGCCATCCCAGTCGTAACTCGAGAATATACCCCAGGTTCCCGCCGCAACTCGAGAAAAACCATGAGACTTCCCCCTCGCCGCGAGATGAGGCCTGATTCCCCTGCACTGCGTGCAGAGCAATTCCGTGTTGCACATCACACATGAAAGGAGCCTTGATTTCCTTGATGGCACTCCAGAGAAACCCCAAGAACACTGTTTCAAGGCTAGAGGAATCCTGAGGTCACTGTAGCAACACGAAAGAGCTCCGAGGCCCACAAATCAACTCGAGATGAGAGGTTAGTCCCTGGCTTCGACTCCAGAGGAATACCACCTTACCACAAGCACCTCCAGAGGAGGCTTCTCTCAGCTCTAGGTATGTGAGAGGGACCCTGAGTTTGCGGCCTCAAGTGGAATGGACACCGCGATGCCCTGACTCGAAATAAGGCCGGATATCCCTGCAGTGACTTGAATGCCGGCTCCTCTTGCATCTCCAAAGATGAAAGGATGTTTGAATCCCCTGTGGAGACCACAGAGAAAGACGTAGTTTCCCACCTCATCGCGACCGGAGGCCTCACATCCTTTGAAAACTTCAGAGGTACGCGGAGATCAGTGCCTCCCAAGGGGACGATGCCTGACTCCTCGTGAAACCTGATAGGAGTTCCAGGATTCCTGTGGCACGTTGAAAGGGACACTTGGACTCCCGCCTCAGCTGGAGAGGCATCCCAATTGCCCTGCCAAGCCTCGAGGAGAATCCCGAGGTATCCCTCGCAACTAGGCAGGAGTCCTGACGTGGCTGTACAAGCACATGTGTGGAAGGGCCATCCCCGTCGTAACTCGAGAATATACCCCAGGTTCCCACCGCAACTCGAGAAAACCATGAGACTTCCCCCTCGCCGCAAAATGGGGCCTGATAATCTGCACTGCGTGCAGAGCAATTCCATGTTGCACATCACACATGAAAAGAGCCTTGATTTCCTTAATGGCATTCCAGAGAAACCCCAAGAACACTGTTTCAAGGCTAGAGGGAACCTGTGGTCACTGTAGCAACACGAAAGAGCTCCGTGGACCAAAAATCAACACGAAATGAGAGGTTAGTCCCTGGCTTCGACTTCAGAGGAATACCACCTTACCACAAGCACCTCAAGAGGAGGCCTCTCTCAGCTCTAGGTATGTGAGAGGGACCCTGATTTTGCGGCCTCAAGTGGAATGGACACCGCGATTCCCTGACTCGAAATAAGGATGGATATCCCTGTAGTGACTTGAATGCAGGCTCGTCTTGCATCTCCCAAGATGAAAGGATGTTTGAATCCCCTGTGGAGACCACAGAGAAAGACCTAGTTCCCCACCTCATCGCGACCGGAGGCCTCACATCCTTTGAAAACTCCAGAGGTACGCGGAGATCAGTGCCTCCAAAGGGGACGATGCCTGACTCCTCGTGAAACTTGATAGGAGTCCCAGGATTCCTGTGGCACGTGGAAAGGGACCCTTGGTCTCCCGCCTCAGCTGGAGAGGCGTCCCAATTGCCCTGCCAAACGTCGAGGAGAATCCCGAGTTGTCCCTCGCAACTAGGCAGGAGTCTGACGTCGCTGAACAAACACGTGGGTGGAAGGGCCATCCCCGTCGTAACTCGAGAATATACCCCAGGTTCCCGCCGCAACTCGAGAAAAACCATGAGACTTCCCCCTCGCCGCGAGATGAGGCCCGATTCCCCTGCACTGCGTGCAGAGCAATTCCGTGTTGCACATCACACATGAAAGGAGCCTTGATTTCCTTGATGGCACTGCAGAGAAACCCCAAGAACACTGTTTCAAGGCTAGAGGGATCCTGAGGTCACTGTAGCCACATGAAAGAGCTCCGTGGCCCAAAAATCAACTCGAGATGAGAGGTTAGTCCCTGGCTTCGACTCCAGAGGAATACCACCTTACCACAATCACCTCAAGAGGAGGCTTCTCTCAGCTCTAGGTATGTGAGAGGGACCCTGAGTTTGTGGCCTCAAGTGGAATGGACACCGCGATGCCCTGACTCGAAATAAGGCTGGATATCCCTGCAGTGACTTGAATGCAGGCTCGCCTTGCATCTCCCAAGACGAAAGGATGTCTGAATCCCCTGTGGAGACCACAGAGAAAGACCTAGTTCCCCACCTCATCGCGACCGGAGGCCTCACATCCTTTGAAAACTCCAGAGGTATGCGGAGATCAGTGCCTCCAAAGGAGACGATGCCTGACTCCTCGTGAAACTTGATAGGAGTCTCAGGATTCCTGTGGCACGTGGAAAGGGACACTTGGTCTCCCGCCTCAGCTGGAGAGGCATCCCAATTGCCCTGCCAAGCCTCGAGGAGAATCCCGAGTTGTCCCTCGCAACTAGGCAGGAGTCCTGACGTCGCTGAACAAACACGTGTGTGGAAGGGCCATCCCTGTCGTAACTCGAGAATATACCCCAGGTTCCGGCCGCAAATCGAGAAAAACCATGAGACTTCCCCGTTGCCGGGAGATGAGGCCCGATTCCCCTGCCCTGCGTGCAGAGCAATTCCGTGTTGCACATCACACATGAAAGGAGCCTTGATTTCCTTGATGGCACTACAGAGAAACCCCAAGAACACTTTTTCAAGGCTAGAGGAATCCTGAGGTCACTGTAGCAACATGAAAGAGCTCCGTGGACCAAAAATCAACTCGAGATGAGAGGTTAGTCCCTGGCTTCGACTCCAGAGGAATACCACCTTACCACAAACACCTCAAGAGGAGGCTTCTCTCAGCTCTAGGTATGTGAGAGGGACCCTGAGTATGCGGCCTCAAGTGGAATGGACACCGCGATGCCCTGACTCGAAATAAGGCCGGATATCCCTGCAGTGACTTGAATGCAGGCTCGTCTTGCATCTCCCAACGAAAGGATGTCTGAATCCCCTGTGGAGACCACAGAGAAAGACCTAGTTCCCCACCTCATCGCGACCGGAGGCCTAACATCCTTTGAAAACTCCAGAGGTACGCGGAGATCAGTGCCTCCGAAGGAGACGATGCCTGACTTCTCGTGAAACTTGATAGGAGACCCAGTATTCCTGTGGCTCGTGGAAAAGGACCCTGGGTCTCCCGCCTCAGCTGGAGAGGCGTCCCAATTGCCCTGCCAAGCCTCGAGGAGAATCCCGAGTTGTCCCTCGCAACTAGGCAGGAGTCCTGACGTCACAGAAGAAACACGTGGGTGGAAGGGCCATCCCCGTCGTAACTCGAGAATATACCCTAGGTTCCCGCCGCAACTCGAGAAAAATCATGAGACTTCCCCCTCGCCGGGAGATGAGGCCCGATTTCCCTGCACTGCGTGCAGAGCAATTCCGTGTTGCACATCACACATGAAAGGAGCCTTGATTTCCTTGATGGCACTGCAGAGAAACCCCAAGAACACTGTTTCAAGGCTAGAGGGATCCTGAGGTCACTGTAGCAACACGAAAGAGCTCCCTGGACCACAAATCAACTTGAGATGAGAGGTTAGTCCCTGGCTTCGACTCCAGAGGAATACCACCTTACCACAAGCACTTCAAGAGGAGGCTTCTCTCAGCTCTAGGTATGAGAGAGGGACCCTGAGTTTGCGGCCTCAAGTGGAATGGACACCGCGATGACCTGACTCGAAATAAGGCCGGATATCCCTGCAGTGACTTGAATGCAGGCTCGTCTTGCATCTCCCAAGACGAAAGGATGTCTGAATCTCCTGTGGAGACCACAGAGAAAGACCTAGTTCCCCACCTCATCGCGACCGGAGGCCTCACATCCTTTGAAAACTCCAGAGGTACGCGGAGATCAGTGCCTCCAAAGGAGATGATGCCTGACTCCTCATGAAGCTTGATACGAGTCCTAGGATTCCTGTGGCACGTGGAAAGGGACACTTGGTCTCCCACCTCAGCTGGAGAGGCATCCCAATTGCCCTGCCAAGCCTCGAGGAGAATCCCGAATTGTCCCTCGCAACTAGGCAGGAGTCCTGACGTCGCTGAACAAACACGTGTGTGGAAGGGCCATCCCCGTCGTAACTCGAGAATATACCCCAGGTTCCCACCGCAACTCGAGAAAAACCATGAGACTTCCCCCTCTCCGCGATATGAGGCCCGATTCCCCGCACTGCGTGCAGAGCAATTCCGTGTTGCCCATCACACATGAAAGGAGTCTTGATTTCCTTGATGGCACTGCAGAGAAACCCCAAGAACACTGTTTCAAGCCTAGCGGGATCCTGAGGTCACTGTAGCAACACGGAAGAGCTCCGTGGCCCAAAAATCAACTCGAGATGAGAGGTTAGTCCCTGGCTTCGACTCCAGAGGAATACCACCTTACCACAAGCACCTCAAGAGAAGTCTTCTCTCAACTCTAGGTATGTGAGAGGTACCCAGATTTTGCGGCCTCAAGTGGAATGGGCACCGCGATGCCCTGACTCGAAATAAGGCCGGATATCCCTGCAGTGACTTGAATGCAGGCTAGTCTTGCATCTCCCAAGACGAAAGGATGTCTGAATCCCCTGTGGAGACCACAGAGAAAGACCTACTTCCCCACCTCATCGCGACCGGAGGCCTCACATCATTTGAAAACTCCAGAGGTACGCGGAGATCAGTGCCTCCAAAGGAGACGATGCCTGACTCCTCGTGAAACTTGATAGGAGTCCCAGGATTCCTGTGCAGGTGGAAAGGGACCCTTGGTTTCACGCCTCAGCTGGAGAGGCGTCCCAATTGCCCTGCCAAGCCTCGAGGAGAATCCCGAGTTGTCCCTCGCAACTAGGCAGGAGTCCTGCCGTCGCTGAACAAACACGTGTGAGGAAGGGCCATCCCCGTCGTAACTCGAGAATATACCCCAGGTTCCCTCCGCAACATGAGAAAAACCATGAGACTTCCCCCTCGCCGCGAGATGAGGCCCGATTCCCCTGTACTGCGTGCAGAGCAACTCCGTGTTGCACATCACACATGAAAGGAGACTTGATTTCCTTGATGGCACTCCAGAGAAGCCCCAAGAACACTGTTTCAAGGCTAGAGGGATTCTGAGGTAACTGTAGCAACACGAAAGAGCTCCGTGGACCAAAAATCAACTTGAGATGAGAGGTTAGTCCCTGGCTTCGACTCCAGAGGAATACCACCTTACCACAAGCACTTCAAGAGGAGGCTTCTCTCAGCTTTAGGTATGTGAGAGGGACCCTGAGTTTGCGGCCTCAAGTGGAATGGACACCGCGATGCCCTGACTCGAAATAAGGCCGGATATCCCTGCAGTGACTTGAATGCAGGCTCGTCTTGCATCTCCCAAGACGAAAGGATGTCTGAATCCCCGGTGGAGATCACAGAGAAAGACCTAGTTCCCCACCTCATCGCGACCGGAGGCCTCACATCCTTTGAAAACTCCAGAGTTACGCGGAGATCAGTGCCTCCAAAGGAGACGATGCCTGACTCCTCATGAAACTGGATACGAGTCGCAGGACTCCTGTGGCACGTGGAAAGGGACACTTGGTTTTCCGCCTCAGCTGGAGAGGCGTCCCAATTGCCCTGCCAAGCCTCGAGGAGAATCCCGAGTTGTCCCTCGCAACTAGGCAGAAGTCCTGACGTCGCTGAACAAACACGTGGCTGGAAGGGCCATCCCCGTCGTAACTCGAGAATATACCCCAGGTTCCCACCGCAACTCAAGAAAAACCATGAGACTTCCCCCTCACCGCGAGATGAGGCCCGATTCCCCTGCACTGCGTGCAGAGCAATTCCGTGTTGCACATCACACATGAAAGGAGCCTTGATTTCCTTGGTGGCACTCCAGAGAAACCCCAAGAACACTGTTTCAAGGCTAGAGGGATCCTGAGGTCACTGTAGCAACACGGAAGAGCTCCGTGGCCCAAAAATCAACTCGAGATGAGAGGTTAGTCCCTGGCTTCGACTCCAGAGGAATACCACCTTACCACAAGCACCTCAAGAGAAGTCTTCTCTCAACTCTAGGTATGTGAGAGGTACCCAGAGTTTGCGGCCTCAAGTGGAATGGGCACCGCGATGCCCTGACTCGAAATAAGGCCGGATATCCCTGCAGTGACTTGAATGCAGGCTAGTCTTGCATCTCCCAAGACGAAAGGATGTCTGAATCCCCTGTGGAGACCACAGAGAAAGACCTACTTCCCCACCTCATCGCGACCGGAGGCCTCACATCCTTTGAAAACTCCAGAGGTACGCGGAGATCAGTGCCTCCAAAGGAGACGATGCCTGACTCCTCGTGAAACTTGATAGGAGTCCCAGGATTCCTGTGCAGGTGGAAAGGGACCCTTGGTTTCACGCCTCAGCTGGAGAGGCGTCCCAATTGCCCTGCCAAGCCTCGAGGAGAATCCCGAGTTGTCCCTCGCAACTAGGCAGGAGTCCTGCCGTCGCTGAACAAACACGTGTGAGGAAGGGCCATCCCCGTCGTAACTCGAGAATATACCCCAGGTTCCCACCGCAACATGAGAAAAACCATGAGACTTCCCCCTCGCCGCGAGATGAGGCCCGATTCCCCTGTACTGCGTGCAGAGCAACTCCGTGTTGCACATCACACATGAAAGGAGCCTTGATTTCCTTGATGGCACTCCAGAGAAGCCCCAAGAACACTGTTTCAAGGCTAGAGGGATTCTGAGGTCACTGTAGCAACACGAAAGAGCTCCGTGGACCAAAAATCAACTTGAGATGAGAGGTTAGTCCCTGGCTTCGACTCCAGAGGAATACCACCTTACCACAAGCACTTCAAGAGGAGGCTTTTCTCAGCTTTAGGTATGTGAGAGGGACCCTGAGTTTGCGGCCTCAAGTGGAATGGACACCGCGATGCCCTGACTCGAAATAAGGCCGGATATCCCTGCAGTGACTTGAATGCAGGCTCGTCTTGCATCTCCCAAGACGAAAGGATGTCTGAATCCCCGGTGGAGATCACAGAGAAAGACCTAGTTCCCCACCTCATCGCGACCGGAGGCCTCACATCCTTTGAAAACTCCAGAGTTACGCGGAGATCAGTGCCTCCAAAGGAGACGATGCCTGACTCCTCATGAAACTGGATACGAGTCGCAGGACTCCTGTGGCACGTGGAAAGGGACACTTGGTTTTCCGCCTCAGCTGGAGAGGCGTCCCAATTGCCCTGCCAAGCCTCGAGGAGAATTCCGAGTTGTCCCTCGCAACTAGGCAGGAGTCCTGACGTCGCTGAACAAACACGAGGCTGGAAGGGCCATCCCCGTCGTAACTCGAGAATATACCGCAGGTTCCCGCCGCAAGTCGAGAAAAACCATGAGACTTCCCCCTCGCCGCGAGATGAGGCCCGATTCCCCTGCACTGCAGGCAGAGCAATTCCGTGTTGCACATCACACATGTAAGGAGCCTTGCTTTCCTTGATGGCACTCCAGAGAAACCCCAAGAACACTGTTTCAAGGCTAGAGGGATCCTGAGGTCACTGTAGCAACATGAAAGAGCTCCGTGGACCAAAAATCAACTAGAGATGAGAGGTTAGTCCCTGGCTTCGACTCCAGAGGAATACCACCTTACCACAAGCACCTCAAGAGGAGGCTTCTCTCAGCTCTAGGTTTGTGAGAGGGACCCTGAGTTTGCAGCCTCAAGTGGAATGGACACTGCTATGCCCTGACTCGAAATAAGGCCGGATATCCCTGCAGTGACTTGAATGCAGGCTCGTCATGCATCTCTCAAGACGAAAGGATGTCTGAATCCCCTGTGGAGACCACAGAGAAAGACCTAGTTCCCCACCTCATCGCGACCGGAGGCCTCACATCCTTTGAAAACTTCAGAGGTACGCGGAGATCAGTGCCTCCAAAGGAGACGATGCCTGACTCCTCGTGAAACTTGATAGGAGTCCCAGGATTCCTGTGCAGGTGGAACGGGACACTTGGTCTCACGCCTCAGGTGGAGAGGCGTCCCAATTGCCCTGCCAAGCCTCGAGGAGAATCCCGAGTTGTCCCTCGCAACTAGGCAGGAGTCCTGACATCGCTGAACAAACACGTGTGAGGAAGGGCCATCCCCGTTGTAACTCGAGAATATACCCCAGGTTCCCGCCGCAACTCGAGAAAAACCATGAGACTTCTCCCTCGCCGCGAGATGAGGCCCGATTCGCCTGCACTGCATTCAAAGCAATTCCGTGTTGCACATCAAACAATGAAGGAGCCTTGATTTCCTTGATGGCACTCCAGAGAAACCCTAAGAACACTGTTTCAAGGCTAGAGGGATCCTGAGGTCACTGTAGCAACACGAAAGAGCTCCGTGGACCAAAAATCAACTCGAGATGAGAGGTTAGTCGCTGACTTCGACTCCAGAGGAGTACCACCTTACCACAAGCACCTCAAGAGGAGGCTTCTCTCAGCTCTAGGTATGTGAGAGGGACCCTGAGTTTGCGGCCTCAAGTGGAATGGACACCGCGATGCCCTGACTCGAAATAAGGCCGGATATCCCTGCAGTGATTTGAATGCAGGCTCGTCTTGCATCTCCCAAGACGAAAGGATGTCTGCATCCCCTGTGGAGAGCACAGAGAAAGACCTACTTCCCCACCTCATCGCGACCGGAGGCCTTACATCCTTTGAAAACTCCAGAGGTACGCAGAGATCAGTGCCTCCAAAGGAGACGATGCCTGACTCCTCGTGAAACTTGATAGGAGTCCCAGGTTTCCTGTGGCACGTGGAAAGGGTCCCTTCATCTCCCGCCTCAGCTGGAGACGCGTCCCAATTGAACTGCCAAGCCTCGAGGAGAATCCCGAGTTGTCCCTCGCAACTAGGCAGGAGTCCTGACGTCGCTGAACAAACACGTGGTTGGAAGGGCCATCCCCGTCGTAACTCGAGAATATACCCCAGGTTCCCGCCGCAACTCGAGAAAAACCATGAGACTTCCCCCTCGCCGCGAGATGAGGTCCGATTCCCCTGCACTGCGTGCAGAGAAATTCTGTGTTGCACATCACACATGAAAGGAGCCTTGATTTCCTTGATGGCACTCCAGAGAAACCCCAAGAACACTGTTTCAAGGCTAGAGGGATCCTGAGGTCACTGTAGCAACACGGAAGAGCTCCGTGGCCCAAAAATCAACTCGAGATGAGAGGTTAGTCCCTGTCTTTGACTCCAGAGGAATACCACCTTACCACAAGCACCTCAAGAGGAGGCTTCTCTCAGCTCTAGGTATGTGAGAGGGACCCTGAGTTTGCGGCCTCAATTGGAATGGACACCGCGATGCCCTGACTCGAAATAAGGCCGGATATCCCTGCAGTGACTTGAATGCAGGCTCGTCTTGCATCTCCCAAGACGAAAGGATGTCTGAATCCCCTGTGGAGACCACAGAGAAAGACCTAGTTCCCCACCTCATCTCGACCGGAGGCCTCACATCCTTTGAAAACTTCAGAGGAACGCGGAGATCAGTGCCTCCAAAGGAGACGATGCCTGACTCCTCCTGAAACTTGATAGGAGTCCCAGGATTCCTGTGGCACGTGGAAAGGGACCCTTGGCCTCACGCCTCAGCTGGAGAGGCGTCCCAATTGCCCTGCCAAGCCTCGAGGAGAATCTCGAGTTGTCCCTCGCAACTAGGCAGTAGTCCTGACATCGCTGAACAAACACGTGGTTGGAAGGGCCATCCCCGTCGTAACTCGAGAATATACCCCAGGTTCCCGCCGCAACTCGAAAAAAACCATGAGACTTCCCCTTCGCCGCGATATGAGGCCCGATTTCGCTGCACTGCATGCAGAGCAATTCTGTGTTGCACATCACACATGAAAGGAGCCTTGATTTCCTTGGTGGCACTCCAGAGAAACCCCAAGAACACTGTTTCAAGGCTAGAGGGATCCTGAGGTCACTGTAGCAACACGAAAGAGCTCCGTGGACCAAAAGTCAACTCGAGATGAGAGGTTAGTCCCTGGTTTCGACTCCAGAGGAATACCACCTTACCACAAGCACCTCAAGAGGAGGCTTCTCTCAGCTCTAGGTATGTGAGAGGGACCCTGAGTTTGCGGCCTCAAGTGGAATGGACACCGCGATGCCCTGACTCGAAATAAGGCCGGATATCCCTGCAGTGACTTGAATGAAGGCTCGTCTTGCATCTCCCAAGATGAAAGGATGTCTGAATCCCCTGTGTATACCACAAAGAAAGACCTAGTTCCCCACCTCATCGCGACCGCAGGCTTCACATCCTTTGAAAACTCCACAGGTACGCGGAGATCAGTGCCTCCAAAGGAGACGATGCCTGACTCCTGGTGAAACTTGATAGGAGTCCCAGGATTCCTGTGGCACGTGGAAAGGGACACTTGGTCTCCCGCCTCAGCTGGAGAGGCGTCCCAATTGCCCTGCCAAGCCTCGAGGAGAATCCCGAGTTGTCCCTCGCAACTAGGCAGGAGTCCTGCCGTCTCTGAACAAACACGTGTGAGGAAGGGCCATCCCCGTCGTAACTCGAGAATATACCGCAGGTTCCCGCCGCAACTCGAGAAAAACCATGAGACTTCCCCCTCGCCGCGAGATGAGGCCCGATTCCCCTGCACTGCATTCAAAGCAATTCCGTGTTGCACATCAAACAATGAAGGAGCCTTGATTTCCTTGATGGCACTCCAGAGAAACCCCAAGAACACTGTTTCAAGGCTAGAGGGATCCTGAGGTCACTGTAGCAACACGGAAGAGCTCCGTGGCCCAAAAATCAACTCGAGATGAGAGGTTAGTCCGTGGCTTCGACTCCAGAGGAATACCACCTTACCACAAGCACCTCAAGAGGAGTCTTCTCTCAACTCTAGGTATGTGAGAGGTACCCAGAATTTGCAGCCTCAAGTGGAATGGGCACCGCGATGCCCTGACTCGAAATAAGGCCGGATATCCCTGTAGTGACTTGAATGCAGGCTAGTCTTGCATCTCCCAAGACGAAAGGATGTCTGAATCCCCTGTGGAGACCACAGAGAAAGAACTACTTCCCCACCTCATCGCGACCGGAGGCCTCACATCCTTTGAAAACGTCAGAGGTACGCGGAGATCAGTGCCTCCAAAGACGATGCCTGACTCCTCGGGAAACTTGATAGGAGTCCCAGGATTCCTGTGCAGGTGGAAAGGGACCCTTGGTCTCACGCCTCAGCTGGAGAGGCGTCCCAATTGCCCTGCCAAGCCTCGAGGAGAATCCCGAGTTGTCCCTCGCAACTAGGCAGGAGTCCTGACATCGCTGAACAAACACGTGTGAGAAAGGGCCATCCCCGTTGTAACTCGAGAATATACCCCAGGTTCCCGCCGCAACTCGAGAAAAACCATGAGACTTCTCCCTCGCCGCGAGATGAGGCCCGATTCGCCTGCACTGCATTCAAAGCAATTCCGTGTTGCACATCAAACAATGAAGGAGCCTTGATTTCCTTGATGGCACTCCAGAGAAACCCTAAGAACACTGTTTCAAGGCTAGAGGGATCCTGAGGTCACTGTAGCAACACGAAAGAGCTCCGTGGACCAAAAATCAACTCGAGATGAGAGGTTAGTCGCTGACTTCGACTCCAGAGGAGTACCACCTTACCACAAGCACCTCAAGAGGAGGCTTCTCTCAGCTCTAGGTATGTGAGAGGGACCCTGAGTTTGCGGCCTCAAGTGGAATGGACACCGCGATGCCCTGACTCGAAATAAGGCCGGATATCCCTGCAGTGATTTGAATGCAGGCTCGTCTTGCATCTCCCAAGACGAAAGGATGTCTGCATCCCCTGTGGAGAGCACAGAGAAAGACCTACTTCCCCACCTCATCGCGACCGGAGGCCTTACATCCTTTGAAAACTCCAGAGGTACGCAGAGATCAGTGCCTCCAAAGGAGACGATGCCTGACTCCTCGTGAAACTTGATAGGAGTCCCAGGTTTCCTGTGGCACGTGGAAAGGGTCCCTTCGTCTCCCGCCTCAGCTGGAGACGCGTCCCAATTGAACTGCCAAGCCTCGAGGAGAATCCCGAGTTGTCCCTCGCAACTAGGCAGGAGTCCTGACGTCGCTGAACAAACACGTGGTTGGAAGGGCCATCCCCGTCGTAACTCGAGAATATACCCCAGGTTCCCGCCGCAACTCGAGAAAAACCATGAGACTTCCCCCTCGCCGCGAGATGAGGTCCGATTCCCCTGCACTGCGTGCAGAGAAATTCTGTGTGGCACATCACACATGAAAGGAGCCTTGATTTCCTTGATGGCACTCCAGAGAAACCCCAAGAACACTGTTTCAAGGCTAGAGGGATCCTGAGGTCACTGTAGCAACACGGAAGAGCTCCGTGGCCCAAAAATCAACTCGAGATGAGAGGTTAGTCCCTGTCTTTGACTCCAGAGGAATACCACCTTACCACAAGCACCTCAAGAGGAGGCTTCTCTCAGCTCTAGGTATGTGAGAGGGACCCTGAGTTTGCGGCCTCAAGTGGAATGGACACCTCGATGCCCTTACTCGAAATAAGGCCGGATATCCCTGCAGTGACTTGAATGCAGGCTCGTCTTGCATCTCCCAAGACGAAAGGATGTCTGAATCCCCTGTGGAGACCACAGAGAAAGACCTAGTTCCCCACCTCATCTCGACCGGAGGCCTCACATCCTTTGAAAACTTCAGAGGAACGCGGAGATCAGTGCCTCCAAAGGAGACGATGCCTGACTCCTCCTGAAACTTGATAGGAGTCACAGGATTCCTGTGGCACGTGGAAAGGGACCCTTGGCCTCACGCCTCAGCTGGAGAGGCGTCCCAATTGCCCTGCCAAGCCTCGAGGAGAATCTCGAGTTGTCCCTCGCAACTAGGCAGTAGTCCTGACATCGCTGAACAAACACGTGGTTGGAAGGGCCATCCCCGTCGTAACTCGAGAATATACCCCAGGTTCCCGCCGCAACTCGAAAAAAACCATGAGACTTCCCCTTCGCCGCGATATGAGGCCCGATTTCGCTGCACTGCATGCAGAGCAATTCTGTGTTGCACATCACACATGAAAGGAGCCTTGATTTCCTTGGTGGCACTCCAGAGAAACCCCAAGAACACTGTTTCAAGGCTAGAGGGATCCTGAGGTCACTGTAGCAACACGAAAGAGCTCTGTGGACCAAAAGTCAACTCGAGATGAGAGGTTAGTCCCTGGTTTCGACTCCAGAGGAATACCACCTTACCACAAGCACCTCAAGAGGAGGCTTCTCTCAGCTCTAGGTATGTGAGAGGGACCCTGAGTTTGCGGCCTCAAGTGGAATGGACACCGCGATGCCCTGACTCGAAATAAGGCCGGATATCCCTGCAGTGACTTGAATGAAGGCTCGTCTTGCATCTCCCAAGATGAAAGGATGTCTGAATCCCCTGTGTATACCACAAAGAAAGACCTAGTTCCCCACCTCATCGCGACCGCAGGCTTCACATCCTTTGAAAACTCCACAGGTACGCGGAGATCAGTGCCTCCAAAGGAGACGATGCCTGACTCCTGGTGAAACTTGATAGGAGTCCCAGGATTCCTGTGGCACGTGGAAAGGGACACTTGGTCTCCCGCCTCAGCTGGAGAGGCGTCCCAATTGCCCTGCCAAGCCTCGAGGAGAATCCCGAGTTGTCCCTCGCAACTAGGCAGGAGTCCTGCCGTCTCTGAACAAACACGTGTGAGGAAGGGCCATCCCCGTCGTAACTCGAGAATATACCGCAGGTTCCCGCCGCAACTCGAGAAAAACCATGAGACTTCCCCCTCGCCGCGAGATGAGGCCCGATTCCCCTGCACTGCATTCAAAGCAATTCCGTGTTGCACATCAAACAATGAAGGAGCCTTGATTTCCTTGATGGCACTCCAGAGAAACCCCAAGAACACTGTTTCAAGGCTAGAGGGATCCTGAGGTCACTGTAGCAACACGGAAGAGCTCCGTGGCCCAAAAATCAACTCGAGATGAGAGGTTAGTCCCTGGCTTCGACTCCAGAGGAATACCACCTTACCACAAGCACCTCAAGAGGAGTCTTCTCTCAACTCTAGGTATGTGAGAGGTACCCAGAATTTGCAGCCTCAAGTGGAATGGGCACCGCGATGCACTGACTCGAAATAAGGCCGGATATCCCTGTAGTGACTTGAATGCAGGCTAGTCTTGCATCTCCCAAGACGAAAGGATGTCTGAATCCCCTGTGGAGACCACAGAGAAAGAACTACTTCCCCACCTCATCGCGACCGGAGGCCTCACATCCTTTGAAAACGTCAGAGGTACGCGGAGATCAGTGCCTCCAAAGACGATGCCTGACTCCTCGGGAAACTTGATAGGAGTCCCAGGATTCCTGTGCAGGTGGAAAGGGACCCTTGGTCTCACGCCTCAGCTGGAGAGGCGTCCCAATTGCCCTGCCAAGCCTCGAGGAGAATCCCGAGTTGTCCCTCGCAACTAGTCAGGAGTCCTGACGTCGCTGAACAAACACGTGTGTGGAAGGGCCATCCCCGTCGTAACTCGAGAATATACCCCAGGTTCCCGCTGCAACTCGAGAAAAACCATGAGACTTCCCCCTCGCCGCGAGATGAGGCCCGATTCCCCAGCACTGCGTGCAGAGCAATTCCGTGTTGCACATCACACATGAAAGGAGCCTTGATTTCCTTGGTGGCACTCCAGAGAAACACCAAGAACACTGTTTCAAGGCTAGAGGGATCCTGAGGTCACTGTAGCAACACGAAAGAGCTCCGTGGACCAAAAATCAACTCGAGATGAGAGGTGAGTCCCTGGCTTCGCCTCCAGAGGAATACCACCTTACCACAAGCACCTCAAGAGGAGGCTTCTCTCAGCTCTAGGTATGTGACAGGGACCCTGAGTTTGCGGCCTCAAGTGGAATGGACACCGCGATTCCCTGACTCGAAATAAGGCCGGATATCCCTGCAGTGACTTGAATGCAGGTTCATCTTGCATCTCCCAAGACGAAAGGATGTCTGCATCCCCTGTGGAGAGCACAGAGAAAGACCTACTTCCCCACCTCATCGCGAACGGAGGCCTCACATCCTTTGAAAACTCCAGAGGTACGCGGAGATCAGTGCCTCCAAAGGAGACGATGCCTGACTCCTCGTGAAACTTGATAGGAGTCCCAGGATTCCTGTGGCACGTGGAAAGGGTCACTTCGTCTCCCGCCTCAGCTGGAGACGCGTCCCAATTGCCCTGACAAGCCTCGAGGAGAAACCCGATTTGTCCCTCGCAACTAGGCAGGAGTCCTGACATGGCTGAACAAACACGTGGTTGGAAGGGCCATCCCCGTCGTAACTCGATAATATACCCCAGGTTCCCGCCTCAACTCGAGAAAAACCATGAGACTTCCCCCTCGCCGCGAGATGAGGTCCGATTCCCCTGCACTGCGTGCAGAGCAATTCTGTGTTGCACATCACACATGAAAGGAGCCTTGATTTCCTTGGTGGCACTCCAGAGAAACCCCAAGAACACTGTTTCAAGGCTAGAGGGATCCTGAGGTCACTGTAGCAACACGGAAGAGCTCCGTGGCCCAAAAATCAACTCGAGATGAGAGGTTAGTCCCTGTCTTTGACTCCAGAGGAATACCACCTTACCACAAGCACCTCAAGAGAAGGCTTCTCTCAGCTCTAGGTATGTGAGAGGGACCCTGAGTTTGCGGCCTCAAGTGGAATGGACACCGCGATGCCCTGACTCGAAATAAGGCCGGATATCCCTGCAGTGACTTGAATGCAGGCTCGTCTTGCATCTCCCAAGACGAAAGGATGTCTGAATCCCCTGTGGAGACCACAGAGAAGACCTAGTTCCCCACCTCATCGCGACCGGAGGCCTCACATCCTTTGAAAACTCCAGAGGTACGCGGAGATCAGTGCCTCCAAAGGAGACGATGCCTGACTCCTCATGAAACTTGATAGGAGTCCCAGGATTCCTGTGGCACGTGGAAAGGGACACTTGGCCTCACGCCTCAGCTGGAGAGGCGTCCCAATTGCCCTGCCAAGCCTCGAGGAGAATCCCGAGTTGTCCCTCGCAACTAGGCAGGAGTCCTGACATCGCTGAACAAACACGTGGTTTCAAGGGCCATCCCCGTCGTAACTCGAGAATATACCCCAGGTTCCCGCCGCAACTCGAAAAAAACCATGAGACTTCCCCTTTGCCGCGATATGAGGCCCGATTTCGCTGCACTGCATGCAGAGCAATTCTGTGTTGCACATCACATATGAAAGGAGCCTTGATTTCCTTGGTGGCACTCCAGAGAAACCCCAAGAACACTCTTTCAAGGCTAGAGGGATCCTGAGGTCACTGTAGCAACACGAAAGAGCTCCGTGGACCAAAAATCAACTCGAGATGAGAGGTTAGTCCCTGGTTTCGACTCCAGAGGAATACCACCTTACCACAAGCACCTCAAGAGGAGGCTTCTCTCAGCTCTAGGTATGTGAGAGGGACCCTGAGTTTGCGGCCTCAAGTGGAATGGACACCGCGATGCCCTGACTCGAAATAAGACCGGATATCCCTGCAGTGACTTGAATGAAGGCTCGTCTTGGATCTCCCAAGATGAAAGGATGTCTGAATCCCCTGTGTATACCACAAAGAAAGACCTAGTTCCCCACCTCATCGCGACCGCAGGCTTCACATCCTTTGAAAACTCCAGAGGTACGCGGAGATCAGTGCCTCCAAAGGAGACGATGCCTGACTCCTCGTGAAACTTGATAGGAGTCCCAGGATTACTGTGGCACGTGGAAAGGGACACTTGGTCTCCCGCCTCAGCTGTAGAGGCGTCCCAATTGCCCTGCCAAGCCTCGAGGAGAATCCCGAGTTGTCCCTCGCAACTAGGCAGGAGTCCTGCCGTCGCTGAACAAACACGTGTGAGGAAGGGCCATCCCCGTCGTAACTCGAGTATATACCCCAGGTTCCCGCCGCAACTCGAGAAAAACCATGAGACTTCCCCCTCGCCGCGAGATGAGGCCCGATTCCCCTGCACTGCATTCAAAGCAATTCCGTGTTGCACATCAAACAATGAAGGAGCCTTGATTTCCTTGATGGCACTCCAGAGAAACCCCAAGAACACTGTTTCAAGGCTAGAGGGATCCTGAGGTCACTGTAGCAACACGGAAGAGCTCCGTGGCCCAAAAATCAACTCGAGATGAGAGGTTAGTCCCTGGCTTCGACTCCAGAGGAATACCACCTTACCACAAGCACCTCAAAAGGAGTCTTCTCTCAACTCTAGGTATGTGAGAGGGACCCTGAGTTTGCGGCCTCAAGTGGAATGGACACCGCGATTCCCTGACTCGAAATAAGGCCGGATATCCCTGCAGTGACTTGAATGCAGGCTCGTCTTGCATCTCCCAAGACGAAAGGATGTCTGCATCCCCTGTGGAGGCCACAGAGAAGACCTACTTCCCCACCTCCTCGCGAACGGAGGCCTCACATCCTTTGAAAACTCCAGAGATACGTGGAGATCAGTGCCTCCAAAGGAGACGATGCCTGACTCCTCGTGAAACTTGATAGGAGTCCCAGGAATCCTGTGGCACGTGGAAAGGGACACTTGGTCTACCGCCTCAGCTGGAGAGGCATCCCAATTGCCCTGCCAAGCCTCGAGGAGAATCCCGAATTGTCCCTCGCAACTAGGCAGGAGTCCTGACGTCTCTGAACAAACACGTGTGTGGAAGGGCCATCCCCGTCGTAACTCGAGAATATACCCCAGGTTCCCACCGCAACTCGAGAAAAACCATGAGACTTCCCCCTCTCCGCGAGATGAGGCCCGATTCCCCTGCACTGCGTGCAGAGCAATTCCGTGTTGCACATCACACATGAAAGGAGTCTTGATTTCCTTGATGGCACTCCAGAGAAACCCCAAGAACACTGTTTCAAGCATAGCGGGATCCTGAGGTCACTGTAGCAACACGAAAGAGCTCCGTGGACCAAAAATCAACTCGAGATGAGAGGTTAGTCCCTGGCTTCGACTCCAGAGGAATACCACCTTACCACAAGCACCTCAAGAAGAGGCTTCTCTCAGCTCTAGGTATGTGAGAGGGACCCTGAGTTTGCGGCCTCAAGTGGAATGGACACCGCGATTCCCTGACTCGAAATAAGGCCGGATATCCCTGCAGTGACTTGAATGCAGGCTCGTCTTGCATCTCCCAAGACGAAAGGATGTCTGAATCCCCTGTGGAGACCACAGAGAAAGAACTAGTTCCCCACCTCATCGCGACCGGAGGCTTCAGATCCTTTGAAAACTCCAGAGGTACGCGGAGATCAGTGCCTCCAAAGGAGACGATGCCTGACTCCTCGTGAAACTTGATAGGAGTCCCAGGATTCCTGTGGCACGTGGAAAGGGACCCTTGGCCTCACGCCTCAGCTGGAGAGGCGTCCCAATTGCCCTGCCAAGCCTCGAGGAGAATCCCGAGTTGTCCTCGCAACTAGGCAGGAGTCCTGACATCGCTGAACAAACACGTGGTTGGAAGGGCCATCCCCGTCGTAACTCGAGAATATACCCCAGGTTTCCGCCGCAACTCGAAAAAAACCATGAGACTTCCCCTTCGCCGCGATATGAGGCCCGATTTCGCTGCACTGCATGCAGAGCAATTCTGTGTTGCACATCACACATGAAAGGAGCCTTGATTTCCTTGGTGGCACTCCAGAGAAACCCCAAGAACACTGTTTCAAGGCTAGAGGGATCCTGAGGTCACTGTAGCAACACGAAAGAGCTCCGTGGACCAAAAATCAACTCGAGATGAGAGGTTAGTCCCTGGCTTCGACTCCAGAGGAATACCACCTTACCACAAGCACCTCAAGAGGAGGCTTCTCTCAGCTCTAGGTATGTGAGAGGGACCCTGAGTTTGCGGCCTCAAGTGGAATGGACACCGCGATGCCCTGACTCGAAATAAGGCCGGATATCCCTGCAGTGACTTGAATGAATGCTCGTCTTGCATCTCCCAAGATGAAAGGATGTCTGAATCCCCTGTGTATACCACAAAGAAAGACCTAGTTCCCCACCTCATCGCGACCGCAGGCTTCACATCCTTTGAAAATTCCAGAGGTACGCGGAGATCAGTGCCTCCAAAGGAGACGATGCCTGACTCCTCGTGAAACTTGATAGGAGTCCCAGGATTCCTGTGGCACGTGGAAAGGGACACTTGGTCTCCCGCCTCAGCTGGAGAGGCGTTCCAATTGCCCTGCCAAGCCTCGAGGAGAATCCCGAGTTGTCCCTCGCAAGTAGGCAGGAGTCCTGCCGTCGCTGAACAAACACGTGTGAGGAAGGGCCATCCCCGTCGTAACTCGAGAATATACCCCAGGTTCCCGCCGCAACTCGAGAAAAACCATGAGACTTCCACCTCGCCGCGAGATGAGGCCCGATTCCCCTGCACTGCATTCAAAGCAATTCCGTGTTGCACATCAAACAATGAAGGAGCCTTGATTTCCTTGATGGCACTCCAGAGAAACCCCAAGAACACTGTTTCAAGGCTAGAGGGATCCTGAGGTCACTGTAGCAACACGAAAGAGCTCCGTGGACCAAAAATCAACTCGAGATGAGAGGTTAGTCGCTGACTTCGACTCCAGAGGAGTACCACCTTACCACAAGCACCTCAAGAGGAGGCTTCTCTCAGCTCTAGGTATGTGAGAGGGACCCTGAGTTTGCGGCCTCAAGTGGAATGGACACCGCGATGCCCTGACTCAAAATAAGGCCGGATATCCCTGCAGTGACTTGAATGCAGGCTCGTCTTGCATCTCCCAAGACGAAAGGATGTCTGAATCCCCTGTGGAGAGCACAGAGAAAGACCTACTTCCCCACCTCATCGCGACCGGAGGCCTCACATCCTTTGAAAACTTCAGAGGTACGCGGAGATCAGTGCCTCCAAAGGAGACGATGCCTGACTCCTCGTGAAACTTGATAGGAGTCCCAGGATTCCTGTGGCACGTGGAAAGGGTCCCTACGTCTCCCGCCTCAGCTGGAGACGCGTCCCAATTGCCCTGCCAAGCCTCGAGGAGAATCCCGAGTTGTCCCTCGCAACTAGGCAGGAGTCCTGACGTCGCTGAACAAACACGTGGTTGGAAGGGCCATCCCCGTCGTAACTCGAGAATATACCCCAGGTTCCCGCCGCAACTCGAGAAAAACCATGAGACTTCCCCCTCGCCGCGAAATGAGGTCCGATTCCCCTGCACTGCGTGCAGAGCAATTCCGTGTTGCACATCACACATGAAAGGAGCCTTGATTTCCTTGATGGCACTCCAGAGAAACCCCAAGAACACTGTTTCAAGGCTAGAGGGATCCTGAGGTCACTGTAGCAACACGGAAGAGCTCCGTGGCCCAAAAATCAACTCGAGATGAGAGGTTAGTCCCTGTCTTTGACTCCAGAGGAATACCACCTTACCACAAGCACCTCAAGAGGAGGCTTCTCTCAGCTCTAGCTATGTGCTGAGTTTGCGGCCTCAAGTGGAATGGACACCGCGATGCCCTGACTCGCAATAAGACCGGATATCCCTGCAGTGACTTGAATGCAGGCACGTCATGCATCTCCCAAGACGAAAGGATGTCTGAATCCCCTGTGGAGACCACAGAGAAAGACCTACTTCCCCACCTCATCGCGACCGGAGGCCTCACATCCTTTGAAAACGTCAGAGGTACGCGGAGATCAGTGCCTCCAAAGGAGACGATGCCTGACTCCTCGTGAAACTTTATAGGAGTCCCAGGATTCCTGTGCAGGTGGAAAGGGACACTTGGTCTCACGCCTCAGCTGGAGAGGCGTCCCAATTGCCCTGCCAAGCCTCGAGGAGAATCCCGAGTTGTCCCTCGCAACTAGGCAGGAGTCCTGCCGTCGCTGAACAAACACGTGTGAGGAAGGGCCATCCCCGTCGTAACTCGAGAATATACCCCAGGTTCCCGCCGCAACTCGAGAAAAACCATGAGACTTCCCCTTCGCCGCGATATGAGGCCCGATTTCGCTGCACTGCATGCAGAGCAATTCTGTGTTGCACATCACACATGAAAGGAGCCTTGATTTCCTTGGTGGCACTCCAGAGAAACCCCAAGAACACTGTTTCAAGGCTAGAGGGATCCTGAGGTCACTGTAGCAACACGAAAGAGCTCCGTGGACCAAAAATCAACTCGAGATGAGAGGTTAGTCCCTGGTTTCGACTCCAGAGGAATACCACCTTACCACAAGCACCTCAAGAGGAGGCTTCTCTCAGCTCTAGGTATGTGAGAGGGACCCTGAGTTTGCGGCCTAAAGTGGAATGGACACCGCGATGCCCTGACTCGAAATAAGACCGGATATCCCTGCAGTGACTTGAATGAAGGCTCGTCTTGGTTCTCCCAAGATGAAAGGATGTCTGAATCCCCTGTGTATACCACAGAGAAAGACCTAGTTCCCCACCTCATCGCGACCGCAGGCTTCACATCCTTTGAAAACTCCAGAGGTACGCGGAGATCAGTGCCTCCAAAGGAGACGATGCCTGACTCCTCGTGAAACTTGATAGGAGTCCCAGGTTTCCTGTGGCACGGGGAAAGGGACACTTGGTCTCCCGCCTCAGCTGGAGAGGCGTCCCAATTGCCCTGCCAAGCCTCGAGCAGAATCCCGAGTTGTCCCTCGCAACTAGGCAGGAGTCCTGCCGTCGCTGAACAAACACGTGTGAGGAAGGGCCATCCCCGTCGTAACTCGAGAATATACCCCAGGTTCCCGCCGCAACTCGAGAAAAACCATGAGACTTCCCCCTCGCCGCGAGATGAGGCCCGATTCCCCTGCACTGCATTCAAAGCAATTCCGTGTTGCACATCAAACAAGAAAGGAGCCTTGATTTCCTTGATGGCACTCCAGAGAAACCCCAAGAACACTGTTTCAAGGCTAGAGGGATCCTGAGGTCACTGTAGCCACACGAAAGAGCTCCGTGGACCAAAAATCAACTCGAGATGAGAGGTTAGTCCCTGGCTTCGACTCCAGAGGTATACCACCTTACCACAAGCACCTCAAGAGGAGGCTTCTCTCAGCTCTAGCTATGTGAGAGGGACCCTGAGTTTGCGGCCTCAAGTGGAATGGAAACCGCGATGCCCGGACTCAAAATAAGGCCGAATATCCCTGCAGTGACTTGAATGCAGGCTCGTCATGCATCTCCCAAGACGAAAGGATGTCTGAATCCCCTGTGGAGACCACAGAGAAAGACCTAGCTCCCCACCTCATCGCGACCGGAGCCCTCACAGCCTTTGAAAACTCCAGAGGTACGAAGAAATCAGTGTCTCCAAAGGAGACGATGCCTGACTCATCGTGAAACTTGATAGGAGTCCCAGGATTCCTGTGGCATGTGGAAAGGGACCCTTGGCCTCCCGCCTCAGGTGGAGAGGCGTCCCAATTGCCCTGCCAAGCCTCGAGGAGAACCCTGAGTTGTCCCTCGCAACTAGGCAGGAGTCCTGACTTCGCTGAAGAAACACGTGGGTGGAAGGGCCATCCCCGTCGTAACTCGAGAATATACCCCAGGTTCCCGCGCAACTCGAGAAAAACCATGAGACTTCCCCCTCTCCGCGAGATGTGGCCCGATTACCCTGCACTGCGTGCAGAGTAATTCCGTGTTGCACATCACACATGAAAGGAGCCTTGATTTCCTTGACGGCCGTCCAGCGAAACCCCAAGAACACTGTTTCAAGGCTAGAGGAATCCTGAGGTCACTGTAGCAACACGCAAGAGCTCCGTGGAACAAAAATCAACTCGAGATGAGAGCTTAGTCCCTGGCTTCGACTCCAGAGGAATACCACCTTACGACAAGCACCGCAAGAGGAGGCTTCTCTCAGCTCTAGGTATGTGAGAGGGACCCTGAGTTTGCGGCCTCAAGTGGAATGGACACCGCGATACCCTGACACGAAATAAGGCCGGATATCCCTGCAGTGACTTGAATGCAGGCTCGTCTTGCATCTCCGAAGACGAAAGGATGTCTGAATCCCCTGTGGAGACCACAGAGAAAGACCTAGTTCCCCACCTTATGGCGACCGGAGGCCTCACATCCTTTGAAAACTCCAGAGGTACGCGGAGATCAGTGCCTCCAAAGGAGACGATGCCTGACTCCTCGTGAAACTTGATAGGAGTCCCAGGATTTCTGTGGCACGTGGAAAGGGACCCTTGGTCTCCCGCCTCAGCTGGAGAGGCGACCTAATTGCCCTGCCAAGCCTCGAGGAGAATCCCGAGTTGTCCCTCGCAACTAGGCAGGAGTCCTGACATCGCTGAACAAACACGTGGGTGGAAGGGCCATCCCCTCGTAACTCGAGAATATTCCCCAGGTTCCCGCCGCAACTCGAGAAAAACCATGAGACTTCCCCCTCGCCGCGAGATGAGGCCCGATTCCCCTGCACTGCGTGCAGAGCAATTCCGTGTTGCACATCACACATGAACGGAGCCTTGATTTCCTTGATGGCACTCCAAAGAAACCCCAAGAACACTGTTTCAAGGCTAGAGGGATCCTGAGGTCACTGTAGCCACACGAAAGAGCTCCGTGGACCACAAATCAACTCGAGATGAGAGGTTAGTCCCTGGCTTAGACTCCAGAGGAATACCACCTTACCACAAGCACCTCAAGAGGAGGCTTCTCTCAGCTCTAGCTATGTGAGAGGGACCCTGAGTTTGCGGCCTCAAGTGGAATGGACACCGCGATGCCCTGACTGGAAATAAGGCCGGATATCCCTGCAGTGACTTGAATGCAGGCTCGTCTTGCATCTCCCAAGATGAAAGGATGTCTGAATCCCCTCTGGAGACCACAGAGAAAGACCTAGTTCCCCACCTCTCGCGACCGGAGGCCTCACATCCTTTGAAAACTCCAGAGGTACGCGGAGATCAGTGCCTCCAAAGGAGACGATGCCTGACTCCTCGTGAAACTTGATAGGATTCCCAGGATTCCTGTGGCACGTGGAAAGGGACCCTTGGTCTCCCGCCTCAGCTGGAGAGGCGTCCCAATTGCCCTGCCAAGCCTCGAGGAGAATCCCGAGTTGTCCCTCGCAACTAGGCAGGAGTCCTGACGTCGCTGAACAAACACGTGGGTGGAAGGGCCATCCCCGTCGTAACTCGAGAATAATCCCCAGGTTCCCGCCGCAACTCGAGAAAAACCATGAGACTTCCCCCTCGCCGCGAGATGAGGCCCGATTCCCCTGCACTGCGTGCAGAGCAATTCCGAGTTGCACATCACACATGAAAGGAGCCTTGATTTCCTTGATGGCACTCCAGAGAAATCCCAAGAACACTGTTTCAACGCTAGAGGGATCCTGAGGTCACTGTAGCAAAACGAAAGTGCTCCATGGACCAAAAATCAACTCGAGATGAGAGGTTAGTCCCTGGCTTAGACTCCAGAGGAATACCACCTTACCACAAGCACCTCAAGAGGAGGCATCTCTCAGCTCTAGCTATGTGAGAGGGACCCTGAGTTTGCGGCCTCAAGTGGAATGGACACCGCGATGCCCTGACTCGATATAAGGCCGGATATCCCTGCAGTGACTTGAATGCAGGCTCGTCTTGCATCTCCCAAGACGAAAGGATGTCTGAATCCCCTGTGGAGACCACAGAGAAAGACCTAGTTCCCCACATCATCGCGACCGGAGGCCTCACATCCTTTGAAAATTCCAGAGGTACGCGGAGATCAGTGCCTCCAAAGGAGACGATGCCTGACTCCTCGTGAAACTTGATACTATTCCCAGGATTCCTGTGGCACGTGGAAAGGGACCCTTGGTCTCCCGCCTCAGCTGGAGAGGCGTCCCAATTGCCCTGCAAAGCCTCGAGGAGAATCCCGAGTTGTCCCTCGCAAGTAGGCAGGAGTCCGGAATTCGCTGAAGAAACACGTGTGTGGAAGGGCCATCCCCGTCGTAACTCGAGAAAATACCCCAGGTTCCCGCCGCAACTCGAGAAAAACCATGAGACTTCCCCCTCGCCGAGAAATGAGGCCCGATTCCCCTGCACTGCGTGCAGAGCAATTCCGTGTTGCACATCACACATGAAAGGAGCCTTGATTTCCTTGATGGCACTCCAGAGAAACCCCAAGAACACTGTTTCAAGGCTAGAGGGATCCTGAGGTCACTGTAGCAACACGAAAGAGCTCCGTGGACCAAAAATCAACTCGAGATGAGAGGTTAGTCCCTGGCTTAGACTCCAGAGGAATACCACCTTACCACAAGCACCTCAAGAGGAGGCTTCTCTCAGCTCTAGGTATGTGAGAGGGACCCTGATTTTGCAGCCTCAAGTGGAATGGAGACCGCGATGCCCTGACTCGAAATAAGGCCGGAAATCCCTGTAGTGACTTGAATGCAGGCTCGTCTTGCATCTCCCAAGACGAAAGAATGTCTGAATCCCCTGTGGAAACCACAGAGAAAGACCTAGTTCCCCACCTCATCGAGACCGGAGGCCTCACATCCTTTGAAAACTCCAGAGGTACGCGGAGATCAGTGCCTCCAAAGGAGACGATGCCCGACTCCTCGTGAAACTTGATAGGAGTCCCAGGATTCCTGTGGCACGTGGAAAGGGACCCTTGGTCTCCCGCCTCAGCTGGAGAGGTGTCCCAATTGCCCTGCCAAGCCTCGAGGAGATTCCCGAGTTGTCCCTCGCAACTAGGCAGGAGTCCTGACGTCGCTGAACAAACACGTGGGTGGAAGGGCCATCCCCGTCGTAACTCGAGAATATACCCCAGGTTCCCGCCGCAACTCGAGAAAAACCATGAGACTTCCCCCTCGCCGCGAGATGAGGCCCGATTCCCCTGCACTGCGTGCAGAGCAATTCCGTGTTGCACATCACACATGAAAGGAGCCTTGATTTCCTTGATGGCACTCCAGAGAAACCCCAAGAACACTGTTTCAAGGCTAGAGGGATCCTGAGGTCACTGTAGCAACACGAAAGAGCTCCGTGGACCAAAAATCAACTAGAGATGAGAGGTTAGTCCCTAGCTTCGACTCCAGAGGAATACCACCTTACCACAAGCACCTCAAGAGGAGGCTTCTCTCAGCTCTAGGTATGTGAGAGGGACCCTGAGTTTGCGGCCTCAACTGGAATGGACACTGTGATGGCCTGACTCGAAATAAGGCCGGATATCCCTGCAGTGACTTGAATGCAGGCTCGTCTTCCATCTCCCAAGACGAAAGGATGTCTGAATCCCTTGTGGAGCCCATAGTAAAAGACCTAGTTCCCCACCTCATCGCGACCGGAGGCCTCACATCCTTTGAAAACCTCAGAGGTACGCGGAGATCAGTGCCTCCAAAGGAGACGATGCCTGACTCCTCGTGAAACTTGATAGGAGTCCCAGGATTCCTGTGGCACGGGAAAAGGGACTCTTGGTCTCCCGCCTCAGCTGGAGAGGCGTCCCAATTGCCCTGCCAAGACTCGAGGAGAACCCCGAGTTGTCCCTCGCAACTAGGCAGGAGTCCTGACGTCGCTGAAGAAACACGTGTGTGGAAGGGCCATCCCCGTCGTAACTCGAGAATATACCCCAGGTTCCCGCCGCAACTCGAGAAAAACCATGAGACTTCCCCCTCGCCGCGAGATGAGGCCCGATTCCCCTGCACTGCGTGCAGAGCAATTCCGAGTTGCACATCACACATGAAAGGAGCCTTGATTTCCTTGATGGCACTCCAGAGAAATCCCAAGAACACTGTTTCAAGGCTAGAGGGATCCTGAGGTCACTGTAGCAAAACGAAACTGCTCCATGGACCAAAAATCAACTCGAGATGAGAGGTTAGTCCCTGGCTTAGACTCCAGAGGAATACCACCTTACCACAAGCACCTCAAGAGGAGGCATCTCTCAGCTCTAGCTATGTGAGAGGGACCCTGAGTTTGCGGCCTCAAGTGGAATGGACACCGCGATGCCCTGTCTCGATATAAGGCCGGATATCCCTGCAGTGACTTGAATGCAGGCTCGTCTTGCATCTCCCAAGACGAAAGGATGTCTGAATCCCCTGTGGAGACCACAGAGAAAGACCTAGTTCCCCACATCATCGCGACCGGAGGCCTCACATCCTTTGAAAATTCCAGAGGTACGCGGAGATCAGTGCCTCCAAAGGAGACGATGCCTGACTCCTCGTGAAACTTGATACTATTCCCAGGATTCCTGTGGCACGTGGAAAGGGACCCTTGGTCTCCCGCCTCAGCTAGAGAGGCGTCCCAATTGCCCTGCCAAGCCTCGAGGAGAATCCCGAGTTGTCCCTCGCAAGTAGGCAGTAGTCCGGACGTCCTTGAAGAAACACGTGTGTGGAAGGGCCATCCCCGTCGTAACTCGAGAAAATACCCCAGGTTCCCGCCGCAACTCGAGAAAAACCATGAGACTTCCCCCTCGCCGCGAGATGAGGCCCGATTCCCCTGCACTGCGTGCAGAGCAATTCCGTGTTGCACATCACACATGAAAGGAGCCTTGATGTCCTTGATGGCACTGCAGAGAAACCCCAAGAACACTGTTTCAAGGCTAGAGGGATCCTGAGGTCACTGTAGCAAAACGAAAGTGCTCCATGGACCAAAAATCAACTCGAGATGAGAGGTTAGTCCCTGGCTTCGACTCCAGAGGAATACCACCTTACCACAAGCACCTCAAGAGGAGGCTTCTCTCAGCTCTAGGTATGTGAGAGGGACCCTGAGTTTGCGGCCTCAAGTGGAATGGACACCGCGATGCCCTGACTCAAAATAAGGCCGGATATCCCTGCAGTGACTTGAATGCAGGCTCGTCTTGCATCTCCTAAGATGAAAGGATGTCTGAAGCCCCTGTGAAGACCACAGAGAAAGACCTAGTTCCTCACCTCATCGCGAACGGAGGCCTCACATCCTTTGAAAACTCCAGAGGTGCGCGGAGATCAGTGCCTCCAAAGGAGACGATGCCTGACTCCTCGTGAAACTTGATAGGATTCCCAGGATTCCTGTGGCACGTGGAAAGGGACCCTTGGTCTCCCGCCTCAGCTGGATAGGCGTCCCAATTGCCCTGCCAAGCCTCCAGCAGAATCCCGAGTTGTCCCTCGCAACTAGGCAGGAGTCCTGACGTCGCTGAAGAAACACGTGTGTGGAAGGGCCATCCCCGTCGTAACTCGAGAATATACCCCAGGTTCCCGCCGCAACTCGAGAAAAACCATGAGACTTCCCCCTCGCCGCGAGATGAGGCCCGATTCCCCTGCACTGCGTGCAGAGCAATTCCGTGTTGCACATCACACATGAAAGGAGCCTTGATTTCCTTGATGGCACTCCAGAGAAACCCCAAGAACACTGTTTCAAGGCTAGAGGGATCCTGAGGTCACTGTAGCAACACGAAAGAGCTCCGTGGACCAAAAATCAACTAGAGATGAGAGGTTAGTCCCTGGCTTCGACTCCAGAGGAATACCACCTTACCACAAGCACCTCAAGAGGAGGCTTCTCTCAGCTGTAGGTATGTGAGAGGGACCCTGATTTTGCGGCCTCAAGTGGAATGGACACCGCGATGCCCTGACGCGAAATAAGGCCGGATATCCCTGCAGTGACTTGAATGCAGGCTCGTCTTGCATCTCCCAAGACGAAAGGATGTCTGAATCCCCTGTGGAGACCACAGAGAAAGACCTAGTTCCCCACCTCATCGCGACCGGAGGCCTCACATCCTTTGAAAACTCCAGAGGTGCGCGGAGATCAGTGCCTCCAAAGGAGACGATGCCTGACTCCTCGTGAAACTTGATAGGAGTCCCAGGATTCCTGTGGCACGTGGAAAGGGACCCTTGGTCTCCCGCCTCAGCTGGAGAGGCGTCCCAATTGCCCTGCCAAGCCTCGAGGAGAATCCCGAGTTGTCCCTCGCAACTCGGCAAGAGTCCTGACGTCACTGAACAAACACGTGTGTGGAAGGGCCATCCCCGTCGTAAGTCGAGAATATTCCCCAGGTTCCCGCCGCAACTCGAGAAAAACCATGAGACTTCCCCCTCGCCGCGAGATGAGGCCCGATTCCCCTGCACTGCGTGCAGAGCAATTCCGTGTTGCACATCACACATGAAAGGAGCCTTGATTTCCTTGATGGCACTCCAGAGAAACCCCAAGAACACTGCTTCAAGGCTAGAGGGATCCTGAGGTCACTGTAGCAACACGAAAGAGCTCCGTGGACCAAAAATCAACTCGAGATGAGAGGTTAGTCCCTGGCTTCGACTCCAGAGGAATACCACCTTACTAAAAGCACCTCAAGTGGAGGCTTCTCTCAGCTCTAGGTATGTGAGAGGGACCCTGATTTTGCGGCCTCAAGAGGAATGGAGACCGCGATGCCCTGACTCGAAATAAGGCCGGATATCCCTGCAGTGACTTGAATGCAGGCTCGTCTTGCATCTCCCAAGACGAAAGAATGTCTGAATCCCCTGTGGAAACCACAGAGAAAGACATAGTTCCCCACCTCATCGAGACCGGAGGCCTCACATCCTTTGAAAACTCCAGAGGTACACGGAGATCAGTGCCTCCAAAGGAGACGATGCCTGACTCCTCGTGAAACTTGATAGGAGTCCCAGGATTCCTGTGGCACGTGGAAAGGGACCCTTGGTCTCCCGCCTCAGCTGGAGAGGCGTCCCAATTGCCCTGCCAAGCCTCGAGGAGACTCCCGAGTTGTCCCTCGCAACTAGGCAGGAGTCCTGACGTCGCTGAACAAACACGTGGGTGGAAGGGCCATCCCCGTCGTAACTCGAGAATATTCCCCAGGTTCCCGCCGCAACTCGAGAAAAACCATGAGACTTCCCCCTCGCCGCGAGATGAGGTCGGATTCCCCTGCAATGCGTGCAGAGCAATTCCGTGTTGCACATCACACATGAAAGGAGCCTTGATTTCCTTGATGGCACTCCAGAGAAACCCCAAGAACACTGTTTCAAGGCTAGAGGGATCCTGAGGTCACTGTAGCAACACGAAAGAGCTCCGTGGACCAAAAATCAACTAGAGATGAGAGGTTAGTCCCTGGCTTCGACTCCAGAGGAATACCACCTTACCACAAGCACCTCAAGAGGAGGCTTCTCCCAGCTTTAGGTATGTGAGAGGGACCCTGAGTTTGCGGCCGCAAGTGGAATGGACACTGCGATGACCTGACTCGAAATAAGGCCGGATATCCCTGCAGTGACTTGAATGCAGGCTCGTCTTGCATCTCCCAAGACGAAAGGGTGTCTGAATCCCCTGTGGAGACCATAGAGAAAGACCTAGTTCCCCACCTCATCGCGACCGGAGGCCTCACATCCTTTGAAAACTCCAGAGGTACGCGGAGATCAGTGCCTCCAAAGGGGACGATGCCTGACTCCTCGTGAAACTTGATAGGATTCCCAGGATTCCTGTGGCACGTGGAAAGGGACACTTGGTCTCCCGCCTCAGCTGGAGAGGCGTCCCAATTGCCCTGCCAAGCCTCGAGGAGAATCCCGAGTTGTCCCTCGCAACTAGGCAGGAGTCCTGACGTCGCTGAACAAACACGTGTTTGGAAGGGCCATCCCCGTCGTAACTCGAGAATATTCCCCAGGTTCCCGCCGCAACTCGAGAAAAACCATGAGACTTCCCCCTCGTCGCGAGATGAGGCCCGATTCCCCTGCACTGCGTGCAGAGCAATTCCGTGTTGCACATCACACATGAAAGGAGCCTTGATTTCCTTGATGGCACTCCAGAGAAACCCCAAGAACACTGTTTCAAGGCTAGAGGGATCCTGAGGTCACTGTAGCAACACGAAAGAGCTCCGTGGACCAAAAATCAACTAGAGATGAGAGGTTAGTCCCTGGCTTCGACTCCAGAGGAATACCACCTTACCACAAGCACCTCAAGAGGAGGCTTCTCTCAGCTGTAGGTATGTGAGAGGGACCCTGATTTTGCGGCCTCAAGTGGAATGGACAGGGCGATGCCCTGACTCGAAATAAGGCCGGATATCCCTGCAGTGACTTGAATGCAGGCTCGTCTTGCATCTCCCAAGACGAAAGGATGTCTGAATCCCCTGTGGAGACCACAGAGAAAGACCTAGTTCCCCACCTCATCGCGACCGGAGGCCTCACATCCTTTGAAAACTCCAGAGGTGCGCGGAGATCAGTGCCTCCAAAGGAGACGATGCCTGACTCCTCGTGAAACTTGATAGGAGTCCCAGGATTCCTGTGGCACGTGGAAAGGGACCCTTGGTCTCCCGCCTCAGCTGGAGAGGCGTCCCAATTGCCCTGCCAAGCCTCGAGGAGAATCCCGAGTTGTCCCTCGCAACTCGGCAAGAGTCCTGACGTCACTGAACAAACACGTGTGTGGAAGGGCCATCCCCGTCGTAAGTCGAGAATATTCCCCAGGTTCCCGCCGCAACTCGAGAAAAACCATGAGACTTCCCCCTCGCCGCGAGATGAGGCCCGATTCCCCTGCACTGCGTGCAGAGCAATTCCGTGTTGCACATCACACATGAAAGGAGCCTTGATTTCCTTGATGGCACTCCAGAGAAACCCCAAGAACACTGCTTCAAGGCTAGAGGGATCCTGAGGTCACTGTAGCAACACGAAAGAGCTCCGTGGACCAAAAATCAACTCGAGATGAGAGGTTAGTCCCTGGCTTCGACTCCAGAGGAATACCACCTTACTAAAAGCACCTCAAGTGGAGGCTTCTCTCAGCTCTAGGTATGTGAGAGGGACCCTGATTTTGCGGCCTCAAGAGGAATGGAGACCGCGATGCCCTGACTCGAAATAAGGCCGGATATCCCTGCAGTGACTTGAATGCAGGCTCGTCTTGCATCTCCCAAGACGAAAGAATGTCTGAATCCCCTGTGGAAACCACAGAGAAAGACATAGTTCCCCACCTCATCGAGACCGGAGGCCTCACATCCTTTGAAAACTCCAGAGGTACACGGAGATCAGTGCCTCCAAAGGAGACGATGCCTGACTCCTCGTGAAACTTGATAGGAGTCCCAGGATTCCTGTGGCACGTGGAAAGGGACCCTTGGTCTCCCGCCTCAGCTGGAGAGGCGTCCCAATTGCCCTGCCAAGCCTCGAGGAGACTCCCGAGTTGTCCCTCGCAACTAGGCAGGAGTCCTGACGTCGCTGAACAAACACGTGGGTGGAAGGGCCATCCCCGTCGTAACTCGAGAATATTCCCCAGGTTCCCGCCGCAACTCGAGAAAAACCATGAGACTTCCCCCTCGCCGCGAGATGAGGTCCGATTCCCCTGCAATGCGTGCAGAGCAATTCCGTGTTGCACATCACACATGAAAGGAGCCTTGATTTCCTTGATGGCACTCCAGAGAAACCCCAAGAACACTGTTTCAAGGCTAGAGGGATCCTGAGGTCACTGTAGCAACACGAAAGAGCTCCGTGGACCAAAAATCAACTAGAGATGAGAGGTTAGTCCCTGGCTTCGACTCCAGAGGAATACCACCTTACCACAAGCACCTCAAGAGGAGGCTTCTCCCAGCTTTAGGTATGTGAGAGGGACCCTGAGTTTGCGGCCGCAAGTGGAATGGACACTGCGATGACCTGACTCGAAATAAGGCCGGATATCCCTGCAGTGACTTGAATGCAGGCTCGTCTTGCATCTCCCAAGACGAAAGGGTGTCTGAATCCCCTGTGGAGACCATAGAGAAAGACCTAGTTCCCCACCTCATCGCGACCGGAGGCCTCACATCCTTTGAAAACTCCAGAGGTACGCGGAGATCAGTGCCTCCAAAGGGGACGATGCCTGACTCCTCGTGAAACTTGATAGGATTCCCAGGATTCCTGTGGCACGTGGAAAGGGACACTTGGTCTCCCGCCTCAGCTGGAGAGGCGTCCCAATTGCCCTGCCAAGCCTCGAGGAGAATCCCGAGTTGTCCCTCGCAACTAGGCAGGAGTCCTGACGTCGCTGAACAAACACGTGTTTGGAAGGGCCATCCCCGTCGTAACTCGAGAATATTCCCCAGGTTCCCGCCGCAACTCGAGAAAAACCATGAGACTTCCCCATCGTCGCGAGATGAGGCCCGATTCCCCTGCACTGCGTGCAGAGCAATTCCGTCTTGCACATCACACATGAAAGGAGCCTTGATTTCCTTGATGGCACTCCAGAGAAACCCCAAGAACACTGTTTCAAGGCTAGAGGGATCCCGAGGTCACTCTAGCAACAAGAAAGAGCTCCGTGGACCAAAAATCAACTCGAGATGAGAGGTTAGTCCCTGGCTTCGACTCCAGAGGAATACCACCTTACCACAAGCACCTCAAGAGGAGGCTTCTCTCAGCTCTAGCTATGTGAGAGGGACCCTGAGTTTGCGGCCTCAAGTGGAATGGACACCGCGATGCCCTGACTCGAAATAAGGCCGGATATCCCTGCAGTGACTTGAATGCAGGCTCGTCTTGCATCTCCCAAGACGAAAGGATGTCTGAGTCCCCTGTGGAGACCACAGAGAAAGACCTACTTCCCCACCTCATGGCGACCGGAGGCCTCACATCCTTTAAAAACTCCAGAGGTATGCGGAGATCAGTGCCTACAAAGGAGACGATGCCTGACTCCTCGTGAAACTTGATAGGAGTCCCAGGATTCCTGTGCACGTGGAAAGGGACCCTTGGTCTCCCGCCTCAGCTGGAGAGGCGGCCCAATTGCCCTGCCAAGCCTCGAGGAGAACCCCGAGTTGTCCCTCGCAACTAGGCAGGAGTCCTGACGTCGCTGAACAAACACGTGGGTGGAAGGGCCATCCCCGTCGTAACTCGAGAATATTCCCCAGGTTCCCGCCGCAACTCGTGAAAAACCATGAGACTTCCCCCTCGCCGCGAGATGAGGCCCGATTCCCCTGCACTGCGTGCAGAGCAATTCCGTGTTGCACATCACACATGAAAGGAGCCTTGATTTCCTTGATGGCACTCCAGAGAAACCCAGAGAACACTGTTTCAAGGCTAGAGGGATCCTGAGGTCACTGTAGCAACACGAAAGAGCTCCGTGGACCAAAAATCACCTCGAGATGAGAGGTTAGTCCCTGGCTTCGACTCCAGCGGAATACCACCTCACCACAAGCACCTCAAGAGGAGGCTTCTCTCAGCTCTAGGTATGTGAGAGGGACCCTGAGTTTGCGGCCTCAAGTGGAATGGACACCGCGATGCCCTGACGCGAAATAAGGCCGGATATCCCTGCAGTGACTTGAATGCAGGCTCGTCTTGCATCTCCCAAGACGAAAGGATGTCTGAATCCCCTGTGGAGACCACAGAGAAAGACCTAGTTCCCCACCTCATCTCGACCGGAGGCCTCACATCCCTTGAAAACTCCAGAGGTACGCGGAGATCAGTGCCTCCAAAGGAGACGATGCCTGACTCCTCGTGAAACTTGATAGGAGTCCCAGGATTCCTGTGGCACGTGGAAAGGGACCCTTGGTCTCCCACCTCAGCTGGAGAGGCATCCCAATTGCGCTGCCAAGCCTCGAGGAGAATCCCGAGTTGTCCCTCGCAACTCGGCAAGAGTCCTGCCGTCACTGAACTAACACGTGTGTGGAAGGGCCATCCCCGTCGTAACTCGAGAATATACCCCAGGTTCCCGCCGCAACTCGAGAAAAACCATGAGACTTCCCCCTCGCCGCAAGATGAGGCCCGATTCCCCTGCACTGCGGGCAGAGCAATTCCGTATTGCACATCACACATGAAAGGAGCCTTGATTTCCTTGATGGCACTCCAGAGAAACCCCAAGAACACTGTTTCAAGGCTAGAGGGATCCTGAGGTCACTGTAGCAACACGAAAGAGCTCCGTGGACCAAAAATCAACTCGAGATGAGAGGTTCGTCCCTGGCTTCGACTCCAGAGGAATATCACCTTACCACAAGCACCTCAAGAGGAGGCTTCTCTCAGCTCTAGGTATGTGAGAGGGACCCTGAGTTTGCGGCCTCAAGTGGAATGGACACCGCGATTCCCTGACTCGAAATAAGGCCGGATATCCCTGCAGTGACTTGAATGCAGGCTCATCTTGCATCTCCCAAAACGAAAGGATGTCTGAATCCCCTGTGGAGACCACAGAGAAAGACCTAGTTCCCCACCTCATCGCGACCGGAGGCCTCACATCCTTTGAAAACTCCAGAGGTACGCGGAGATCAGTGCCTCCAAAGGAGACGATGCCTGACTCCTCGTGAAACTTGATAGGAGTCCCAGGATTCCTGTGGCACGTGGAAAGGGACCCTTGGTCTCCCGCCTCAGCTGGAGAGGCGTCCCAATTGCCCTGCCAAGCCTCGAGGAGAATCCCGAGTTGTCCCTCGCAACTAGGCAGGAGTCCTGCCGTCGCTGAAGAAACACGTGTGTGGAAGGGCCATCCCCGTCGTTACTCGAGAATATACCCCAGGTTCCCGCCGCAACTCGAGAAAAACCATGAGACTTCCCCCTCGCCGTGAGATGAGGCCCGATTCCCCTGCACTGCGTGCAGAGCAAGTCCGTGTTGCACATCAAACAAGAAAGGAGCCTTGATTTCCTTGATGGCATTCCAGAGAAATCCCGAGAACACTGTTTTAAGGCTAGAGGGATCCTGAGGTCACTGTAGCAACATGAAAGAGCTCCGTGGACCAAAAATCAACTCGAGATGAGAGGTTAGTCCCTGGCTTCGACTCCAGAGGAATACCACCTTACCACAAGCACCTCAAGAGGAGGCTTCTCTCAGCTCTAGGTATGTGAGAGGGACCCTGAGTTTGCGGCCTCAAGTGGAATGGACAGGGCGATGCCCTGACTCGAAATAAGGCCGGATATCCCTGCAGTGACTTGAATGCAGGCTCGTCTTGCATCTCCCAAGACGAAAGGATGTCTGAATCCCCTGTGGAGACCACAGAGAAAGACCTAGTTCCCCACCTCATCGCGACCGGAGGCCTCACATCCTTTGAAAACTCCAGAGGTACGCGGAGATCAGTGTCTCCAAAGGAGATGATGCCTGACTCCTCGTGAAACTTGATAGGAGTCCCAGGATTCCTGTGCACGTGGAAAGGGACCCTTGGTCTCCCGCCTCAGCTGGAGAGGCGGCCCAATTGCCCTGCCAAGCCTCGAGGAGAACCCCGAGTTGTCCCTCGCAACTAGGCAGGAGTCCTGACGTCGCTGAACAAACACGTGGTTGGAAGGGCCATCCCCGTCGTAACTCGAGAATATTCCCCAGGTTCCCGCCGCAACTCGTGAAAAACCATGAGACTTCCCCCTCGCCGCGAGATGAGGCCCGATTCCCCTGCACTGCGTGCAGAGCAATTCCGTGTTGCACATCACACATGAAAGGAGCCTTGATTTCCTTGATGGCACTCCAGAGAAACGCAGAGAACACTGTTTCAAGGCTAGAGGGATCCTGAGGTCACTGTAGCAACACGAAAGAGCTCCGTGGACCAAAAATCACCTCGAGATGAGAGGTTAGTCCCTGGCTTCGACTCCAGCGGAATACCACCTCACCACAAGCACCTCAAGAGGAGGCTTCTCTCAGCTCTAGGTATGTGAGATTGACCCTGAGTTTGCGGCCTCAAGTGGAATGGACACCGCGATGCCCTGACGCGAAATAAGGCCGGGTATCACTGCAGTGACTTGAATGCAGGCTCGTCTTGCATCTCCCAAGATGAAAGGATGTCTGAATCCCCTGTGGAGACCACAGAGAAAGACCTAGTTCCCCACCTCATCTCGACCGGAGGCCTCACATCCCTTGAAAACTCCAGAGGTACGCGGAGATCAGTGCCTCCAAAGGAGACGATGCCTGACTCCTCGTGAAACTTGATAGGAGTCCCAGGATTCTTGTGGCACGTGGAAAGGGACCCTTGGTCTCCCGCCTCAGCTGGAGAGGCGTCCCAATTGCCCTGCCAAGCCTCGAGGAGAATCCCGAGTTGTCCCTCGCAACTAGGCAGGAGTCCTGCCGTCGCTGAACTAACACGTGTGTGGAAGGGCCATCCCCGTCGTAACTCGAGAATATACCCCAGGTTCCCGCCGCAACTCGAGAAAAACCATGAGACTTCCCCCTCGCCGCAAGATGAGGCCCGATTCCCCTGCACTGCGTGCAGAGCAATTCCGTATTGCACATCACACATGAAAGGAGCCTTGATTTCCTTGATGGCACTCCAGAGAAACCCCAAGAACACTGTTTCAAGGCTAGAGGGATCCTGAGGTCACTGTAGCAACACGAAAGAGCTCCGTGGACCAAAAATCAACTCGAGATGAGAGGTTAGTCCCTGGCTTCGACTCCAGAGGAATATCACCTTACCACAAGCACCTCAAGAGGAGGCTTCTCTCAGCTCTAGGTATGTGAGAGGGACCCTGATTTTGCGGCCTCAAGTGGAATGGACACCGCGATGCCCTGACTCGAAATAAGGCCGGATATCCCTGCAGTGACTTGAATGCAGGCTCATCTTGCATCTCCCAAAACGAAAGGATGTCTGAATCCCCTGTGGAGACCACAGAGAAAGACCTAGTTCCCCACCTCATCGCGACCGGAGGCCTCGCATCCTTTGAAAACTCCAGAGGTACGCGGAGATGAGTGCCTCTAAAGGAGACGATGCCTGACTCCTCGTGAAATTTGATAGGAGTCCCAGGATTCCTGTGGCACGTGAAAAGGGACCCTTGGTCTCCCGCCTCAGCTGGAGAGGCGTCCGAATTGCCCTGCCAAGCCTCGAGGAGAATCCCGAGTTGTCCCTCGCAACTAGGCAGGAGTCCTGACGTCGCTGAACAAACACGTGTGTGGAAGGGCCAAACCCTCGTAACTCGAGAATATTCCCCAGGTTCCCGCCGCAACTCGAGAAAACCCATGAGACTTCCCCCTCGCCGCGAGATGAGGCCCGATTCCCCTGCACTGCGTGCAGAGCAATTCCGTGTTGCACATCACACATGAAGGAGCCTTGATTTCCTTGATGGCACTCCAGAGAAACCCCAAGAACACTTTTTCAAGGCTAGAGGGATCCTGAGGTCACTGTAGCAACACGAAAGAGATCCGTGGACCAAAAATCAACTCGAGATGAGAGGTTAGTCCCTGGCTTCGACTCCAGAGGAATACCACCTTACCACAAGCACCTCAAGAGGAGGCTTCTCTCAGCTCTAGCTATGTGAGAGGGACCCTGAGTTTGCGGCCTCAAGTGGAATAGAGACCGCGATGCCCTGACGCGAAATAAGGCCGGATATCCCTGCAGTGACTTGAATGCAGGCTCGTCTTGCATCTCCCAAGATGAAAGGATGTCTGAATCCCCTGTGGAGAACACAGAGAAAGACCTAGTTCCCCACCTCATCGCTACCGGAGGCCTCACATCCTTTGAAAACTCCAGAGGTACGCGGAGATCAGTGCCTCCAAAGGAGACGATGCCTGACTCCTCGTGAAACTTGATAGGAGTCCCAGGATTCCTGTGGCACGTGGAAAGGGACCCTTGGTCTCCCGCCTCAGCTGGAGAGGCGTCCCAATTGCCCTGCCAAGCCTCGAGGAGAATCCCGAGTTGTCCCTCGCAGCTAGGCAGGAGTCCTGACGTCGCTGAAGAAACACGTGGGTGAAGGGCAATCCCCGTCGTAACTCGAGAATATACCCCAGGTTCCCGCCGTAACTCGAGAAAAACCATGAGACTTCCCACTCGCCGCGAAATGAGGCCCGTTTCCCCTGCACTGCATGCAGAGCAATTCCGTGTTGCACATCAAACAAGAAAGGAGCCTCGATTTCCTTGATGGCACTCCAGAGAAACCCCAAAAACACTGTTTCAAGGCTAGAGGGATCCTGAGGTCACTGTAGCAACACGAAAGAGCTCCGTGGACCAAAAATCAACTCGAGATGAGAGGTTAGTCCCTGGCTTCGACTCCAGAGGAATACCACCTTACCACAAGCACCTCAAGAGGAGGCTTCTCTCAGCTCTAGGTATGTGAGAGGGACCCTGAGTTTGCGGCCTCAAGTGGAATGGACACCGCGATGCCCTGACTCGAAATAAGGCCGGATATCTCTGCAGTGACTTGAATGCAGGCTCGTCTTGCATCTCCCAAGACGAAAGGATGTCTGAATCCCCTGTGGAGACCACAGAGAAAGACCTAGTTCCCCACCTCATCGCGACCGGAGGCCTCACATCCTTTGAAAACTCCAGAGGTACGCGGAGATCAGTGTCTCCAAAGGAGACGATGCTTGACTCCTCGTGAAACTTGATAGGAGTCCCAGGATTCCTGTGGCACGTGGAAAGGGACCCTTGGTCTCCCGCCTCAGCTGGAGAGACGTCCCAATTGCCCTGCCAAGCCTCGAGGAGAATCCCGAATTGTCCCTCGCAACTAGGCAGGAGTCCTGACGTCGCTGAACAAATACGTGTGTGGTAGGGCCATCCCCGTCGTAACTCGAGAATATTCCCCAAGTTCCCGCCGCAACTCGAGAAAAACCATGAGACTTCCCCATCGCCGCGAGATGAGGCCCGATTCCCCTGCACTGCGTGCAGAGCAATCACGTGTTGCACATCACACATGAAAGGAGCCTTGATTTCCTTGATGGCACTCCAGAGAAACCCCAAGAACACTGTTTCAAGGCTACAGGGATCCTGAGGTCACTGTAGCAACACGAAAGAGCTCCGTGGACCAAAAATCAACTAGAGATGAAAGGTTAGTCCCTGGGTTCGACTCCAGAGGAATACCACCTTACCACAAGCACCTCAAGAGGAGGCTGCTCTCAGCTCTAGGTATGTGAGAGCGACCCTGAGTTTGCGGCCTCAAGTGGAATGGACACCGCGATGCCCTGACGCGAAATAAGGCCGGATATCCCTGCAGTGACTTGAATGCAGGCTCGTCTTGCATCTCCCAAGATGAAAGGATGTCTGAATCCCCTGTGGAGACCACAGAGAAAGACCTAGTTCCCCACCTCATCGCGACCGGAGGCCTCACATCCTTTGAAAACTCCAGAGGTACGCGGAGATGAGTGCCTCCAAAGGAGACGATGCCTGACTCCTCGTGAAATTTGATAGGAGTCCCAGGATTCCTGTGGCACGTGGAAAGGGACCCTTGGTCTCCCGCCTCAGCTGGAGAGGCGTCCCAATTGCCCTGCCAAGCCTCGAGGAGAATCCCGAGTTGTCCCTCGCAACTAGGCAGGAGTCCTGACGTCGCTGAACAAACACGTGTGTGGAAGGGCCAAACCCTCGTAACTCGAGAATATTCCCCAGGTTCCCGCCGCAACTCGAGAAAACCCATGAGACTTCCCCCTTGCCGCGAGATGAGGCCCGATTCCCCTGCACTGCGTGCAGAGCAATTCCGTGTTGCACATCACACATGAAGGAGCCTTGATTTCCTTGATGGCACTCCAGAGAAACCCCAAGAACACTGTTTCAAGGCTAGAGGGATCCTGAGGTTACTGTAGCAACACGAAAGAGCTCCGTGGACCAAAAATCAACTCGAGATGAGAGGTTAGTCCCTGGCTTCGACTCCAGAGGAATACCACCTTACCACAAGCACCTCAAGAGGACGCTTCTCTCAGCTCTAGCTATGTGAGAGGGACCCTGAGTTTGCGGCCTCAAGTGGAATGGAGACCGCGATGCCCTGACGCGAAATAAGGCCGGATATCCCTGCAGTGACTTGAATGCAGGCTCGTCTTCCATCTCCCAAGACGAAAGGATGTCTGAATCCCCTGTGGAAACCACAGAGAAATACCTAGTTACCCACCTCATCGCGACCGGAGGCCTCACATCCTTTGAAAACTCCAGAGGTACGCGGAGATCAGTGCCTCCAAAGGAGACGATGCCTGACTCCTCGTGAAACTTGATAGGAGTCCCAGGATTCCTGTGGCACGAGGAAAGGGACCCTTGGTCTCCCGCCTCAGCTGGAGAGGCGTCCCAATTGCCCTGCCAAGCCTCGAGGAGAATCCCGAGTTGTCCCTCGCAGCTAGGCAGGAGTCCTGACATCGCTGAAGAAACACGTGGGTGAAGGGCAATCCCCGTCGTAACTCGAGAATATACCCCAGGTTCCCGCCGCAACTCGAGAAAAACCATGAGACATCCCCCTCGCCGCGAAATGAGGCCCGATTCCCCTGCACTGCATGCAGAGCAATTCCGTGTTGCACATCAAACAAGAAAGGAGCCTCGATTTCCTTGATGGCACTCCAGAGAAACCCCAAGAACACTGTTTCAAGGCTAGAGGGATCCTGAGGTCACTGTAGCAACACGAAAGAGCTCCGTGGACCAAAAATCAACTCGAGATGAGAGGTTAGTCCCTGGCTTCGACTCCAGAGGAATACCACTTTACCACAAGCACCTCAAGAGGAGGCTTCTCTCAGCTCTAGGTATGTGAGAGGGACCCTGAGTTTGCGGCCTCAAGTGGAATGGACACCGCGATGCCCTGACTCGAAATAAGGCCGGATATCCCTGCAGTGACTTGAATGCAGGCTCGTGTTGCATCTCCCAAGACGAAAGGATGTCTGAATCCCATGTGGAGACCACAGAGAAAGACCTAGTTCCCCACCTTATGGCGACCGGAGGCCTCAACTCCTTTGAAAACTCCAGAGGTACGCGGAGATCAGTGTCTCCAAAGGAGACGATGCCTGACTCCTCGTGAAACTTGATAGGTGTCCCAGGATTCCTGTGGGACGTGGAAAGGGACCCTTGGTCTCCCGCCTCAGCTGGAGAGGCGTCCCAATTGCCCTGCAAAGCCTCGAGGAGAATCCCGAGTTGTCCCTCGCAACTAGGCAGGAGTCCTGACGTCGCTGAAGAAACACGTGGGTGGAAGGGCCAAACCCTCGTAACTCGAGAATATTCCCCAGGTTCCCACCGCAACTCGAGAAAAACCATGAGACTTCCCCCTCGCCGCGAGATGAGGCCCGATTCCCCTGCACTGCGTGCAGAGCAATTCCGTGTTGCACAACACACATGAAGGAGCCTTGATTTCCTTGATGGCACTCCAGAGAAACCCCAAGAACACTGTTTCAAGGCTAGAGGGATCCTGAGGTCACTGTAGCAACACGAAAGAGCTCCGTGGACCAAAAATCAACTCGAGATGAGAGGTTAGTCCCTGGCTTCGACTCCAGAGGAATACCACCTTACCACAAGCACCTCAAGAGGAGGCTTCTCTCACCTCTAGCTATGTGAGAGGGACCCTGAGTTTGCGGCCTCAAGTGGAATGGAGACCGCGATGCCCTGACTCGAAATAAGGCCGGATATCCCTGCAGTGACTTGAATGCAGGCTCGTCTTGCATCTCCCAAGATGAAAGGATGTCTGAATCCCCTGTGGAGACCACAGAGAAAGACCTAGTTCCCCACCTCATCGCGACCGGAGGCCTCACATCCTTTGAAACATCCAGAGGTATGCGGAGATCAGTGCCTCCAAAGGAGACGATGCCTGACTCCTCGTGAAACTTGATAGGAGTCCCAGGATTCCTGTGGCACGTGGAAAGGGACCCTTGGTCTCCCGCCTCAGCTGGAGAGGCGTCCCAATTGCCCTGCCAAGCCTCGAGGAGAATCCCGAGTTGTCCCTCGCAACTAGGCAGGAGTCCTGACGTCACTGAACAAACTCGTGGGTGAAGCGCAATCCCGGTCGTAACTCGAGAATATACTCCAGGTTCCCATCGCAACTCGAGAAAAACCATGAGATTTCCCCATCGCCGCGAAATGAGGCCCGATTCCCCTGCACTGCGTGCAGAGCAATTCCGTGTTGCACATCACACATGAACGGAGCCTTGATTTCCTTGATGGCACTCCAGAGAAACCCCAAGAACACTGTTTCAAGGCTAGAGGGATCCTGAGGTCACTGTAGCAACACGAAAGAGCTCCGTGGACCAAAAATCAACTCGAGATGAGAGGTTAGTCCCTGTCTTCGACTCCAGAGGAATACCACCTTACCACAAGCACCTCAAGAGGAGGCTTCTCTCAGCTCTAGGTATGTGAGAGGGACCCTGAGTTTGCGGCCTCAAGTGGAATGGACACCGCGATGCCCTGACTCGAAATAGGCCGGATATCCCTGCAGTGACTTGAATGCAGGCTCGTCTTGCATCTCCCAAGACGATAGGATGTCTGAATCCCCTGTGGAGACCACAGAGAAAGACCTAGTTCCCCACCTCATCGCGACCGGAGGCCTCACATCCTTTGAAAACTCCAGGGGTACACGGAGATCAGTGCCTCCAAAGGAGACGATGCCTGACTCCTCGTCAAACTTGATAGGAGTCCCAGGATTCCTGTGGCACGTGGAAAGGGACACTTGGTCTCCCGCCTCAGCTGGAGAGGCCTCCCAATTGCCCTGCCAAGCCTCGAAGAGAATCCCGAGTTGTCCCTCGCAACTAGGCAGGAGTCCTGACGTCGCTGAACAAGCACCTGTTTGGAAGGGCCTTCCCCGTCGTAACTCGAGAATATACCCCAGGTTCCCGCCGCAACTCGAGAAAAACCATGAGACTTCCCCCTCGCCGCGAGATAAGGCCCGATTCCCCTGCACTGCGTGCAGAGCAATTCCGTGTTGCACATCACACATGAAAGGAGCCTTGATTTCCTTGATGGCACTCCAAAAAAATCCCAAGAACACTGTTTCAAGGCTAGAGGGATCCTGAGGTCACGGTAGCAACAAGAAAGTGCTCCGGGGACCAAAAATCAACTCGAGATGAGAGGTTAGTCCCTGGCTTCGACTCCAGAGGAATACCACCTTACCACAAATACCTCAAGAGGAGGCTTCTCTCAGCTCTAGCTATGTGAGAGGGACCCTGAGTTTGCGGCCTCAAGTGGAATGGACACCGCGATGCCCTGACTCGATATAAGGCCGGATATCCCTGCAGTGACTTGAATGCCGGCTCGTCTTGCATCTCCCAAGATGAAAGGATGTCTGAATCCCCTGTGGAGACCACAGAGAATGACCTAGTTCCCCACCTAATCGCGACCGGAGGCCTCATATGCTTTGAAAACTCCAGAGGTACGCGGAGATTAGTGTTTCCAAAGGAGACGATGCCTGACTACTCGTGAAACTTGATAGGAGTCCCAGCATTCCTGTGGCACGTGGAAAGGGACCCTTGGTCTCCCGCCTCAGCTGGAGAGGCGTCCCAATTGCCCTGCCAAGCCTCGAGGAGAATCCCGAGTTGTCCCTCGCAAGTAGGCAGGAGTCCTGCCGTCGCTGAACAAACACGTGGGTGGAAGGGCCATCCCCGTCGTAACTTGAGAATATACCCCAGGCTCCCGCCGCAACTCGAGAAAATCCATGAGACTTCCCCCTCGCCGCCAGATGAGGCCTGATTCCAATGCACTGCATGCAGAGCAATTCCGTGTTGCACATCAAACATGAAAGGAGCCTTGATTTCCTTGATGGCACTCCAGAGAAACCCCAAGAACACTGTTTCAAGGCTAGAGGGATCCTGAGGTCACTGTAGCACCACGAAAGAGCTCCGTGGACCAAAAATCAACTCGAGATGAGAGGTTAGTCCCTGGCTTCGACTCCAGAGGAATACCACCTTACCACAAGCACCTCAAGAGGAGGCTTCTCTCAGCTCTAGGTATGTGAGAGGGACCCTGAGTTTGCGGCCTCAAGTAGAATGGACACCGCGATGCCCTGACTCGAAATAAGGCCGGATATCCCTGCAGTGACTTGAATGCAGGCTCGTCTTGCATCTCCCAAGATGAAAGGATGTCTGAATCCCCTGTGGAGACCACAGAGAAAGACCTAGTTCCCCACCTCATCGCGACCGGAATCCTCACATCCTTTCAAAACTCCAGAGGTACGCGGAGATCGGTGCCTCCAAAGGAGACAATGCCTGACTCCTCGTGAAACTTGATAGGAGTCCCAGGATTCCTGTGGCACGTGGAAAGGGACACTTGGTTTCCCGCCTCAGCTGGAGAGGCGTCCCAATTGCCCTGCCAAGCCTCAAGGAGAATCCCGAGTTGTCCCTCGCAACTAGGCAGGAGTCCTGACGTCGCTGAACAAACACGTGTGTGGAAGGGCCATCCCCGTCGTAACTCGAGAATATACCCCAGGTTCCCGCCGTAACTCGAGAAAAACCATGAGACTTCGCCCTCGCCGCAAAATGAGGCCCGATTCCCCTTTACTGCGTGTAGAGCAATTCCGTGTTGCACATCACACATGATAGGAGCCTTGATTTCCTTGACGGCGCTCCAGAGAAACCCCAAGAACACTGTTTCAATGCTAGAGGGATCCTGAGGTCACTGTAGCAACATGAAAGAGCTCCGTGGCCCAAAAATCAACTCGAGATGAGAGGTTAGTCCTTGGCTTCGACTCCAGGGGAATACCACCTTACCACAAGCACCTCAAGAGGAGGCTTCTCTCAGCTCTAGGTATGTGACAGGGACCCTGAGTTTGCGGCCTCAAATGGAATGGACACTGCGATGCCCTTACGCGAAATAAGGCCGGATATCCCTGCAGTGACTTGAATGCAGGCTCGCCTTGCATCTCCCAAGACGAAAGGATGTCTGAATCCCCTGTGGAGACCACAGAGAAAGACCTAGTTCCCCACCTCATCGCGACCGGAGGCCTCACATCCTTTGAAAACTCCAGAGGTATGCGGAGATCAGTGCCTCCAAAGGAGACGATGCCTGACTCCTCGTGAAACTTGATAGGAGTCCCAGGATTCCTGTGGCACATGGAAAGGGACCCTTGGTCTCCCGCCTCAGCTGGAGAGGCATCCCAATTGCCCTGCCAAGCCTCGAGGAGAATCCCGAGTTGTCCCTCGCAACTAGGCAGGAGTCCTGACGTCGCTGAACAAACACGTGTGTGGAAGGGCCATCCCCGTCGTAACTCGAGAATATACCCCAGGTTCCCGCCGCAACTTGAGAAAAACCATGAGACTTCCCCCTCGCCGCGAGATGAGGCCCGATTCCCCTGCACTGCGTGCAGAGCAATTCCGTGTTGCACATCACACATGAAAGGAGCCTTGATGTCCTTGATGGCACTGCAGAGAAACCCCAAGAACACTGTTTCAAGGCTAGAGGGATCCTGAGGTCACTGTAGCAACAGGAAAGAGCTCCGTGGACCAAAAATCAACTCGAGATGAGAGGTTAGTCCCTGGCTTCGACTCCAGAGGAATACCACCTTACCACAAGCACCTCAAGAGGAGGCTTCTCTCAGCTCTAGGTGTGTGAGAGGGACCCTGAGTTTGCGGCCTCAAGGGGAATGGACACCGCGATGCCCTGACTCGAAATAAGGCCGGATATCCCTGCAGTGACTTGAATGCTGGCTCGTCTTGCATCTCCCAAGACGAAAGGATGTCTGAATCCCCTGTGGAGACCTCAGAGAAAGACCTAGTTCCCCAGCTCATGGCGACCGGAGGCCTCACAACCTTTGAAAACTCCAGAGATACGTGGAGATCAGTGCCGCCAAAGGAGACGATGCCTGACTCCTCGTGAAAATTGATAGGAGTCCCAGGATTCCTGTGGCACGTGGAAAGGGACTCTTGGTCTCCCGCCTCAGCTGGAGAGGCGTCCCAATTGCCCTGCCAAGCCTCGAGGAGAATCCCGAGTTGTCCCTCGCAACTAGGCAGGAGTCCTGACGTCGCTGAACAAACACTTGGGTGGAAGGGCCATCCCCGTCGTAACTCGAGAATATACCCCAGGTTCCCGCCGCAACTCGAGAAAAACCATGAGACTTCCCCCTTTCTGCGAGATGAGGCCCGATTCCCCTGCACTGCGTGCAGAGCAATTCCGTGTTGCACATCACACATAAAAGGAGCCTTGATTTGAATGGTGGCACTCTAGAGAAACCCCAAGAACACTGTTTCAATGCTAGAGGGATCCTGAGGTCACTGTAGCAACACGAAAGAGTTCCGGGGCCCAAAAATCAACTCGAGATGAGAGGTTAGTCCCTGGCTTTGACTCCAGGGGAATACCACCTTACCACAAGCACCTCAAGAGGAGGCTTCTCTCAGCTCTAGGTATGTGAGAGGGACCCTGAGTTTGCGGCCTCAAGTGGAATGGACACTGCGATGCCCTGACGCGAAATAAGGCCGGATATCCCTGCAGTGACTTGAATGCAGGCTCGCCTTGCATCTCCCAAGACGAAAGGATGTCTGAATCCCCTGTGGAGACCACAGAGAAAGACCTAGTTCCCCACCTCATCGCGACCGGAGGCCTCACATCCTTTGAAAACTCCAGAGGTATGCGGAGATCAGTGCCTCCAAAGGAGACGATGCCTGACTCCTCGTGAAACTTGATAGGAGTCTCAGGATTCCTGTGGCACGTGGAAAGGGACCCTTGGTCTCCCGCCTCAGCTGGAGAGGCATCCCAATTGCCCTGCCAAGCCTCGAGGAGAATCCCGAGTTGTCCCTCGCAACTAGGCAGGAGTCCTGACGTCGCTGAACAAACACGTGTGTGGAAGGGCCATCCCCGTCGTAACTCGAGAATATACCCCAGGTTCCCACGGCAACTCGAGAAAAACCATGAGACTTCCCCCTCGCCGCGAGATGAGGCCCGATTCCCCTGAACTGCATGAAGAGCAATTCCGTGTTGCACATCACACATGAAAGGAGCCTTGATTTCCTTGATGGCACTACAGAGAAACCCCAAGAACACTGTTTCAAGGCTAGAGGGATCCTGAGGTCACTGTAGCAACACGAAAGAGCTCCGTGGACCAAAAATCAACTCGAGATGAGAGGTTAGTCCCTGGCTTCGACTCCAGAGGAATACCACCTTACCACAAGCACCTCAAGAGGAGGCTTCTCTCAGCTCTAGGTATGTGAGAGGGACCCTGAGTATGCGGCCTCAAATGGAATGGACACCGCGATGCCCTGACTCGAAATAAGGCCGGATATCCCTGCAGTGACTTGAATGCAGGCTCGTCTTGCATCTCCCAACGAAAGGATGTCTGAATCCCCTGTGGAGACCACAGAGAAAGACCTAGTTCCCCACCTCATCACGACCGGAGGCCTAACATCCTTTGAAAACTCCAGAGGTACGCGGAGATCAGTGCCTCCAAAGGAGACGATGCCTGACTTCTCGTGAAACTTGATAGGAGTCCCAGGATTCCTGTGGCTCGTGGAAAAGGACCCTGGGTCTCCCGCCTCAGCTGGAGAGGCGTCCCAATTGCCCTGCCAAGCCTCGAGGAGAATCCCGAGTTGTCCCTCGCAACTAGGCAGGAGTCCTGACGTCACAGAAGAAACACGTGGGTGGAAGGGCCATCCCCGTCGTAACTCGAGAATATACCCCAGGTTCCCGCCGCAACTCGAGAAAAATCATGAGACTTCCCCCTCGCCGGGAGATGAGGCCCGATTTCCCTGCACTGCGTGCAGAGCAATTCCGTGTTGCACATCACACATGAAAGGAGCCTTGATTTCCTTGATGGCACTGCAGAGAAACCCCAAGAACACTGTTTCAAGGCTAGAGGGATCCTGAGGTCACTGTAGCAACACGAAAGAGCTCCCTGGACCACAAATCAACTTGAGATGAGAGGTTAGTCCCTGGCTTCGACTCCAGAGGAATACCACCTTACCACAAGCACTTCAAGAGGAGGCTTCTCTCAGCTCTAAGTATGAGAGAGGGACCCTGAGTTTGCGGCCTCAAGTGGAATGGACACCGCGATGACCTGACTCGAAATAAGGCCGGATATCCCTGCAGTGACTTGAATGCAGGCTCGTCTTGCATCTCCCAAGACGAAAGGATGTCTGAATCTCCTGTGGAGACCACAGAGAAAGACCTAGTTCCCCACCTCATCGCGACCGGAGGCCTCACATCCTTTGAAAACTCCAGAGGTACGCGGAGATCAGTGCCTCCAAAGGAGATGATGCCTGACTCCTCATGAAACTTGATACGAGTCCTAGGATTCCTGTGGCACGTGGAAAGGGAAACTTGGTCTCCCACCTCAGCTGGAGAGGCCTCCCAATTGCCCTGCCAATCCTCGAGGAGAATCCCGAGTTGTCCCACGCAACTAGGCAGGAGTCCTGACGTCGCTGAACAAACACGTGGGTGGAAGGGCCATCCCAGTCGTAACTCGAGAATATACCCCAGGTTCCCGCCGCAACTCGAGAAAAACCATGAGACTTCCCCCTCGCCGCGAGATGAGGCCCGATTCCCCTGCACTGCATGCAGAGCAATTCCGTGTTGCACATCACACATGAAAGGAGCCTTGATTTCCTTGATGGCACTCCAGAGAAACCCCAAGAACACTGTTTCAAGGCTAGAGGAATCCTGAGGTCACTGTAGCAACACGAAAGAGCTCCGAGGCCCAAAAATCAACTCGAGATGAGAGGTTAGTCCCTGGCTTCGACTCCAGAGGAATACCACCTTACCACAAGCACCTCCAGAGGAGGCTTCTCTCAGCTCTAGGTATGTGAGAGGGACCCTGAGTTTGCGGCCTCAAGTGTAATGGACACCGCGATGCCCTGACTCGAAATAAGGCCGGATATCCCTGCAGTGACTTGAATGCCGGCTCCTCTTGCATCTCCAAAGATGAAAGGATGTTTGAATCCCCTGTGGAGACCACAGAGAAAGACGTAGTTTCCCACCTCATCGCGACCGGAGGCCTCACATCCTTTGAAAACTTCAGAGGTACGCGGAGATCAGTGCCTCCCAAGGGGACGATGCCTGACTCCTCGTGAAACCTGATAGGAGTTCCAGGATTCCTGTGGCACGTTGAAAGGGACCCTTGGACTCCCGCCTCAGCTGGAGAGGCATCCCAATTGCCCTGCCAAGCCTCGAGGAGAATCCCGAGGTATCCCTCGCAACTACGCAGGAGTCCTGACGTGACTGTACAAGCACATGTGTGGAAGGGCCATCCCCGTCGTAACTCGAGAATATACCCCAGGTTCCCACCGCAACTCGAGAAAACCATGAGACTTCCCCCTCGCCGCAAAATGGGGCCTGATAATCTGCACTGCGTGCAGAGCAATTCCATGTTGCACATCACACATGAAAAGAGCCTTGATTTCCTTAATGGCATTCCAGAGAAACCCCAAGAACACTGTTTCAAGGCTAGAGGGAACCTGTGGTCACTGTAGCAACAAGAAAGAGCTCCGTGGACCAAAAATCAACTCGAAATGAGAGGTTAGTCCCTGGCTTCGACTTCAGAGGAATACCACCTTACCACAAGCACCTCAAGAGGAGGCCTCTCTCAGCTCTAGGTATGTGAGAGGGACCCTGATTTTGCGGCCTCAAGTGGAATGGACACCGCGATTCCCTGACTCGAAATAAGGATGGATATCCCTGTAGTGACTTGAATGCAGGCTCGTCTTGGTTCTCCCAAGATGAAAGGATGTCTGAATCCCCTGTGTATACCACAGAGAAAGACCTAGTTCCCCACCTCATCGCGACCGGAGGCCTCACATCCTTTGAAAACTCCAGAGGTACGCGGAGATCAGTGCCTCCAAAGGGGACGATGCCTGACTCCTCGTGAAACTTGATAGGAGTCCCAGGATTCCTGTGGCACGTGGAAAGGGACCCTTGGTCTCCCGCCTCAGCTGGAGAGGCGTCCCAATTGCCCTGCCAAACGTCGAGGAGAATCCCGAGTTGTCCCTCGCAACTAGGCAGGAGTCTGACGTCGCTGAACAAACACGTGGGTGGAAGGGCCATCCCCGTCGTAACTCGAGAATATACCCCAGGTTCCCGCCGCAACTCGAGAAAAACCATGAGACTTCCCCCTCGCCGCGAGATGAGGCCCGATTCCCCTGCACTGCGTGCAGAGCAATTCCGTGTTGCACATCACACATGAAAGGAGCCTTGATGTCCTTGATGGCACTGCAGAGAAACCCCAAGAACACTGTTTCAAGGCTAGAGGGATCCTGAGGTCACTGTAGCCACATGAAAGAGCTCCGTGGACCAAAAATCAACTCGAGATGAGAGGTTAGTCCCTGGCTTCGACTCCAGAGGAATACCACCTTACCACAATCACCTCAAGAGGAGGCTTCTCTCAGCTCTAGGTATGTGAGAGAGACCCTGAGTTTGTGGCCTCAAGTGGAATGGACACCGCGATGCCCTGACTCGAAATAAGGCTGGATATCCCTGCAGTGACTTGAATGCAGGCTCGCCTTGCATCTCCCAAGACGAAAGGATGTCTGAATCCCCTGTGGAGACCACAGAGAAAGACCTAGTTCCCCACCTCATCGCGACCGGAGGCCTCACATCCTTTGAAAACTCCAGAGGTATGCGGAGATCAGTGCCTCCAAAGGAGACGATGCCTGACTCCTCGTGAAACTTGATAGGAGTCTCAGGATTCCTGTGGCACGTGGAAAGGGACCCTTGGTCTCCCGCCTCAGCTGGAGAGGCATCCCAATTGCCCTGCCAAGCCTCGAGGAGAATCCCGAGTTGTCCCTCGCAACTAGGCAGGAGTCCTGACGTCGCTGAACAAACACGTGTGTGGAAGGGCCATCCCTGTCGTAACTCGAGAATATACCCCAGGTTCCGGCCGCAAATCGAGAAAAACCATGAGACTTCCCCGTTGCCGGGAGATGAGGCCCGATTCCCCTGCCCTGCGTGCAGAGCAATTCCGTGTTGCACATCACACATGAAAGGAGACTTGATTTCCTTGATGGCACTACAGAGAAACCCCAAGAACACTGTTTCAAGGCTAGAGGGATCATGAGGTCACTGTAGCAACATGAAAGAGCTCCGTGGACCAAAAATCAACTCGAGATGAGAGGTTAGTCCCTGGCTTCGACTCCAGAGGAATACCACCTTACCACAAACACCTCAAGAGGAGGCTTCTCTCAGCTCTAGGTATGTGAGAGGGACCCTGAGTATGCGGCCTCAAGTGGAATGGACACCGCGATGCCCTGACTCGAAATAAGGCCGGATATCCCTGCAGTGACTTGAATGCAGGCTCGTCTTGCATCTCCCAACGAAAGGATGTCTGAATCCCCTGTGGAGACCACAGAGAAAGACCTAGTTCCCCACCTCATCGCGACCGGAGGCCTAACATCCTTTGAAAACTCCAGAGGTACGCGGAGATCAGTGCCTCCGAAGGAGACGATGCCTGACTTCTCGTGAAACTTGATAGGAGACCCAGGATTCCTGTGGCTCGTGGAAAAGGACCCTGGGTCTCCCGCCTCAGCTGGAGAGGCGTCCCAATTGCCCTGCCAAGCCTCGAGGAGAATCCCGAGTTGTCCCTCGCAACTAGGCAGGAGTCCTGACGTCACAGAAGAAACACGTGGGTGGAAGGGCCATCCCCGTCCTAACTCGAGAATATACCCTAGGTTCCCGCCGCAACTCGAGAAAAATCATGAGACTTCCCCCTCGCCGGGAGATGAGGCCCGATTTCCCTGCACTGCGTGCAGAGCAATTCCGTGTTGCACATCACACATGAAAGGAGCCTTGATTTCCTTGATGGCACTGCAGAGAAACCCCAAGAACACTGTTTCAAGGCTAGAGGGATCCTGAGGTCACTGTAGCAACACGAAAGAGCTCCCTGGACCACAAATCAACTTGAGATGAGAGGTTAGTCCCTGGCTTCGACTCCAGAGGAATACCACCTTACCACAAGCACTTCAAGAGGAGGCTTCTCTCAGCTCTAGGTATGAGAGAGGGACCCTGAGTTTGCGGCCTCAAGTGGAATGGACACCGCGATGACCTGACTCGAAATAAGGCCGGATATCCCTGCAGTGACTTGAATGCAGGCTCGTCTTGCATCTCCCAAGACGAAAGGATGTCTGAATCCCCTGTGGAGACCACAGAGAAAGACCTAGTTCCCCACCTCATCGCGACCGGAGGCCTCACATCCTTTGAAAACTCCAGAGGTACGCGGAGATCAGTGCCTCCAAAGGAGATGATGCCTGACTCCTCATGAAGCTTGATACGAGTCCTAGGATTCCTGTGGCACGTGGAAAGGGACACTTGGTCTCCCACCTCAGCTGGAGAGGCGTCCCAATTGCCCTGCCAAGCCTCGAGGAGAATCCCGAGTTGTCCCTCGCAAGTAGGCAGGAGTCTGACGTCGCTGAACAAACACGTGGGTGGAAGGGCCATCCCCGTCGTAACTCGAGAATATACCCCAGGTTCCCGCCGCAACTCGAGAAAAACCATGAGACTTCCCCCTCGCCGCGAGATGAGGCCCGATTCCCCTGCACTGCGTGCAGGGCAATTCCGTGTTGCACATCACACATGAAAGGAGCCTTGATTTCCTTGATGGCACTCCAGAGAAACCCCAAGAACACTGTTTCAAGGCTAGAGGGATCCTGAGGTCACTGTAGCCACACGAAAGAGCTCCGTGGACCGAAAATCAACTCGAGATGAGAGGTTAGTCCCTGGCTTCGACTCCAGAGGAATACCACCTTACCACAAGCATCTCAAGAGGAGGCTTCTCTCAGCTCTAGGTATGTGAGAGGGACCCTGAGTTTGTGGCCTCAAGTGGAATGGACACCGCGATGCCCTGACTCGAAATAAGGCCGGATATCCCTGCAGTGACTTGAATGCAGGCTCGTCTTGCATCTCCCAAGACGAAGGGATGTCTGAATCCCCTGTGAAGACCACAGAGAAAGACCTACTTCCCCACCTCCTCGCGACCGGAGGCCTCACATCCTTTGAAAACTCCAGAGATACGTGGAGATCAGTGCCTCCAAAGGAGACGGTGCCTGACGCCTCGTGAAACTTGATAGGAGTCCCAGGATTCCTGTGGCACGTGGAAAGGGACACTTGGTCTCCCGCCTCAGCTGGAGAGGCATCCCAATTGCCCTGCCAAGCCTCGAGGAGAATCCCGAATTGTCCCTCGCAACTAGGCAGGAGTCCTGACGTCGCTGAACAAACACGTGTGTGGAAGGGCCATCCCTGTCGTAACTCGAGAATATACCCCAGGTTCCCGGCGCAACTCGAGAAAAACCATGAGACTTCCCCCTCGCCGCGAGATGAGGCCCGATTCCCCTGCACTGCGTGCAGAGCAATTCTGTGTTGCACATCAAACATGAAAGGAGGCTTGATTTCCTTGAGGGCACTCCAGAGAAACCCCAAGAACACTGTTTCAAGGCTAGAGGGATCCTGAGGTCACTGTAGCAACACGAAAGAGCTCCGTGGACCAAAAATCAACTCGAGATGAGAGGTTAGTCCCTGGCTTCGACTCCAGAGGAATACCACCTTACCACAAGCACCTCAAGAGGAGGCTTCTCTCAGCTCTAGGTATGTGAGAGGGACCCTGAGTTTGTGGCCTCAAGTGGAATGGACACTGAGATGCCCTGATGCGAAATAAGGCCGGATATCCCTGCACTGACTTGAATGCAGGCTCGCCTTGCATCTCCCAAGACGAAAGGATGTCTGAATCCCTTGTGGAGACCACAGAGAAAGACCTAGTTCCCCACCTCATCGCGACCGGAGGCCTAACATCCTTTGAAAACTCCAGAGGTACGCGGAGATCAGTGTCGCCAAAGGGGACGATGCCTGACTCCTCGTGAAACTTGATAGGAGTCCCAGGATTCCTGTGGCACGTGGAAAGGGACACTTGGTCTCCCGCCTCAGCTGGAGAGGCGTCCCAATTGCCCTGCCAAGCCTCGAGGAGAATCGTGAGTTGTCCCTCGCAACTAGGCAGGAGTCCTGACGTCGCTGAACAAACACTTGGGTGGAAGGGCCATCCCCGTCGTAACTCGAGAATATACCCCAGGTTCCCGCCGCAACTCGAGAAAAACCATGAGACTTCCCCCTTTCTGCGAGATGAGGCCCGATTCCCCTGCACTGCGTGCAGAGCAATTCCGTGTTGCACATCACACATAAAAGGAGCCTTGATTTCCATGGTGGCACTCTAGAGAAACCCCAAGAACACTGTTTCAATGCTAGAGGGATCCTGAGGTCACTGTAGCAACATGAAAGAGCTCCGTGGCCCAAAAATCAACTCGAGATGAGAGGTTAGTCCCTGGCTTCGACTCCAGGGGAATACCACCTTACCACAAGCACCTCAAGAGGAGGCTTCTCTCAGCTCTAGGTATGTGACAGGGACCCTGAGTTTGCGGCCTCAAGTGGAATGGACACTGCGATGCCCTTACGCGAAATAAGGCCGGATATCCCTGCAGTGACTTGAATGCAGGCTCGCCTTGCATCTCCCAAGACGAAAGGATGTCTGAATCCCCTGTGGAGACCACAGAGAAAGACCTAGTTCCCCACCTCATCGCGACCGGAGGCCTCACATCCTTTGAAAACTCCAGAGGTATGCGGAGATCAGTGCCTCCAAAGGAGACGATGCCTGACTCCTCGTGAAACTTGATAGGAGTCCCAGGATTCCTGTGGCACATGGAAAGGGACCCTTGGTCTCCCGCCTCAGCTGGAGAGGCATCCCAATTGCCCTGCCAAGCCTCGAGGAGAATCCCGAGTTGTCCCTCGCAACTAGGCAGGAGTCCTGACGTCGCTGAACAAACACGTGTGTGGAAGGGCCATCCCCGTCGTAACTCGAGAATATACCCCAGGTTCCCGCCGCAACTTGAGAAAAACCATGAGACTTCCCCCTCGCCGCGAGATGAGGCCCGATTCCCCTGCACTGCGTGCAGAGCAATTCCGTGTTGCACATCACACATGAAAGGAGCCTTGATGTCCTTGATGGCACTGCAGAGAAACCCCAAGAACACTGTTTCAAGGCTAGAGGGATCCTGAGGTCACTGTAGCAACAGGAAAGAGCTCCGTGGACCAAAAATCAACTCGAGATGAGAGGTTAGTCCCTGGCTTCGACTCCAGAGGAATACCACCTTACCACAAGCACCTCAAGAGGAGGCTTCTCTCAGCTCTAGGTGTGTGAGAGGGACCCTGATTTTGCGGCCTCAAGTGGAATGGACACCGCGATGCCCTGACTCGAAATAAGGCCGGATATCCCTGCAGTGACTTGAATGCTGGCTCGTCTTGCATCTCCCAAGACGAAAGGATGTCTGAATCCCCTGTGGAGACCTCAGAGAAAGACCTAGTTCCCCAGCTCATCGCGACCGGAGGCCTCACATCCTTTGAAAACTTCAGAGGTGCGCGGAGATCAGTGCCGCCAAAGGAGACGATGCCTGACTCCTCGTGAAAATTGATAGGAGTCCCAGGATTCCTGTGGCACGTGGAAAGGGACTCTTGGTCTCCCGCCTCAGCTGTAGAGGCGTCCCAATTGCCCTGCCAAGCCTCGAGGAGAATCCCGAGTTGTCCCTCGCAACTAGGCAGGAGTCCTGACGTCGCTGAACAAACACTTGGGTGGAAGGGCCATCCCCGTCGTAACTCGAGAATATACCCCAGGTTCCCGCCGCAACTCGAGAAAAACCATGAGACTTCCCCCTTTCTGCGAGATGAGGCCCGATTCCCCTGCACTGCGTGCAGAGCAATTCCGTGTTGCACATCACACATAAAAGGAGCCTTGATTTCCATGGTGGCACTCTAGAGAAACCCCAAGAACACTGTTTCAATGCTAGAGGGATCCTGAGGTCACTGTAGCAACACGAAAGAGTTCCGTGGCCCAAAAATCAACTCGAGATGAGAGGTTACTCCCTGGCTTTGACTCCAGGGGAATACCACCTTACCACAAGCATCTCAAGAGGAGGCTTCTCTCAGCTCTAGGAATGTGACAGGGACCCTGAGTTTGCGGCCTCAAGTGGAATGGACACTGCGATGCCCTTACGCGAAATAAGGCCGGATATCCCTGCAGTGACTTGAATGCAGGCTCGCCTTGCATCTCCCAAGACGAAAGGATGTCTGAATCCCCTGTGGAGACCACAGAGAAAGACCTAGTTCCCCACCTCATCGCGACCGGAGGCCTCACATCCTTTGAAAACTCCAGAGGTATGCGGAGATCAGTGCCTCCAAAGGAGACGATGCCTGACTCCTCGTGAAACTTGATAGGAGTCTCAGGATTCCTGTGGCACGTGGAAAGGGACCCTTGGTCTCCCGCCTCAGCTGGAGAGGCATCCCAATTGCCCTGCCAAGCCTCGAGGAGAATCCCGAGTTGTCCCTCGCAACTAGGCAGGAGTCCTGACGTCGCTGAACAAACACGTGTGTGGAAGGGCCATCCCCGTCGTAACTCGAGAATATACCTCAGGTTCCCGCCGCAACTTGAGAAAAACCATGAGACTTCCCCCTCGCCGCGAGATGAGGCCCGATTCCCCTGCACTGCGTGCAGAGCAATTCCGTGTTGCACATCACACATGAAAGGAGCCTTGATGTCCTTGATGGCACTGCAGAGAAACCCCAAGAACACTGTTTCAAGGCTAGAGGGATCCTGAGGTCACTGTAGCAACACGAAAGAGCTCCGTGGACCAAAAATCAACTCGAGATGAGAGGTTAGTCCCTGGCTTCGACTCCAGAGGAATACCACCTTACCACAAGCACTTCAAGAGGAGGCTTCTCTCAGCTCTAGGTATGAGAGAGGGACCCTGAGTTTGCGGCCTCAAGTGGAATGGACACCGCGATGACCTGACTCGAAATAAGGCCGGATATCCCTGCAGTGACTTGAATGCAGGCTCGTCTTGCATCTCCCAAGACGAAAGGATGTCTGAATCTCCTGTGGAGACCACAGAGAAAGACCTAGTTCCCCACCTCATCGCGACCGGAGGCCTCACATCCTTTGAAAACTCCAGAGGTACGCGGAGATCAGTGCCTCCAAAGGAGATGATGCCTGACTCCTCATGAAACTTGATACGAGTCCTAGGATTCCTGTGGCACGTGGAAAGGGAAACTTGGTCTCCCACCTCAGCTGGAGAGGCCTCCCAATTGCCCTGCCAATCCTCGAGGAGAATCCCGAGTTGTCCCACGCAACTAGGCAGGAGTCCTGACGTCGCTGAACAAACACGTGGGTGGAAGGGCCATCCCAGTCGTAACTCGAGAATATACCCCAGGTTCCCGCCGCAACTCGAGAAAAACCATGAGACTTCCCCCTCGCCGCGAGATGAGGCCCGATTCCCCTGCACTGCATGCAGAGCAATTCCGTGTTGCACATCACACATGAAAGGAGCCTTGATTTCCTTGATGGCACTCCAGAGAAACCCCAAGAACACTGTTTCAAGGCTAGAGGAATCCTGAGGTCACTGTAGCAACACGAAAGAGCTCCGAGGCCCAAAAATCAACTCGAGATGAGAGGTTAGTCCCTGGCTTCGACTCCAGAGGAATACCACCTTACCACAAGCACCTCCAGAGGAGGCTTCTCTCAGCTATAGGTATGTGAGAGGGACCCTGAGTTTGCGGCCTCAAGCGGAATGAACACCGCGATGCCCTGACTCGAAATAAGGCCGGATATCCCTGCAGTGACTTGAATGCCGGCTCCTCTTGAATCTCCAAAGATGAAAGGATGTTTGAATCCCCTGTGGAGACCACAGAGAAAGACGTAGTTTCCCACCTCATCGCGACCGGAGGCCTCACATCCTTTGAAAACTTCAGAGGTACGCGGAGATCAGTGCCTCCCAAGGGGACGATGCCTGACTCCTCGTGAAACCTGATAGGAGTTCCAGGATTCCAGTGGCACGTTGAAAGGGACCCTTGGACTCCCGCCTCAGCTGGAGAGGCATCCCAATTGCCCTGCCAAGCCTCGAGGAGAATCCCGAGGTATCCCTCGCAACTACGCAGGAGTCCTGACGTGGCTGTACAAGCACATGTGTGGAAGGGCCATCCCCGTCGTAACTCGAGAATATACCCCAGGTTCCCACCGCAACTCGAGAAAACCATGAGACTTCCCCCTCGCCGCAAAATGGGGCCTGATAATCTGCACTGCGTGCAGAGCAATTCCATGTTGCACATCACACATGAAAAGAGCCTTGATTTCCTTAATGGCATTCCAGAGAAACCCCAAGAACACTGTTTCAAGGCTAGAGGGAACCTGTGGTCACTGTAGCAACAAGAAAGAGCTCCGTGGACCAAAAATCAACTCGAAATGAGAGGTTAGTCCCTGGCTTCGACTTCAGAGGAATACCACCTTACCACAAGCACCTCAAGAGGAGGCCTCTCTCAGCTCTAGGTATGTGAGAGGGACCCTGATTTTGCGGCCTCAAGTGGAATGGACACCGCGATTCCCTGACTCGAAATAAGGATGGATATCCCTGTAGTGACTTGAATGCAGGCTCGTCTTGCATCTCCCAAGATGAAAGGATGTTTGAATCCCCTGTGGAGACCACAGAGAAAGACCTAGTTCCCCACCTCATCGCGACCGGAGGCCTCACATCCTTTGAAAACTCCAGAGGTACGCGGAGATCAGTGCCTCCAAAGGGGACGATGCCTGACTCCTCGTGAAACTTGATAGGAGTCCCAGGATTCCTGTGGCACGTGGAAAGGGACCCTTGGTCTCCCGCCTCAGCTGGAGAGGCGTCCCAATTGCCCTGCCAAACGTCGAGGAGAATCCCGAGTTGTCCCTCGCAACTAGGCAGGAGTCTGACGTCGCTGAACAAACACGTGGGTGGAAGGGCCATCCCCGTCGTAACTCGAGAATATACCCCAGGTTCCCGCCGCAACTCGAGAAAAACCATGAGACTTCCCCCTCGCCGCGAGATGAGGCCCGATTCCCCTGCACTGCGTGCAGAGCAATTCCGTGTTGCACATCACACATGAAAGGAGCCTTGATTTCCTTGATGGCACTGCAGAGAAACCCCAAGAACACTGTTTCAAGGCTAGAGGGATCCTGAGGTCACTGTAGCCACATGAAAGAGCTCCGTGGACCAAAAATCAACTCGAGATGAGAGGTTAGTCCCTGGCTTCGACTCCAGAGGAATACCACCTTACCACAATCACCTCAAGAGGAGGCTTCTCTCAGCTCTAGGTATGTGAGAGGGACCCTGAGTTTGTGGCCTCAAGTGGAATGGACACCGCGATGCCCTGACTCGAAATAAGGCTGGATATCCCTGCAGTGACTTGAATGCAGGCTCGCCTTGCATCTCCCAAGACGAAAGGATGTCTGAATCCCCTGTGGAGACCACAGAGAAAGACCTAGTTCCCCACCTCATCGCGACCGGAGGCCTCACATCCTTTGAAAACTCCAGAGGTATGCGGAGATCAGTGCCTCCAAAGGAGACGATGCCTGACTCCTCGTGAAACTTGATAGGAGTCTCAGGATTCCTGTGGCACGTGGAAAGGGACCCTTGGTCTCCCACCTCAGCTGAAGAGGCATCCCAATTGCCCTGCCAAGCCTCGAGGAGAATCCCGAGTTGTCCCTCGCAACTAGGCAGGAGTCCTGACGTCGCTGAACAAACACGTGTGTGGAAGGGCCATCCCTGTCGTAACTCGAGAATATACCCCAGGTTCCGGCCGCAAATCGAGAAAAACCATGAGACTTCCCCGTTGCCGGGAGATGAGGCCCGATTCCCCTGCCCTGCGTGCAGAGCAATTCCGTGTTGCACATCACACATGAAAGGAGCCTTGATTTCCTTGATGGCACTACAGAGAAAACCCAAGAACACTGTTTCAAGGCTAGAGGAATCCTGAGGTCACTGTAGCAACATGAAAGAGCTCCGTGGACCAAAAATCAACTCGAGATGAGAGGTTAGTCCCTGGCTTCGACTCCAGAGGAATACCACCTTACCACAAACACCTCAAGAGGAGGCTTCTCTCAGCTCTAGGTATGTGAGAGGGTCCCTGAGTATGCGGCCTCAAGTGGAATGGACACCGCGATGCCCTGACTCGAAATAAGGCCGGATATCCCTGCAGTGACTTGAATGCAGGCTCGTCTTGCATCTCCCAACGAAAGGATGTCTGAATCCCCTGTGGAGACCACAGAGAAAGACCTAGTTCCCCCGCTCATGGCGACCGGAGGCCTAACATCCTTTGAAAACTCCAGAGGTACGCGGAGATCAGTGCCTCCGAAGGAGACGATGCCTGACTTCTCGTGAAACTTGATAGGAGACCCAGGATTCCTGTGGCTCGTGGAAAAGGACCCTGGGTCTCCCGCCTCAGCTGGAGAGGCGTCCCAATTGCCCTGCCAAGCCTCGAGGAGAATCCCGAGTTGTCCCTCGCAACTAGGCAGGAGTCCTGACGTCACAGAAGAAACACGTGGGTGGAAGGGCCATCCCCGTCCTAACTCGAGAATATACCCTAGGTTCCCGCCGCAACTCGAGAAAAATCATGAGACTTCCCCCTCGCCGGGAGATGAGGCCCAATTTCCCTGCACTGCGTGCAGAGCAATTCCGTGTTGCACATCACACATGAAAGGAGCCTTGATTTCCTTGATGGCACTGCAGAGAAACCCCAAGAACACTGTTTCAAGGCTAGAGGGATCCTGAGGTCACTGTAGCAACACGAAAGAGCTCCCTGGACCACAAATCAACTTGAGATGAGAGGTTAGTCCCTGGCTTCGACTCCAGAGGAATACCACCTTACCACAAGCACTTCAAGAGGAGGCTTCTCTCAGCTCTAGGTATGAGAGAGGGACCCTGAGTTTGCGGCCTCAAGTGGAATGGACACCGCGATGACCTGACTCGAAATAAGGCCGGATATCCCTGCAGTGACTTGAATGCAGGCTCGTCTTGCATCTCCCAAGACGAAAGGATGTCTGAATCCCCTGTGGAGACCACAGAGAAAGACCTAGTTCCCCACCTCATCGCGACCGGAGGCCTCACATCCTTTGAAAACTCCAGAGGTATGCGGAGATCAGTGCCTCCAAAGGAGACAATGCCTGACTCCTCGTGAAGCTTGATACGAGTCCTAGGATTCCTGTGGCACGTGGAAAGGGACACTTGGTCTCCCACCTCAGCTGGAGAGGCGTCCCAATTGCCCTGCCAAGCCTCGAGGAGAATCCCGAGTTGTCCCTCGCAAGTAGGCAGGAGTCTGACGTCGCTGAACAAACACGTGGGTGGAAGGGCCATCCCCGTCGTAACTCGAGAATATACCCCAGGTTCCCGCCGCAACTCGAGAAAAACCATGAGACTTCCCCCTCGCCGCGAGATGAGGCCCGATTCCCCTGCACTGCGTGCAGGGCAATTCCGTGTTGCACATCACACATGAAAGGAGCCTTGATTTCCTTGATGGCACTCCAGAGAAACCCCAAGAACACTGTTTCAAGGCTAGAGGGATCCTGAGGTCACTGTAGCCACACGAAAGAGCTCCGTGGACCGAAAATCAACTCGAGATGAGAGGTTAGTCCCTGGGTTCGACTCCAGAGGAATACCACCTTACCACAAGCATCTCAAGAGGAGGCTTCTCTCAGCTCTAGGTATGTGAGAGGGACCCTGAGTTTGTGGCCTCAAGTGGAATGGACACCGCGATGCCCTGACTCGAAATAAGGCCGGATATCCCTGCAGTGACTTGAATGCAGGCTCGTCTTGCATCTCCCAAGACGAAGGGATGTCTGAATCCCCTGTGAAGACCACAGAGAAAGACCTACTTCCCCACCTCATCGCGACCGGAGGCCTCACATCCTTTGAAAACTCCAGAGATACGTGGAGATCAGTGCCTCCAAAGGAGACGATGCCTGACTCCTCGTGAAACTTGATAGGAGTCCCAGGATTCCTGTGGCACGTGGAAAGGGACACTTGGTCTCCCGCCTCAGCTGGAGAGGCATCCCAATTGCCCTGCCAACCTCGAGGAGAATCCCGAATTGTCCCTCGCAACTAGGCAGGAGTCCTGACGTCGCTGAACAAACACGTGTGTGGAAGGGCCATCCCCGTCGTAACTCGAGAATATACCCCAAGTTCCCACCGCAACTCGAGAAAAACCATGAGACTTCCCCCTCTCCGCGATATGAGGCCCGATTCCCCGCACTGCGTGCAGAGCAATTCCGTGTTGCACATCACACATGAAAGGAGTCTTGATTTCCTTGATGGCACTGCAGAGAAACCCCAAGAACACTGTTTCAAGGCTAGCGGGATCCTGAGGTCACTGTAGCAACACGAAAGAGCTCCGTGGACCAAAAATCAACTCGAGATGAGAGGTTAGTCCCTGGCTTCGACTCCAGAGGAATACCACCTTACCACAAGCACCTCAAGAAGAGGCTTCTCTCAGCTCTAGGTATGTGAGAGGGACCCTGAGTTTGCGGCCTCAAGTGGAATGGACACCGCGATGCCCTGACGCAAAATAAGGCTGGATATCCCTGCAGTGACTTGAATGCAGGCTCGTCTTGCATCTCCCAAGACGAAAGGATGTCTGAATCCCCTGTGGAGACCACAGAGAAAGACCTATTTCCCCACATCATCGCGACCGGAGGCCTCACATCCTTTGAAAACTCCAGAGGTACGCGGAGATCAGTGCCTCCAAAGGAGACGATGCCTGACTCCTCGTGAAACTTGATAGGAGTCCCAGGATTCCTGTGGCACGTGGAAAGGGACCCTTGGTCTCACGCCTCAGCTGGAGAGGCGTCCCAATTGCCCTGCCAAGCCTCGAGGAGAATCCCGAGTTGTCCCTCGCAACTAGGCAGAAGTCCTGACGTCGCTGAACAAACACGTGGCTGGAAGGGCCATCCCCGTCGTAACTCGAGAATATACCCCAGGTTCCCACCGCAACTCAAGAAAAACCATGAGACTTCCCCCTCACCGCGAGATGAGGCCCGATTCCCCTGCACTGCGTGCAGAGCAATTCCGTGTTGCACATCACACATGAAAGGAGCCTTGATTTCCTTGGTGGCACTCCAGAGAAACCCCAAGAACACTGTTTCAAGGCTAGAGGGATCCTGAGGTCACTGTAGCAACACGGAAGAGCTCCGTGGCCCAAAAATCAACTCGAGATGAGAGGTTAGTCCCTGGCTTCGACTCCAGAGGAATACCACCTTACCACAAGCACCTCAAGAGAAGTCTTCTCTCAACTCTAGGTATGTGAGAGATACCCAGAGTTTGCGGCCTCAAGTGGAATGGGCACCGCGATGCCCTGACTCGAAATAAGGCCGGATATCCCTGCAGTGACTTGAATGCAGGCTAGTCTTGCATCTCCCAAGACGAAAGGATGTCTGAATCCCCTGTGGAGACCACAGAGAAAGACCTACTTCCCCACCTCATCGCGACCGGAGGCCTCACATCCTTTGAAAACTCCAGAGGTACGCGGAGATCAGTGCCTCCAAAGGAGACGATGCCTGACTCCTCGTGAAACTTGATAGGAGTCCCAGGATTCCTGTGCAGGTGGAAAGGGACCCTTGGTTTCACGCCTCAGCTGGAGAGGCGTCCCAATTGCCCTGCCAAGCCTCGAGGAGAATCCCGAGTTGTCCCTCGCAACTAGGCAGGAGTCCTGCCGTCGCTGAACAAACACGTGTGAGGAAGGGCCATCCCCGTCGTAACTCGAGAATATACCCCAGGTTCCCTCCGCAACATGAGAAAAACCATGAGATTTCCCCCTCGCCGCGAGATGAGGCCCGATTCCCCTGTACTGCGTGCAGAGCAACTCCGTGTTGCACATCACACATGAAAGGAGCCTTGATTTCCTTGATGGCACTCCAGAGAAGCCCCAAGAACACTGTTTCAAGGCTAGAGGGATTCTGAGGTCACTGTAGCAACACGAAAGAGCTCCGTGGACCAAAAATCAACTTGAGATGAGAGGTTAGTCCCTGGCTTCGACTCCAGAGGAATACCACCTTACCACAAGCACTTCAAGAGGAGGCTTCTCTCAGCTTTAGGTATGTGAGAGGGACCCTGAGTTTGCGGCCTCAAGTGGAATGGACACCGCGATGCCCTGACTCGAAATAAGGCCGGATATCCCTGCAGTGACTTGAATGCAGGCTCGTCTTGCATCTCCCAAGACGAAAGGATGTCTGAATCCCCGGTGGAGATCACAGAGAAAGACCTAGTTCCCCACCTCATCGCGACCGGAGGCCTCACATCCTTTGAAAACTCCAGAGTTACGCGGAGATCAGTGCCTCCAAAGGAGACGATGCCTGACTCCTCATGAAACTGGATACGAGTCGCAGGACTCCTGTGGCACGTGGAAAGGGACACTTGGTTTTCCGCCTCAGCTGGAGAGGCGTCCCAATTGCCCTGCCAAGCCTCGAGGAGAATTCCGAGTTGTCCCTCGCAACTAGGCAGGAGTCCTGACGTCGCTGAACAAACACGAGGCTGGAAGGGCCATCCCCGTCGTAACTCGAGAATATACCCCAGGTTCCCGCCGCAACTCGAGAAAAACCATGAGACTTCCCCCTCGCCGCGAGATGAGGCCCGATTCCCCTGCACTGCAGGCAGAGCAATTCCGTGTTGCACATCACACATGTAAGGAGCCTTGCTTTCCTTGATGGCACTCCAGAGAAACCCCAAGAACACTGTTTCAAGGCTAGAGGGATCCTGAGGTCACTGTAGCAACATGAAAGAGCTCCGGGGACCAAAAATCAACTCAAGATGAGAGGTTAGTCCCTGGGTTCGACTCCAGAGGAATACCACCTTTCCACAAGCACCTCAAGAGGAGGCTTCTCTCAGCTCTAGGTTTGTGAGAGGGACCCTGAGTTTGCAGCCTCAAGTGGAATGGACACTGCTATGCCCTGACTCGAAATAAGGCCGGATATCCCTGCAGTGACTTGAATGCAGGCTCGTCATGCATCTCCCAAGACGAAAGGATGTCTGAATCCCCTGTGGAGACCACAGAGAAAGACCTAGTTCCCCACCTCATCGCGACCGGAGGCCTCACATCCTTTGAAAACTTCAGAGGTACGCGGAGATCAGTGCCTCCAAAGGAGACGATGCCTGACTCCTCGTGAAACTTGATAGGAGTCCCAGGATTCCTGTGCAGGTGGAACGGGACACTTGGTCTCACGCTTCAGGTGGAGAGGCGTCCCAATTGCCCTGCCAAGCCTCGAGGAGAATCCCGAGTTGTCCCTCGCAACTAGGCAGGAGTCCTGACATCGCTGAACAAACACGTGTGAGGAAGGGCCATCCCCGTCGTAACTCGAGAATACACCCCAGGTTCCCGCCGCAACTCGAGAAAAACCATGAGACTTCCCCCTCGCCGCGAGATGAGGCCCGATTCCCCTGCACTGCATTCAAAGCAATTCCGTGTTGCACATCAAACAATGAAGGAGCCTTGATTTCCTTGATGGCACTCCAGAGAAACCCCAAGAACACTGTTTCAAGGCTAGAGGGATCCTGAGGTCACTGTAGCAACACGAAAGAGTTCGTGGACCAAAAATCAACTCGAGATGAGAGTTTAGTCCCTGGCTTCGACTCCAGAGGAATACCACCTTACCACAAGCATCTCAAGAGGAGGCTTCTCTCAGCTCTAGGTATGTGAGAGGGACCCTGAGTTTGTGGCCTCAAGTGGAATGGACACCGCGATGCCCTGATTCGAAATAAGGCCGGATATCCCTGCAGTGACTTGAATGCAGGCTCGTCTTGCATCTCCCAAGACGAAAGGATGTCTGAATCCCCTGTGAAGACCACAGAGAAAGACCTACTTCCCCACCTCCTCGCGACCGGAGGCCTCACATCCTTTGAAAACTCCAGAGATACGAGGAGATCAGTGCTTCCAAAGGAGACGATGCCTGACTCCTCGTGAAACTTGATAGGAGTCCCAGGATTCCTGTGGCACGTGGAAAGGGACACTTGGTCTCCCGCCTCAGCTGGAGAGGCATCCCAATTGCCCTGCCAAGCCTCGAGGAGAATCCCGAATTGTCCCTCGCAACTAGGCAGAAGTCCTGACGTCGCTGAACAAACACGTGGCTGGAAGGGCCATCCCCGTCGTAACTCAAGAATATACCCCAAGTTTCCGCCGCAACTCAAGAAAAACCATGAGACTTCCCCCTCAGCGCGAGATGAGGCCCGATTCCCCTGCAGTGCGTGCAGAGCAATTCCGTGTTGCACATCACACATGAAAGGAGCCTTGATTTCCTTGGTGGCACTCCAGAGAAACCCCAAGAACACTGTTTCAAGGCTAGAGGGATCCTGAGGTCACTGTAGCAACACGGAAGTGCTCCGTGGCCCAAAAATCAACTCGAGATGAGAGGTTAGTCATGGCTTCGACTCCAGAGGAATACCACCTTACCACAAGCACCTCAAGAGGAGTCTTCTCTCAACTCTAGGTATGTGAGAGGTACCCAGAGTTTGCGGCCTCAAGTGGAATGGGCACCGCGATGCCCTGACTCGAAATAAGGCCGGATATCCCTGCAGTGACTTGAATGCAGGCTAGTCTTGCATCTCCCAAGACGAAAGGATGTCTGAATCCCCTGTGGAGACCACAGAGAAAGACCTACTTCCCCACCTCATCGCGACCGGAGGCCTCACATCCTTTGAAAACTCCAGAGGTACGCGGAGATCAGTGCCTCCAAAGGAGATGATGCCTGACTCCTCGTGAAACTTGATAGGAGTCCCAGGATTCCTGTGCAGGTGGAAAGGGACCCTTGGTCTCACGCCTCAGCTGGAGAGGCGTCCCAATTGCCCTGCCAAGCCTCGAGGAGAATCCCGAGTTGTCCCTCGCAACTAGGCAGGAGTCCTGCCATCGCTGAACAAACACGTGTGAGGAAGGGCCATCCCCGTCGTAACTCGAGAATATACCCCAGGTTCCCGCCGCAACTCGAGAAAAACCATGAGACTTCCCCCTCGCCGCGAGATGAGGCCCGATTCGCCTGCACTGCATTCAAAGCCATTCCGTGTTGCACATCAAACAATGAAGGAGCCTTGATTTCCTTGATGGCACTCCAGAGAAACCCTAAGAACACTGTTTCAAGGCTAGAGGGATCCTGAGGTCACTGTAGCAACACGAAAGAGCTCCGTGGACCAAAAATCAACTCGAGATGAGAGGTTAGTCGCTGACTTCGACTCCAGAGGAGTACCACCTTACCACAAGCACCTCAAGAGGAGGCTTCTCTCAGCTCTAGGTATGTGAGAGGGACCCTGAGTTTGCAGCCTCAAATGGAATGGACACCGCGATGCCCTGACTCGAAATAAGGCCGGATATCCCTGCAGTGACTTGAATGCAGGCTCGTCTTGCATCTCCCAAGACGAAAGGATGTGTGCATCCCCTGTGGAGAGCACAGAGAAAGACCTACTTCCCCACCTCATCGCGACCGGAGGCCTTACATCCTTTGAAAACTCCAGAGGTACGCGGAGATCAGTGCCTCCAAAGGAGACGATGCCTGACTCCTCGTGAAACTTGATAGGAGTCCCAGGTTTCCTGTGGCACGTGGAAAGGGTCCCTTCGTCTCCCGCCTCAGCTGGAGACGCGTCCCAATTGCCCTGCCAAGCCTCGAGGAGAATCCCGAGTTGTCCCTCGCAACTAGGCAGGAGTCCTGACGTCGCTGAACAAACACGTGGTTGGAAGGGCCATCCCCGTCGTAACTCGAGAATATACCCCAGGTTCCCGCCGCAACTCGAGAAAAACCATGAGACTTCCCCCTCGCCGCGAGATGAGGTCCGATTCCCCTGCACTGCGAGCAGAGAAATTCTGTGTTGCACATCAAACATGAAAGGACCCTTGATTTCCTTGATGGCACTCCAGAGAAACCCCAAGAACACTGTTTCAAGGCTAGAGGAATCCTGAGGTCACTGTAGCAACATGAAAGAGCTCCGTGGACCAAAAATCAACTCGAGATGAGAGGTTAGTCCCTGGCGTCGACTCCAGAGGAATACCACCTTACCACAAACACCTCAAGAGGAGGCTTCTCTCAGCTCTAGGTATGTGAGAGGGACCCTGAGTTTGCGGCCTCAAGTGGAATGGACACCGCGATGCCCTGACTCGAAATAAGGCCGGATATCCCTGCAGTGACTTGAATGAAGGCTCGTCTTGCATCTCCCAAGATGAAAGGATGTCTGAATCCCCTGTGTATACCACAAAGAAAGACCTAGTTCCCCACCTCATCGCGACCGCAGGCTTCACATCCTTTGAAAACTCCAGAGGTACGCGGAGATCAGTGCCTCCAAAGGAGACGATGCCTGACTCCTGGTGAAACTTGATAGGAGTCCCAGGATTCCTGTGGCACGTGGAAAGGGACACTTGGTCTCCCGCCTCAGCTGGAGAGGCGTCCCAATTGCCCTGCCAAGCCTCGAGGAGAATCCCGAGTTGTCCCTCGCAACTAGGCAGGAGTCCTGCCGTCTCTGAACAAACACGTGTGAGGAAGGGCCATCCCCGGCGTAACTCGAGAATATACCGCAGGTTCCCGCCGCAACTCGAGAAAAACCATGAGACTTCCCCCTCGCCGCGAGATGAGGCCCGATTCCCCTGCACTGCATTCAAAGCAATTCCGTGTTGCACATCAAACAATGAAGGAGCCTTGATTTCCTTGATGGCACTCCAGAGAAACCCCAAGAACACTGTTTCAAGGCTAGAGGGATCCTGAGGTCACTGTAGCAACACGAAAGAGCTCCGTGGACCAAAAATCAACTCGAGATGAGAGGTTAGTCGCTGACTTCGACTCCAGAGGAGTACCACCTTACCACAAGCACCTCAAGAGGAGGCTGCTCTCAGCTCTAGGTATGTGAGAGGGACCCTGATTTAGCGGCCTCAAGTGGAATGGACACTGCGATGCCCTGACGCGAAATAAGGCCGGATATCCCTGTAGTGACTTGAATGCAGGCTCGTCTTGCATCTCCCAAGACGAAAGGATGTCTGCATCCCCTGTGGAGAGCACAGAGAAAGACCTACTTCCCCACCTCATCGCGAAAGGAGGCCTCACATCCTTTGAAAACTCCAGAGGTACGCGGAGATCAGTGCCTCCAAAGGAGACGATGCCTGACTCCTCGTGAAACTTGATAGGAGTCCCAGGATTCCTGTGGCACGTGGAAAGGGTCCCTTCGTCTCCCGCCTCAGCTGGAGACGCGTCCCAATTGCCCTGCCAAGCCTCGAGGAGAATCCCGAGTTGTCCCTCGCAACTAGGCAGGAGTCCTGACATCGCTGAACAAACACGTGGTTGGAAGGGCCATCCCCGTCGTAACTCGAGAATATACCCCAGGTTCCCGCCGCAACTCGAAAAAAACCATGAGACTTCCCCTTCGCCGCGATATGAGGCCCGATTTCGCTGCACTGCATGCAGAGCAATTCTGTGTTGCACATCACACATGAAAGGAGCCTTGATTTCCTTGGTGGCACTCCAGAGAAACCCCAAGAACACTGTTTCAAGGCTAGAGGGATCCTGAGGTCACTGTAGCAACACGAAAGAGCTCCGTGGACCAAAAATCAACTCGAGATGAGAGGTTACTCCCTGGCTTCGACTCCAGAGGAATACCACCTTACCACAAGCACCTCAAGAGGAGGCTTCTCTCAGCTCTAGGTATGTGAGAGGGACCCTGAGTTTGCGGCCTCAAGTGGAATGGACACCGCGATGCCCTGACTCGAAATAAGACCGGATATCCCTGCAGTGACTTGAATGAAGGCTCGTCTTGGATCTCCCAAGATGAAAGGATGTCTGAATCCCCTGTGTATACCACAAAGAAAGACCTAGTTCCCCACCTCATCGCGACCGCAGGCTTCACATCCTTTGAAAACTCCAGAGGTACGCGGAGATCAGTGCCTCCAAAGGAGACGATGCCTGACTCCTCGTGAAACTTGATAGGAGTCCCAGGATTCCTGTGGCACGTGGAAAGGGACACTTGGTCTCCCGCCTCAGCTGTAGAGGCGTCCCAATTGCCCTGCCAAGCCTCGAGGAGAATCCCGAGTTGTCCCTCGCAACTAGGCAGGAGTCCTGCCGTCGCTGAACAAACACGTGTGAGGAAGGGCCATCCCCGTCGTAACTCGAGAATATACCCCAGGTTCCCGCCGCAACTCGAGAAAAACCATGAGACTTCCCCCTCGCCGCGAGATGAGGCCCGATTCCCCTGCACTGCATTCAAAGCAATTCCGTGTTGCACATCAAACAATGAAGGAGCCTTGATTTCCTTGATGGCACTCCAGAGAAACCCCAAGAACACTGTTTCAAGGCTAGAGGGATCCTGAGGTCACTGTAGCAACACGGAAGAGCTCCGTGGCCCAAAAATCAACTCGAGATGAGAGGTTAGTCCCTGGCTTCGACTCCAGAGGAATACCACCTTACCACAAGCACCTCAAGAGGAGGCTTCTCTCAACTCTAGGTATGTGAGAGGGACCCTGAGTTTGCGGCCTCAAGTGGAATGGACACCGCGATTCCCTGACTCGAAATAAGGCCGGATATCCCTGCAGTGACTTGAATGCAGGCTCGTCTTGCATCTCCCAAGACGAAAGGATGTCTGCATCCCCTGTGGAGAGCACAGAGAAAGACCTACTTCCCCACCTCATCGCGACCGGAGGCCTCACATCCTTGGAAATCTCCAGAGGGACGCGGAGATCAGTGCCTCCAAAGGAGACGATGCCTGACTCCTCGTGAAACTTGATAGGAGTCCCAGGATTCCTGTGGCACGTGGAAAGGGTCCCTTCGTCTCCCACCTCAGCTGTAGACGCGTCCCAATTGCCCTGCCAAGCCTCGAGGAGAATCCCGAGTTGTCCCTCGCAACTAGGCAGGAGTCCTGACATCGCTGGACAAACACGTGGTTGGAAGGGCCATCCCCGTCGTAACTCGAGAATATACCCCAGGTTCCCGCCGCAACTCGAAAAAAACCATGAGACTTCCCCTTCGCCGCGATATGAGGCCCGATTTCGCTGCACTGCATGCAGAGCAATTCTGTGTTGCACATCACACATGAAAGGATCCTTGATTTCCTTGATGGCACTCCAGAGAAACCCCAAGAACACTGTTTCAAGGCTAGAGGGATTCTGAGGTCACTGTAGCAACACGAAAGAGCTCCGTGGACCAAAAATCAACTCGAGATGAGAGGTTAGTCCCTGGGTTCGACTCCAGAGGAATACCACTTTACCACAAGCACCTCAAGAGGAGGCTTCTCTCAGCTCTAGGTTTGTGAGAGGGACCCTGAGTTTGCAGCCTCAAGTGGAATGGACACCGCGAGGCCCTGACTCGAAATAAGGCCGGATATCCCTGCAGTGACTTGAATGCAGGCTCGTCTTGCATCTCCCAAGACGAAAGGATGTCTGAATCCCCTGTGGAGGCCACAGAGAAGACCTACTTCCCCACCTCCTCGCGAACGGAGGCCTCACATCCTTTGAAAACTCCAGAGATACGTGGAGATCAGTGCCTCCAAAGGAGACGATGCCTGACTCCTCGTGAAACTTGATAGGAGTCCCAGGATTCCTGTGGCACGTGGAAAGGGACACTTGGTCTACCGTCTCAGCTGGAGAGGCATCCCAATTGCCCTGCCAAGCCTCGAGGAGAATCCCGAATTGTCCCTCGCAACTAGGCAGGAGTCCTGACGTCGCTGAACAAACACGTGTGTGGAAGGGCCATCCCCGTCGTAACTCGAGAATATACCCCAGGTTCCCAACGCAACTCGAGAAAAACCATGAGACTTCCCCCTCTCCGCGAAATGAGGCCCGATTCCCCTGCACTGCGTGCAGAGCAACTCCGTGTTGCACATCACACATGAAAGGAGTCTTGATTTCCTTGGTGGCACTCCAGAGAAACCCCAAGAACACTGTTTCAAGGCTAGAGGGATCCTGAGGTCACTGTAGCAACACGAAAGAGCTCCGTGGACCAAAAATCAACTCGAGATGAGAGGTGAGTCCCTGGCTTCGCCTCCAGAGGAATACCACCTTACCACAAGCACCTCAAGAGGAGGCTTCTCTCAGCTCTAGGTATGTGAGAGGGACCCTGAGTTTGCGGCCTCAAGTGGAATGGACACCGCGATTCCCTGACTCGAAATAAGGCCGGATATCCCTGCAGTGACTTGAATGCAGGCTCGTCTTGCATCTCCCAAGACGAAAGGATGTCTGAATCCCCTGTGGAGACCACAGAGAAAGACCTAGTTCCCCACCTCATCGCGACCGGAGGCTTCACATCCTTTGAAAACTCCAGAGGTACGCGGAGATCAGTGCCTCCAAAGAAGACGATGCCTGACTCCTCGTGAAACTTGATAGGAGTCCCAGGATTCCTGTGGCACGTGGAAAGGGACCCTTGGCCTCACGCCTCAGCTGGAGAGGCGTCCCAATTGCCCTGCCAAGCCTCGAGGAGAATCCCGAGTTGTCCCTCGCAACTAGGCAGGAGTCCTGACATCGCTGAACAAACACGTGGTTGGAAGGGCCATCCCCGTCGTAACTCGAGAATATACCCCAGGTTCCCGCCGCAACTCGAATAAAACCATGAGACTTCCCCTTCGCCGCGATATGAGGCCCGATTTCGCTGCACTGCATGCAGAGCAATTCTGTGTTGCACATCACACATGAAAGGAGCCTTGATTTCCTTGGTGGCACTCCAGAGAAACCCCAAGAACACTGTTTCAAGGCTAGAGGGATCCTGAGGTGACTGTAGCAACACGAAAGAGCTCCGTGGACCAAAAATCAACTCGAGATGAGAGGTTAGTCCCTGGCTTCGACTCCCGAGGAATACCACCTTACCACAAGCACCTCAAGAGGAGGCTTCTCTCAGCTCTAGGTATGTGAGAGGGACCCTGAGTTTGCGGCCTCAAGTGGAATGGACACCGCGATGCCCTGACTCGAAATAAGGCCGGATATCCCTGCAGTGACTTGAATGAAGGCTCGTCTTGCATCTCCCAAGATGAAAGGATGTCTGAATCCCCTGTGTATACCACAAAGAAAGACCTAGTTCCCCACCTCATCGCGACCGCAGGCTTCACATCCTTTGAAAACTCCAGAGGTACGCGGAGATCAGTGCCTCCAAAGGAGACGATGCCTGACTCCTCGTGAAACTTGATAGGAGTCCCAGGATTCCTGTGGCACGTGGAAAGGGACACTTGGTCTCCCGCCTCAGCTGGAGAGGCGTCCCAATTGCCCTGCCAAGCCTCGAGGAGAATCCCGAGTTGTCCCTCGCAACTAGGCAGGAGTCCTGCCGTCGCTGAACAAACACGTGTGAGGAAGGGCCATCCCCGTCGTAACTCGAGAATATACCCCAGGTTCCCGCCGCAACTCGAGAAAAACCATGAGACTTCCACCTCGCCGCGAGATGAGGCCCGATTCCCCTGCACTGCATTCAAAGCAATTCCGTGTTGCACATCAAACAATGAAGGAGCCTTGATTTCCTTGATGGCACTCCAGAGAAACCCCAAGAATACTGTTTCAAGGCTAGAGGGATCCTGAGGTCACTGTAGCAACACGAAAGAGCTCCGTGGACCAAAAATCAACTCGAGATGAGAGGTTAGTCGCTGACTTCGACTCCAGAGGAGTACCACCTTACCACAAGCACCTCAAGAGGAGGCTTCTCTCAGCTCTAGGTATGTGAGAGGAACCCTGAGTTTGCGGCCTCAAGTGGAATGGACACCGCGATGCCCTGACTCAAAATAAGGCCGGATATCCCTGCAGTGACTTGAATGCAGGCTCGTCTTGCATCTCCCAAGACGAAAGGATGTCTGAATCCCCTGTGGAGAGCACAGAGAAAGACCTACTTCCCCACCTCATCGCGACCGGAGGCCTCACATCCTTTGAAAACTTCAGAGGTACGCGGAGATCAGTGCCTCCAAAGGAGACGATGCCTGACTCCTCGTGAAACTTGATAGGAGTCCCAGGATTCCTGTGGCACGTGGAAAGGGTCCCTTCGTCTCCCGCCTCAGCTGGAGACGCGTCCAAATTGCCCTGCCAAGCCTCGAGGAGAATCCCGAGTTGTCCCTCGCAACTAGGCAGGAGTCCTGACGTCGCTGAACAAACACGTGGTTGGAAGGGCCATCCCCGTCGTAACTCGAGAATATACCCCAGGTTCCCGCCGCAACTCGAGAAAAACCATGAGACTTCCCCCTCGCCGCGAGATGAGGTCCGATTCCCCTGCACTGCGTGCAGAGCAATTCCGTGTTGCACATCACACATGAAAGGAGCCTTGATTTCCTTGATGGCACTCCAGAGAAACCCCAAGAACACACTTTCAAGGCTAGAGGGATCCTGAGGTCACTGTAGCAACACGGAAGAGCTCCGTGGCCCAAAAATCAACTCGAGATGAGAGGTTAGTCCCTGTCTTTGACTCCAGAGGAATACCACCTTACCACAAGCACCTCAAGAGGAGGCTTCTCTCAGCTCTAGGTATGTGAGAGGGCCCCTGAGTTTGCGGCCTCAAGTGGAATGGACACCGCGATGCCCTGACTCGCAATAAGACCGGATATCCCTGCAGTGACTTGAATGCAGGCTCGTCATGCATCTCCCAAGACGAAAGGATGTCTGAATCCCCTGTGGAGACCACAGAGAAAGACCTAGTTCCCCACCTCATCGCGACCGGAGGCCTCACATCCTTTGAAAACGTCAGAGGTACGCGGAGATCAGTGCCTCCAAAGGAGACGATGCCTGACTCCTCGTGAAACTTTATAGGAGTCCCAGGATTCCTGTGCAGGTGGAAAGGGACACTTGGTCTCACGCCTCAGCTGGAGAGGCGTCCCAATTGCCCTGCCAAGCCTCGAGGAGAATCCCGAGTTGTCCCTCGCAACTAGGCAGGAGTCCTGCCGTCGCTGAACAAACACGTGTGAGGAAGGGCCATCCCCGTCGTAACTCGAGAATATACCCCAGGTTCCCACCGCAACTCGAGAAAAACCATGAGACTTCCCCCTCTCCGCGAGATGAGGCCCGATTCCCCTGCACTGCGTGCAGAGCAATTCCGTGTTGCACATCACACATGAAAGGAGTCTTGATTTCCTTGATGGCACTCCAGAGAAACCCCAAGAACACTGTTTCAAGGCTAGAGGGATCCTGAGGTCACTGTAGCAACACGAAAGAGCTCCGTGGACCAAAAATCAACTCGAGATGAGAGGTTAGTCCCTGGCTTCGACTCCAGAGGAATACCACCTTACCACAATCACCTCAAGAGGAGGCTTCTCTCAGCTCTAGGTATGTGAGAGGGACCCTGAGTTTGCGGCCTCAAGTGGAATGGACACCGCGATGCCCTGCCGCAAAATAAGGCTGGATATCCCTGCAGTGACTTGAATGCAGGCTCGTCTTGCATCTCCCAAGACGAAAGGATGTCTGAATCCCCTGTGGAGACCACAGAGAAAGACCTAGTTCCCTACCTCATCGCGACCGGAGGCCTCACATCCTTTGAAAACTCCAGAGGTACGCGGAGATCAGTGCCTCCAAAGGAGACGATGCCTGACTCCTCGTGAAACTTGATAGGAGTCCCAGGATTCCTGTGGCACGTGGAAAGGGACCCTTGGTCTCACGCCTCAGCTAGAGAGGCGTCCCAATTGCCTTGCCAAGCCTCGAGGAGAATCCCGAGTTGTCCCTCGCAACTAGGCAGAAGTCCTGACGTCGCTGAACAAACACGTGGCTGGAAGGGCAATCCCCGTCGTAACTCGAGAATAAACCCCAAGTTCCCACCGCAACTCAAGAAAACCCATGAGACTTCCCCCTCACCGCGAGATGAGGCCCGATTCCCCTGCAGTGCGTGCAGAGCAATTCCGTGTTGCACATCACACATGAAAGGAGCCTTGATTTCCTTGGTGGCACTCCAGAGAAACCCCAAGAACACTGTTTCAAGGCTAGAGGGATCCTGAGGTCACTGTAGCAACACGGAAGAGCTCCGTGGACCAAAAATCAACTCGAGATGAGAGGTTAGTCCCTGGGTTCGACTCCAGAGGAATACCACCTTACCACAAGCACCTCAAGAGGAGTCTTCTCTCAACTCTAGGTATGTGAGAGGTACCCAGAATTTGCGGCCTCAAGTGGAACGGGCACCGCGATGCCCTGACTCGAAATAAGGCCGGATATCCCTGTAGTGACTTGAATGCAGGCTAGTCTTGCATCTCCCAAGACGAAAGGATGTCTGAATCCCCTGTGGAGACCACAGAGAAAGACCTACTTCCCCACCTCATCGCGACCGGAGGCCTCACATCCTTTGAAAACGTCAGAGGTACGCGGAGATCAGTGCCTCCAAAGGAGACGATGCCTGACTCCTCGTGAAACTTGATAGGAGTCCCAGGATTCCTGTGCAGGTGGAAAGGGACCCTTGGTCTCACGCCTCAGCTGGAGAGGCGTCCCAATTGCCCTGCCAAGCCTCGAGGAGAATCCCGAGTTGTCCCTAGTAACTAGGCAGGAGTCCAGACGTCGCTGAACAAACACGTGGTTGGAAGGGCCATCCCCGTCGTAACTCGAGAATATACCCCAGGTTCCCGCCGCAACTCGAGAAAAACCATGAGACTTCCCCCTCGCCGCGAGATGAGGCCCGATTCCCCAGCACTGCGTGCAGAGCAATTCCGTGTTGCACATCACACATGAAAGGAGCCTTGATTTCCTTGGTGGCACTCCAGAGAAACCCCAAGAACACTGTTTCAAGGCTAGAGGGATCCTGAGGTCACTGTAGCAACACGAAAGAGCTCCGTGGACCAAAAATCAACTCGAGATGAGAGGTGAGTCCCTGGCTTCGCCTCCAGAGGAATACCACCTTACCATAAGCACCTCAAGAGGAGGCTTCTCTCAGCTCTAGGTATGTGAGAGGGACCCTGAGTTTGCGGCCTCAAGTGGAATGGACACCGCGATTCCCTGACTCGAAATAAGGCCGGATATCCCTGCAGTGACTTGAATGCAGGCTCGTCTTGCATCTCCCAAGACGAAAGGATGTCTGAGTCCCCTGTGGAGACCACAGAGAAAGACCTAGTTCATCACCTCATCGCGACCGGAGGCTTCACATCCTTTGAAAACTCCAGAGGTACGCGGAGATCAGTGCCTCCAAAGGAGACGATGCCTGACTCCTCGTGAAACTTGATAGGAGTCCCAGGATTCCTGTGGCACGTGGAAAGGGACCCTTGGTCTCCCGCCTCAGCTGGAGAGGCGTCCCAATTGCCCTGCCAAGCCTCGAGGAGAATCCCGAGTTGTCCCTCGCAACTAGGCAGGAGTCCTGCCGTCGCTGAACAAACACGTGTGAGGAAGGGCCATCCCCGTCGTAACTCGAGAATATACCCCAGGTTCCCGCCGCAACTCGAGAAAAACCATGAGACTTCCCCCTCGCCGCGAGATGAGGCCCGATTCCCCTGCACTGCATTCAAAGCAATTCCTTGTTGCACATCAAACAATGAAGGAGCCTTGATTTCCTTGATGGCACTCCAGAGAAACCCCAAGAATACTGTTTCAAGGCTAGAGGGATCCTGAGGTCACTGTAGCAACACGAAAGAGCTCCGTGGACCAAAAATCAACTGGAGATGAGAGGTTAGTCGCTGACTTCGACTCCAGAGGAGTACCACCTTACCACAAGCACCTCAAGAAGAGGCTTCTCTCAGCTCTAGGTATGTGAGAGGGACCCTGAGTTTGCGGCCTAAAGTGGAATGGACACCGCGATGCCCTGACTCGAAATAAGCCCGGATATCCCTGCAGTGACTTGAATGCAGGCTCGTCTTGCATCTCCCAAGACGAAAGGATGTCTGCATCCCCTGTGGAGAGCACAGAGAAAGACTTACTTCCCCACCTCATCGCGACCGGAGGCCTCACATCCTTTGAAAACTTCAGAGGTACGCGGAGATCAGTGCCTCCAAAGGAGACGATGCCTGACTCCTCGTGAAACTTGATAGGAGTCCCAGGATTCCTGTGGCACGTGGAAAGGGTCCCTTCGTCTCCCGCCTCAGCTGGAGAGGCGTCCCAATTGCCCTGCCAAGCCTCGAGGAGAATCCCGAGTTGTCCCTCGCAACTAGGCAGGAGTCCTGACGTCGCTGAACAAACACGTGTGAGGAAGGGCCATCCCCGTCGTAACTCGAGAATATACCCCAGGTTTCCGCCGCAACTCGAGAAAAACCATGAGACTTCCCCCTCGCCGCGAGATGAGGTCCGATTCCCCTGCACTGCGTGCAGAGCAATTCCGTGTTGCACATCACACATGAAAGGAGCCTTGATTTCCTTGATGGCACTCCAGAGAAACCCCAAGAACACTGTTTCAAGGCTAGAGGGATCCTGAGGTCACTGTAGCAACACGGAAGAGCTCCGTGGCCCAAAAATCAACTCGAGATGAGAGGTTAGTCCCTGTCTTTGACTCCAGAGGAATACCACCTTACCACAAGCACCTCAAGAAGAGGCTTCTCTCAGCTCTAGGTATGTGAGAGGGACCCTGAGTTTGCGGCCTCAAGTGGAATGGACACCGCGATGCCCTGACTCGAAATAAGGCCGGATATCCCTGCAGTGACTTGAATGCAGGCTCGTCTTGCATCTCCCAAGACGAAAGGATGTCTGAATCCCCTGTGGAGACCACAGAGAAAGACCTAGTTCCCCACCTCATCGCGACCGGAGGCCTCACATCCTTTGAAAACTTCAGAGGTACGCGGAGATCAGTGCCTCCAAAGGAGACGATGCCTGACTCCTCGTGAAACTTGATAGGAGTCCCAGGATTCCTGTGGCACGTGGAAAGGGACACTTGGCCTCACGCCTCAGCTGGAGAGGCGTCCCAATTGCCCTGCCAAGCCTCGAGGAGAATCCCGAGTTGTCCCTCGCAACTAGGCAGGAGTCCTGACATCGCTGAACAAACACGTGGTTGGAAGGGCCATCCCCGTCGTAACTCGAGAATATACCAGCAGGTTCCCGCCGCAACTCGAAAAAAACCATGAGACTTCCCCTTCGCCGCGATATGAGGCCCGATTTCGCTGCACTGCATGCAGAGCAATTCTGTGTTGCACATCACACATGAAAGGAGCCTTGATTTCCTTGGTGGCACTCCAGAGAAACCGCAAGAACACTGTTTCAAGGCTAGAGGGATCCTGAGGTCACTGTAGCAACACGAAAGAGCTCCGTGGCCCAAAAATCAACACGAGATGAGAGGTTAGTCCCTGGTTTCGACTCCAGAGGAATACCACCTTACCACAAGCACCTCAAGAGGAGGCTTCTCTCAGCTCTAGGTATGTGAGAGGGCCCCTGAGTTTGCGGCCTCAAGTGGAATGGACACCGCGATGCCCTGACTCGCAATAAGACCGGATATCCCTGCAGTGACTTGAATGCAGGCTCGTCATGCATCTCCCAAGACGAAAGGATGTCTGAATCCCCTGTGGAGACCACAGAGAAAGACCTACTTCCCCACCTCATCGCGACCGGAGGCCTCACATCCTTTGAAAACGTCAGAGGTACGCGGAGATCAGTGCCTCCAAAGGAGACGATGCCTGACTCCTCGTGAAACTTTATAGGAGTCCCAGGATTCCTGTGCAGGTGGAAAGGGACACTTGGTCTCACGCCTCAGCTGGAGAGGCGTCCCAATTGCCCTGCCAAGCCTCGAGGAGAATCCCGAGTTGTCCCTCGCAACTAGGCAGGAGTCCTGCCGTCGCTGAACAAACACGTGTGAGGAAGGGCCATCCCCGTCGTAACTCGAGAATATACCCCAGGTTCCCACCGCAACTCGAGAAAAACCATGAGACTTCCCCCTCTCCGCGAGATGAGGCCCGATTCCCCTGCACTGCGTGCAGAGCAATTCCGTGTTGCACATCACACATGAAAGGAGTCTTGATTTCCTTGATGGCACTCCAGAGAAACCCCAAGAACACTGTTTCAAGGCTAGAGGGATCCTGAGGTCACTGTAGCAACACGAAAGAGCTCCGTGGACCAAAAATCAACTAGAGATGAGAGGTTAGTCCCTGGCTTCGACTCCAGAGGAATACCACCTTACCACAAGCACCTCAAGAAGAGGCTTCTCTCAGCTCTAGGTATGTGAGAGGGACCCTGAGTTTGCGGCCTCAAGTGGAATGGACACCGCGATGCCCTGCCGCAAAATAAGGCTGGATATCCCTGCAGTGACTTGAATGCAGGCTCGTCTTGCATCTCCCAAGACGAAAGGATGTCTGAGTCCCCTGTGGAGACCACAGAGAAAGACCTAGTTCATCACCTCATCGCGACCGGAGGCTTCACATCCTTTGAAAACTCCAGAGGTACGCGGAGATCAGTGCCTCCAAAGGAGACGATGCCTGACTCCTCGTGAAACTTGATAGGAGTCCCAGGATTCCTGTGGCACGTGGAAAGGGACCCTTGGTCTCCCGCCTCAGCTGGAGAGGCGTCCCAATTGCCCTGCCAAGCCTCGAGGAGAATCCCGAGTTGTCCCTCGCAACTAGGCAGGAGTCCTGCCGTCGCTGAACAAACACGTGTGAGGAAGGGCCATCCCCGTCGTAACTCGAGAATATACCCCAGGTTCCCGCCGCAACTCGAGAAAAACCATGAGACTTCCCCCTCGCCGCGAGATGAGGCCCGATTCCCCTGCACTGCATTCAAAGCAATTCCTTGTTGCACATCAAACAATGAAGGAGCCTTGATTTCCTTGATGGCACTCCAGAGAAACCCCAAGAATACTGTTTCAAGGCTAGAGGGATCCTGAGGTCACTGTAGCAACACGAAAGAGCTCCGTGGACCAAAAATCAACTGGAGATGAGAGGTTAGTCGCTGACTTTGACTCCAGAGGAGTACCACCTTACCACAAGCACCTCAAGAGGAGGCTTCTCTCAGCTCTAGCTATGTGAGAGGGACCCTGAGTTTGCGGCCTCAAGTGGAATGGACACCGCGATGCCCTGACTCGAAATAAGCCCGGATATCCCTGCAGTGACTTGAATGCAGGCTCGTCTTGCATCTCCCAAGACGAAAGGATGTCTGCATCCCCTGTGGAGAGCACAGAGAAAGACTTACTTCCCCACCTCATCGCGACCGGAGGCCTCACATCCTTTGAAAACTTCAGAGGTACGCGGAGATCAGTGCCTCCAAAGGAGACGATGCCTGACTCCTCGTGAAACTTGATAGGAGTCCCAGGATTCCTGTGGCACGTGGAAAGGGTCCCTTCGTCTCCCGCCTCAGCTGGAGAGGCGTCCCAATTGCCCTGCCAAGCCTCGAGGAGAATCCCGAGTTGTCCCTCGCAACTAGGCAGGAGTCCTGACGTCGCTGAACAAACACGTGTGAGGAAGGGCCATCCCCGTCGTAACTCGAGAATATACCCCAGGTTTCCGCCGCAACTCGAGAAAAACCATGAGACTTCCCCCTCGCCGCGAGATGAGGTCCGATTCCCCTGCACTGCGTGCAGAGCAATTCCGTGTTGCACATCACACATGAAAGGAGCCTTGATTTCCTTGATGGCACTCCAGAGAAACCCCAAGAACACTGTTTCAAGGCTAGAGGGATCCTGAGGTCACTGTAGCAACACGGAAGAGCTCCGTGGCCCAAAAATCAACTCGAGATGAGAGGTTAGTCCCTGTCTTTGACTCCAGAGGAATACCACCTTACCACAAGCACCTCAAGAAGAGGCTTCTCTCAGCTCTAGGTATGTGAGAGGGACCCTGAGTTTGCGGCCTCAAGTGGAATGGACACCGCGATGCCCTGACTCGAAATAAGGCCGGATATCCCTGCAGTGACTTGAATGAAGGCTCGTCTTGCATCTCCCAAGATGAAAGGATGTCTGAATCCCCTGTGTATACCACAGAGAAAGACCTAGTTCCCCACCTCATCGCGACCGCAGGCTTCACATCCTTTGAAAACTCCAGAGGTACGCGGAGATCAGTGCCTCCAAAGGAGACGATGCCTGACTCCTCGTGAAACTTGATAGGAGTCCCAGGATTCCTGTGGCACGTGGAAAGGGACACTTGGTCTCCCGCCTCAGCTGGAGAGGCGTCCCAATTGCCCTGCCAAGCCTCGAGGAGAATCCCGAGTTGTCCCTCGCAACTAGGCAGGAGTCCTGACGTCGCTGAACAAACACGTGTGAGGAAGGGCCATCCCCATCGTAACTCGAGAATATACCCCAGGTTCCCGCCGCAACTCGAGAAAAACCATGAGACTTCCCCCTCGCCGCGAGATGAGGCCCGATTCCCCTGCACTGCATTCAAAGCAATTCCGTGTTGCACATCAAACAATGAAGGAGCCTTGATTTCCTTGATGGCACTCCACAGAAACCCCAAGAACACTGTTTCAAGGCTAGAGGGATCCTGAGGTCACTGGAGCAACACGAAAGAGCTCCGTGGACCAAAAATCAACTCGAGATGAGAGGTTAGTCCCTGGGTTCGACTCCAGAGGAATACCACATTACCACAAGCACCTCAAGAGGAGGTTTCTCTCAGCTCTAGGTTTGTGAGAGGGACCCTGAGTTTGCAGCCTCAAGTGGAATGGACACTGCTATGCCCTGACTCGAAATAAGGCCGGATATCCCTGCAGTGACTTGAATGCAGGCTCGTCATGCATCTCCCAAGACGAAAGGATGTCTGAATCCCCTGTGGAGACCACAGAGAAAGACCTAGTTCCCCACCTCATCGCGACCGGAGGCCTCACATCCTTTGAAAACTTCAGAGGTACGCGGAGATCAGTGCCTCCAAAGGAGACGATGCCTGACTCCTCGTGAAACTTGATAGGAGTCCCAGGATTCCTGTGCAGGTGGAACGGGACTCTTGGTCTCACGCCTCAGCTGGAGAGGCGTCCCAATTGCCCTGCCAAGCCTCGAGGAGAATCCCGAGTTGTCCCTCGCAACTAGGCAGGAGTCCTGACATCGCTGAACAAATACGTGGTTAGAAGGGCCATCCCCGTCGTAACTCGAGAATATACCTGAGGTTTCCGCCGCAACTCGAGAAAAACCATGAGACTTCCCCCTCGCTGCGAGATGAGGCCCAATTCCCCTGCACTGCATTCAAAGCAATTCCGTGTTGCACATCAAACAATGAAGGAGCCTTGATTTCCTTGATGGCACTCCAGAGAAACCCCAAGAACACTGTTTCAAGGCTAGAGGGATCCTGAGGTCACTGTAGCAACACGAAAGAGCTCCATGGACCAAAAATCAACTCGAGATGAGAGGTTAGTCCCTGGCTTCGACTCTAGAGGAATACCACCTTACCACAAGCACCTCAAGAGGAGTCTTCTCTCAACTCTAGGTATGTGAGAGGTACCCAGAATTTGCGGCCTCAAGTGGAATGGGCACCGCGATGCCCTGACTCGAAATAAGGCCTGATATCCCTGTAGTGACTTGAATGCAGGCTAGTCTTGCATCTCCCAAGACGAAAGGATGTCTGAATCCCCTGTGGAGACCACAGAGAAAGACCTACTTCCCCACCTCATCGCGACCGGAGGCCTCACATCCTTTGAAAACGTCAGAGGTACGCGGAGATCAGTGCCTCCAAAGGAGACGATGCCTGACTCCTCGTGAAACTTGATAGGAGTCCCAGGATTCCTGTGCAGGTGGAAAGGGACCCTTGGTCTCACGCCTCAGCTGGAGAGGCGTCCCAATTGCCCTGCCAAGCCTCGAGGAGAATCCCGAGTTGTCCCTCGCAACTAGGCAGGAGTCCAGACGTCGCTGAACAAACACGTGGTTGGAAGGGCCATCCCCGTCGTAACTCGAGAATATACCCCAGGTTCCCGCCGCAACTCGAGAAAAACCATGAGACTTCCCCCTCGCCGCGAGATGAGGCCCGATTCCCCAGCACTGCGTGCAGAGCAATTCCGTGTTGCACATCACACATGAAAGGAGCCTTGATTTCCTTGGTGGCACTCCAGAGAAACCCCAAGAACACTGTTTCAAGGCTAGAGGGATCCTGAGGTCACTGTAGCAACACGAAAGAGTTCCGTGGACCAAAAATCAACTCGAGATGAGAGGTTAGTCCCTGGTTTCGACTCCAGAGGAATACCACCTTACCACAAGCACCTCAAGAGGAGGCTTCTCTCAGCTCTAGGTATGTGAGAGGGACCCTGAGTTTGCGGCCTCAAGTGGAAGGGACACCGCGATGCCCTGACTCGAAATAAGGCCGGATATCCCTGCAGTGACTTGAATGAAGGCTCGTCTTGCATATTCCAAGATGAAAGGATGTCTGAATCCCCTGTGTATACCACAGAGAAAGACCTAGTTCCCCACCTCATCGCGACCGCAGGCTTCACATCCTTTGAAAACTCCAGAGGTACGCGGAGATCAGTGCCTCCAAAGGAGACGATGCCTGACTCCTCGTGAAACTTGATAGGAGTCCCAGGATTCCTGTGGCACGTGGAAAGGGACACTTGGTCTCCCGCCTCAGCTGGAGAGGCGTCCCAATTGCCCTGCCAAGCCTCGAGGAGAATCCCGAGTTGTCCCTCGCAACTAGGCAGGAGTCCTGCCGTCGCTGAACAAACACGTGTGAGGAAGGGCCATCCCTGTCGTAACTCGAGAATATACCCCAGGTTCCCGCCGCAACTCGAGAAAAACCATGAGACTTCCCCCTCGCCGCGAGATGAGGCACGATTCCCCTGCACTGCATTCAAAGCAATTCCGTGTTGCACATCAAACAATGAAGGAGCCTTGATTTCCTTGATGGCACTCCAGAGAAACCCAAGAACACTGTTTCAAGGCTAGAGGGATCCTGAGGTCACTGTAGCAACACGAAAGAGCTCCGTGGACCAAAAATCAACTCGAGATGAGAGGTTAGTCCCTGGCTTCGACTCCAGAGGAATACCACCTTACCACAAGCATCTCAAGAGGAGGCTTCTCTCAGCTCTAGGTATGTGAGAGGGACCCTGAGTTTGTGGCCTCAAGTGGAATGGACACCGCGATGCCCTGACTCGAAATAAGGCCGGATATCCCTGCAGTGACTTGAATGCAGGCTCGTCTTGCATCTCCCAAGACGAAAGGATGTCTGAATCCCCTGTGGAGACCACAGAGAAAGACCTAGTTCCCCACCTCCTCGCGAACGGAGGCCTCACATCCTTTGAAAACTCCAGAGATACGTGGAGATCAGTGCCTCCAAAGGAGACGATGCCTGACTCCTCGTGAAACTTGATACGAGTCCCAGGATTCCTGTGGCACGTGGAAAGGGACACTTGGTCTCCCGCCTCAGCTGGAGAGGCATCCCAATTGCCCTGCCAAGCCTCGAGGAGAATCCCGAATTGTCCCTCGCAACTAGGCAGGAGTCCTGACGTCGCTGAACAAACACGTGTGTGGAAGGGCCATCCCCGTCGTAACTCGAGAATATACCCCAGGTTCCCACCGCAACTCGAGAAAAACCATGAGACTTCCCCCTCTCCGCGATATGAGGCCCGATTCCCCTGCACTGCGTGCAGAGCAATTCCGTGTTTCACATCACACATGAAAGGAGTCTTGCTTTCCTTGATGGCACTCCAGAGAAACCCCAAGAACACTGTTTCAAGCCTAGCGGGATCCTGAGGTCACTGTAGCAACACGAAAGAGCTCCGTGGACCAAAAATCAACTCGAGATGAGAGGTTAGTCCCTGGCTTCGACTCCAGAGGAATACCACCTTACCACAAGCACCTCAAGAAAAGGCTTCTCTGAGCTCTAGGTATGTGAGAGGTACCCAGAATTTGCGGCCTCAAGTGGAATGGGCACCGCGATGCCCTGACTCGAAATAAGGCCGGATATCCCTGTAGTGACTTGAATGCAGGCTAGTCTTGCATCTCCCAAGACGAAAGGATGTCTGAATCCCCTGTGGAGACCACAGAGAAAGACCTACTTCCCCACCTCATCGCGACCGGAGGCCTCACATCCTTTGAAAACGTCAGAGGTACGCGGAGATCAGTGCCTCCAAAGGAGACGATGCCTGACTCCTCGTGAAACTTGATAGGAGTCCCAGGATTCCTGTGCAGGTGGAAAGGGACCCTTGGTCTCACGCCTCAGCTGGAGAGGCGTCCCAATTGCCCTGCCAAGCCTCGAGGAGAATCCCGAGTTGTCCCTCGCAACTAGGCAGGAGTCCTGACGTCGCTGAACAAACACGTGGGTGGAAGGGCCATCCCCGTCGTAACTCGAGAATATACCCCAGGTTCCCGCCGCAACTCGAGAAAAACCATGAGACTTCCCCCTCGCCGCGAGATGAGGCCCGATTCCCCTGCACTGCATGCAGAGCAATTCCGTGTTGCACATCACACATGAAAGGAGCCTTGATTTCCTTGGTGGCACTCCAGAGAAACCCCAAGAACACTGTTTCAAGGCTAGAGGGATCCTGAGGTCACTGTAGCAACACGAAAGAGCTCCGTGGACCAAAAATCAACTCGAGATGAGAGGTGAGTCCCTGGCTTCGACTCCAGAGGAATACCACCTTACCACAAGCACCTCAAGAGGAGGCTTCTCTCAGCTCTAGGTATGTGAGAGGGACCCTGATTTTGCGGCCTCAAGTGGAATGGACACCGCGATGCCCTGACTCGAAATAAGGCCGGATATCCCTGCAGTGACTTGAATGCAGGCTCGTCTTGCATCTCCCAAGACGAAAGGATGTCTGAATCCCCTGTGGAGACCACAGAGAAAGACCTAGTTCCCCACCTCATCGCGACCGGAGGCTTCACATCCTTTGAAAACTCCAGAGGTACGCGGAGATCAGTGCCTCCAAAGGAGACGATGCCGGACTCCTCGTGAAACTTGATAGGAGTCCCAGGATTCCTGTGGCACGTGGAAAGGGAACCTTGGTCTCCCGCCTCAGCTGGAGAGGCGTCCCAATTGCCCTGCCAAGCCTCGAGGAGAATCCCGAGTTGTCCCTCGCAACTAGGCAGGAGTCCTGCCGTCGCTGAACAAACACGTGTGAGGAAGGGCGATCCACGTCGTAACTCGAGAATATACCCCAGGTTCCCGCCGCAATTCGAGAAAAACCATGAGACTTCCCCCTCGCCGCGAGATGAGGCCTGATTCCCCTGCACTGCATTCAAAGCAATTCCTTGTTGCACATCAAACAATGAAGGAGCCTTGATTTCCTTGATGGCACTCCAGAGAAACCCCAAGAATACTGTTTCAAGGCTAGAGGGATCCTGAGGTCACTGTAGCAACACGAAAGAGCTCCGTGGACCAAAAATCAACTCGAGATGAGAGGTTAGTCACTGACTTCGACTCCAGAGGTGTACCACCTTACCACAAGCACCTCAAGAGGAGGCTTCTCTCAGCTCTAGGTATGTGAGAGGGACCCTGAGTTTGCGGCCTCAAGTGGAATGGACACCGCGATGCCCTGACTCGAAATAAGGCGGGATATCCCTGCAGTGACTTGAATGCAGGCTCGTCTTGCATCTCCCAAGAAGAAAGGATGTCTGCATCCCCTGTGGAGAGCACACAGAAAGACCTACTTCCCCACCTCATCGCGACCGGAGGCCTCACATCCTTTGAAAACTTCAGAGGTACGCGGAGATCAGTGCCTCCAAAGGAGACGATGCCTGACTCCTCGTGAAAATTGATAGGAGTCCCAGGATTCCTGTGGCACGTGGGAAGGGTCCCTTCGTCTCCCGCCTCAGCTGGAGACGCGTCCCAATTGCCCTGCCAAGCCTCGAGGAGAATCCCGAGTTGTCCCTCGCAACTAGGCAGGAGTCCTGTCGTCGCTGAACAAACACGTGTGTGGAAGGGCCATCCCCGTCGTAACTCGAGAATATACCCCAGGTTCCCGCCGCAACTCGAGAAAAACCATGAGACTTCCCCCTCGCCGCGAGATGAGGTCCGATTCCCCTGCACTGCGTGCAGAGCAATTCCGTGTTGCACATCACACATGAAAGGAGCCTTGATTTCCTTGATGGCACTCCAGAGAAACCCCAAGAACACTGTTTCAAGGCTAGAGGGATCCTGAGGTCACTGTAGCAACACGGAAGAGCTCCGTGGCCCAAAAATCAACTCGAGATGAGAGGTTAGTCCCTGTCTTTGACTCCAGAGGAATACCACCTTACCACACGCACCTCAAGAGGAGGCTTCTCTCAGCTCTAGGTATGTGAGAGGGACCCTGAGTTTGCGGCCTCAAGTGGAATGGACACCGCGATGCCCTGACTCGAAATAAGGCCGGATATCCCTGCAGTGACTTGAATGCAGGCTCGTCTTGCATCTCCCAAGACGAAAGGATGTCTGAATCCCCTGTGGAGACCACAGAGAAAGACCTAGTTCCCCACCTCATCACGACCGGAGGCCTCACATCCTTTGAAAACTTCAGAGGTACGCGGAGATCAGTGCCTCCAAAGGAGACGATGCCTGACTCCTCGTGAAACTTGATAGGAGTCCCAGGATTCCTGTGGCACGTGGAAAGGGACCCTTGGCCTCACGCCTCAGCTGGAGAGGCGTCCCAATTGCCCTGCCAAGCCTCGAGGAGAATCCCGAGTTGTCCCTCGCAACTAGGCAGGAGTCCTGACATCGCTGAACAAACACGTGGTTGGAAGGGCCATCCCCGTCGTAACTCGAGAATATACCCCAGGTTCCCGCCGCAACTCGAAAAAAACCATGAGACTTCCCCTTCGCCGCGATATGAGGCCCGATTTCGCTGCACTGCATGCAGAGCAATTCTGTGTTGCACATCACACATGAAAGGAGCCTTGATTTCCTTGGTGGCACTCCAGAGAAACCCCAAGAACACTGTTTCAAGGCTAGAGGGATCCTGAGGTCACTGTAGCAACACGAAAGAGCTCCATGGACCAAAAATCAACTCGAGATGAGAGGTTAGTCCCTGGTTTCGACTCCAGAGGAATACCACGTTACCACAAACACCTCAAGAGGAGGCTTCTCTCAGCTCTAGGTATGTGAGAGGGACCCTGAGTTTGCGGCCTCAAGTGGAATGGACACCGCGATGCCCTGACTCGAAATAAGGCCGGATATCCCTGCAGTGACTTGAATGCAGGCTCGTCTTGCATCTCCCAAGACGAAAGGATGTCTGAATCCCCTGTGGAGACCACAGAGAAAGACCTAGTTCCCCACCTCATCGCGACCGGAGGCCTCACATCCTTTGAAAACTTCAGAGGTACGCGGAGATCAGTGCCTCCAAAGGAGACGATGCCTGACTCCTCGTGAAACTTGATAGGAGTCCCAGGATTCCTGTGGCACGTGGAAAGGGACCCTTGGCCTCACGCCTCAGCTGGAGAGGCGTCCCAATTGCCCTGCCAAGCCTCGAGGAGAATCCCGAGTTGTCCCTCGCAACTAGGCAGGAGTCCTGACATCGCTGAACAAACACGTGGTTGGAAGGGCCATCCCCGTCGTAACTCGAGAATATACCCCAGGTTCCCGCCGCAACTCGAAAAAAACCATGAGACTTCCCCCTCGCCGCGATATGAGGCCCGATTTCGCTGCACTGCATGCAGAGCAATTCTGTGTTGCACATCACACATGAAAGGAGCCTTGATTTCCTTGGTGGCACTCCAGAGAAACCCCAAGAACACTGTTTCAAGGCTAGAGGGATCCTGAGGTCACTGTAGCAACACGAAAGAGCTCCGTGGACCAAAAATCTACTCGAGATGAGAGGTTAGTCCCTGGTTTCGACTCCAGAGGAATACCACCTTACCACAAGCACCTCAAGAGGAGGCTTCTCTCAGCTCTAGGTATGTGAGAGGGACCCTGAGTTTGCGGCCTCAAGTGGAATGGACACCGCGATGCCCTGACTCGAAATAAGGCCGGATATCCCTGCAGTGACTTGAATGCAGGCACGTCTTGCATCTCCCAAGATGAAAGGATGTCTGAATCCCCTGTGTATACCACAAAGAAAGACCTAGTTCCCCACCTCATCGCGACCGGAGGCTTCACATCCTTTGAAAACTCCAGAGGTACGCGGAGATCAGTGCCTCCAAAGGAGACGATGCCTGACTCCTCGTGAAACTTGATAGGAGTCCCAGGATTCCTGTGGCACGTGGAAAGGGACACTTGGTCTCCCGCCTCAGCTGGAGAGGCGTCCCAATTGCCCTGCCAAGCCTCGAGGAGAATCCCGAGTTGTCCCTCGCAACTAGGCAGGAGTCCTGCCGTCGCTGAACAAACACGTGTGAGGAAGGGCCATCCCCGTCGTAACTCGAGAATATACCCCAGGTTCCCGCCGCAACTCGAGAAAATCCATGAGACTTCCCCCTCGCCGCGAGATGAGGCCCGATTTCCCTGCACTGCATTCAAAGCAATTCCGTGTTGCACATCAAACAATGAAGGAGCCTTGATTTCCTTGATGGCACTCCAGAGAAACCCCAAGAACACTGTTTCAAGGCTAGAGGGATCCTGAGGTCACTGTAGCAACAGGAAAGAGCTCCGTGGACCAAAAATCAACTCGAGATGAGAGGTTAGTCCCTGGCTTCGACTCCAGAGGAATACCACCTTACCACAAGCACCTCAAGAGGAGGCTTCTCTCAGCTCTAGGTATGTGAGAGGGACCCTGAATTTGCGGCCTCAAGTGGAATGGACACCGCGATGCCCTGACTCGAAATAAGGCCGGATATCCCTGCAGTGACTTGAATGCAGGCTCGTCTTGCATCTCCCAAGATGAAAGGATGTCTGAATCCCCTGTGTATACCACAAAGAAAGACCTAGTTCCCCACCTCATCGCGACCGGAGGCTTCACATCCTTTGAAAACTCCAGAGGTACGCGGAGATCAGTGCCTCCAAAGGAGACGATGCCTGACTCCCCGTGAAACTTGATAGGAGTCCCAGGATTCCTGTGGCACGTGGAAAGGGACACTTGGTCTCCCGCCTCAGCTGGAGAGGCGTCCCAATTGCCCTGCCAAGCCTCGAGGAGAATCCCGAGTTGTCCCTCGCAACTAGGCAGGAGTCCTGCCGTCGCTGAACAAACACGTGTGAGGAAGGGCCATCCTCGTCGTAACTCGAGAATATACCCCAGGTTCCCGCCGCAACTCGAGAAAAACCATGAGACTTCCCCCTCGCCGCGAGATGAGGCCCGATTCCCCTGCACTGCATTCAAAGCAATTCCTTGTTGCACATCAAACAATGAAGGAGCCTTGATTTCCTTGATGGCACTGCAGAGAAACCCCAAGAACACTGTTTCAAGGCTAGAGGGATCCTGAGGTCACTGTAGCAACACAAAAGAGCTCCGTGGACCAAAAATCAACTCGAGATGAGAGGTTAGTCCCTGGCTTCGCCTCCAGAGGAATACCACCTTACCACAAGCACCTCAAGAGGAGGCTTCTCTCAGCTCTAGGTATGTGAGAGGGACCCTGATTTTCCGGCCTCAAGTGGAATGGACACTGCGATGCCCTGACTCGAAATAAGGCCGGATATCCCTGAAGTGACTTGAATGCAGGCTCGTCTTGCATCTCCCAAGACGAAAGGATGTCTGAATCCCCTGTGGAGACCACAGAGAAAGACCTAGTTCCCCACTTCATCGCGACCGGAGGCCTCACATCCTTTGAAAACTTCAGAGGTACGCGGAGATCAGTGCCTCCAAAGGAGACGATGCCTGACTCCTCGTGAAACTTGATAGGAGTCCCAGGATTCCTGTGCAGGTGGAACGGGACCCTTGGTCTCACGCCTCAGCTGGAGAGGCGTCCCAATTGCCCTGCCAAGCCTCGAGGAGAATCCCGAGTTGTCCCTCCAACTAGGCAGGAGTCCTGACATCGCTGAACAAACACGTGGTTGGAAGGGCCATCCCCGTCGTAACTCGAGAATATACCCCAGGTTCCCGCCGCAACTCGAGAAAAACCATGAGACTTCCCCCTCGCCGCGAGATGAGGCCCGATTCCCCTGCACTGCATTCAAAGCAATTCGGAGCCTTGATTTCCTTGATGGCACTCCAGAGAAACCCCAAGAACACTGTTTCAAGGCTAGAGGGATTCTGAGGTCACTGTAGCAACACGAAAGAGCTCCGTGGACCAAAAATCAACTCGAGATGAGAGGTTAGTCCCTGGCTTCGACTCCAGAGGAATACCACCTTACCACAAGCACCTCAAGAGGAGGCTTCTCTCAGCTCTAGGTATGTGAGAGGGACCCTGATTTTCTGGCCTCAAGTGGAATGGACACCGCGATGCCCTGACGCGAAATAAGGCCGGATATCCCTGCAGTGACTTGAATGCAGGCTAGTCTTGCATCTCCCAAGACGAAAGGATGTCTGAATCCCCTGTGGAGACCACAGAGAAAGACCTAGTTCCCCACCTCATCGCGACCGGAGGCCTCACATCCTTTGAAAACTCCAGAGGTACGCGGAGATCAGTGCCTCCAAAGGAGACGATGCCTGACTCCTCGTGAAACTTGATAGGAGTCCCAGGATTCCTGTGGCACGTGGAAAGGGACCCTTGGTCTCCCGCCTCAGCTGGAGAGGCATCTCAATTGCCCTGCCAAGCCTCGAGGAGAATCCCGTGTTGTCCCTCGCAACTAGGCAGGAGTCCTGCCGTCGCTGAACAAACACGTGTGAGGAAGGGCCATCCCCATCGTAACTCGAGAATATACCCCAGGTTCCCGCCGCAACTCGAGAAAAACCATGAGACTTCCCCCTCGCCGCGAGATGAGGCCCGATTCCCCTGCACTGCATTCAAAGCAATTCCGTGTTGCACATCCAACAATGGAGGAGCCTTTATTTCCTTGATGGCACTCCAGAGAAACCCCAAGAACACTGTTTCAAGGCTAGAGGGATCCTGAGGTCACTGTAGCAACACGAAAGAGCTCCGTGGACCAAAAATCAACTCGAGATGAGAGGTTAGTCCCTGGCTTCGACTCCAGAGGAATACCACCTTACCACAAGCACCTCAAGAGGAGGCTTCTCTCAGCTCTAGGTATGTGAGAGGGACCATGAGTTTGCGGCCTCAAGTGGAATGGACACTGCGATGCCCTGACGCTAAATAAGGCCGGATATCAGTGCAGTGACTTGAATGCAGGCTATTCTTGTATCTCCCAAGATGAAAGACTGTCTGAATCCCCTGTGGAGACCACAGAGAAAGACCTAGTTCCCCACCTCATCGCGACCGGAGGCCTCACATCTTTTGAAAACTCCAGAGGTACGCGGAGATCAGTGCCTCCAAAGGAGACGATGCCTGACTCCTCATGAAACTTGATACGAGTCCCAGGATTCCGGTGGCACATGGAAAGGGACACTTGGTCTCCCGCCTCAGCTTGAGAGGCGTCCCAATTGCCCTGCCAAGCCTCGAGGAGAATCCCGAGTTGTCCCTCGCAACTAGGCAGGAGTCCTGACGTCGCTGAACAAACACGTGGCTGGAAGGGCCATCCCCGTTGTAACTCGAGAATATACCCCAGGTTCCCGCCGCAACTCGAGAAAAACCATGAGACTTCCCCCTCGCCGCGATATGAGGCCCGATTTCCCTGCACTGCATGCAGAGCAATTCTGTGTTGCACATCACACATGAAAGGAGCCTTGATTTCCTTGGTGGCACTCCAGAGAAACCCCAAGAACACTGTTTCATGGCTAGAGCGATCCTGAGTGTCACTGTAGCAACACGAAAGAGCTCCGTGGACCAAAAATCAACTCGAGATGAGAGGTTAGTCCATGGCTTCGACTCCAGAGGAATACCACCTTACCACAAGCACCTCAAGAGGAGGCTTCTCTCAGCTCTAGGTATGTGAGAGGGACCCTGAGTTTGCGGCCTCAAGTGGAATGGACACCGCGATGCCCTGACTCGAAATAAGGCCGGATATCCCTGCAGTGACTTGAATGCAGGCTCGTCTTGCATCTCCCAAGATGAAAGGATGTCTGAATCCCCTGTGTATACCACAAAGAAAGACCTAGTTCCCCACCTCATCGCGACCGGAGGCTTCACATCCTTTGAAAACTCCAGAGGTACGCGGAGATCAGTGCCTCCAAAGGAGACGATGCCTGACTCCTCGTGAAACTTGATAGGAGTCCCAGGATTCCTGTGGCACGTGGAAAGGGACACTTGGTCTCCCGCCTCAGCTGGAGAAGCGTCCCAATTGCCCTGCCAAGCCTCGAGGAGAATCCCGAGTTGTCCCTCGCAACTAGGCAGGAGTCCTGCCGTCGCTGAACAAACACGTGTGAGGAAGGGCCATCCTCGTAGTAACTCGAGAATATACCCCAGGTTCCCGCCGCAACTCGAGAAAAACCATGAGACTTCCCCCTCGCCGCGAGATGAGGCCCGATTCCCCTGCACTGCATTCAAAGCAATTCCGTGTTGCACATCAAACAATGAAGGAGCCTTGATTTCCTTGATGGCACTCCAGAGAAACCCCAAGAACACTGTTTCAAGGCTAGAGGGATCCTGAGGTCACTGTAGCAACACAAAAGAGCTCCGTGGACCAAAAATCAACTCGAGATGAGAGGTTAGTCCCTGGCTTCGCCTCCAGAGGAATACCACCTTACCACAAGCACCTCAAGAGGAGGCTTCTCTCAGCTCTAGGTATGTGAGAGGGACCCTGATTTTCCGGCCTCAAGTGGAATGGACACTGCGATGCCCTGACTCGAAATAAGGCCGGATATCCCTGAAGTGACTTGAATGCAGGCTCGTCTTGCATCTCCCAAGACGAAAGGATGTCTGAATCCCCTGTGGAGACCACAGAGAAAGACCTAGTTCCCCACCTCATCGCGACCGGAGGCCTCACATCCTTTGAAAACTTCAGAGGTACGCGGAGATCAGTGCCTCCAAAGGAGACGATGCCTGACTCCTCGTGAAACTTGATAGGAGTCCCAGGATTCCTGTGCAGGTGGAAAGGGACCCTTGGTCTCACGCCTCAGCTGGAGAGGCGTCCCAATTCCCCTGCCAAGCCTCGAGGAGAATCCCGAGTTGTCCCTCGCAACTAGGCAGGAGTCCTGACATCGCTGAACAAACACGTGGTTGGAAGGGCCATCCCCGTCGTAACTCGAGAATATACCCCAGGTTCCCGCCGCAACTCGAGAAAAACCATGAGACTTCCCCCTCGCCGCGATATTAGGCCCGATTCCCCTGCACTGCATGCAGAGCAATTCTGTGTTGCACATCACACATGAAAGGAGCCTTGATTTCCTTGGTGGTACTCCAGAGAAACCCCAAGAACACTGTTTCAAGGCTAGAGGGATCCTGAGGTCACTGTAGCAACACGAAAGATCTCCGTGGACCAAAAATCAACTCGAGATGAGAGGTTAGTCCCTGGTTTCCACTCCAGAGGAATACCACCTTACCACAAGCACCTCAAGAGGAGGCTTCTCTCAGCTCTAGGTATGTGAGAGGGACCCTGAGTTTGCGGCCTCAAGTGGAATGGACACCGCGATGCCCTGACTCGAAATAAGGCCGGATATCCCTGCAGTGACTTGAATGAAGGCTCCTCTTGCATCTCCCAAGACGAAAGGATGTCTGAATCCCCTGTGTATACCACAAAGAAAGACCTAGTTCCCCACCTCATCGCGACCGGAGGCTTCACATCCTTTGAAAACTCCAGAGGTACGCGGAGATCAGTGCCTCCAAAGGAGACGATGCCTGACTCCTCGTGAAACTTGATAGGAGTGCCAGGATTCCTGTGGCACGTGGAAAGGGACACTTGGTCTCCCGCCTCAGCTGGAGAGGCGTCCCAATTGCCCTGCCAATCCTCGAGGAGAATCCCGAGTTGTCCCTCGCAACTAGGCAGGAGTCCTGCCGTCGCTGAACAAACACGTGTAAGGAAGGGCCATCCCCGTCGTAACTCGAGAATATACCCCAGGTTCCCGCCGCAACTCGAGAAAAACCATGAGACTTCCCCCTCGCCGCGAGATGAGGCCCGATTCCCCTGCACTGCATTCAAAGCAATTCCGTGTTGCACATCAAACAATGAAGGAGCCTTGATTTCCTTGATGGCACTCCAGAGAAACCCCAAGAACACTGTTTCAAGGCTAGAGGGATCCTGAGGTCACTGTAGCAACACGAAAGAGCTCCGTGGAGCAAAAATCAACTCGAGATGAGAGGTTAGTCCCTGGCTTCGCCTCCAGAGGAATACAACCTTACCACAAGCACTTCAAGAGGAGGCTTCTCTCAGCTCTAGGTATGTGAGAGGGACCCTGATTTTCCGGCCTCAAGTGGAATGAACACTGCGATGCCCTGACTCGAAATAAGGCCGGATATCCCTGCAGTGACTTGAATGCAGGCTCGTCATGCATCTCCCAAGATGAAAGGATGTCTGAATCCCCTGTGGAGACCACAGAGAAAGACCTAGTTTCCCACCTCATCGCGACCGGAGGCCTCACATCCTTTGAAAACTTCAGAGGTACGCGGAGATCAGTGCATCCAAAGGCGACGATGCCTGACTCCTCGTGGAACTTGATAGGAGTCCCAGGATTCCTGTGCAGGTGGAACGGGACCCTTGGTCTCACGCCTCAGCTGGAGAGGCGTCCCAATTGCCCTGCCAAGCCTCGAGGAGAATCCCGAGTTGTCCCTCGCAACTAGGCAGAAGTCCTGACGTCGCTGAACAAACACGTGTGTGGAAGGGCCATCCCCGTCGTAACTCCAGAATATACCCCAGGTTCCCGCCGCAACTCGAGAAAAACCATGAGACTTCCCCCTCACCGCGAGATGAGGCCCGATTCCCCTGCACTGCGTGCAGAGCAATTCCGTGTTGCACATCACACATGAAAGGAGCCTTGATTTCCTTGGTGGCACTCCAGAGAAACCCCAAGAACACTGTTTCAAGGCTAGAGGGATCCTGAGGTCACTGTAGCAACATGGAAGAGCTCCGTGGACCAAAAATCAACTCAAGATGAGAGGTTAGTCCCTGGCTTCGACTCCAGAGGAATACCACCTTACCACAAGCACCTCAAGAGGAGTTTTCTCTCAATTCTAGGTATGTGAGAGGGACCCTGAGTTTGCGGCCTCAAGTGGAATGGGCACCGCGATGCCCTGACTCGAAATAAGGCCGGATATCCCTGCAGTGACTTGAATGCAGGCTAGTCTTGCATCTCCCAAGACGAAAGGATGTCTGAATCCCCTTTGGAGACCACAGAGAAAGACCTAGTTCCCCACCTCATCGCGACCGGAGGCCTCACATCCTTTGAAAACTCCAGAGGTACGCGGAGATCAGTGCCTCCAAAGGAGACGATGCCTGACTCCTCGTGAAACTTGATAGGAAACCCAGGATTCCTGTGCAGGTGGAAAGGGACCCTTCGTCTCCCGCCTCAGCTTGAGAGGCATCCCAATTGCCCTGCCAAACCTCGAGGAGAATCCCGAGTTGTCCCTCGCAACTAGGCAGGAGTCCTGACGTCGCTGAACAAACACGTGGCTGGAAGGGCCATCCCCGTTGTAACTCGAGAATATACCCCAGGTTCCCGCCGCAACTCGAGAAAAACCATGAGACTTCCCCCTCGCCGCGATGTGAGGCCCGATTTCCCTGCACTGCATGCAGAGCAATTCTGTGTTGCACATCACAGATGAAAGGAGTCCCAGGATTCCTGTGGCACGTGGAAAGGGACACTTGGTCTCCCGCCTCAGCTGGAGAAGCGTCCCAATTGCCCTGCCAAGCCTCGAGGAGAATCCCGAGTTGTCCCTCGCAACTAGGCAGGAGTCCTGCCGTCGCTGAACAAACACGTGTGAGGAAGGGCCATCCCCGTCGTAACTCGAGAATATACCCCAGGTTCCCGCCGCAACTCGAGAAAAACCATGAGACTTCCCCCTCGCCGCGAGATGAGGCACGATTCCCTGCACTGCCTTCAAAGCAATACCGTGTTGCACATCAAACAATGAAGGAGCCTTGATTTCCTTGATGGCACTCCAGAGAAACCCCAAGAACACTGTTTCAAGGCTAGAGGGATCCTGAGGTCACTGTAGCAACACGAAAGAGCTCCGTGGACCAAAAATCAACTCGACATGAGAGGTTAGTCCCTGGCTTCGCCTCCAGAGGAATACAACCTTACCACAAGCACTTCAAGAGGAGGCTTCTCTCAGCTCTAGGTATGTGAGAGGGACCCTGATTTTCCGGCCTCAAGTGGAATGGACACTGCGAGCCCTGACTCGAAATAAGGCCGGATATCCCTGAAGTGACTTGAATGCAGGCTCGTCTTGCATCTCCCAAGACGAAAGGATGTCTGAATCCCCTGTGGAGACCACAGAGAAAGACCTAGTTTCCCACCTCATCGCCACCGGAGGCCTCACATCCTTTGAAAACTTCAGAGGTTCGCGGAGATCAGTGCCTCCAAAGGAGACGATGCCTGACTCCTCGTGAAACTTGATAGGAGTCCCAGGATTCCTGTGCAGGTGGAACGGGACCCTTGGTCTCACGCCTCAGCTGGAGAGGCGTCCCAATTGCCCTGCCAAGCCTCGAGGAGAATCCCGAGTTGTCCCTCGCAACTAGGCAGGAGTCCTGACATCGCTGAACAAACACGTGGTTGGAAGGGCCATCCCCGTCGTAACTCGAGAATATACCTCAGGTTCCCGCCGCAACTCTAGAAAAACCATGAGACTTCCCCCTCGCCGCGAGATGAGGCCCGATTCCCCTGCACTGCATTCAAAGCAATTCGGAGCCTTGATTTCCTTGATGGCACTCCAGAGAAACCCCAAGAACACTCTTTCAAGGCTAGAGGGATCCTGAGGTCACTGTAGCAACAGGAAAGAGCTCCGTGGACCAAAAATCAACTCGAGATGAGAGGTTAGTCCCTGGCTTCGCCTCCAGAGGAATACCACCTTACCACAAGCACTTCAAGAGGAGGCTTCTCTCAGCTCTAGGTATGTGAGAGGGACCCTGATTTTCCGCCCTCAAGTGGAATGGACACTGCGATGCCCTGACTCGAAATAAGGTCGGATATCCCTACAGTGACCTGAATGCAGGCTAGTCATGCATCTCCCAAGACGAAAGGATGACTGAATCCCCTGTGGAGACCACAGAGAAAGACCTAGTTTCCCACCTCATCGCGACCGGAGGCCTCACATCCTTTGAAAACTTCAGAGGTACGCGGAGATCAGTGCCTCCAAAGGAGACGATGCCTGACTCCTCGTGAAACTTGATAGGAGTCCCAGGATTCCTGTGCAGGTGGAACGGGACCCTTGGTCTCATGCCTCAGCTGGAGAGGCGTCCCAATTGCCCTGCCAAGCCTCGAGGAGAATCCCGAGTTGTCCCTCGCAACTAGGCAGGAGTCCTGACATCGCTGAACAAACACGTGGTTGGAAGGTCCATCCCCGTCGTAACTCGAGAATATACCCCAGGTTCCCGCCGCAACTCGAGAAAAACCATGAGACTTCCCCCTCGCCGCGAGAAGAGGCCCGATTCCCCTGCACTGCATTCAAAGCAATTCCGTGTTGCACATCAAACAATGAAGGAGCCTTGATTTCCTTGATGGCACTCCAGAGAAACCCCAAGAACACTGTTTCAAGGCTAGAGGGATCCTGAGGTCACTGTAGCAACACGAAAGAGCTCCGTGGACCAAAAATCAACTCGAGATGAGAGGTTAGTCCCTGGCTTCGACTCCAGAGGAATACCACCTTACCACAAGCACCTCAAGAGGAGGCTTCTCTCAGCTCTAGGTATGTGAGAGGGACCCTGAGCTTGCGGCCTCAAGTGGAATGGACACTGCGATGCCCTGACGCGAAATAAGGCCGGATATCAGTGCAGTGACTTGAATGCAGGCTAGTCTTGTATCTCCCAAGATGAAAGACTGTCTGAATCCCCTGTGGAGACCACAGAGAAAGACCTAGTTCCCCACCTCATCGCGACCGGAGGCCTCACATCCATTGAAAACTCCAGAGGTACACGGAGATCAGTGCCTCCAAAGGAGACGATGCCTGACTCCTCATGAAACTTGATATGAGTCCCAGGATTCCGGTGGCACATGGAAAGGGACCCTTGGTCTCCCGCCTCAGCTGGAGAGGCGTCCCAATTGCCCTGCCAAGCCTCGAGGAGAATCCCGAGTTGTCCCTCGCAACTAGGCAGGAGTCCTGACGTCGCTGAACAAACACGTGGCTGGAAGGTCCATCCCCGTTGTAACTCGAGAATATACCCCAGGTTCCCGCCGCAACTCGAGAAAAACCATGAGACTTCCCCCTCGCCGCGATTTGAGGCCCGATTTCCCTGCACTGCATGCAGAGCAATTCTGTGTTGCACATCACAGATGAAAGGAGCCTTGATTTCCTTGGTGGCACTCCAGAGAAACCCCAAGAACACTGTTTCAAGGCTCGAGGGATCCTGAGGTCATTGTAGCAACACGAAAGAGCTCCGTGGACCAAAAGTCAACTCGAGATGAGAGGTGAGTCCCTGGCTTCGTCTCCAGAGGAATACCACCTTACCACAAGCACCTCAAGAGGAGGCTTCTCTCAGCTCTAGGTATGTGAGAGGGACCCTGATTTTGCGGCCTCAAGTGGAATGGACACCGCGAAGCCCTGACTCGAAATAAGGCCGGATATCCCTGCAGTGACTTGAATGCAGGCTCGTCTTGCATCTCCCAAGATGAAAGGATGTCTGAATCCCCTGTGTATACCACAAAGAAAGACCTAGTTCCCCACCTCATCGCGACCGGAGGCTTCACATCCTTTGAAAACTCCAGAGGTACGCGGAGATCAGTGCCTCCAAAGGAGACGATGCCTGACTCCTCGTGAAACTTGATAGGAGTCCCAGGATTCCTGTGGCACGTGGAAAGGGACACTTGGTCTCCCGCCTCAGCTGGAGAGGCGTCCCAATTGCCCTGCCAATCCTCGAGGAGAATCCCGAGTTGTCCCTCGCAACTAGGCAGGAGTCCTGCCGTCGCTGAACAAACACGTGTGAGGAAGGGCCATCCCCGTCGTAACTCGAGAATATACCCCAGGTTCCCGCCGCAACTCGAGAAAAACCATGAGACTTCCCCCTCGCCGCGAGATGAGGCCCGATTCCCCTGCACTGCATTCAAAGCAATTCCGTGTTGCACATCAAACAATGAAGGAGCCTTGATTTCCTTGATGGCACTCCAGAGAAACCCCAAGAACACTCTTTCAAGGCTAGAGGGATCCTGAGGTCACTGTAGCAACACGGAAAGGCTCCGTGGACCAAAAATCAACTCGATATGAGAGGTTAGTCCCTGGCTTCGACTCCAGAGGAATACCACCTTACCACAAGCACCTCAAGAGGAGTTTTCTCTCAACTCTAGGTATGTGAGAGGGATCCTGAGTTTGCGGCCTCAAGTGGAATGGGCACCGCGATGCCCTGACTCGAAATAAGGCCGGATATCCCTGCAGTGACTTGAATGAAGGCTCGTCTTGCATCTCCCAAGATGAAAGGATGTCTGAATCCCCTGTGTATACCACAAAGAAAGACCTAGTTCCCCACCTCATCGCGACCGGAGGCTTCACATCCTTTGAAAACTCCAGAGGTACGCGGAGATCAGTGCCTCCAAAGGAGACGATGCCTGACTCCTCGTGAAACTTGATAGGAGTCCCAGGATTCCTGTGGCACGTGGAAAGGGACACTTGGTCTCCCGCCTCAGCTGGAGAGGCCTCCCAATTGCCCTGCCAAGCCTCGAGGAGAATCCCGAGTTGTCCCTCACAACTAGGCAGGAGTCCTGACGTCGCTGAACAAACACGTGGCTGGAAGGGCCATCCCCGTTGTAACTCGAGAATATACCCCAGGTTCCCGCCGCAACTCGAGAAAAACCATGAGACTTCCCCCTCGCCGCGAGATGAGGCCCGATTTCCCTGCACTGCATGCAGAGCAATTCTGTGTTGCACATCACAGATGAAAGGAGCCTTGATTTCCTTGGTGGCACTCCAGAGAAACCCCAAGAACACTATTTCAAGGCTAGAGGGATCTTGAGGTCACTGTAGCAACACGAAAGAGCTCTGTGGACCAAAAATCAACTCGAGATGAGAGGTTAGTCCCTGGCTTCGACTCCAGAGGAATACCACCTTACCACAAGCACCTCAAGAGGAGGCTTCTCTCAGCTCTAGGTATGTGAGAGGGACCCTGAGTTTGCGGCCTCAAGTGGAATGGACACTGCGATGCCCTGACTCGAAATAAGGCCGGATATCCCTGCAGTGACTTGAATGAAGGCTCGTCTTGCATCTCCCAAGATGAAAGGATGTCTGAATCCCCTGTGTATACCACAAAGAAAGACCTAGTTCCCCACCTCATCGCGACCGGAGGCTTCACATCCTTTGAAAACTCCAGAGGTACTCGGAGATCAGTGCCTCCAAAGGAGACAATGCCTGACTCCTCGTGAAACTTGATATGAGTCCCAGGATTCCTGTGGCACGTGGAAAGGGACACTTGGTCTCCCGCCTCAGCTGGAGAGGCGTCCAAATTGCCCTGCCAAGCCTCGAGGAGAATCCCGAGTTGTCCCTCGCAACTAGGCAGGAGTCCTGCCGTCGCTGAACAAACACGTGTGAGGAAGGGCCATCCCCGTCGTAACTCGAGAATATACCCCAGGTTCCCGCCGCAACTCGAGAAAAACCATGAGACTTCCCCCTCGCCGCGAGATGAGGCCCGATTCCCCTGCACTGCATTCAAAGCAATTCCGTGTTGCACATCCAACAATGAAGGAGCCTTGATTTCCTTGATGGCACTCCAGAGAAACCCCAAGAACACTCTTTCAAGGCTAGAGGGATCCTGAGGTCACTGTAGCAACACGAAAGAGCTCCGTGGACCAAAAATCAACTCGAGATGAGAGGTTAGTCCCTGGCTTCGCCTCCAGAGGAATACCACCTTACCACAAGCACTTCAAGAGGAGGCTTCTCTCAGCTCTAGGTATGTGAGAGGGACCCTGATTTTCCGGCCTCAAGTGGAATGGACACTGCGATGCCCTGACTCGAAATAAGGCCGGATATCCCTGCAGTGACTTGAATGCAGGCTCGTCATGCATCTCCCAAGACGAAAGGATGTCTGAATCCCCTGTGGAGACCACAGAGAAAGACCTAGTTCCCCACCTCATCGCCACCGGAGGCCTCACATCCTTTGAAAACTTCAGAGGTACGCAGAGATCAGTGCCTCCAAAGGAGACGATGCCTGACTCCTCGTGAAACTTGATAGGAGTCCCAGGATTCCTGTGCAGGTGGAACGGGACCCTTGGTCTCACGCCTCAGCTGGAGAGGCGTCCCAATTGCCCTGCCAAGCCTCGAGGAGAATCCCGAGTTGTCCCTCGCAACTAGGCAGGAGTCCTGACATCGCTGAACAAACACGTGGTTGGAAGGGCCATCCCCGTTGTAACTCGAGAATATACCCCAGGTTCCCGCCGCAACTCGAGAAAAACCATGAGACTTCCCCCTCGCCGCGAGATGAGGCCCGATTCCCCTGCACTGCATTCAAAGCAATTCCGTGTTGCACATCAAACAATGAAGGAGACTTGAATTCCTTGATGGCACTCCAGAGAAACCCCAAGAACACTGTTTCAAGGCTTGAGGGATCCTGAGGTCACTGTAGCAACACAAAAGAGCTCCGTGGACCAAAAATCAACTCGAGATGAGAGGTTAGTCCCTGTCTTCGACTCCAGAGGAATACCACCTTACCACAAGCACCTCAAGAGGAGGCTTCTCTCAGCTCTAGGTATGTGAGAGGGACCCTGGGTTTTGCGGCCTCAAGTGGAATGGACACCGCGATGCCCTGACTCGAAAAAAGGCCGGATATCCCTGCAGTGACTTGAATGCAGGCTCGTCTTGCATCTCCCAAGACGAAAGGATGTCTGAATCCCCTGTGGAGAGCACAGAGAAAGACTTACTTCCCCACCTCATCGCGACCGGAGGCCTCACATCCTTTGAAAACTTCAGAGGTACGCGGAGATCAGTGCCTCCAAAGGAGACGATGCCTGACTCCTCGTCAAACTTGATAGGAGTCCCAGGATTCCTGTGGCACGTGGAAAGGGACCCTTGGTCTCCCGCCTCAGCTGCAGAGGCGTCCCAATTGCCCTGCCAAGCCTCGAGGAGAATCCCGAGTTGTCCCTCGCAACTAGGCAGGAGTCCTGACGTCGCTGAACAAACACGTGGTTGGAAGGGCCATCCCCGTCGTAACTCGAGAATATACCCCAGGTTCCCGCCGCAACTCGAGAAAAACCATGAGACTTCCCCCTCGCCGCGAGTTGAGGTCCAATTCCCCTGCACTGCGTGCAGAGCAATTCCGTGTTGCACATCACACATGAAAGGAGCCTTGATTTCCTTGATGGCACTCCAGAGAAACCCCAAGAACACTCTTTCAAGGCTAGAGGGATCCGGAGGTCACTGTAGCAACACGAAAGAGCTCCGTGGACCAAAAATCAACTTGAGATGAGAGGTTAGTCCCTGGTTTCGACTCCAGAGGAATACCACCTTACCACAAGCACCTCAAGAGGAGGCTTCTCTCAGCTCTAGGTATGTGAGAGGGACCCTGAGTTTGCGGCCTCAACTGGAATGGACACCGCGATGCCCTGACTCGAAATAAGGCCGGATATCCCTGCAGTGACTTGAATGAAGCCTCGTCTTGCATCTCCCAAGATGAAAGGATGTCTGAATCCCCTGTGTATACCACAAAGAAAGACCTAGTTCCCCACCTCATCGCGACCGGAGGCTTCACATCCTTTGAAAACTCCAGAGGTTCGCGGAGATCAGTGCCTCCAAAGGAGACGATGCCTGACTCCTCGTGAAACTTGATAGGAGTCCCAGGATTCCTGTGGCACGTGGAAAGGGACACTTGGTCTCCCGCCTCAGCTGGAGAGGCGTCCCAATTGCCCTGCCAAGCCTCGAGGAGAATCCCGAGTTGTCCCTCGCAACTAGGCAGGAGTCCTGACGTCGCTGAACAAACACGTGTGAGGAAGGGCCATCCCCGTCGTAACTCGAGAATATACCCCAGGTTCCTGCCGCAACTCGAGAAAAACCATGAGACTTCCCCCTCGCCGCGAGATGAGGCCCGATTCCCCTGCACTGCATTCAAAGCAATTCCGTGTTGCACATCCAACAATGAAGGAGCCTTGATTTCCTTGATGGCACTCCAGAGAAACCCCAAGAACACTCTTTCAAGGCTAAAGGGATCCTGAGGTCACTGTAGCAACACGAAAGAGCTCCGTGGACCAAAAATCAACTCGAGATGAGAGGTTAGTCCCTGGCTTCGCCTCCAGAGGAATACCACCTTACCACAAGCACTTCAAGAGGAGGCTTCTCTCAGCTCTAGGTATGTGAGAGGGACCCTGATTTTCCGGCCTCAAGTGGAATGGACACTGCGATGCCCTGACTCGAAATAAGGCCGGATATCCCTGCAGTGACTTGAATGCAGGCTCGTCATGCATCTCCCAAGACGAAAGGATGTCTGAATCCCCTGTGGAGACCACAGAGAAAGACCTAGTTCCCCACCTCATCGCGACCGGAGGCCTCACATCCTTTGAAAACTTCAGAGGTACGCGGAGATCAGTGCCTCCAAAGGAGACGATGCCTGATTCCTCGTGAAACTTGATAGGAGTCCCAGGATTCCTGTGCAGGTGGAACGGGACACTTGGTCTCACGCCTCAGCTGGAGAGGCGTCCCAATTGCCCTGCCAAGCCTCGAGGAGAATCCCGAGTTGTCCCTCGCAACTAGGCAGGAGTCCTGACATCAATGAACAAACACGTGGTTGGAAGGGCCATCACCGTTGTAACTCGAGAATATACCCCAGGTTCCCGCCGCAACTCGAGAAAAACCATGAGACTTCCCCCTCGCCGCGAGATGAGGCCCGATTCCCCTGCACTGCATTCAAAGCAATTCCGTGTTGCACATCAAACAATGAAGGAGCCTTGATTTCCTTGATGGCACTCCAGAGAAACCCCAAGAACACTGTTTCAAGGCTTGAGGGATCCTGAGGTCACTGTAGCAACACAAAAGAGCTCCGTGGACCAAAAATCAACTTGAGATGAGAGGTTAGTCCCTGTCTTCGACTCCAGAGGAATACCACCTTACCACAAGCACCTCAAGAGGAGGCTTCTCTCAGCTCTAGGTATGTGAGAGGGACCCTGGGTTTGCGGCCTCAAGTGGAATGGACACCGCGATGCCCTGACTCGAAATAAGGCCGGATATCCCTGCAGTGACTTGAATGCAGGCTCGTCTTGCATCTCCCAAGACGAAAGGATGTCTGAATCCCCTGTGGAGACCACAGAGAAAGACCTAGTTCCCCACCTCATTGCGACCGGAGGCCTGACATCCTTTGAAAATTCCAGAGGTACGCGGAGATCAGTGCCTCCAAAGGAGACGATGCCTGACTCCTCGTGAAACTTGATAGGAGTCCCAGGATTCCTGTGGCACGTGGAAAGGGACCCTTGGTCTCCCGCCTCAGCTGGAGAGGCGTCCCAATTGCCCTGCCAAGCCTCGAGGAGAATCCCGAGTTGTCCCTCGCAACTAGGCAGGAGTCCTGACGTCGCTGAACAAACACGTGGTTGGAAGGGCCATCCCCGTCGTAACTCGAGAATATACCCGAGGTTCCCGCCGCAACTCGAGAAAAACCATGAGACTTCCCCCTCGCCGCGAGATGAGGTCCAATTCCCCTGCACTGCGTGCAGAGCAATTCCGTGTTGCACATCACACATGAAAGGAGCCTTGATTTCCTTGATGGCACTCCAGAGAAACCCCAAGAACACTCTTTCAAGGCTAGAGGGATCCTGAGGTCACTGTAGCAACACGGAAGAGCTCCGTGGCCCAAAATTCAACTGGAGATGAGAGGTTAGTCCCTGGTTTCGCCTCCAGAGGAATACCACCTTACCACAAGCACCTCAAGAGGAGGCTTCTCTCAGCTCTAGGTATGTGAGAGGGACCCTGAGTTTGCGGCCTCAAGTGGAATGGACACCGCGATGCCCTGACTCGAAATAAGGCCGGATATCCCTGCAGTGACTTGAATGAAGGCTCGTCTTGCATCTCCCAAGATGAAAGGATGTCTGAATCCCCTGTGTATACCACAAAGAAAGACCTAGTTCCCCACCTCATCGCGACCGGAGGCTTCACATCCTTTGAAAACTCCAGAGGTACGCGGAGATCAGTGCCTCCAAAGGAGACGATGCCTGACTCCTCGTGAAACTTGATAGGAGTCCCAGGATTCCTGTGGCACGTGGAAAGGGACACTTGGTCTCCCGCCTCAGCTGGAGAGGCGTCCCAATTGCCCTGCCAAGCCTCGAGGAGAATCCCGAGTTGTCCCTCGCAACTAGGCAGGAGTCCTGCCGTTGCTGAACAAACACGTGTGAGGAAGGGCCATCCCTGTCGTAACTCGAGAATATACCCCAGGTTCCCGCCGCAACTCGAGAAAAACCATGAGACTTCCCCCTCGCCGCGAGATGAGGCCCGATTCCCCTGCACTGCATTCAAAGCAATTCCGTGTTGCACGTCAAACAATGAAGGAGCCTTGATTTCCTTGATGGCACTCCAGAGAAACCCCAAGAACACTGTTTCAAGGTTAGAGGGATCCTGAGGTCGCTGTAGCAACACGGAAGAGCTCCGTGGCCCAAAAATCAACTCGAGATGAGAGGTTAGTCCCAGGCTTCGCCTCCAGAGGAATACCACCTTACCACAAGCACCTCAAGAGGAGGCTTCTCTCAGCTCTAGGTATGTGAGAGGGACACTGATTTTGCGGCCTCAAGTGGAATGGACACCGCGATGCCCTGACTCGAAATAAGGCCGGATATCCCTGCAGTGACTTGAATGCAGGCTCGTCTTGCATCTCCCAAGACGAAAGGATGTCTGAATCCCCAGTGGAGACCACAGAGAAAGACCTAGTTCCCCACCTCATCGCGACCGGAGGCCTCACATCCTTTGAAAACTTCAGAGGTACGCGGAGATCAGTGCATCCCAAGGAGACGATGCCTGACTCCTCGTGAAACTTGATAGGAGTCCCAGGATTCCTGTGTAGGTGGAAAGGGACTCTTTGTCTCACGCCTCAGCTGGAGAGGCGTCCCAATTGCCCTGCCAAGCTTCGAGGAGAATCCCGAGTTGTCCCTCGCAACTAGGCAGGAGTCCTGACATCGCTGAACAAACACGTGGGTGGAAGGGCCATCCCCGTCGTAACTCGAGAATATACCCCAGGTTCCCGCCGCAACTCCAGAAAAACCATGAGACTTCCCCCTCGCCGCAATATGAGGCCCAATTTCCCTGCACTGCATGCAGAGCAATTCTGTGTTGCACATCACACATGAAAGGAGCCTTGATTTCCTTGGTGGCACTCCAGAGAAACCCCAAGAACACTCTTTCAAGGCTAGAGGGATCCTGAGGTCACTGTAGCAACACGAAAGAGCTCCGTGGACCAAAAATCAACTCGAGATGAGAGGTTAGTCCCTGGTTTCGACTCCAGAGGAATACCACCTTACCACAAGCACCTCAAGAGGAGGCTTCTCTCAGCTCTAGGTATGTGAGAGGGACCCTGAGTTTGCGGCCTCATGTGGAATGGACACCGCGATGCCCTGACTCGAAATAAGGCCGGATATCCCTGCAGTGACTTGAATGAAGACTCGTCTTGCATCTCCCAAGATGAAAGGATGTCTGAATCCCCTGTGTATACCACAAAGAAAGACCTAGTTCCCCACCTCATCGCGACCGGAGGCTTCACATCCTTTGAAAACTCCAGAGGTACGCGGAGATCAGTGCCTCCAAAGGAGACGATGCCTGACTCCTCGTGAAACTTGATAGGAGTCCCAGGATTCCTGTGGCACGTGGAAAGGGACACTTGGTCTCCCGCCTCAGCTGGAGAGGCGTCCCAATTGCCCTGCCAAGCCTCGAGGAGAATCCCGAGTTGTCCCTCGCAACTAGGCAGGAATCCTGCCTTCGCTGAACAAACACGTGTGAGGAAGGGCCATCCCCGTCGTAACTCGAGAATATACCCCTGGTTCCCGCCGCAACTCGAGAAAAACCATGAGACTTCCCCCTCGCCGCGAGATGAGGCCTGATTCCCCTGCACTGCATTCAAAGTAATTCCGTGTTGCACATCAAACAATGAAGGAGCCTTGATTTCCTTGATGGCACTCCAGAGAAAACCCAAGAACACTGTTTCAAGGCTAGAGGGATCCTGAGGTCACTGTAGCAACACGAAAGAGCTCCGTGGACCAAAAATCAACTCGAGATGAGAGGTTAGTCCCTGGCTTCGCCTCCAGAGGAATACAACCTTACCACAAGCACTTCAAGAGGAGGCTTCTCTCAGCTCTAGGTATGTGAGAGGGACCCTGATTTTCCGGCCTCAGGTGGAATGGACACTGCGATGCCCTGAATCGAAATAAGGCCGGATATCCCTACAGTGACTTGAATGCAGGCTCGTCATGCATCTCCCAAGACGAAAGGATGTCTGAATCCCCTGTGGAGACCACAGAGAAAGACCTAGTTTCCCACCTCATCGCGACCGGAGGCCTCACATCCTTTGAAAACTTCAGAGGTACGCGGAGATCAGTGCCTACAAAGGAGACGATGCCTGACTTCTCGTGAAACTTGATAGGAGTCCCAGGATTCCTGTGAAGGTGGAACAGGACCCTTGGTCTCATGCCTCAGCTGGAGAGGCGTCCCAATTGCCCTGCCAAGCCTCGAGGAGAATCCCGAGTTGTCCCTCGCAACTAGGCAGGAGTCCTGCCGTCGCTGAACAAACACGTGGTTGGAAGGGCCATCCCCGTCGTAACTCGAGAATATACCCCAGGTTCCTGCCGCAACTCGAGAAAAACCATGAGACTTCCCCCTCGCCGCCAGATGAGGCCCGATTCCCCTGCACTGCATTTAAAGCAATTCCGTGTTGCACATCAAACAATGAAGGAGCCTTGATTTCCTTGATGGCACTCCAGAGAAACCCCAAGAACACTGTTTCAAGGCTAGAGGGATCCTGAGGTCACTGTAGCAACACGAAAGAGCTCCGTGGACCAAAAATCAACTCGAGATGAGAGGTTAGTCCCTGGCTTCGACTCCAGAGGAATACCACCTTACCACAAGCACCTCAAGAGGAGGCTTCTCTCAGCTCTAGGTATGTGAGAGGGACCCTGAGTTTGCGGCCTCAACTGGAATGGACACCGCGATGCCCTGACTCGAAATAAGGCCGGATATCCCTGCAGTGACTTGAATGAAGGCTCGTCTTGCATCTCCCAAGATGAAAGGATGTCTGAATCCCCTGTGTATACCACAAAGAAAGACCTAGTTCCCCACCTCATCGCGACCGGAGGCCTCACATCCTTTGAAAACTCCAGAGGTACGCGGAGATCAGTGCCTCCAAAGGAGACGATGCCTGACTCCTCGTGAAACTTGATAGGAGTCCCAGGATTCCTGTGGCACGTGGAAAGGGACCCTTGGTCTCCCGCCTCAGCTGGAGAGGCGTCCCAATTGCCCTGCCAAGCCTCGAGGAGAATCCCGAGTTGTCCGTCGCAACTAGGCAGGAGTCCTGCCGTCGCTGAACAAACACGTGTGAGGAAGGGCCATCCCCGTCGTAACTCGAGAATATACCCCAGGTTCCCGCCGCAACTCGAGAAAAACCATGAGACTTCCCCCTCGCCACGAGATGAGGCCCGATTCCCCTACACTGCATTCAAAGCAATTCCGTGTTGCACATCCAACAATGAAGGAGCCTTGATTTCCTTGATGGCACTCCAGAGAAACCCCAAGAACACTCTTTCAAGGCTAGAGGGATCCTGAGGTCACTGTAGCAACACGAAAGAGCTCCGTGGACCAAAAATCAACTCGAGATGAGAGGTTAGTCCCTGGCTTCGCCTCCAGAGGAATACCACCTTACCACAAGCACTTCAAGAGGAGGCTTCTCTCAGCTCTAGGTATGTGAGAGGGACCCTGATTTTCCGGCCTCAAGTGGAATGGACACTGCGATGCCCTGACTCGAAATAAGGCCGGATATCCCTGCAGTGACTTGAATGCAGGCTCGTCATGCATCTCCCAAGACGAAAGGATGTCTGAATCCCCTGTGGAGACCAGAGAGAAAGACCTAGTTCCCCACCTCATTGCCACCGGAGGCCTCACATCCTTTGAAAACTTCAGAGGTACGCAGAGATCAGTGCCTCCAAAGGAGACGATGCCTGAGTCCTCGTGAAACTTGATAGGAGTCCCAGGATTCCTGTGCAGGTGGAACGGGACCCTTGGTCTCACGCCTCAGCTGGAGAGGCGTCCCAATTGCCCTGCCAAGCCTCGAGGAGAATCCCGAGTTGTCCCTCGCAACTAGGCAGGAGTCCTGACATCGCTGAACAAACACGTGGTTGGAAGGGCCATCCCCGTTGTAACTCGAGAATATACCCCAGGTTCCCGCCGCAACTCGAGAAAAACCATGAGACTTCCCCCTCGCCGCGAGATGAGGCCCGATTCCACTGCACTGCATTCAAAGCAATTCCGTGTTGCACATCAAACAATGAAGGAGACTTGATTTCCTTGATGGCACTCCAGAGAAACCCCAAGAACACTGTTTCAAGGCTTGAGGGATCCTGAGGTCACTGTAGCAACACAAAAGAGCTCCGTGGACCAAAAATCAACTTGAGATGAGAGGTTAGTCCCTGTCTTCGACTCCAGAGGAATACCACCTTACCACAAGCACCTCAAGAGGAGGCTTCTCTCAGCTCTAGGTATGTGAGAGGGACCCTGGGTTTTGCGGCCTCAAGTGGAATGGACACCGCGATGCCCTGACTCGAAATAAGGCCGGATATCCCTGCAGTGACTTGAATGCAGGCTCGTCTTGCATCTCCCAAGACGAAAGGATGTCTGAATCCCCTGTGGAGACCACAGAGAAAGACCTAGTTCCCCACCTCATCGCGACCGGAGGCCTCACATCCTTTGAAAACATCAGAGGTACGCGGAGATCAGTGCCTCCAAAGGAGACGATGCCTGACTCCTCGTGAAACTTGATAGGAGTCCCAGGATTCCTGTGCAGGTGGAAAGGGACTCTTGGTCTCACGCCTCAGCTGGAGAGGCGTCCCAATTGCCCTGCCAAGCCTCGAGGAGAATCCCGAGTTGTCCCTCGCAACTAGGCAGGAGTCCTGACATCGCTGAACAAACACGTGGTTGGAAGGGCCATCCCCGTCGTAACTCGAGAATATACCCCAGGTTCCGGCCGCAACTCGAGAAAAACCATGAGACTTCCCCCTCGCCGGGATATGAGGCCCGATTTCCCTGCACTGCATGCAGAGCAATTCTGTGTTGTACATCACACATGAAAGGAGCCTTGATTTCCTTGGTGGCACTCCAGAGAAACCCCAAGAACACTGTTTCAAGGCTAGAGGGATCCTGAGGTCACTGTAGCAACACGAAAGAGCTCCGTGGACCAAAAATCAACTCGAGATGAGAGGTTAGTCCCTGGTTTCGACTCCAGAGGAATACCACCTTACCACAAGCACCTCAAGAGGAGGCTTCTCTCAGCTCTAGGTATGTGAGAGGGACCCTGAGTTTGCGGCCTCAACTGGAATGGACACCGCGATGCCCTGACTCGAAATAAGGCCGGATATCCCTGCAGTGACTTGAATGCAGGCTCGTCTTGCATCTCCCAAGCCGAAAGGATGTCTGAATCCCCTGTGGAAACCACAGAGAAAGACCTATTTCCCCACCTCATCGCGACCGGAGGCCTCACATCCTTTCAAAACTCCAGATGTACGCGGAGATCAGTGCCTCCAAAGTAGACGATGCCTGACTCCTCGTGAAACTTGATAGGAGTCCCAGGATTCCTGTGGCACGTGGAAAGGGACCCTTGGTCTACCTCCTCAGCTGGAGTGGTGTCCCAATTGTCCTGCCAAGCCTCGAGGAGAATCCCGAGTTGTCCCTCGCAACTAGGCAGGAGTCCTGACGTCGATGAACAAACACGTGTGTGGAAGGGCCATCCCCGTCGTAACTCGAGAATATACCCCAGGTTCCCGCCGCAACTCGAGAAAAACCATGAGACTTCCCCCTCGCCGCGAGATGAGGCCCGATTCCCCTGCACTGCGTGCAGAGCAATACCGTGTTGCACATCACACATGAAAGGAGCCTTGATTTCCTTGATGGCACTCCAGAGAAACCCCAAGAACACTGTTTCAAGGCTCGAGGGATCCTGAGGTCACTGTAGCAACACGAAAGAGCTCCGTGTCCCAAAAATCAACTCGAGATGAGAGGTTAGTCCCTGGCTTCGACTCCAGAGGTATACCACCTTACCACAAGCACCTCAAGAGGAGGCTTCTCTCAGCTCTAGCTATGTGAGAGGGACCCTGAGTTTGCGGCCTCAAGTGGAATGGACACCGCGATGCCCTGACTCGAAATAAGGCCGGATATCCCCGCAGTGATTTGAATGCAGGCTCGTCTTGCATCTCCCAAGACGAAAGGATGTCTGAATCCCCTGTGGAGACCACAGAGAAAGACCTAGTTCCCCACCTCATCGCGACCGGAGGCCTCACATCCTTTGAAAACTCCAGAGGTACGCGGAGATCAGTGCCTTCAAAGGAGACGATGCCTGACTCCTTGTGAAACTTGATAGGAGTCCCAGGATTCCTGTGGCACGTGGAAAGGGACCCTTGGTCTCCCGCCTCAGCTGCAGAGGCGTCCCAATTGCCCTGCCAAGCCTCGAGGAGAATCCCGAGTTGTCCCTCGCAACTAGGCAGGAGTCCTGACGTGGCTGAACAAACACGTGGGTGGAAGGGCCATCCCCGTCATAACTTCAGAATATACCCCAGGTTCCCACCTCAACTCGAGAAAAACCATGAGACTTCCCCCTCGCCGCGAGATGAGGCCCGATATCCTGCACTGCGTGCAGAGCAATTCCGTGTTTCACATCACACATGAAAGGAGCCTTGATTTCCTTGATGGCACTCCAGAGAAACCCCAAGAACACTGTTTCAAGGCTAGACGGAAACTGAGGTTACTGTAGCAACACGAAAGAGCTCCGTGGACCAAAAATCAACTCGAGATGAGAGGTTAGTCCCGGCTTTGACTCCAGAGGAATACCACCTTACCACAAGCACCTCAAGAGGAGGCTTCTCTCAGCTCTAGGTATGTGAGAGGGACCCTGAGTTTGCGGCCTCAAGTGGAATGGACACCGCGATGCCCTGACTCGAAATAAGGCCGGATATCCCTGCAGTGACTTGAATGCAGGCTCGTCTTGCATCTCCCAAGACGAAAGGATGTCTGAATCCCCTGTGGAGACCACAGAGAAAGACCTAGTTCCAAACCTCGTCGCGACCGGAGGCCTCACATCCTTTGAAAACTCCAGAGGGACGCGGAGATCAGTGCCTTCAAAGGAGACGATGCCTGTCTCCTCGTGAAACTTGATAGGAGTCCCAGGATTCCTGTGGCACGTGGAAAGGGACCCTTGGTCTCCCGCCTCAGCTGGAGAGGCGTCCCAATTGCCCTGCCAAGCCTCGAGGAGAATCCCGAGTTGTCCCTCGCAACAAGGCAGGAGTCCTGACGTCTCTGAACAAACACGTGTGTGGAATGGCCATCCCCGTCGTAACTCGAGAATATACCTCAGGTTCCCGCCGCAACTCGAGAAAAACCATGAGACTTCCCCCTCGCCGCGAGATGAGGCCCGATTCCCCTGCACTGCGTGCAGAGCAATTGAGTGTTGCACATCACACATGAAAGGAGCCTTGATTTTCTTGATGGCACTCCAGAGAAACCCCAAGAACACTGTTTCAAGGCTGGAGGGATCCTGAGGTCACTGTAGCAACACGAAAGAGCTCCGTGTACCAAAAATCAACTCGAGATGAGAGGTTAGTCCCTGGCTTCGATTCCAGAGGAATACCACCTTACCACAAGCACCTCAAGAGGAGGCTTCTCTCAATTCTAGGTATGTGAGAGAGACCCTGAATTTGCGGCCTCATGTGGAATGGACACCGCGATGCCCTGACTCAAAATAAGGCCGGATATCCCTGCAGTGACTTGAATGCAGGCTCGTCTTGCATCTCCCAAGACGAAAGGATGTCTGAATCCCCTGTGGAGACTACAGAGAAAGACCTAGTTCCCCACCTCATCGCGACCGGAGGCCTCACATCCTTTCAAAACTCCAGATGTACGCGGAGATCAGTGCCTCCAAAGTAGACGATGCCTGACTCGTCGTGAAACTTGATAGGAGTCCCAGGATTCTTGTGGCACGTGGAAAGGGACACTTGGTCTACCTCCTCAGCTGGAGTGGTGTCCCAATTGCCCTGCCAAGCCTCGAGGAGAATCCCGAGTTGTCCCTCGCAACTAGGCAGGAGTCCTGACGTCGATGAACAAACACGTGTGTGGATGGGCCATCACCGTCGTAACTCGAGAATATACCCCAGGTTCCCGCCGCAACTCGAGAAAAACCATGAGACTTCCCCCTCGCCGCGAGATGAGGCCCGATTCCCCTGCACTGCGTGCAGAGCAATACCGTGTTGCACATCACACATGAAAGGAGCCTTGATTTCCTTGATGGCACTCCAGAGAAACCCCAAGAACACTGTTTCAAGGCTCGAGGGATCCTGAGGTCACTGTAGCAACACGAAAGAGCTCCGTGTCCCAAAAATCAACTCGAGATGAGAGGTTAGTCCCTGGCTTCGACTCCAGAGGTATACCACCTTACCACAAGCACCTCAAGAGGAGGCTTCTCTCAGCTCTAGCTATGTGAGAGGGACCCTGAGTTTGCGGCCTCAAGTGGAATGGACACCGCGATGCCCTGACTCGAAATAAGGCCGGATATCCCCGCAGTGATTTGAATGCAGGCTCGTCTTGCATCTCCCAAGACGAAAGGATGTCTGAATCCCCTGTGGAGACCACAGAGAAAGACCTAGTTCCCCACCTCATCGCGACCGGAGGCCTCACATCCTTTGAAAACTCCAGAGGTACGCGGAGATCAGTGCCTTCAAAGGAGACGATGCCTGACTCCTTGTGAAACTTGATAGGAGTCCCAGGATTCCTGTGGCACGTGGAAAGGGACCCTTGGTCTCCCGCCTCAGCTGCAGAGGCGTCCCAATTGCCCTGCCAAGCCTCGAGGAGAATCCCGAGTTGTCCCTCGCAACTAGGCAGGAGTCCTGACGTCGATGAACAAACACGTGGGTGGAAGGGCCATCCCCGTCATAACTTCAGAATATACCCCAGGTTCCCACCTCAACTCGAGAAAAACCATGAGACTTCCCCCTCGCCGCGAGATGAGGCCCGATATCCTGCACTGCGTGCAGAGCAATTCCGTGTTTCACATCACACATGAAAGGAGCCTTGATTTCCTTGATGGCACTCCAGAGAAACCCCAAGAACACTGTTTCAAGGCTAGACGGAAACTGAGGTTACTGTAGCAACACGAAAGAGCTCCGTGGACCAAAAATCAACTCGAGATGAGAGGTTAGTCCCTGGCTTTGACTCCAGAGGAATACCACCTTACCACAAGCACCTCAAGAGGAGGCTTCTCTCAGCTCTAGGTATGTGAGAGGGACCCTGAGTTTGCGGCCTCAAGTGGAATGGACACCGCGATGCCCTGACTCGAAATAAGGCCGGATATCCCTGCAGTGACTTGAATGCAGGCTCGTCTTGCATCTCCCAAGACGAAAGGATGTCTGAATCCCCTGTGGAGACCACAGAGAAAGACCTAGTTCCAAACCTCGTCGCGACCGGAGGCCTCACATCCTTTGAAAACTCCAGAGGGACGCGGAGATCAGTGCCTTCAAAGGAGACGATGCCTGTCTCCTCGTGAAACTTGATAGGAGTCCCAGGATTCCTGTGGCACGTGGAAAGGGACCCTTGGTCTCCCGCCTCAGCTGGAGAGGCGTCCCAATTGCCCTGCCAAGCCTCGAGGAGAATCCCGAGTTGTCCCTCGCAACAAGGCAGGAGTCCTGACGTCTCTGAACAAACACGTGTGTGGAATGGCCATCCCAGTCGTAACTCGAGAATATACCTCAGGTTCCCGCCGCAACTCGAGAAAAACCATGAGACTTCCCCCTCGCCGCGAGATGAGGCCCGATTCCCCTGCACTGCGTGCAGAGCAATTGAGTGTTGCACATCACACATGAAAGGAGCCTTGATTTTCTTGATGGCACTCCAGAGAAACCCCAAGAACACTGTTTCAAGGCTGGAGGGATCCTGAGGTCACTGTAGCAACACGAAAGAGCTCCGTGTACCAAAAATCAACTCGAGATGAGAGGTTAGTCCCTGGCTTCGATTCCAGAGGAATACCACCTTACCACAAGCACCTCAAGAGGAGGCTTCTCTCAATTCTAGGTATGTGAGAGGGACCCTGAATTTGCGGCCTCATGTGGAATGGACACCGCGATGCCCTGACTCAAAATAAGGCCGGATATCCCTGCAGTGACTTGAATGCAGGCTCGTCTTGCATCTCCCAAGACGAAAGGATGTCTGAATCCCCTGTGGAGACTACAGAGAAAGACCTAGTTCCCCACCTCATCGCGACCGGAGGCCTCACATCCTTTCAAAACTCCAGATGTACGCGGAGATCAGTGCCTCCAAAGTAGACGATGCCTGACTCGTCGTGAAACTTGATAGGAGTCCCAGGATTCTTGTGGCACGTGGAAAGGGACACTTGGTCTACCTCCTCAGCTGGAGTGGTGTCCCAATTGCCCTGCCAAGCCTCGAGGAGAATCCCGAGTTGTCCCTCGCAACTAGGCAGGAGTCCTGACGTCGATGAACAAACACGTGTGTGGATGGGCCATCCCCGTCGTAACTCGAGAATATACCCCAGGTTCCCGCCGCAACTCGAGAAAAACCATGAGACTTCCCCCTCGCCGCGAGATGAGGCCCGATTCCCCTGCACTGCGTGCAGAGCAATACCGTGTTGCACATCACACATGAAAGGAGCCTTGATTTCCTTGATGGCACTCCAGAGAAACCCCAAGAACACTGTTTCAAGGCTCAAGGGATCCTGAGGTCACTGTAGCAACACGAAAGAGCTCCGTGTCCCAAAAATCAACTCGAGATGAGAGGTTAGTCCCTGGCTTCGACTCCAGAGGTATACCACCTTACCACAAGCACCTCAAGAGGAGGCTTCTCTCAGCTCTAGCTATGTGAGAGGGACCATGAGTTTGCGGCCTCAAGTGGAATGGACACCGCGATGCCCTGACTCGAAATAAGGCCGGATATCCCTGCAGTGACTTCAATGCAGGCTCGTCTTGCATCTCCCAAGACGAAAGGATGTCTGAATCCCCTGTGGAGACCACAGAGAAAGACCTAGTTTCCCACCTCATCGCGACCGGAGGCCTCAAATCCGTTGAAAACTCCAAAGGTACGCGGAGATCAGTGCCTTCAAAGGAGACGATGCCTGACTCCTCGTGAATCTTGATAGGAGTCCCAGGATTCCTGTGGCACGTGGAAAGGGACACTTGGTCTCCCGCCTCAGCTGGAGAGGCGTCCCAATTGCCCTGCCAAGCCTCGAGGAGAATCCCGAGTTGTCCCTCGCAACTAGGCAGGAGTCCAGCCGTCGCTGAACAAACACGTGTGTGGAAGGGCCATCCCCGTCGTAACTCGAGAATATACCCCAGGTTCCCGCCGCAACTCGAGAAAAACCATGAGACTTCCCCCTCGCCACAAAATGAGGCCCGATTCCCCTGCACTGCGTGCAGAGCAATACCGTGTTGCACATCACACATGAAAGGAGCCTTGATTTCCTTGATGGCACTCCAGAGAAACCCCAAGAACACTGTTTCAAGGCTAGAGGGAACCTGAGGTCACTGTAGCAACACGAAAGTGCTCCGTGGACCAAGAATCAACTCGAGATGAGAGGTTAGTCCATGGCTTCGACTCCAGAGGAATACCACGTTACCACAAGCACCTCTAGAGGAGGCTTCTCTCAACTCTATGTATGTGAGAGGGACCCTGAGTTTGCGGCCTCATGTGGAATGGACACCGCGATGCCCTGACTCGAAATAAGGCCGGATATCCCTGCAGTGATTTGAATGCAGGCTCGTCTTGCATCTCCCAAGACGAAAGGATGTCTGAATCCCCTGTGGAGACCACAGAGAAAGACCTAGTTCCCCACCTCATCGCGACCGGAGGCCTCACATCCTTTGAAAACTCCAGAGGTTCGCGGAGATCAGTGCCTTCAAAGAGACGATGCCTGACTCCTCGTGAAACTTGATAGGAGTCCCAGGATTCCTGTGGCACGTGGAAAGGGACACTTGGTCTCCCGCCTCAGCTGGAGAGGCGTCCCAATTGCCCTGCCAAGCCTCGAGGAGAATCCCGAGTTGTCCCTGGCAACTAGGCAGGAGTCCTGACGTCGATGAACAAACACGTGTGTGGAAGGGCCATCCCCGTCGTAACTCGAGAATATACCTCAGGTTCCCGCCGCAACTCGAGAAAAACCATGAGACTTCCCCCTCGCCGCGAGATGAGGCCCGATTCTCCTGCACTGCGTGCAGAGCAATTCCGTGTTGCACATCACACATGAAAGGAGCCTTGATTTCCTTAATGGCACTCCAGAGAAACCCCAAGAACACTGTTTCAAGGCTCGAGGGATCCTGAGGTCACTGTAGCAACACGAAAGAGTTCCGTAGACCAAAAATCAACTCGAGATGAGAGGTTGGTCCCTGGCTTCGACGCCAGAGGAATACCACCTTACCACAAGCACCTCAAGAGGAGGCTTCTCTCAGCTCTAGGTATGTGAGAGGGACCCTGAGTTTGCGGCCTCAAGTGGAATGGACACCGCGATGCCCTGACTCGAAATAAGGCCGGATATCCCTGCAGTGACTTGAATGCAAGCTCGTCTTGCATCTCCCAAGACGAAAGGATGTCTGAATTCCCTGTGGAGACCACAGAGAAAGACCTAGTTCCCCACCTCATCGCGACCGGAGGCCTCACATCCTTTGAAAACTTCAGAGGTACGCGGAGATCAGTACCTCCAAAGGAGACGATGCCTGACTCGTGAAACTTCATAGGCGTCTCAGGATTCCTGTGGCATTTGGAAAGGGACGCTTGGTCTCCCGCCTCAGCTGGAGAGGCGTCCCAATTGCCCTGCCAAGCCTCGAGGAGAATCCCGAGTTGTCCCTCGCAACTAGGCAGGAGTCCTGACGTCTCTGAACAAACACGTGTGTGGAATGGCCATCCCCGTCGTAACTCGAGAATATACCCCAGGTTCCCGCCGCAACTCGAGAAAAACCATGAGACTTCCCCCTCGCCGCGAGATGAGGCCCGATTCCCCTGCAGTGCGTGCAGAACAATTCCGTGTTGCACATCACACATGAAAGGAGCCTTGATTTTCTTGATGGCACTCCAGAGAAACCCCAAGAACACTGTTTCAAGCTGGAGGGATCCTGAGGTCACTGTAGCAACACGAAAGAGCTCCGTGTACCAAAAATCAACTCGAGATGAGAGGTTAGTCCCTGGCTTCGACTCCAGAGGAATACCACCTTACCACAAGCACCTCAAGAGGAGGCTTCTCTCAGGTCTAGGTATGTGAGAGGTACCCTGAGTTTGCGGCGTCAAGTGGAATGGACACAGCGATGCCCTGACGCGAAATAAGGCCGGATATCCCTGCATGACTTGAATGCAGGCTCGTCTTGCATCTCCCAAGACCAAAGGATGTCTGAATCCCCTGTGGAGACCACAGAGAAAGACCTAGTTCCCCACCTCATCGCGACCGGAGACCTCACATCCTTTGAAAATTCCAGAGGTACGCGGAGCTCAGTGCCTTCAAAGGAGACGATGCCTGACTCTTCGTGAAACTTGATAGGAGTCCCAGGATTCCTGTGGCACGTGGAAAGGGACCCTTGGTCTCCCGCCTCAGCTGGAGACGCGTCCCAATTGCCCTGTCAAGCCTCGAGGAGAATCCCAAGTTGTCCCTCGCAACTAGGCAGGAGTCCTGCCTTCGCTGAACAAACACGTGGAGGAAGGGCCATCCCCGTCGTAACTCGAGAATATACCCCAGGTTCCCGCCGCAACTCGAGAAAAACCATGAGACTTCCCCTTCGCCGCGAGATGAGGCCCGATTCCCCTGCACTGCGTGCAGAGCAATTCCGTGTTGCACATCACACATGAAAGGAGCCTTGATTTCCTTGATGGCACTCCAGATAATCACCAAGAACACTGTTTCAAGGCTAGAGGGAACCTGAGGTCACTGTAGTAACAGGAAAGAGCTCCGTGGAGCAAGAATCAACTCGAGATGCGAGGTTAGTCCATGGCTTCGACTCCAGAGGAATACCACCTTACCACAAGCACCTCAAGAGGAGGCTTCTCTCAGCTCTAGGTATGTGAGAAGGACCCTTAGTTTGTGGCCTCAAGTGGAATGGACACCGCGATGCCCTGACTCGAAATAAGGCCGGATATCCCTGCAGTGACTTGAATGCAAGCTCGTCTTGCATCTCCCAAGACGAAAGGATGTCTGAATTCCCTGTGGAGACCACAGAGAAAGACCTAGTTCCCCACCTCATCGCGACCGGAGGCCTCACATCCTTTGAAAACTCCAGAGGTATGCGGAGATCAGTGCCTTCAAAGGAGACGATGCCTGACTCCTCGTGAAACTTGATAGGAGTCCCAGGATTCCTGTGGCACGTGGAAAGGGACCCTTGGTCTCCCGCCTCAGCTGGAGAGGCGTCCCAATTGCCCTGCCAAGCCTCGAGGAGAATCCCGAGTTGTCCCTCGCAACTAGGCAGGAGTCCTGACGTGGCTGAACAAACACATGGGTGGAAGGGCCATCCCCGTCATAACTTCAGAATACACACCAGGTTCCCACCGCAACTCGAGAAAAACCATGAGACTTCCCCCTCGCCGCGAGATGAGGCCCGACATCCTGCACTGCGTGCAGAGCAATTCCGTGTTTCACATCACACATGAAAGGAGCCTTGATTTCCTTGATGGCACTCCAGAGAAACCCCAAGAACACTGTTTCAAGGCTAGAGGGATCCTGAGGTCACTGTAGCAACACGAAAGAGCTCCGTGGACCAAAAATCAACTCGAGATGAGAGGTTAGTCCCTGGCTTCGACTCCAGAGGAATACCACCTTACCACAAGCACCTCAAGAGGAGGCTTCTCTCAGCTCTAGGTATGTGAGAGGGACCCTGAGTTTGCGGCCTCAACTGGAATGGACACCGCGATGCCCTGACTCGAAATAAGGCCGGATATCCCTGCAGTGACTTGAATGAAGGCTCGTCTTGCATCTCCCAAGATGAAAGGATGTCTGAATCCCCTGTGTATACCACAAAGAAAGACCTAGTTCCCCACCTCATCGCGACCGGAGGCCTCACATCCTTTGAAAACTCCAGAGGTACGCGGAGATCAGTGCCTCCAAAGGAGACGATGCCTGACTCCTCGTGAAACTTGATAGGAGTCCCAGGATTCCTGTGGCACGTGGAAAGGGACCCTTGGTCTCCCGCCTCAGCTGGAGAGGCGTCCCAATTGCCCTGCCAAGCCTCGAGGAGAATCCCGAGTTGTCCGTCGCAACTAGGCAGGAGTCCTGCCGTCGCTGAACAAACACGTGTGAGGAAGGGCCATCCCCGTCGTAACTCGAGAATATACCCCAGGTTCCCGCCGCAACTCGAGAAAAACCATGAGACTTCCCCCTCGCCACGAGATGAGGCCCGATTCCCCTACACTGCATTCAAAGCAATTCCGTGTTGCACATCCAACAATGAAGGAGCCTTGATTTCCTTGATGGCACTCCAGAGAAACCCCAAGAACACTCTTTCAAGGCTAGAGGGATCCTGAGGTCACTGTAGCAACACGAAAGAGCTCCGTGGACCAAAAATCAACTCGAGATGAGAGGTTAGTCCCTGGCTTCGCCTCCAGAGGAATACCACCTTACCACAAGCACTTCAAGAGGAGGCTTCTCTCAGCTCTAGGTATGTGAGAGGGACCCTGATTTTCCGGCCTCAAGTGGAATGGACACTGCGATGCCCTGACTCGAAATAAGGCCGGATATCCCTGCAGTGACTTGAATGCAGGCTCGTCATGCATCTCCCAAGACGAAAGGATGTCTGAATCCCCTGTGGAGACCAGAGAGAAAGACCTAGTTCCCCACCTCATTGCCACCGGAGGCCTCACATCCTTTGAAAACTTCAGAGGTACGCAGAGATCAGTGCCTCCAAAGGAGACGATGCCTGAGTCCTCGTGAAACTTGATAGGAGTCCCAGGATTCCTGTGCAGGTGGAACGGGACCCTTGGTCTCACGCCTCAGCTGGAGAGGCGTCCCAATTGCCCTGCCAAGCCTCGAGGAGAATCCCGAGTTGTCCCTCGCAACTAGGCAGGAGTCCTGACATCGCTGAACAAACACGTGGTTGGAAGGGCCATCCCCGTTGTAACTCGAGAATATACCCCAGGTTCCCGCCGCAACTCGAGAAAAACCATGAGACTTCCCCCTCGCCGCGAGATGAGGCCCGATTCCACTGCACTGCATTCAAAGCAATTCCGTGTTGCACATCAAACAATGAAGGAGACTTGATTTCCTTGATGGCACTCCAGAGAAACCCCAAGAACACTGTTTCAAGGCTTGAGGGATCCTGAGGTCACTGTAGCAACACAAAAGAGCTCCGTGGACCAAAAATCAACTTGAGATGAGAGGTTAGTCCCTGGCTTCGACTCCAGAGGAATACCACCTTACCACAAGCACCTCAAGAGGAGGCTTCTCTCAGCTCTAGGTATGTGAGAGGGACCCTGGGTTTTGCGGCCTCAAGTGGAATGGACACTGCGATGCCCTGACTCGAAATAAGGCCGGATATCCCTGCAGTGACTTGAATGCAGGCTCGTCTTGCATCTCCCAAGACGAAAGGATGTCTGAATCCCCTGTGGAGACCACAGAGAAAGACCTAGTTCCCCACCTCATCGCGACCGGAGGCCTCACATCCTTTGAAAACATCAGAGGTACGCGGAGATCAGTGCCTCCAAAGGAGACGATGCCTGACTCCTCGTGAAACTTGATAGGAGTCCCAGGATTCCTGTGCAGGTGGAAAGGGACTCTTGGTCTCACGCCTCAGCTGGAGAGGCGTCCCAATTGCCCTGCCAAGCCTCGAGGAGAATCCCGAGTTGTCCCTCGCAACTAGGCAGGAGTCCTGACATCGCTGAACAAACACGTGGTTGGAAGGGCCATCCCCGTCGTAACTCGAGAATATACCCCAGGTTCCGGCCGCAACTCGAGAAAAACCATGAGACTTCCCCCTCGCCGGGATATGAGGCCCGATTTCCCTGCACTGCATGCAGAGCAATTCTGTGTTGTACATCACACATGAAAGGAGCCTTGATTTCCTTGGTGGCACTCCAGAGAAACCCCAAGAACACTGTTTCAAGGCTAGAGGGATCCTGAGGTCACTGTAGCAACACGAAAGAGCTCCGTGGACCAAAAATCAACTCGAGATGAGAGGTTAGTCCCTGGTTTCGACTCCAGAGGAATACCACCTTACCACAAGCACCTCAAGAGGAGGCTTCTCTCAGCTCTAGGTATGTGAGAGGGACCCTGAGTTTGCGGCCTCAACTGGAATGGACACCGCGATGCCCTGACTCGAAATAAGGCCGGATATCCCTGCAGTGACTTGAATGCAGGCTCGTCTTGCATCTCCCAAGCCGAAAGGATGTCTGAATCCCCTGTGGAAACCACAGAGAAAGACCTATTTCCCCACCTCATCGCGACCGGAGGCCTCACATCCTTTCAAAACTCCAGATGTACGCGGAGATCAGTGCCTCCAAAGTAGACGATGCCTGACTCCTCGTGAAACTTGATAGGAGTCCCAGGATTCCTGTGGCACGTGGAAAGGGACCCTTGGTCTACCTCCTCAGCTGGAGTGGTGTCCCAATTGTCCTGCCAAGCCTCGAGGAGAATCCCGAGTTGTCCCTCGCAACTAGGCAGGAGTCCTGACGTCGATGAACAAACACGTGTGTGGAAGGGCCATCCCCGTCGTAACTCGAGAATATACCCCAGGTTCCCGCCGCAACTCGAGAAAAACCATGAGACTTCCCCCTCGCCGCGAGATGAGGCCCGATTCCCCTGCACTGCGTGCAGAGCAATACCGTGTTGCACATCACACATGAAAGGAGCCTTGATTTCCTTGATGGCACTCCAGAGAAACCCCAAGAACACTGTTTCAAGGCTCGAGGGATCCTGAGGTCACTGTAGCAACACGAAAGAGCTCCGTGTCCCAAAAATCAACTCGAGATGAGAGGTTAGTCCCTGGCTTCGACTCCAGAGGTATACCACCTTACCACAAGCACCTCAAGAGGAGGCTTCTCTCAGCTCTAGCTATGTGAGAGGGACCCTGAGTTTGCGGCCTCAAGTGGAATGGACACCGCGATGCCCTGACTCGAAATAAGGCCGGATATCCCCGCAGTGATTTGAATGCAGGCTCGTCTTGCATCTCCCAAGACGAAAGGATGTCTGAATCCCCTGTGGAGACCACAGAGAAAGACCTAGTTCCCCACCTCATCGCGACCGGAGGCCTCACATCCTTTGAAAACTCCAGAGGTACGCGGAGATCAGTGCCTTCAAAGGAGACGATGCCTGACTCCTTGTGAAACTTGATAGGAGTCCCAGGATTCCTGTGGCACGTGGAAAGGGACCCTTGGTCTCCCGCCTCAGCTGCAGAGGCGTCCCAATTGCCCTGCCAAGCCTCGAGGAGAATCCCGAGTTGTCCCTCGCAACTAGGCAGGAGTCCTGACGTGGCTGAACAAACACGTGGGTGGAAGGGCCATCCCCGTCATAACTTCAGAATATACCCCAGGTTCCCACCTCAACTCGAGAAAAACCATGAGACTTCCCCCTCGCCGCGAGATGAGGCCCGATATCCTGCACTGCGTGCAGAGCAATTCCGTGTTTCACATCACACATGAAAGGAGCCTTGATTTCCTTGATGGCACTCCAGAGAAACCCCAAGAACACTGTTTCAAGGCTAGACGGAAACTGAGGTTACTGTAGCAACACGAAAGAGCTCCGTGGACCAAAAATCAACTCGAGATGAGAGGTTAGTCCCTGGCTTTGACTCCAGAGGAATACCACCTTACCACAAGCACCTCAAGAGGAGGCTTCTCTCAGCTCTAGGTATGTGAGAGGGACCCTGAGTTTGCGGCCTCAAGTGGAATGGACACCGCGATGCCCTGACTCGAAATAAGGCCGGATATCCCTGCAGTGACTTGAATGCAGGCTCGTCTTGCATCTCCCAAGACGAAAGGATGTCTGAATCCCCTGTGGAGACCACAGAGAAAGACCTAGTTCCAAACCTCGTCGCGACCGGAGGCCTCACATCCTTTGAAAACTCCAGAGGGACGCGGAGATCAGTGCCTTCAAAGGAGACGATGCCTGTCTCCTCGTGAAACTTGATAGGAGTCCCAGGATTCCTGTGGCACGTGGAAAGGGACCCTTGGTCTCCCGCCTCAGCTGGAGAGGCGTCCCAATTGCCCTGCCAAGCCTCGAGGAGAATCCCGAGTTGTCCCTCGCAACAAGGCAGGAGTCCTGACGTCTCTGAACAAACACGTGTGTGGAATGGCCATCCCAGTCGTAACTCGAGAATATACCTCAGGTTCCCGCCGCAACTCGAGAAAAACCATGAGACTTCCCCCTCGCCGCGAGATGAGGCCCGATTCCCCTGCACTGCGTGCAGAGCAATTGAGTGTTGCACATCACACATGAAAGGAGCCTTGATTTTCTTGATGGCACTCCAGAGAAACCCCAAGAACACTGTTTCAAGGCTGGAGGGATCCTGAGGTCACTGTAGCAACACGAAAGAGCTCCGTGTACCAAAAATCAACTCGAGATGAGAGGTTAGTCCCTGGCTTCGATTCCAGAGGAATACCACCTTACCACAAGCACCTCAAGAGGAGGCTTCTCTCAATTCTAGGTATGTGAGAGGGACCCTGAATTTGCGGCCTCATGTGGAATGGACACCGCGATGCCCTGACTCAAAATAAGGCCGGATATCCCTGCAGTGACTTGAATGCAGGCTCGTCTTGCATCTCCCAAGACGAAAGGATGTCTGAATCCCCTGTGGAGACTACAGAGAAAGACCTAGTTCCCCACCTCATCGCGACCGGAGGCCTCACATCCTTTCAAAACTCCAGATGTACGCGGAGATCAGTGCCTCCAAAGTAGACGATGCCTGACTCGTCGTGAAACTTGATAGGAGTCCCAGGATTCTTGTGGCACGTGGAAAGGGACACTTGGTCTACCTCCTCAGCTGGAGTGGTGTCCCAATTGCCCTGCCAAGCCTCGAGGAGAATCCCGAGTTGTCCCTCGCAACTAGGCAGGAGTCCTGACGTCGATGAACAAACACGTGTGTGGATGGGCCATCCCCGTCGTAACTCGAGAATATACCCCAGGTTCCCGCCGCAACTCGAGAAAAACCATGAGACTTCCCCCTCGCCGCGAGATGAGGCCCGATTCCCCTGCACTGCGTGCAGAGCAATACCGTGTTGCACATCACACATGAAAGGAGCCTTGATTTCCTTGATGGCACTCCAGAGAAACCCCAAGAACACTGTTTCAAGGCTCGAGGGATCCTGAGGTCACTGTAGCAACACGAAAGAGCTCCGTGTCCCAAAAATCAACTCGAGATGAGAGGTTAGTCCCTGGCTTCGACTCCAGAGGTATACCACCTTACCACAAGCACCTCAAGAGGAGGCTTCTCTCAGCTCTAGCTATGTGAGAGGGACCCTGAGTTTGCGGCCTCAAGTGGAATGGACACCGCGATGCCCTGACTCGAAATAAGGCCGGATATCCCCGCAGTGATTTGAATGCAGGCTCGTCTTGCATCTCCCAAGACGAAAGGATGTCTGAATCCCCTGTGGAGACCACAGAGAAAGACCTAGTTCCCCACCTCATCGCGACCGGAGGCCTCACATCCTTTGAAAAATCCAGAGGTACGCGGAGATCAGTGCCTTCAAAGGAGACGATGCCTGACTCCTTGTGAAACTTGATAGGAGTCCCAGGATTCCTGTGGCACGTGGAAAGGGACCCTTGGTCTCCCGCCTCAGCTGCAGAGGCGTCCCAATTGCCCTGCCAAGCCTCGAGGAGAATCCCGAGTTGTCCCTCGCAACTAGGCAGGAGTCCTGACGTGGCTGAACAAACACGTGGGTGGAAGGGCCATCCCCGTCATAACTTCAGAATATACCCCAGGTTCCCACCTCAACTCGAGAAAAACCATGAGACTTCCCCCTCGCCGCGAGATGAGGCCCGATATCCTGCACTGCGTGCAGAGCAATTCCGTGTTTCACATCACACATGAAAGGAGCCTTGATTTCCTTGATGGCACTCCAGAGAAACCCCAAGAACACTGTTTCAAGGCTAGACGGAAACTGAGGTTACTGTAGCAACACGAAAGAGCTCCGTGGACCAAAAATCAACTCGAGATGAGAGGTTAGTCCCTGGCTTTGACTCCAGAGGAATACCACCTTACCACAAGCACCTCAAGAGGAGGCTTCTCTCAGCTCTAGGTATGTGAGAGGGACCCTGAGTTTGCGGCCTCAAGTGGAATGGACACCGCGATGCCCTGACTCGAAATAAGGCCGGATATCCCTGCAGTGACTTGAATGCAGGCTCGTCTTGCATCTCCCAAGACGAAAGGATGTCTGAATCCCCTGTGGAGACCACAGAGAAAGACCTAGTTCCAAACCTCGTCGCGACCGGAGGCCTCACATCCTTTGAAAACTCCAGAGGGACGCGGAGATCAGTGCCTTCAAAGGAGACGATGCCTGTCTCCTCGTGAAACTTGATAGGAGTCCCAGGATTCCTGTGGCACGTGGAAAGGGACCCTTGGTCTCCCGCCTCAGCTGGAGAGGCGTCCCAATTGCCCTGCCAAGCCTCGAGGAGAATCCCGAGTTGTCCCTCGCAACAAGGCAGGAGTCCTGACGTCTCTGAACAAACACGTGTGTGGAATGGCCATCCCAGTCGTAACTCGAGAATATACCTCAGGTTCCCGCCGCAACTCGAGAAAAACCATGAGACTTCCCCCTCGCCGCGAGATGAGGCCCGATTCCCCTGCACTGCGTGCAGAGCAATTGAGTGTTGCACATCACACATGAAAGGAGCCTTGATTTTCTTGATGGCACTCCAGAGAAACCCCAAGAACACTGTTTCAAGGCTGGAGGGATCCTGAGGTCACTGTAGCAACACGAAAGAGCTCCGTGTACCAAAAATCAACTCGAGATGAGAGGTTAGTCCCTGGCTTCGATTCCAGAGGAATACCACCTTACCACAAGCACCTCAAGAGGAGGCTTCTCTCAATTCTAGGTATGTGAGAGGGACCCTGAATTTGCGGCCTCATGTGGAATGGACACCGCGATGCCCTGACTCAAAATAAGGCCGGATATCCCTGCAGTGACTTGAATGCAGGCTCGTCTTGCATCTCCCAAGACGAAAGGATGTCTGAATCCCCTGTGGAGACTACAGAGAAAGACCTAGTTCCCCACCTCATCGCGACCGGAGGCCTCACATCCTTTCAAAACTCCAGATGTACGCGGAGATCAGTGCCTCCAAAGTAGAGGATGCCTGACTCGTCGTGAAACTTGATAGGAGTCCCAGGATTCTTGTGGCACGTGGAAAGGGACACTTGGTCTACCTCCTCAGCTGGAGTGGTGTCCCAATTGCCCTGCCAAGCCTCGAGGAGAATCCCGAGTTGTCCCTCGCAACTAGGCAGGAGTCCTGACGTCGATGAACAAACACGTGTGTGGATGGGCCATCCCCGTCGTAACTCGAGAATATACCCCAGGTTCCCGCCGCAACTCGAGAAAAACCATGAGACTTCCCCCTCGCCGCGAGATGAGGCCCGATTCCCCTGCACTGCGTGCAGAGCAATACCGTGTTGCACATCACACATGAAAGGAGCCTTGATTTCCTTGATGGCACTCCAGAGAAACCCCAAGAACACTGTTTCAAGGCTCAAGGGATCCTGAGGTCACTGTAGCAACACGAAAGAGCTCCGTGTCCCAAAAATCAACTCGAGATGAGAGGTTAGTCCCTGGCTTCGACTCCAGAGGTATACCACCTTACCACAAGCACCTCAAGAGGAGGCTTCTCTCAGCTCTAGCTATGTGAGAGGGACCATGAGTTTGCGGCCTCAAGTGGAATGGACACCGCGATGCCCTGACTCGAAATAAGGCCGGATATCCCTGCAGTGACTTCAATGCAGGCTCGTCTTGCATCTCCCAAGACGAAAGGATGTCTGAATCCCCTGTGGAGACCACAGAGAAAGACCTAGTTTCCCACCTCATCGCGACCGGAGGCCTCAAATCCGTTGAAAACTCCAAAGGTACGCGGAGATCAGTGCCTTCAAAGGAGACGATGCCTGACTCCTCGTGAATCTTGATAGGAGTCCCAGGATTCCTGTGGCACGTGGAAAGGGACACTTGGTCTCCCGCCTCAGCTGGAGAGGCGTCCCAATTGCCCTGCCAAGCCTCGAGGAGAATCCCGAGTTGTCCCTCGCAACTAGGCAGGAGTCCAGCCGTCGCTGAACAAACACGTGTGTGGAAGGGCCATCCCCGTCGTAACTCGAGAATATACCCCAGGTTCCCGCCGCAACTCGAGAAAAACCATGAGACTTCCCCCTCGCCACAAAATGAGGCCCGATTCCCCTGCACTGCGTGCAGAGCAATACCGTGTTGCACATCACACATGAAAGGAGCCTTGATTTCCTTGATGGCACTCCAGAGAAACCCCAAGAACACTGTTTCAAGGCTAGAGGGAACCTGAGGTCACTGTAGCAACACGAAAGTGCTCCGTGGACCAAGAATCAACTCGAGATGAGAGGTTAGTCCATGGCTTCGACTCCAGAGGAATACCACGTTACCACAAGCACCTCTAGAGGAGGCTTCTCTCAACTCTATGTATGTGAGAGGGACCCTGAGTTTGCGGCCTCATGTGGAATGGACACCGCGATGCCCTGACTCGAAATAAGGCCGGATATCCCTGCAGTGATTTGAATGCAGGCTCGTCTTGCATCTCCCAAGACGAAAGGATGTCTGAATCCCCTGTGGAGACCACAGAGAAAGACCTAGTTCCCCACCTCATCGCGACCGGAGGCCTCACATCCTTTGAAAACTCCAGAGGTTCGCGGAGATCAGTGCCTTCAAAGAGACGATGCCTGACTCCTCGTGAAACTTGATAGGAGTCCCAGGATTCCTGTGGCACGTGGAAAGGGACACTTGGTCTCCCGCCTCAGCTGGAGAGGCGTCCCAATTGCCCTGCCAAGCCTCGAGGAGAATCCCGAGTTGTCCCTGGCAACTAGGCAGGAGTCCTGACGTCGATGAACAAACACGTGTGTGGAAGGGCCATCCCCGTCGTAACTCGAGAATATACCTCAGGTTCCCGCCGCAACTCGAGAAAAACCATGAGACTTCCCCCTCGCCGCGAGATGAGGCCCGATTCTCCTGCACTGCGTGCAGAGCAATTCCGTGTTGCACATCACACATGAAAGGAGCCTTGATTTCCTTAATGGCACTCCAGAGAAACCCCAAGAACACTGTTTCAAGGCTCGAGGGATCCTGAGGTCACTGTAGCAACACGAAAGAGTTCCGTAGACCAAAAATCAACTCGAGATGAGAGGTTGGTCCCTGGCTTCGACGCCAGAGGAATACCACCTTACCACAAGCACCTCAAGAGGAGGCTTCTCTCAGCTCTAGGTATGTGAGAGGGACCCTGAGTTTGCGGCCTCAAGTGGAATGGACACCGCGATGCCCTGACTCGAAATAAGGCCGGATATCCCTGCAGTGACTTGAATGCAAGCTCGTCTTGCATCTCCCAAGACGAAAGGATGTCTGAATTCCCTGTGGAGACCACAGAGAAAGACCTAGTTCCCCACCTCATCGCGACCGGAGGCCTCACATCCTTTGAAAACTTCAGAGGTACGCGGAGATCAGTACCTCCAAAGGAGACGATGCCTGACTCGTGAAACTTCATAGGCGTCTCAGGATTCCTGTGGCATTTGGAAAGGGACGCTTGGTCTCCCGCCTCAGCTGGAGAGGCGTCCCAATTGCCCTGCCAAGCCTCGAGGAGAATCCCGAGTTGTCCCTCGCAACTAGGCAGGAGTCCTGACGTCTCTGAACAAACACGTGTGTGGAATGGCCATCCCCGTCGTAACTCGAGAATATACCCCAGGTTCCCGCCGCAACTCGAGAAAAACCATGAGACTTCCCCCTCGCCGCGAGATGAGGCCCGATTCCCCTGCAGTGCGTGCAGAACAATTCCGTGTTGCACATCACACATGAAAGGAGCCTTGATTTTCTTGATGGCACTCCAGAGAAACCCCAAGAACACTGTTTCAAGCTGGAGGGATCCTGAGGTCACTGTAGCAACACGAAAGAGCTCCGTGTACCAAAAATCAACTCGAGATGAGAGGTTAGTCCCTGGCTTCGACTCCAGAGGAATACCACCTTACCACAAGCACCTCAAGAGGAGGCTTCTCTCAGGTCTAGGTATGTGAGAGGTACCCTGAGTTTGCGGCGTCAAGTGGAATGGACACAGCGATGCCCTGACGCGAAATAAGGCCGGATATCCCTGCATGACTTGAATGCAGGCTCGTCTTGCATCTCCCAAGACCAAAGGATGTCTGAATCCCCTGTGGAGACCACAGAGAAAGACCTAGTTCCCCACCTCATCGCGACCGGAGACCTCACATCCTTTGAAAATTCCAGAGGTACGCGGAGCTCAGTGCCTTCAAAGGAGACGATGCCTGACTCTTCGTGAAACTTGATAGGAGTCCCAGGATTCCTGTGGCACGTGGAAAGGGACCCTTGGTCTCCCGCCTCAGCTGGAGACGCGTCCCAATTGCCCTGTCAAGCCTCGAGGAGAATCCCAAGTTGTCCCTCGCAACTAGGCAGGAGTCCTGCCTTCGCTGAACAAACACGTGTGAGGAAGGGCCATCCCCGTCGTAACTCGAGAATATACCCCAGGTTCCCGCCGCAACTCGAGAAAAACCATGAGACTTCCCCTTCGCCGCGAGATGAGGCCCGATTCCCCTGCACTGCGTGCAGAGCAATTCCGTGTTGCACATCACACATGAAAGGAGCCTTGATTTCCTTGATGGCACTCCAGATAATCACCAAGAACACTGTTTCAAGGCTAGAGGGAACCTGAGGTCACTGTAGTAACAGGAAAGAGCTCCGTGGAGCAAGAATCAACTCGAGATGCGAGGTTAGTCCATGGCTTCGACTCCAGAGGAATACCACCTTACCACAAGCACCTCAAGAGGAGGCTTCTCTCAGCTCTAGGTATGTGAGAAGGACCCTTAGTTTGTGGCCTCAAGTGGAATGGACACCGCGATGCCCTGACTCGAAATAAGGCCGGATATCCCTGCAGTGACTTGAATGCAAGCTCGTCTTGCATCTCCCAAGACGAAAGGATGTCTGAATTCCCTGTGGAGACCACAGAGAAAGACCTAGTTCCCCACCTCATCGCGACCGGAGGCCTCACATCCTTTGAAAACTCCAGAGGTATGCGGAGATCAGTGCCTTCAAAGGAGACGATGCCTGACTCCTCGTGAAACTTGATAGGAGTCCCAGGATTCCTGTGGCACGTGGAAAGGGACCCTTGGTCTCCCGCCTCAGCTGGAGAGGCGTCCCAATTGCCCTGCCAAGCCTCGAGGAGAATCCCGAGTTGTCCCTCGCAACTAGGCAGGAGTCCTGACGTGGCTGAACAAACACATGGGTGGAAGGGCCATCCCCGTCATAACTTCAGAATACACACCAGGTTCCCACCGCAACTCGAGAAAAACCATGAGACTTCCCCCTCGCCGCGAGATGAGGCCCGACATCCTGCACTGCGTGCAGAGCAATTCCGTGTTTCACATCACACATGAAAGGAGCCTTGATTTCCTTGATGGCACTCCAGAGAAACCCCAAGAACACTGTTTCAAGGCTAGAGGGATCCTGAGGTCACTGTAGCAACACGAAAGAGCTCCGTGGACCAAAAATCAACTCGAGATGAGAGGTTAGTCCCTGGCTTCGACTCCAGAGGAATACCAACTTACCACAAGCACCTCAAGAGGAGGCTTCTCTCAGCTCTAGGTATGTGAGAGGGACCCTGAGTTTGTGGCCTCAAGTGGAATGGACACCGCGATGCCCTGACTCGAAATAAGGCCGGATATCCCTGCAGTGACTTGAATGCAGGCTCGTCTTGCATTTCCCAAGACGAAAGGATGTCTGAATCCCCTGTGGAGACCACAGAGAAAGACCTACTTCCCCACCTCATCGCGACCGGAGGCATCATATCCTTTGAAAACTCCAGAGATACGTGGAGATCAGTGCCTCCAAAGGAGACGATGCCTGACTCCTCGTGAAACTTGATAGGAGTCCCAGGATTCCTGTGGCACGTGGAAAGGGACCCTTGGTCTCCCGCCTCAGCTGGAGAGGCATCCCAATTGCCCTGCCAAGCCTCGAGGAGAATCCCGAGTTGTCCCTCGCAACTAGGCAGGAGTCCTGACGTCACTGAACAAACACGTGGTTGGAAGGGCCATCCCCGTCGTAACTCGAGAATATACCCCAGGTTCCCACCGCAACTCGAGAAAAACCATGAGACTTCCCCCTCTCCGCGATATGAGGCCTGATTCCCCTGCACTGCATGCAGAGCAATTCCGTGTTGCACATCACACATGAAAGGAGTCTTGATTTCCTTGATGGCACTCCAGAGAAACCCCAAGAACACTGTTTCAAGCCTAGCGGGATCCTGAGCTCACTGTAGCAACACGAAAGAGCTCCGTGGACCAAAAATCAACTCGAGATGAGAGATTAGTCCCTGGCTTCGACTCCAGAGGAATACCACCTTACCACAAGCACCTCAAGAGGAGGCTTCTCTCAGCTCTAGGTATGTGAGAGGGACCCTGAGTTTGCGGCCTCAAGTGGAATGGACACTGCGATGCCCTGACGCGAAATAAGGCCGGATATCCCTGCAGTGACTTGAATGCAGGCTCGTCTTGCATCTCCCAAGATGAAAGGATGTCTGAACCCCCTGTGGAGACCACAGAGAAAGACCTAGTTCCCCACCTCATCGCGACCGGAGGCCTCACATCCTTTGAAAACTTCAGAGGTACGTGGAGATCAGTGCCTCCAAAGGAGACGATGCCTGACTCCTCGTGAAACTTGATAGGAGTCCCAGGATTCCTGTGGCACGTGGAAAGGGACCCTTGGTCTCCCGCCTCAGCTGGAGAGGCGTCCCAATTGCCCTGCCAAGCCTCGAGGAGAATCCCGAGTTGTCCCTCGCAACTAGGCAGGAGTCCTGACGTCGGTGAACAAACAGGTGTGAGGAAGGGCCATCCCCGTCGTAACTCGAGAATATACCCCAGGTTCCCGCCGCAACTCGAGAAAAACCATGAGACTTCCCCCTCGCCACAAAATGAGGCCCGATTCCCCTGCACTGCGTGCAGAGCAATTCCGTGTTGCACATCACACATGAAAGGAGCCTTGATTTCCTTGATGGCACTCCAGAGAAACCCCAAGAACACTGTTTCAAGGCTCGAGGGATCGTGAGGTCACTGTAGCAACACGAAAGAGCTCCGTAGACCAAAAATCAACTCGAGATGAGAGGTTGGTCCCTGGCTTCGACGCCAGAGGAATACCACCTTACCACAAGCACCTCAAGAGGAGGCTTCTCTCAGCTCTAGGTATGTGAAAGGGACCCTGAGTTTGCGACTTCAAGTGGAATGGACACCGCGATGCCATGACTTGAAATAAGGCCGGATATCCCTGCAGTGACTTGAATGCAGGCTCGTCTTGCATCTCCCAAGACGAAAGGATGTCTGAATCCCCTGTGGAGACCACAGAGAAAGACCTAGTTCCCCACCTCATCGCGACCGGAGGCCTCACATCCTTTGAAAACTCCAGAGGTACGCGGAGATCAGTGCCTTCAAAGGAGACGATGCCTGACTCCTCGTGAAACTTGATAGGAGTCCCAGGATTCCTGTAGCACGTGGAAAGGGACCCTTGGTCTCCCGCCTCAGCTGGAGAGGCGTCCCAATTGCCCTGCCAAGCCTCGAGGAGAATCCCGAGTTGTCCCTCACAACTAGGCAGGAGTCCTGACGTCTCTGAACAAACACGTGTGTGGAATGGCCATCCCCGTCGTAACTCGAGAATATACCTCAGGTTCCCGCCGCCACTTGAGAAAAACCATGAGACTTCCCCCTCGCCGCGAGATGAGGCCCGATTCCCCTGCAGTGCGTGCAGAGCAATTGAGTGTTGCACATCACACATGAAAGGAGCCTTGATTTTCTTGATGGCACTCCAGAGAAACCCCAAAACACTGTTTCAAGGCTGGAGGGATCCTGAGGTCACTGTAGCAACACGAAAGAGCTCCGTGTACCAAAAATCAACTCGAGATGAGAGGTTAGTCCCTGGCTTCGATTCCAGAGGAATACCACCTTACCACAAGCACCTCAAGAGGAGGCTTCTCTCAGCTCTAGGTATGTGAGAGGGACCCTGAGTTTGCGGCCTCAAGTGGAATGGACACCGCGATGCCCTGACTCGAAATAAGGCCGGATATCCCTGCAGTGACTTGAATGCAGGCTCGTCTTGCATCTCCCAAGATGAAAGGATGTCTGAATCCCCTGTGGAGACCACAGAGAAAGACCTAGTTCCCCACTTCATCGCGACCGGAGGCCTCACATCCTTTGAAAACTCCAGAGGTACACGGAGATCAGTGCCTCCAAAGGAGACGATGCCTGACTCCTCGTGAAACTTGATAGGAGTCCCAGGATTCCTGTGGCACGTGGAAAGGGACCCTTGGTCACCCGCCTCAGCTGGAGAGGCGTCCCAATTGCCCTGCCAAGCCTCGAGGAGAATCCCGAGTTGTCCCTCGCAACTAGGCAGGAGTCCTGACGTCGGTGAACAAATACATGTGTGGAAGGGCCATCCACGTCATAACTCGAGAATATAACCCAGGTTCCCGCCGCAACTCGAGAAAAACCATGAGACTTCCCCCTCGCCGCGAGATGAGGCCCGATTCCCCTGTACTGCGTGCAGAGCAATTCAGTGTTGCATATCACACATGAAAGGGGCCTTGCTTTCCTTGATGGCACTCCAGAGAAACCCCAAGAACACTGTTTCAAGGCTAGAGGGAGCCTGTGGTCACTGTAGCAACACGAAAGAACTCCGTGGACCAAAAATCAACTCGAGATGAGAGGTTAGTCCCTGGCTTCGACTCCAGAGGAATACCACCTTACCACAAGCACCTCAAGAGGAGGCTTCTCTCAGCTCTAGGTATGGGAGAGGCACCCTGAGTTTTCGGCCTCATGTGGAATGGACACTGCGATGCCCTGACGTGAAATAAGGCCAGATATCCCTGCAGTGACTTGAATGCAGGCTCGTCTTGCATCTCCCAAGATGAAAGGATGTCTGAATCCCCTGTGGAGACCACAGAGAAAGACCTAATTCCCCACCTCATGGCGAACGGAGGCCTCACATCCTTTGAAAACTCCAGAGGTACGTGGAGATCAGTGCCTCCAAAGGAGACGATGCCTGACTCCTCGTGAAACTTGATAGGAGTCCCAGGATTACTGTGGCACGTGGAAAGGGACCCTAGGTCTCCCGCCTCAGCTGGAGAGGCGTCCCAATTGCCCTGCCAAGCCTCGAGGAGAATCCCGAGTTGTCCCTCGCAACTAGGCAGGAGTCCTGACGTCGCTGAACAAACACGTGGGTGGAAGGGCCATCCCCGTCGTAACTCGAGAATAAACCCCAGGTTCCCGCCGCAACTCGAGAAAAACCATGAGACTTCCCCCTCGCCGCAAGATGAGGCCAGATTCCCCTGCACTGCGTGCAGAGCAATTCCGTGTTGCACATCACACATGAAAGGAGCCTTGATTTCCTTGATGGCACTCCAGAGAAACCCCAAGAACACTGTTTCAAGGCTAGAGGGATCCTGAGGTCACTTGTAGCAACACGAAAGAGCTCCGTCGACCAAAAATCAAATCGAGATGAGAGGTTAGTCCCTGGCTTCGACTCCAGAGGAATACAACCTTACCACAAGCACCTCAAGAGGAGGCTTATTTCAGCTCTAGGTATGTGAGAGGTACCCTTAGTTTGCGGCCTCAACTGGAATGGACACCGCGATGCCCTGACGCGAAATAAGGCCGGATATTCCTGCAGTGACTTGAATGCAGGCTCGTCTTGCATCTCCCTTGATGAAAGGATGTCTGAATCCACTGTGGAGACCACAGAGAAAGATATAGTTCCCCACCTCATCGCGACCGGAGGCCTCACATGCTTTGAAAACTCCAGAGGTACGCGGAGATCAGTGCCTCCAAAGGTGACGATGCCTGACTCCTCGTGAAAATTGATAGGAGTCCCAGGATTCCTGTGGCACGGGGAAAGGGACCCTTGGTCTCCCGCCTCAGCGGAAGAGGCGTCCCAATTGCCCTGCCAAGCCTCGAGGAGAATTCCGAGTTGTCCCTCGCAACTAGGCAGGAGTCCTGACATGGCTGAACAAACACGTGGGTGGAAGGGGCATCCCCGTCGTAACTCGAGAATATACCCCAGGTTCCTGCCGCAACTCGAGTAAAACCATGAGACTTCCCCCTCGCCGCGAGATGAGGCCCGATTCCCCTGCACTGCATGCAGAGCAATTCCGTGTTGCACATCACACATGAAAGGAGCCTTGATTTCCTTGATGGCTCTCCAGAGAAACCCCAAGAACACTGTTTCAAGGCTAGAGGGATCCTGAGGTCACTGTAGCAACAAGAAAGAGCTCCGTGGACCAAAAATCAACTCGAGATGAGAGGTTAGTCCCTGGCTTCGACTCCAGAGGAATACCACCTTACCACACGCACCTCAAGAGGAGGCTTCTCTCAGCTCTAGATATGTGAGAGGGACCCTGAGTTTGCGGCCTCAAGTGGAATGGACACCATGATGCCCTGACTCGAAATAAGGCCGGATATCCCTGCAGTGACTTAAATGCAGGCTCATTTTGCATGTCCCAAGATGAAAGGATGTCTGAATCCCCTGTGGAGACCACAGAGAAAGACCTAGTTCCCCACCTCATTGCGACCGGAGGCCTCACATCCTTTGAAAACTCCAGAGGTACGCGGAGATCAGTGCCTCCAAAGGAGACGATGCCTGACTCCTCGTGAAACTTAATAGGAGTCCCAGGATTCCTGTGGCACGTGGAAAGGGACCCTTGGTCTCCCGCTTCAGCTGTAGAGGCGTCCCAATTGCCCTGCCAAGCCTCGAGTAGAATCCCGAGTTGCCCTCGCAACTAGGCTGGAGTCCTGACGTCGCTGAAGAAACACGTGGGTGGAAGGGCCATTCCCGTCGTAACTCGAGAATATACCCCAGGTTCCCGCCGCAACTCGAGAAAAACCATGAGACTTCCCCCTCGCCATGAGATGAGGCCAGATTCCCCTGCACTGCATGCAGAGCAATTCCGTGTTGCACATCAAACATGAAAGGAGCCTTAATTTCCTTGATGGCACTCCAGAGAAACCCCAAGAACACTGTTTCAAGGCTAGAGGGAGCCTGAGGTCACTGTAGCAACACGAAAGAGCTCCGTGGACCAAAAATCAACCTGAGATGAGAGGTTACTCCCTGGCTTCGACTCCAGAGGAACACCACCTTTCCACAAGCACCTCAAGAGGAGGCTTCTCACAGCTCTAGGTATGGGAGAGGGACCCTGAGTTTGCGGCCTCATGTGGAATGGACACTGCGATGCCCTGACGTGAAATAAGGCCAGATATCCCTGCAGTGACTTGAATGCAGGCTCGTCTTGCATCTCCCAAGATGAAAGGATGTCTGAATCCCCTGTGGAGACCACAGAGAAAGACCTAATTCCCCACCTCATGGCGAACGGAGGCCTCACATCCTTTGAAAACTCCAGAGGTACGCGGAGATCAGTGCCTCCAAAGGAGACGATGCCTGACTCCTCGTGAAACTTGATAGGAGTCCCAGGATTCCTGTGGCACGTGGAAAGGGACCCTAGGTCTCCCGCCTCAGCTGGAGAGGCGTCCCAATTGCCCTGCCAAGCCTCGAGGAGAATCCCGAGTTGTCCCTCGCAACTAGGCAGGAGTCCTGACGTCGCTGAACAAACACGTGGGTGGAAGGGCCATCCCCGTCGTAACTCGAGAATAAACCCCAGGTTCCCGCCGCAACTCGAGAAAAACCATGAGACTTCCCTCTCGCCGCAAGATGAGGCCAGATTCCCCTGCACTGCGTGCAGAGCAATTCCGTGTTGCACATCACACATGAAAGGAGCCTTGACTTCCTTGATGGCACTCCAGAGAAACCCCAAGAACACTGTTTCAAGGCTAGAGGGATCCTGAGGTCACTGTAGCAACACGAAAGACCTCCGTGGACCAAAAATCATCTCGAGATGAGAGGTTAGTCCCTGGCTTCGACTCCAGAGGAATACTACCTTACCACAAGCACCTGAAGAGGAGGCTTCTCTCAGCTCTAGCTACGTGAGAAGGACCCTGAGTTTGCGGCCTCAAGTGGAATGGACACCGCGATGCCCTGACTCGAAATAAGGCCGGATATCCCTGCAGTGACTTGAATGCAGGCTCGTCTTGCATCCCCCAAGACGAAAGGATGTCTGAATCCCCTGTGGAGACCACAGAGAAAGACCTAATTCCCCACCTCATCGCGATCGGAGGCCTCAAATCCTTTGAAAACTCCAGAGGTACGCGGAGATCAGTACCCCCTAAAGGGACGATTCCTGACTCCTCATGAAACTTGATAGAAGTCCCAGGATTCCTGTGGCACGTGGAAAGGGACCCTTGGTCTCCCGCCTCAGCTGGAGAGGCTTCCCAAGTGCCCTGCCAAGCCTCAAGGACAATCCCGAGTTGTCCCTAAGAACTAGGCAGGAGTCCTGCCGTCGCTGAACAAACACGTGGGTGGAAGGGCCATCCCCATCGTAACTCGAGAATATACCCCAGGTTCCCGCCGCAACTCGAGAAAAACCATGAGACTTCCCCCTCGCCACGAGATGAGGCCCGATTGCCCTGCACTGCGCGCAGAGCAATTCCGTATTGCACATCACACATGAAAGGAGCCTTGATTTCCTTGATGGCACTCCAGAGAAACCCCAAGAACACTGTTACAAGGCTAGAGGATCCTGAGGTCACTGAAGAAACATGAAAGAGCTCCGTGGACCAAAAATCAACTCGAGATGAGAGGTTAGTCCCTGGCTTCGACTCCAGAGGAATACCACCTTACCACAAGCACCTCAAGAGGAGGCTTCTCTCAGCTCTAGGTATGTGAGAGGGACACTGAGTTTGCGGCCTCAAGTGGAATGGACACCGCGATGCCCTGACTCGAAATAAGGCCGGATATCCCTGCACTGACGTGAATGCAGGCTCGTCTTGCATTTCCCAAGACGAAAGGATGTCTGAATCCCCTGTGGAGACCACAGAAAAAGACCTAGTTCCCCACCTCATCGCGACCAGAGGCCTCATATACTTTGAAAACTCCAGAGGTACGTGGAGATCAGTGTCTCCAAAGGAGACGATGCCTGACTCCTCGTGAACCTTGATAGAAATCCCAGGATTCATGTGGCACGTGGAAAGGGACCCTTGGTCTCCCGCCTCAGCTGGAGAGGCGTCCCAATTGCCCTGCCAAGCCTCGAGGAGAATCCCGAGTTGTCCCTCGTAAGTAGGCAGGAGTCCTGCCGTCGCTGAACAAACACGTGGGTGGAAGGGCCATCCCCGTCGTAACTCGAGAATATACCCCAGGTTCCCGCCGCAACTCGAGAAAAACCATTAGACTTCCCCCTCGCCGCGAGATGAGGCCCGATTCCCCTGCACTGCGTGCAGAGCAATTCTGTGTTGCACATCACACATGAAAGGAGCCTTGATTTCCTTGATGGCACTCCAGAGAAACCCCAAGAACACTGTTTCAAGGCTAGAGGGATCCTAAGGTCACTGTAGCCACACGAAAAAGCTCCGTGGACCAAAAATCAACTCGAGATGAGAGGTTAGTCCCTGGCTTCGACTCCAGAGGAATACCACCTTACCACAAGCACCTTAAGAGGAGGCTTCTCTCAGCTCTAGGTATGTGAGAGGGACCCTGAGTTTGCGGCCTCAAGCGGAATGGACACCGCGATGCCCTGACTCGAAATAAGGCCGGATATCCCTGCAGTGACTTGAATGCAGGCTCGTCTTGCATCTCCCAAGACGAAAGGATGTCTGAATCCCCTGTGGAGACCACAGAGAAAGACCTAGTTCCCCACCTCATCAGGACCGTAGGCCTCACATCCTTTGAAAATTCCAGAGGTGCACGGAGATCAGTGCCTCCAAAGGAGAGGATGCCTGACTCCTCGTGAAACTTGATAGGAGTCCCAGGATTCCTGTGGCACGTGGAAAGGGAACCTTGGTCTCCCGCCTCAGCTGGAGAGGCCTCCCAATTGCCCTGCCAAGCCTCGAGTAGAATCCCGAGTTGCCCTCGCAACTAGGCAGGAGTCCTGACGTCGCTGAAGAAACACGTGGGTGGAAGGGCCATTCCCGTCGTAACTCGAGAATATACCCCAGGTTCCCGCCGCAACTCGAGAAAAACCATGAGACTTCCCCTTCGCCGTGAGATGAGGCCCGATTCCCCTGCAGTGCATGCAGAGCAATTCCGTGTTGCACATCAAACATGAAAGGAGCCTTGATTTCCTTGATGGCACTCCAGAGAAAACCCAAGAACACTGTTTCAAGGCTAGAGGGATCCTGAGGTCACTGTAGCAACACGAAAGAGCTCCGTGGACCAAAAATCAACTCGAGATGAGAGGTTAGTCCCTGGCTTCGACTCCAGAGGAATACCACCTTACCACAAGCACCTCAAGAGGAGGCTTCTCACAGCTCTAGGTATGTGAGAGGGACCCTGAGTTTGCGGCCTCATGTGGAATGGACACTGCGATGCCCTGACGTGAAATAAGGCCGGATATCCCTGCAGTGACTTGAATGCAGGCTCGTCTTGCATCTCTCAAGATGAAAGGATGTCTGAATCCCCTGTGGAGACCACAGAGAAAGACCTAATTCCCCACCTCATGGCGAACGGAGGCCTCACATCCTTTGAAAACTCCAGAGGTACGTGGAGATCAGTGCCTCCAAAGGAGACGATGCCTGACTCCTCGTGAAACTTGATAGGAGTCCCAGGATTCCTGTGGCACGTGGAAAGGGAACCTTGGTCTCCCGCCTCAGCTGGAGAGGCCTCCCAATTGCCCTGCCAAGCCTCGAGTAGAATCCCGAGTTGCCCTCGCACCTAGGCAGGAGTCCTGACGTCGCTGAAGAAACACGTGGGTGGAAGGGCCATTCCCGTCGTAACTCGAGAATATACCCCAGGTTCCCGCCGCAACTCGAGAAAAACCATGAGACTTCCCCTTCGCCGTGAGATGAGGCCCGATTCCCCTGCAGTGCATGCAGAGCAATTCCGTGTTGCACATCAAACATGAAAGGAGCCTTGATTTCCTTGATGGCACTCCAGAGAAAACCCAAGAACACTGTTTCAAGGCTAGAGGGATCCTGAGGTCACTGTAGCAACACGAAAGAGCTCCGTGGACCAAAAATCAACTCGAGATGAGAGGTTAGTCCCTGGCTTCGACTCCAGAGGAATACCACCTTACCACAAGCACCTCAAGAGGAGGCTTCTCACAGCTCTAGGTATGTGAGAGGGACCCTGAGTTTGCGGCCTCATGTGGAATGGACACTGCGATGCCCTGACGTGAAATAAGGCCGGATATCCCTGCAGTGACTTGAATGCAGGCTCGTCTTGCATCTCTCAAGATGAAAGGATGTCTGAATCCCCTGTGGAGACCACAGAGAAAGACCTAATTCCCCACCTCATGGCGAACGGAGGCCTCACATCCTTTGAAAACTCCAGAGGTACGTGGAGATCAGTGCCTCCAAAGGAGACGATGCCTGACTCCTCGTGAAACTTGATAGGAGTCCCAGGATTCCTGTGGCACGTGGAAAGGGACCCTAGGTCTCCCGCCTCAGCTGGAGAGGCGTCCCAGTTGCCCTGCCAAGCCTCGAGGAGAATCCCGAGTTGTCCCTCGCAACTAGGCAGGAGTCCTGACGTCGCTGAACAAACACGTGGGTGGAAGGGCCATCCCCGTCGTAACTCGAGAATAAACCCCAGGTTCCCGCCGCAACTCGAGAAAAACCATGAGACTTCACTCTCGCCGCAAGATGAGGCCTGATTCCCCTGCACTGCGTGCAGAGCAATTCCGTGTTGCACATCACACATGAAAGGAGCTTTGATTTCCTTGATGGCACTCCAGAGAAACCCCAAGAACACTGTTTCAAGGCTAGAGGGATCCTGAGGTCACTGTAGCAACAAGAAAGAGCTCCGTGGACCAAAAATCAACTCGAGATGAGAGGTTAGTCCCTGGCTTCGACTCCAGAGGAATACCACCTTACCACAAGCACCTCAAGACGAGGCTTCTCTCAGCTCTAGCTATGTGAGAGGGACCCTGAGTTTGCGGCCTCAAGTGGAATGCACACCGCGATGCCCTGACTCGAAATAAGGCCGGATATCCCTGCAGTGACTTGAATGCAGGCTCGTCTTGCATCTCCCAAGATGAAAGGATGTCTGAATCCCCTGTGGAGACCACAGAGAAAGACCTAGTTCCCCACCTCATCGCGACCGGAGGCCTCAGATCCTTTGAAAACTCCAGAAGTACGCGGAGATCAGTGCCTCCAAAGGAGACGATGCCTGACTCCTCGTGAAACTTGATAGGAGTCCCAGGATTCCTGTGGCACGTGGAAAGGGACCCTTGGTCTCCTGCCTCAGCTGGAGAGGCGTCCCAATTGCCCTGCCAAGCCTCGAGGAGAATCCCGAGTTGTCCCTCGCAACTAGGCAGGAGTCCTAACGTCGCTGAACAAACACGTTGGTGGATGGGCCATCCCCGTCGTAACTCGAGAATATACCCCAGGTTCCCGCCGCAACTCGAGAAAAACCATAAGACTTCTCCCTCGCCGCGAGATGAGGCCCGATTCCCCTGCACTGCGTGCAGAGCAATTCCGTGTTGCACATCACACATGAAAGGAGCCTTGATTTACTTGATGACACTCCAGAGAAACCCCAAGAACACTGTTTCAAGGCTAGAGGGATCCTGAGGTCACTGTAGCAACACGAAAGAGCTCCGTGGACCAAAAATCAACTCGAGATGAGAGGTTAGTCCCTGGCTTCGACTCCAGAGGAATACCACCTTACCACAAGCACCTCAAGAGGAGGCTTCTCTCAGCTGTAGGTATGTGAGAGGGACCCTGAGTTTGCGGCCTCAAGTGGAATGGACACCGCGATGCCCTGACGTGAAATAAGGCCGGATATCCCTGCAGTGACTTGAATGCAGGCTCGTCTTGCATCTCCCAAGACGAAAGGATGTCTGAATCCCCTGTGGAGACCACAGAGAAAGACCTAGTTCCCCACCTCATCGCGACCGGAGACCTCACATCCTTTGAAAACTCCAGAGGTACGCGGAGATCAGTGCCTCCAAAGGAGACGATGCCTGACTCCTCGTGAAACTTGATAGGAGTCCCAGGATTCCTGTGGCACATGGAAAGGGACCCTTGGTCTCCCTCCTCACCTGGAGAGGCGTCCCAATTGCCCTGCCAAACCTCGAGGAGAATCCCGAGATATCCCTCGCAACTAGGCAGGAGTCCTGCCGTCGCTGAAGAAACACTTGTGTGGAAGGGCCATCCCCGTCGTAACTCGATAAACTACCCCAGGTTCCCGCCGTAACTCGAGAAAAACTATGAGACTTCCCCCTCGCCCCGAGATGAGGCCCGATTCCCCTGCACTGCGTGCAGAGATATTCCGTGTTGCACATCAAACATGAAAGGAGCCTTGATTTCCTTGATGGCACTCCAGAGAAACCCCAAGAACACTGTTTCAAGGCTAGAGGGAGCCTGAGGTCACTGTAGCAACACGAAAGAGCTCCGTGGACCAAAAATCAAATCGAGATGAGAGGTTAATCCCTGGCTTCGACTCCAGAGGAATACCACCTTACCACAAGCACCTCAAGAGGAAGCTTCTCACAGCTCTAGGTATGTGAGAGGGACCCTGAGTTTGCTGCCTCATGTGGAATGGACACTGCGTTGCCCTGACGTGAAATAAGGCCGGATATCCCTGCAGTGACTTGAATGCAGGCTCGTCTTGCATCTCCCAAGATGAAAGGATGTCTGAATCCCCTGTGGAGACCACAGAGAAAGACCTAATTGCCCACCTCATGGCGAACGGAGGCCTCACATCCTTTGAAAACTCCAGAGGTACGTGGAGATCAGTGCCTCCAAAGGAGACGATGCCTGACTCCTCGTGAAACTTGATAGGAGTCCCAGGATTCCTGTGGCACGTGGAAAGGGACCCTAGGTCTCCCGCCTAAGCTGGAGAGGCGTCCCAGTTGCCCTGCCAAGCCTCGAGGAGAATCCCGAGTTGTCCCTCGCAACTAGGCAGGAGTCCTGACGTCGCTGAACAAACACGTGGGTGGAAGGGCCATCCCCGTCGTAACTCGAGAATAAACCCCAGGTTCCCGCCGCAACACGAGAAAAACCATGAGACTTCCCCCTCGCCGCAAGATGAGGCCTGATTCCCTTGCACTGCGTGCAGAGCAATTTCGTGTTGCACATCACACATGAAAGGAGCCTTGATTTCCTTGATGGCACTCCAGAGAAACCCCAAGAACACTGTTTCAAGGCTAGAGGGATCCTGAGGTCACTGTAGCAACACGAAAGAGCTCCGTGGACCAAAAATCAACTCGAGATGAGAGGTTAGTCCCTGGCTTCGACTCCAGAGGAATACCACCTTACCACAAGCACCTCAAGACGAGGCTTCTCTCAGCTCTAGCTATGTGAGAGGGACCCTGAGTTTGCGGCCTCAAGTGGAATGCACACCGCGATGCCCTGACTCGAAATAAGGCCGGATATCCCTGCAGTGACTTGAATTCAGGCTCGTCTTGCATCTCCCAAGACGAAAGGATGTCTGAATCCCCTGTGGAGACCACAGAGAAAGACCTAGTTCCCCACCTCATCGCGACCGGAGGCCTCAGATCCTTTGAAAACTCCAGAAGTACGCGGAGATCAGTGCCTCCAAAGGAGACGATGCCTGACTCCTCGTGAAACTTGATAGGAGTCCCAGGATTCCTGTGGCACGTGGAAAGGGACCCTTGGTCTCCCGCCTCAGCTGGAGAGGCGTCCCAATTGCCCTGCCAAGCCTCGAGGAGAATCCCGAGTTGTCCCTCGCAACTAGGCAGGAGTCCTAACGTCGCTGAACAAACACGTTGGTGGATGGGCCATCCCCGTCGTAACTCGAGAATATACCCCAGGTTCCCGCCGCAACTCGAGAAAAACCATAAGATTTCTCCCTCGCCGCGAGATGAGGCCCGATTCCCCTGCACTGCGTGCAGAGCAATTCCGTGTTGCACATCACACATGAAAGGAGCCTTGATTTACTTGATGACACTCCAGAGAAACCCCAAGAACACTGTTTCAAGGCTAGAGGGATCCGGAGGTCACTGTAGCAACAGGAAAGAGCTCCGTGGACCAAAAATCAACTCGAGATGAGAGGTTAGTCCCTGGCTTCGACGCCAGAGGAATACCACCTTACCACAAGCACCTCAAGAGGAGGCTTCTCTCAGCTCTAGGTATGTGAGAGGGACCCTGAGTTTGCGGCCTCAAGTGGAATGGACACCGCGATGCCCTGACGTGAAATAAGGCCGGATATCCCTGCAGTGACTTGAATGCAGGCTCGTCTTGCATCTCCCAAAATGAAAGGATGTCTGAATCCCCTGTGGAGACCACAGAGAAAGACCTAGTTCCCCACCTCATCGCGACCGGAGACCTCACATCCTTTGAAAACTCCAGAGGTACGCGGAGCTCAGGGCCTCCAAAGGAGACGATGCCTGACTCCTCGTGAAACTTGATAGGAGTCCCAGGATTCCTGTGGCACATGGAAAGGGACCCTTGGTCTCCCTCCTCACGTGGAGAGGCGTCCCAATTGCCCTGCCAAGCCTCGAGGAGAATCCCGAGTTATCCCTCGCAACTAGGCAGGAGTCCTGCCGTCGCTGAACAAACACGTGTGTGGAAGGGCCATCCCGGTCGTAACTCGAGAAACTACCCCAGGTTCCCGCCGTAACTCGAGAAAAACTATGAGACTTCCCCCTCGCCGCGAGATGAGGCCCGATTCCCCTGCACTGCGTGCAGAGCAATTCCGTGTTGCACATCACACATGAAAGGAGCCTTGATTTCCTTGATGGCACTCCAGAGAAAGCCCAAGAACACTGTTTCAAGGCTAGAGGGATCCTGAGGTCACTGTAGCAACAGGAAAGAGCTCCCTGGACCAAAAATCAACTCGAGATGAGAGGTTAGTCCCTGGCTTCGACTCCAGAGGAATACCACCTTACCACAAGCACCTCAAGAGGAGGCTTCTCTCAGCTCTAGGTATGTGAGAGGGACCCTGATTTTGCGGCCTCAAGTGGAATGGACACCGCGATTCCCTGACTCGAAATAAGGCCAGATATCCCTGCAGTGACTTGAATGCAGGCTCGTCTTGCATCTCCCAAGATGAAAGGATGTTTGAATCCCCTGTGGAGACCACAGAGAAAGACCTAGTTCCCCAACTCATCGCGACCAGAGGCCTCACATCCTTTGAAAACTCCAGAGGTACGCGGTGATCAGTGCCTCCAAAAGGGACGATGCCTGACTCCTCGTGAAACTTGATAGGAGTCCCAGGATTCCTGTGGCACGTGGAAAGGGACACTTGTTCTCCCACCTCAGCTGGAGAGGCATCCCAATTGCCCTGCCAAGCCTCGAGGAGAATCCCGAGTTGTCCCTCGCAACTAGGCAGGAGTCCTGCCGTCGCTGTACAAACACGTGGGTGGAAGGGCTATCCCCGTCGTAACTCGAGAATATAACCCAGGTTCCCACCGCAACTCGAGAAAACCATGAGAGTTCCCCCTCGGCGCAAAATGAGGCCCGATACCCTGCACTGCATGCAGAGCAGTTCCGTGTTGCACATCACACATGAAAGGAGCCTTGATTTCCTTGATGGCACTCCAGAGAAGCCCCAGGAACACTGTTCCAAGGATAGAGGGATCCTGAGGTTACTGTAGAAACAAGAAAGTGCTCCGTGAACCAAAAATCAACTTGAGATGAGAGGATAGTTCCTGGCTTCGACTCCAGAGGAATACCACCTTACCACAAGCACCTCAAGAGGAGGCTTCTCTCAGCTCTATGTATGTGAGAGGGACCCTGAGTTTGCGGCCTCAAGTGAAATGGACACCGCGATGCCCTGACTCGAAATAAGGCCGGATATCCCTGCAGTGATTGAATGCAAGCTCGTCTTGCATCTCCCAAGACGAAAGGATGTCTGAATCCCCTGTGGAGACCACAGAGAAAGACCTAGTTCCCCACCTCATCGCGACCGGAGGCCTCACATCCTTTGAAAACTCCAGAGGTACGCGGAGATCAGTGCCTCCAAAGGAGACGATGCCTGACTCCTCGTGAAACTTGATAGGAGTCCCAGGATTCCTGTGGCACGTGGAAAGGGACCCTTGGTCTCCCGCCTCAGCTGGAGAGGCGTCCCAATTGCCCTGCCAAGCCTCGAAGAGAATCCCGAATTGTCCCTCGCAACTAGGCAGGAGTCCTGCCGTCGCCGAACAAACACGTGTGTGGAAGGGCCATCCCCGTCGTAACTCGAGAATATACCCCAGGTTCCCATCGCAACTCGAGAAAACCTGAGACTTCCCCCTCGCCGCAAAATGAGACCCGATACCCTGCACTGCGTGCAGAGCAATTCCGTGTTGCACATCACACATGAAAGGAGCCTTGATTTCCTTGATGGCACTCCAGAGAAACCCCAAGAACACTGTTTCAAGGCTAGAGGGATCCTGAGGTCACTGTAGCAACAGGAAAGAGCTCCGTGGACCAAAAATCAACTCGAGATGAGAGGTTAGTCCCTGGCTTAGACTCCAGAGGAATACCACCTTACCACAAGCACCTCAAGAGGAGGCTTCTCTCAGCTCTAGGTATGTGAGAGGGACCCTGAGTTTGCGGCCTCAAGTGGAATGGACACCGCCATGCCCTGACTCGAAATAAGGCCGGATATCCCTGCAGTGACTTGAATGCAGGCTCGTCTTGCATCTCCCAAGACGAAAGGATGTCTGAATCCCCTGTGGAGACCACAGAGAAAGACCTAGTTCCCCACCTCATCGCGACCGGAGGCCTCAGATCCTTTGAAAACTCCAGAAGTACGCGGAGATCAGTGCCTCCAAAGGAGACGATGCCTGACTCCTCGTGAAACTTGATAGGAGTCCCAGGATTCCTGTGGCACGTGGAAAGGGACCCTTGGTCTCCCGCCTCAGCTGGAGAGGCGTCCCAATTGCCCTGCCAAGCCTCGAGGAGAATCCCGAGTTGTCCCTCGCAACTAGGCAGGAGTCCTAACGTCGCTGAACAAACACGTTGGTGGATGGGCCATCCCCGTCGTAACTCGAGAATATACCCCAGGTTCCCGCCGCAACTCGAGAAAAACCATAAGACTTCTCCCTCGCCGCGAGATGAGGCCCGATTCCCCTGCACTGCGTGCAGAGCAATTCCGTGTTGCACATCACACATGAAAGGAGCCTTGATTTACTTGATGACACTCCAGAGAAACCCCAAGAACACTGTTTCAAGGCTAGAGGGATCCTGAGGTCACTGTAGCAACAGGAAAGAGCTCCGTGGACCAAAAATCAACTCGAGATGAGAGGTTAGTCCCTGGCTTCGACGCCAGAGGAATACCACCTTACCACAAGCACCTCAAGAGGAGGCTTCTCTCAGCTCTAGCTATGTGAGAGGGACCCTGAGTTTGCGGCCTCAAGTGGAATGGACACCGCGATGCCCTGATTCGAAATAAGGCCGGATATCCCTGCAGTGACTTGAATGCAGGCTCGTCTTGCATCTCCCAAAATGAAAGGATGTCTGAATCCCCTGTGGAGACCACAGAGAAAGACCTAGTTCCCCACCTCATCGCGACCGGAGACCTCACATCCTTTGAAAACTCCAGAGGTACGCGGAGATCAGTGCCTCCAAAGGAGACGATGCCTGACTCCTCGTGAAACTTGATAGGAGTCCCAGGATTCCTGTGGCACATGGAAAGGGACCCTTGGTCTCCCTCCTCACCTGGAGAGGCGTCCCAATTGCCCTGCCAAACCTCGAGGAGAATCCCGAGTTATCCCTCGCAACTAGGCAGGAGTCCTGTCGTCGCTGAAGAAACACGTGTGTGGAAGGGCCATCCCCGTCGTAACTCGAGAAACTACCCCAGGTTCTAGCCGTAAGTCGAGAAAAACTATGAGACTTCCCCCTCGCCACGAGATGAGGCCCGATTCCCCTGCACTGCGTGCAGAGATATTCCGTGTTGCACATCAAACATGAAGGGAGCCTTGATTTCCTTGATGGCACTCCAGAGAAACCCCAAGAACACTGTTTCAAGGCTAGAGGGAGCCTGAGGTCACTGTAGCAACACGAAAGAGCTCCGTGGACCAAAAATCAAATCGAGATGAGAGGTTAATCCCTGGCTTCGACTCCAGAGGAATACCTCCTTACCACAAGCACCTCAAGAGGAAGCTTCTCACAGCTCTAGGTATGTGAGAGGGACCCTGAGTTTGCTGCCTCATGTGGAATGGACACTGCGATGCCCTGACGTGAAATAAGGCCGGATATCCCTGCAGTGACTTGAATGCAGGCTCGTCTTGCATCTCCCAAGATGAAAGGATGTCTGAATCCCCTGTGGAGACCACAGAGAAAGACCTAATTGCCCACCTCATGGCGAACGGAGGCCTCACATCCTTTGAAAACTCCAGAGGTACGTGGAGATCAGTGCCTCCAAAGGAGAAGATGCCTGACTCCTCGTGAAACTTGATAGGAGTCCCAGGATTCCTGTGGCACGTGGAAAGGGACCCTAGGTCTCCCGCCTAAGCTGGAGAGGCGTCCCAGTTGCCCTGCCAAGCCTCGAGGAGAATCCCGAGTTGTCCCTCGCAACTAGGCAGGAGTCCTGACGTCGCTGAACAAACACGTGGGTGGAAGGGCCTTCCCCGTCGTAACTCGAGAATAAACCCCAGGTTCCCGCCGCAACACGAGAAAAACCATGAGACTTCCCCCTCGCCGCAAGATGAGGCCTGATTCCCTTGCACTGCGTGCAGAGCAATTCCGTGTTGCACATCACACATGAAAGGAGCCTTGATTTCCTTGATGGCACTCCAGAGAAACCCCAAGAACACTCTTTCAAGGCTAGAGGGATCCTGAGGTCACTGTAGCAACACGAAAGAGCTCCGTGGACCAAAAATCAACTCGAGATGAGAGGTTAGTCCCTGGCTTCGACGCCAGAGGAATACCACCTTACCACAAGCACCTCAAGAGGAGGCTTCTCTCAGCTGTAGCTATGTGAGAGGGACCCTGAGTTTGCGGCCTCAAGTGGAATGCACACCGCGATGCCCTGACTCGAAATAAGGCCGGATATCCCTGCAGTGACTTGAATTCAGGCTCGTCTTGCATCTCCCAAGACGAAAGGATGTCTGAATCCCCTGTGGAGACCACAGAGAAAGACCTAGTTCCCCACCTCATCGCGACCGGAGGCCTCAGATCCTTTGAAAACTCCAGAAGTACGCGGAGATCAGTGCCTCCAAAGGAGACGATGCCTGACTCCTCGTGAAACTTGATAGGAGTCCCAGGATTCCTGTGGCACGTGGAAAGGGACCCTTGGTCTCCCGCCTCAGCTGGAGAGGCGTCCCAATTGCCCTGCCAAGCCTCGAGGAGAATCCCGAGTTGTCCCTCGCAACTAGGCAGGAGTCCTAACGTCGCTGAACAAACACGTTGGTGGATGGGCCATCCCCGTCGTAACTCGAGAATATACACCAGGTTCCCGCCGCAACTCGAGAAAAACCATAAGATTTCTCCCTCGCCGCGAGATGAGGCCCGATTCCCCTGCACTGCGTGCAGAGCAATTCCGTGTTGCACATCACACATGAAAGGAGCCTTGATTTACTTGATGACACTCCAGAGAAACCCCAAGAACACTGTTTCAAGGCTAGAGGGATCCAGAAGTCACTGTAGCAACAGGAAAGAGCTCCGTGGACCAAAAATCAACTCGAGATGAGAGGTTAGTCCCTGGCTTCGACGCCAGAGGAATACCACCTTACCACAAGCACCTCAAGAGGAGGCTTCTCTCAGCTCTAGGTATGTGAGAGGGACCCTGAGTTTGCGGCCTCAAGTGGAATGGACACCGCGATGCCCTGACGTGAAATAAGGCCGGATATCCCTGCAGTGACTTGAATGCAGGCTCGTCTTGCATCTCCCAAAATGAAAGGATGTCTGAATCCCCTGTGGAGACCACAGAGAAAGACCTAGTTCCCCACCTCATCGCGACCGGAGACCTCACATCCTTTGAAAACTCCAGAGGTACGCGGAGATCAGTGCCTCCAAAGGAGACGATGCCTGACTCCTCGTGAAACTTGATAGGAGTCCCAGGATTCCTGTGGCACATGGAAAGGGACCCTTGGTCTCCCTCCTCACCTGGAGAGGCGTCCCAATTGCCCTGCCAAGCCTCGAGGAGAATCCCGAGTTATCCCTCGCAACTAGGCAGGAGTCCTGCCGTCGCTGAACAAACACGTGTGTGGAAGGGCCATCCCGGTCGTAACTCGAGAAACTACCCCAGGTTCCCGCCGTAACTCGAGAAAAACTATGAGACTTCCCCCTCGCCGCGAGATGAGGCCCGATTCCCCTGCACTGCGTGCAGAGCAATTCCGTGTTGCACATCACACATGAAAGGAGCCTTGATTTACTTGATGACACTCCAGAGAAACCCCAAGAACACTGTTTCAAGGCTAGAGGGATCCTGAGGTCACTGTAGCAACAGGAAAGAGCTCCGTGGACCAAAAATCAACTCGAGATGAGAGGTTAGTCCCTGGCTTCGACGCCAGAGGAATACCACCTTACCACAAGCACCTCAAGAGGAGGCTTCTCTCAGCTCTAGCTATGTGAGAGGGACCCTGAGTTTGCGGCCTCAAGTGGAATGGACACCGCGATGCCCTGATTCGAAATAAGGCCGGATATCCCTGCAGTGACTTGAATGCAGGCTCGTCTTGCATCTCCCAAAATGAAAGGATGTCTGAATCCCCTGTGGAGACCACAGAGAAAGACCTAGTTCCCCACCTCATCGCGACCGGAGACCTCACATCCTTTGAAAACTCCAGAGGTACGCGGAGATCAGTGCCTCCAAAGGAGACGATGCCTGACTCCTCGTGAAACTTGATAGGAGTCCCAGGATTCCTGTGGCACATGGAAAGGGACCCTTGGTCTCCCTCCTCACCTGGAGAGGCGTCCCAATTGCCCTGCCAAACCTCGAGGAGAATCCCGAGTTATCCCTCGCAACTAGGCAGGAGTCCTGTCGTCGCTGAAGAAACACGTGTGTGGAAGGGCCATCCCCGTCGTAACTCGAGAAACTACCCCAGGTTCTAGCCGTAAGTCGAGAAAAACTATGAGACTTCCCCCTCGCCACGAGATGAGGCCCGATTCCCCTGCACTGCGTGCAGAGATATTCCGTGTTGCACATCAAACATGAAGGGAGCCTTGATTTCCTTGATGGCACTCCAGAGAAACCCCAAGAACACTGTTTCAAGGCTAGAGGGAGCCTGAGGTCACTGTAGCAACACGAAAGAGCTCCGTGGACCAAAAATCAAATCGAGATGAGAGGTTAATCCCTGGCTTCGACTCCAGAGGAATACCACCTTACCACAAGCACCTCAAGAGGAAGCTTCTCACAGCTCTAGGTATGTGAGAGGGACCCTGAGTTTGCTGCCTCATGTGGAATGGACACTGCGATGCCCTGACGTGAAATAAGGCCGGATATCCCTGCAGTGACTTGAATGCAGGCTCGTCTTGCATCTCCCAAGATGAAAGGATGTCTGAATCCCCTGTGGAGACCACAGAGAAAGACCTAATTGCCCACCTCATGGCGAACGGAGGCCTCACATCCTTTGAAAACTCCAGAGGTACGTGGAGATCAGTGCCTCCAAAGGAGAAGATGCCTGACTCCTCGTGAAACTTGATAGGAGTCCCAGGATTCCTGTGGCACGTGGAAAGGGACCCTAGGTCTCCCGCCTAAGCTGGAGAGGCGTCCCAGTTGCCCTGCCAAGCCTCGAGGAGAATCCCGAGTTGTCCCTCGCAACTAGGCAGGAGTCCTGACGTCGCTGAACAAACACGTGGGTGGAAGGGCCTTCCCCGTCGTAACTCGAGAATAAACCCCAGGTTCCCGCCGCAACACGAGAAAAACCATGAGACTTCCCCCTCGCCGCAAGATGAGGCCTGATTCCCTTGCACTGCGTGCAGAGCAATTCCGTGTTGCACATCACACATGAAAGGAGCCTTGATTTCCTTGATGGCACTCCAGAGAAACCCCAAGAACACTGTTTCAAGGCTAGAGGGATCCTGAGGTCACTGTAGCAACACGAAAGAGCTCCGTGGACCAAAAATCAACTCGAGATGAGAGGTTAGTCCCTGGCTTCGACGCCAGAGGAATACCACCTTACCACAAGCACCTCAAGAGGAGGCTTCTCTCAGCTGTAGCTATGTGAGAGGGACCCTGAGTTTGCGGCCTCAAGTGGAATGCACACCGCGATGCCCTGACTCGAAATAAGGCCGGATATCCCTGCAGTGACTTGAATTCAGGCTCGTCTTGCATCTCCCAAGACGAAAGGATGTCTGAATCCCCTGTGGAGACCACAGAGAAAGACCTAGTTCCCCACCTCATCGCGACCGGAGGCCTCAGATCCTTTGAAAACTCCAGAAGTACGCGGAGATCAGTGCCTCCAAAGGAGACGATGCCTGACTCCTCGTGAAACTTGATAGGAGTCCCAGGATTCCTGTGGCACGTGGAAAGGGACCCTTGGTCTCCCGCCTCAGCTGGAGAGGCGTCCCAATTGCCCTGCCAAGCCTCGAGGAGAATCCCGAGTTGTCCCTCGCAACTAGGCAGGAGTCCTAACGTCGCTGAACAAACACGTTGGTGGATGGGCCATCCCCGTCGTAACTCGAGAATATACACCAGGTTCCCGCCGCAACTCGAGAAAAACCATAAGATTTCTCCCTCGCCGCGAGATGAGGCCCGATTCCCCTGCACTGCGTGCAGAGCAATTCCGTGTTGCACATCACACATGAAAGGAGCCTTGATTTACTTGATGACACTCCAGAGAAACCCCAAGAACACTGTTTCAAGGCTAGAGGGATCCAGAAGTCACTGTAGCAACAGGAAAGAGCTCCGTGGACCAAAAATCAACTCGAGATGAGAGGTTAGTCCCTGGCTTCGACGCCAGAGGAATACCACCTTACCACAAGCACCTCAAGAGGAGGCTTCTCTCAGCTCTAGGTATGTGAGAGGGACCCTGAGTTTGCGGCCTCAAGTGGAATGGACACCGCGATGCCCTGACGTGAAATAAGGCCGGATATCCCTGCAGTGACTTGAATGCAGGCTCGTCTTGCATCTCCCAAAATGAAAGGATGTCTGAATCCCCTGTGGAGACCACAGAGAAAGACCTAGTTCCCCACCTCATCGCGACCGGAGACCTCACATCCTTTGAAAACTCCAGAGGTACGCGGAGATCAGTGCCTCCAAAGGAGACGATGCCTGACTCCTCGTGAAACTTGATAGGAGTCCCAGGATTCCTGTGGCACATGGAAAGGGACCCTTGGTCTCCCTCCTCACCTGGAGAGGCGTCCCAATTGCCCTGCCAAGCCTCGAGGAGAATCCCGAGTTATCCCTCGCAACTAGGCAGGAGTCCTGCCGTCGCTGAACAAACACGTGTGTGGAAGGGCCATCCCGGTCGTAACTCGAGAAACTACCCCAGGTTCCCGCCGTAACTCGAGAAAAACTATGAGACTTCGCCCTCGCCGCGAGATGAGGCCCGATTCCCCTGCACTGCGTGCAGAGCAATTCCGTGTTGCACATCACACATGAAAGGAGCCTTGATTTCCTTGATGGCACTCCAGAGAAAGCCCAAGAACACTGTTTCAAGGCTAGAGGGATCCTGAGGTCACTGTAGCAACAGGAAAGAGCTCCCTGGACCAAAAATCAACTCGAGATGAGAGGTTAGTCCCTGGCTTCGACTCCAGAGGAATACCACCTTACCACAAGCACCTCAAGAGGAGGCTTCTCTCAGCTCTAGGTATGTGAGAGGGACCCTGATTTTGCAGCCTCAAGTGGAATGGACACCGCGATTCCCTGACTCGAAATAAGGCCAGATATCCCTGCAGTGACTTGAATGCAGGCTCGTCTTGCATCTCCCAAGATGAAAGGATGTTTGAATCCCCTGTGGAGACCACAGAGAAAGACCTAGTTCCCCACCTCATCGCGACCAGAGGCCTCACATCCTTTGAAAACTCCAGAGATACGCGGTGATCAGTGCCTCCAAAAGGGACGATGCCTGACTCCTCGTGAAACTTGATAGGAGTTCCAGGATTCCTGTGGCACGTGGAAAGGGACACTTGTTCTCCCACCTGAGCTGGAGAGGCATCCCAATTGCCCTGCCAAGCCTCGAGGAGAATCCCGAGTTGTCCCTCGCAACTAGGCAGGAGTCCTGCCATCGCTGTACAAACACGTGGGTGGAAGGGCTATCCCCGTCGTAACTCGAGAATATACCCCAGGTTCCCACCGCAACTCGAGAAAACCATGAGACTTCCCCCTCGGCGCAAAATGAGGCCCGATACCCTGCACTGCATGCAGAGCAGTTCCGTGTTGCACATCACACATGAAAGGAGCCTTGATTTCCTTCATGGCACTCCAGAGAAACCCCAGGAACACTGTTCCAAGGATAGAGGGATCCTGAGGTTACTGTAGAAACAAGAAAGTGCTCCGTGAACCAAAAATCAACTTGAGATGAGAGGATAGTTCCTGGCTTCGACTCCAGAGGAATACCACCTTACCACAAGCACCTCAAGAGGAGGCTTCTCTCAGCTCTATGTATGTGAGAGGGACCCTGAGTTTGCGGCCTCAAGTGGAATGGACACCGCGATGCCCTGACTCGAAATAAGGCCGGATATCCCTGCAGTGACTTGAATGCAAGCTCGTCTTGCATCTCCCAAGACGAAAGGATGTCTGAATCCCCTGTGGAGACCACAGAGAAAGACCTAGTTCCCCACCTCATCGCGACCAGAGGCCTCACATCCTTTGAAAACTCCAGAGGTACGCGGAGATCAGTGCCTCCAAAGGAGACGATGCCTGACTCCTCGTGAAACTTGATAGGAGTCCCAGGATTCCTGTGGCACGTGGAAAGGGACCCTTGGTCTCCTGCCTCAGCTGGAGAGGCGTCCCAATTGCCCTGCCAAGCCTCGAAGAGAATCCCGAATTGTCCCTCGCAACTAGGCAGGAGTCCTGCCGTCGCCGAACAAACACGTGTGTGGAAGGGCCATCCCCGTCGTAACTCGAGAATATACCCCAGGTTCCCGCCGCAACTCGAAAAAAACCATGAGACTTCCCCCTCGCCTCGAGATGAAGCTCGATTCTCCTGCACTGCATGCAGAATAATTCCGTGCTGCACATCACACATAAAAGGAGCCTTGATTTCCTTGATGGCACTGCAGAGAAACCCCAAGAACACTGTTTCAAGGCTAGAGGGATCCTGAGGTCACTGTAGAAACACGAAAGAGCTCCGTGGACCAAAAATCAACTCGAGATGAGAGGTTAGTCCCTGGCTTCGACTCCAGAGGAATATCACCTTACCACAAGCACCTCAAGAGGAGGCTTCTCTCAGCTCTAGGTATGTGAGAGGGACCCTGAGTTTGCGGCCTCAAGTGGAATGGACACCGCGATGCCCTGACTCGAAATAAGGCTGGATATCCCTGCAGTGACTTGAATGCAGGCTCGTCTTGCATCTCCCAAGACGAAAGGATGTCTGAATCCCCTGTGGAGACCACAGAGAAAGACCTAGTTCCCCACCTCATCGCGACCGGAGGCCTCACATCCTTTGAAAATTCCAGAGGTGCGCGGAGATCTGTGCCTCCAAAGGAGACGATGGCTGACTCCTCGTCAAACTTGATAGGAGTCCCAGGATTCCTGTGGCACGTGGAAAGGGACCCTTGGTCTCCCGCCTCAGCTGGAGAGGCGTCCCAATTGCCCTGCCAAGCCTCGAGGAGAATCCCGAGTTGTCCCTCGCAACTAGGCAGGAGTCCTGACGTCGCTGAACAAACATGTGTGTGGAAGGGCCATCCCCGTCGTAACTCGAGAATATACCCCAGGTTCCCGCCGCAACTCGAGAAAAACCATGAGACTTCCCCCTCGCCGCGAGATGAGGCCCGATTCCCCTGCACTGCGTGCAGAGCAATTCCGTGTTGCACATCACACATGAAAGGAGCCTTGATTTCCTTGATGGCACTCCAGAGAAACCCCAAGAACACTGTTTCAAGGCTAGAGGGATCCTGAGGTCACTGTAGCAACACGAAAGAGCTCCGTGGCCCAAAAATCAACTGGTGATGAGAGGTTAGTCCCTGGCTTCGACTCCAGAGGAATACCACCTTACCACAAGCACCTCAAGAGGAGGCTTCTCTCAGCTCTAGGTATGTGAGAGGGACACTGAGTTTGCGGCCTCAAGTGGAATGGACACCGCGATGGCCTGACTCAAAATAAGGACGGATATCCCTGCAGTGACTTGAATGCAGGCTCGTCTTGCATCTCCCAAGACGAAAGGATGTCTGAATCCCCTGTGGAGACCACAGAGAAAGACCTAGTTCCCCACTTCATCGCGACCGGAGGCCTCACATCCTTTGAAAATTCCAGAGGTGCGCGGAGATCAGTGCCTCCAAAGGAGACGATGGCTGACTCCTCGTCAAACTTGATAGGAGTCCCAGGATTCCTGTGGCACGTGGAAAGGGACCCTTGGTCTCCCGCCTCAGCTGGAGAGGCGTCCCTATTGCCCTGCCAAGCCTCGAGGAGAATCCCGAGTTGTCCCTCGCAACTAGGCAGGAGTCCTGACGTCGCTGAACAAACATGTGTGTGGAAGGGGCATCCCCGTCGTAACTCGAGAATATACCCCAGGTTCCCGCCGCAACTCGAGAAAAACCATGAGACTTCCCCCTCGCCGCGAGATGAGGCCCGATTCCCCTGCACTGCGTGCAGAGCAATTCCGTGTTGCACATCACACATGAAAGGAGTCTTGATTTCCTTGATGGCACTCCAGAGAAAACCCAAGAACACTGTTTCAAGGCTAGAGGGATCCTGAGGTCACTGTAGCCACACGAAAGAGCTCCGTGGACCAAAAATCAACTCGAGATAAGAGGTTAGTCCCTGGCTTCGACTCCAGAGGAATACCACCTTACCACAAGCACCTCAAGAGGAGGCTTCTCTCAGCTCTAGGTATGGGAGAGTGACCCTGAGTTTGCGGCCTCAAGTGGAATGGACACCGCGATGCCCTGACTCGAAATAATGCCGGATATCCCTGCAGTGACTTGAATGCAGGCTCGTCTTGCATCTCCCAAGATGAAAGGATGTCTGAATCCCCTGTGGAGAACACAGAAAAAGACCTAGTTCCCCACCTCATCGCGACCGGAGGCCTCACATCCTTTGAAAACTCCAGAGGTACGCGGAGATCAGTGCCTCCAAAGGAGACGATGCCTGACTCCTCGTCAAACTTGATAGGAGTCCCAGGATTCCTGTGGCACATGGAAAGGGACCCTTGGTCTCCCGCCTCAGCTGGAGAGGCGTCCCAATTGCCCTGCCAAGCCTCGAGGAGAATCCCGAGTTGTCCCTCGCAACTAGGCAGGAGTCCTGACGTGGCTGAACAAACACGTGGCTGGAAGGGCCATCCCCGTCATAACTCGAGAATATACCCCAGGGTCCCGCCGCAACTTGAGAAACACCATGAGACTTCCCCCTCGCCGCGAGATGAGGCTCGATTCTCCTGCACTGCATGCAGAGCAATTTCGTGTTGCACATCAAACATGAAAGGAGCCTTGATTTCCTTGATGGCCCTCCAGAGAAACCCCAAGAACACTGTTTCAAGGCTAGAGGGATCCTGAGGTCACTGTAGCAACACGAAAGAGCTCCGTGGACCAAAAATCAACTCGAGATGAGAGGTTAGTCCCTGACTTCGACTCCAGAGGAATACCACCTTACCACAAGCACCTCAAGAGGAGGCTTCTCTCAGCTCTAGGTATGTGAGAGGGTCCCTGAGTTTGCGGCCTCAAGTGGAATGGACACCGCGATTCCCTGATTCGAAATAAGGCCGGATATGCCTGCAGTGACTTGAATGCCGGCTCGTCTTGCATCTCCCAAGAAGAAAGGATGTTTGAATCCCCTGTGGAGACCACAGAGAAAGACCTAGTTCCCCACCTCATTGCGAACGGAGGCCTCACATCCTTTGCAAACTCCAGAGGTACGCGGAGATCAGTGCCTCCAAAGGGGACGATGCCTGACTCCTCGTGAAACTTGATAGGAGTTCCAGGATTCCTGTGGCACGTGGAAAGGGACCCTTGGTCTCCCGCCTCAGCTGGAGAGGCATCCCAATTGCCCTGCCAAGCCTCGAGGAGAATCCCGAGTTGTCCCACACAAGTAGGCAGGAGTCCTGACTCGCTGAACAAACACGTGGGGGGAAGGGCTATCCCCATCGTAACTCAGAATATACCCCAGGTCCCCACCGCAACTCGAGAAAACCATGAGACTTCCCCTCGCCGCAAAATGAGGCCCGATACCCTGCACTGCGCGCAGAGCAATTCCGTGTTGCACATCACACATGAAAGGAGCCTTGATTTCCTTGACGGCACTTCAGAGAAACCCCAAGGACACTGTTTCAAGGCTAGAGGGAACCTGAGGTCACTGTAGTAACAAGAAACAGCTCCGTGGACCAAAAATCAACTCGAAATGAGAAGTTAGTCCCTGGCTTCGACACCAGAGGAATACCACCTTACCACAAGCACCTTAAGAGGAGGCTTCTCACAGCTCTAGGTATGTGAGAGGGACCCTGAGTTTGCGGCCTCAAGTGGAATGGACACCGCGATGCCCTGACTCGAAATAAGGACGGATATCCCTGCAGTGACTTGAATGCAGGCTCGTCTTGCATCTCCCAAGATGAAAGGATGTCTGAATCCCCTGTGGAGAACACAGAAAAAGACCTAGTTCCCCACCTCATCGCGACCGGAGGCCTGACATCCTTTGAAAACTCCAGAGGTACGCGGAGATCAGTGCCTCCAAAGGAGACGATGCCTGACTCCTCGTGAAACTTGATAGGAGTCCCAGGATTCCTGTTGCACGTGGAAAGGAACCCTTGGTCTCCCGCCTCAGCTGGAGAGGCGTCCCAATTGCCCTGCCAAGCCTCGAGGAGAATCCCGAGTTGTCCCTCAGAACTAGGCAGGAGTCATCACTTCGCTGAACAAACACGTGGGTGGAAGGGCCATCCCCGTCGTAACTCGAGAATATACCCCAGATTCCCGCCGCAACTAGAGAAAAACCATGAGACTTCCCCCTCGCCATGAGACGAGGCCCGATACCCCTGCACTGCGTGCAGAGCAATTCCGTGTTGCACATCACACATGAAAGGAGCCTTGATTTCCTTGATGGCACTCCAGAGAAAACCCAAGAACACTGTTTCAAGGCTAGAGGGATCCTGAGGTCACTGTAGCCACACGAAAGAGCTCCGTGGACCAAAAATCAACTCGAGATGAGAGGTTAGTCCCTGGCTTCGACTCCAGAGGAATACCACCTTACCACAAGCACCTCAAGAGGAGGCTTCTCTCAGCTCTAGGTATGGGAGAGTGACCCTGAGTTTGCGGCCTCAAGTGGAATGGACACCGCGATGCCCTTACTCGAAATAAGGCCGGATATCCCTGCAGTGACTTGAATGCAGGCTCGTCTTGCATCTCCCAAGACGAAAGGATGTCTGAATCCCCTGTGGAGAACACAGAAAAAGACCTAGTTTCCCACCTCATCGCGACCGGAGGCCTCACATCCTTTGAAAACTCCAGAGGTACGCGGAGATCAGTGCCTCCAAAGGAGACGATGCCTGACTCCTCGTCAAACTTGATAGGAGTCCCAGGATTCCTGTGGCACATGGAAAGGGACCCTTGGTCTCCCGCCTCAGCTGGAGAGGTGTCCCAATTGCCCTGCCAAGCCTCGAGGAGAATCCCGAGTTGTCCCTCGCAACTAGGCAGGAGTCCTGATGAGGCTGAACAAACACGTGGCTGGAAGGGCCATCCCCGTCATAACTCGAGAATATACCCCAGGGTCCCACCGCAACTCGAGAAAAACCATGAGATTTCCCCCTCGCCGCGAGATGAGGCCAGATTCCCCTGCACTGCGTGCAGAGCAATTCCGTGTTGCACATCACACATGAAAGGAGCCTTGATTTCCTTGATGGCACTCCAGAGAAACCCCAAGAACACTGTTTCAAGGCTAGAGGGAGCCTGAGGTCACTGTAGCCACACGAAAAACTCCGTGGACCAAAAATCAACTCGAGATGAGAGGTTAGTCCCTGGCTTCGACTCCAGAGGAATACCACCTTACCACAAGCACCTCAAGAGGAGGCTTCTCTCAGCTCTAGGTATGTGAGAGGGACCCTGAGTTTGCGGCCTCAAGTGGAATGGACACCGCGATGCCCTGACTCGAAATAAGGCCGGATATCCCTGCAGTGACTTGAATGCAGGCTCGTCTTGCATCTCCCAAGTCGAAAGGATGTCTGAATCCCCTGTGGAGTCCAAAGAGAAAGACCTAGTTCCCCACCTCATCGCGACCGGAATCCTTACATCCTTTGAAAACTCCAGAGGTACGCGGAGATCAGTGCCTCCAATGGAGACGATGCCTGACTCTTCGTGAAACTTGATAGGAGTCCCAGGATTCCTGTGGCACGTGGAAAGGGACCCTTGGTCTCCCGCCTCAGCTGGAGAGGCGTCCCAATTACCCTGCCAAGCCTCGAGTAGAATCCCGAGTTGCCCTCGCAACTAGGCAGGAGTCCTGACGTCGCTGAACAAACACGTGGGTGGAAGGGCCATTCCCGTCGTAACTCGAGAATATACCCCAGGGTCCCGCCGCAACACGAGAAAAACCATGAGACTTCCCCCTCGCCACGAGACGAGGCCCGATACCCCTGCACTGCGTGCAGAGCAATTCCGTGTTGCACATCACACATGAAAGGAGCCTTGATTTCCTTGATGGCACTCCAGAGAAAACCCAAGAACACTGTTTCAAGGCTAGAGGGATCCTGAGGTCACTGTAGCCACACGAAAGAGCTCCGTGGACCAAAAATCAACTCGAGATGAGAGGTTAGTCCCTGGCTTCGACTCCAGAGGAATACCACCTTACCATAAGCACCTCAAGAGGAGGCTTCTCTCAGCTCTAGGTATGGGAGAGTGACCCTGAGTTTGCGGCCTCAAGTGGAATGGACACCGCGATGCCCTTACTCGAAATAAGGCCGGATATCCCTGCAGTGACTTGAATGCAGGCTCGTCTTGCATCTCCCAAGACGAAAGGATGTCTGAATCCCCTGTGGAGAACACAGAAAAAGACCTAGTTTCCCACCTCATCGCGACCGGAGGCCTCACATCCTTTGAAAACTCCAGAGGTACGCGGAGATCAGTGCCTTCAAAGGAGACGATGCCTGACTCCTCGTCAAACTTGATAGGAGTCCCAGGATTCCTGTGGCACGTGGAAAGGAACCCTAGGTCTCCCGCCTAAGCTGGAGAGGCGTCCCAGTTGCCCTGCCAAGCCTCGAGGAGAATCCCGAGTTGTCCCTCGCAACTAGGCAGGAGTCCTAACGTCGCTGAACAAACACGTTGGTGGATGGGCCATCCCCGTCGTAACTCGAGAATATATCCCAGGTTCCCGCCGCAACTCGAGAAAAACCATAAGATTTCTCCCTCGCCGCGAGATGAGGCCCGATTCCCCTGCACTGCGTGCAGAGCAATTCCGTGTTGCACATCACACATGAAAGGAGCCTTGATTTACTTGATGACACTCCAGAGAAACCCCAAGAACACTGTTTCAAGGCTAGAGGGATCCGGAGGTCACTGTAGCAACAGGAAAGAGCTCCGTGGACCAAAAATCAACTCGAGATGAGAGGTTAGTCCCTGACTTCGACGCCAGAGGAATACCACCTTACCACAAGCACCTCAAGAGGAGGCTTCTCTCAGCTCTAGGTATGTGAGAGGGACCCTGAGTTTGCGGCCTCAAGTGGAATGGACACCGCGATGCCCTGACGTGAAATAAGGCCGGATATCCCTGCAGTGACTTGAATGCAGGCTCGTCTTGCATCTCCCAAAATGAAAGGATGTCTGAATCCCCTGTGGAGACCACAGAGAAAGACCTAGTTCCCCACCTCATCGCGACCGGAGACCTCACATCCTTTGAAAACTCCAGAGGTACGCGGAGATCAGTGCCTCCAAAGGAGACGATGCCTGACTCCTCGTGAAACTTGATAGGAGTCCCAGGATTCCTGTGGCACATGGAAAGGGACCCTTGGTCTCCCTCCTCACCTGGAGAGGCGTCCCAATTGCCCTGCCAAGCCTCGAGGAGAATCCCGAGTTATCCCTCGCAACTAGGCAGGAGTCCTGCCGTCGCTGAACAAACACGTGTGTGGAAGGGCCATCCCGGTCGTAACTCGAGAAACTACCCCAGGTTCCCGCCGTAACTCGAGAAAAACTATGAGACTTCCCCCTCGCCGCGAGATGAGGCCCGATTCCCCTGCACTGCGTGCAGAGCAATTCCGTGTTGCACATCACACATGAAAGGAGCCTTGATTTTCTTGATGGCACTCCAGAGAAAGCCCAAGAACACTGTTTCAAGGCTAGAGGGATCCTGAGGTCACTGTAGCAACAGGAAAGAGCTCCCTGGACCAAAAATCAACTCGAGATGAGAGGTTAGTCCCTGGCTTCGACTCCAGAGGAATACCACCTTACCACAAGCACCTCAAGAGGAGGCTTCTCTCAGCTCTAGGTATGTGAGAGGGACCCTGATTTTGCGGCCTCAAGTGGAATGGACACCGCGATTCCCTGACTCGAAATAAGGCCAGATATCCCTGCAGTGACTTGAATGCAGGCTCGTCTTGCATCTCCCAAGATGAAAGGATGTTTGAATCCCCTGTGGAGACCACAGAGAAAGACCTAGTTCCCCACCTCATCGCGACCAGAGGCCTCACATCCTTTGAAAACTCCAGAGGTACGCGGTGATCAGTGCCTCCAAAAGGGACGATGCCTGACTCCTCGTGAAACTTGATAGGAGTTCCAGGATTCCTGTGGCACGTGGAAAGGGACACTTGTTCTCCCACCTCAGCTGGAGAGGCATCCCAATTGCCCTGCCAAGCCTCGAGGAGAATCCCGAGTTGTCCCTCGCAACTAGGCAGGAGTCCTGACGTTGCTGAACAAACACGTGGGTGGAAGGGCCATGCCCGTCATAACTCGAGAATATACCCCAGTGTCCCGCCGCAACTCGAAAAAAACCATGAGACTTCCCCCTCGCCGCGAGATGAGGCCCGATTCTCCTGCACTGCATGCAGAATAATTCCGTGTTGCACATCACACATAAAAGGAACCTTGATTTCCTTGATGGCACTGCAGAGAAACCCCAAGAACACTGTTTCAAGGCTAGAGGGATCCTGAGGTCACTGTAGAAACACGAAAGAGCTCCGTGGACCAAAAATCAACTCGAGATGAGAGGTTAGTCCCTGGCTTCGACTCCAGAGGAATACCACCTTACCACAAGCACCTCAAGAGGAGTCTTCTCTCAACTCTAGGTATGTGAGAGGTACCCAGAATTTTCGGCCTCAAGTGGAATGGGCACCGCGATGCCCTGACTCGAAATAAGGCCGGATATCCCTGCAGTGACATGAATGCAGGCTCGTCTTGAATCTCCCAAGATGAAAGGATGTCTGAATCCCCTGTGGAGACCACAGAGAAAGACCTAGTTCCCCACCTCATCGCGACCGGAGGCCTCACATCCTTTGAAAACTCCAGAGGTACGGGAAGATCAGTGCCTCCAAAGGAGACGATGCCTGACTCCTCGTGAAACTTGATAGGAGTCCCAGGATTCCTGTGGCACGTGGAATGGGACCCTTGGTCTCCCGCCTCAGCTGGAGAGGCGTCCCAATTGCCCTGCCAAGCCTCGAGGAGAATCCCGAGTTGTCACTCGCAACTAGGCAGGAGTCCTGACGTCGCTGAACAAACACGTGGGTGGAAGGGCCATGCCCGTCATAACTCGAGAATATACCCCAGTGTCCCGCCGCAACTCGAAAAAAACCATGAGACTTCCCCCTCGCCGCGAGATGAAGCTCGATTCTCCTGCACTGCATGCAGAATAATTCCGTGTTGCACATCAAACATGAAAGGAGCCTTGATTTCCTTGATGGCACTCCAGAGAAACCCCAAGAACACTGTTTCAAGGCTAGAGGGATCATGAGGTCACTGTAGCAACAGGAAAGAGCTCCGTGGACCAAAAATCAACTCGAGATGAGAGGTTAGTCCCTGGCTTCGACTCCAGAGGAATATCACCTTACCACAAGCACCTCAAGAGGAGGCTTCTCTCAGCTCTAGGTATGTGAGAGGGACCCTGAGTTTGCGGCCTCAAGTGGAATGGACACCGCGATGCCCTGACTCGAAATAAGGCCGGATATCCCTGCAGTGACTTGAATGCAGGCTCATCTTGCATCTCCCAAGACGAAAGGATGTCTGAATCCCCTATGGAGACCACAGAGAAAGACCTAGTTCCCCACCTCATCGCGACCGGAGGCCTCACATCCTTTGAAAACTCCAGAGGTACGTGGAGATCAGTGCCTCCAAAGGAGACGATGCCTGACTCCTCGTGAAACTTGATAGGAGTCCCAGGATTCCTGTGGCACGTGGAAAGGAACCCTAGGTCTCCCGCCTAAGCTGGAGAGGCGTCCCAGTTGCCCTGCCAAGCCTCGAGGAGAATCCCGAGTTGTCCCTCGCAACTAGGCAGGAGTCCTGACGTCGCTGAACAAACACGTGGGTGGAAGGGCCATCCCCGTCGTAACTCGAGAATAAACCCCAGGTTCCCGCCGCAACACGAGAAAAACCATGAGACTTCCCCCTCGCCGCAAGATGAGGCCTGATTCCCTTGCACTGCGTGCAGAGCAATTCCGTGTTGCACATCACACATGAAAGGAGCCTTGATTTCCTTGATGGCACTCCAGAGAAACCCCAAGAACACTGTTTCAAGGCTAGAGGGATCCTGAGGTCACTGTAGCAACACGAAAGAGCTCCGTGGACCAAAAATCAACTCGAGATGAGAGGTTAGTCCCTGGCTTCGACTCCAGAGGAATACCACCTTACCACAAGCACCTCAAGAGGAGGCTTCCCTCAGCTCTTGCTATGTGAGAGGGACCCTGAGTTTGCGGCCTCAAGTGGAATGCAGACCGCGATGCCCTGACTCGAAATAAGGCCGGATATCCCTGCAGTGACTTGAATGCAGGCTCGTCTTGCATCTCCCAAGACGAAAGGATGTCTGAATCCCCTGTGGAGACCACAGAGAAAGACCTAGTTCCCCACCTCATCGCGACCGGAGGCCTCAGATCCTTTGAAAACTCCAGAAGTACGCGGAGATCAGTGCCTCCAAAGGAGACGATGCCTGACTCCTCGTGAAACTTGATAGGAGTCCCAGGATTCCTGTGGCACGTGGAAAGGGACCCTTGGTCTCCCGCCTCAGCTGGAGAGGCGTCCCAATTGCCCTGCCAAGCCTCGAGGAGAATCCCGAGTTGTCCCTCGCAACTAGGCAGGAGTCCTAACGTCGCTGAACAAACACGTTGGTGGATGGGCCATCCCCGTCGTAACTCGAGAATATACCCCAGGTTCCCGCCGCAACTCGAGAAAAACCATAAGACTTCTCCCTCGCCGCAAGATGAGGCCCGATTCCCCTGCACTGCGTGCAGAGCAATTCCGTGTTGCACATCAAACATGAAAGGAGCCTTGATTTACTTGATGACACTCCAGAGAAACCCCAAGAACACTTTTTCAAGGCTAGAGGGATCCTGAGGTCACTGTAGCAACAGGAAAGAGCTCCGTGGACCAAAAATCAACTCGAGATGAGAGGTTAGTCCCTGGCTTCGACGCCAGAGGAATACCACCTTAACACAAGCACCTCAAGAGGAGGCTTCTCTCAGCTCTAGGTATGTGAGAGGGACCCTGAGTTTGCGGCCTCAAGTGGAATGGACACCGCGATGCCCTGATTCGAAATAAGGCCGGATATCCCTGCAGTGACTTGAATGCAGGCTCGTCTTGCATCTCCCAAAATGAAAGGATGTCTGAATCCCCTGTGGAGACCACAGAGAAAGACCTAGTTCCCCACCTCATCGCGACCGGAGGCCTCACATCCTTTGAAAATTCCAGAGGTGCGCGGAGATCAGTGCCTCCAAAGGAGATGATGGCTGATTCCTCGTGAAACTTGATAGGAGTCCCAGGATTCCTGTGGCACGTGGAAAGGGACCCTTGGTCTCCCGCCTCAGCTGGAGAGGCGTCCCAATTGCCCTGCCAAGCCTCGAGGAGAATCCCGAGTTGTCCCTCGCAACTAGGCAGGAGTCCTGACGTCGCTGAACAAACATGTGTGTGGAAGGGCCATCCCCGTCGTAACTCGAGAATATACCCCAGGTTCCCGCCGCAACTCGAGAAAAAGCATGAGACTTCCCCCTCGCTGCGAGATGAGGCCCGATTCCCCTGCACTGCGTGCAGAGCAATTCCGTGTTGCACATCAAACATGAAAGGAGCCTTGATTTCCTTGATGGCACTCCAGAGAAACCCCAGGAACACTGTTCCAAGGATAGAGGGATCCTGAGGTTATTGTAGCAACACGAAAGTGCTCCGAGGACCAAAAATCAACTTGAGATGAGAGGATAGTTCCTGGCTTCGACTCCAGAGGAATACCACCTTACCACAAGCACCTCAAGAGGAGGCTTCTCTCAGCTCTAGTTATGTGAGAGGGACCCTGAGTTTGCGGCCTCAAGTGGAATGGACACCGCGATGCCCTGACTCGAAATAAGGCCGGATATCCCTGCAGTGACTTGAATGCAAGCTCGTCTTGCATCTCCCAAGACGAAAGGATGTCTGAATCCACTGTGGAGACCACAGAGAAAGACCTAGTTCCCCACCTCATCGCGACCGGAGTCCTCACATCCTTTGAAAACTCCAGAAGTACGCGGAGATCAGTGCCTCCAAAGGAGACGATGCCTGACTCCTCGTGAAACTTGATAGGAGTCCCAGGATTCCTGTGGCACGTGGAATGGGACCCTTGGTCTCCCGCCTCAGCTGGAGAGGCGTCCCAATTGCCCTGCCAAGCCTCGAGGAGAATCCCGAGTTGTGCCTCACAACTAGGCAGGAGTCCTGATGTCGCTGAACAAACATGTGTGTGGAAGGGCCATCCCCGTCGTAACTCGAGAATATACCCCAGGTTCCCGCCGCAACTCGAGAAAAACCATGAGACTTCCCCCTCGCCGCGAGACGAGGCCCGATTCCCCTGCACTGCGTGCAGAGCAATTCTGTGTTGCACATCACACATGAAAGGAGCCTTGATTTCCTTGATGGCACTCCAGAGAAACCCCAAGAACACTGTTTCAAGGCTAGAGGGATCATGAGGTCACTGTAGCAACAGGAAAGAGCTCCGTGGACCAAAAATCAACTCGAGATGAGAGGTTAGTCCCTGGCTTCGACTCCAGAGGAATATCACCTTACCACAAGCACCTCAAGAGGAGGCTTCTCTCAGCTCTAGGTATGTGAGAGGGACCCTGAGTTTGCGGCCTCAAGTGGAATGGACACCGCGATGCCCTGACTCGAAATAAGGCCGGATATCCCTGCAGTGACTTGAATGCAGGCTCATCTTGCATCTCCCAAGACGAAAGGATGTCTGAATCCCCTATGGAGACCACAGAGAAAGACCTAGTTCCCCACCTCATCGCGACCGGAGGCCTCACATCCTTTGAAAACTCCAGAGGTACGTGGAGATCAGTGCCTCCAAAGGAGACGATGCCTGACTCCTCGTGAAACTTGATAGGAGTCCCAGGATTCCTGTGGCACGTGGAAAGGAACCCTAGGTCTCCCGCCTAAGCTGGAGAGGCGTCCCAGTTGCCCTGCCAAGCCTCGAGGAGAATCCCGAGTTGTCCCTCGCAACTAGGCAGGAGTCCTGACGTCGCTGAACAAACACGTGGGTGGAAGGGCCATCCCCGTCGTAACTCGAGAATAAACCCCAGGTTCCCGCCGCAACACGAGAAAAACCATGAGACTTCCCCCTCGCCGCAAGATGAGGCCTGATTCCCTTGCACTGCGTGCAGAGCAATTCCGTGTTGCACATCACACATGAAAGGAGCCTTGATTTCCTTGATGGCACTCCAGAGAAACCCCAAGAACACTGTTTCAAGGCTAGAGGGATCCTGAGGTCACTGTAGCAACACGAAAGAGCTCCGTGGACCAAAAATCAACTCGAGATGAGAGGTTAGTCCCTGGCTTCGACTCCAGAGGAATACCACCTTACCACAAGCACCTCAAGAGGAGGCTTCCCTCAGCTCTTGCTATGTGAGAGGGACCCTGAGTTTGCGGCCTCAAGTGGAATGCAGACCGCGATGCCCTGACTCGAAATAAGGCCGGATATCCCTGCAGTGACTTGAATGCAGGCTCGTCTTGCATCTCCCAAGACGAAAGGATGTCTGAATCCCCTGTGGAGACCACAGAGAAAGACCTAGTTCCCCACCTCATCGCGACCGGAGGCCTCAGATCCTTTGAAAACTCCAGAAGTACGCGGAGATCAGTGCCTCCAAAGGAGACGATGCCTGACTCCTCGTGAAACTTGATAGGAGTCCCAGGATTCCTGTGGCACGTGGAAAGGGACCCTTGGTCTCCCGCCTCAGCTGGAGAGGCGTCCCAATTGCCCTGCCAAGCCTCGAGGAGAATCCCGAGTTGTCCCTCGCAACTAGGCAGGAGTCCTAACGTCGCTGAACAAACACGTTGGTGGATGGGCCATCCCCGTCGTAACTCGAGAATATACCCCAGGTTCCCGCCGCAACTCGAGAAAAACCATAAGACTTCTCCCTCGCCGCGAGATGAGGCCCGATTCCCCTGCACTGCGTGCAGAGCAATTCCGTGTTGCACATCAAACATGAAAGGAGCCTTGATTTACTTGATGACACTCCAGAGAAACCCCAAGAACACTGTTTCAAGGCTAGAGGGATCCTGAGGTCACTGTAGCAACAGGAAAGAGCTCCGTGGACCAAAAATCAACTCGAGATGAGAGGTTAGTCCCTGGCTTCGACGCCAGAGGAATACCACCTTACCACAAGCACCTCAAGAGGAGGCTTCTCTCAGCTCTAGCTATGTGAGAGGGACCCTGAGTTTGCGGCCTCAAGTGGAATGGACACCGCGATGCCCTGATTCGAAATAAGGCCGGATATCCCTGCAGTGACTTGAATGCAGGCTCGTCTTGCATCTCCCAAAATGAAAGGATGTCTGAATCCCCTGTGGAGACCACAGAGAAAGACCTAGTTCCCCACCTCATCGCGACCGGAGGCCTCACATCCTTTGAAAATTCCAGAGGTGCGCGGAGATCAGTGCCTCCAAAGGAGATGATGGCTGATTCCTCGTGAAACTTGATAGGAGTCCCAGGATTCCTGTGGCACGTGGAAAGGGACCCTTGGTCTCCCGCCTCAGCTGGAGAGGCGTCCCAATTGCCCTGCCAAGCCTCGAGGAGAATCCCGAGTTGTCCCTCGCAACTAGGCAGGAGTCCTGACGTCGCTGAACAAACATGTGTGTGGAAGGGCCATCCCCGTCGTAACTCGAGAATATACCCCAGGTTCCCGCCGCAACTCGAGAAAAACCATGAGACTTCCCCCTCGCTGCGAGATGAGGCCCGATTCCCCTGCACTGCGTGCAGAGCAATTCCGTGTTGCACATCAAACATGAAAGGAGCCTTGATTTCCTTGATGGCACTCCAGAGAAACCCCAGGAACACTGTTCCAAGGATAGAGGGATCCTGAGGTTATTGTAGCAACACGAAAGTGCTCCGAGGACCAAAAATCAACTTGAGATGAGAGGATAGTTCCTGGCTTCGACTCCAGAGGAATACCACCTTACCACAAGCACCTCAAGAGGAGGCTTCTCTCAGCTCTAGTTATGTGAGAGGGACCCTGAGTTTGCGGCCTCAAGTGGAATGGACACCGCGATGCCCTGACTCGAAATAAGGCCGGATATCCCTGCAGTGACTTGAATGCAAGCTCGTCTTGCATCTCCCAAGACGAAAGGATGTCTGAATCCCCTGTGGAGACAACAGAGAAAGACTTAGTTCCCAACCTTATGGCGACTGGAGTCCTCACATCCTTTGAAAACTCCAGAAGTACGCGGAGATCAGTGCCTCCAAAGGAGACGATGCCTGACTCCTCGTGAAACTTGATAGGAGTCCCAGGATTCCTGTGGCACGTGGAATGGGACCCTTGGTCTCCCGCCTCAGCTGGAGAGGCGTCCCAATTGCCCTGCCAAGCCTCGAGGAGAATCCCGAGTTGTGCCTCACAACTAGGCAGGAGTCCTGATGTCGCTGAACAAACATGTGTGTGGAAGGGCCATCCCCGTCGTAACTCGAGAATATACCCCAGGTTCCCGCCGCAACTCGAGAAAAACCATGAGACTTCCCCCTCGCCGCGAGACGAGGCCCGATTCCCCTGCACTGCGTGCAGAGCAATTCTGTGTTGCACATCACACATGAAAGGAGCCTTGATTTCCTTGATGGCACTCCAGAGAAACCCCAAGAACACTGTTTCAAGGCTAGAGGGATCCTGAGGTCACTGTAGCAACACGAAAGAGCTCCGTGGCCCAAAAATCAACTGGTGATGAGAGGTTAGTCCCTGGCTTCGACTCCAGAGGAATACCACCTTACCACAAGCACCTCAAGAGGAGGCTTCTCTCAGCTCTAGGTATGTGAGAGGGACCCTGAGTTTGCGGCCTCAAGTGGAATGGACACCGCGATGCCCTGACTCGAAATAAGGACGGATATCCCTGCAGTGACTTGAATGCAGGCTCGTCTTGCATCTCCCAAGACGAAAGGATGTCTGAATCCCCTGTGGAGACCACAGAAAAAGACCTAGTTCCCCACCTCATCGCGAACGGAGGCCTCACATCCTTTGAAAACTCCAGAGGTACGCGGAGATCAGTGCCTCCAAAGGAGACGATGCCTGACTCCTCGTCAAACTTGATAGGAGTCCCAGGATTCCTGTGGCACGTGGAAAGGGACCCTTGGTCTCCCGCCTCAGCTGGAGAGGCGTCCCAATTGCCCTGCCAAGCCTCGAGGAGAATCCCGAGTTGTCCCTCGCAACTAGGCAGGAGTCCTGACGTCGCTGAACAAACACGTGGGTGGAAGGGGCATCCCCGTCCTAAGTCGAGAATATACCCCAGGTTCCCGCCGCAACTCGAGAAAAACCATGAGACTTCCCCCTCGCCGCGAGATGAGCCCCGATACCCCTGCACTGCGTGCAGAGCAATTCCGTGTTGCACATCACACATGAAAGGAGCCTTGATTTCCTTGATGGCACTCCAGAGAAAACCCAAGAAAACTGTTTCAAGGCTAGAGGGATCCTGAGGTCACTGTAGCCACACGAAAGAGCTCCGTGGACCAAAAATCAACTCGAGATGAGAGGTTAGTCCCTGGCTTAGACTCCAGAGGAATACCACCTTACCACAAGCACCTCAAGAGGAGGCTTCTCTCAGCTCTAGGTATGGGAGAGTGACCCTGAGTTTGCGGCCTCAAGTGGAATGGACACCGCGATGCCCTGACTCGAAATAAGGCCGGATATCCCTGCAGTGACATGAATGCAGGCTCGTCTTGCATCTCCCAAGATGAAAGGATGTCTGAATCCCCTGTGGAGACCACAGAGAAAGACCTAGTTCCCCACCTCATCGCGACCGGAGGCCTCACATCCTTTGAAAACTCCCGAGGTACGGGAAGATCAGTGCCTCCAAAGGAGACGATGCCTGACTCCTCGTGAAACTTGATAGGAGTCCCAGGATTCCTGTGGCACGTGGAAAGGGACCCTTGGTCTCCCGCCTCAGCTGGAGAGGCGTCCCAATTGCCCTGCCAAGCCTCGAGGAGAATCCCGAGTTGTCCCTCGCAACTAGGCAGGAGTCCTGACGTCGCTGAACAAACACGTGTGTGGAAGGGCCATCCCCGTCGTAACTCGAGAATATACCCCAGGTTCCCGCCGCAACTCGAGAAAAACCATGAGACTTCCCCCTCGCCACGAAATGAGGCCCGATTCCCCTGCACTGCGTGCAGAGCAATTCCGTGTTGCACATCAAACATGAAAGAAGCCTTGATTTCCTTGATGGCACTCCAGAGAAACCCCAAGAACACTGTTTCAAGGCTAGAGGGATCCTGAGGTCACTGTAGCAACAGGAAAGAGCTCCGTGGACCAAAAATCAACTCGAGATGAGAGTTTAGTCCCTGGCTTCGACTCCAGAGGAATATCACCTTACCAGAAGCACCTCAAGAGGAGGCTTCTCTCAGCTCTAGGTATGTGAGAGGGACCCTGAGTTTGCGGCCTCAAGTGGAATGGACACCGCGATGCCCTGACTCGAAATAAGGCCGGATATCCCTGCAGTGACTTGAATGCAGGCTCATCTTGCATCTCCCAAGACGAAAGGATGTCTGAATCCCCTATGGAGACCACAGAGAAAGACCTAGTTCCCCACCTCATCGCGACCGGAGGCCTCACATCCTTTGAAAACTCCAGAGGTACGTGGAGATCAGTGCCTCCAAAGGAGACGATGCCTGACTCCTCGTGAAACTTGATAGGAGTCCCAGGATTCCTGTGGCACGTGGAAAGGAACCCTAGGTCTCCCGCCTAAGCTGGAGAGGCGTCCCAGTTGCCCTGCCAAGCCTCGAGGAGAATCCCGAGTTGTCCCTCGCAACTAGGCAGGAGTCCTGACGTCGCTGAACAAACACGTGGGTGGAAGGGCCATCCCCGTCGTAACTCGAGAATAAACCCCAGATCCCGCCGCAACACGAGAAAAACCATGAGACTTCCCCCTCGCCGCAAGATGAGGCCTGATTCCCTTGCACTGCGTGCAGAGCAATTCCGTGTTGCACATGACACATGAAAGGAGCCTTGATTTCCTTGATGGCACTCCAGAGAAACCCCAGGAACACTGTTCCAAGGATAGAGGGATCCTGAGGTTACTGTAGAAACAAGAAAGTGCTCCGTGAACCAAAAATCAACTTGAGATGAGAGGATAGTTCCTGGCTTCGACTCCAGAGGAATACCACCTTACCACAAGCACCTCAAGAGGAGGCTTCTCTCAGCTCTATGTATGTGAGAGGGACCCTGAGTTTGCGGCCTCAAGTGAAATGGACACCGCGATGCCCTGACTCGAAATAAGGCCGGATATCCCTGCAGTGACTTGAATGCAAGCTCGTCTTGCATCTCCCAAGACGAAAGGATGTCTGAATCCCCTGTGGAGACCACAGAGAAAGACCTAGTTCCCCACCTCATCGCGACCAGAGGCCTCACATCCTTTGAAAACTCCAGAGGTACGCGGAGATCAGTGCCTCCAAAGGAGACGATGCCTGACTCCTCGTGAAACTTGATAGGAGTCCCAGGATTCCTGTGGCACGTGGAAAGGGACCCTTGGTCTCCCGCCTCAGCTGGAGAGGCGTCCCAATTGCCCTGCCAAGCCTCGAAGAGAATCCCGAATTGTCCCTCGCAACTAGGCAGGAGTCCTGCCGTCGCCGAACAAACACGTGTGTGGAACGGCCATCCCCGTCGTAACTCGAGAATATACCCCAGGTTCCCATCGCAACTCGAGAAAACCTGAGACTTCCCCCTCGCCGCAAAATGAGACCCGATACCTGCACTGCGTGCAGAGCAATTCCGTGTTGCACATCACACATGAAAGGAGCCTTGATTTTCTTGATGGCACTACAGAGAAACCCCAAGAACACTGTTTCTAGGCTAGAGGGAACCTGAGGACACTGTAGCAACAAGAAAGAGCTCCATGGACCAAAAATCAACTCGAAATGAGAGGTTTGTCCCTGGCTTCGACTCCAGAGGAATATCACCTTACCACAAGCACCTCAAGAGGAGGCTTCTCTCAGCTCTAGGTATGTGGGAGGGACCCTGAATTTGCGGCCTCAAGTGGAATGGACACCGCGATGCCCTGACTCGAAATAAGGCCGGATATCCCTGAAGTGACTTGAATGCAGGCTCGTCTTGCATCTCCCAAGACGAAAGGATGTCTGAATCCCCTGTGCAGACCACAGAGAAAGACCTAGTTCCCCACCTCATCGCGACCGGAGACCTCACATCCTTTGAAAACTCCAGAGGTACGCGGAGATCAGTGCCTCCAAAGGAGACGATGCCTGACTCCTCGTGAAACTTGATAGGAGTCCCAGGATTCCTGTGGCACGTGGAATGGGACCCTTGGTCTCCCGCCTCAGCTGGAGAGGCGTCCCAATTTCCCTGCCAAGCCTCGAGGAGAATCCCGAGTTGTCACTCGCAACTAGGCAGGAGTCCTGACGTCGCTGAACAAACACGTGGGTGGAAGGGCCATGCCCGTCATAACTCGAGAATATACCCCAGTGTCCCGCCGCAACTCGAAAAAAACCATGAGACTTCCCCCTCGCCGCGAGATGAAGCTCGATTCTCCTGCACTGCATGCAGAATAATTCCGTGTTGCACATCAAACATGAAAGGAGCCTTGATTTCCTTGATGGCACTCCAGAGAAACCCCAAGAACACTGTTTCAAGGCTAGAGGGATCATGAGGTCACTGTAGCAACCGGAAAGAGCTCCGTGGACCAAAAATCAACTCGAGATGAGAGGTTAGTCCCTGGCTTCGACTCCAGAGGAATATCACCTTACCACAAGCACCTCAAGAGGAGGCTTCTCTCAGCTCTAGGTATGTGAGAGGGACCCTGAGTTTGCGGCCTCAAGTGGAATGGACACCGCGATGCCCTGACTCGAAATAAGGCCGGATATCCCTGCAGTGACTTGAATGCAGGCTCATCTTGCATCTCCCAAGACGAAAGGATGTCTGAATCCCCTATGGAGACCACAGAGAAAGACCTAGTTCCCCACCTCATCGCGACCGGAGGCCTCACATCCTTTGAAAACTCCAGAGGTACGTGGAGATCAGTGCCTCCAAAGGAGACGATGCCTGACTCCTCGTGAAACTTGATAGGAGTCCCAGGATTCCTGTGGCACGTGGAAAGGAACCCTAGGTCTCCCGCCTAAGCTGGAGAGGCGTCCCAGTTGCCCTGCCAAGCCTCGAGGAGAATCCCGAGTTGTCCCTCGCAACTAGGCAGGAGTCCTGACGTCGCTGAACAAACACGTGGGTGGAAGGGCCATCCCCGTCGTAACTCGAGAATAAACCCCAGGTTCCCGCCGCAACACGAGAAAAACCATGAGACTTCCCCCTCGCCGCAAGATGAGGCCTGATTCCCTTGCACTGCGTGCAGAGCAATTCCGTGTTGCACATCACACATGAAAGGAGCCTTGATTTCCTTGATGGCACTCCAGAGAAACCCCAAGAACACTGTTTCAAGGCTAGAGGGATCCTGAGGTCACTGTAGCAACACGAAAGAGCTCCGTGGACCAAAAATCAACTCGAGATGAGAGGTTAGTCCCTGGCTTGGACTCCAGAGGAATACCACCTTACCACAAGCACCTCAAGAGGAGGCTTCCCTCAGCTCTTGCTATGTGAGAGGGACCCTGAGTTTGCGGCCTCAAGTGGAATGCAGACCGTGATGCCCTGACTCGAAATAAGGCCGGATATCCCTGCAGTGACTTGAATGCAGGCTCGTCTTGCATCTCCCAAGACGAAAGGATGTCTGAATCCCCTGTGGAGACCACAGAGAAAGACCTAGTTCCCCACCTCATCGCGACCGGAGGCCTCAGATCCTTTGAAAACTCCAGAAGTACGCGGAGATCAGTGCCTCCAAAGGAGACGATGCCTGACTCCTCGTGAAACTTGATAGGAGTCCCAGGATTCCTGTGGCACGTGGAAAGGGACCCTTGGTCTCCCGCCTCAGCTGGAGAGGCGTCCCAATTGCCCTGCCAAGCCTCGAGGAGAATCCCGAGTTGTCCCTCGCAACTAGGCAGGAGTCCTAACGTCGCTGAACAAACACGTTGGTGGATGGGCCATCCCCGTCGTAACTCGAGAATATACCCCAGGTTCCCGCCGCAACTCGAGAAAAACCATGAGACTTCCCCCTCGCTGCGAGATGAGGCCCGATTCCCCTGCACTGCGTGCAGAGCAATTCCGTGTTGCACATCAAACATGAAAGGAGCCTTGATTTCCTTGATGGCACTCCAGAGAAACCCCAGGAACACTGTTCCAAGGATAGAGGGATCCTGAGGTTATTGTAGCAACACGAAAGTGCTCCGAGGACCAAAAATCAACTTGAGATGAGAGGATAGTTCCTGGCTTCGACTCCAGAGGAATACCACCTTACCACAAGCACCTCAAGAGGAGGCTTCTCTCAGCTCTAGTTATGTGAGAGGGACCCTGAGTTTGCGGCCTCAAGTGGAATGGACACCGCGATGCCCTGACTCGAAATAAGGCCGGATATCCCTGCAGTGACTTGAATGCAAGCTCGTCTTGCATCTCCCAAGACGAAAGGATGTCTGAATCCCCTGTGGAGACCACAGAGAAAGACCTAGTTCCCCACCTCATCGCGACCGGAGGCCTCACATCCTTTGAAAACTCCAGAAGTACGCGGAGATCAGTGCCTCCAAAGGAGACGATGCCTGACTCCTCGTGAAACTTGATAGGAGTCCCAGGATTCCTGTGGCACGTGGAATGGGACCCTTGGTCTCCCGCCTCAGCTGGAGAGGCGTCCCAATTGCCCTGCCAAGCCTCGAGGAGAATCCCGAGTTGTCCCTCGCAACTAGGCAGGAGTCCTGACGTCGCTGAACAAACACGTGGGTGGAAGGGCCATCCCCGTCGTAACTCGAGAATAAACCCCAGGTTCCCGCCGCAACACGAGAAAAACCATGAGACTTCCCCCTCGCCGCAAGATGAGGCCTGATTCCCTTGCACTGCGTGCAGAGCAATTCCGTGTTGCACATCACACATGAAAGGAGCCTTGATTTCCTTGATGGCACTCCAGAGAAACCCCAAGAACACTGTTTCAAGGCTAGAGGGATCCTGAGGTCACTGTAGCAACACGAAAGAGCTCCGTGGACCAAAAATCAACTCGAGATGAGAGGTTAGTCCCTGGCTTCGACTCCAGAGGAATACCACCTTACCACAAGCACCTCAAGAGGAGGCTTCCCTCAGCTCTTGCTATGTGAGAGGGACCCTGAGTTTGCGGCCTCAAGTGGAATGCAGACCGCGATGCCCTGACTCGAAATAAGGCCGGATATCCCTGCAGTGACTTGAATGCAGGCTCGTCTTGCATCTCCCAAGACGAAAGGATGTCTGAATCCCCTGTGGAGACCACAGAGAAAGACCTAGTTCCCCACCTCATCGCGACCGGAGGCCTCAGATCCTTTGAAAACTCCAGAAGTACGCGGAGATCAGTGCCTCCAAAGGAGACGATGCCTGACTCCTCGTGAAACTTGATAGGAGTCCCAGGATTCCTGTGGCACGTGGAAAGGGACCCTTGGTCTCCCGCCTCAGCTGGAGAGGCGTCCCAATTGCCCTGCCAAGCCTCGAGGAGAATCCCGAGTTGTCCCTCGCAACTAGGCAGGAGTCCTAACGTCGCTGAACAAACACGTTGGTGGATGGGCCATCCCCGTCGTAACTCGAGAATATACCCCAGGTTCCCGCCGCAACTCGAGAAAAACCATGAGACTTCCCCCTCGCTGCGAGATGAGGCCCGATTCCCCTGCACTGCGTGCAGAGCAATTCCGTGTTGCACATCAAACATGAAAGGAGCCTTGATTTCCTTGATGGCACTGCAGAGAAACCCCAGGAACACTGTTCCAAGGATAGAGGGATCCTGAGGTTATTGTAGCAACACGAAAGTGCTCCGAGGACCAAAAATCAACTTGAGATGAGAGGATAGTTCCTGGCTTCGACTCCAGAGGAATACCACCTTACCACAAGCACCTCAAGAGGAGGCTTCTCTCAGCTCTAGTTATGTGAGAGGGACCCTGAGTTTGCGGCCTCAAGTGGAATGGACACCGCGATGCCCTGACTCGAAATAAGGCCGGATATCCCTGCAGTGACTTGAATGCAAGCTCGTCTTGCATCTCCCAAGACGAAAGGATGTCTGAATCCCCTGTGGAGACCACAGAGAAAGACCTAGTTCCCCACCTTATGGCGACTGGAGTCCTCACATCCTTTGAAAACTCCAGAAGTACGCGGAGATCAGTGCCTCCAAAGGAGACGATGCCTGACTCCTCGTGAAACTTGATAGGAGTCCCAGGATTCCTGTGGCACGTGGAATGGGACCCTTGGTCTCCCGCCTCAGCTGGAGAGGCGTCCCAATTGCCCTGCCAAGCCTCGAGGAGAATCCCGAGTTGTGCCTCACAACTAGGCAGGAGTCCTGATGTCGCTGAACAAACATGTGTGTGGAAGGGCCATCCCCGTCGTAACTCGAGAATATACCCCAGGTTCCCGCCGCAACTCGAGAAAAACCATGAGACTTCCCCCTCGCCGCGAGACGAGGCCCGATTCCCCTGCACTGCGTGCAGAGCAATTCTGTGTTGCACATCACACATGAAAGGAGCCTTGATTTCCTTGATGGCACTCCAGAGAAACCCCAAGAACACTGTTTCAAGGCTAGAGGGATCCTGAGGTCACTGTAGCAACACGAAAGAGCTCCGTGGCCCAAAAATCAACTGGTGATGAGAGGTTAGTCCCTGGCTTCGACTCCAGAGGAATACCACCTTACCACAAGCACCTCAAGAGGAGGCTTCTCTCAGCTCTAGGTATGTGAGAGGGACCCTGAGTTTGCGGCCTCAAGTGGAATGGACACCGCGATGCCCTGACTCGAAATAAGGACGGATATCCCTGCAGTGACTTGAATGCAGGCTCGTCTTGCATCTCCCAAGACGAAAGGATGTCTGAATCCCCTGTGGAGACCACAGAAAAAGACCTAGTTCCCCACCTCATCGCGAACGGAGGCCTCACATCCTTTGAAAACTCCAGAGGTACGCGGAGATCAGTGCCTCCAAAGGAGACGATGCCTGACTCCTCGTCAAACTTGATAGGAGTCCCAGGATTCCTGTGGCACGTGGAAAGGGACCCTTGGTCTCCCGCCTCAGCTGGAGAGGCGTCCCAATTGCCCTGCCAAGCCTCGAGGAGAATCCCGAGTTGTCCCTCGCAACTAGGCAGGAGTCCTGACGTCGCTGAACAAACACGTGGGTGGAAGGGGCATCCCCGTCCTAAGTCGAGAATATACCCCAGGTTCCCGCCGCAACTCGAGAAAAACCATGAGACTTCCCCCTCGCCGCGAGATGAGCCCCGATACCCCTGCACTGCGTGCAGAGCAATTCCGTGTTGCACATCACACATGAAAGGAGCCTTGATTTCCTTGATGGCACTCCAGAGAAAACCCAAGAAAACTGTTTCAAGGCTAGAGGGATCCTGAGGTCACTGTAGCCACACGAAAGAGCTCCGTGGACCAAAAATCAACTCGAGATGAGAGGTTAGTCCCTGGCTTAGACTCCAGAGGAATACCACCTTACCACAAGCACCTCAAGAGGAGGCTTCTCTCAGCTCTAGGTATGGGAGAGTGACCCTGAGTTTGCGGCCTCAAGTGGAATGGACACCGCGATGCCCTGACTCGAAATAATGCCGGATATCCCTGCAGTGACTTGAATGCAGGCTCGTCTTGCATCTCCCAAGATGAAAGGATGTCTGAATCCCCTGTGGAGAACACAAAAAAAGACCTAGTTCACCACCTCATCGCGACCGGAGGCCTCACATCCTTTGAAAACTCCAGAGGTACGCGGAGATCAGTGCCTCCAAAGGAGACGATGCCTGACTCCTCGTCAAACTTGATAGGAGTCCCAGGATTCCTGTGGCACATGGAAAGGGACCCTTGGTCTCCCGCCTCAGCTGGAGAGGCATCCCAATTGCCCTGCCAAGCCTCGAGGAGAATCCCGAGTTGTCCCTCGCAACTAGGCAGGAGTCCTGATGTCGCTGAACAAACACGTGGGTGGAAGGGCCATCCCCGTCGTAACTCGAGAATATATCCCAGGTTCCCGCCGCAACTCGAGAAAAACCATGAGACTTCCCCCTTGCCGCGAGATGAGGCCCGATTCCCCTGCACTGCGTGCAGAGCAATTCCGTGTTGCACATCACACATGAAAGGAGCCTTGATTTCCTTGATGGCACTGCAGAGAAACCCCAAGAACACTGTTTCAAGGCTCGAGGGATCCTGAGGTCACTGTAGCAACAGGAAAGAGCTCCGTGGACCAAAAATCAACTCGAGATGAGAGGTTAGTCCCTGGCTTCGACGCCAGAGGAATACCACCTTACCACAAGCACCTCAAGAGGAGGCTTCTCTCAGCTCTAGGTATGTGAGAGGGACCCTGAGTTTGCGGCCTCAAGTGGAATGGACACCGCGATGCCCTGACGTGAAATAAGGCCGGATATCCCTGCAGTGACTTGAATGCAGGCTCGTCTTGCATCTCCCAAAATGAAAGGATGTCTGAATCCCCTGTGGAGACCACAGAGAAAGACCTAGTTCCCCTCCTCATCGCGACCGGAGACCTCACATCCTTTGAAAACTCCAGAGGTACGCGGAGATCAGTGCCTCCAAAGGAGACGATGCCTGACTCCTCGTGAAACTTGATAGGAGTCCCAGGATTCCTGTGGCACATGGAAAGGGACCCTTGGTCTCCCTCCTCACCTGGAGAGGCGTCCCAATTGCCCTGCCAAGCCTCGAGGAGAATCCCGAGTTGTCCCTCGCAACTAGACAGGAGTCCTGCTGTCGCTGTACAAACACGTGGGTGGAAGGGCTATCCCCGTCGTAACTCGAGAATATACCCCAGGTTCCCACCGCAACTCGAGAAAACCATGAGATTTCCCCTCGGCGCAAAATGAGGCCCGATACCCTGCACTGCATGCAGAGCAATTCCGTGTTGCACATCACACATGAAAGGAGCCTTGATTTCCTTGATGGCACTCCAGAGAAACCCCAGGAACACTGTTCCAAGGATAGAGGGATCCTGAGGTTACCGTAGCAACACGAAACTGATCCGTGGACCAAAAATCAACTTGAGATGAGAGGTTAGTTCCTGGCTTCGACTCCAGAGGAATACCACCTTACCACAAGCACCTCAAGAGGAGGCTTCTCTCAGCTCTATGTATGTGAGAGGGACCCTGAGTTTGCGGCCTCAAGTGGAATGGACACCGCGATGCCCTGACTCGAAATAAGGCCGGATATCCCTGCAGTGACTTGAATGCAAGCTCGTCTTGCATCTCCCAAGACGAAAGGATGTCTGAATCCCCTGTGGAGACCACAGAGAAAGACCTAGTTCCCCACCTCATCGCGACCAGAGGCCTCACATCCTTTGAAAACTCCAGAGGTACGCGGAGATCAGTGCCTCCAAAGGAGACGATGCCTGACTCCTCGTGAAACTTGATAGGAGTCCAAGGATTCCTGTGGCACGTGGAATGGGACCCTTGGTCTCCCGCCTCAGCTGGAGAGGCGTCCCAATTGCCCTGCCAAGCCTCGAAGAGAATCCCGAATTGTCCCTCGCAACTAGGCAGGAGTTCTGCCGTCGCCGAACAAACACGTGTGTGGAAGGGCCATCCCCGTCGTAACTCGAGAATATACCCCAGGTTCCCATCGCAACTCGAGAAAACCTGAGACTTCCCCCTCGCCGCAAAATGAGACCCGATACCCTGCACTGCGTGCAGAGGAATTCAGTGTTGCACATCACACATGAAAGGAGCCTTGATTTTCTTGATGGCACTCCAGAGAAACCCCAAGAACACTGTTTCTAGGCTAGAGGGAACCTGAGGTCACTGTAGCAACAAGAAAGAGCCCCATGGACCAAAAATCAACTCGAAATGAGAGGTTTGTCCCTGGCTTCGACTCCAGAGGAATATCACCTTACCACAAGCACCTCAAGAGGAGGCTTCTCTCAGCTCTAGGTATGTGGGAGGGACCCTGAATTTGCGGCCTCAAGTGGAATGGACACCGCGATGCCCTGACTCGAAATAAGGCCGGATATCCCTGCAGTGACTTGAATGCAGGCTCGTCTTGCATCTCCCAAGACGAAAGGATGTCTGAATCCCCTGTGGAGACCACAGAGAAAGACCTAGTTCCCCACCTCATCGCGACCAGAGGCCTCACATCCTTTGAAAACTCCAGAGGTACGCGGAGATCAGTGCCTCCAAAGGAGACGATGCCTGACTCCTCGTCAAACTTGATAGGAGTCCCAGGATTCCTGTGGCACGTGGAATGGGACCCTTGGTCTCCCTCCTCAGCTGGAGAGGCGTCCCAATTGCCCTGCCAAGCCTCGAGGAGAATCCCGAGTTGTCCCTCGCAACTAGGCAGGAGTCCTGACGTCGCTGAACAAACACGTGGGTGGAAGGGCCATCCCCGTCATATCTCGAGAATATACCCCAGGTTCCCGCCGCAACTCGAAAAAAACCATGAGACTTCCCCCTCGCCGCGAGATGAAGCTCGATTCTCCTGCACTGCATGCAGAATAATTCCGTGTTGCACATCACACATAAAAGGAGCCTTGATTTCCTTGATGGCACTGCAGAGAAACCCCAAGAACACTGTTTCAAGGCTAGAGGGATCCTGAGGTCATTGTAGAAACACGAAAGAGCTCCGTGGACCAAAAATCAACTCGAGATGAGAGGTTAGTCCCTGTCTTCGACTCCAGAGGAATACCACCTTACCACAAGCACTTCAAGAGGAGGCTTCTCTCAGCTCTATGTATGTGAGAGGGACCCTGAGTTTGCAGCCTCAAGTGGAATGGACACCGCGATGCCCTGACTCGAAATAAGGCCGGATATCCCTGCAGTGACTTGAATGCAAGCTCGTCTTGCATGTCCCAAGACGAAAGGATGTCTGAATCCCCTGTGGAGACAACAGAGAAAGACCTAGGTCCCCACCTCATCGCGAGAGGAGGCCTCACATCCTTTGAAAACTTCAGAGGTACGCGGAGATCAGTGCCTCCAAAGGAGACGATGCCTGACTCCTCGTGAAACTTGATAGGAGTCCCAGGATTCCTGTGGCACGTGGAAAGGGACACTTGGTCTCCCGTCTCAGCTGGAGAGGCGTCCCAATTGCCCTGCCAAGCCTCGAGGAGAATCCCGAGTTGTCCCTCGCAACTAGGCAGGAGTCCTGACGTCGCTGAACAAACACGTGGGTGGAAGGGCCATCCCCGTCGTAACTCGAGAATATACCCCAGGTTCCCGCGGCAACTCGAGAAAAACCATGAGACTTCCCCCTCGCCGCGAGATGAGGCTCGATTCTCCTGCACTGCATGCAGAGCAATTTCGTGTTGCACATCAAACATGAAAGGAGCCTTGATTTCCTTGATGGCCCTCCAGAGAAACCCCAAGAACACTGTTTCAAGGCTAGAGGGATCCTGAGGTCACTGTAGCAACACGAAAGAGCTCCGTGGACTAAAAATCAACTCGAGATGAGAGGTTAGTCCCTGACTTCGACTCCAGAGGAATACCACCTTACCACAAGCACCTCAAGAGGAGGCTTCTCTCAGCTCTAGGTATGTGAGAGGGTCCCTGAGTTTGCGGCCTCAAGTGGAATGGACACCGCGATTCCCTGACTCGAAATAAGGCCGGATATCCCTGCAGTGACTTGAATGCAGGCTCGTCTTGCATCTCCCAAGAAGAAAGGATGTTTGAATCCCCTGTGGAGACCACAGAGAAAGACCTAGTTCCCCACCTCATTGCGAACGGAGGCCTCACATCCTTTGCAAACTCCAGAGGTACGCGGAGATCAGTGCCTCCAAAGGGGACGATGCCTGACTCCTCGTGAAACTTGATAGGAGTTCCAGGATTCCTGTGGCACGTGGAAAGGGACCCTTGGTCTCCCTCCTCAGCTGGAGAGGCATCCCAATTGCCCTGCCAAGCCTCGAGGAGAATCCCGAGTTGTCCCACACAAGTAGGCAGGAGTCCTGACTCGCTGAACAAACACGTGGGGGGAAGGGCTATCCCCATCGTAACTCAGAATATACCCCAGGTCCCCACCGCAACTCGAGAAAACCATGAGACTTCTCCTCGCCGCAAAATGAGGCCCGATACCCTGCACTGCGCGCAGAGCAATTCCGTGTTGCACATCACACATGAAAGGAGCCTTGATTTCCTTGACGGCACTTCAAAGAAACCCCAAGGACACTGTTTCAAGGCTAGAGGGAACCTGAGGTCACTGTAGTAACAAGAAACAGCTCCGTGGACCAAAAATCAACTCGAAATGAGAGGTTAGTCCCTGGCTTCGACTCCAGAGGAAGACCACCTTACCACAAGCACCTTAAGAGGAGGCTTCTCTCAGCTCTAGGTATGTGAGAGGGACCCTGAGTTTGCGGCCTCAAGTGGAATGGACACCGCGATGCCCTGACTCGAAATAAGGACGGATATCCCTGCAGTGACTTGAATGCAGGCTCGTCTTGCATCTCCCAAGACGAAAGGATGTCTGAATCCCCTGTGGAGACCACAGAAAAAGACCTAGTTCCCCACCTCATCGCGACCGGAGGCCTCACATCCTTTGAAGACTCCAGAGGTAGGCGGAGATCAGTGCCTCTAAAGGAGACGATGCCTAACTCCTCGAGAAACTTGATAGGAGTCCCAGGATTCCTGTGGCACGTGGAAAGGGACCCTTGGTCTCCCGCCTCAGCTGGAGAGGCGTCCCAATTGCCCTGCCAAGCCTCGAGGATTATCCCGAGTTGTCCCTCGCAACTAGGCAGGAGTCCTGACTTGGCTGAACAAACAAGTTGTTGGAAGGGCCATGCCCGTCATAACTCGAGAATATACCCCAGGTTCCCACCTCAACTCGAGAAAAACCTTGAGACTTCCCCCTCGCCGCAAAATGAGGCCCGATATCCGGCACTGCGTGTAGAGCAATTCCGTGTTGCACATCACACATGAAAGTAGCCTTGATTTCCTTGAAGGCACTCCAGAGAAACCCCAACAACACTGTTTCAAGGCTAGAGGGAACCTGAGGTCACTGTAGCAACACGAAAGAGCTCCGTGGACAAAAAATCAACTCGAGATGAGAGGTTTGTCCCTGGCTTCGACTCCAGAGGAATACCACCTTACCACAAGCACCTCAAGAGGAGGCTTCTCTCAGCTCTAGGTATGTGAGAGGGACCCTGAATTTGCAGCCTCAAGTGCAATGGATACCGCGATGCCCTGACTCGAAATATGGCTGGATATCCCTGCAGTGACTTGAATGCAGGCTCGTCTTGCATCTCCCAAGCCGAAAGGATGTCTGAATCCCCTGTGGAGACCACAGAGAAAGACCTAGTTCCCCACCTCATCGCGACCGGAGGCCTGACATCCTTTGAAAACTCCAGAGGTACGCGGAGATCAGTGCCTCCAAAGGAGACGATGCCTGACTCCTCGTGAAACTTGATAGGAGTCCCAGGATTCCTGTGGCACGTGGAAAGGGACACTTGGTCTCCCGCCTCAGCTGGAGAGGCATCCCAATTGCCCTGCCAAGCCTCGAGGAGAATCCCGAGTTGTCCCTCGCAACTAGGCAGGAGTCCTGACGGCGCTGAACAAACACGTGGGTGGAAGGGCCATCCCCGTCGTAACTCGAGAATATATCCCAGGTTCCCGCCGCAACTCGAGAAAAACCATGAGACTTCCCCCTTGCCGCGAGATGAGGCCCGATTCCCCTGCACTGCGTGCAGAGCAATTCCGTGTTGCACATCACACATGAAAGGAGCCTTGATTTCCTTGATGGCACTGCAGAGAAACCCCAAGAACACTGTTTCAAGGCTCGAGGGATCCTGAGGTCACTGCAGCAACACGAAAGAGCTCCGTGGCCCAAAAATCAACTCGAGATGAGAGGTTAGTCCCTGGCTTCAACTCCAGAGGAATACCACCTTAGCACAAGCACCTCATGAAGAGGCTTTTCTCAGCTCTATGTATGTGAAAGGGACCCTGAGTTTGCAGCCTCAAGTGGAATGGACACCGCGATGCCCTGACTCGAAATAAGGCCGGACATCCCTGCAGTGACTTGAATGCAGGCTCGTCTTGCATCTCCCAAGACGAAAGGATGTCTGAATCCCCTGTGGAGGCCACAGAGAAAGACCTAGTTCCCCACCTCATCGCGACCAGAGGCCTCACCTCCTTTGAAAACTCCAAAGGTACGCGGAGATCAGTGTCTCCAAAGGAGACGATGCCTGACTCCTCGTGAAACTTGATAGGAGTCCCAGGATTCCTGTGGCACGTGGAAAGGGACACTTGGTCTCCCGCCTCAGCTGGAGAGGCGTCCCAATTGATCTGCCAAGCCTCGAGGAGAATCCCGAGTTGTCCCTCGTAACTAGGCAGGAGTCCTGACGTCGCTGAACAAACACGTGTGTGGAAGGGCCATTCCCGTCGTAACTCGAGAATATACCCCAGGTTCCCGCCGCAACTCGAGAAAAACCGTAAGACTTCTCCCTCGCCGCGAGATGAGGCCCGATTCCCCTGCACTGCGTGCAGAGCAATTCCGTGTTGCACATCACACATGAAAGGAGCCTTGATTTACTTGATGACACTCCAGAGAAAGCCCAAGAACACTGTTTCAAGGCTAGAGGGATCCTGAGGTCACTGTAGCAACAGGAAAGAGCTCCGTGGACCAAAAATCAACTCGAGATGAGAGGTTAGTCCCTGGCTTCGACGCCAGAGGAATACCACCTTACCACAAGCACCTCAAGAGGAGGCTTCTCTCAGCTCTAGGTATGTGAGAGGGACCCTGAGTTTGCGGCCTCAAGTGGAATGGACACCGCGATGCCCTGACGTGAAATAAGGACGGATATCCCTGCAGTGACTTGAATGCAGGCTCGTCTTGCATCTCCCAAAATGAAAGGATGTCTGAATCCCGTATGGAGACCACAGAGAAAGACCTAGTTCCCCACCTCATCGCGACCGGAGACCTCACATCCTTTGAAAACTCCAGAGGTATGCGGAGATCAGTGCCTCCAAAGGAGACGATGCCTGACTCCTCGTGAAACTTGATAGGAGTCCCAGGATTCCTGTGGCACATGGAAAGGGACCCTTGGTCTCCCTCCTCAGCTGGAGAGGCGTCCCAATTGCCCTGCCAAGCCTCGAGGAGAATCCCGAGTTGTCCCTCGCAACTAGGCAGGAGTCCTGCCGTCGCTAACAAACACGTGTGTGGAAGGGCCATCCCCGTCGTAACTCGAGAAACTACCCCAGGTTCCCGCCGTAACTCGAGAAAAACTATGAGACTTTCCCCTCGCCGCGAGATGAAGCCCGATTCCCCTGCACTGCGTGCAGAGCAATTCCGTGTTGCACATCACACAGGAAAGGAGCCTTGATTTCCTTGATGGCACTCCAGAGAAACCCCAAGAACACTGTTTCAAGGCTAGAGGGATCCTGAGGTCACTGTAGCAACACGAAAGAGCTCCCTGGACCAAAAATCAACTCGAGATGAGAGGTTAGTCCCTGGCTTCGACTCCAGAGTAATACCACCTTACCACAAGCACCTCAAGAGGAGGCTTCTCTCAGCTCTAGGTATGTGAGAGGGACCCTGATTTTGCGGCCTCAAGTGGAATGGACACCGCGATTCCCTGACTCGAAATAAGGCCGGATATCCCTGCAGTGACTTCAATGCAGGCTCGTCTTGCATCTCCCAAGATGAAAGGATGTTTGAATCCCCTGTGGAGACCACAGAGAAAGACCTAGTTCCCCACCTCATCGCGACCAGAGGCCTCACATCCTTTGAAAACTCCAGAGGTACGCGGAGATCAGTGCCTCCAAAAGGGACGATGCCTGACTCCTCGTGAAACTTGATAGGAGTTCCAGGATTCCTGTGGCACGTGGAAAGGGACACTTGTTCTCCCACCTCAGCTGGAGAGGCATCCCAATTGCCCTGCCAAGCCTCGAGGAGAATCCCGAGTTGTCCCTCGCAACTAGACAGGAGTCCTGCCGTCGCTGTACAAACACGTGGGTGGAAGGGCTATCCCCGTCGTAACTCGAGAATATACCCCAGGTTCCCACCGCAACTCGAGAAAACCATGAGACTTCCCCCTCGGCGCAAAAGAGGCCCGATACCCTGCACTGCATGCAGAGCAATTCCGTGTTGCACATCACACATGAAAGGAGCCTTGATTTCCTTGATGGCACTCCAGAGAAACCCCAGGAACACTGTTCCAAGGATAGAGGGATCCTGAGGTTACTGTAGCAACACGAAAGTGATCCGTGGACCAAAAATCAACTTGAGATGAGAGGTTAGTTCCTGGCTTCGACTCCAGAGGAATACCACCTTACCACAAGCACCTCAAGAGGAGGCTTCTCTCAGCTCTATGTATGTGAGAGGGACCCTGAGTTTGCGGCCTCAAGTGGAATGGACACCGCGATGCCCTGACTCGAAATAAGGCCGGATATCCCTGCAGTGACTTGAATGCAAGCTCGTCTTGCATCTCCCAAGACGAAAGGATGTTTGAATCCCCTGTGGAGACCACAGAGAAAGACCTAGTTCCCCACCTCATCGCGACCAGAGGCCTCACATCCTTTGAAAACTCCAGAGGTATGCGGAGATCAGTGCCTCCAAAGGAGACGATGCCTGACTCCTCGTGAAACTTGATAGGAGTCCAAGGATTCCTGTGGCAGGTGGAAAGGGACCCTTGGTCTCCCGCCTCACCTGGAGAGGCGTCCCAATTGCCCTGCCAAGCCTCGAAGAGAATCCCGAATTGTCCCTCGCAACTAGGCAGGAGTCCTGCCGCCGCCGAACAAACACGTGTGTGGAAGGGCCATCCCCGTCGTAACTCGAGAATATACCCCAGGTTCCCATCGCAACTCGAGAAAACCTGAGACTTCCCCCTCGCCGCAAAATGAGACCCGATACCCTGCACTGCGTGCAGAGCAATTCCGTGTTGCACATCACACATGAAAGGAGCCTTGATTTTCTTGATGGCACTCCAGAGAAACCCCAAGAACACTGTTTCTAGGCTAGAGGGATCCTGAGGTCACTGTAGAAACACGAAAGAGCTCCGTGGACCAAAAATCAACTCGAGATGAGAGGTTAGTCCCTGGCTTCGACTCCAGAGGAATACCACCTTACCACAAGCACCTCAAGAGGAGGCTTCTCTCAGCTCTATGTATGTGAGAGGGACCCTGAGTTTGCAGCCTCAAGTGGAATGGACACCGCGATGCCCTGACTCGAAATCAGGCCGGATATCCCTGCAGTGACTTGAATGCAAGCTCGTCTTGCATCTCCCAAGACGAAAGGATGTCTGAATCCCCAGTGGAGACCACAGAGAAAGACCTAGTTCCCCACCTCATCGCGACCGGAGGCCTCACATCCTTTGAAAACTTCAGAGGTACGCGGAGATCAGTGCCTCCAAAGGAGACGATGCCTGACTCCTCGTGAAACTTGATAGGAGTCCCAGGATTCCTGTGGCACGTGGAAAGGGACACTTGGTCTCCCGTCTCAGCTGGAGAGGCGTCCCAATTGCCCTGCCAAGCCTCGAGGAGAATCCCGAGTTGTCCCTCGCAACTAGGCAGGAGTCCTGACGTCGCTGAACAAACACGTGGGTGGAAGGGCCATCCCCGTTGTAACTCGAGAATATACCCCAGGTTCCCGCGGCAACTCGAGAAAAACCATGAGACTTCTCCCTTGCCGCGAGATGAGGCTCGATTCTCCTGCACTGCATGCAGAGCAATTCCGTGTTGCACATCAAACATGAAAGGAGCCTTGATTTTCTTGATGGCACTCTAGAGAAACCCCAAGAACACTGTTTCAAGGCTAGAGGGATCCTGAGGTCACTGTAGCATCAAGAAAGAGGTCCGTGGAGCAGAAATCACCTCGAGATGAAAGGTTAGTCCCTGGCTTCGACTCCAGAGGAATACCACCTTACCACAAGCACCTCAAGAGGAGCCTTCTCTCAGCTCTAGGTATGTGAGAGGGACCCTGATTTTGCGGCCTCAAGTGGAATGGACACCGCAATGCCCTGACTCGAAATAAGGCCGGATATCCCTGCAGTGACTTGAATGCAGGCTCGTCTTTCATCTCCCAAGATGAAAGGATGTCTGAGTCGCCTGTGGAGACCACAGAGAAAGACCTAATTCCCCACCTCATCGCGACCGGAGGCCTCACATCCTTTGAAAACTCCAGAGGTACGCGGAGATCAGTGCCTCTAAAGGAGACGATGCCTAACTCCTCGTGAAACTTGATAGGAGTCCCAGGATTCCTGTGGCACGTGGAATGGGACCCTTGGTCTCCCGCCTCAGCTGGAGAGGCGTCCCAATTGCCCTGCCAAGCCTCGAGGAGAATCTCGAGTTGTCCCTCGCAACTAGGCAGGAGTCCTGACTTGGCTGAACAAACAAGTTGGTGGAAGGGCCATGCCCGTCATAACTCGAGAATATACCCCAGGTTCCCACCTCAACTCGAGAAAAATCTTGAGACTTCCCCCTCGCCGCAAAATGAGGCCCGATATCCTGCACTGCGTGTAGAGCAATTCCGTGTTGCACATCACACATGAAAGTAGCCTTGATTTCCTTGAAGGCACTCCAGAGAAACCCCAACAACACTGTTTCAAGGCTAGAGGGAACCTGAGGTCACTGTAGCAACACGAAAGTGATCCGTGGACCAAAAATCAACTTGAGATGAGAGGTTAGTTCCTGGCTTCGACTCCAGAGGAATACCACCTTACCACAAGCACCTCAAGAGGAGGCTTCTCTCAGCTCTATGTATGTGAGAGGGACCCTGAGTTTGCGGCCTCAAGTGGAATGGACACCGCGATGCCCTGACTCGAAATAAGGCCGGATATCCCTGCAGTGACTTGAATGCAAGCTCGTCTTGCATCTCCCAAGACGAAAGGATGTCTGAATCCCCTGTGGAGACCACAGAGAAACACCTAGTTCCCCACCTCATCGCGACCGGAGGCCTGACATCCTTTGAAAACTCCAGAGGTACGCGGAGATCAGTGCCTCCAAAGGAGACGATGCCTGACTTCTCGTGAAACTTGATAGGAGTCCCAGGATTCCTGTGGCACGTGGAAAGGGACACTTGGTCTCCCGCCTCAGCTGGAGAGGCATCCCAATTGCCCTGCCAAGCCTCGAGGAGAATCCCGAGTTGTCCCTCGCAACTAGGCAGGAGTCCTGACGTCGCTGAACAAACACGTGGGTGGAAGGGCCATCCCCGTCGTAACTCGAGAATATATCCCAGGTTCCCGCCGTAACTCGAGAAAAACCATGAGACTTCCCCCTTGCCGCGAGATGAGGCCCGATTCCCCTGCACTGCGTGCAGAGCAATTCCGTGTTACACATCACACATGAAAGGAGCCTTGATTTCCTTGATGGCACTGCAGAGAAACCCCAAGAACACTGTTTCAAGGCTCGAGGGATCCTGAGGTCACTGTAGCAACACGAAAGAGCTCCGTGGCCCAAAAATCAACTCGAGATGAGAGGTTAGTCCCTGGCTTCAACTCCAGAGGAATACCACCTTACCACAAGCACCTCAAGAAGAGGCTTTTCTCAGCTCTATGTATGTGAAAGGGACCCTGAGTTTGCAGCCTCAAGTGGAATGGACACCGCGATGCCTTGACTCGAAATAAGGCCGGATATCCCTGCAGTGACTTGAATGCAGGCTCGTCTTGCATCTCCCAAGACGAAAGGATGTCTGAATCCCCTGTGGAGGCCACAGAGAAAGACCTAGTTCCCCACCTCATCGCGACCAGAGGCCTCACATCCTTTGAAAACTCCAGAGGTACGCGGAGATCAGTGTCTCCAAAGGAGACGATGCCTGACTCCTCGTGAAACTTGATAGGAGTCCCAGGATTCCTGTGGCACGTGGAAAGGGACACTTGGTCTCCCGCCTCAGCTGGAGAGGCGTCCCAATTGCCCTGCCAAGCCTCGAGGAGAATCCCGAGTTGTCCCTCGTAACTAGGCAGGAGTCCTGACGTCGCTGAACAAACACGTGTGTGGAAGGGCCATCCCCGTCGTAACTCGAGAATATACTCCAGGTTCCCACGGCAACTCGAGAAAAACCATGAGACTTCCCCATCACCGCGAGATGAGGCCCGATTCCCCTGCACTGCGTGCATAGAAATTCCGTGTTGCACATTACACATGAAAGGAGTCTTGATTTCCTTGATGGCACTCCAGAGAAACACCAAGAACACTGTTTCAAGGCTAGAGGGATCCTGAGGTCACTGTAGCAACACGAAAGAGCTCCGTTGACCAAAAATCAACTCGAGATGAGAGGTTAGTCCCTGGCTTCGACTCCAGAGGAATACCACCTTACCACAAGCACCTCAAGAGGAGGCTTCTCTCAGCTCTATGTATGTGAGAGGGACCCTGAGTTTGCGGCCTCAAGTGGAATGGACACCGCGATTCCCTGACTCGAAATAAGGCTGGATATCCCTGCAGTGACTTGCATGCAGGCTCGTCTTGCATCTCCCAAGACGAAAGGATGTCTGAATCCCCTGTGGAGACCACAGAGAAAGACCTAGTTCCCCACCTCATTGCGACCGGAGGCCTCACATCCTTTGAATACTCCAGAGGTACGCGGAGATCAGTGCCTCCAAAGGAGACGATGCCTGACTCCTCGTGAAACTTGATAGGAGTCCCAGGATTCCTGTGGCACGTGGAAAGGGACCCTTGGTCTCCCGCCTCAGCTGGAGAGGCGTCCCAATTGCCCTGCCAACCCTCGAGGAGAATCCCGAGTTGTCCCTCGCAACTAGGCAGGAGTCCTGACTTGGCTGAACAAACAAGTTGGTGGAAGGGCCATGCCCGTCATAACTCGAGAATATACCCCAGGTTCCCACCTCAACTCGAGAAAAATCTTGAGACTTCCCCCTCGCCGCAAAATGAGGCCCGATATCCTGCACTGCGTGTAGAGCAATTCCGTGTTGCACATCACACATGAAAGTAGCCTTGATTTCCTTGAAGGCACTCCAGAGAAACCCCAACAACACTGTTTCAAGGCTAGAGGGAACCTGAGGTCACTGTAGCAACACGAAAGTGATCCGTGGACCAAAAATCAACTTGAGATGAGAGGTTAGTTCCTGGCTTCGACTCCAGAGGAATACCACCTTACCACAAGCACCTCAAGAGGAGGCTTCTCTCAGCTCTATGTATGTGAGAGGGACCCTGAGTTTGCGGCCTCAAGTGGAATGGACACCGCGATGCCCTGACTCGAAATAAGGCCGGATATCCCTGCAGTGACTTGAATGCAAGCTCGTCTTGCATCTCCCAAGACGAAAGGATGTCTGAATCCCCTGTGGAGACCACAGAGAAACACCTAGTTCCCCACCTCATCGCGACCGGAGGCCTGACATCCTTTGAAAACTCCAGAGGTACGCGGAGATCAGTGCCTCCAAAGGAGACGATGCCTGACTTCTCGTGAAACTTGATAGGAGTCCCAGGATTCCTGTGGCACGTGGAAAGGGACACTTGGTCTCCCGCCTCAGCTGGAGAGGCATCCCAATTGCCCTGCCAAGCCTCGAGGAGAATCCCGAGTTGTCCCTCGCAACTAGGCAGGAGTCCTGACGTCGCTGAACAAACACGTGGGTGGAAGGGCCATCCCCGTCGTAACTCGAGAATATATCCCAGGTTCCCGCCGTAACTCGAGAAAAACCATGAGACTTCCCCCTTGCCGCGAGATGAGGCCCGATTCCCCTGCACTGCGTGCAGAGCAATTCCGTGTTACACATCACACATGAAAGGAGCCTTGATTTCCTTGATGGCACTGCAGAGAAACCCCAAGAACACTGTTTCAAGGCTCGAGGGATCCTGAGGTCACTGTAGCAACACGAAAGAGCTCCGTGGCCCAAAAATCAACTCGAGATGAGAGGTTAGTCCCTGGCTTCAACTCCAGAGGAATACCACCTTACCACAAGCACCTCAAGAAGAGGCTTTTCTCAGCTCTATGTATGTGAAAGGGACCCTGAGTTTGCAGCCTCAAGTGGAATGGACACCGCGATGCCTTGACTCGAAATAAGGCCGGATATCCCTGCAGTGACTTGAATGCAGGCTCGTCTTGCATCTCCCAAGACGAAAGGATGTCTGAATCCCCTGTGGAGGCCACAGAGAAAGACCTAGTTCCCCACCTCATCGCGACCAGAGGCCTCACATCCTTTGAAAACTCCAGAGGTACGCGGAGATCAGTGTCTCCAAAGGAGACGATGCCTGACTCCTCGTGAAACTTGATAGGAGTCCCAGGATTCCTGTGGCACGTGGAAAGGGACACTTGGTCTCCCGCCTCAGCTGGAGAGGCGTCCCAATTGCCCTGCCAAGCCTCGAGGAGAATCCCGAGTTGTCCCTCGTAACTAGGCAGGAGTCCTGACGTCGCTGAACAAACACGTGTGTGGAAGGGCCATCCCCGTCGTAACTCGAGAATATACTCCAGGTTCCCACGGCAACTCGAGAAAAACCATGAGACTTCCCCATCACCGCGAGATGAGGCCCGATTCCCCTGCACTGCGTGCATAGAAATTCCGTGTTGCACATTACACATGAAAGGAGTCTTGATTTCCTTGATGGCACTCCAGAGAAACACCAAGAACACTGTTTCAAGGCTAGAGGGATCCTGAGGTCACTGTAGCAACACGAAAGAGCTCCGTTGACCAAAAATCAACTCGAGATGAGAGGTTAGTCCCTGGCTTCGACTCCAGAGGAATACCACCTTACCACAAGCACCTCAAGAGGAGGCTTCTCTCAGCTCTATGTATGTGAGAGGGACCCTGAGTTTGCGGCCTCAAGTGGAATGGACACCGCGATTCCCTGACTCGAAATAAGGCTGGATATCCCTGCAGTGACTTGCATGCAGGCTCGTCTTGCATCTCCCAAGACGAAAGGATGTCTGAATCCCCTGTGGAGACCACAGAGAAAGACCTAGTTCCCCACCTCATTGCGACCGGAGGCCTCACATCCTTTGAATACTCCAGAGGTACGCGGAGATCAGTGCCTCCAAAGGAGACGATGCCTGACTCCTCGTGAAACTTGATAGGAGTCCCAGGATTCCTGTGGCACGTGGAAAGGGACCCTTGGTCTCCCGCCTCAGCTGGAGAGGCGTCCCAATTGCCCTGCCAACCCTCGAGGAGAATCCCGAGTTGTCCCTCGCAACTAGGCAGGAGTCCTAACGTCGCTGAACAAACACGTGGGTGGAAGGGCCATCCCCGTCGTAACTCGAGAATATACCCCAGGTTCCCGCCGCAACTCGAGAAAAACCATAAGACTTCTCCCTCGCCGCGAGATGAGGCCCGATTCCCCTGCACTGCGTGCAGAGCAATTCCGTGTTGCACATCACACATGAAAGGAGCCTTGATTTACTTGATGACACTCCAGAGAAACCCCAAGAACACTGTTTCAAGGCTAGAGGGATCCTGAGGTCACTGTAGCAACAGGAAAGAGCTCCGTGGACCAAAAATCAACTCGAGATGAGAGGTTAGTCCCTGGCTTCGACGCCAGAGGAATACCACCTTACCACAAGCACCTCAAGAGGAGGCTTCTCTCAGCTCTAGTTATGTGAGAGGGACCCTGAGTTTGCGGCCTCAAGTGGAATGGACACCGCGATGCCCTGACGTGAAATAAGGCCGGATATCCCTGCAGTGACTTGAATGCAGGCTCGTCTTGCATCTCCCAAAATGAAAGGATGTCTGAATCCCGTGTGGAGACCACAGAGAAAGACCTAGTTCCCCACCTCATCGCGACCGGAGACCTCACATCCTTTGAAAACTCCAGAGGTACGCGGAGATCAGTGCCTATAAAAAGGAGACGATGCCTGACTCCTCGTGAAACTTGATAGGAGTCCCAGGATTCCTGTGGCACATGGAAAGGGACCCTTAGTCTCCCTCCTCACCTGGAGAGGCGTCCCAATTGCCCTGCCAAGCCTCGAGGAGAATCCCGAGTTATCCCTCGCAACTAGGCAGGAGTCCTGCCGTCGCTGAACAAACACGTGTGTGGAAGGGCCATCCCCGTCGTAACTCGAGAAACTACCCCAGGTTCCCGCCGTAACTCGAGAAAAACTATGAGACTTCCCCCTCGCCGCGAGATGAGGCCCGATTCCCCTGCACTGCGTGCAGAGATATTCCGTGTTGCACATCACACAGGAAAGGAGCCTTGATTTCCTTGATGGCACTCCAGAGAAAGCCCAAGAACACTGTTTCAAGGCTAGAGGGATCCTGAGGTCACTGTAGCAACACGAAAGAGCTCCCTGGACCAAAAATCAAGTCGAGATGAGAGGTTAGAACCTGGCTTCGACTCCAGAGGAATACCACCTTACCACAAGCACCTCAAGAGGAGGCTTCTCTCAGCTCTAGGTATGTGAGAGGGACCCTGATTTTGCGGCCTCAAGTGGAATGGACACCGCGATTCCCTGACTCGAAATAAGGCCGGATATCCCTGCAGTGACTTCAATGCAGGCTCGTCTTGCATCTCCCAAGATGAAAGGATGTTTGAATCCCCTGTGGAGACCACAGAGAAAGACCTAGTTCCCCACCTCATCGCGACCAGAGGCCTCATATCCTTTGAAAACTCCAGAGGTACGCGGAGATCAGTGCCTCCAAAAGGGACGATGCCTGACTCCTCGTGAAAATTGATAGGAGTTCCAGGATTCCTGTGGCACGTGGAAAGGGACACTTGTTCTCCCACCTCAGCTGGAGAGGCATCCCAATTGCCCTGCCAAGCCTCGAGGAGAATCCCGAGTTGTCCCTCGCAACTAGACTGGAGTCCTGCCGTCGCTGTACAAACACGTGGGTGGAAGGGCTATCCCCGTCGTAACTCGAGAATATACCCCAGGTTCCCACCGCAACTCGAGAAAACCATGAGACTTCCCCCTCGGCGCAAAATGAGGCCCGATACCCTGCACTGCATGCAGAGCAATTGCGTGTTACACATCACACATGAAAGGAGCCTTGATTTCCTTGATGGCACTCCAGAGAAACCCCAGGAACACTGTTCCAAGGATAGAGGGATCCTGAGGTTAATGTAGCAACACGAAAGTGATCCGTGGACCAAAAATCAACTTGAGATGAAAGGTTAGTTCCTGGCTTCGACTCCAGAGGAATACCACCTTACCACAAGCACCTCAAGAGGAGGCTTCTCTCAGCTCTATGTATGTGAGAGGGACGCTGAGTTTGCGGCCTCAAGTGGAATGGACACCGCGATGCCCTGACTCGAAATAAGGCCGGATATCCCTGCAGTGACTTGAATGCAAGCTCGTCTTGCATCTCCCAAGACGAAAGGATGTCTGAATCCCCTGTGGAGACCACAGAGAAAGACCTAGTTCCCCACCTCATCGCGACCAAAGGCCTCACATCCTTTGAAAACTCCAGAGGTACGCGGAGATCAGTGCCTCCAAAGGAGACGATGCGTAACTCCTCGTGAAACTTGATAGGAGTCCCAGGATTCCTGTGGCACGTGGAAAGGGACCCTTGGTCTCCCGCCTCAGCTGGAGAGGCGTCCCAATTGCCCTGCCAAGCCTCGAAGAGAATCCCGAATTGTCCCTCGCAACTAGGCAGGAGTCCTGCCGTCGCCGAACAAACACGTGTGTGGAAGGGCCATCCCCGTCTTAACTCGAGAATATACCCCAGGTTCCCATCGCAACTCGAGAAAACCTGAGACTTCCCCCTCGCCGCAAAATGAGACCCGATACCCTGCACTGCGTGCAGAGCAATTCAGTGTTGCACATCACACATGAAAGGAGCCTTGATTTTCTTGATGGCACTCCAGAGAAAACCCAAGAACACTGTTTCTAGGCTAGAGGGAACCTGAGGTCACTGTAGCAACAAGAAAGAGCTCCATGGACCAAAAATCAACTCGAAATGAGAGGTTTGTCCCTGGCTTCGACTCCAGAGGAATATCACCTTACCACAAGCACCTCAAGAGGAGGTTTCTCTCAGCTCTAGGTATGTGGGAGGGACCCTGTTTGCGGCCTCAAGTGGAATGTACACCGCGATGCCCTGACTCGAAATAAGGCCTGATATCCCTGAAGTGACTTGAATGCAGGCTCGTCTTGCATCTCCCAAGACGAAAGGATGTCTGAATCCCCTGTGCAGACCACAGAGAAAGACCTAGTTCCCCACCTCATCGCGACCGGAGTCCTCACATCCTTTGAAAACTCCAGAGGTACGCGGAGATCAGTGCCTCCAAAGGAGACGATGCCTGACTCCTCGTGAAACTTGATAGGAGTCCCAGGATTCCTGTGGCACGTGGAAAGGGACCCTTGGTCTCCCTCCTCAGCTGGAGAGGCGTCCCAATTGCCCTGCCAAGCCTCGAGGAGAATCCCGAGTTGTCCCTCACAACTAGGCAGGAGTCCTGACTTCGCTGAACAAACACGTGGGTGTAAGGGTCATCCCCGTCGTAACTCGAGAATATACCCCAGATTCCCGCCGCAACTAGAGAAAAACCATGAGACTTCCCCCTCGCCGCGAGACGAGGCCCGATACCCCTGCACTGCGTGCAGAGCAATTCCGTGTTGCACATCACACATGAAAGGAGCCTTGATTTCCTTGATGGCACTCCAGAGAAAACCCAAGAACACTGTTTCAAGGCTAGAGGGATCCTGAGGTCACTGTAGCCACACGAAAGAGCTCCGTGGACCAAAAATCATCTCGAGATGAGAGGTTAGTCCCTGGCTTAGACTCCAGAGGAATACCACCTTACCACAAGCACCTCAAGAGGAGGCTTCTCTCAGCTCTAGGTATGGGAGAGTGACCCTGAGTTTGCGGCCTCAAGTGGAATGGACACCGCGATGCCCTGACTCGAAATAATGCCGGATATCCCTGCAGTGACTTGAATGCAGGCTCGTCTTGCATCTCCCACGATGAAAGGATGTCTGAATCCCCTGTGGAGAACACAGAAAAAGACCTAGTTCCCCACCTCATCGCGACCGGAGGCCTCACATCCTTTGAAAACTCCAGAGGTACGCGGAGATCAGTGCCTCCAAAGGAGACGATGCCTGACTACTCGTCAAACTTGATAGGAGTTCCAGGATTCCTGTGGCACATGGAAAGGATCTCTTGGTCCCCCGCCTCAGCTGGAGAGGCATCCCAATTGCCCTGCCAAGCCTCGAGGAGAATCCCGAGTTGTCCCTCGCAACTAGGCAGGAGTCCTGACGTTGCTGAACAAACACGTGGGTGGAAGGGCCATCCCCGTCGTAACTCGAGAATATACCCCAGGGTCCCGCCGCAACTTGAGAAAAACCATGAGACTTCCCCCTCGCCGCGAGATGAGGCTCGATTCTCCTGCACTGCATGCAGAGCAATTTCGTGTTGCAGATCAAACATGAAAGGAGCCTTGATTTCCTTGATGGCACTCCAGAGAAACCCCAAGAACACTGTTTCAAGGCTAGAGGTATCCTGAGGTTACTGTAGCAACACGAAAGAACTCCGTGGACCAAGAATCAACTCGAGATGAGAGGTTAGTACCTGGCTTCGACTCCAGAGGAATACCACCTTACCACAAGCACCTCAAGAGGAGGCTTCTCTCATCTCTAGGTTTGTGAGAGGGACCCTGAGTTTGCGGCCTCAAGTGGAATGGACACTGCGATGCCCTGACGTGAAATAAGGCCGAATATCCCTGCAGTGACTTGAATGCAGGCTCGTGTTGCATCTCCCAAGACGAAAGGATGTCTGAATCCCCTGTGGAGACCACAGAGAAAGACCTAGTTCCCCACCTCATCGCGACCGGAGGCCTCACATCCTTTGAAAACTCCAGAGGTACGCGGAGATCAGTGCCTCCAAAGGAGACGATGCCTGACTCCTCGTGAAACTTGATAGGAGTCCCAGGATTCCTGTGGCACGTGCAAAGGGACCCTTGGTCTCCCGCCTCAGCTGGAGAGGCGTCCCAATTGCCCTGCCAAGCCTCGAGGAGAATCCCGAGTTGTCCCTCGCAACTAGGCAGGAGTCCTAACGTCGCTGAACAAACACGTTGGTGGATGGGCCATCCCCGTCGTAACTCGAGAATATACCCCAGGTTCCCGCCGCAACTCGAGAAAAACCATAAGACTTCTCCCTCGCCGCGAGATGAGGCCCGATTCCCCTGCACTGTGTGCAGAGCAATTCCGTGTTGCACATCACACATGAAAGGAGCCTTGATTTACTTGATGACACTCCAGAGAAACCCCAAGAACACTGTTTCAAGGCTAGAGGGATCCTGAGGTCACTGTAGCAACAGGAAAGAGCTCCGTGGACCAAAAATCAACTCGAGATGAGAGGTTAGTCCCTGGCTTCGACGCCAGAGGAATACCACCTTACCACAAGCACCTCAAGAGGAGGCTTCTCTCAGCTCTAGTTATGTGAGAGGGACCCTGAGTTTGCGGCCTCAAGTGGAATGGACACCGCGATGCCCTGACGTGAAATAAGGCCGGATATCCCTGCAGTGACTTGAATGCAGGCTCGTCTTGCATCTCCCAAAATGAAAGGATGTCTGAATCCCGTGTGGAGACCACAGAGAAAGACCTAGTTCCCCACCACATCGCGACCGGAGACCTCACATCCTTTGAAAACTCCAGAGGTACGCGGAGATCAGTGCCTATAAAAAGGAGACGATGCCTGACTCCTCGTGAAACTTGATAGGAGTCCCAGGATTCCTGTGGCACATGGAAAGGGACCCTTAGTCTCCCTCCTCACCTGGAGAGGCGTCCCAATTGCCCTGCCAAGCCTCGAGGAGAATCCCGAGTTATCCCTCGCAACTAGGCAGGAGTCCTGCCGTCGCTGAACAAACACGTGTGTGGAAGGGCCATCCCCGTCGTAACTCGAGAAACTACCCCAGGTTCCCGCCGTAACTCGAGAAAAACTATGAGACTTCCCCCTCGCCGCGAGATGAGGCCCGATTCCCCTGCACTGCGTGCAGAGATATTCCGTGTTGCACATCACACAGGAAAGGAGCCTTGATTTCCTTGATGGCACTCCAGAGAAAGCCCAAGAACACTGTTTCAAGGCTAGAGGGATCCTGAGGTCACTGTAGCAACACGAAAGAGCTCCCTGGACCAAAAATCAACTCGAGATGAGAGGTTAGAACCTGGCTTCGACTCCAGAGGAATACCACCTTACCACAAGCACCTCAAGAGGAGGCTTCTCTCAGCTCTAGGTATGTGAGAGGGACCCTGATTTTGCGGCCTCAAGTGGAATGGACACCGCGATTCCCTGACTCGAAATAAGGCCGGATATCCCTGCAGTGACTTCAATGCAGGCTCGTCTTGCATCTCCCAAGATGAAAGGATGTTTGAATCCCCTGTGGAGACCACAGAGAAAGACCTAGTTCCCCACCTCATCGCGACCAGAGGCCTCACATCCTTTGAAAACTCCAGAGGTACGCGGAGATCAGTGCCTCCAAAAGGGACGATGCCTGACTCCTCGTGAAAATTGATAGGAGTTCCAGGATTCCTGTGGCACGTGGAAAGGGACACTTGTTCTCCCACCTCAGCTGGAGAGGCATCCCAATTGCCCTGCCAAGCCTCGAGGAGAATCCCGAGTTGTCCCTCGCAACTAGACTGGAGTCCTGCCGTCGCTGTACAAACACGTGGGTGGAAGGGCTATCCCCGTCGTAACTCGAGAATATACCCCAGGTTCCCACCGCAACTCGAGAAAACCATGAGACTTCCCCCTCGGCGCAAAATGAGGCCCGATACCCTGCACTGCATGCAGAGCAATTCCGTGTTGCACATCACACATGAAAGGATCCTTGATTTCCATGGTGGCACTCCAGAGAAACCCCAAAAACACTGTTTCAAGGCTAGAGGGATCCTGAGGTCACTGTAGCCACACGAAAGATCTCCGTGGACCAATTATCAACTCGAGATGAGAGGTTAGTCCCTGGCTTTGACTCCAGAGGAATACCACTTTACCACAAGCACCTCAAGAGGAGGCTTCTCTCAGCTCTAGGTATGTGAGAGGGACCCTGAGTTTGCGGCCTCAATTGGAATGGACACCGCGATGCCCTGACTCGAAATAAGGCCGGATATCCCTGCAGTGACTTGAATGCAGGCTCGTCTTGCATCTCCCAAGACGAAAGGCTGTCTGAATCCCCTGTGGAGAACACAGAGAAAGACCTAGTTCCCCAACTCATCGCGACCGGAGGCCTCACATCCTTTGAAAACTTCAGAGTTACACGGAGATCAGTGCCTCCAAAGGAGACGATGCCTGATTCCTCGTGAAACTGATAGGAGTCCCAGGATTCCTGTGGCACGTGGAAAGGGACCCTTGGTCTCCCGCCTCAGCTGGAGAGGCGTCCCAATTGCCCTGCCAAGCCTCGAGGAGAATCCCGAGTTGTCCCTCGCAACTAGGCAGGAGTCCTGACGTCGCTGAAGAAACACGTGGGTGGAAGGGCCATCCCAGTCGTAACTCGAGAATATACCCCAGGTTCCCGCCGCAACTCAAGAAAAACCATGAGACTTCCCCCTCGCCGCGAGATGAGGCCCGATTCCCCTGCACTGCGTGCAGAGCAATTCCGTGTTGCACATCACACATGAAAGGAGCCTTGATTTCCTTGATGGCACTCCAGAGAAACCCCAAAAACACTGTTTCCAGGCTAGAGGGATCCTGAGGTCACTGTAGCCACACGAAAGAGCTCCGTGGACCAAAAATCAACTCGAGATGAGAGGTTAGTCCCTGGCTTAGACTCCAGAGGAATACCACCTTACCACAAGCACCTCAAGAGGAGGCTTCTCTCAGCTCTACCTATGTGAGAGGGACCCTGAGTTGGCGGCCTCAAGTGGAATGGACACCGCGATGCCCTGACGCGAAATAAGGCCGGATATCCCTACAGTGACTTGAATGCCGGCTCGTCTTGCATCTCCCAAGGAGAAAGGATGTTTGAATCCCCTGTGGAGACCACAGAGAAAGACCTAGTTCCCCACCTCATCGCGACCGGAGGCCTCACATCTTTTGAAAACTCCAGAAGTACGCGGAGATCTGTGCCTCCAAAGGGGACGATGCCTGACTCCTCGTGAAACTTGATAGGAGTTCCAGGATTCCTGTGGCACGTGGAAAGGGACCCTTGGTCTCCCGCCTCAGCTGGAGACGCATCCCAATTGCCCTGCCAAGCCTCGAGGAGAATCCCGAGTTGTCCCTCGCAACTAGGCAGGAGTCTTGACGTCGCTGAACAAACACGTGGGTGGAAGGGCTATCCCCATCGTAACTCAGAATATACCCCAGGTTCCCACCGCAACTCGAGAAAACCATGAGACTTCCCCCTCGCCGCAAAATGAGGCCCGATACCCTGCACTGCGTGCAGAGCAATTCCGTGTTGCACATCACACATGAAAGGAGCCTTGATTTCCTTGACGGCACTCCAGAGAAACCCCAAGAACACTGTTTCAAGGCTAGAGGAAACCTGAGGTCACTGTAGTAACAAGAAACAGCTCCGTGGACTAAAAATCAACTCGAAATGAGAGGTTAGTCCCTGGCTTCGACTCCAGAGGAATACCACCTTGCCACAAGCACCTTAAGAGGAGGCTTCTCTTAGCTCTAGGTATGTGAGAGGGACCCTGAGTTTGCGGCCTCAATTGGAATGGACACCCCGATGCCTTGACTCGAAATAAGACAGGATATCCCTGCAGTGACTTGAATGCAGGCTCGTGTTGCATCTCCCAAGACGAAAGGATGTCTGAATCCCCTGTGGAGACCACAGAGAAAGACCTAGTTCCCCACATCTTCGCGACCGGAAGCCTCACATCCTTTGAAAACTTCAGAGGTACGCGGAGATCCGTGCCTCCAAAGGAGACGATGCCTGACTCCTCCTGAAACTTGATAGGAGTCCCAGGATTCCTGTGGCACGTGGAAAGGGACCCTTGGTCTCCCGCCTCAGCTGGAGAGGCGTCCCAATTGCCCTGCCAAGCCTCGAGGAGAATCCCGAGTTGTCCCTCGCAATTAGGCAGGAGTCCTGACGTCGCTGAACAAACACGTGGGTGGAAGGGCCATCCCCGTCGTAACTCGAGAATATACCCCAGGTTCCCGCCGCAACTCGAGAAAAACCATGAGACTTCCCCCTCGCCGCGAGATGAGGCCCGATTCCCCTGCACTGCGTGCAGAGCAATTCCGTCTTGCACATCACACATGAATGGAGCCTTGATTTCCTTGATGGCACTGCAGAGAAACCCCAAGAACACTGTTTCAAGGCTAGAGGGATCCTGAGGTCACTGTAGCCACACGAAAGAGCACCGTGGCCCAAAAATCAGCTCGAGATGAGAGGTTAGTCCATGGCTTCGACTCCAGAGGAATACCATCTTACCATAAGCACCTCAAAGGAGGCTTCTCTCAGCTCTAGGTATGTGAGAGGGACCCTGAGTTTGCGGCCTCAAGTGGAATGGACACTGTGATGCCCTGACGCGAAAGAAGGCCGAATATCCCTGCAGTGACTTGAATGCAGGCTCGTCTTGCATCTCCCAAGACGAAAGGCTGTCTGAATCCCCTGTGCAGACCACAGAGAAAGAACTAGTTCCCCACCTCATCGCGACCGGAGGCCTCACATCCTTTGAAAACTTCAGAGGTACGCGGAGATCAGTGCCTCCAAAGGAGACGATGCCTGACTCCTCGTGAAACTTGATAGGAGTCCCAGGATTCCTGTGGCACGTGGAAAGGGACCCTTGGTCTCCCGCCTCAGCTGGAGAGGCGTCCCAATTGCCCTGCCAAGCCTCGAGGAGAATCCCGAGTTGTCCCTCGCAACTAGGCAGGAGTCCTGACTTCGCTGAACAATCACGTGGGTGGAAGGGCCATGCCCGTCATAACTCGAGAATATACCCCAGGTTCCCACCTCAACGCGAGAAAAACCTTGAGACTTCCCCCTCGCCGCAAAATGAGGCCCGATATCCTGCACTGCGTGTAGAGCAATTCCGTGTTGCACATCACACATGAAAGTAGCCTTGATTTCCTTGAAGGCACTCCAGAGAAACCCCAACAACACTGTTTCCAGGCTAGAGGGAACCTGAGGTCACTGTAGCAACACGAAAGAGCTCCGTGGCCCAAAAATCAACTCGAGATGAGAGGTCAGTCCCCGGCTTCGACTCCAGAGGAATACCACCTTACCACAAGCACCTCAAGAGGAGGCTTCTCTCAGCTCTAGGTATGTGAAAGGGACCCTGAGTTTGCGGCCTCAAGTGGAATGGACACCGCGATGCCCTGACTCGAAATAAGGCCGGATATCCCTGCAGTGACTTGAATGCAGGCTCGTCTTGCATCTCCCAAGACGAAAGGATGTCTGAATCCCCTGTGGAGACCACAGAGAAAGACCTAGTTCCCCACCTCATCGCGACCGGAGGCCTCACATCCTTTGAAAACTCCAGAGGTACGCGGAGATCAGTGCCTCCAAGGGAGACGATGCCTGACTCCTCGTGAAACTTGATAGGAGTCCCAGGATTAATGTGGCACGTGGAAAGGGACCCTTGGTCTCCCGCCTCAGCTGGAGAGGCGTCCCAATTGCCCTGCCAAGCCTCGAGGAGAATCCCGAGTTGTCCCTCGCAACTAGGCAGGAGTCCTGACTTGGCTGAACAAACACGTTGGTGGAAGGGCCATGCCCGTCATAACTCGAGAATATACCCCAGGTTCCCACCTCAACTCGAGAAAAACCTTGAGACTTCCCCCTCGCCGCACAATGAGGCCCGATATCCTGCACTGCGTGTAGAGCAATTCCGTGTTGCACATCACACATGTAGGAGCCTTGATTTCCTTGATGGCACTCCAGAGAAACCCCAACAACACTGTTTCAAGGCTAGAGGGAACCTGAGTTCACTGTACCAACACGAAAGAGCTCCGTGGACAAAAAATCAACTCGAGATGAGAGGTTTGTCCCTGGCTTCGACTCCAGAGGAATACCACCTTACCACAAGCACCTCAAAAGGAGGCTTCTCTCAGCTCTAGGTATGTGAGAGGGACCCTGAGTTTGCGGCCTCAAGTGGAATGGACACCGCGATGCCCTGACTCGAAATAAGGCCGGATATCCCTGCAGTGACTTGAATGCAGGCTCGTCTTGCATCTCCCAAGACGAAAGGATGTCTGAATCCCGTGTGGAGACCACAGAGAAAGACCTAGTTCCCCACCTCATCGCGACCGGAGGCCTCACATCCTTTGAAAACTCCAGAGGTTCGCGGAGATCAGTGCCTCCAAAGGAGACGATGCCTGACTCCTCGTGAAACTTGATAGGACTCCCAGGATTCCTGTGGCACGTGGAAAGGGACCCGTGGTCTCCCGCCTCAGCTGGAGAGGCGTCCCAATTGCCCTGCCAAGCCTCGAGGAGAATCCCGAGTTGTCCCTCGCAACTAGGCAGGAGTGCTGTTGTCGCTGAACAAACACGTGTATGGAAGGGCCATCCCCGTCGTAACTCGAGAATATACCCCAGGTTCTCGCGGCAACTCGAGAAAAACCATGGGACTTCCCCCTCGCCAAGAGATGAAGCCTGATTCCCCTGCACTGCGTGCAGAGCAATTCCGTGTTGCACATCACACATGAAAGGAGCCTTGATTTCCTTGATGGCACTCCAGAGAAACCCCAGGAACACTGTTCTAAGGATAGAGGGATCCTGAGGTCACTGTAGCAACACGAAAGAGCTCCGTGGACCAAAAATCAACTCGAGATGAGAGGTTAGTCCCTGGCTTCGACTCTAGAGGAATACCACCTTACCACAAGCACCTCAAGAGGAGGCTTCTCTCAGCTCTAGGTATGTGAGAGGGACCCTGATTTTGCGGTTTCAAGTGGAATGGACACCGCAATGTCCTGACTCGAAATAAGGCCGGATATCCCTGCAGTGACTTGAATGCAAGCTCGTCTTGCATCTCCCAAGACGAAAGGATGTCTGAATCCCCTGTGCAGACCACAGAGAAAGACCTAGTTCCCCACCTCATCGCGACCGGAGGCCTCACATCCTTTGAAAATTCCAGAGGTACGCGGAGATCAGTGCCTCCAAAGGAGACGATGCCTGACTCCTCGTGAAACTTGATAGGAGTCCCAGGATTCCTGTGGCACGTGGAAAGGGACCCTTGGTCTCCCGCCTCAGCTGGAGAGGCATCCCAATTGCCCTGCCAAGCCTTGAGGAGAATCCCGAGTTGTCCCTCGCAACTAGGCAGGAGTCCTGACATCGCTGAACAAACACGTGGGTGGAAGGGCCATCCCCGTCATAACTCGAGAATATACCCCAGGTTCCCGCCGCAACTCGAGAAAAACCATGAGACTTCCCCCTCGCCGCGAGATGAGTCTCGATTCTCCTGCACTGCATGCAGAGCAATTCCGTGTTGCACATCACACATGAAAGGAGCCTTGATTTCCTTGATGGCACTGCAGAGAAACACCAAGAACACTGTTTCAAGGCTAGAGGGATCCTGAGGTCACTGTAGCAACACGAAAGAGCTCCGTGGACCAAAAATCAACGCGAGATGAGAGGTTAGTCCCTGGCTTCGACTCCAGAGGAATACCACCTTACCACAAGCACCTCAAGAGGAGGCTTCTCTCAGCTCTAGGTATGTGAGAGGGACCCTGATTTTGCGGCCTCAAGTGGAATGGACACCGCAATGCCCTGACTAGAAATAAGGCCGGATATCCCTGCAGTGACTTGAATGCAGGCTCGTCTTGCATTTCCCAAGATGAAAGGATGTCTAAATGGCCTGTGGAGACCACAGAGAAAGACCTAGTTCCCCACCTCATCGCGACCGGAGGACTCACATCCTTTGAAGACTCCAGAGGTACGCGGAGATCAGTGCCTCTAAAGGAGACGATGCCTAACTCCTCGTGAAACTTGATAGGAGTCCCAGGATTCCTGTGGCACGTGGAAAGGGACCCTTGGTCTCCCGCCTCAGCTGGAGAGGCGTCCCAATTGCCCTGCCAAGCCTCGAGGAGAATCCCGAGTTGTCCCTCGCAACTAGGCAGGAGTCCTGACTTGGCTGAACAAACAAGTTGGTGGAAGGGCCATGCCCGTCATAACTTGAGAATATACCCCAGGTTCCCACCTCAACTCGAGAAAAACTTGAGACTTACCCCTCGCCGCAAAATGAGGCCCGATATCCTGCACTGCGTGTAGAGCAATTCCGTGTTGCACATCACACATGAAAGTAGCCTTGATTTCCTTGAAGGCACTCCAGAGAAACCCCAACAACACTGTTTCAAGGCTAGAGGAAACCTGAGGTCACTGTAGCAACATAAAGAGCTCCGAGGCCCAAAAATCAACTCGAAATGAAAGATTAGTCCCTGGCTTCAACTCCAGAGGAATACCACCTTACCACAAGCACCTCAAGAGGAGGCTTCTCTCAGCTCTATGTATGTGAGAGGGACCCTGAGTTTGCGGCCTCAAGTGGAATGGACACCGCGATGCCCTGACTCGAAATAAGGCCGAATATCCCTGCAGTGACTTGAATGCAAGCTCGTCTTGCATCTCCCAAGACTAAAGGATGTCTGAATCCCCTGTGGAGACAACAGAGAAAGACCTAGGTCCCCACCTCATCGCGAGAGGAGGCCTCACATCCTTTGAAAACTTCAGAGGTACGCGGAGATCAGTGCCTCCAAAGGAGACGATGCCTGACTCCTCGTGAAACTTGATAGGAGTCCCAGGATTCCTGTGGCACGTGGAAAGGGACACTTGGTCTCCCGCCTCAGCTGGAGAGGCATCCCAATTGCCCTGCCAAGCCTCGAGGAGAATCCCGAGTTGTCCCTCGCAACTAGGCAGGAGTCCTGACGTCGCTGAACAAACACATGGGTGGAAGGGCCATCCCCATCGTAACTCGAGAATATACCCCAGGTTCCCGCGGCAACTCGAGAAAAACCATGAGACTTCCAACTCGCTGCGAGATGAGGCTCGATTCTCCTGCACTGCATGCAGAGCAATTCCGTGTTGCACATCAAACATGAAAGGTGCCTTGATTTTCTTGATGGCACTCTAGAGAAACCCCAAGAACACTGTTTCCAGGCTAGAGGGATCCTGAGGTCACTGTAGCATCAAGAAAGAGCTCCGTGGAGCAGAAATCAACTCGAGATGAGAGGTTAGTCCCCGGCTTCGACTCCAGAGGAATACCACCTTACCACAAGCACCTCAAGAGGAGGCTTCTCTCAGCTCTAGGTATGTGAGAGGGACCCTGATTTTGCGGCCTCAAGTGGAATGGACACTGCTATGCCCTGACTCGAAATAAGGCCGGATATCCCTGCAGTGACTTGAATGCAGGCTCGTCTTGCATCTCCCAAGATGAAAGCATGTCTGAATCCCCTGTGGAAACCACAGAGAAAGACCTAGTTCCCCACCTCATCGCGACCGGAGGCCTCACATCCTTTGAAGACTCCAGAGGTACGCGGAGATCAGTGCCTCTAAAGGAGACGATGCCTAACTCCTCGTGAAACTTGATAGGAGTCCCAGGATTCCTGTGGCACGTGGAATGGGACCCTTGGTCTCCCGCCTCAGCTGGAGAGGCGTCCCAATTGCCCTGCCAAGCCTCGAGGAGAATCCCGAGTTGTCCCTCGCAAATAGGCAGGAGTCCTGACTTGGCTGAACAAACACGTTGGTGGAAGGGCCATGCCCGTCATAACTCGAGAATATACCCCAGGTTCCCACCTCAACGCGAGAAAAACCTTGAGACTTCCCCCTCGCCGCAAAATGAGGCCCGATATCCTGCACTGTGTGTAGAGCAATTCCGTGTTGCACATCACACATGAAAGTAGCCTTGATTTCCTTGAAGGCACTCCAGAGAAACCCCAACAACACTGTTTCCAGGCTAGAGGGAACCTGAGGTCACTGTAGCAACACGAAAGAGCTCCGTGGCCCAAAAATCAACTCGAGATGAGAGGTTAGTCCCTGGCTTCGACTCCAGAGGAATACCACCTTACCACAAGCACCTCAAGAGGAGGCTTCTCTCAGCTCTAGGTATGTGAAAGGGACCCTGAGTTTGCGGCCTCAAGTGGAATGGACACCGCGATGCCCTGACTCAAAATAAGGCCGGATATCCCTGCAGTGACTTGAATGCAGGCTCGTCTTGCATCTCCCAAGACGAAAGGATGTCTGAATCCCCTGTGGAGACCACAGAGAAAGACCTAGTTCCCCACCTCATCGCGACCGGAGGCCTCACATCCTTTGAAAACTCCAGAGGTACGCGGAGATCAGTGCCTCCAAGGGAGACGATGCCTGACTCCTCGTGAAACTTGATAGGAGTCCCAGGATTAATGTGGCACGTGGAAAGGGACCCTTGGTCTCCCGCCTCAGCTGGAGAGGCATCCCAATTGCCCTGCCAAGCCTCGAGGAGAATCCCGAGTTGTCCCTCGCAACTAGGCAGGAGTCCTGACTTGGCTGAACAAACACGTTGGTGGAAGGGCCATGCCCGTCATAACTCGAGAATATACCCCAGGTTCCCACCTCAACTCGAGAAAAACCTTGAGACTTCCCCCTCGCCGCACAATGAGGCCCGATATCCTGCACTGCGTGTAGAGCAATTCCGTGTTGCACATCACACATGTAGGAGCCTTGATTTCCTTGATGGCACTCCAGAGAAACCCCAACAACACTGTTTCAAGGCTAGAGGGAACCTGAGTTCACTGTAGCAACACGAAAGAGCTCCGTGGACAAAAAATCAACTCGAGATGAGAGGTTTGTCCCTGGCTTCGACTCCAGAGGAATACCACCTTACCACAAGCACCTCAAAAGGAGGCTTCTCTCAGCTCTAGGTATGTGAGAGGGACCCTGAGTTTGCGGCCTCAAGTGGAATGGACACCGCGATGCCCTGACTCGAAATAAGGCCTGATATCCCTGCAGTGACTTGAATGCAGGCTCGTCTTGCATCTCCCAAGACGAAAGGATGTCTGAATCCCGTGTGGAGACCACAGAGAAAGACCTAGTTCCCCACCTCATCGCGACCGGAGGCCTCACATCCTTTGAAAACTCCAGAGGTACGCGGAGATCAGTGCCTCCAAAGGAGACGATGCCTGACTCCTCGTGAAACTTGATAGGACTCCCAGGATTCCTGTGGCACGTGGAAAGGGACCCGTGGTCTCCTGCCTCAGCTGGAGAGGCGTCCCAATTGCCCTGCCAAGCCTCGAGGAGAATCCCGAGTTGTCCCTCGCAACTAGGCAGGAGTCCTGACGTCGCTGAACAAACACGTGGGTGGAAGGGCCATCCCCGTCGTAACTCGAGAATATACCCCAGGTTCCCGCGGCAACTCGAGAAAAACCATGAGACTTCCAACTCGCTGCGAGATGAGGCTCGATTCTCCTGCACTGCATGCAGAGCAATTCCGTGTTTCACATCAAACATGAAAGGAGCCTTGATTTTCTTGATGGCACTCTAGAGAAACCCCAAGAACACTGTTTCCAGGCTAGAGGGATCCTGAGGTCACTGTAGCATCAAGAAAGAGCTCCGTGGAGCAGAAATCAACTCGAGATGAGAGGTTAGTCCCCGGCTTCGACTCCAGAGGAATACCACCTTACCACAAGCACCTCAAGAGGAGGCTTCTCTCAGCTCTAGGTATGTGAGAGGGACCCTGATTTTGCGGCCTCAAGTGGAATGGACACCGCAATGCCCTGACTCGAAATAAGGCCGGATATCCCTGCAGTGACTTGAATGCAGGCTCGTCTTGCATCTCCCAAGATGAAAGCATGTCTGAATCCCCTGTGGAAACCACAGAGAAAGACCTAGTTCCCCACCTCATCGCGACCGGAGGCCTCACATCCTTTGAAGACTCCAGAGGTACGCGGAGATCAGTGCCTCTAAAGGAGACGATGCCTAACTCCTCGTGAAACTTGATAGGAGTCCCAGGATTCCTGTGGCACGTGGAATGGGACCCTTGGTCTCCCGCCTCAGCTGGAGAGGCGTCCCAATTGCCCTGCCAAGCCTCGAGGAGAATCCCGAGTTGTCCCTCGCAAATAGGCAGGAGTCCTGACTTGGCTGAACAAACACGTTGGTGGAAGGGCCATGCCCGTCATAACTCGAGAATATACCCCAGGTTCCCACCTCAACGCGAGAAAAACCTTGAGACTTCCCCCTCGCCGCAAAATGAGGCCCGATATCCTGCACTGCGTGTAGAGCAATTCCGTGTTGCACATCACACATGAAAGTAGCCTTGATTTCCTTGAAGGCACTCCAGAGAAACCCCAACAACACTGTTTCCAGGCTAGAGGGAACCTGAGGTCACTGTAGCAACACGAAAGAGCTCCGTGGCCCAAAAATCAACTCGAGATGAGAGGTTAGTCCCCGGCTTCGACTCCAGAGGAATACCACCTTACCACAAGCACCTCAAGAGGAGGCTTCTCTCAGCTCTAGGTATGTGAAAGGGACCCTGAGTTTGCGGCCTCAAGTGGAATGGACACCGCGATGCCCTGACTCAAAATAAGGCCGGATATCCCTGCAGTGACTTGAATGCAGGCTCGTCTTGCATCTCCCAAGACGAAAGGATGTCTGAATCCCCTGTGGAGACCACAGAGAAAGACCTAGTTCCCCACCTCATCGCGACCGGAGGCCTCACATCCTTTGAAAACTCCAGAGGTACGCGGAGATCAGTGCCTCCAAGGGAGACGATGCCTGACTCCTCGTGAAACTTGATAGGAGTCCCAGGATTAATGTGGCACGTGGAAAGGGACCCTTGGTCTCCCGCCTCAGCTGGAGAGGCGTCCCAATTGCCCTGCCAATCCTCGAGGAGAATCCCGAGTTGTCCCTCGCAACTAGGCAGGAGTCCTGACTTGGCTGAACAAACACGTTGGTGGAAGGGCCATGCCCGTCATAACTCGAGAATATACCCCAGGTTCCCACCTCAACTCGAGAAAAACCTTGAGACTTCCCCCTCGCCGCACAATGAGGCCCGATATCCTGCACTGCGTGTAGAGCAATTCCGTGTTGCACATCACACATGTAGGAGCCTTGATTTCCTTGATGGCACTCCAGAGAAACCCCAACAACACTGTTTCAAGGCTAGAGGGAACCTGAGTTCACTGTAGCAACACGAAAGAGCTCCGTGGACAAAAAATCAACTCGAGATGAGAGGTTTGTCCCTGGCTTCGACTCCAGAGGAATACCACCTTACCACAAGCACCTCAAAAGGAGGCTTCTCTCAGCTCTAGGTATGTGAGAGGGACCCTGAGTTTGCGGCCTCAAGTGGAATGGACACCGCGATGCCCTGACTCGAAATAAGGCCGGATATCCCTGCAGTGACTTGAATGCAGGCTCGTCTTGCATCTCCCAAGACGAAAGGATGTCTGAATCCCGTGTGGAGACCACAGAGAAAGACCTAGTTCCCCACCTCATCGCGACCGGAGGCCTCACATCCTTTGAAAACTCCAGAGGTACGCGGAGATCAGTGCCTCCAAAGGAGACGATGCCTGACTCCTCGTGAAACTTGATAGGACTCCCAGGATTCCTGTGGCACGTGGAAAGGGACCCGTGGTCTCCCGCCTCAGCTGGAGAGGCGTCCCAATTGCCCTGCCAAGCCTCGAGGAGAATCCCGAGTTGTCCCTCGCAACTAGGCAGGAGTGCTGTCGTCGCTGAACAAACACGTGTATGGAAGGGCCATCCCCGTCGTAACTCGAGAATATACCCCAGGTTCCCGCGGCAACTCGAGAAAAACCATGGGACTTCCCCCTCGCCAAGAGATGAAGCCTGATTCCCCTGCACTGCGTGTAGAGCAATTCCGTGTTGCACATCACACATGAAAGTAGCCTTGATTTCCTTGAAGGCACTCCAGAGAAACCCCAACAACACTGTTTCAAGGCTAGAGGGATCCTGAGGTCACTGTAGCAACACGAAAGAGCTCCGTGGCCCAAAAATCAACTCGAAATTAAAGGTTAGTCCCTGGCTTCAACTCCAGAGGAATACCACCTTACCACAAGCACCTCAAGAGGAGGCTTCTCTCAGCTCTATGTATGTGAGAGGGACCCTGAGTTTGCGGCCTCAAGTGGAATGGACACCGCGATGCCCTGACTCGAAATAAGGCCGGATATCCCTGCAGTGACTTGAATGCAAGCTCGTCTTGCATCTCCCAAGACTAAAGGATGTCTGAATCCCCTGTGGAGACCACAGAGAAAGACCTAGGTCCCCACCTCATCGCGAGAGGAGGCCTCACATCCTTTGAAAACTTCAGAGGTACGCGGAGATCAGTGCCTCCAAAGGAGACGATGCCTGACTCCTCGTGAAACTTGATAGGAGTCCCAGGATTCCTGTGGAACGTGGAAAGGGACACTTGGTCTCCCGCCTCAGCTGGAGAGGCGTCCCAATTGCCCTGCCAAGCCTCGAGGAGAATCCCGAGTTGTCCCTCGCAACTAGGCAGGAGTCCTGACGTCGCTGAACAAACACGTGGGTGGAAGGGCCATCCCCGTCGTAACTCGAGAATATACCCCAGGTTCCCGCGGCAACTCGAGAAAAACCATGAGACTTCCAACTCGCTGCGAGATGAGGCTCGATTCTCCTGCACTGCATGCAGAGCAATTCCGTGTTGCATATCAAACATGAAAGGAGCCTTGATTTTCTTGATGGCACTCTAGAGAAACCCCAAGAACACTGTTTCCAGGCTAGAGGGATCCTGAGGTCACTGTAGCATCAAGAAAGAACTCCGTGGAGCAGAAATCAACTCGAGATGAGAGGTTAGTCCCCGGCTTCGACTCCAGAGGAATACCACCTTACCACAAGCACCTCAAGAGGAGGCTTCTCTCAGCTCTAGGTATGTGAGAGGGACCCTGATTTTGCGGCCTCAAGTGGAATGGACACCGCAATGCCCTGACTCGAAATAAGGCCGGATATCCCTGCAGTGACTTGAATGCAGGCTCGTCTTGCATCTCCCAAGATGAAAGCATGTCTGAATCCCCTGTGGAAACCACAGAGAAAGACCTAGTTCCCCACCTCATCGCGACCGGAGGCCTCACATCCTTTGAAGACTCCAGAGGTACGCGGAGATCAGTGCCTCTAAAGGAGACGATGCCTAACTCCTCGTGAAACTTGACAGGAGTCCCAGGATTCCTGTGGCACGTGGAATGGGACCCTTGGTCTCCCGCCTCAGCTGGAGAGGCGTCCCAATTGCCCTGCCAAGCCTCGAGGAGAATCCCGAGTTGTCCCTCGCAAATAGGCAGGAGTCCTGACTTGGCTGAACAAACACGTTGGTGGAAGGGCCATGCCCGTCATAACTCGAGAATATACCCCAGGTTCCCACCTCAACTCGAGAAAAACCTTGAGACTTCCCCCTCGCCGCACAATGAGGCCCGATATCCTGCACTGCGTGTAGAGCAATTCCGTGTTGCACATCACACATGTAGGAGCCTTGATTTCCTTGATGGCACTCCAGAGAAACCCCAACAACACTGTTTCAAGGCTAGAGGGAACCTGAGTTCACTGTAGCAACACGAAAGAGCTCCGTGGACAAAAAATCAACTCGAGATGAGAGGTTTGTCCCTGGCTTCGACTCCAGAGGAATACCACCTTACCACAAGCACCTCAAAAGGAGGCTTCTCTCAGCTCTAGGTATGTGAGAGGGACCCTGAGTTTGCGGCCTCAAGTGGAATGGACACCGCGATGCCCTGACTCGAAATAAGGCCGGATATCCCTGCAGTGACTTGAATGCAGGCTCGTCTTGCATCTCCCAAGACGAAAGGATGTCTGAATCCCGTGTGGAGACCACAGAGAAAGACCTAGTTCCCCACCTCATCGCGACCGGAGGCCTCACATCCTTTGAAAACTCCAGAGGTACGCGGAGATCAGTGCCTCCAAAGGAGACGATGCCTGACTCCTCGTGAAACTTGATAGGACTCCCAGGATTCCTGTGGCACGTGGAAAGGGACCCGTGGTCTCCCGCCTTAGCTGGAGAGGCGTCCCAATTGCCCTGCCAAGCCTCGAGGAGAATCCCGAGTTGTCCCTCGCAACTAGGCAGGAGTCCTGCCATCGCTGAACAAACACGTGTATGGAAGGGCCATCCCCGTCGTAACTCGAGAATATACCCCAGGTTCCCACGGCAACTCGAGAAAAACCATGGGACTTCCTCCTCGCCAAGAGATGAAGCCTGATTCCCCTGCACTGCGTGCAGAGCAATTCCGTGTTGCACATCACACATGAAAGGAGCCTTGATTTCCTTGATGGCACTCCAGAGAAACCCCAGGAACACTGTTCCAAGGATAGAGGGATCCTGAGGTCACTGTAGCAACACGAAAGAGCACCGTGGACCAAAAATCAACTCGAGATGAGAGGTTAGTCCCTGGCTTCGACTCCAGAGGAATACCATCTTACCACAAGCACCTCAAGAGGAGGCTTCTCTCAACTCTAGGTCTGTGAGATACCCTGATTTTGCGGCCTCAAGTGGAATGGACACTGCGATGCCCTGACGCGAAATAAGGCCGGATATCCCTGCAGTGACTTGAATGCAGGCTCGTCTTGCATCTCCCAAGATGAAAGGATGTCTGAATGCCCTGTGGAGACCACAGAGAAAGACCTAGTTCCCCACCTCATCGCGACCAGAGGCCTCACATCCTTTGAAAACTTCAGAGGTACATGGAGATCAGTGCCTCCAAAGGAGACGATGCCTGACTCCTCGTGAAACTTGATAGGAGTCCCAGGATTCCTGTGGCACGTGGTAAGGGACCCTTGGTCTCCCGCCTCAGCTGGAGAGGCGTCCCAATTGCCCTGCCAAGCCTCGAGGAGAATCCCGAGTTGTCCCTGGCAACTAGGCAGGAGTCCTGCCTTCGCAGAACAAACACGTGGGTGAAAGGGCCATCCCCATCGTAACTCGAGAATATACCCCAGGTTCCCGCCGCAATTCGAGAAAAACCATGAGAGTTCCCCCTCGCCGCGAGATGAGGCCCGATTCCCCTGCACTGTGTGCAGAGCAATTCCGTGTTGCACATCACACATGAAAGGAGCCTTGATTTCCTTGATGGCACTCCAGAGAAACCCCAAGAACACTCTTTCAAGGCTAGAGGGATCCTGAGGTCACTGTAGCAACACAAAAGAGCTCTGTGGCCCAAAAATCAACTCGAAATGAGAGGTTAGTCCCTGGCTTCAACTCCAGAGGAATACCACCTACCACAAGCACCTCAAGAGGAGGCTTCTGTCAGCTCTTGGTATGTGAGAGGGACCCTGAGTTTGCGGCCTCAAGTGGAATGGACACCGCAATGCCCTGACTCGAAATAAGGCCGGATATCCCTGCAGTGACTTGAATGCAAGCTCGTCTTGCATCTCCCAAGACGAAAGGATGTCTGAATCCCCTGTGGAGACAACAGAGAAAGACCTAGGTCCCCACCTCATCGCGAGAGGAGGCCTCACATCCTTTGAAAACTTCAGAGGTACACGGAGATCAGTGCCTCCAAAGGAGACGATGCCTGACTCCTCGTGAAACTTGATAGGAGTCCCAGGATTCCTGTGGCACGTGGAAAGGGACACTTGGTCTCCCGCCTCAGCTGGAGAGGCGTCCCAATTGCCCTGCCAAGCCTCGAGGAGAATCCCGAGTTGTCCCTCGCAAATAGGCAGGAGTCCTGACTTGGCTGAACAAACACGTTGGTGGAAGGGCCATGCCCGTCATAACTCGAGAATATACCCCAGGTTCCCACCTCAACTCGAGAAAAACCTTGAGATTTCCCCTTCGCCGCAAAATGAGGCCCGATATCCTGCACTGCGTGTAGAGCAATTCCGTGTTGCACATCACACATGAAAGTAGCCTTGATTTCCTTGAAGGCACTCCAGAGAAACCCCAAAAACACTGTTTCAAGGCTAGAGGGAACCTGAGGTCACTGTAGCAACACGAAAGAGCTCCGTGGACAAAAAATCAACTCGAGATGAGAGGTTTGTCCCTGGCTTCGACTCCAGAGGAATACCACCTTACCACAAGCACCTCAAGAGGAGGCTTCTCTCAGCTCTAGGTATGTGAGAGGGACCCTGAGTTTGCGGCCTCAAGTGGAATGGACCCCGCGATGCCCTGACTCGAAATAAGGCCGGATATCCCTGCAGTGACTTGAATGCAGGCTCGTCTTGCATCTCCCAAGACGAAAGGATGTCTGAATCCCGTGTGGAGACCACAGAGAAAGACCTAGTTCCCCACCTCATCGCGACCGGAGGCCTCACATCCTTTGAAAACTCCAGAGGTACGCGGAGATCAGTGCCTCCAAAGGAGACGATGCCTGACTCCTCGTGAAACTTGATAGGACTCCCAGGATTCCTGTGGCACGTGGAAAGGGACCCGTGGTCTCCCGCCTCAGCTGGAGAGGCGTCCCAATTGCCCTGCCAAGCCTCGAGGAGAATCCCGAGTTGTCCCTCGCAACTAGGCAGGAGTCCTGCCGTCGCTGAACAAACACGTGTATGGAAGGGCCATCCCCGTCGTAACTCGAGAATATACCCCAGGTTCCTGCCGCAACTCGAGAAAAACCATGGGACTTCCCCCTCGCCAAGAGATGAAGCCTGATTCCCCTGCACTGCGTGCAGAGCAATTCCGTGTTGCACATCACACATGAAAGGAGCCTTGATTTCCTTGATGGCACTCCAGAGAAACCCCAGGAACACTGTTCCAAGGATAGAGGGATCCTGAGGTCACTGTAGCAACACGAAAGAGCACCGTGGACTAAAAATCAACTCGAGATGAGAGGTTAGTCCCTGGCTTCGACTCCAGAGGAATACCATCTTACCACAAGCACCTCAAGAGGAGGCTTCTCTCAGCTCTAGGTCTGTGGGATATGCTGATTTTGCGGCCTCAAGTGGAATGGACACTGCGATGCCCTGACGCGAAATAAGGCCGGATATCCCTGCAGTGACTTGAATGCAGGCTCGTCTTGCATCTCCCAAGATGAAAGGATGTCTGAATGCCCTGTGGAGACCACAGAGAAAGACCTAGTTCCCCACCTCATCGCGACCAGAGGCCTCACATCCTTTGAAAACTTCAGAGGTACACGGAGATCAGTGCCTCCAAAGGAGACGATGCCTGACTCCTCGTGAAACTTGATAGGAGTCCCAGGATTCCTGTGGCACGTGGTAAGGGACACTTGGTCTCCCGCCTCAGCTGGAGAGGCGTCCCAATTGCCCTGCCAAGCCTCGAGGAGAATCCCGAGTTGTACCTCGCAACTAGGCAGGAGTCCTGACGTTGCTGAACAAACACGTGGGTGGAAGGGCCATCCCCGTCGTAACTCGAGAATATACCCCAGGTTCCCGCCGCAACTCGAGAAAAACCATGAGACTTCCCCCTCGCCGCGAGATGAGGCCCGATTCCCCTGCACAGCGTGCAGAGCAATTCCGTGTTGCACATCAAACATGAAAGGAGCCTTGATTTTCTTGATGGCAGTCTAGAGAATCCCCAAGAACACTGTTTCCAGGCTAGAGGGATCGTGAGGTCACTGTAGCATCAAGAAAGAGCTCCGTGGAGCAGAAATCAACTCGAGATGAGAGGTTAGTCCCTGGCTTCGACTCCAGAGGAATACCACCTTATCACAAGCACCTCAAGAGGAGGCTTCTCTCAGCTCTAGTTATGTGAGAGGGACCCTGATTTTGCGGTCTCAAGTGGAATGGACACCGCAATGCCCTGACTCGAAATAAGGCCGGATATCCCTGTAGTGACTTGAATGCCGGCTCGTCTTGCATCTCCCAAGATGAAAGGATGTCTGAATCGCCTGTGGAGACCACAGAGAAAGACCTAGTTCCCCACCTCATCGCGACCGGAGGCCTCACATCCTTTGAAGACTCCAGAGGTACGCGGAGATCAGTGCCTCTAAAGGAGACGATGCCTAACACCTCGTGAAACTTGATAGGAGCCCCAGGATTCCTGTGGCACGTGGAATGGGACCCTTGGTCTCCCGCCTCAGCTGGAGAGGCGTCCCAATTGCCCTGCCAAGCCTCGAGGAGAATCCCGAGTTGTCCCTCGCAACTAGGCAGGAGTCCTGACTTGGCTGAACAAACAAGTTGGTGGAAGGGCCATGCCCGTCATAACTCGAGAATATACCCCAGGTTCCCACCTCAACTCGAGAAAAACCTTGAGATTTCCCCTTCGCCGCAAAATGAGGCCCGATATCCTGCACTGCGTGTAGAGCAATTCCGTGTTGCACATCACACATGAAAGTAGCCTTGATTTCCTTGAAGGCACTCCAGAGAAACCCCAAAAACACTGTTTCAAGGCTAGAGGGAACCTGAGGTCACTGTAGCAACACGAAAGAGCTCCGTGGACAAAAAATCAATTCGAGATGAGAGGTTTGTCCCTGGCTTCGACTCCAGAGGAATACCACCTTACCACAAGCACCTCAAGAGGAGGCTTCTCTCAGCTCTAGGTATGTGAGAGGGACCCTGAGTTTGTGGCCTCAAGTGGAATGGACACCGCGATGCCCTGACTCGAAATAAGGCCGGATATCCCTGCAGTAACTTGAATGCAGGCTCGTCTTGCATCTCCCAAGACGAAAGGATGTCTGAATCCCCTGTGGAGACCACAGAGAAAGACCTAGTTCCCCACCTCATCGCGACCGGAGGCCTCACATCCTTTGAAAACTCCAGAGGTACGTGGAGATCAGTGCCTCCAAGGGAGACGATGCCTGACTCCTCGTGAAACTTGATAGGAGTCCCAGGATTAATGTGGCACGTGGAAAGGGCCCTTGATCTCCCGCCTCAGCTGGAGAGGCGTCCCAATTGCCCTGCCAAGCCTCGAGGAGAATCCCGAGTTGTCCCTCGCAACTAGGCAGGAGTCCTGCCTTCGCAGAACAAACACGTGGGTGGAAGGGCCATCCCCGTCGTAACTCGAGAATATACCCCAGGTTCCCGCCGCAATTCGAGAAAAACCATGAGACTTCCCCCTCGCCGCGAGATGAGGCCCGATTCCCCTGCACTGTGTGCAGAGCAATTCCGTGTTGCACATCACACATGAAAGGAGCCTTGATTTCCTTGATGGCACTCCAGAGAAACCCCAAGAACACTCTTTCAAGGCTAGAGGGATCCTGAGGTCACTGTAGCAACACAAAAGAGCTCTGTGGCCCAAAAATCAACTCGAAATGAGAGGTTAGTCCCTGGCTTCAACTCTAGAGGAATACCACCTTACCACAAGCACCTCAAGAGGAGGCTTCTCTCAGCTCTTGGTATGTGAGAGGGACCCTGAGTTTGCGGCCTCAAGTGGAATGGACACCGCAATGCCCTGACTCGAAATAAGGCCGGATATCCCTGCAGTGACTTGAATGCAAGCTCGTCTTGCATCTCTCAAGACGAAAGGATGTCTGAATCCCCGGTGGAGACAACAGAGAAAGACCTAGGTCCCCACCTCATCGCGAGAGGAGGCCTCACATCCTTTGAAAACTTCAGAGGTACACGGAGATCAGTGCCTCCAAAGGAGACGATGCCTGACTCCTCGTGAAACTTGATAGGAGTCCCAAGATTCCTGTGGCACGTGGAAAGGGACACTTGGTCTCCCGCCTCAGCTGGAGAGGCGTCCCAATTGCCCTGCCAATCCTCGAGGAGAATCACGAGTTGTCCCTCGCAACTAGGCAGGAGTCCTGACGTCGCTGAACAAACACGTGTGTGGAAGGGCCATCCCCGTCGTAACTCGAGAATATACCCCAGGTTCCCGCGGCAACTCGAGAAAAACCATGAGACTTCCCCCTCGCCGCGATGTGAGGCCCGATTCCCCTGCACTGTGTGCAGAGCAATTCCGTGTTACACATCACACATGAAAGGAGCCTTGATTTCCTTGATGGCACTCCAGAGAAACCCCAAGAACACTGTTTCAAGGCTAGAGGGATCCTGAGGTCACTGTAGCAACACAAAAGAGCTCCGTGGCCCAAAAATCAACTCGAAATGAAAGGTTAGTCCCTGGCTTCAACTCCAGAGGAATACCACCTTACCACAATCACCTCAAGAGGAGGCTTCTCTCAGCTCTATGTTTGTGAGAGGGACCCTGAGTTTGCGGCCTCAAGTGGAATGGACACCGCGATGCCCTGACTCGAAATAAGGCCGGATATCCCTGCAGTGACTTGAATGCAAGCTCGTCTTGCATCTCCCAAGACGAAAGGACGTCTGAATCCCCTGTGGAGACAACAGAGAAAGACCTAGGTCCCCACCTCATCGCGAGAGGAGGCCTCACATCCTTTGAAAACTCCAGAGGTACGCGGAGATCAGTGCCTCCAAGGGAGACGATGCCTGACTCCTCGTGAAACTTGATAGGAGTCCCAGGATTAATGTGGCACGTGGAAAGGGACCCTTGATCTCCCGCCTCAGCTGGAGAGGCGTCCCAATTGCCCTGCCAAGCCTCGAGGAGAATCCCGAGTTGTCCCTCGCAACTAGGCAGGAGTCCTGCCTTCGCAGAACAAACACGTGGGTGGAAGGGCCATCCCCGTCGTAACTCGAGAATATACCCCAGGTTCCCGCCGCAATTCGAGAAAAACCATGAGACTTCCCCCTCGCCGCGAGATGAGGCCCGATTCCCCTGCACTGTGTGCAGAGCAATTCCGTGTTGCACATCACACATGAAAGGAGCCTTGATTTCCTTGATGGCACTCCAGAGAAACCCCAAGAACACTGTTTCAAGGCTAGAGGGATCCTGAGGTCACTGTAGCAACACAAAAGAGCTCTGTGGCCCAAAAATCAACTCGAAATGAGAGGTTAGTCCCTGGCTTCAACTCCAGAGGAATACCACCTTACCACAAGCACCTCAAGAGGAGGCTTGTCTCAGCTCTTGGTATGTGAGAGGGACCCTGAGTTTGCGGCCTCAAGTGGAATGGACACCGCGATGCCCTGACTCGAAATAAGGCCGGATATCCCTGCAGTGACTTGAATGCAAGCTCGTCTTGCATCTCCCAAGACGAAAGGATGTCTGAATCCCCTGTGGAGACAACAGAGAAAGACCTAGGTCCCCACCTCATCGCGACCGGAGGCCTCACATCCTTTGAAAACTCCAGAGGTACGCGGAGATCAGTGCCTCCAAAGGAGACGATGCCTGACTCCTCGTGAAACTTGATAGGAGTCCCAGGATTCCTGTGGCACGTGGAAAGGGACACTTGGTCTCCCGCCTCAGCTGGAGAGGCGTCCCAATTGCCCTGCCAAGCCTCGAGGAGAATCACGAGTTGTCCCTCGCAACTAGGCAGGAGTCCTGACGTCGGTGAACAAGCACGTGGTTGGAAGGGCCATCCCCGTCGTAACTCGAGAATATACCCCAGGTTCCCGCGGCAACTCGAGAAAAACCATGAGACTTCCAACTCGCCGCGAGATGAGGCTCGATTCTCCTGCACTGCATGCAGAGCAATTCCGTGTTGCACATCAAACATGAAAGGAGCCTTGATTTTCTTGATGGCACTCTAGAGAAACCCCAAGAACACTGTTTCCAGGCTAGAGGGATCCTGAGGTCACTGTAGCATCAAGAAAGAGCTCCGTGGAGCAGAAATCAACTCGAGATGAGAGGTTAGTCCCCGGCTTCGACTCCAGAGGAATACCACCTTACCACAAGCACCTCAAGAGGAGGCTTCTCTCAGCTCTAGGTATGTGAGAGGGACCCTGAGTTTGCAGACTTAAGTGGAATGGACACTGTGATGCCCTGACGCGAAAGAAGGCCGAATATCCCAGCAGTGACTTCAATGCAGGCTCGTCTTGCATCTCCCAAGACGAAAGGATGTCTGAATCCCGTGTGGAAACCACAGAGAAAGACCTAGTTCCCCACCTCATCGCGACCGGAGGCCTCACATCCTTTGAAGACTCCAGAGGTACGCGGAGATCAGTGCCTCTAAAGGAGACGATGCCTAACTCCTCGTGAAACTTGATAGGAGTTCCAGGATTAATGTGGCACGTGGAAAGGGACCCTTGGTCTCCCGCCTCAGCTGGAGAGGCGTCCCAATTGCCCTGCCAAGCCTCGAGGAGAATCCCGAGTTTTCCCTCGCAACTAGGCAGGAGTCCTGCCTTCGCTGAACAAACACGTGGGTGGAAGGGCCATCCCCGTCGTAAGTCGAGAATATACCCCAGGTTCCCGCCGCAACTCGAGAAAAACCATGAGACTTCCCCCTCGCCGCGATGTGAGGCCCGATTCCCCTGCACTGTGTGCAGAGCAATTCCGTGTTACACATCACACATGAAAGGAGCCTTGATTACCTTGATGGCACTCCAGAGAAACCCCAAGAACACTGTTTCAAGGCTAGAGGGATCCTGAGGTCACTGTAGCAACACAAAAGAGCTCCGTGGCCCAAAAATCAACTCGAAATGAAAGGTTAGTCTCTGGCTTCAACTCCAGAGGAATACCACCTTACCACAAGCACCTCAAGAGGAGGCTTCTCTCAGCTCTATGTATGTGAGAGGGACCCTGAGTTTGCGGCCTCAAGTGGAATGGACACCGCGATGCCCTGACTCGAAATAAGGCCGGACATCCCTGCAGTGACTTGAATGCAAGCTCGTCTTGCATCTCCCAAGACGAAAGGATGTCTGAAACCCCTGTGGAGACAACAGAGAAAGACCTAGGTCCCCACCTCATCGCGAGAGGAGGCCTCACATCCTTTGAAAACTTCAGAGGTACACGGAGATCAGTGCCTCCAAAGGAGACGATGCCTGACTCCTCGTGAAACTTGATAGGAGTCCCAGGATTCCTGTGGCACGTGGAAAGGGACACTTGGTCTCCCGCCTCAGCTGGAGAGGTGTCCCAATTGCCCTGCCAAGCCTCGAGGAGAATCCCGAGTTGTCCCTGGCAACTAGGCAGGAGTCCTGACGTCGCTGAACAAACACGTGGGTGGAAGGGCCATCCCCGTCGTAACTCGAGAATATACCCCAGGTTCCCGCGGCAACTCGAGAAAAACCATGAGACTTCCCCCTCGCCGCGAGAAGAGGCTTGATTCTCCTGCACTGCATGCAGAGCAATTCCGTGTTGCACATCAAACATGAAAGGAGCCTTGATTTTCTTGATGGCAGTCTAGAGAATCCCCAAGAACACTGTTTCCAGGCTAGAGGCATCCTGAGGTCACTGTAGCATCAAGAAACAGCTCCGTGGAGCAGAAATCAACTCGAGATGAGAGGTTAGTCCCTGGCTTCGACTCCAGAGGAATACCACCTTACCACAAGCACCTCAAGAGGAGGCTTCTCTCAGCTCTAGGTATGTGAGAGGGACCCTGATTTTGCGGTCTCAAGTGGAATGGACACCGCAATGCCCTGACTCGAAATAAGGCCGGATATCCCTGCAGTGACTTGAATGCAGGCTCGTCTTGCATCTCCCAAGACGAAAGGATGTCTGAATCCCGTGTGGAGACCACAGAGAAAGACCTAGTTCCCCACCTCATCGCGACCGGAGGCCTCACATCCTTTGAACACTCCAGAGGTACGCGGAGATCAGTGCCTCCAAGGGAGACGATGCCTGACTCCTCGTGAAACTTGATAGGAGTCCCAGGATTAATGTGGCACGTGGAAAGGGACCCTTGATCTCCCGCCTCAGCTGGAGAGCCGTCCCAATTGCCCTGCCAAGCCTCGAGGAGAATCCCGAGTTGTCCCTCGCAACTAGGCAGGAGTCCTACCTTCGCAGAACAAACACGTGGGTGGAAGGGCCATCCCCGTCGTAACTCGAGAATATACCCCAGGTTCCCGCCGCAATTCGAGAAAAACCATGAGACTTCCCCCTCGCCGCGAGATGAGGCCCGATTCCCCTGCACTGTGTGCAGAGCAATTCCGTGTTGCACATCACACATGAAAGGAGCCTTGATTTCCTTGATGGCACTCCAGAGAAACCCCAAGAACACTGTTTCAAGGCTAGAGGGATCCTGAGGTCACTGTAGCAAAACAAAAGAGCTCTGCGGCCCAAAAATCAACTCGAAATGAGAGGTTAGTCCCTGGCTTCAACTCCAGAGGAATACCACCTACCACAAGCACCTCAAGAGGAGGCTTCTCTCAGCTCTTGGTATGTGAGAGGGACCCTGAGTTTGCGGCCTCAAGTGGAATGGACACCGCAATGCCCTGACTCGAAATAAGGCCCGATATCCCTGCAGTGACTTGAATGCAAGCTCGTCTTGCATCTCCCAAGACGAAAGGATGTCTGAATCCCCTGTGGAGACAACAGAGAAAGACCTAGGTCCCCACCTCATCGCGAGACGAGGCCTCACATCCTTTGAAAACTTCAGAGGTACACGGATATCAGTGCCTCCAAAGGAGACGATGCCTGACTCCTCGTGAAACTTGATAGGAGTCCCAGGATTCCTGTGGCACGTGGAAAGGGACACTTGGTCTCCCGCCTCAGCTGGAGAGGCGTCCCAATTGCCCTGCCAAGCCTCGAGGAGAATCCCGAGTTGTCCCTCGCAACTAGGCAGGAGTCCTGACTTGGCTGAACAAACAAGTTGGTGGAAGGGCCATGCCCGTCATAACTCGAGAATATACCCCAGGTTCCCACCTCAACTCGAGAAAAACCTTGAGATTTCCCCTTCGCCGCAAAATGAGGCCCGATATCCTGCACTGCGTGTAGAGCAATTCCGTGTTGCACATCACACATGAAAGTAGCCTTGATTTCCTTGAAGGCACTCCAGAGAAACCCCAAAAACACTGTTTCAAGGCTAGAGGGAACCTGAGGTCACTGTAGCAACACGAAAGAGCTCCGTGGACCAAAAATCAACTCGAGATGAGAGGTTTGTCCCTGGCTTCGACTCCAGAGGAATACCACCTTACCACAAGCACCTCAAGAGGAGGCTTCTCTCAGCTCTAGGTATGTGAGAGGGACCCTGAGTTTGCGGCCTCAAGTGGAATGGACCCCGCGATGCCCTGACTCGAAATAAGGCCGGATATCCCTGCAGTGACTTGAATGCAGGCTCGTCTTGCATCTCCCAAGACGAAAGGATGTCTGAATCCCGTGTGGAGACCACAGAGAAAGACCTAGTTGCCCACCTCATCGCGACCGGAGGCCTCACATCCTTTGAAAACTCCAGAGGTACGCGGAGATCAGTGCCTCCAAAGGAGACGATGCCTGACTCCTCGTGAAACTTGATAGGAGTCCCAGGATTAATGTGGCACGTGGAAAGGGACCCTTGATCTCCCGCCTCAGCTGGAGAGCCGTCCCAATTGCCCTGCCAAGCCTCGAGGAGAATCCCGAGTTGTCCCTCGCAACTAGGCAGGAGTCCTACCTTCGCAGAACAAACACGTGGGTGGAAGGGCCATCCCCGTCGTAACTCGAGAATATACCCCAGGTTCCCGCCGCAATTCGAGAAAAACCATGAGACTTCCCCCTCGCCGCGAGATGAGGCCCGATTCCCCTGCACTGTGTGCAGAGCAATTCCGTGTTGCACATCACACATGAAAGGAGCCTTGATTTCCTTGATGGCACTCCAGAGAAACCCCAAGAACACTGTTTCAAGGCTAGAGGGATCCTGAGGTCACTGTAGCAAAACAAAAGAGCTCTGTGGCCCAAAAATCAACTCGAAATGAGAGGTTAGTCCCTGGCTTCAACTCCAGAGGAATACCACCTACCACAAGCACCTCAAGAGGAGGCTTCTCTCAGCTCTTGGTATGTGAGAGGGACCCTGAGTTTGCGGCCTCAAGTGGAATGGACACCGCAATGCCCTGACTCGAAATAAGGCCCGATATCCCTGCAGTGACTTGAATGCAAGCTCGTCTTGCATCTCCCAAGACGAAAGGATGTCTGAATCCCCTGTGGAGACAACAGAGAAAGACCTAGGTCCCCACCTCATCGCGAGACGAGGCCTCACATCCTTTGAAAACTTCAGAGGTACACGGATATCAGTGCCTCCAAAGGAGACGATGCCTGACTCCTCGTGAAACTTGATAGGAGTCCCAGGATTCCTGTGGCACGTGGAAAGGGACACTTGGTCTCCCGCCTCAGCTGGAGAGGCGTCCCAATTGCCCTGCCAAGCCTCGAGGAGAATCCCGAGTTGTCCCTCGCAACTAGGCAGGAGTCCTGACTTGGCTGAACAAACAAGTTGGTGGAAGGGCCATGCCCGTCATAACTCGAGAATATACCCCAGGTTCCCACCTCAACTCGAGAAAAACCTTGAGATTTCCCCTTCGCCGCAAAATGAGGCCCGATATCCTGCACTGCGTGTAGAGCAATTCCGTGTTGCACATCACACATGAAAGTAGCCTTGATTTCCTTGAAGGCACTCCAGAGAAACCCCAAAAACACTGTTTCAAGGCTAGAGGGAACCTGAGGTCACTGTAGCAACACGAAAGAGCTCCGTGGACCAAAAATCAACTCGAGATGAGAGGTTTGTCCCTGGCTTCGACTCCAGAGGAATACCACCTTACCACAAGCACCTCAAGAGGAGGCTTCTCTCAGCTCTAGGTATGTGAGAGGGACCCTGAGTTTGCGGCCTCAAGTGGAATGGACCCCGCGATGCCCTGACTCGAAATAAGGCCGGATATCCCTGCAGTGACTTGAATGCAGGCTCGTCTTGCATCTCCCAAGACGAAAGGATGTCTGAATCCCGTGTGGAGACCACAGAGAAAGACCTAGTTGCCCACCTCATCGCGACCGGAGGCCTCACATCCTTTGAAAACTCCAGAGGTACGCGGAGATCAGTGCCTCCAAAGGAGACGATGCCTGACTCCTCGTGAAACTTGATAGGACTCCCAGGATTCCTGTGGCACGTGGAAAGGGACCCGTGGTCTCCCGCCTCAGCTGGAGAGGCGTCCCAATTGCCCTGCCAAGCCTCGAGGAGAATCCCGAGTTGTCCCTCGCAACTAGGCAGGAGTCCTGCCTTCGCAGAACAAACACGTGGGTGGAAGGGCCATCCCCGTCGTAACTCCAGAATATACCCCAGGTTCCCGCCGCAATTCGAGAAAAACCATGAGACTTCCCCCTCGCCGCGAGATGAGGCCCGATTCCCCTGCACTGTGTGCAGAGCAATTCCGTGTTGCACATCACACATGAAAGGAGCCTTGATTTCCTTGATGGCACTCCAGAGAAACCCCAAGAACACTCTTTCAAGGCTAGAGGGATCCTGAGGTCACTGTAGCAACACAAAAGAGCTCTGTGGCCCAAAAATCAACTCGAAATGAGAGGTTAGTCCCTGACTTCAACTCTAGAGGAATACCACCTTACCACAAGCACCTCAAGAGGAGGCTTCTCTCAGCTCTTGGTATGTGAGAGGGACCCTGAGTTTGCGGCCTCAAGTGGAATGGACACCGCAATTCCCTGACTCGAAATAAGGCCGGATATCCCTGCAGTGACTTGAATGCAAGCTCGTCTTGCATCTCTCAAGACGAAAGGATGTCTGAATCCCCGGTGGAGACAACAGAGAAAGACCTAGGTCCCCACCTCATCGCGAGAGGAGGCCTCACATCCTTTGAAAACTTCAGAGGTACACGGAGATCAGTGCCTCCAAAGGAGACGATGCCTGACTCCTCGTGAAACTTGATAGGAGTCCCAGGATTCCTGTGGCACGTGGAAAGGGACACTTGGTGTCCCGCCTCAGCTGGAGAGGCGTCCCAATTGCCCTGCCAACCCTCGAGGAGAATCACGAGTTGTCCCTCGCAACTAGGCAGGAGTCCTGACGTCGGTGAACAAGCACGTGGGTGGAAGGGCCATCCCCGTCGTAACTCGAGAATATACCCCAGGTTCCCGCGGCAACTCGAGAAAAACCATGAGACTTCCCCCTCGCCGCGATGTGAGGCCCGATTCCCCTGCACTGTGTGCAGAGCAATTCCGTGTTACACATCACACATGAAAGGAGCCTTGATTTCCTTGATGGCACTCCAGAGAAACCCCAAGAACACTGTTTCAAGGCTAGAGGGATCCTGAGGTCACTGTAGCAACACAAAAGAGCTCCGTGGCCCAAAAATCAACTCGAAATGAAAGGTTAGTCCCTGGCTTCAACTCCAGAGGAATACCACCTTACCACAATCACCTCAAGAGGAGGCTTCTCTCAGCTCTATGTTTGTGAGAGGGACCCTGAGTTTGCGGCCTCAAGTGGAATGGACACCGCGATGCCCTGACTCGAAATAAGGCCGGATATCCCTGCAGTGACTTGAATGCAAGCTCGTCTTGCATCTCCCAAGACGAAAGGACGTCTGAATCCCCTGTGGAGACAACAGAGAAAGACCTAGGTCCCCACCTCATCGCGAGAGGAGGCCTCACATCCTTTGAAAACTCCAGAGGTACGCGGAGATCAGTGCCTCCAAGGGAGACGATGCCTGACTCCTCGTGAAACTTGATAGGAGTCCCAGGATTAATGTGGCACGTGGAAAGGGACCCTTGATCTCCCGCCTCAGCTGGAGAGGCGTCCCAATTGCCCTGCCAAGCCTCGAGGAGAATCCCGAGTTGTCCCTCGCAACTAGGCAGGAGTCCTGCCTTCGCAGAACAAACACGTGGGTGGAAGGGCCATCCCCGTCGTAACTCGAGAATATACCCCAGGTTCCCGCCGCAATTCGAGAAAAACCATGAGACTTCCCCCTCGCCGCGAGATGAGGCCAGATTCCCCTGCACTGTGTGCAGAGCAATTCCGTGTTGCACATCACACATGAAAGGAGCCTTGATTTCCTTGATGGCACTCCAGAGAAACCCCAAGAACACTGTTTCAAGGCTAGAGGGATCCTGAGGTCACTGTAGCAACACAAAAGAGCTCTGTGGCCCAAAAATCAACTCGAAATGAGAGGTTAGTCCCTGGCTTCAACTCCAGAGGAATACCACCTTACCACAAGCACCTCAAGAGGAGGCTTGTCTCAGCTCTTGGTATGTGAGAGGGACCCTGAATTTGCGGCCTCAAGTGGAATGGACACCGCGATGCCCTGACTCGAAATAAGGCCGGATATCCCTGCAGTGACTTGAATGCAAGCTCGTCTTGCATCTCCCAAGACGAAAGGATGTCTGAATCCCCTGTGGAGACAACAGAGAAAGACCTAGGTCCCCACCTCATCGCGAGAGGAGGCCTCACATCCTTTGAAAACTTCAGAGGTACACGGAGATCAGTGCCTCCAAAGGAGACGATGCCTGACTCCTCGTGAAACTTGATAGGAGTCCCAGGATTCCTGTGGCACGTGGAAAGGGACACTTGGTCTCCCGCCTCAGCTGGAGAGGCGTCCCAATTGCCCTGCCAAGCCTCGAGGAGAATCACGAGTTGTCCCTCGCAACTAGGCAGGAGTCCTGACGTCGGTGAACAAGCACGTCGGTGGAAGGGCCATCCCCGTCGTAACTCGAGAATATACCCCAGGTTCCCGCGGCAATTCGAGAAAAACCATGAGACTTCCAACTCGCCGCGAGATGAGGCTCGATTCTCCTGCACTGCATGCAGAGCAATTCCGTGTTGCACATCAAACATGAAAGGAGCCTTGATTTTCTTGATGGCACTCTAGAGAAACCCCAAGAACACTGTTTCCAGGCTAGAGGGATCCTGAGGTCACTGTAGCATCAAGAAAGAGCTCCGTGGAGCAGAAATCAACTCGAGATGACAGGTTAGTCCCTGGCTTCGACTCCAGAGGAATACCACCTTACCACAAGCACCTCAAGAGGAGGCTTCTCTCAGCTCTAGGTATGTGAGAGGGACCCTGAGTTTGTGGCCTCAAGTGGAATGGTCACCGCGATGCCCTGACTCGAAATAAGGCCGGATATCCCTGCAGTAATTTGAATGCAGGCTCGTCTTGCATCTCCCAAGACGAAAGGATGTCTGAATCCCCTGTGGAGACCACAGAGAAAGACCTAGTTCCCCACCTCATCGCGACCGGAGGCCGCACATCCTTTGAAAACTCCAGAGGTACGCGGAGATCAGTGCCTCCAAGGGAGACGATGCCTGACTCCTCGTGAAACTTGATAGGAGTCCCAGGATTAATGTGGCACGTGGAAAGGGACCCTTGATCTCCCGCCTCAGCTGGAGAGGCGTCCCAATTGCCCTGCCAAGCCTCGAAGAGAATCCCGAGTTGTCCCTCGCAACTAGGCAGGAGTCCTGCCTTCGCAGAAAAAACACATGGGTGGAAGGGCCATCCCCGTCGTAACTCGAGAATATACCCCAGGTTCCCGCCGCAATTCGAGAAAAACCATGAGACTTCCCCCTCGCCGCGAGATGAGGCCCGATTCCCCTGCACTGTGTGCAGAGCAATTCCGTGTTGCACATCACACATGAAAGGAGCCTTGATTTCCTTGACGGCACTCCAGAGAAACCCCAAGAACACTGTTTCAAGGCTAGAGGGATCCTGAGGTCACTGTAGCAACACAAAAGAGCTCTGTGGCCCAAAAATCAACTCGAAATGAGAGGTTAGTCCCTGGCTTCAACTCCAGAGGAATACCACCTTACCACAAGCACCTCAAGAGGAGGCTTGTCTCAGCTCTTGGTATGTGAGAGGGACCCTGAGTTTGCGGCCTCAAGTGGAATGGACACCGCGATGCCCTGACTCGAAATAAGGCCGGATATCCCTGCAGTGACTTGAATGCAAGCTCGTCTTGCATCTCCCAAGACGAAAGGATGTCTGAATCCCCTGTGGAGACAACAGAGAAAGACCTAGGTCCCCACCTCATCGCGACCGGAGGCCTCACATCCTTTGAAAACTTCAGAGGTACATGGAGATCAGTGCCTCCAAAGGAGACGATGCCTGACTCCTCGTGAAACTTGATAGGAGTCCCAGGATTCCTGTGGCACGTGGAAAGGGACACTTGGTCTCCCGCCTCAGCTGGAGAGGCGTCCCAATTGCCCTGCCAAGCCTCGAGGAGAATCACGAGTTGTCCCTCGCAACTAGGCAGGAGTCCTGACGTCGGTGAACAAGCACGTGGTTGGAAGGGCCATCCCCGTCGTAACTCGAGAATATACCCCAGGTTCCCGCGGCAACTCGAGAAAAACCATGAGACTTCCAACTCGCCGCGAGATGAGGCTCGATTCTCCTGCACTGCATGCAGAGCAATTCCGTGTTGCACATCAAACATGAAAGGAGCCTTGATTTTCTTGATGGCACTCTAGAGAAACCCCAAGAACACTGTTTCCAGGCTAGAGGGATCCTGAGGTCACTGTAGCATCAAGAAAGAGCTCCGTGGAGCAGAAATCAACTCGAGATGAGAGGTTAGTCCCCGGCTTCGACTCCAGAGGAATACCACCTTACCACAAGCACCTCAAGAGGAGGCTTCTCTCAGCTCTAGGTATGTGAGAGGGACCCTGAGTTTGCAGACTTAAGTGGAATGGACACTGTGATGCCCTGACGCGAAAGAAGGCCGAATATCCCTGCAGTGACTTCAATGCAGGCTCGTCTTGCATCTCCCAAGACGAAAGGATGTCTGAATCCCGTGTGGAAACCACAGAGAAAGACCTAGTTCCCCACCTCATCGCGACCGGAGGCCTCACATCCTTTGAAGACTCCAGAGGTACGCGGAGATCAGTGCCTCTAAAGGAGACGATGCCTAACTCCTCGTGAAACTTGATAGGAGTCCCAGGATTAATGTGGCACGTGGAAAGGGACCCTTGGTCTCCCGCCTCAGCTGGAGAGGCGTCCCAATTGCCCTGCCAAGCCTCGAGGAGAATCCCGAGTTTTCCCTCGCAACTAGGCAGGAGTCCTGCCTTCGCTGAACAAACACGTGGGTGGAAGGGCCATCCCCGTCGTAAGTCGAGAATATACCCCAGGTTCCCGCCGCAACTCGAGAAAAACCATGAGACTTCCCCCTCGCCGCGATGTGAGGCCCGATTCCCCTGCACTGTGTGCAGAGCAATTCCGTGTTACACATCACACATGAAAGGAGCCTTGATTACCTTGATGGCACTCCAGAGAAACCCCAAGAACACTGTTTCAAGGCTAGAGGGATCCTGAGGTCACTGTAGCAACACAAAAGAGCTCCGTGGCCCAAAAATCAACTCGAAATGAAAGGTTAGTCTCTGGCTTCAACTCCAGAGGAATACCACCTTACCACAAGCACCTCAAGAGGAGGCTTCTCTCAGCTCTATGTATGTGAGAGGGACCCTGAGTTTGCGGCCTCAAGTGGAATGGACACCGCGATGCCCTGACTCGAAATAAGGCCGGAAATCCCTGCAGTGACTTGAATGCAAGCTCGTCTTGCATCTCCCAAGACGAAAGGATGTCTGAAACCCCTGTGGAGACAACAGAGAAAGACCTAGGTCCCCACCTCATCGCGAGAGGAGGCCTCACATCCTTTGAAAACTTCAGAGGTACGCGGAGATCAGTGCCTCCAAAGGAGACGATGCCTGACTCCTCGTGAAACTTGATAGGAGTCCCAGGATTCCTGTGGCACGTGGAAAGGGACACTTGTTCTCCCGCCTCAGCTGGAGAGGTGTCCCAATTGCCCTGCCAAGCCTCGAGGAGAATCCCGAGTTGTCCCTGGCAACTAGGCAGGAGTCCTGACGTCGCTGAACAAACACGTGGGTGGAAGGGCCATCCCCGTCGTAACTCGAGAATATACCCCAGGTTCCCGCGGCAACTCGAGAAAAACCATGAGACTTCCCCCTCGCCGCGAGAAGAGGCTCGATTCTCCTGCACTGCATGCAGAGCAATTCCGTGTTGCACATCAAACATGAAAGGAGCCTTGATTTTCTTGATGGCAGTCTAGAGAATCCCCAAGAACACTGTTTCCAGGCTAGAGGCATCCTGAGGTCACTGTAGCATCAAGAAAGAGCTCCGTGGAGCAGAAATCAACTCGAGATGAGAGGTTAGTCCCTGGCTTCGACTCCAGAGGAATACCACCTTACCACAAGCACCTCAAGAGGAGGCTTCTCTCAGCTCTAGGTATGTGAGAGGGACCCTGATTTTGCGGTCTCAAGTGGAATGGACACCGCAATGCCCTGACTCGAAATAAGGCCGGATATCCCTGCAGTGACTTGAATGCAGGCTCGTCTTGCATCTCCCAAGATGAAAGGATGTCTGAATCGCCTGTGGAGACCACAGAGAAAGACCTAGTTCCCCACCTCATCGCGACCGGAGGCCTCACATCCTTTGAAGACTCCAGAGGTACGCGGAGATCAGTGCCTCTAAAGGAGACGATGCCTAACTCCTCGTGAAACTTGATAGGAGTCCCAGGATTCCTGTGGCACGTGGAATGGGACCCTTGGTCTCCCGCCTCAGCTGGAGAGGCGTCCCAATTGCCCTGCCAAGCCTCGAGGAGAATCCCAAGTTGTCCCTCGCAACTAGGCAGGAGTCCTGACTTGGCTGAACAAACAAGTTGGTGGAAGGGCCATGCCCGTCATAACTCGAGAATATACCCCAGGTTCCCACCTCAACTCGAGAAAAACCTTGAGATTTCCCCTTCGCCGCAAAATGAGGCCCGATATCCTGCACTGCGTGTAGAGCAATTCCGTGTTGCACATCACACATGAAAGTAGCCTTGATTTCCTTGAAGGCACTCCAGAGAAACCCCAAAAACACTGTTTCAAGGCTAGAGGGAACCTGAGGTCACTGTAGCAACACGAAAGAGCTCCGTGGACAAAAAATCAACTCGAGATGAGAGGTTTGTCCCTGGCTTCGACTCCAGAGGAATACCACCTTACCACAAGCACCTCAAGAGGAGGCTTCTCTCAGCTCTAGCTATATGAGAGGGACCCTGAGTTTGCGGCCTCAAATGGAATGGACACCGCGATGCCCTGACTCGAAATAAGGCCGGATATCCCTGCAGTAACCTGAATGCAGGCTCGTCTTGCATCTCCCAAGACGAAAGGATGTCTGAATCCCCTGTGGAGACCACAGAGAAAGACCTATTCCCCACCTCATCGCGACCGGAGGCCTCACATCCTTTGAAAACTCCAGAGGTACGCGGAGATCAGTGCCTCCAAGTGAGACGATGCCTGACTCCTCGTGAAACTTGATAGGAGTCCCAGGATTAATGTGGCACGTGGAAAGGGACCCTTGATCTCCCGCCTCAGCTGGAGAGGCGTCCCAATTGCCCTGCCAAGCCTCGAGGAGAATCCCGAGTTGTCCCTCGCAACTAGGCAGGAGTCCTGCCTTCGCAGAACAAACACGTGGGTGGAAGGGCCATCCCCGTCGTAACTCGAGAATATACCCCAGGTTCCCGCCGCAATTCGAGAAAAACCATGAAACTTCCCCCTCGCCGCGAGATGAGGCCCGATTCCCCTGCACTGTGTGCAGAGCAATTCCGTGTTGCACATCACACATGAAATGAGCCTTGATTTCCTTGATGGCACTCCAGAGAAACCCCAAGAACACTGTTTCAAGGCTAGAGGGATCCTGAGGTCACTGTAGCAACACAAAAGAACTCTGTGGCCCAAAAATCAACTCGAAATGAGAAGTTAGTCCCTGGCTTCGACACCAGAGGAATACCACCTTACCACAAGCACCTTAAGAGGAGGCTTCTCACAGCTCTAGGTATGTGAGAGGGACCCTGAGTTTGCGGCCTCAAGTGGAATGGACACCGCGATGCCCTGACTCGAAATAAGGCCGGATATCCCTGCAGTGACTTGAATGCAAGCTCGTCTTGCATCTCCCAAGACGAAAGGATGTCTGAATCCCCTGTGGAGACAACAGAGAAAGACCTAGGTCCCCACCTCATCGCGAGAGGAGGCCTCACATCCTTTGAAAACTTCAGAGGTACGCGGAGATCAGTGCCTCCAAAGGAGACGATGCCTGACTCCTCGTGAAACTTGATAGGAGTCCCAGGATTCCTGTGGCACGTGGAAAGGGACACTTGGTCTCCCGCCTCAGCTGGAGAGGCGTCCCAATTGCCCTGCCAAGCCTCGAGGAGAATCCCGAGTTGTCCCTGGCAACTAGGCAGGAGTCCTGACGTCGCTGAACAAACACGTGGGTGGAAGGGCCATCCCCGTCGTAACTCGAGAATATACCCCAGGTTCCCGCCGCAATTCGAGAAAAACCATGAGACTTCCCCCTCGCCGCGAGATGAGGCCCGATTCCCCTGCACTGTGTGCAGAGCAATTCCGTGTTGCACATCACACATGAAAGGAGCCTTGATTTCCTTGATGGCACTCCAGAGAAACCCCAAGAACACTGTTTCAAGGCTAGAGGGATCCTGAGGTCACTGTAGCAACACAAAAGAGCTCTGTGGCCCAAAAATCAACTCGAAATGAGAGGTTAGTCCCTGGCTTCAACTCCAGAGGAATACCACCTTACCACAAGCACCTCAAGAGGAGGCTTGTCTCAGCTCTTGGTATGTGAGAGGGACCCTGAGTTTGCGGCCTCAAGTGGAATGGACACCGCGATGCCCTGACTCGAAATAAGGCCGGATATCCCTGCAGTGACTTGAATGCAAGCTCGTCTTGCATCTCCCAAGACGAAAGGATGTCTGAATCCCCTGTGGAGACAACAGAGAAAGACCTAGGTCCCCACCTCATCGCGAGAGGAGGCCTCACATCCTTTGAAAACTTCAGAGGTACACGGAGATCAGTGCCTCCAAAGGAGACGATGCCTGACTCCTCGTGAAACTTGATAGGAGTCCCAGGATTCCTGTGGCACGTGGAAAGGGACACTTGGTCTCCCGCCTCAGCTGGAGAGGCGTCCCAATTGCCCTGCCAAGCCTCGAGGAGAATCACGAGTTGTCCCTCGCAACTAGGCAGGAGTCCTGACGTCGGTGAACAAGCACGTCGGTGGAAGGGCCATCCCCGTCGTAACTCGAGAATATACCCCAGGTTCCCGCGGCAATTCGAGAAAAACCATGAGACTTCCAACTCGCCGCGAGATGAGGCTCGATTCTCCTGCACTGCATGCAGAGCAATTCCGTGTTGCACATCAAACATGAAAGGAGCCTTGATTTTCTTGATGGCACTCTAGAGAAACCCCAAGAACACTGTTTCCAGGCTAGAGGCATCCTGAGGTCACTGTAGCATCAAGAAAGAGCTCCGTGGAGCAGAAATCAACTCGAGATGACAGGTTAGTCCCTGGCTTCGACTCCAGAGGAATACCACCTTACCACAAGCACCTCAAGAGGAGGCTTCTCTCAGCTCTAGGTATGTGAGAGGGACCCTGAGTTTGTGGCCTCAAGTGGAATGGACACCGCGATGCCCTGACTCGAAATAAGGCCGGATATCCCTGCAGTAACTTGAATGCAGGCTCGTCTTGCATCTCCCAAGACGAAAGGATGTCTGAATCCCCTGTGGAGACCACAGAGAAAGACCTAGTTCCCCACCTCATCGCGACCGGAGGCCGCACATCCTTTGAAAACTCCAGAGGTACGCGGAGATCAGTGCCTCCAAGGGAGACGATGCCTGACTCCTCGTGAAACTTGATAGGAGTCCCAGGATTAATGTGGCACGTGGAAAGGGACCCTTGATCTCCCGCCTCAGCTGGAGAGGCGTCCCAATTGCCCTGCCAAGCCTCGAGGAGAATCCCGAGTTGTCCCTCGCAACTAGGCAGGAGTCCTGCCTTCGCAGAACAAACACATGGGTGGAAGGGCCATCCCCGTCGTAACTCGAGAATATACCCCAGGTTCCCGCCGCAATTCGAGAAAAACCATGAGACTTCCCCCTCGCCGCGAGATGAGGCCCGATTCCCCTGCACTGTGTGCAGAGCAATTCCGTGTTGCACATCACACATGAAAGGAGCCTTGATTTCCTTGATGGCACTCCAGAGAAACCCCAAGAACACTGTTTCAAGGCTAGAGGGATCCTGAGGTCACTGTAGCAACACAAAAGAGCTCTGTGGCCCAAAAATCAACTCGAAATGAGAGGTTAGTCCCTGGCTTCAACTCCAGAGGAATACCACCTTACCACAAGCACCTCAAGAGGAGGCTTGTCTCAGCTCTTGGTATGTGAGAGGGACCCTGAGTTTGCGGCCTCAAGTGGAATGGACACCGCGATGCCCTGACTCGAAATAAGGCCGGATATCCCTGCAGTGACTTGAATGCAAGCTCGTCTTGCATCTCCCAAGACGAAAGGATGTCTGAATCCCCTGTGGAGACAACAGAGAAAGACCTAGGTCCCCACCTCATCGCGAGAGGAGGCCTCACATCCTTTGAAAACTTCAGAGGTACACGGAGATCAGTGCCTCCAAAGGAGACGATGCCTGACTCCTCGTGAAACTTGATAGGAGTCCCAGGATTCCTGTGGCACGTGGAAAGGGACACTTGGTCTCCCGCCTCAGCTGGAGAGGCGTCCCAATTGCCCTGCCAAGCCTCGAGGAGAATCACGAGTTGTCCCTCGCAACTAGGCAGGAGTCCTGACGTCGGTGAACAAGCACGTGGGTGGAAGGGCCATCCCCGTCGTAACTCGAGAATATACCCCAGGTTCCCGCGGCAACTCGAGAAAAACCATGAGACTTCCAACTCGCCGCGAGATGAGGCTCGATTCTCCTGCACTGCATGCAGAGCAATTCCGTGTTGCACATCAAACATGAAAGGAGCCTTGATTTTCTTGATGGCACTCTAGAGAAACCCCAAGAACACTGTTTCCAGGCTAGAGGGATCCTGAGGTCACTGTAGCATCAAGAAAGAGCTCCGTGGAGCAGAAATCAACTCGAGATGAGAGGTTAGTCCCCGGCTTCGACTCCAGAGGAATACCACCTTACCACAAGCACCTCAAGAGGAGGCTTCTCTCAGCTCTAGGTATGTGAGAGGGACCCTGAGTTTGCGGCCTCAATTGGAATGGACACCCCGATGTCCTGACTCGAAATAAGACCGGATATCCCTGCAGTGACTTGAATGCAGGCTCGTGTTGCATCTCCCAAGATGAAAGGATGTCTGAATCCCCTGTGGAGACCACAGAGAAAGACCTAGTTCCCCACATCTTCGCGACCGGAGGCGTCACATCCTTTGAAAACTTCAGAGGTACGCGGAGATCCGTGCCTCCAAAGGAGACGATGCCTGACTCCTCCTGAAACTTGATAGGAGTCCCAGGATTCCTGTGGCACGTGGAAAGGGACCCTTGGTCTCCTGCCTCAGCTGGAGAGGCGTCCCAATTGCCCTGCCAAGCCTCGAGGAGAATCCCGAGTTGTCCCTCGCAACTAGGCAGGAGTCCTGACGTTGCTGAACAAACACGTGGGTGGAAGGGCCATCCCCGTCGTAACTCGAGAATATACCCCAGGTTCCCGCCGCAACTCGAGAAAAACCATGAGACTTCCCCCTCGCCGCGAGATGAGGCCCGATTCCCCTGCACTGCGTGCAGAGCATTTCCGTCTTGCACATCACACATGAAAGGAGCCTTGATTTCCTTGATGGCACTGCAGAGAAACCCCAAGAACACTGTTTCAAGGCTAGAGGGATCCTGAGGTCACTGTAGCCACACGAAAGAGCTCCGTGGCCCAAAAATCAACTCGAGATGAGAGGTTAGTCCCTGGCTTCGACTCCAGAGGAATACCACCTTACCACAAGCACCTCAAGAGGAGGCTTCTCTCAGCTCTATGTATGTGAGAGGGACCCTGAGTTTGCGGCCTCAAGTGGAAGGGACACCGCGATGCCCTGACTCGAAATAAGGCCGGATATCCCTGCAGTGACTTGAATGCAGGCTCGTCTTGCATCTCCCAAGATGAAAGGATGTCTGAATCCCCTGTGGAGAACACAGAAAAAGACCTAGTTCCCCACCGCATCGCGACCGGAGGGCTCACATCCTTTGAAAACTCCAGAGGTACGCGGAGATCAGTGCCTCCAAAGGAGACGATGCCTGACTCCTCGTCAAACTTGATAGGAGTCCCAGGATTCCTGTGGCACGTGGAAAGGGACACTTGGTCTCCCGTCTCAGCTGGAGAGGCGTCCCAATTGCCCTGCCAAGCCTCGAGGAGAATCCCGAGTTGTCCCTCGCAACTAGGCAGGAGTCCTGACGTCGCTGAACAAACACGTGGGTGCAAGGGCCATCCCCGTCGTAACTCGAGAATATACCCCAGGTTCCCGCCGCAACTCGAGAAAAACCATGAGACTTCCCCCTCGCCGCGAGATGAGGCCCGATTCCCCTGCACTGTGTGCAGAGCAATTCCGTGTTGCACATCACACATGAAAGGAGCCTTTATTTCCTTGATGGCACTCCTGAGAAAACCCAAGAACACTGTTTCAAGGCTAGAGGGATCCTAAGGTCACTGTAGCCACACGAAAGAGCTCCGTGGCCCAAAAATCAACTCGAGATGAGAGGTTAGTCCCTGGCTTCAACTCCAGAGGAATACCACCTTACCACAAGCACCTCAATAGGAGGCTTCTCTCAGCTCTATGTATGTGAGAGGGACCCTGAGTTTGCGGCCTCAAGTGGAATGGACACCGCGATGCCCTGACTCGAAATAAGGCCGGATATCGCTGCAGTGACTTGAATGCAGGGTCGTCTTGCATTTCCCAAGACGAAAGGATGTCTGAATCCCCTGTGGAGAACTCAGAGAAAGATCGAGTTCCCCACATCATCGCGACCGGAGGCCTCACATCCTTTGAAAACTCCAGAGGTACACGGAGATCAGTGCCTCCAAAGGAGACGATGCCTGACTCCTCGTCAAATTTGATAGGAGTCCCAGGATTCCTGTGGCACATGGAAAGGGACCCTTGGTCTCCCGACTCAGCTGGAGAGGCGTCCCAATTGCCCTGCCAAGCCTGGAGGAGAATTCCGAGTTGTCCCTCGCAACTAGGCAGGAGTCCTGACGTGGCTGATCAAACACGTGGGTGGAAGGGCCATCCCCGACGTAACTCGAGAATATACCCCAGGGTCCCGCCGCAACTTGAGAAAAACCATGAGACTTCCCCCTCGCCGCGAGATGAGGCTCGATTCTCCTGCACTGCATGGAGAGCAATTTCGTGTTGCACATTAAACATGAAAGGAGCCTTGATTTCCTTGTTGGCACTCCAGAGAAACCCCAAGAACACTGTTTCAAGGCTAGAGGTATCCTGAGGTTACTGTAGCAACACGAAAGAACTCCGTGGACCAAGAATCAACTCGAGATGAGAGGTTAGTCCCTGGCTTCGACTCCAGAGGAATACCACCTTACCACAAGCACCTCAAGAGGAGGCTTCTCTCAGCTCTAGGTATGTGAGAGGGACCCTGAGTTTGCGGCCTCAAGTGGAATGGACACTGCGATGCCCTGACGCGAAATAAGGCCGAATATCCCTGCAGTGACTTGAATGCAGGCTCGTCTTGCATCTCCCAAGATGAAAGGATGTCTGAATCCCCTGTGGAGACCACAGAGAAAGACCTAGTTCCCCACCTCATCGCGACCGGAGGCCTCACATCCTTTGAAAACTCCAGAGGTACGCGGAGATCAGTGCCTCCAAAGGAGACGATGCCTGACTCCTCGTCAAACTTGATAGGAGTCCCAGGATTCCTGTGGCACGTGGAAAGGGACCCTTGGTCTCCCGCCTCAGCTGGAGAGGCGTCCCAATTGCCCTGCCAAGCCTCGAGGAGAATCCCGAGTTGTCCCTCGCAACTAGGCAGGAGTCCTGACGTCGCTGAACAAACACGTGTGTGGAAGGGGCATCCCCGTCGTACCTCGAGAATATACCCCAGGTTCCCGCCGCAACTAGAGAAAAACCATGAGACTTCCCCCTCGTCGCGAGATGAGGCCCGATTCCCCTGCACTGCGTGCAGAGCAATTTCATGTTGCACATCACACATGAAAGGAGCCTTGATTTCCTTGATGGCACTCCAGAGAAACCCCAAGAACACTGTTTCACGGCTAGAGGGATCCTGAGGTCACTGTAGCAACACGAAAGAGCTCCGTGGACCAAAAATCAACTCGAGATGAGAGGTTAGTCCCTGACTTCGACTCCAGAGGAATACCACCTTACCACAAGCACCTCAAGAGGAGGCTTCTCTCAGCTCTAGGTATGTGAGAGGGACCCTGAGTTTGCGGCCTCAAGTGGAATGGACACCGCGATTCCCTGATTCGAAATAAGGCCGGATATCCCTGCAGTGACTTGAATGCCGGCTCGTCTTGCATCTCCCAAGAGGAAAGGATGTTTGAATCCCCTGTGGAGACCACAGAGAAAGACCTAGTTTCCCACCTCATCGCGACCGGAGGCCTCACATCCTTTGAAAACTCCAGGGGTACGCGGAGATCTGTGCCTCCAAAGGGGACGATGCCTGACTCCTCGTGAAACTTGATAGGAGTTCCAGGATTCCTGTGGCATGTGGAAAAGGACCCTTGGTCTCCCGCCTCAGCTGGAGAGGCGTCCCAATTGCCCTGCCAAGCCTCGAGGAGAATCCCGAGTTTTCCCTCGCAACTAGGCAGGAGTCCTGCCTTCGCTGAACAAACACGTGGGTGGAAGGGCAATCCCCGTCGTAACTCGAGAATATACCCCAGGTTCCCGCCGCAACTCGAGAAAAACCATGAGACTTCCCCCTCGCCGCGAGATGAGGCCCGATTCCCCTGCACTGTGTGCAGAGCAATTCCGTCTTGCACATCACACATGAAAGGAGCCTTGATTTCCTTGATGGCACTGCAGAGAAACCCCAAGAACACTGTTTCAAGGCTAGAGGGATCCTGAGGTCACTGTAGCAACACAAAAGAGCTCCGTGGCCCAAAAATCAACTCGAAATGAGAGGTTAGTCCCGGGCTTCGACTCCAGAGGAATACCACCTTACCACAAGCACCTCAAGAGGAGGCTTCTCTCAGCTCTATGTATGTGAGAGGGACCCTGAGTGTGCGGCCTCAAGTGGAATGGACACCGCGATGCCCTGACTCGAAATAAGGCCGGATATCCCTGCAGTGACTTGAATGCAAGCTCGTCTTGCATCTCCCAAGACGAAAGGATGTCTGAATCCCCTGTGGAGACAACAGAGAAACACCTAGGTCCCCACCTCATCGCGAGAGGAGGCCTCACATCCTTTGAAAACTCCAGAGGTACGCGGAGATCTGTGCCTCCAAAGGGGACGATGCCTGACTCCTCGTGAAACTTGATAGGAGTTCCAGGGTTCCTGTGGCACGTGGAAAGGGACCCTTGGTCTCCCGCCTCAGCTGGAGAGGCATCCCAATTGCCCTGCCAAGCCTCGAGGAGAATCCCGAGTTGTCCCTCGCAACTAGGCAGGAGTCCTGACGTCGCTGAACAAACAGGTGGGTGGAAGGGCTATCCCCATCGTAACTCAGAATATACCCCAGGTTCCCACCGCAACTCGAGAAAACCGTGAGACTTCCCCCTCGCCGCAAAATGAGGCCCGATACCCTGCACTGCGTGCAGAGCAATTCCGTGTTGCACATCACACATGAAAGGAGCCTTGATTTCCTTGACGGCACTCCAGAGAAACCCCAAGAACACTGTTTCAAGGCTAGAGGGAACGTGAGGTCACTGTAGTAACAAGAAACAGCTCCGTGGACCAAAAATCAACTCGAAATGAGAGGTTAGTCCCTGGCTTCGACTCCAGAGGAATACCACCTTACCACAAGCACCTTAAGAGGAGGCTTCTCTCAGCTCTAGGTATGGGAGAGGGACCCTGAGTTTGCGGCCTCAAGTGGAATGGACACCCCGATGCCCTGACTCGAAATAAGGCCGGATATCCCTGCAGTGACTTGAATGCAGGCTCGTCTTGCATCTCCCAAGACGAAAGGATGTCTGAATGCCCTGTGGAGACCACAGAGAAAGACCTAGTTCCCCACCTCATCGCGACCAGAGGCCTCACATCCTTTGAAAACTTCAGAGGTACACGGAGATCAGTGCCTCCAAAGGAGACGATGCCTGACTCCTCGTGAAACTTGATAGGAGTCCCAGGATTCCTGTGGCACGTGGTAAGGGACCCTTGGTCTCCCGCCTCAGCTGGAGAGGCGTCCCAATTGCCCTGCCAAGCCTCGAGGAGATTTCCGAGTTGTCCCTCGCAACTAGGCAGGAGTCCTGACGTGGCTGAACAAACACGTGGGTGGAAGGGCCATCCCCGTCGTAACTCGAGAATATACCCCAGGGTCCCGCCGCAACTTGAGAAAAACCATGAGACTTCCCCCTCGCCGCGAGATGAGGCTCGATTCTCCTGCACTGCATGGAGAGCAATTTCGTGTTGCACATTAAACATGAAAGGAGCCTTGATTTCCTTGTTGGCACTCCAGAGAAACCCCAAGAACACTGTTTCAAGGCTAGAGGGATCCTAAGGTCACTGTAGCCACACGAAAGAGCTCCGTGGCCCAAAAATCAACTCGAGATGAGAGGTTAGTCCCTGGCTTCAACTCCAGAGGAATACCACCTTACCACAAGCACCTCAATAGGAGGCTTCTCTCAGCTCTATGTATGTGAGAGGGACCCTGAGTTTGCGGCCTCAAGTGGAATGGACACCGCGATGCCCTGACTCGAAATAAGGCCGGATATCGCTGCAGTGACTTGAATGCAGGGTCGTCTTGCATTTCCCAAGACGAAAGGATGTCTGAATCCCCTGTGGAGAACTCAGAGAAAGATCGAGTTCCCCACATCATCGCGACCGGAGGCCTCACATCCTTTGAAAACTCCAGAGGTACACGGAGATCAGAGCCTCCAAAGGAGACGATGCCTGACTCCTCGTCAAACTTGATAGGAGTCCCAGGATTCCTGTGGCACATGGAAAGGGACACTTGGTCTCCCGACTCAGCTGGAGAGGCGTCCCAATTGCCCTGCCAAGCCTGGAGGAGAATTCCGAGTTGTCCCTCGCAACTAGGCAGGAGTCCTGACGTGGCTGATCAAACACGTGGGTGGAAGGGCCATCCCCGACGTAACTCGAGAATATACCCCAGGGTCCCGCCGCAACTTGAGAAAAACCATGAGACTTCCCCCTCGCCGCGAGATGAGGCTCGATTCTCCTGCACTGCATGGAGAGCAATTTCGTGTTGCACATTAAACATGAAAGGAGCCTTGATTTCCTTGTTGGCACTCCAGAGAAACCCCAAGAACACTGTTTCAAGGCTAGAGGTATCCTGAGGTTACTGTAGCAACACGAAACAACTCCGTGGACCAAGAATCAACTCGAGATGAGAGGTTAGTCCCTGGCTTCGACTCCAGAGGAATACCACCTTACCACAAGCACCTCAAGAGGAGGCTTCTCTCAGCTCTAGGTATGTGAGAGGGACCCTGAGTTTGCAGCCTCAAGTGGAATGGACACTGCGATGCCCTGACGCGAAATAAGGCCGAATATCCCTGCAGTGACTTGAATGCAGGCTCGTCTTGCATCTCCCAAGATGAAAGGATGTCTGAATCCCCTGTGGAGACCACAGAGAAAGACCTAGTTCCCCACCTCATCGCGACCGGAGGCCTCACATCCTTTGAAAACTCCAGAGGTACGCGGAGATCAGTGCCTCCAAAGGAGACGATGCCTGACTCCTCGTCAAACTTGATAGGAGTCCCAGGATTCCTGTGGCACGTGGAAAGGGACCCTTGGTCTCCCGCCTCAGCTGGAGAGGCGTCCCAATTGCCCTGCCAAGCCTCGAGGAGAATCCCGAGTTGTCCCTCGCAACTAGGCAGGAGTCCTGACGTCGCTGAACAAACACGTGTGTGGAAGGGGCATCCCCGTCGTACCTCGAGAATATACCCCAGGTTCCCGCCGCAACTAGAGAAAAACCATGAGACTTCCCCCTCGTCGCGAGATGAGGCCCGATTCCCCTGCACTGCGTGCAGAGCAATTTCATGTTGCACATCACACATGAAAGGAGCCTTGATTTCCTTGATGGCACTCCAGAGAAACCCCAAGAACACTGTTTCACGGCTAGAGGGATCCTGAGGTCACTGTAGCAACACGAAAGAGCTCCGTGGACCAAAAATCAACTCGAGATGAGAGGTTAGTCCCTGACTTCGACTCCAGAGGAATACCACCTTACCACAAGCACCTCAAGAGGAGGCTTCTCTCAGCTCTAGGTATGTGAGAGGGACCCTGAGTTTGCGGCCTCAAGTGGAATGGACACCGCGATTCCCTGATTCGAAATAAGGCCGGATATCCCTGCAGTGACTTGAATGCCGGCTCGTCTTGCATCTCCCAAGAGGAAAGGATGTTTGAATCCCCTGTGGAGACCACAGAGAAAGACCTAGTTTCCCACCTCATCGCGACCGGAGGCCTCACATCCTTTGAAAACTCCAGGGGTACGCGGAGATCTGTGCCTCCAAAGGGGACGATGCCTGACTCCTCGTGAAACTTGATAGGAGTTCCAGGATTCCTGTGGCATGTGGAAAAGGACCCTTGGTCTCCCGCCTCAGCTGGAGAGGCGTCCCAATTGCCCTGCCAAGCCTCGAGGAGAATCCCGAGTTTTCCCTCGCAACTAGGCAGGAGTCCTGCCTTCGCTGAACAAACACGTGGGTGGAAGGGCAATCCCCGTCGTAACTCGAGAATATACCCCAGGTTCCCGCCGCAACTCGAGAAAAACCATGAGACTTCCCCCTCGCCGCGAGATGAGGCCCGATTCCCCTGCACTGTGTGCAGAGCAATTCCGTCTTGCACATCACACATGAAAGGAGCCTTGATTTCCTTGATGGCACTGCAGAGAAACCCCAAGAACACTGTTTCAAGGCTAGAGGGATCCTGAGGTCACTGTAGCAACACAAAAGAGCTCCGTGGCCCAAAAATCAACTCGAAATGAGAGGTTAGTCCCGGGCTTCGACTCCAGAGGAATACCACCTTACCACAAGCACCTCAAGAGGAGGCTTCTCTCAGCTCTATGTATGTGAGAGGGACCCTGAGTGTGCGGCCTCAAGTGGAATGGACACCGCGATGCCCTGACTCGAAATAAGGCCGGATATCCCTGCAGTGACTTGAATGCAAGCTCGTCTTGCATCTCCCAAGACGAAAGGATGTCTGAATCCCCTGTGGAGACAACAGAGAAACACCTAGGTCCCCACCTCATCGCGAGAGGAGGCCTCACATCCTTTGAAAACTCCAGAGGTACGCGGAGATCTGTGCCTCCAAAGGGGACGATGCCTGACTCCTCGTGAAACTTGATAGGAGTTCCAGGGTTCCTGTGGCACGTGGAAAGGGACCCTTGGTCTCCCGCCTCAGCTGGAGAGGCATCCCAATTGCCCTGCCAAGCCTCGAGGAGAATCCCGAGTTGTCCCTCGCAACTAGGCAGGAGTCCTTACGTCGCTGAACAAACAGGTGGGTGGAAGGGCTATCCCCATCGTAACTCAGAATATACCCCAGGTTCCCACCGCAACTCGAGAAAACCGTGAGACTTCCCCCTCGCCGCAAAATGAGGCCCGATACCCTGCACTGCGTGCAGAGCAATTCCGTGTTGCACATCACACATGAAAGGAGCCTTGATTTCCTTGACGGCACTCCAGAGAAACCCCAAGAACACTGTTTCAAGGCTAGAGGGAACGTGAGGTCACTGTAGTAACAAGAAACAGCTCCGTGGACCAAAAATCAACTCGAAATGAGAGGTTAGTCCCTGGCTTCGACTCCAGAGGAATACCACCTTACCACAAGCACCTTAAGAGGAGGCTTCTCTCAGCTCTAGGTATGGGAGAGGGACCCTGAGTTTGCGGCCTCAAGTGGAATGGACACCCCGATGCCCTGACTCGAAATAAGGCCGGATATCCCTGCAGTGACTTGAATGCAGGCTCGTCTTGCATCTCCCAAGACGAAAGGATGTCTGAATGCCCTGTGGAGACCACAGAGAAAGACCTAGTTCCCCACCTCATCGCGACCAGAGGCCTCACATCCTTTGAAAACTTCAGAGGTACACGGAGATCAGTGCCTCCAAAGGAGACGATGCCTGACTCCTCGTGAAACTTGATAGGAGTCCCAGGATTCCTGTGGCACGTGGTAAGGGACCCTTGGTCTCCCGCCTCAGCTGGAGAGGCGTCCCAATTGCCCTGCCAAGCCTCGAGGAGAATCCCGAGTTGTCCCTCGCAACTAGGCAGGAGTCCTGACGTCGCTGAACAAACACGTGTGTGGAAGGGGTATCCCCGTCGTACCTCGAGAATATACCCCAGGTTCCCGCCGCAACTAGAGAAAAACCATGAGACTTCCCCCTCCTCGCGAGATGAGGCCCGATTCCCCTGCACTGCGTGCAGAGCAATTTCATGTTGCACATCACACATGAAAGGAGCCTTGATTTCCTTGATGGCACTCCAGAGAAACCCCAAGAACACTGTTTCACGGCTAGAGGGATCCTGAGGTCACTGTAGCAACACGAAAGAGCACCGTGGACCAAAAATCAACTCGAGATGAGAGATTACTCCCTGGCTTCGACTCCAGAGGAATACCACCTTACCACAAGCACCTCAAGAGGAGGCTTCTCTCAGCTCTAGGTATGGGGGAGGGACCCTGAGTTTGCGGCCTCAAGTGGAATGGACACTGCGATGCCCTGACTCGAAATAAGGCCGGATATCCCTGCAGTGACTTGAATGCAGGCTCGTCTTGCATCTCCCAAGATGAAAGGATGTCTGAATCGCCTGTGGAGACCACAGAGAAAGACCTAGTTCCCCACCTCATCTCGACCGGAGGCTTCACATCCTTTGAAGACTCCTGAGGTACGCGGAGATCAGTGCCTCTAAAGGAGACGACGCCTAACTCCTCGTCAAACTTGATAGGAGTGCCAGGATTCCTGTGGCACGTGGAATGGGACCCTTGGTCTCCCGCCTCAGCTGGAGAGGCGTCCCAATTGCCCTGCCAAGCCTCGAGGAGAATCCCGAGTTGTCCCTCGCAACTAGGCAGGAGTCCTGACTTGGCTGAACAAACAAGTTGGTGGAAGGGCCATGCCCGTCATAACTCGAGAATATACCCCACGTTCCCACCTCAACTCGAGAAAAACCTTGAGATTTCCCCCTCGCCGCAAAATGAGGCCCGATATCCTGCACTGCGTGTAGAGCAATTCCGTGTTGCACATCACACATGAAAGTAGCCTTGATTTCCTTGAAGGCACTCCAGAGAAACCCCAACAACACTGTTTCAAGGCTAGAGGGAACCTGAGGTCACTGTAGCAACACGAAAGAGCTCCGTGGACAAAAAATCAACTCGAGATGAGAGGTTTGTCCCTGGCTTCGACTCCAGATGAATACCACCTACCACAAGCACCTCAAGAGGAGGCTTCTCTCAGCTCTAGGTATGTGAGAGGAACCCTGAGTTTGGGGCCTCAAGTGGAATGGACACCGCGATGCCCTGACTCGAAATAAGGACGGATATCCCTGCAGTGACTTGAATGCAGGCTCGTCTTGCATCTCCCAAGACGAAAGGATGTCTGAATCCCCTGTGGAGACCACAGAGAAAGACCTAGGTCCCCACCTCATCGCGAGAGGAGGCCTCACATCCTTTGAAAACTCCAGAGGTACGCGGAGATCAGTGCCTCCAAAGGAGACGATGCCTGACTCCTCGTGAAACTTGATAGGAGTCCCAGGATTCCTGTGGCACGTGGAAAGGGACCCTTGGTCTCCCGTCTCAGCTGGAGAGGCGTCCCAATTGCCCTGCCAAGCCTCGAGGAGAATCCCGAGTTGTCCCTCGCAACTAGGCAGGAGTCCTGACGTCGCTGAACAAACACGTGGGTGGAAGGGCCATCCCCGTCGTAACTCGAGAATATACCCCAGGTTCCCGCCGCAACTAGAGAAAAACCATGAGACTTCCCCCTCGCCGCGAGATGAGGCCCGATTCCCCTGCACTGTGTGCAGAGCAATTCCGTGTTGCACATCACACATGAAAGGAGCCTTTATTTCCTTGATGGCACTCCAGAGAAAACCCAAGAACACTGTTTCAAGGCTAGAGGGATCCTAAGGTCACTGTAGCAACACGAAAGAGCTCCGTGGCCCAAAAATCAACTCGAGATGAGAGGTTAGTCCCTGGCTTCAACTCCAGCGGAATACCACCTTACCACAAGCACCTCAAGAGGAGGCTTCTCTCAGCTCTATGTATGTGAGAGGGACCCTGAGTTTGCGGCCTCAAGTGGAATGGACACCGCGATGCCCTGACTCGAAATAAGGCCGGATATCGCTGCAGTGACTTGAATGCAGGCTCGTCTTGCATTTCCCAAGACGAAAGGATGTCTGAATCCCCTGTGGAGAACTCAGAGAAAGATCGAGTTTCCCACCTCATCGCGACCGGAGGCCTCACATCCTTTGAAAACTCCAGAGGTACACGGAGATTAGTGCCTCCAAAGGAGACGATGCCTGACTCCTCGTCAAACTTGATAGGAGTCCCAGGATTCCTGTGGCACATGGAAAGGGACTCTTGGTCTCCCGCCTCAGCTGGAGAGGCGTCCCGTTTGCCCTGCCAAGCCTCGAGGAGAATTCCGAGTTGTCCCTTGCAACTAGGCAGGAGTCCTGACGTGGCTGAACAAACACGTGGGTGGAAGGGCCATCCCCGTCGTAACTCGAGAATATACCCCAGGGTCCCGCCGCAACTTGAGAAAAACCATGAGACTTCCCCCTCGCCGCGAAATGAGGCTCGATTCTCCTGCACTGCATGGAGAGCAATTTCGTGTTGCACATTAAACATGAAAGGAGCCTTGATTTCCTTGTTGGCACTCCAGAGAAACCCCAAGAACACTGTTTCAAGGCTAGAGGTATCCTGAGGTTACTGTAGCAACACGAAAGAACTCCGTGGACCAAGAATCAACTCGAGATGAGAGGTTAGTCCCTGGCTTCGACTCCAGAGGAATACCACCTTACCACAAGCACCTCAAGAGGAGGCTTCTCTCAGCTCTAGGTATGTGAGAGGGACCCTGAGTTTGCGGCCTCAAGTGGAATGGACACTGCGATGCCCTGACGCGAAATAAGGCCGAATATCCCTGCAGTGACTTGAATGCAGGCTCGTCTTGCATCTCCCAAGATGAAAGGATGTCTGAATCCCCTGTGGAGACCACAGAGAAAGACCTAGGTCCCCACCTCATCGCGAGAGGAGGCCTCACATCCTTTGAAAACTCCAGAGGTACGCGGAGATCTGTGCCTCCAAAGGGGACGATGCCTGACTCCTCGTGAAACTTGATAGGAGTTCCAGGTTTCCTGTGGCACGTGGAAAGGGACCCTTGGTCTCCCGCCTCAGCTGGAGAGGCATCCCAATTGCCCTGCCAAGCCTCGAGGAGAATCCCGAGTTGTCCCTCGCAACTAGGCAGGAGTCCTGACGTCGCTGAACAAACACGTGGGTGGAAGGGCCATCCCCGTCGTAACTCGAGAATATACCCCAGGTTCCCGCCGCAACTAGAGAAAAACCATGAGACTTCCCCCTCGCCGCGAGATGAGGCCCGATTCCCCTGAACTGCGTGCAGAGCAATTTCGTGTTGCACATCACACATGAAAGGAGCCTTGATTTCCTTGATGGCACTGCAGAGAAACCCCAAGAACACTGTTTCAAGGCTAGAGGGATCCTGAGGTCACTGTAGCCACACGAAAGAGCTCCGTGGCCCAAAAATCAACTCGAGATGAGAGGTTAGTCCCTGGCTTAGACTCCAGAGGAATACCACCTTACCACAAGCACCTCAAGAGGAGGCTTCTCTCAGCTCTAGGTATGGGAGAGGGACCCTGAGTTTGCGGCCTCAAGTGGAAGGGACACCGCGATGCACTGACACGAAATAAGGCCGGATATCCCTGCAGTGACTTGAATGCAGGCTCGTCTTGCATCTCCCAAGATGAAAGGATGTCTGAATCCCCTGTGGAGAACACAGAAAAAGACCTAGTTCCCCACCTCATCGCGACCGGAGGCCTCACATCCTTTGAAATCTCCAGAGGTACGCGGAGATCAGTGCCTCCAAAGGAGACGATGCCTGACTCCTCGTGAAACTTGATAGGAGTCCCAGGATTCCTGTGGCACGTGGAAAGGGACCCTTGGTCTCCCGTCTCAGCTGGAGAGGCGTCCCAATTGCCCTGCCAAGCCTCGAGGAGAATCCCGAGTTGTCCCTCGCAACTAGGCAGGAGTCCTGACGTCGCTGAACAAACACGTGGGTGGAAGGGCCATCCCCGTCGTAACTCGAGAATATACCCCAGGTTCCCGCCGCAACTCGAGAAAAACCATGAGACTTCCCCCTCGCCGCGAGATGAGGCCCGATTCCCCTGCACTGTGTGCAGAGCAATTCCGTGTTGCACATCACACATGAAAGGAGCCTTTATTTCCTTGATGGCACTCCAGAGAAAACCCAAGAACACTGTTTCAAGGCTAGAGGGATCCTAAGGTCACTGTAGCAACACGAAAGAGCTCCGTGGCCCAAAAATCAACTCGAGATGAGAGGTTAGTCCCTGGCTTCAACTCCAGCGGAATACCACCTTACCACAAGCACCTCAAGAGGAGGCTTCTCTCAGCTCTATGTATGTGAGAGGGACCCTGAGTTTGCGGCCTCAAGTGGAATGGACACCGCGATGCCCTGACTCGAAATAAGGCCGGATATCGCTGCAGTGACTTGAATGCAGGCTCGTCTTGCATTTCCCAAGACGAAAGGATGTCTGAATCCCCTGTGGAGAACTCAGAGAAAGATCGAGTTTCCCACCTCATCGCGACCGGAGGCCTCACATCCTTTGAAAACTCCAGAGGTACACGGAGATTAGTGCCTCCAAAGGAGACGATGCCTGACTCCTCGTCAAACTTGATAGGAGTCCCAGGATTCCTGTGGCACATGGAAAGGGACTCTTGGTCTCCCGCCTCAGCTGGAGAGGCGTCCCGTTTGCCCTGCCAAGCCTCGAGGAGAATTCCGAGTTGTCCCTTGCAACTAGGCAGGAGTCCTGACGTGGCTGAACAAACACGTGGGTGGAAGGGTCATCCCCGTCGTAACTCGAGAATATACCCCAGGGTCCCGCCGCAACTTGAGAAAAACCATGAGACTTCCCCCTCGCCGCGAAATGAGGCTCGATTCTCCTGCACTGCATGGAGAGCAATTTCGTGTTGCACATTAAACATGAAAGGAGCCTTGATTTCCTTGTTGGCACTCCAGAGAAACCCCAAGAACACTGTTTCAAGGCTAGAGGTATCCTGAGGTTACTGTAGCAACACGAAAGAACTCCGAGGACCAAGAATCAACTCGAGATGAGAGGTTAGTCCCTGGCTTCGACTCCAGAGGAATACCACCTTACCACAAGCACCTCAAGAGGAGGCTTCTCTCAGCTCTAGGTATGTGAGAGGGACCCTGAGTTTGCGGCCTCAAGTGGAATGGACACTGCGATGCCCTGACGCGAAATAAGGCCGAATATCCCTGCAGTGACTTGAATGCAGGCTCGTCTTGCATCTCCCAAGATGAAAGGATGTCTGAATCCCCTGTGGAGACCACAGAGAAAGACCTAGGTCCCCACCTCATCGCGAGAGGAGGCCTCACATCCTTTGAAAACTCCAGAGGTACGCGGAGATCTGTGCCTCCAAAGGGGACGATGCCTGACTCCTCGTGAAACTTGATAGGAGTTCCAGGTTTCCTGTGGCACGTGGAAAGGGACCCTTGGTCTCCCGCCTCAGCTGGAGAGGCATCCCAATTGCCCTGCCAAGCCTCGAGGAGAATCCCGAGTTGTCCCTCGCAACTAGGCAGGAGTCCTTACGTCGCTGAACAAACAGGTGGGTGGAAGGGCTATCCCCATCGTAACTCAGAATATACCCCAGGTTCCCACCGCAACTCGAGAAAACCGTGAGACTTCCCCCTCGCCGCAAAATGAGGCCCGATACCCTGCACTGCGTGCAGAGCAATTCCGTGTTGCACATCACACATGAAAGGAGCCTTGATTTCCTTGACGGCACTCCAGAGAAACCCCAAGAACACTGTTTCAAGGCTAGAGGGAACGTGAGGTCACTGTAGTAACAAGAAACAGCTCCGTGGACCAAAAATCAACTCGAAATGAGAGGTTAGTCCCTGGCTTCGACTCCAGAGGAATACCACCTTACCACAAGCACCTTAAGAGGAGGCTTCTCTCAGCTCTAGGTATGGGAGAGGGACCCTGAGTTTGCGGCCTCAAGTGGAATGGACACCCCGATGCCCTGACTCGAAATAAGGCCGGATATCCCTGCAGTGACTTGAATGCAGGCTCGTCTTGCATCTCCCAAGACGAAAGGATGTCTGAATGCCCTGTGGAGACCACAGAGAAAGACCTAGTTCCCCACCTCATCGCGACCAGAGGCCTCACATCCTTTGAAAACTTCAGAGGTACACGGAGATCAGTGCCTCCAAAGGAGACGATGCCTGACTCCTCGTGAAACTTGATAGGAGTCCCAGGATTCCTGTGGCACGTGGTAAGGGACCCTTGGTCTCCCGCCTCAGCTGGAGAGGCGTCCCAATTGCCCTGCCAAGCCTCGAGGAGAATCCCGAGTTGTCCCTCGCAACTAGGCAGGAGTCCTGACGTCGCTGAACAAACACGTGTGTGGAAGGGGTATCCCCGTCGTACCTCGAGAATATACCCCAGGTTCCCGCCGCAACTAGAGAAAAACCATGAGACTTCCCCCTCGTCGCGAGATGAGGCCCGATTCCCCTGCACTGCGTGCAGAGCAATTTCATGTTGCACATCACACATGAAAGGAGCCTTGATTTCCTTGATGGCACTCCAGAGAAACCCCAAGAACACTGTTTCACGGCTAGAGGGATCCTGAGGTCACTGTAGCAACACGAAAGAGCACCGTGGACCAAAAATCAACTCGAGATGAGAGATTACTCCCTGGCTTCGACTCCAGAGGAATACCACCTTACCACAAGCACCTCAAGAGGAGGCTTCTCTCAGCTCTAGGTATGGGGGAGGGACCCTGAGTTTGCGGCCTCAAGTGGAATGGACACTGCGATGCCCTGACTCGAAATAAGGCCGGATATCCCTGCAGTGACTTGAATGCAGGCTCGTCTTGCATCTCCCAAGATGAAAGGATGTCTGAATCGCCTGTGGAGACCACAGAGAAAGACCTAGTTCCCCACCTCATCTCGACCGGAGGCTTCACATCCTTTGAAGACTCCTGAGGTACGCGGAGATCAGTGCCTCTAAAGGAGACGACGCCTAACTCCTCGTCAAACTTGATAGGAGTGCCAGGATTCCTGTGGCACGTGGAATGGGACCCTTGGTCTCCCGCCTCAGCTGGAGAGGCGTCCCAATTGCCCTGCCAAGCCTCGAGGAGAATCCCGAGTTGTCCCTCGCAACTAGGCAGGAGTCCTGACTTGGCTGAACAAACAAGTTGGTGGAAGGGCCATGCCCGTCATAACTCGAGAATATACCCCACGTTCCCACCTCAACTCGAGAAAAACCTTGAGATTTCCCCCTCGCCGCAAAATGAGGCCCGATATCCTGCACTGCGTGTAGAGCAATTCCGTGTTGCACATCACACATGAAAGTAGCCTTGATTTCCTTGAAGGCACTCCAGAGAAACCCCAACAACACTGTTTCAAGGCTAGAGGGAACCTGAGGTCACTGTAGCAACACGAAAGAGCTCCGTGGACAAAAAATCAACTCGAGATGAGAGGTTTGTCCCTGGCTTCGACTCCAGATGAATACCACCTACCACAAGCACCTCAAGAGGAGGCTTCTCTCAGCTCTAGGTATGTGAGAGGAACCCTGAGTTTGGGGCCTCAAGTGGAATGGACACCGCGATGCCCTGACTCGAAATAAGGATGGATATCCCTGCAGTGACTTGAATGCAGGCTCGTCTTGCATCTCCCAAGACGAAAGGATGTCTGAATCCCCTGTGGAGACCACAGAGAAAGACCTAGGTCCCCACCTCATCGCGAGAGGAGGCCTCACATCCTTTGAAAACTCCAGAGGTACGCGGAGATCAGTGCCTCCAAAGGAGACGATGCCTGACTCCTCGTGAAACTTGATAGGAGTCCCAGGATTCCTGTGGCACGTGGAAAGGGACCCTTGGTCTCCCGTCTCAGCTGGAGAGGCGTCCCAATTGCCCTGCCAAGCCTCGAGGAGAATCCCGAGTTGTCCCTCGCAACTAGGCAGGAGTCCTGACGTCGCTGAACAAACACGTGGGTGGAAGGGCCATCCCCGTCGTAACTCGAGAATATACCCCAGGTTCCCGCCGCAACTCGAGAAAAACCATGAGACTTCCCCCTCGCCGCGAGATGAGGCCCGATTCCCCTGCACTGTGTGCAGAGCAATTCCGTGTTGCACATCACACATGAAAGGAGCCTTTATTTCCTTGATGGCACTCCAGAGAAAACCCAAGAACACTGTTTCAAGGCTAGAGGGATCCTAAGGTCACTGTAGCAACACGAAAGAGCTCCGTGGCCCAAAAATCAACTCGAGATGAGAGGTTAGTCCCTGGCTTCAACTCCAGCGGAATACCACCTTACCACAAGCACCTCAAGAGGAGGCTTCTCTCAGCTCTATGTATGTGAGAGGGACCCTGAGTTTGCGGCCTCAAGTGGAATGGACACCGCGATGCCCTGACTCGAAATAAGGCCGGATATCGCTGCAGTGACTTGAATGCAGGCTCGTCTTGCATTTCCCAAGACGAAAGGATGTCTGAATCCCCTGTGGAGAACTCAGAGAAAGATCGAGTTTCCCACCTCATCGCGACCGGAGGCCTCACATCCTTTGAAAACTCCAGAGGTACACGGAGATTAGTGCCTCCAAAGGAGACGATGCCTGACTCCTCGTCAAACTTGATAGGAGTCCCAGGATTCCTGTGGCACATGGAAAGGGACTCTTGGTCTCCCGCCTCAGCTGGAGAGGCGTCCCGTTTGCCCTGCCAAGCCTCGAGGAGAATTCCGAGTTGTCCCTTGCAACTAGGCAGGAGTCCTGACGTGGCTGAACAAACACGTGGGTGGAAGGGCCATCCCCGTCGTAACTCGAGAATATACCCCAGGGTCCCGCCGCAACTTGAGAAAAACCATGAGACTTCCCCCTCGCCGCGAAATGAGGCTCGATTCTCCTGCACTGCATGGAGAGCAATTTCGTGTTGCACATTAAACATGAAAGGAGCCTTGATTTCCTTGTTGGCACTCCAGAGAAACCCCAAGAACACTGTTTCAAGGCTAGAGGTATCCTGAGGTTACTGTAGCAACACGAAAGAACTCCGTGGACCAAGAATCAACTCGAGATGAGAGGTTAGTCCCTGGCTTCGACTCCAGAGGAATACCACCTTACCACAAGCACCTCAAGAGGAGGCTTCTCTCAGCTCTAGGTATGTGAGAGGGACCCTGAGTTTGCGGCCTCAAGTGGAATGGACACTGCGATGCCCTGACGCGAAATAAGGCCGAATATCCCTGCAGTGACTTGAATGCAGGCTCGTCTTGCATCTCCCAAGATGAAAGGATGTCTGAATCCCCTGTGGAGACCACAGAGAAAGACCTAGGTCCCCACCTCATCGCGAGAGGAGGCCTCACATCCTTTGAAAACTCCAGAGGTACGCGGAGATCTGTGCCTCCAAAGGGGACGATGCCTGACTCCTCGTGAAACTTGATAGGAGTTCCAGGTTTCCTGTGGCACGTGGAAAGGGACCCTTGGTCTCCCGCCTCAGCTGGAGAGGCATCCCAATTGCCCTGCCAAGCCTCGAGGAGAATCCCGAGTTGTCCCTCGCAACTAGGCAGGAGTCCTGACGTCGCTGAACAAACACGTGGGTGGAAGGGCCATCCCCGTCGTAACTCGAGAATATACCCCAGGTTCCCGCCGCAACTAGAGAAAAACCATGAGACTTCCCCCTCGCCGCGAGATGAGGCCCGATTCCCCTGAACTGCGTGCAGAGCAATTTCGTGTTGCACATCACACATGAAAGGAGCCTTGATTTCCTTGATGGCACTGCAGAGAAACCCCAAGAACACTGTTTCAAGGCTAGAGGGATCCTGAGGTCACTGTAGCCACACGAAAGAGCTCCGTGGCCCAAAAATCAACTCAAGATGAGAGGTTAGTCCCTGGCTTAGACTCCAGAGGAATACCACCTTACCACAAGCACCTCAAGAGGAGGCTTCTCTCAGCTCTAGGTATGGGAGAGGGACCCTGAGTTTGCGGCCTCAAGTGGAAGGGACACCGCGATGCACTGACACGAAATAAGGCCGGATATCCCTGCAGTGACTTGAATGCAGGCTCGTCTTGCATCTCCCAAGATGAAAGGATGTCTGAATCCCCTGTGGAGAACACAGAAAAAGACCTAGTTCCCCACCTCATCGCGACCGGAGGCCTCACATCCTTTGAAATCTCCAGAGGTACGCGGAGATCAGTGCCTCCAAAGGAGACGATGCCTGACTCCTCGTGAAACTTGATAGGAGTCCCAGGATTCCTGTGGCACGTGGAAAGGGACCCTTGGTCTCCCGTCTCAGCTGGAGAGGCGTCCCAATTGCCCTGCCAAGCCTCGAGGAGAATCCCGAGTTGTCCCTCGCAACTAGGCAGGAGTCCTGACGTCGCTGAACAAACACGTGGGTGGAAGGGCCATCCCCGTCGTAACTCGAGAATATACCCCAGGTTCCCGCCGCAACTCGAGAAAAACCATGAGACTTCCCCCTCGCCGCGAGATGAGGCCCGATTCCCCTGCACTGTGTGCAGAGCAATTCCGTGTTGCACATCACACATGAAAGGAGCCTTTATTTCCTTGATGGCACTCCAGAGAAAACCCAAGAACACTGTTTCAAGGCTAGAGGGATCCTAAGGTCACTGTAGCAACACGAAAGAGCTCCGTGGCCCAAAAATCAACTCGAGATGAGAGGTTAGTCCCTGGCTTCAACTCCAGCGGAATACCACCTTACCACAAGCACCTCAAGAGGAGGCTTCTCTCAGCTCTATGTATGTGAGAGGGACCCTGAGTTTGCGGCCTCAAGTGGAATGGACACCGCGATGCCCTGACTCGAAATAAGGCCGGATATCGCTGCAGTGACTTGAATGCAGGCTCGTCTTGCATTTCCCAAGACGAAAGGATGTCTGAATCCCCTGTGGAGAACTCAGAGAAAGATCGAGTTTCCCACCTCATCGCGACCGGAGGCCTCACATCCTTTGAAAACTCCAGAGGTACACGGAGATTAGTGCCTCCAAAGGAGACGATGCCTGACTCCTCGTCAAACTTGATAGGAGTCCCAGGATTCCTGTGGCACATGGAAAGGGACTCTTGGTCTCCCGCCTCAGCTGGAGAGGCGTCCCGTTTGCCCTGCCAAGCCTCGAGGAGAATTCCGAGTTGTCCCTTGCAACTAGGCAGGAGTCCTGACGTGGCTGAACAAACACGTGGGTGGAAGGGTCATCCCCGTCGTAACTCGAGAATATACCCCAGGGTCCCGCCGCAACTTGAGAAAAACCATGAGACTTCCCCCTCGCCGCGAAATGAGGCTCGATTCTCCTGCACTGCATGGAGAGCAATTTCGTGTTGCACATTAAACATGAAAGGAGCCTTGATTTCCTTGTTGGCACTCCAGAGAAACCCCAAGAACACTGTTTCAAGGCTAGAGGTATCCTGAGGTTACTGTAGCAACACGAAAGAACTCCGTGGACCAAGAATCAACTCGAGATGAGAGGTTAGTCCCTGGCTTCGACTCCAGAGGAATACCACCTTACCACAAGCACCTCAAGAGGAGGCTTCTCTCAGCTCTAGGTATGTGAGAAGGACCCTGAGTTTGCGGCCTCAAGTGGAATGGACACCGCGATTCCCTGATTCGAAATAAGGCCGGATATCCCTGCAGTGACTTGAATGCCGGCTCGTCTTGCATCTCCCAAGAGGAAAGGATGTTTGAATCCCCTGTGGAGACCACAGAGAAAGACCTAGTTCCCCACCTCATCGCGACCGGAGGCCTCACATCCTTTGAAAACTCCAGGGGTACGCGGAGATCTGTGCCTCCAAAGGGGACGATGCCTGACTCCTCGTGAAACTTGATAGGAGTTCCAGGATTCCTGTGGCACGTGGAAAGGGACCCTTGGTCTCCCGCCTCAGCTGGAGAGGCATCCCAAATGCCCTGCCAAGCTTCGAGGAGAATCCCGAGTTGTCCCTCGCAACTAGGCAGGAGTCCTGACGTCGCTGAACAAACACGTGTGTGGAAGGGCTATCCCCATCGTAACTCAGAATATACCCCAGGTTCCCGCCGCAACTCAAGAAAAACCATGAGACTTCCCCCTCGTCGCGAGATGAGGCCCGATTCCCCTGCACTGCGTGCAAAGCAATTCCGTATTGCACATCACACATGAAAGGAGCCTTGATTTCCTTGAGGGCACTTCAGAGAAACCCCAAGAACACTGTTTCAAGGCTAGAGGGATCCTGAGGTCATTGTAGCCAGACGAAAGAGCTCCGTGGCCCAAAAATCAACTCGAGATGAGAGATTACTCCCTGGCTTCGACTCCAGAGGAATACCACCTTACCACAAGCACCTCAAGAGGAGGCTTCTCTCAGATCTATGTATGTGAGAGGGACCCTGATTTTGCGGCCTCAAGTGGAATGGACACCGCGATGCCCTGACTCGAAATAAGGCCGGATATCTCTGCAGTGACTTGAATGCAGGCTCGTCTTCCATCTCCCAAGACGGAAGTATGTCTGAATCCCCTGTGGAGACCACAGAAAAAGACCTAGTTCCCCACCTCATCGCGAACGGAGGCCTCATATCCTTTGAAAACTCCAGAGGTACGCGGAGATCAGTGCCTCCAAAGGAGACGATGCCTGACTCCTCGTCAAACTTGATAGGAGTCCCAGGATTCCTGTGGCACGTGGAAAGGGACTCTTGGTCTCCCGCCTCAGCTGGAGAGGCGTCCCAATTGCCCTGCCAAGCCTCGAGGAGAATCCCGAGTTGTCCCTCACAACTAGGCAGGAGTCCTGACTTCGCTGAACAAACACGTGGGTGGAAGGGCCATCCCCGTCGTAACTCGAGAATATACCCCAGGTTCCCGCCGCAACTCGAGAAAAACCATGAGACTTCCCCCTCGCCGGGAGATGAGGCCCGATTCCCCTGCACTGCGTGCAGAGGAATTCCGTGTTGCACATCACACAGGAAAGGAGCCTTGATTTCCTTGAGGGCACTACAGAGTAACCCCAAGAACACTGTTTCAAGGCTAGAGGGATCCTGAGGTCACTGTAGCCACACGAAAGAGCTCCATGGACCAAAAATCAACTAGAGATGAGAGGTTAGGCCCTGGCTTCGACTCCAGAGGAATACCAACTTACCACAAGCACCTCAAGAGGAGGCTTCCCTCAGCTCTAGGTATGGGAGAGTGACCCTGAGTTTGCGGCCTCAAGTGGAATGGACACCGCGATGCCCTGACTCGAAATAATGCCGGATATCCCTGCAGTGACTTGAATGCAGGCTCGTCTTGCATCTCCCAAGATGAAAGGATGTCTGAATCCCCTGTGGAGAACACAGAAAAAGACCTAGTTCCCCACCTCATCGCGACCGGAGGCCTCACATCCTTTGAAAACTCCAGAGGTACGCGGAGATCAGTGCCTCCAAAGGAGACGATGCCTGACTCCTCGTGAAACTTGATAGGAGTTCCAGGATTCCTGTGGCACGTGGAAAGGGACACTTGGTCTCCCACCTCAGCTGGAGAGGCGTCCCAATTGCCCTGCCAAGCCTCGAGGAGAATCCCGAGTTGTCCCTCGCAACTAGGCAGGAGTCCTGACGTCGCTGAACAAACACGTGGGTGGAACGGCCATCCCCGTCGTAACTCGAGAATATACCCCAGGTTCCCGCCGCAATTCGAGAAAAACCATGAGACTTCCCCCTCGCCGCGAGATGAGGCCCGATTCCCCTGCACTGCGTGCAGAGCAATTTCGTGTTGCACATCACACATGAAAGGAGCCTTGATTTCCTTGATGGCACTGCAGAGAAAGCCCAAGAACAGTGTTTCAAGGCTAGAGGGATCCTGAGGTCACTGTAGCCACACGAAAGAGCTCCGTGGACCAAAAATCAACTCGAGATGAGAGGTTAGTCCCTGGCTTCGACTCCAGAAGAATACCACCTTACCACAAGCACCTCAAGAGGAGGCTTCTCTCAGCTCTAGGTATGGGAGAGGGACCCTGAGTTTGCGGCCTCAAGTGGAATGGACACCGCGATGCCCTGACTCGAAATAAGGCCGGATATCCCTGCAGTGACTTGAATGCAGGCTCATCTTGCATCTCCCAAGATGAAAGGATGTCTGAATCCCCTGTGGAGAACACAGAAAAAGACCTAGTTCCCCACCTCATCGCGACCGGAGGCCTCACATCCTTTGAAAACTCCAGAGGTACGGGAAGATCAGTGCCTCCAAAGGGGACGATGCCTGACTCCTCGTGAAACTTGATAGGAGTTTCAGGATTGCTGTGGCACGTGGAAAGGGACCCTTGGTCTCCCGCCTCAGCTGGAGAGGCATCCCAATTGCCCTGCCAAGCCTCGAGGAGAATCCCGAGTTGTCCCTCGAAACTAGGCAGGAGTCCTGACGTCGCTGAACAAACAAGTGGGTGGAAGGGCTATCCCCATCGTAACTCAGAATATACCCCAGGATCCCACCACAACTCGAGAAAACCATGAGACTTCCCCCTCGCCGCAAAATGAGGCCAGATACCCTGCACTGTGTGCAGAGCAATTCCGTCTTGCACATCACACATGAAAGGAGCCTTGATTTCCTTGATGGCACTGCAGAGAAACCCCAAGAACACTGTTTCAAGGCTAGAGGGATCCAGAGGTCACTGTAGCCACACGAAAGAGCTCCGTGGCCCAAAAATCAACTCGAGATGAGAGGTTAGTCCCTGGCTTCGACTCCAGAGGAATACCACCTTACCACAAGCACCTCAAGAGGAGGCATCTCTCAGCTCTAGGTATGGAAGAGGGACCCTGAGTTTGCGGCCTCAAGTGGAATGGACACCGCGATGCCCTGACTCGAAATAAGGCCGGATATCCCTGCAGTGACTTGAATGCAGGCTCGTCTTGCATCTCCCAAGATGAAAGGATGTCTGAATCCCCTGTGGAGAACACAGAAAAAGACCTAGTTCCCCACCTCATCGCGACCGGAGGCCTCACATCCTTTGAAAACTCCAGAGGTACGCGGAGATCAGTGCCTCCAAAGGAGACGATGCCTGACTCTTCGTGAAACTTGATAGGAGTCCCAGGATTCCTGTGGCACTTGGAAAGGGACACTTGGTCTCCCGCTTCAGCTGGAGAGGCGTCCCAATTGCCCTGCCAAGCCTCGAGGAGAATCCCGAGTTGTCCCTCGCAACTAGGCAGGAGTCCTGACGTCGCTGAACAAACACGTGGGTGGAAGGGCCATCCCCGTCGTAACTCGAGAATATACCCCAGGTTCCCACCGCAACTCGAGAAAAACCATGAGAATTCCCCCTTGCCGCGAGATGAGGCCCGATTCCCCTGCACTGTGTGCAGAGCAATTCCGTGTTGCACATCACACATGAAAGGAGCCTTTATTTCCTTGATAGCACTCCAGAGAAAACCCAAGAACACTGTTTCAAGGCTAGAGAGATCCTAAGGTCACTGTAGCCACACGAAAGAGCTCCGTGGCCCAAAAATCAACTCGAGATGAGAGGTTAGTCCCTGGCTTCAACTCCAGAGGAATACCACCTTACCACAAGCACCTCAAGAGGAGGCTTCTCTCAGCTCTAGGTATGTGAGAGGGACCCTGAGTTTGCGGCCTCAAGTGAAATGGACACCGCGATGCCCTGACTCGAAATAAGGCCGGATATCGCTGCAGTGACTTGAATGCAGGCTCGTCTTGCATTTCCCAAGACGAAAGGATGTCTGAATCCCCTGTGGAGAACTCAGAGAAAGATCGCGTTCCCCACCTCATCGCAACCGGAGGCCTCACATCCTTTGAAAACTCCAGAGGTGCACGGAGATCAGTGCCTCCAAAGGAGACGATGCCTGACTCCTCGTGAAACTTGATAGGAGTCCCAGGATTCCTGTGGCACATGGAAAGGGACCCTTGGTCTCCCGCCTCAGCTGGAGAGGCGTCCCATTTGCCCTGCCAAGCCTCGAGGAGAATCCCGAGTTGTCCCTCGCAACTAGGCAGGAGTCCTGACGTCGCTGAACAAACACGTGGGTGGAAGGGCTATCCCCATCGTAACTCAGAATATACCCCAGGTTCCCACCACAACTCGAGAAAACCATGAGACTTCCCCCTCGCCGCAAAATGAGGCCCGATACCCTGCACTGCGTGCAGAGCAATTCTGTGTTGCACATCACACATGAAAGGAGCCTTGATTTACTTGACGGCACTCCAGAGAAACCCCAAGAACACTGTTTCAAGGCTAGAGGGAACCTGAGGTCACTGTAGTAACAAGAAACAGCTCCGTGGACCAAAAATCAACTCGAAATGAGAGGTTAGTCCCTGGCTTCGACTCCAGAGGAATACCACCTTACCACAAGCACCTTAAGAGGAGGCTTCTCTCAGCTCTAGGTATGTGAGAGGGACCCTGAGTTTGCGGCCTCAATTGGAATGGACACCCCGATGCCCTGACTCGAAATAAGACCGGATATCCCTGCAGTGACTTGAATGCAGGCTCGTGTTGCATCTCCCAAGATGAAAGGATGTCTGAATCCCCTGTGGAGACCACAGAGAAAGACCTAGTTCCCCACATCTTCGCGACCGGAGGCCTCACATCCTTTGAAAACTTCAGAGGTACGCGGAGATCCGTGCCTCCAAAGGAGACGATGCCTGACTTCTCCTGAAACTTGATAGGAGTCCCAGGATTCCTGTGGCACGTGGAAAGGGACCCTTGGTCTCCCGCCTCAGCTGGAGAGGCGTCCCAATTGCCCTGCCAAGCCTCGAGGAGAATCCCGAGTTGTCCCTCGCCACTAGGCAGGAGTCCTGACGTCGCTGAACAAACACGTGGGTGGAAGGGCCATCCCCGTCGTACCTCGAGAATATACCCCAGGTTCCCGCCGCAACTAGAGAAAAACCATGAGACTTCCCCCTCGTCGCGAGATGAGGCCCGATTCCCCTGCACTGCGTGCAGAGCAATTTCATGTTGCACATCACACATGAAAGGAGCCTTGATTTCCTTGATGGCACTCCAGAGAAACCCCAAGAACACTGTTTCACGGCTAGAGGGATCCTGAGGTCACTGTAGCAACACGAAAGAGCTCCGTGGACCAAAAATCAACTCGAGATGAGAGGTTAGTCCCTGACTTCGCCTCCAGAGGAATACCACCTTACCACAAGCACCTCAAGAGGAGGCTTCTCTCAGCTCTAGGTATGTGAGAAGGACCCTGAGTTTGCGGCCTCAAGTGGAATGGACACCGCGATTCCCTGATTCGAAATAAGGCCGGATATCCCTGCAGTGACTTGAATGCCGGCTCGTCTTGCATCTCCCAAGAGGAAAGGATGTTTGAATCCCCTGTGGAGACCACAGAGAAAGACCTAGTTCCCCACCTCATCGCGACCGGAGGCCTCACATCCTTTGAAAACTCCAGGGGTATGCGGAGATCTGTGCCTCCAAAGGGGACGATGCCTGACTCCTCGTGAAACTTGATAGGAGTTCCAGGATTCCTGTGGCACGTGGAAAGGGACCCTTGGTCTCCCGCCTCAGCTGGAGAGGCATCCCAAATGCCCTGCCAAGCTTCGAGGAGAATCCCGAGTTGTCCCTCGCAACTAGGCAGGAGTCCTGACGTCGCTGAACAAACACGTGTGTGGAAGGGCTATCCCCATCGTAACTCAGAATATACCCCAGGTTCCCGCCGCAACTCAAGAAAAACCATGAGACTTCCCCCTCGTCGCGAGATGAGGCCCGATTCCCCTGCACTGCGTGCAAAGCAATTCCGTATTGCACATCACACATGAAAGGAGCCTTGATTTCCTTGAGGGCACTTCAGAGAAACCCCAAGAACACTGTTTCAAGGCTAGAGGGATCCTGAGGTCATTGTAGCCAGACGAAAGAGCTCCGTGGCCCAAAAATCAACTCGAGATGAGAGATTACTCCCTGGCTTCGACTCCAGAGGAATACCACCTTACCACAAGCACCTCAAGAGGAGGCTTCTCTCAGATCTATGTATGTGAGAGGGACCCTGATTTTGCGGCCTCAAGTGGAATGGACACCGCGATGCCCTGACTCGAAATAAGGCCGGATATCTCTGCAGTGACTTGAATGCAGGCTCGTCTTCCATCTCCCAAGACGGAAGTATGTCTGAATCCCCTGTGGAGACCACAGAAAAAGACCTAGTTCCCCACCTCATCGCGAACGGAGGCCTCATATCCTTTGAAAACTCCAGAGGTATGCGGAGATCAGTGCCTCCAAAGGAGACGATGCCTGACTCCTCGTCAAACTTGATAGGAGTCCCAGGATTCCTGTGGCACGTGGAAAGGGACCCTTGGTCTCCCGCCTCAGCTGGAGAGGCGTCCCAATTGCCCTGCCAAGCCTCGAGGAGAATCCCGAGTTGTCCCTCACAACTAGGCAGGAGTCCTGACTTCGCTGAACAAACACGTGGGTGGAAGGGCCATCCCCGTCGTAACTCGAGAATATACCCCAGGTTCCCGCCGCAACTCGAGAAAAACCATGAGACTTCCCCCTCGCCGCGAGATGAGGCCCGATTCCCCTGCACTGCGTGCAGAGGAATTCCGTGTTGCACATCACACAGGAAAGGAGCCTTGATTTCCTTGAGGGCACTACAGAGTAACCCCAAGAACACTGTTTCAAGGCTAGAGGGATCCTGAGGTCACTGTAGCCACACGAAAGAGCTCCATGGACCAAAAATCAACTAGAGATGAGAGGTTAGGCCCTGGCTTCGACTCCAGAGGAATACCAACTTACCACAAGCACCTCAAGAGGAGGCTTCCCTCAGCTCTAGGTATGGGAGAGTGACCCTGAGTTTGCGGCCTCAAGTGGAATGGACACCGCGATGCCCTGACTCGAAATAATGCCGGATATCCCTGCAGTGACTTGAATGCAGGCTCGTCTTGCATCTCCCAAGATGAAAGGATGTCTGAATCCCCTGTGGAGAACACAGAAAAAGACCTAGTTCCCCACCTCATCGCGACTGGAGGCCTCACATCCTTTGAAAACTCCAGAGGTACGCGGAGATCAGTGCCTCCAAAGGAGACGATGCCTGACTCCTCGTGAAACTTGATAGGAGTCCCAGGATTCCTGTGGCACGTGGAAAGGGACACTTGGTCTCCCACCTCAGCTGGAGAGGCGTCCCAATTGCCCTGCCAAGCCTCGAGGAGAATCCCGAGTTGTCCCTCGCAACTAGGCAGGAGTCCTGACGTCGCTGAACAAACACGTGGGTGGAACGGCCATCCCCGTCGTAACTCGAGAATATACCCCAGGTTCCCGCCGCAATTCGAGAAAAACCATGAGACTTCCCCCTCGCCGCGAGATGAGGCCCGATTCCCCTGCACTGCGTGCAGAGCAATTTCGTGTTGCACATCACACATGAAAGGAGCCTTGATTTCCTTGATGGCACTGCAGAGAAAGCCCAAGAACAGTGTTTCAAGGCTAGAGGGATCCTGAGGTCACTGTAGCCACACGAAAGAGCTCCGTGGACCAAAAATCAACTCGAGATGAGAGGTTAGTCCCTGGCTTCGACTCCAGAAGAATACCACCTTACCACAAGCACCTCAAGAGGAGGCTTCTCTCAGCTCTAGGTATGGGAGAGGGACCCTGAGTTTGCGGCCTCAAGTGGAATGGACACCGCGATGCCCTGACTCGAAATAAGGCCGGATATCCCTGCAGTGACTTGAATGCAGGCTCATCTTGCATCTCCCAAGATGAAAGGATGTCTGAATCCCCTGTGGAGAACACAGAAAAAGACCTAGTTCCCCACCTCATCGCGACCGGAGGCCTCACATCCTTTGAAAACTCCAGAGGTACGGGAAGATCAGTGCCTCCAAAGGGGACGATGCCTGACTCCTCGTGAAACTTGATAGGAGTTTCAGGATTGCTGTGGCACGTGGAAAGGGACCCTTGGTCTCCCGCCTCAGCTGGAGAGGCATCCCAATTGCCCTGCCAAGCCTCGAGGAGAATCCCGAGTTGTCCCTCGAAAGTAGGCAGGAGTCCTGACGTCGCTGAACAAACAAGTGGGTGCAAGGGCTATCCCCATCGTAACTCAGAATATACCCCAGGATCCCACCACAACTCGAGAAAACCATGAGACTTCCCCCTCGCCGCAAAATGAGGCCAGATACCCTGCACTGTGTGCAGGGCAATTCCGTCTTGCACATCACACATGAAAGGAGCCTTGATTTCCTTGATGGCACTGCAGAGAAACCCCAAGAACACTGTTTCAAGGCTAGAGGGATCCAGAGGTCACTGTAGCCACACGAAAGAGCTCCGTGGCCCAAAAATCAACTCGAGATGAGAGGTTAGTCCCTGGCTTCGACTCCAGAGGAATACCACCTTACCACAAGCACCTCAAGAGGAGGCATCTCTCAGCTCTAGGTATGGAAGAGGGACCCTGAGTTTGCGGCCTCAAGTGGAATGGACACCGCGATGCCCTGACTCGAAATAAGGCCGGATATCCCTGCAGTGACTTGAATGCAGGCTCGTCTTGCATCTCCCAAGATGAAAGGATGTCTGAATCCCCTGTGGAGAACACAGAAAAAGACCTAGTTCCCCACCTCATCGCGACCGGAGGCCTCACATCCTTTGAAAACTCCAGAGGTACGCGGAGATCAGTGCCTCCAAAGGAGACGATGCCTGACTCCTCGTGAAACTTGATAGGAGTCCCAGGATTCCTGTGGCACTTGGAAAGGGACACTTGGTCTCCCGCTTCAGCTGGAGAGGCGTCCCAATTGCCCTGCCAAGCCTCGAGGAGAATCCCGAGTTGTCCCTCGCAACTAGGCAGGAGTCCTGACGTCGCTGAACAAACACGTGGGTGGAAGGGCCATCCCCGTCGTAACTCGAGAATATACCCCAGGTTCCCACCGCAACTCGAGAAAAACCATGAGAATTCCCCCTTGCCGCGAGATGAGGCCCGATTCCCCTGCACTGTGTGCAGAGCAATTCCGTGTTGCACATCACACATGAAAGGAGCCTTTATTTCCTTGATAGCACTCCAGAGAAAACCCAAGAACACTGTTTCAAGGCTAGAGAGATCCTAAGGTCACTGTAGCCACACGAAAGAGCTCCGTGGCCCAAAAATCAACTCGAGATGAGAGGTTAGTCCCTGGCTTCAACTCCAGAGGAATACCACCTTACCACAAGCACCTCAAGAGGAGGCTTCTCTCAGCTCTAGGTATGTGAGAGGGACCCTGAGTTTGCGGCCTCAAGTGAAATGGACACCGCGATGCCCTGACTCGAAATAAGGCCGGATATCGCTGCAGTGACTTGAATGCAGGCTCGTCTTGCATTTCCCAAGACGAAAGGATGTCTGAATCCCCTGTGGAGAACTCAGAGAAAGATCGCGTTCCCCACCTCATCGCAACCGGAGGCCTCACATCCTTTGAAAACTCCAGAGGTGCACGGAGATCAGTGCCTCCAAAGGAGACGATGCCTGACTCCTCGTGAAACTTGATAGGAGTCCCAGGATTCCTGTGGCACATGGAAAGGGACCCTTGGTCTCCCGCCTCAGCTGGAGAGGCGTCCCATTTGCCCTGCCAAGCCTCGAGGAGAATCCCGAGTTGTCCCTCGCAACTAGGCAGGAGTCCTGACGTCGCTGAACAAACACGTGGGTGGAAGGGCTATCCCCATCGTAACTCAGAATATACCCCAGGTTCCCACCACAACTCGAGAAAACCATGAGACTTCCCCCTCGCCGCAAAATGAGGCCCGATACCCTGCACTGCGTGCAGAGCAATTCTGTGTTGCACATCACACATGAAAGGAGCCTTGATTTTCTTGACGGCACTCCAGAGAAACCCCAAGAACACTGTTTCAAGGCTAGAGGGAACCTGAGGTCACTGTAGTAACAAGAAACAGCTCCGTGGACCAAAAATCAACTCGAAATGAGAGGTTAGTCCCTGGCTTCGACTCCAGAGGAATACCACCTTACCACAAGCACCTTAAGAGGAGGCTTCTCTCAGCTCTAGGTATGTGAGAGGGACCCTGAGTTTGCGGCCTCAATTGGAATGGACACCCCGATGCCCTGACTCGAAATAAGACCGGATATCCCTGCAGTGACTTGAATGCAGGCTCGTGTTGCATCTCCCAAGATGAAAGGATGTCTGAATCCCCTGTGGAGACCACAGAGAAAGACCTAGTTCCCCACATCTTCGCGACCGGAGGCCTCACATCCTTTGAAAACTTCAGAGGTACGCGGAGATCCGTGCCTCCAAAGGAGACGATGCCTGACTTCTCCTGAAACTTGATAGGAGTCCCAGGATTCCTGTGGCACGTGGAAAGGGACCCTTGGTCTCCCGCCTCAGCTGGAGAGGCGTCCCAATTGCCCTGCCAAGCCTCGAGGAGAATCCCGAGTTGTCCCTCGCCACTAGGCAGGAGTCCTGACGTCGCTGAACAAACACGTGGGTGGAAGGGCCATCCCCGTCGTACCTCGAGAATATACCCCAGGTTCCCGCCGCAACTAGAGAAAAACCATGAGACTTCCCCCTCGTCGCGAGATGAGGCCCGATTCCCCTGCACTGCGTGCAGAGCAATTTCATGTTGCACATCACACATGAAAGGAGCCTTGATTTCCTTGATGGCACTCCAGAGAAACCCCAAGAACACTGTTTCACGGCTAGAGGGATCCTGAGGTCACTGTAGCAACACGAAAGAGCTCCGTGGACCAAAAATCAACTCGAGATGAGAGGTTAGTCCCTGACTTCGACTCCAGAGGAATACCACCTTACCACAAGCACCTCAAGAGGAGGCTTCTCTCAGCTCTAGGTATGTGAGAAGGACCCTGAGTTTGCGGCCTCAAGTGGAATGGACACCGCGATTCCCTGATTCGAAATAAGGCCGGATATCCCTGCAGTGACTTGAATGCCGGCTCGTCTTGCATCTCCCAAGAGGAAAGGATGTTTGAATCCCCTGTGGAGACCACAGAGAAAGACCTAGTTCCCCACCTCATCGCGACCGGAGGCCTCACATCCTTTGAAAACTCCAGGGGTACGCGGAGATCTGTGCCTCCAAAGGGGACGATGCCTGACTCCTCGTGAAACTTGATAGGAGTTCCAGGATTCCTGTGGCACGTGGAAAGGGACCCTTGGTCTCCCGCCTCAGCTGGAGAGGCATCCCAAATGCCCTGCCAAGCTTCGAGGAGAATCCCGAGTTGTCCCTCGCAACTAGGCAGGAGTCCTGACGTCGCTGAACAAACACGTGTGTGGAAGGGCTATCCCCATCGTAACTCAGAATATACCCCAGGTTCCCGCCGCAACTCAAGAAAAACCATGAGACTTCCCCCTCGTCGCGAGATGAGGCCCGATTCCCCTGCACTGCGTGCAAAGCAATTCCGTATTGCACATCACACATGAAAGGAGCCTTGATTTCCTTGAGGGCACTTCAGAGAAACCCCAAGAACACTGTTTCAAGGCTAGAGGGATCCTGAGGTCATTGTAGCCAGACGAAAGAGCTCCGTGGCCCAAAAATCAACTCGAGATGAGAGATTACTCCCTGGCTTCGACTCCAGAGGAATACCACCTTACCACAAGCACCTCAAGAGGAGGCATCTCTCAGATCTATGTATGTGAGAGGGACCCTGATTTTGCGGCCTCAAGTGGAATGGACACCGCGATGCCCTGACTCGAAATAAGGCCGGATATCTCTGCAGTGACTTGAATGCAGGCTCGTCTTCCATCTCCCAAGACGGAAGTATGTCTGAATCCCCTGTGGAGACCACAGAAAAAGACCTAGTTCCCCACCTCATCGCGAACGGAGGCCTCATATCCTTTGAAAACTCCAGAGGTACGCGGAGATCAGTGCCTCCAAAGGAGACGATGCCTGACTCCTCGTTAAACTTGATAGGAGTCCCAGGATTCCTGTGGCATGTGGAAAGGGACCCTTGGTCTCCCGCCTCAGCTGGAGAGGCGTCCCAATTGCCCTGCCAAGCCTCGAGGAGAATCCCGAGTTGTCCCTCACAACTAGGCAGGAGTCCTGACTTCGCTGAACAAACACGTGGGTGGAAGGGCCATCCCCGTCGTAACTCGAGAATATACCCCAGGTTCCCGCCGCAACTCGAGAAAAACCATGAGACTTCCCCCTCGTCGCGAGATGAGGCCCGATTCCCCTGCACTGCGTGCAGAGGAATTCCGTGTTGCACATCACACAGGAAAGGAGCCTTGATTTCCTTGAGGGCACTACAGAGTAACCCCAAGAACACTGTTTCAAGGCTAGAGGGATCCTGAGGTCACTGTAGCCACACGAAAGAGCTCCATGGACCAAAAATCAACTAGAGATGAGAGGTTAGGCCCTGGCTTCGACTCCAGAGGAATACCAACTTACCACAAGCACCTCAAGAGGAGGCTTCCCTCAGCTCTAGGTATGGGAGAGTGACCCTGAGTTTGCGGCCTCAAGTGGAATGGACACCGCGATGCCCTGACTCGAAATAATGCCGGATATCCCTGCAGTGACTTGAATGCAGGCTCGTCTTGCATCTCCCAAGATGAAAGGATGTCTGAATCCCCTGTGGAGAACACAGAAAAAGACCTAGTTCCCCACCTCATCGCGACTGGAGGCCTCACATCCTTTGAAAACTCCAGAGGTACGCGGAGATCAGTGCCTCCAAAGGAGACGATGCCTGACTCCTCGTGAAACTTGATAGGAGTTCCAGGATTCCTGTGGCACGTGGAAAGGGACACTTGGTCTCCCACCTCAGCTGGAGAGGCGTCCCAATTGCCCTGCCAAGCCTCGAGGAGAATCCCGAGTTGTCCCTCGCAACTAGGCAGGAGTCCTGACGTCGCTGAACAAACACGTGGGTGGAACGGCCATCCCCGTCGTAACTCGAGAATATACCCCAGGTTCCCGCCGCAATTCGAGAAAAACCATGAGACTTCCCCCTCGCCGCGAGATGAGGCCCGATTCCCCTGCACTGCGTGCAGAGCAATTTCGTGTTGCACATCACACATGAAAGGAGCCTTGATTTCCTTGATGGCACTGCAGAGAAAGCCCAAGAACAGTGTTTCAAGGCTAGAGGGATCCTGAGGTCACTGTAGCCACACGAAAGAGCTCCGTGGACCAAAAATCAACTCGAGATGAGAGGTTAGTCCCTGGCTTCGACTCCAGAAGAATACCACCTTACCACAAGCACCTCAAGAGGAGGCTTCTCTCAGCTCTAGGTATGGGAGAGGGACCCTGAGTTTGCGGCCTCAAGTGGAATGGACACCGCGATGCCCTGACTCGAAATAAGGCCGGATATCCCTGCAGTGACTTGAATGCAGGCTCATCTTGCATCTCCCAAGATGAAAGGATGTCTGAATCCCCTGTGGAGAACACAGAAAAAGACCTAGTTCCCCACCTCATCGCGACCGGAGGCCTCACATCCTTTGAAAACTCCAGAGGTACGGGAAGATCAGTGCCTCCAAAGGGGACGATGCCTGACTCCTCGTGAAACTTGATAGGAGTTTCAGGATTGCTGTGGCACGTGGAAAGGGACACTTGGTCTCCCGCCTCAGCTGGAGAGGCATCCCAATTGCCCTGCCAAGCCTCGAGGAGAATCCCGAGTTGTCCCTCGAAACTAGGCAGGAGTCCTGACGTCGCTGAACAAACAAGTGGGTGGAAGGGCTATCCCCATCGTAACTCAGAATATACCCCAGGTTCCCACCACAACTCGAGAAAACCATGAGACTTCCCCCTCGCCGCAAAATGAGGCCAGATACCCTGCACTGTGTGCAGAGCAATTCCGTCTTGCACATCACACATGAAAGGAGCCTTGATTTCCTTGATGGCACTGCAGAGAAACCCCAAGAACACTGTTTCAAGGCTAGAGGGATCCAGAGGTCACTGTAGCCACACGAAAGAGCTCCGTGGCCCAAAAATCAACTCGAGATGAGAGGTTAGTCCCTGGCTTCGACTCCAGAGGAATACCACCTTACCACAAGCACCTCAAGAGGAGGCATCTCTCAGCTCTAGGTATGGAAGAGGGACCCTGAGTTTGCGGCCTCAAGTGGAATGGACACCGCGATGCCCTGACTCGAAATAAGGCCGGATATCCCTGCAGTGACTTGAATGCAGGCTCGTCTTGCATCTCCCAAGATGAAAGGATGTCTGAATCCCCTGTGGAGAACACAGAAAAAGACCTAGTTCCCCACCTCATCGCGACCGGAGGCCTCACATCCTTTGAAAACTCCAGAGGTACGCGGAGATCAGTGCCTCCAAAGGAGACGATGCCTGACTCCTCGTGAAACTTGATAGGAGTCCCAGGATTCCTGTGGCACTTGGAAAGGGACACTTGGTCTCCCGCTTCAGCTGGAGAGGCGTCCCAATTGCCCTGCCAAGCCTCGAGGAGAATCCCGAGTTGTCCCTCGCAACTAGGCAGGAGTCCTGACGTCGCTGAACAAACACGTGGGTGGAAGGGCCATCCCCGTCGTAACTCGAGAATATACCCCAGGTTCCCACCGCAACTCGAGAAAAACCATGAGAATTCCCCCTTGCCGCGAGATGAGGCCCGATTCCCCTGCACTGTGTGCAGAGCAATTCCGTGTTGCACATCACACATGAAAGGAGCCTTTATTTCCTTGATAGCACTCCAGAGAAAACCCAAGAACACTGTTTCAAGGCTAGAGAGATCCTAAGGTCACTGTAGCCACACGAAAGAGCTCCGTGGCCCAAAAATCAACTCGAGATGAGAGGTTAGTCCCTGGCTTCAACTCCAGAGGAATACCACCTTACCACAAGCACCTCAAGAGGAGGCTTCTCTCAGCTCTAGGTATGTGAGAGGGACCCTGAGTTTGCGGCCTCAAGTGAAATGGACACCGCGATGCCCTGACTCGAAATAAGGCCGGATATCGCTGCAGTGACTTGAATGCAGGCTCGTCTTGCATTTCCCAAGACGAAAGGATGTCTGAATCCCCTGTGGAGAACTCAGAGAAAGATCGCGTTCCCCACCTCATCGCAACCGGAGGCCTCACATCCTTTGAAAACTCCAGAGGTGCACGGAGATCAGTGCCTCCAAAGGAGACGATGCCTGACTCCTCGTGAAACTTGATAGGAGTCCCAGGATTCCTGTGGCACATGGAAAGGGACCCTTGGTCTCCCGCCTCAGCTGGAGAGGCGTCCCATTTGCCCTGCCAAGCCTCGAGGAGAATCCCGAGTTGTCCCTCGCAACTAGGCAGGAGTCCTGACGTCGCTGAACAAACACGTGGGTGGAAGGGCTATCCCCATCGTAACTCAGAATATACCCCAGGTTCCCACCACAACTCGAGAAAACCATGAGACTTCCCCCTCGCCGCAAAATGAGGCCCGATACCCTGCACTGCGTGCAGAGCAATTCTGTGTTGCACATCACACATGAAAGGAGCCTTGATTTTCTTGACGGCACTCCAGAGAAACCCCAAGAACACTGTTTCAAGGCTAGAGGGAACCTGAGGTCACTGTAGTAACAAGAAACAGCTCCGTGGACCAAAAATCAACTCGAAATGAGAGGTTAGTCCCTGGCTTCGACTCCAGAGGAATACCACCTTACCACAAGCACCTTAAGAGGAGGCTTCTCTCAGCTCTAGGTATGTGAGAGGGACCCTGAGTTTGCGGCCTCAATTGGAATGGACACCCCGATGCCCTGACTCGAAATAAGACCGGATATCCCTGCAGTGACTTGAATGCAGGCTCGTGTTGCATCTCCCAAGATGAAAGGATGTCTGAATCCCCTGTGGAGACCACAGAGAAAGACCTAGTTCCCCACATCTTCGCGACCGGAGGCCTCACATCCTTTGAAAACTTCAGAGGTACGCGGAGATCCGTGCCTCCAAAGGAGACGATGCCTGACTTCTCCTGAAACTTGATAGGAGTCCCAGGATTCCTGTGGCACGTGGAAAGGGACCCTTGGTCTCCCGCCTCAGCTGGAGAGGCGTCCCAATTGCCCTGCCAAGCCTCGAGGAGAATCCCGAGTTGTCCCTCGCCACTAGGCAGGAGTCCTGACATCGCTGAACAAACACGTGGGTGGAAGGGCCATCCCCGTCGTAACTCGAGAATATACCCCAGGTTCCCGCCGCAACTCAAGAAAAACCATGAGACTTCCCCCTCGCCGCGAGTTGAGGCCCAATTCCCCTGCACTGCGTGCAGAGCAATTCCGTGTTGCACATCACACATGAAAGGAGCCTTGATTTCCTTGATGGCACTGCAGAGAAACCCCAAGAACACTGTTTCAAGGCTAGAGGGATCCTGAGGTCACTGTAGCCACACGAAAGAGCTCCGTGGCCCAAGAATCAACTCGAGATGAGAGGTTAGTCCCTGGCATCGACTCCAGAGGAATACCACCTTACCACAAGCACCTCAAGAGGAGGCTTCTCTCAGCTCTAGGTATGTGAGAGGGACCCTGAGTTTGCGGCCTCAAGTGGAATGGACACTGCGATGCCCTGACGCGAAATAAGGCCGAATATCCCTGCAGTGACTTGAATGCAGGCTCGTCTTGCATCTCCCAAGATGAAAGGATGTCTGAATCCCCTGTGGAGACCACAGAGAAATACCTAGTTCCCCACCTCATCGCGACCAGAGGCCTCACATCCTTTGAAAACTACAGAGGTACGCGGAGATCAGTGCCTCCAAAGGAGACGATGCCTGACTCCTCGTCAAACTTGATAGGAGTCCCAGGATTCCTGTGGCACGTGGAAAGGGACACTTTGTCTCTCGCCTCAGCTGGAGAGGCGTCCCAATTGCCCTGCCAAGCCTCGAGGAGAATCCCGAGTTGTCCCTCGCAACTAGGCAGGAGTCCTGACGTTGCTGAACAAACACGTGTGTGGAAGGGCCATCCCCGTCGTAACTCGAGAATATACCCCAGGTTCCCGCCGCAACTCGAGAAAAACCATGAGACTTCCCCCTCGCCGCGAGATGAGGCCCGATTCCCCTGCACTGCGTGCAGAGCAATTCCGTGTTGCACATCACACATGAAAGGAGCCTTGATTTCCTTGATGGCACTCCAGAGAAAAACCAAGAACACTGTTTCAAGGCTAGAGGGATCCTGAGGGCACTGTAGCAACACGAAAGTGCTCCGTGGACCAAAAATCAACTCGAGATGAGAGGTTAGTCCCTGGCTTCGACTCCAGACGAATACGACCTTACCACAAGCACCTCAAGAGGAGGCTTCTCTCAGCTCTAGGTATGTGAGAGGGACCCTGATTTTGCGGCCTCAAGTGGAATGGACACTGTGATGCCCTGACTCGAAATAAGGCTGGATATCCCTGCAGTGACTTGCCTGCAGGCTCGTCTTGCATCTCCCAAGACGAAAGGATGTCTGAATCCCCTGTGGAGACCACAGAGAAAGACCTAGTTCCCCACCTCATCGCTACTGGAGGCCTCACATCCTTTCAAAACTCCAGAGGTACCCGGAGATCAGTTCCTCCAAAGGAGACGATGCCAGACTCCTCGTCAAACTTGATAGGAGTTCCAGGATTCCTGTGGCACGTGGAAAGGGACACTTGCTCTCCCACCTCACCTGGAGAGGCGTCCCAATTGCCCTGCCAAGCCTCGAGGAGAATCCCGAGTTGTCCCTCGTAAATAGGCAGGAGTCCTGACGTCACTGAACAAACACGTGTGTGGAATGGCCATCCCCGTCGTAACTCGAGAATATACCCCAGGTTACCGCCGCAACTCGAGAAAAACCATGAGACTTCCCCCTCGCCGCGAGATGAGGCCCGATTCCCCTGCACTGCATGCAGAGCAATTCCCTGTTGCACATCACACATGAAAGGAGCCTTGATTTCCTTGATGGCACTCCAGAGAAAGCCCAAGAACACTGTTTCAAGGCTAGAGGGATCCTGAGGTCACTGTAGCAACACGAAAGAGCTCCGTGGACCAAAAATCAACTCGAGATGAGAGGTTAATCCCTGGATTCGACTCCACAGGAATACCACCTTACCACAAGCACCTCAAGAGGAGGCTTCTCTCAGCTCTAGGTATGTGAGAGGGACCCTGATTTTGCTCCTCAAGTGGAATGGACACCGCGATTCCCTGACTCGAAATAAGGCCGGATATCCCTGCAGTGACTTGAATGCAGGCTCATCTTGCATCTCCCAAGATGAAAGGATGTCTGAATCCCCTGTGGAGAACACAGAAAAAGACCTAGTTCCCCACCTCATCGCGACTGGAGGCCTCACATCCTTTGAAAACTCCAGAGGTACGCGGAGATCAGTGCCTCCAAAGGAGACGATGCCTGACTCCTCGTGAAACTTGATAGGAGTTCCAGGATTCCTGTGGCACGTGGAAAGGGACACTTGGTCTCCCACCTCAGCTGGAGAGGCGTCCCAATTGCCCTGCCAAGCCTCGAGGAGAATCCCGAGTTGTCCCTCGCAACTAGGCAGGAGTCCTGACGTCGCTGAACAAACACGTGGGTGGAACGGCCATCCCCGTCGTAACTCGAGAATATACCCCAGGTTCCCGCCGCAATTCGAGAAAAACCATGAGACTTCCCCCTCGCCGCGAGATGAGGCCCGATTCCCCTGCACTGCGTGCAGAGCAATTTCGTGTTGCACATCACACATGAAAGGAGCCTTGATTTCCTTGATGGCACTGCAGAGAAAGCCCAAGAACAGTGTTTCAAGGCTAGAGGGATCCTGAGGTCACTGTAGCCACATGAAAGAGCTCCGTGGACCAAAAATCAACTCGAGATGAGAGGTTAGTCCCTGGCTTCGACTCCAGAAGAATACCACCTTACCACAAGCACCTCAAGAGGAGGCTTCTCTCAGCTCTAGGTATGGGAGAGGGACCCTGAGTTTGCGGCCTCAAGTGGAATGGACACCGCGATGCCCTGACTCGAAATAAGGCCGGATATCCCTGCAGTGACTTGAATGCAGGCTCATCTTGCATCTCCCAAGATGAAAGGATGTCTGAATCCCCTGTGGAGAACACAGAAAAAGACCTAGTTCCCCACCTCATCGCGACCGGAGGCCTCACATCCTTTGAAAACTCCAGAGGTACGGGAAGATCAGTGCCTCCAAAGGGGACGATGCCTGACTCCTCGTGAAACTTGATAGGAGTTTCAGGATTGCTGTGGCACGTGGAAAGGGACCCTTGGTCTCCCGCCTCAGCTGGAGAGGCATCCCAATTGCCCTGCCAAGCCTCGAGGAGAATCCCGAGTTGTCCCTCGAAAGTAGGCAGGAGTCCTGACGTCGCTGAACAAACAAGTGGGTGGAAGGGCTATCCCCATCGTAACTCAGAATATACCCCAGGTTCCCACCACAACTCGAGAAAACCATGAGACTTCCCCCTCGCCGCAAAATGAGGCCAGATACCCTGCACTGTGTGCAGAGCAATTCCGTCTTGCACATCACACATGAAAGGAGCCTTGATTTCCTTGATGGCACTGCAGAGAAACCCCAAGAACACTGTTTCAAGGCTAGAGGGATCCAGAGGTCACTGTAGCCACACGAAAGAGCTCCGTGGCCCAAAAATCAACTCGAGATGAGAGGTTAGTCCCTGGCTTCGACTCCAGAGGAATACCACCTTACCACAAGCACCTCAAGAGGAGGCATCTCCCAGCTCTAGGTATGGAAGAGGGACCCTGAGTTTGCGGCCTCAAGTGGAATGGACACCGCGATGCCCTGACTCGAAATAAGGCCGGATATCCCTGCAGTGACTTGAATGCAGGCTCGTCTTGCATCTCCCAAGATGAAAGGATGTCTGAATCCCCTGTGGAGAACACAGAAAAAGACCTAGTTCCCCACCTCATCGCGACCGGAGGCCTCACATCCTTTGAAAACTCCAGAGGTACGCGGAGATCAGTGCCTCCAAAGGAGACGATGCCTGACTCTTCGTGAAACTTGTTAGGAGTCCCAGGATTCCTGTGGCACTTGGAAAGGGACCCTTGGTCTCCCGCTTCAGCTGGAGAGGCGTCCCAATTGCCCTGCCAAGCCTCGAGGAGAATCCCGAGTTGTCCCTCGCAACTAGGCAGGAGTCCTGACGTCGCTGAACAAACACGTGGGTGGAAGGGCCATCCCCGTCGTAACTCGAGAATATACCCCAGGTTCCCACCGCAACTCGAGAAAAACCATGAGACTTCCCCCTTGCCGCGAGATGAGGCCCGATTCCCCTGCACTGTGTGCAGAGCAATTCCGTGTTGCACATCACACATGAAAGGAGCCTTTATTTCCTTGATAGCACTCCAGAGAAAACCCAAGAACACTGTTTCAAGGCTAGAGAGATCCTAAGGTCACTGTAGCCACACGAAAGAGCTCCGTGGCCCAAAAATCAACTCGAGATGAGAGGTTAGTCCCTGGCTTCGACTCCAGAGGAATACCACCTTACCACAAGCACCTCAAGAGGAGGCTTCTCTCAGCTCTAGGTATGTGAGAGGGACCCTGAGTTTGCGGCCTCAAGTGGAATGGACACCGCGATGCCCTGACTCGAAATAAGGCCGGATATCGCTGCAGTGACTTGAATGCAGGCTCGTCTTGCATTTCCCAAGACGAAAGGATGTCTGAATCCCCTGTGGAGAACTCAGAGAAAGATCGCGTTCCCCACCTCATCGCAACCGGAGGCCTCACATCCTTTGAAAACTCCAGAGGTGCACGGAGATCAGTGCCTCCAAAGGAGACGATGCCTGACTCCTCGTGAAACTTGATAGGAGTCCCAGGATTCCTGTGGCACATGGAAAGGGACCCTTGGTCTCCCGCCTCAGCTGGAGAGGCGTCCCATTTGCCCTGCCAAGCCTCGAGGAGAATCCCGAGTTGTCCCTCGCAACTAGGCAGGAGTCCTGACGTCGCTGAACAAACACGTGGGTGGAAGGGCTATCCCCATCGTAACTCAGAATATACCCCAGGTTCCCACCACAACTCGAGAAAACCATGAGACTTCCCCCTGGCCGCAAAATGAGGCCCGATACCCTGCACTGCGTGCAGAGCAATTCTGTGTTGCACATCACACATGAAAGGAGCCTTGATTTTCTTGACGGCACTCCAGAGAAACCCCAAGAACACTGTTTCAAGGCTAGAGGGAACCTGAGGTCACTGTAGTAACAAGAAACAGCTCCGTGGACCAAAAATCAACTCGAAATGAGAGGTTAGTCCCTGGCTTCGACTCCAGAGGAATACCACCTTACCACAAGCACCTTAAGAGGAGGCTTCTCTCAGCTCTAGGTATGTGAGAGGGACCCTGAGTTTGCGGCCTCAATTGGAATGGACACCCCGATGCCCTGACTCGAAATAAGACCGGATATCCCTGCAGTGACTTGAATGCAGGCTCGTCTTGCATCTCCCAAGATGAAAGGATGTCTGAATCCCCTGTGGAGACCACAGAGAAAGACCTAGTTCCCCACATCTTCGCGACCGGAGGCCTCACATCCTTTGAAAACTTCAGAGGTACGCGGAGATCCGTGCCTCCAAAGGAGACGATGCCTGACTTCTCCTGAAACTTGATAGGAGTCCCAGGATTCCTGTGGCACGTGGAAAGGGACACTTGGTCTCCCGCCTCAGCTGGAGAGGCGTCCCAATTGCCCTGCCAAGCCTCGAGGAGAATCCCGAGTTGTCCCTCGCCACTAGGCAGGAGTCCTGACGTCGCTGAACAAACACGTGGGTGGAAGGGCCATCCCCGTCGTAACTCGAGAATATACCCCAGGTTCCCGCCGCAACTCAAGAAAAACCATGAGACTTCCCCCTCGCCGCGAGTTGAGGCCCGATTCCCCTGCACTGCGTGCAGAGCAATTCCGTGTTGCACATCACACATGAAAGGAGCCTTGATTTCCTTGATGGCACTGCAGAGAAACCCCAAGAACACTGTTTCAAGGCTAGAGGGATCCTGAGGTCACTGTAGCCACACGAAAGAGCTCCGTGGCCCAAGAATCAACTCGAGATGAGAGGTTAGTCCCTGGCTTCGACTCCAGAGGAATACCACCTTACCACAAGCACCTCAAGAGGAGGCTTCTCTCAGCTCTAGGTATGTGAGAGGGACCCTGAGTTTGCGGCCTCAAGTGGAATGGACACTGCGATGCCCTGACGCGAAATAAGGCCGAATATCCCTGCAGTGACTTGAATGCAGGCTCGTCTTGCATCTCCCAAGATGAAAGGATGTCTGAATCCCCTGTGGAGACCACAGAGAAAGACCTAGTTCCCCACCTCATCGCGACCAGAGGCCTCACATCCTTTGAAAACTACAGAGGTACGCGGAGATCAGTGCCTCCAAAGGAGACGATGCCTGACTCCTCGTCAAACTTGATAGGAGTCCCAGGATTCCTGTGGCACGTGGAAAGGGACACTTTGTCTCTCGCCTCAGCTGGAGAGGCGTCCCAATTGCCCTGCCAAGCCTCGAGGAGAATCCCGAGTTGTCCCTCGCAACTAGGCAGGAGTCCTGACGTTGCTGAACAAACACGTGTGTGGAAGGGCCATCCCCGTCGTAACTCGAGAATATACCCCAGGTTCCCGCCGCAACTCGAGAAAAACCATGAGACTTCCCCCTCGCCGCGAGATGAGGCCCGATTCCCCTGCACTGCGTGCAGAGCAATTCCGTGTTGCACATCACACATGAAAGGAGCCTTGATTTCCTTGATGGCACTCCAGAGAAAAACCAAGAACACTGTTTCAAGGCTAGAGGGATCCTGAGGGCACTGTAGCAACACGAAAGTGCTCCGTGGACCAAAAATCAACTCGAGATGAGAGGTTAGTCCCTGGCTTCGACTCCAGACGAATACGACCTTACCACAAGCACCTCAAGAGGAGGCTTCTCTCAGCTCTAGGTATGTGAGAGGGACCCTGATTTTGCGGCCTCAAGTGGAATGGACACTGTGATGCCCTGACTCGAAATAAGGCTGGATATCCCTGCAGTGACTTGCCTGCAGGCTCGTCTTGCATCTCCCAAGACGAAAGGATGTCTGAATCCCCTGTGGAGACCACAGAGAAAGACCTAGTTCCCCACCTCATCGCTACTGGAGGCCTCACATCCTTTCAAAACTCCAGAGGTACCCGGAGATCAGTTCCTCCAAAGGAGACGATGCCAGACTCCTCGTCAAACTTGATAGGAGTTCCAGGATTCCTGTGGCACGTGGAAAGGGACACTTGCTCTCCCACCTCACCTGGAGAGGCGTCCCAATTGCCCTGCCAAGCCTCGAGGAGAATCCCGAGTTGTCCCTCGTAACTAGGCAGGAGTCCTGACGTCACTGAACAAACACGTGTGTGGAATGGCCATCCCCGTCGTAACTCGAGAATATACCCCAGGTTACCGCCGCAACTCGAGAAAAACCATGAGACTTCCCCCTCGCCGCGAGATGAGGCCCGATTCCCCTGCACTGCATGCAGAGCAATTCCCTGTTGCACATCACACATGAAAGGAGCCTTGATTTCCTTGATGGCACTCCAGAGAAAGCCCAAGAACACTGTTTCAAGGCTAGAGAGATCCTAAGGTCACTGTAGCAACACGAAAGAGCTCCGTGGACCAAAAATCAACTCGAGATGAGAGGTTAATCCCTGGATTCGACTCCACAGGAATACCACCTTACCACAAGCACCTCAAGAGGAGGCTTCTCTCAGCTCTAGGTATGTGAGAGGGACCCTGATTTTGCTCCTCAAGTGGAATGGACACCGCGATTCCCTGACTCGAAATAAGGCCGGATATCCCTGCAGTGACTTGAATGCAGGCTCATCTTGCATCTCCCAAGATGAAAGGATGTTTGAATCCCCTGTGGAGACCACAGAGAAAGACCTAGTTCCCCACCTCATCGCGACCAGAGGCCTCACATCCTTTGAAAACTCCAGAGGTACGCGGAGATCAGTGCCTCCAAAAGGGACGAAGCCTGACTCCTCGTGAAACTTGATAGGAGTTCCAGGATTTCTGTGGCACGTGGAAAGGGACACTTGGTCTCCCGCCTCAGCTGGAGAGGCGTCCCAATTGCCCTGCCAAGCCTCGAGGAGAATCTCGAGTTGTCCCTCGCAACTAGGCAGGAGTCCTGACGTCGCTGAACAAACTCGTGGGTGGAAGGGCCATCCCCGTCGTAACTCGAGAATATACCCCAGGTTCCCGCCGCAACTCGAGAAAAACCATGAGACTTCCCCCTCGCCGCGAGATGAGGCCCGATTCCCCTGCAATGCGTGCAGAGCAATTCCGTGTTGCACATCACACATGAAAGGAGCCTTGATTTCCTTGAGGGCACTCCAGAGAAACCCCAAGAACACTGTTTCAAGGCTAGAGGGATCATGAGGTCACTGTAGCAACACGAAAGAGCTCCGTGGACCAAAAATCAACTCGAAATGAGAGGTTAGTCCCTGACTTCGACTCCAGAGGAATACCACCTTACCACAAGCACCTCAAGAGGAGGCTTCTCTCAGCTCTAGGAATGTGAGAGGGACCCTGAGTTTGCGGCCTCAAGTGGAATGGACACCATGATGGCCTGACTCGAAATAATGCCGGATATCCCTGCAGTGACTTGAATGCTGGCTCGTCTTGCATCTCCCAAGAAGAAAGGATGTTTGAATCCCCTTTGGAGACCACAGAGAAAGACCTAGTTCCCCACCTCATCGCAACCGTTGGCCTCACATCCTTTGAAAACTCCAGAGGTACGCGGAGATCTGTGCCTCCAAAGGGGACGATGCCTGACTTCTCGTGAAGCTTCATAGGAGTCCCAGGATTCCTGTGGCACGGGGAAAGGGACCCTTGGTCTCCCGCCTCAGCTGGAGAGGCATCCCAATTGCCCTGCCAAGCCTCGAGGAGAATCCTGAGTTGTCCCTCGCAACTAGGCAGGAGTCCTGACGTCGCTGAACAAACACGTGGGTGGAAGGGCTATCCCCATCGTAACTCAGAATATACCCCAGGTTCCCACCACAACTCGAGAAAACCATGAGACTTCCCCCTCGCCGCAAAATGAGGCCCGATACCCTGCACTGCGTGCAGAGCCATTCCGTGTTGCACATCACACATGAAAGGAGCCTTGATTTCCCTGACGGCACTCCAGAGAAACCCCAAGAACACTGTTTCAAGGCTAGAGGGATCCTAAGGTCACTGTAGCCACACGAAAGAGCACCGTGGCCCAAAAATCAACTCGAGATGAGAGGTTAGTCCCTGGCTTCAACTTCAGAGGAATACCACCTTAACACAAGCACCTCAAGAGGAGGCTTCTCTCAGCTCTATGTATGTGAGAGGGACACTGAGTTTGCGGCCTCAAGTGGAATGGACACCGCGATGCCCTGACTCGAAATAAGGCCGGATATCGCTGCAGTGACTTGAATGCAGGCTCGTCTTGCATCCCCCAAGACGAAAGGATGTCTGAATCCCCTGTGGAGAACTCAGAGAAAGATCGAGTTCCCCACCTCATCGCGACCGGAGGCCTCACATCCTTTGAAAATTCCAGAGGTACACGGAGATCAGTGCCTCCAAAGGAGACGATACCTGACTCCTCGTCAAACTTGATAGGAGTCCCAGGATTCCTGTGGCACATGGAAAGGGACCCTTGGTCTCCCGCCTCAGCTGGAGAGGCGTCCCAATTGCCCTGCCAAGCCTCGAGGAGAATTCCGAGTTGTCCCTCGCAACTAGGCAGGAGTCCTGACGTGGCTGAACAAACACGTGGGTGGAAGGGCCATCCCCGTCGTAACTCGAGAATATACCCCAGGGTCCCGCCGCAACTTGAGAAAAACCATGAGACTTCCAACTCGCCGCGAGATGAGGCTCGATTCTCCTGCACTGCATGGAGAGCAATTTCGTGTTGCACATTAAACATGAAAGGAGCCTTGATTTCCTTGTTGGCACTCCAGAGAAACCCCAAGAACACTGTTTCAAGGCTAGAGGTATCCTGAGGTTACTGTAGCAACACGAAAGAACTCCGTGGACCAAGAATCAACTCGAGATGGAGGTTAGTCCCTGGCTTCGACTCCAGAGGAATACCACCTTACCACAAGCACCTCAAGAGGAGGCTTCTCTCAGCTCTAGGTATGTGAGAGGGACCCTGAGTTTGCGGCCTCAAGTGGAATGGACACCGCGATTCCCTGATTCGAAATAAGGCCGGATATCCCTGCAGTGACTTGAATGCCGGCTCGTCTTGCATCTCCCAAGAGGAAAGGATGTTTGAATCCCCTGTGGAGACCACAGAGAAAGACCTAGTTCCCCACCTCATCGCGACCGGAGGCCTCACATCCTTTGAAAACTCCAGGGGTACGCGGAGATCTGTGCCTCCAAAGGGGACGATGCCTGACTCCTCCTGAAACTTGATAGGAGTTCCAGGATTCCTGTGGCACGTGGAAAGGGACCCTTGGTCTCCCGCCTCAGCTGGAGAGGCATCCCAATTGCCCTGCCAAGCCTCGAGGAGAATCCCGAGTTGTCCCTCGCAACTAGGCAGGAGTCCTGACGTCGCTGAACAAACACGTGTGTGGAAGGGCTATCCCCATCGTAACTCAGAATATACCCCAGGTTCCCGCCGCAACTCAAGAAAAACCATGAGACTTCCCCCTCGTCGCGAGATGAGGCCCGATTCCCCTGCACTGCGTGCAAAGCAATTCCGTATTGCACATCACACATGAAAGGAGCCTTGATTTCCTTGAGGGCACTGCAGAGAAACCCCAAGAACACTGTTTCAAGGCTAGAGGGATCCTGAGGTCATTGTAGCCACACGAAAGAGCTCCGTGGCCCAATAATCAACTCGAGATGAGAGATTACTCCCTGGCTTCGACTCCAGAGGAATACCACCTTACCACAAGCACCTCAAGAGGAGGCTTCTCTCAGCTCTAGGTATGGGAGTGGGACCCTGAGTTTGCGGCCTCAAGTGGAATGGACACCGCGATGCCCTGACTCGAAATAAGGCCGGATATCCCTGCAGTGACTTGAATGCAGGCTCGTCTTGCATCTCCCAAGATGAAAGGATGTCTGAATCGCCTGTGGAGACCACAGAGAAAGACCTAGTTCCCCACCTCATCTCGACCGGAGGCTTCACATCCTTTAAAGACTCCTGAGGTACGCGGAGATCAGTGCCTCTAAAGGAGACGACGCCTAACTCCTCGTCAAACTTGATAGGAGTGCCAGGATTCCTGTGGCACGTGGAATGGGACCCTTGGTCTCCCGCCTCAGCTGGAGAGGCGTCCCAATTGCCCTGCCAAGCCTCGAGGAGAATCCCGAGTTGTCCCTCGCAACTAGGCAGGAGTCCTGACTTGGCTGAACAAACAAGTTGGTGGAAGGGCCATGCCCGTCATAACTCGAGAATATACCTCACGTTCCCACCTCAACTCGAGAAAAACCTTGAGATTTCCCCCTCGCCGCAAAATGAGGCCCGATATCCTGCACTGCGTGTAGAGCAATTCCGTGTTGCACATCACACATGAAAGTAGCCTTGATTTCCTTGAAGGCACTCCAGAGAAACCCCAACAACACTGTTTCAAGGCTAGAGGGAACCTGAGGTCACTGTAGCAACACGAAAGAGCTCCGTGGACAAAAAATCAACTCGAGATGAGAGGTTTGTCCCTGGCTTCGACTCCAGATGAATACCACCTTACCAGAAGCACCTCAAGAGGAGGCTTCTCTCAGCTCTAGGTATGTGAGAGGAACCCTGAGTTTGCGGCCTCAAGTGGAATGGACACCGCGATGCCCTGACTCGAAATAAGGCCGGATATCCCTGCAGTGACTTGAATGCAAGCTCGTCTTGCATCTCCCAAGACGAAAGGATGTCTGAATCCCCTGTGGAGACAACAGAGAAACACCTAGGTCCCCACCTCATCGCGAGAGGAGGCCTCACATCCTTTGAAAACTCCAGAGGTACGAGGAGATCTGTGCCTCCAAAGGGGACGATGCCTGACTCCTCGTGAAACTTGATAGGAGTTCCAGGGTTCCTGTGGCACGTGGAAAGGGACCCTTGGTCTCCCGCCTCAGTTAGAGAGGCATCCCAATTGCCCTGCCAAGCCTCGAGGAGAATCCCGAGTTGTCCCTCGCTACTAGGCAGGAGTCCTTACGTCGCTGAACAAACACGTGGGTGGAAGGGCTATCCCCATCGTAACTCAGAATATTCCCCAGGTTCCCACCGCAACTCGAGAAAACCATGAGACTTCCCCCTCGCCGCAAAATGAGGCCCGATACCCTGCACTGCGTGCAGAGCAATTCCGTGTTGCACATCACACATGAAAGGAGCCTTGATTTCCTTGATGGCACTCCAGAGAAAACCCAAGAACACTGTTTCAAGGCTAGAGGGATCCTAAGGTCACTGTAGCCACACGAAAGAGCTCCGTGGCCGAAAAATCAACTCGAGATGAGAGGTTAGTCCCTGGCTTCAACTCCAGAGGAATACCACCTTACCACAAGCACCTCAAGAGGAGGCTTCTCTCAGCTCTATGTATGTGAGAGGGACCCTGAGTTTGCGGCCTCAAGTGGAATGGACACCGCGATGCCCTGACTCGAAATAAGGCCGGATATCGCTGCAGTGACTTGAATGCAGGCTCGTCTTGCATTTCCCAAGACGAAAGGATGTCTGAATCCCCTGTGGAGAACTCAGAGAAAGATCGAGTTCCCCACCTCATCGCGACCGGAGGCCTCACATCCTTTGAAAACTCCAGAGGTACACGGAGATCAGTGCCTCCAAAGGAGACGATGCCTGACGCCTCGTCAAACTTGATAGGAGTCCCAGGATTCCTGTGGCACGTGGAAAGGGACCCTTGGTCTCCCGCCTCAGCTGGAGAGGCATCCCAATTGCCCTGCCAAGCCTCGAGGAGAATCCCGGGTTTTTCCTCGCAACTAAGCAGGAGTCCTGACGTGGCTGAACAAACACGTGGGTGGAAGGGCCATCCCCGTCGTAACTCGAGAATATACCCCAGGGTCCCGCCGCAACTTGAGAAAAACCATGAGACTTCCCCCTCGCCGCGAGATGAGGCTCGATTCTCCTGCACTGCATGCAGAGCAATTTCGTGTTGCACATGAAACATGAAAGGAGCCTTGATTTCCTTGTTGGCACTCCAGAGAAACCCCAAGAACAATGCTTCAAGGCTAGAGGGATCCTGAGGTTACTGTAGCAACACGAAAGAATTCCGTGGACCAAGAATCAACTCGAGATGAGAGGTTAGTGCCTGGCTTCGACACCAAAGGAATGCCACCTTACCACAAGCACCTCAAGAGGAGGCTTCTCTCAGCTCTAGGTATGTGAGAGGGACCCTGAGTTTGCGGCCTCAAGTGGAATGGACACTGCGATGCCCTAACGCGAAATAAGGCCGAATATCCCTGCAGTGACTTGAATGCAGGCTCGTCTTGCATCTCCCAAGTTGAAAGGATGTCTGAATCCCCTGTGGAGACCACAGAGAAAGACCTAGGTCCCCACCTCATCGCGACCGGAGGCCTCACATCCTTTGAAAACTCCAGAGGTACGCGGAGATCTGTGCCTCCAAAGGGGATGATGCCTGACTCCTCGTCAAACTTGATAGGAGTCCCAGGATTCCTGTGGCACGTGGAAAGGGACCCTTGGTCTCCCGCCTCAGCTGGAGAGGCGTCCCAATTGCCCTGCCAAGCCTCGAGGAGAATCCCGAGTTGTCCCTCGCAACTAGGCAGGAGTCCTGACGTCGCTGAACAAACACGTGGGTGGAAGGGCCATCCCCGTCGTAACTCGAGAATATACCCCAGGTTCCCGCCGCAACTAGAGAAAAACCATGAGACTTCGCCCTCGCCGCGAAATGAGGCCCGATTCCCCTGCACTGCGTGCAGAGCAATTTCGTGTTGCACATCACACATGAAAGGAGCCTTGATTTCCTTGATGGCACTCCAGAGAAACCCCAAGAACACTGTTTCACGGCTAGAGGGATCCTGAGGTCACTGTAGCAACACGAAAGACCTCCGTGGACCAAAAATCAACTCGAGATGAGAGGTTAGTCCCTGACTTCGACTCCAGAGGAATACCACCTTACCACAAGCACCTCAAGAGGAGGCTTCTCTCAGCTCTAGGTATGTGAGAGGGACCCTGAGTTTGCGGCCTCAAGTGGAATGGACACCGCGATTCCCTGATTCGAAATAAGGCCGGATATCCCTGCAGTGACTTGAATGCCGGCTCGTCTTGCATCTCCCAAGAGGAAAGGATGTTTGAATCCCCTGTGGAGACCACAGAGAAAGACCTAGTTCCCCACCTCATCGCGACCGGAGGCCTCACATCCTTTGAAAACTCCAGAGGTACGCGGAGATCTGTGCCTCCAAAGGGGATGATGCCTGACTCCTCGTGAAACTTGATAGGAGTTCCAGGATTCCTGTGGCACGTGGAAAGGGACCCTTGGTCTCCCGCCTCAGCTGGAGAGGCGTCCCAATTGCCCTGCCAAGCCTCGAGGAGAATCCCGAGTTGTCCCTCACAACTAGGCAGGAGTCCTGACTTCGCTGAACAAACACGTGGGTGGAAGGGCCATCCCCGTCGTAACTCGAGAATATACCCCAGGTTCCCGCCGCAACTCGAGAAAAACCATGAGACTTCCCCCTCGCCGCGAGATGAGGCCCGCTTCCCCTGCACTGCGTGCAGAGCAATTCCGTCTTGCACATCACACATGAAAGGAGCCTTGATTTCCTTGAAGGCACTCCAGAGAAACCCCAACAACACTGTTTCAAGGCTAGAGGGAACCTGAGGTCACTGTAGCAACACGAAAGAGCTCCGTGGACAAAAAATCAACTCGAGATGAGAGGTTTGTCCCTGGCTTCGACTCCAGAGGAATACCACCTTACCAAAAGCACCTCAAGAGGAGGCTTCTCTCAGCTCTAGGTATGTGAGAGGAACCCTGAGTTTGGGGCCTCAAGTGGAATGGACACCGCGATGCCCTGACTCGAAATAAGGCCGGATATCCCTGCAGTGACTTGAATGCAGGCTCGTCTTGCATCTCCCAAGACGAAAGGATGTCTGAATCCCCTGTGGAGACCACAGAGAAAGACCTAGTTCCCCACCTCATCGCGACCGGAGGCCTCACATCCTTTGAAAACTCCAGAGGTACGCGGAGATCAGTGCCTCCAAGGGAGACGATGCCTGACTCCTCGTGAAACTTGATAGGAGTCCCAGGATTCCTGTGGCACGTGGAAAGGGACCCTTGGTCTCCCGCCTCAGCTGGAGAGGCGTCCCAATTGCCCTGCCAAGCCTCGAGGAGAATCCCGAGTTTTCCCTCGCAACTAGGCAGGAGTCCTGTCTTCGCTGAACAAACACGTGGGTGGAAGGGCCATCCCCGTCGTAACTCGAGAATATACCCCAGGTTCCCGCCGCAACTCGAGAAAAACCATGAGACTTCCCCCTCGCCGCGAGATGAGGCCCGATTCCCCTGCACTGTGTGCAGAGCAATTCCGTCTTGCACATCACACATGAAAGGAGCCTTGATTTCCTTGATGGCACTCCAGAGAAACCCCAAGAACACTGTTTCAAGGCTAGAGGGATCATGAGGTCACTGTAGCAACACAAAAGAGCTCCGTGGCCCAAAAATCAACTCGAAATGAGAGGTTAGTCCCGGGCTTCGACTCCAGAGGAATACCACCTTACCACAAGCACCTCAAGAGGAGGCTTCTCTCAGCTCTATGTATGTGAGAGGGACCCTGAGTTTGCGGCCTCAAGTGGAATGGACACCGCGATGCCCTGACTCGAAATAAGGCCGGATATCCCTGCAGTGACTTGAATGCAAGCTCGTCTTGCATCTCCCAAGACGAAAGGATGTCTGAATCCCCTGTGGAGACAACAGAGAAACACCTAGGTCCCCACCTCATCGCGAGAGGAGGCCTCACATCCTTTGAAAACTCCAGAGGTACGCGGAGATCTGTGCCTCCAAAGGGGACGATGCCTGACTCCTCGTGAAACTTGATAGGAGTTCCAGGGTTCCTGTGGCACGTGGAAAGGGACCCTTGGTCTTCCGCCTCAGCTGGAGAGGCATCCCAATTGCCCTGCCAAGCCTCGAGGAGAATCCCGAGTTGTCCCTCGCAACTAGGCAGGAGTCCTTACGTCGCTGAACAAACACGTGGGTGGAAGGGCTATCCCCATCGTAACTCAGAATATACCCCAGGTTCCCACCGCAACTCGAGAAAACCATGAGACTTCCCCCTCGCCGCAAAATGAGGCCCGATACCCTGCACTGCGTGCAGAGCAATTCCGTGTTGCACATCACACATGAAAGGAGCCTTGATTTCCTTGATGGCCCTCCAGAGAAAACCCAAGAACACTGTTTCAAGGCTAGAGGGATCCTAAGGTCACTGTTGCAACACGAAAGAGCTCCGTGGCCCAAAAATCAACTCGAGATGAGAGGTTAGTCCCTGGCTTCAACTCCAGAGGAATACCACCTTACCACAAGCACCTCAAGAGGAGGCTTCTCTCAGCTCTATGTATGTGAGAGGGACCCTGAGTTTGCGGCCTCAAGTGGAATGGACACCGCGATGCCCTGACTCGAAATAAGGCCGGATATCGCTGCAGTGACTTGAATGCAGGCTCGTCTTGCATTTCCCAAGACGAAAGGATGTCTGAATCCCCTGTGGAGAACTCAGAGAAAGATCGAGTTCCCCACCTCATCGCGACCGGAGGCCTCACATCCTTTGAAAACTCCAGAGGTACACGGAGATTAGTGCCACCAAAGGAGACGATGCCTGACTCCTCGTCAAACTTGATAGGAGTCCCAGGATTCCTGTGGCACATGGAAAGGGACCCTTGGTCTCCCGCCTCAGCTGGAGAGGCGTCCCGATTGCCCTGCCAAGCCTCGAGGAGAATTCCGAGTTGTCCCTCGCAACTAGGCAGGAGTCCTGACGTGGCTGAACAAACACGTGGGTGGAAGGGCCATCCCCGTCGTAACTCGAGAATATACCCCAGGGTCCCGCCGCAACTTGAGAAAAACCATGAGACTTCCCCCTCGCCGCGAAATGAGGCTCGATTCTCCTGCACTGCATGGAGAGCAATTTCGTGTTGCACATTAAACATGAAAGGAGCCTTGATTTCCCTGTTGGCACTCCAGAGAAACCCCAAGAACACTGTTTCAAGGCTAGAGGTATCCTGAGGTTACTGTAGCAACACGAAAGAACTCCGTGGACCAAGAATCAACTCGAGATGAGAGGTTAGTCCCTGGCTTCTACTCCAGAGGTATACCACCTTACCACAAGCACCTCAAGAGGAGGCTTCTCTCAGCTCTAGGTATGTGAGAGGGACCCTGAGTTTGCGGCCTCAAGTGGAATGGACACTGCGATGCCCTGACGCGAAATAAGGCCGAATATCCCTGCAGTGACTTGAATGCAGGCTCGTCTTGCATCTCCCAAGATGAAAGGATGTCTGAATCCCCTGTGGAGACCACAGAGAAAGACCTAGTTCCCCACCTCATCGCGACCGGAGGCCTCACATCCTTTGAAAACTCCAGAGGTACGCGGAGATCAGTGTCTCCAAAGGAGACGATGCCTTACTCCTCCTCAAACTTGATAGGAGTCCCAGGATTCCTGTGGCACGTGGAAAGGGACCCTTGGTCTCCCGCCTCAGCTGAAGAGGCGTCCCAATTGCCCTGCCAAGCCTCGAGGAATATCCCGAGTTGTCCCTCGCAACTAGGCAGGAGTCCTGACGTCGCTCAACAAACACGTGTGTGGAAGGGCCATCCCCGTCGTACCTCGAGAATATACCCCAGGTTCCCGCCGCAACTCGAGAAAAACCATGAGACTTCCCCCTCGCCGCGAGATGAGGCCCGATTCCCCTGCACTGCGTGCAGAGCAATTTCATGTTGCACATCACACATGAAAGGAGCCTTGATTTCCTTGATGGCACTCCAGAGAAACCCCAAGAACACTGTTTCACGGCTAGAGGGATCCTGAGGTCACTGTAGCAACACGAAAGAGCTCCGTGGACCAAAAATCAACTCGAGATGAGAGGTTAGTCCCTGATTTCGACTCCAGAGGAATACCACCTTACCACAAGCACCTCAAGAGGAGGCTTCTCTCAGCTCTAGGTATGTGAGAGGGACCCTGAGTTTGCGGCCTCAAGTGGAATGGACACCGCGATGCCCTGACTCGAAATAAGGCCGGATATCCCTGCAGTGACTTGAATGCCGGCTCGTCTTGCATCTCCCAAGAGGAAAGGATGTTTGAATCCCCTGTGGAGACCACAGAGAAAGACCTAGTTCCCCACCTCATCGCGACCGGAGGCCTCACATCCTTTGAAAACTCCAGGGGTACGCGGAGATCTGTGCCTCCAAAGGGGACGATGCCTGACTCCTCGTGAAACTTGATAGGAGTTCCAGGATTCCTGTGGCACGTGGAAAGGGAACCTTGGTCTCCCGCCTCAGCTGGAGAGGCATCCCAAATGCCCTGCCAAGCCTCGAGGAGAATCCCGAGTTGTCCCTCGCAACTAGGCAGGAGTCCTGACGTCGCTGAACAAACACGTGTGTGGAAGGGCAATCCCCATCGTAACTCAGAATATACTCCAGGTTCCCGCCGCAACTCAAGAAAAACCATGAGACTTCCCCCTCGTCGCGAGATGAGGCCCGATTCCCCTGCACTGCGTGCAAAGCAATTCCGTATTGCACATCACACATGAAAGGAGCCTTGATTTCCTTGAGGGCACTGCAGAGAAACCCCAAGAACACTGTTTCAAGGCTAGAGGGATCCTGAGGTCATTGTAGCCAGACGAAAGAGCTCCGTGGCCCAAAAATCAACTCGAGATGAGAGATTACTCCCTGGCTTCGACTCCAGAGGAATACCACCTTACCACAAGCACCTCAAGAGGAGGCTTCTCTCAGATCTATGTAGGTGAGAGGGACCCTGATTTTGCGGCCACAAGTGGAATGGACACCGCGATACCCTGACTCGAAATAAGGCCGGATAACTCTGCAGTGACTTGAATGCAGGCTCGTCTTCCATCTCCCAAGACGGAACTATGTCTGAATCCCCTGTGGAGACCACAGAAAAAGACCTAGTTCCCCACCTCATCGCGAACGGAGACCTCATATCCTTTGAAAACTCCAGAGGTACGCGGAGATCAGTGCCTCCAAAGGAGACGATGCCTGACTCCTCGTGAAACTTGATAGGAGTTCCAGGATTCCTGTGGCACGTGGAAAGGGACCCTTGGTCTCCCGCCTCAGCTGGAGAGGCGTCCCAATTGCCCTGCCAAGCCTCGAGGAGAATCCCGAGTTGTCCCTCGCAACTAGGCAGGAGTCCTGACGTCGCTGAACAAACACGTGTGTGGAAGGGGCAGCCCGTCGTAACTCGAGAATATACCCCAGGTTCCCGCTGCAACTCGAGAAAAACCATGAGACTTCCCCCTCGCCGCGAGATGAGGCCCGATTCCCCTGCACTGCGTGCAGAGGAATTCCGTGTTGCACATCACAACAGGAAAGGAGCCTTGATTTCCTTGAGGGCACTACAGAGTAACCCCAAGAACATTGTTTCAAGGCTAGAGGGATCCTGAGGTCACTGTAGCCACACGAAAGAGCTCCATTGACCAAAAATCAACTCGAGATGAGAGGTTAGGCCCTGGCTTCGACTCCAGAGGAATACCAACTTACCACAAGCACCTCAAGAGGAGGCTTCCCTCAGCTCTAGGTATGGGAGAGTGACCCTGAGTTTGCGGCCTCAAGTGGAATGGACACCGCGATGCCCTGACTCGAAATAATGCCGGATATCGCTGCAGTGACTTGAATGCAGGCTCGTCTTGCATCTCCCAAGACGAAAGGATGTCTGAATCCCCTGTGGAGACCACAGAGAAAGACCTAGTTCCCCACCTCATCGCGACCAGAGGCCTCACATCCTTTGAAAACTACAGAGGTATGCGGAGATCAGTGCCTCCAAAAGGGACGATGCCTGACTCCTCGTGAAACTTGATAGGAGTCCCAGGATTCCTGTGGCACGTGGAAAGGGACCCTTTGTCTCCCGCCTCAGCTGGAGAGGAGTCCCAATTGCCCTGCCAAGCCTCAAGGAGAATCCCGAGCTGTCCCTCGCAACTAGGCAGGAGTCCTGACGTCACTGAACAAAGATGTGGATGGAAGGGCCATCCCCGTCGTAACTCGAGAATATACCCCAGGTTCCCGCCGCAACTCGAGAAAAACCATGAGACTTCCCCCTCACCGCAAGATGAGGCCTGATTCCCCTGCACTGCGTGCAGAGCAATTCCGTGTTGCACATCACACATGAAAGGAGCCTTGATTTCCTTGATGGCACTCCAGAGAAACCCCAAGAACACTGTTTCAAGGCTAGAGGATCCTGAGGTCACTGAAGCAACACGAAAGAGGTCCGTGGACCAAGAATCAACTCGAGATGAGAGGTTAGTCCCTGGCTTCGACTCCAGAGGAATACCACCTTACCACAAGCACCTCAAGAGGAGGCTTCTCTCAGATCTAGGTATGTGAGAAGGACCCTGAGTTTGAGGCCTCAAGTGGAATGGACACCGCGATGCCCTGACTCGAAATAAGGCCGGACATCCCTGCAGTGACTTGAATGCAGGCTCGGCTTGCATTTCCCAAGACGAAAGGATGTCTGAATCCCCTGTGGAGACCACAGAGAAACACCTAGTTCCCCACCTCATCGCGACCGGAGGCCTCACATCCTTTGAAAACTCCAGACGTACGTGGATATCAGTGCCTCCAAGGGAGTCGATGCCTGACTCCTCGTGAAACTTGATAGGAGTCCCAGGATTCCTGTGGCACGTGGAAAGGGACCCTTGGCCTCACGCCTCAGCTGGAGAGGCGTCCCAATTGCCCTGCCAAGCCTCGAGGAGAATCCCGAGTTGTCCCTCGCAATTAGGCAGGAGTCCTGACGTCGCTGAACAAACACGTGGGTGGAAGGACCATCCCCGTCGGAACTCGAGAATATACCCCAGGTTCCCGCCGCAACTCGAGAAAAACCATGAGACTTCCCCCTCGCCACGAGATGAGGCCTGATTCCCCTGCACTGCGTGCAGAGCAATTCCGTGTTGCACATCACACATGAAAGGAGCCTTGATTTCCATGATGGCACTCCAGAGAAACCCCAAGAACACTGTTTCAAGGCTAGAGGGATCCTGAGTTCACTGTAGCAACACGAAAGAGCTCCGTGGACCAAAAATCAACTCGAGATGAGAGGGTAGTCCCTGGCTTCGACTCCAGAGGAATACCACCTTACCACAAGCACCTCAAGAGGAGGCTTCTCTCAGCTCTAGGTATGTGAGAGGAACCCTGAGTTTGTGGCCTCAAGTGAAATGGACACCGCAACGCCCCGACTCGAAAAAAGGCCGGATATCCCTGCAGTGACTTGAATGCAGGCTCGTCTTGCATCTCCCAAGACGAGAGGATGTCTGAATCCCCTGTGGAGACCACAGAGAAACACCTAGTTCCCCACCTCATCGCGACCGGAGGCCTCACATCCTTTGAAAACTCCAGAGGTACGCGGAGATCAGTGCCTCCAAAGGAGAAGATGCCTGACTCCTCGTGAAACTTGATAGGAGTCCCAGGATTCCTGTGGCACGTGGAAAGGGACCCTTGGTCTCCCGCCTCAGCAGGAGAGGCGTCCCAATTGCCCTGCCAAGCCTCGAGGAGAATCCCGAGTTGTCCCTCGCAACTATGCAGGAGTCCTGACGTCGCTGAACAAACACGTGTGTGGAAGGGCCATCCCCGTCGTAACTCGAGAATATACCCCAGGTTCCCGCCTCAACTCGAGAAAAACCATGAGACTTCCCCCTCGCCGCGAGATGAGGCCCGATTACCCTGCACTGCATGCAGAGCAATTCCGTGTTGCACATCAAACATGAAAGAAGCCTTGATTTCCTTGATGACACTCCAGAGAAACCCCAAGAACACTGTTTCAAGGCTACAGGGATCCTGATGTCACTGTAGCAACACGAAAGAGCTCCGTGGACCCAAAATCAACTCGAGATGAGAGGTTAGTCCCTGGCTTCGACTCCAGAGGCATACCAGCTTACCACAAGCACCTCAAGAGGAGGCTTCTCTCAGATCTAGGTATGTGAGGGGAACCCTGAGTTTGCGGCCTCAAGTGGAATGGACACTGCGATGCCCTGACGCGAAATAAGGGCAGATATCCCTGCAGTGACTTGAATGCCTGCTCGTCTTGCATCTCCCAAGATGAAAGGATGTTTGAATCCCCTGTGGAGACCACAGAGAAAGACCTAATTCCCCACCTCATCGCGACCTGAGGCCTCAAATCCTTTGAAAACTCCAGAGGTACGCGGAGATCAGTGCCTCCAAAAGGGACGATGCCTGACTCCTCGTGAAACTTGATAGGAGTCCCAGGATTCCTGTGGCACGTGGAAAGGGACACTTGGTCTCCCGCCTCAGCTGGAGAGGCGTCCCAATTGCCTTGCCAAGCCTTAAGGAGAATCCCGAGTTGTCCCTCGCAACTAGGCAGGAGTCCTGACGTCACTGAACAAACATGTGGGTGGAAGGGCCATCCCCGTCGTAACTCGAGAATATACCACAGGTTCCCGCCGCAACTCGAGAAAAACCATGAGACATCCCCCTCGCCGCGAGATGAGGCCTGATTCCCCTACACTGCGTGCAGAGCAATTCCGTGTTGCACATCACACATGAAAGGAGCCTTGATTTCCTTGATGGCACTCCAGAAAAACCCCAAGAACACTGTTTCAAGGCTAGAGGATCCTGAGGTCACTGAAGCAACACAAAAGAGGTCCGTGGACCAAGAATCAACTCGAGATGAGAGGTTAGTCCCTGGCTTCGATTCCAGAGGAATACCACCTTACCACAAGCACCTCAAGAGGAGGCTTCTCTCAGCTCTAGGAATGTGAGAGGGACCCTGAGTTTGCGGCCTCAAGTGGAATGGACACTGCGATGCCCTGACGCGAAATAAGGCCGGATATCCCTGCAGTGACTTGAATGCAGGCTCGTCTTGCATCTCCCAAGATGAAAGGATGTCTGAATCCCCTGTGGAGACCACAGAGAAAGACCTAGTTCCCCACCTCATCGCGACCGGAGGCCTCACATCCTTTGAAAACTCCAGAGGTACACGGAGATTAGTGCCTCTAAAGGAGACGATGCCTGACTCCTCGTGAAACTTGATAGGAGTCCCAGGATTCCTGTGGCACGTGGAAAGGGACCCTTGGTCTCCCGCCTCAGCTGGAGAGGCGTCCCAATTGCCCTGCCAAGCCTCGAGGAGAATCCCGAGTTGTCCCTCGCAACTAGGCAGGAGTCCTGACGTCGCTGAACAAACACGTGTGTGGAAGGGGCAGCCCGTCGTAACTCGAGAATATACCCCAGGTTCCCGCCGCAACTCGAGAAAAACCATGAGACTTCCCCCTCGCCGCGAGATGAGGCCCGATTCCCCTGCACTGCGTGCAGAGGAATTCCGTGTTGCACATCACAACAGGAAAGGAGCCTTGATTTCCTTGAGGGCACTACAGAGTAACCCCAAGAACATTGTTTCAAGGCTAGAGGGATCCTGAGGTCACTGTAGCCACACGAAAGAGCTCCATTGACCAAAAATCAACTCGAGATGAGAGGTTAGGCCCTGGCTTCGACTCCAGAGGAATACCAACTTACCACAAGCACCTCAAGAGGAGGCTTCCCTCAGCTCTAGGTATGGGAGAGTGACCCTGAGTTTGCGGCCTCAAGTGGAATGGACACCGCGATGCCCTGACTCGAAATAATGCCGGATATCCCTGCAGTGACTTGAATGCAGGCTCGTCTTGCATCTCCCAAGACGAAAGGATGTCTGAATCCCCTGTGGAGACCACAGAGAAAGACCTAGTTCCCCACCTCATCGCGACCAGAGGCCTCACATCCTTTGAAAACTACAGAGGTATGCGGAGATCAGTGCCTCCAAAAGGGACGATGCCTGACTCCTCGTGAAACTTGATAGGAGTCCCAGGATTCCTGTGGCACGTGGAAAGGGACCCTTTGTCTCCCGCCTCAGCTGGAGAGGAGTCCCAATTGCCCTGCCAAGCCTCAAGGAGAATCCCGAGCTGTCCCTCGCAACTAGGCAGGAGTCCTGACGTCACTGAACAAAGATGTGGATGGAAGGGCCATCCCCGTCGTAACTCGAGAATATACCCCAGGTTCCCGCCGCAACTCGAGAAAAACCATGAGACTTCCCCCTCACCGCAAGATGAGGCCTGATTCCCCTGCACTGCGTGCAGAGCAATTCCGTGTTGCACATCACACATGAAAGGAGCCTTGATTTCCTTGATGGCACTCCAGAGAAACCCCAAGAACACTGTTTCAAGGCTAGAGGATCCTGAGGTCACTGAAGCAACACGAAAGAGGTCCGTGGACCAAGAATCAACTCGAGATGAGAGGTTAGTCCCTGGCTTCGACTCCAGAGGAATACCACCTTACCACAAGCACCTCAAGAGGAGGCTTCTCTCAGATCTAGGTATGTGAGAAGGACCCTGAGTTTGAGGCCTCAAGTGGAATGGACACCGCGATGCCCTGACTCGAAATAAGGCCGGACATCCCTGCAGTGACTTGAATGCAGGCTCGGCTTGCATTTCCCAAGACGAAAGGATGTCTGAATCCCCTGTGGAGACCACAGAGAAACACCTAGTTCCCCACCTCATCGCGACCGGAGGCCTCACATCCTTTGAAAACTCCAGACGTACGTGGATATCAGTGCCTCCAAGGGAGTCGATGCCTGACTCCTCGTGAAACTTGATAGGAGTCCCAGGATTCCTGTGGCACGTGGAAAGGGACCCTTGGCCTCACGCCTCAGCTGGAGAGGCGTCCCAATTGCCCTGCCAAGCCTCGAGGAGAATCCCGAGTTGTCCCTCGCAATTAGGCAGGAGTCCTGACGTCGCTGAACAAACACGTGGGTGGAAGGACCATCCCCGTCGGAACTCGAGAATATACCCCAGGTTCCCGCCGCAACTCGAGAAAAACCATGAGACTTCCCCCTCGCCACGAGATGAGGCCTGATTCCCCTGCACTGCGTGCAGAGCAATTCCGTGTTGCACATCACACATGAAAGGAGCCTTGATTTCCATGATGGCACTCCAGAGAAACCCCAAGAACACTGTTTCAAGGCTAGAGGGATCCTGAGTTCACTGTAGCAACACGAAAGAGCTCCGTGGACCAAAAATCAACTCGAGATGAGAGGGTAGTCCCTGGCTTCGACTCCAGAGGAATACCACCTTACCACAAGCACCTCAAGAGGAGGCTTCTCTCAGCTCTAGGTATGTGAGAGGAACCCTGAGTTTGTGGCCTCAAGTGAAATGGACACCGCAACGCCCCGACTCGAAAAAAGGCCGGATATCCCTGCAGTGACTTGAATGCAGGCTCGTCTTGCATCTCCCAAGACGAGAGGATGTCTGAATCCCCTGTGGAGACCACAGAGAAACACCTAGTTCCCCACCTCATCGCGACCGGAGGCCTCACATCCTTTGAAAACTCCAGAGGTACGCGGAGATCAGTGCCTCCAAAGGAGAAGATGCCTGACTCCTCGTGAAACTTGATAGGAGTCCCAGGATTCCTGTGGCACGTGGAAAGGGACCCTTGGTCTCCCGCCTCAGCAGGAGAGGCGTCCCAATTGCCCTGCCAAGCCTCGAGGAGAATCCCGAGTTGTCCCTCGCAACTATGCAGGAGTCCTGACGTCGCTGAACAAACACGTGTGTGGAAGGGCCATCCCCGTCGTAACTCGAGAATATACCCCAGGTTCCCGCCTCAACTCGAGAAAAACCATGAGACTTCCCCCTCGCCGCGAGATGAGGCCCGATTACCCTGCACTGCATGCAGAGCAATTCCGTGTTGCACATCAAACATGAAAGAAGCCTTGATTTCCTTGATGACACTCCAGAGAAACCCCAAGAACACTGTTTCAAGGCTACAGGGATCCTGATGTCACTGTAGCAACACGAAAGAGCTCCGTGGACCCAAAATCAACTCGAGATGAGAGGTTAGTCCCTGGCTTCGACTCCAGAGGCATACCAGCTTACCACAAGCACCTCAAGAGGAGGCTTCTCTCAGATCTAGGTATGTGAGGGGAACCCTGAGTTTGCGGCCTCAAGTGGAATGGACACTGCGATGCCCTGACGCGAAATAAGGGCAGATATCCCTGCAGTGACTTGAATGCCTGCTCGTCTTGCATCTCCCAAGATGAAAGGATGTTTGAATCCCCTGTGGAGACCACAGAGAAAGACCTAATTCCCCACCTCATCGCGACCTGAGGCCTCAAATCCTTTGAAAACTCCAGAGGTACGCGGAGATCAGTGCCTCCAAAAGGGACGATGCCTGACTCCTCGTGAAACTTGATAGGAGTCCCAGGATTCCTGTGGCACGTGGAAAGGGACACTTGGTCTCCCGCCTCAGCTGGAGAGGCGTCCCAATTGCCTTGCCAAGCCTTAAGGAGAATCCCGAGTTGTCCCTCGCAACTAGGCAGGAGTCCTGACGTCACTGAACAAACATGTGGGTGGAAGGGCCATCCCCGTCGTAACTCGAGAATATACCACAGGTTCCCGCCGCAACTCGAGAAAAACCATGAGACATCCCCCTCGCCGCGAGATGAGGCCTGATTCCCCTACACTGCGTGCAGAGCAATTCCGTGTTGCACATCACACATGAAAGGAGCCTTGATTTCCTTGATGGCACTCCAGAAAAACCCCAAGAACACTGTTTCAAGGCTAGAGGATCCTGAGGTCACTGAAGCAACACAAAAGAGGTCCGTGGACCAAGAATCAACTCGAGATGAGAGGTTAGTCCCTGGCTTCGATTCCAGAGGAATACCACCTTACCACAAGCACCTCAAGAGGAGGCTTCTCTCAGCTCTAGGAATGTGAGAGGGACCCTGAGTTTGCGGCCTCAAGTGGAATGGACACTGCGATGCCCTGACGCGAAATAAGGCCGGATATCCCTGCAGTGACTTGAATGCAGGCTCGTCTTGCATCTCCCAAGATGAAAGGATGTCTGAATCCCCTGTGGAGACCACAGAGAAAGACCTAGTTCCCCACCTCATCGCGACCGGAGGCCTCACATCCTTTGAAAACTCCAGAGGTACACGGAGATTAGTGCCTCTAAAGGAGACGATGCCTGACTCCTCGTGAAACTTGATAGGAGTCCCAGGATTCCTGTGGCACGTGGAAAGGGACCCTTGGTCTCCCGCCTCAGCTGGAGAGGCGTCCCAATTGCCCTGCCAAGCCTCGAGGAGAATCCCGAGTTGTCCCTCGCAACTAGGCAGGAGTCCTGACGTCGCTGAACAAACACGTGGGTGGAAGGGCCATCCCCGTCGTAACTCGAGAATATACCCCAGGTTCCCGCCGCAACTCGAGAAAAACCATGAGACTTCCCTCTCGCCGTGAGATGAGGCCCGATTCCCCTGCACTGCATGCAGAGCAATTTCGTGTTGCACATCACACATGAAAGGAGCCTTGATTTCCTTGATGGCACTCCAGAGAAACCCCAAGAACACTGTTTCAAGGCTAGAGGGATCCTGAGTTCACTGTAGCAACACGAAAGAGCTCCGTGGACCAAAAATCAACTCGAGATGAGAGGGTAGTCCCTGGCTTCGACTCCAGAGGAATACCACCTTACCACAAGCACCTGAAGAGGAGGCTTCTCTCAGCTCTAGGTATGTGAGAGGAACCCTGAGTTTGTGGCCTCAAGTGAAATGGACACCGCGACGCCCCGACTCGAAAAAAGGCCGGATATCCGTGCAGTGACTTGAATGCAGGCTCGTCTTGCATCTCCCAAGACGAGAGGATGTCTGAAACCCCTGTGGAGACCACAGAGAAACACCTAGTTCCCCACCTCATCGCGACCGGAGGCCTCACATCCTTTGAAAACTCCAGAGGTACGCGGAGATCAGTGCCTCCAAAGGAGAAGATGCCTGACTCCTCGTGAAACTTGGTAGGAGTCCCAGGATTCCTGTGGCAGGTGGAAAGGGAACCTTGGTCTCCCGCCTCAGCTGGAGAGGCGTCCCAATTGCCCTGCCAAGCCTCGAGGAGAATCCCGAGTGTCCCTCGCAACTAGGCAGAAGTCCTGACGTCGCTGAACAAACACGTGTGTGGAAGGGCCATCCCCGTCGTAACTCGAGAATATACCCCAGGTTCCCGCCGCAACTCGAGAAAAACCATGAGACTTCCCCCTCGCCGCGAGATGTGGCCCGATTCCCCTGCAGTGCGTGCAGAGCAATTCCGTGTTGCACATCACACATGAAAGGAGCCTTGATTTCCTTGATGGCACTCCAGAGAAACCCCAAGAACACTGTTTCAAGGCTAGAGGGATCCTGAGGTCACTGTAGCTACACGAAAGAGCTCCGTGGACCAAAAATCAACTCGAGATGAGAGGTTAGTCCCTGGCTTCGACTCCAGAGGAAACCACCTTACCACAAGCACCTCAAGAGGAGGCTTCTCTCAGCTCTAGGTATGTGAGAGGGACCCTGAGTTTGCGGCCTCAAGTGGAATGGACACCGCGATGCCCTGACTCGAAATAAGGCCGGATATCCCTGCAGTGACTTGAATGCAGGCTCGTCTTGCATCTCCCAAGACGAAAGGATATCTGAATCACCTGTGGAGACCACAGAGAAAGACCTAGTTCCCCACCTCATCGCGACCGGAGGCCTCACATCCTTTGAAAATTCCAGAGGTACACTGAGATCAGTGCCTCCAAAGGAGACGATGCCTGACTCCTCGTGAAACTTGATAGGAGTCCCAGGTTTCCTGTGGCACGGGAAAAGTGACCCTTGGTCTCCCGCCTCAGCTGGAGAGGCGTCCCAATTGCCCTGCCAGCCTCGAGGAGAATCCCGAGTTGTCCCTCGCAACTAGGCAGGAGTCCTGACGTTGCTGAACAAAAACGTGGGTGGAAGGGCCATCCCCGTCGTAACTCGAGAATATACCCCAGGTTCCCGCCGCAACTCGAGAAAAACCATGAGACTTCCCCCTCGCCGCAAGATGAGGCCCGATTCCCCTGCATTGCATTCAAAGCAATTCCGTACTGCACATCACACATGAAAGGAGCCTTGCTTTACTTGATGGCACTCCAGAGAAACCCCAAGAACAGTGTTTCAAGGCTAGAGGGATCCTGATATCACTGTAGCAACACGAAAGAGCTCCGTGGACCAAAAATCAAATCGAGATGAGAGGTTAGTCCCTGGCTTCGACACCAGAGGAATACCACCTTACCACAAGCACCTCAAGAGTAGTCTTCTCTCAGCTCTAGGTATGTGAGAGGGACCCTGAGTTTGCGGCCTCAGGTGGAATGGACACTGCGATGCCCTGACGCGAAATAACGCCGGATATCCCTGCAGTGACGTGAATGCAGGCTCGTCTTGCATCTCCCAAGAAGAAAAGATGACTGAATCCCCTGTGGAGACCACATAGAAAGACCAAGTTCCCCACCTCATCGCGACCGGAGGGCTCACATCCTTTGAAAAGTCCAGACGTACGTGGAGATCAGTGCCTCCAAGGGAGACGATGCCTGACTCCTCGAGAAACTTGATAGGAGTCCCAGGATTCCTGTGGCACGTGGAAATGGACCCTTGGTCTCCCGCCTCAGCTGGAGAGGCGTCCCAATTGCCCTGCCTAGCCTCGAGGAGAATCCCGAGTTGTCCCTCGCAACTAGGCAGGAGTCCTGCCGTCGCTGAACAAACACGTGGGTGGAAGGGCCATCCCCGTCGTAACTCAAGAATATACCCCAGGTTCCCGCCGCAACACGAGAAAAACCATGAGACTTCCCCCTCGCCGCGAGATGAGGCCCGATTCCCCTGCACTGCGTGCAGAGCAATTCCGTGTTGCACATCACACATGAAAGAGCCTTGATTTCCTTGATGGCACTCCAGAGAAACCCCAAGAAGACTGTTTCAAGGATAGAGAGATCCTGAGGTCACTGTAGCAACACGAAAGAGCTCCGTGGACCACAAATCAACTGGAGATGAGAGGTTAGTCACTGGCTTCAACTCCAGAGGAATACCACCTTACCACAAGCACCTCAAGAGGAGGCTTCTCTCAGCTCTAGGTATGTGAGAGGGACCCTGAGTTTGCGGCCTCAAGTCGAATGGACACCGCGATGCCCTGACTCGAAATAAGGCCGGATATGCCTGCAGTGACTTGAATGCAGGCTCGTCTTGCATCTCCCAAGACGAAAGGATGTCTGAATCCCCTGTGAAGATCACAGAGAAAGACCTAGTTCCCCACCTCATCACGACCGGAGGCCTCACATCCTTTGAAAACTCCAGAGGTACGCGGAGATCAGTGCCTCCAAAGGAGACGATGCCTGACTCCTCGTGAAACTTGATAGGAGTCCCAGGATTCCTGTGGCACGTGGAAAGGGACCCTTGGTCTCCCGCCTCAGCTGGAGAGGCGTTCCAATTGCCCTGCCAAGCCTCGAGGAGAATCCCGAGTTGTCCCTCGCAAGTAGGAAGGAGTCCTGACGTCGCTGAACAAACACGTGGGTGGAAGGGCCATCCCCGTCGTAACTCGAGAATATACCCCAGGTTCTCGATGCAACTCGAGAAAAACCATGAGACTTCCCCCTCGCCGCAAGATGAGGCCCGATTCCCCCGCACTGCATGCAGAGCAATTCCGTGTTGCACATCAAACATGAAAGAAGCCTTGATTTCCTTGATGGCACTCCAGAGAAACCCCAAGAACACTGTTTCAAGTCTATAGGGATCTTGAGGTCACTGTAGCAACATGAAAGAGCTCCGTGGACCAAAAATTAACTCGAGATGAGAGGGTAGTCCCTGGCTTCGACTCCAGAGGAATACCACCTTACCACAAGCACCTCAAGAGGAGGCTTCTCTCAGCTCTAGCTATGTGAGAAGGACCCTGAGTTTGAGGCCTCAAGTGAAATGGACACCGTGACGCCCTGACTCGAAATAAGGCCGGATATCCCTGCAGTGACTTGAATGCAGGCTCGTCTTGCATCTCCGAAGACGAAAGGATGTCTGAATCCCCTGTGGAGACCACAGAGAAAGACCTAGTTCCCCACCTCATGGCGACCGGAGGCTTCACATCCTGTGAAAACTCCAGAGGTACGCGGAGATCAGTGCCTCCAAAGGAGACGATGCCTGACTCCTCGTGAAACTTGATAAGAGTCCCAGGATTCCTGTGGCACGTGGAAAGGGACCCTTGGTCTCCCGCCTCAGCTGGAGAGGCGTCCCAATTGCCCTGCCAAGCCTCGAGGAGAATCCCGAGTTGTCCCTCGCAACTAGGCAGGAGTCCTGACGTCGCTGAACAAACATGTGTGTGGAAGGGCCATCCCCGTCGTAACTCAAGAATATACCCCAGGTTCCCGCCGCAACTCGAGGTAAACCATGAGACTTCCCCCTCGCCGCGAGATGAGGCCAGATTCCCCTGCAGTGCGTGCAGAGCAATTCCGTGTTGCACATCACACATGAAAGGAGCCTTGATTTCCTTGATGGCACTCCAGAGAAAGCCCAAGAACACTGTTTCAAGGCTAGAGGGATCCTGAGGTCACTGTAGCTACACGAAAGAGCTCCGTGGACCAAAAATCAACTCGAGATGAGAGGTTAGTCCCTGGCTTTGACTCCAGAGGAAACCACCTTACCACAAGCACCTCAAGAGTAGTCTTCTCTCAGCTCTAGGTATGTGAGAGGGGCCCTGAGTTTGCGGCCTCAGGTGGAATGGACACTGCGATGCCCTGACGCGAAATAACGCCGGATATCCCTGCAGTGACGTGAATGCAGGCTCGTCTTGCATCTCCCAAGACGAAAAGATGACTGAATCCCCTGTGGAGACCACATAGAAAGACCAAGTTCCCCACCTCATCGCGACCGGAAGGCTCACATCCTTTGAAAAGTCCAGACGTACGTGGAGATCAGTGCCTCCAAGGGAGACGATGCCTGACTCCTCGAGAAACTTGATAGGAGTCCCAGGATTCCTGTGGCACGTGGAAAGGGACCCTTGGTCTCCCGCCTCAGCTGGAGAGGCGTCCCAATTGCCCTGCCAAGCCTCGAGGAGAATCCCGAGTTGTCCCTCGCAACTAGGCAGGAGTCCTGACGTCGCTGAACAAACACGTGGGTGGAAGGGCCATCCCCGTCGTAACTCGAGAATATACCCCAGGTTCCCGCCGCAACACGAGAAAAACCATGAGACTTCCCCCTCGCCGCGAGATGAGGCCCGATTCCCCTGCACTGCGTGCAGAGCAATGCCGTGTTGCACATCACACATGAAAGGAGCCTTGATTTCCTTGATGGCACTCCAGAGAAACCCCAAGAACACTGTTTCAAGGATAGAGAGATCCTGAGGTCAGTGTAGCAACACGAAAGAGCTCCGTGGACCACAAATCAACTGGAGACGAGAGGTTAGTCCCTGGCTTCAACTCCAGAGGAATACCACCTTACCACAAGCACCTCAAGAGGAGGCTTCTCTCAGCTCTAGGTATGTGAGAGGGACCCTGAGTTTGCGGCCTCAAGTCGAATGGACACCGCGATGCCCTGACTCGAAATAAGGCCGGATATAACTGCAGTGACTTGAATGCAGGCTCGTCTTGCATCTCCCAAGACGAAAGGATGTCTGAATCCCCTGTGAAGATCACAGAGAAAGACCTAGTTCCCCACCTCATCGCGACCGGAGGCCTCACATCCTTTCAAAACTCCAGAGGGACGCGGAGATCAGTGCCTCCAAAGAGACGATGCCTGACTCCTCGTGAAACTTGAGAGGAGTCCCAGGATTCCTGTGGCACGTGGAAAGGGACCCTTGGTCTCCTGCCTCAGCTGGAGAGGCGTTCCAATTGCCCTGCCAAGCCTCGAGGAGAATCCTGAGTTGTCCCTCGCAACTAGGAAGGAGTCCTGACGTCGCTGAACAAACACGTGGGTGGAAGGGCCATCCCCGTCGTAACTCGAGAATATACCCCAGGTTCCCGCCGCAACTCGAGAAAAACCATGAGACTTCCCCCTCACCGCAAGATGAGGCCTGATTCCCCTGCACTGCATGCAGAGCAATTCCGTGTTGCACATCACACATGAAAGGAGCCTTGATTTCCTTGATGGCACTCCAGAGAAACCCCAAGAACACTGTTTCAAGGCTAGAGGATCCTGAGGTCACTGAAGCAACACGAAAGAGGTCCGTGGACCAAGAATCAACTCGAGATGAGAGGTTAGTCCCTGGCTTCGACTCCAGAGGAATACCACCTTACCACAAGCACCTCAAGAGGAGGCTTCTCTCAGCTCTAGGTATGTGAGAAGGACCCTGAGTTTGAGGCCTCAAGTGGAATGGACACCGCGATGCCCTGACTCGAAATAAGGCCGGACATCACTGCAGTGACTTGAATGCAGGCTCGGCTTGCATTTCCCAAGACGAAAGGATGTCTGAATCCCCTGTGGAGACCACAGAGAAACACCTAGTTCCCCACCTCATCGCGACCGGAGGCCTCACATCCTTTGAAAACTCCAGACGTACGTGGATATCAGTGCCTCCAAGGGAGACGATGCCTGACTCCTCGTGAAACTTGATAGGAGTCCCAGGATTCCTGTGGCACGTGGAAAGGGACCCTTGGTCTCCCGCCTCAGCTGGAGAGGCGTCCCAATTGCCCTGCCAAGCCTCGAGGAGAATCCCGAGTTGTCCCTCGCAATTAGGCAGGAGTCCTGACGTCGCTGAACAAACACGTGGGTGGAAGGACCATCCCCGTCGGAACTCGAGAATATACCCCAGGTTCCCGCCGCAACTCGAGAAAAACCATGAGACTTCCCCCTCGCCACGAGATGAGGCCTGATTCCCCTGCACTGCGTGCAGAGCAATGCAGTGTTGCACATCACACATGAAAGGAGCCTTGATTTCCTTGATGGCACTCCAGAGAAACCCCAAGAACACTGTTTCAAGGCTAGAGGGATCCTGAGTTCACTGTAGCAACACGAAAGAGCTCCGTGGACCAAAAATCAACTCGAGATGAGAGGGTAGTCCCTGGATTCGACTCCAGAGGAATACCACCTTACCACAAGCACCTCAAGAGGAGGCTTCTCTCAGCTCTAGGTATGTGAGAGGAACCCTGAGTTTGTGGCCTCAAGTGAAATGGACACCGCAACGCCCCGACTCGAAAAAAGGCCGGATATCCCTGCAGTGACTTGAATGCAGGCTCGTCTTGCATCTCCTAAGACGAGAGGATGTCTGAATCCCCTGTGGAGACCACAGAGAAACACCTAGTTCCCCACCTCATCGCGACCGGAGGCCTCACATCCTTTGAAAACTCCAGAGGTACGCGGAGATCAGTGCCTCCAAAGGAGAAGATGCCTGACTCCTCGTGAAACTTGATAGGAGTCCCAGGATTCCTGTGGCACGTGGAAAGGGACCCTTGGTCTCCCGCCTCAGCTGGAGAGGCGTCCCAATTGCCCTGCCAAGCCTCGAGGAGAATCCCGAGTTGTCCCTCGCAACTATGCAGGAGTCCTGACGTCGCTGAACAAACACGTGTGTGGAAGGGCCATCCCCGTCGTAACTCGAGAATATACCCCAGGTTCCCGCCTCAACTCGAGAAAAACCATGAGACTTCCCCCTCGCCGCGAGATGAGGCCCGATTACCCTGCACTGCATGCAGAGCAATTCCGTGTTGCACATCAAACATGAAAGAAGCCTTGATTTCCTTGATGACACTCCAGAGAAACCCCAAGAACACTGTTTCAAGGCTCGAGGGATCCTGAGGTCACTGTAGCAACACGAAAGAGCTCCGTGGACCCAAAATCAACTCGAGATGAGAGCTTAGTCCCTGGCTTCGACTCCAGAGGCATACCAGCTTACCACAAGCACCTCAAGAGGAGGCTTCTCTCAGATCTAGGTATGTGAGGGGAACCCTGAGTTTGCGGCCTCAAGTGGAATGGACACTGAGATGCCCTGACGCGAAATAAGGGCAGATATCCCTGCAGTGACTTGAATGCCTGCTCGTCTTGCATCTCCCAAGATGAAAGGATGTTTGAATCCCCTGTGGAGACCACAGAGAAAGACCTAATTCCCCACCTCATCGCGACCTGAGGCCTCAAATCCTTTGAAAACTCCAGAGGTACGCGGAGATCAGTGCCTCCAAAAGGGACGATGCCTGACTCCTCGTGAAACTTGATAGGAGTCCCAGGATTCCTGTGGCACGTGGAAAGGGACACTTGGTCTCCCGCCTCAGCTGGAGAGGCGTCCCAATTGCCTTGCCAAGCCTCAAGGAGAATCCCGAGTTGTCCCTCGCAACTAGGCAGGAGTCCTGACGTCACTGAACAAACATGTGGGTGGAAGGGCCATCCCCGTCGTAACTCGAGAATATACCACAGGTACCCGCCGCAACTCGAGAAAAACCATGAGACATCCCCCTCGCCGCGAGATGAGGCCTGATTCCCCTACACTCCGTGCAGAGCAATTCCGTGTTGCACATCACACATGAAAGGAGCCTTGATTTCCTTGATGGCACTCCAGAAAAACCCCAAGAACACTGTTTCAAGGCTAGAGGATCCTGAGGTCACTGAAGCAACACAAAAGAGGTCCGTGGACCAAGAATCAACTCGAGATGAGAGGTTAGTCCCTGGCTTCGACTCCAGAGGAATACCACCTTACCACAAGCACCTCCAGAGGAGGCTTCTCTCAGCTCTAGGAATGTGAGAGGGACCCTGAGTTTGCGGCCTCAAGTGGAATGGACACTGCGATGCCCTGACGCGAAATAAGGCCGGATATCCCTGCAGTGACTTGAATGCAGGCTCGTCTTGCATCTCCCAAGACGAAAGGATGTCTGAATCCCCTGTGGAGACCACAGAGAAAGACCTAGTTCCCCACCTCATCGCGACCGGAGGCCTCACATCCTTTGAAAACTCCAGAGGTACGCGGAGATTAGTGCCTCTAAAGGAGACGATGCCTGACTCCTCGTGAAACTTGATAGGAGTCCCAGGATTCCTGTGGCACGTGGAAAGGGACCCTTGGTCTCCCGCCTCAGCTGGAGAGGCGTCCCAATTGCCCTGCCAAGCCTCGAGGAGAATCCCGAGTTGTCCCTCGCAACTAGGCAGGAGTCCTGACGTCGCTGAACAAACACGTGGGTGGAAGGGCCATCCCCGTCGTAACTCGAGAAAAACCATGAGACTTACCTCTCGCCGTGAGATGAGGCCCGATTCCCCTACACTGCATGCAGAGCAACTCCGTGTTGCACATCACACATGAAAGGAGCCTTGATTTCCATGATGGCACTCCAGATAAACCCCAAGAACACTGTTTCAAGGCTAGAGGGATCCTGAGTTCACTGTAGCAACACGAAAGAGCTCCGTGGACCAAAAATCAACTCGAGATGAGAGGGTAGTCCCTGGCTTCGACTCCAGAGGAATACCACCTTACCACAAGCACCTCAAGAGGAATCTTCTCTCAGCTCTAAGTATGTGAGAGGGGCCCTGAGTTTGCGGCCTCAGGTGGAATGAACACTGCGATGCCCTGACGTGAAATAACGCCGGATATCCCTGCAGTGACGTGAATGCAGGCTCGTCTTGCATCTCCCAAGACGAAAAGATGACTGAATCCCCTGTGGAGACCACATAGAAAGACCAAGTTCCCCACCTCATTGCGACCGGAGGGCTCACATCCTTTGAAAAGTCCAGACGTACGTGGAGATCAGTGCCTCCAAGGGAGACGATGCCTGACTCCTCGAGAAACTTGATAGGAGTCCCAGGATTCCTGTGGCACGTGGAAAGGGACCCTTGGTCTCCCGCCTCAGGTGGAGAGGCGTCCCAATTGCCCTGCCAAGCCTCGAGGAGAATCCCGAGTTGTCCCTCGCAACTAGGCAGGAGTCCTGCCGTCCCTGAACAAACACGTGGGTGGAAGGGCCATCCCCGTCATAACTCGAGAATATGCCCCAGGTTCCCGCCGCAACACGAGAAAAACCATGAGACTTCCCCCTCGCCGCGAGATGAGGCCCGATTCCCCTGCACTGCGTGCAGAGCAATTCCGTGTTGCACATCACACATGAAAGGAGCCTTGATTTCCTTGATGGCACTCCAGAGAAAGCCCAAGAACACTGTTTCAAGGATAGAGAGATCCTGAGGTCACTGTAGCAACACGAAAGAGCTTCGTGGACCACAAATCAACTGGAGATGAGAGGTTAGTCCCTGGTTTCAACTCCAGAGGAATACCACCTTACCACAAGCACCTCAAGAGGAGGCTTCTCTCAGCTCTAGGTATGTGAGAGGGACCCTGAGTTTGCGGCCTCAAGTCGAATGGACACCGCGATGCCCTGACTCGAAATAAGGCCGGATATAACTGCAGTGACTTGAATGCAGGCTCGTCTTGCATCTCCCAAGACGAAAGGATGTCTGAATCCCCTGTGAAGATCACAGAGAAAGACCTAGTTCCCCACCTCATCGCGACCGGAGGCCTCACATCCTTTCAAAACTCCAGAGGTACGCGGAGATCAGTGCCTCCAAAGGAGAGGATGCCTGACTCCTCGTGAAACTTGATAGGAGTCCCAGGATTCCTGTGACACGTGGAAAGGGACCCTTGGTCTCCCGCCTCAGCTGGAGAGGCGTCCCAATTGCCCTGCCAAGCCTCGAGGAGAATCCCGAGTTGTCCCTCGCAACTAGGCAGAAGTCCTGACGTCACTGAACAAACACGTGGCTGGAAGGGCCATTCCCGTCGTAACTCGAGAATATACCCCAGTTTCCCGCCGCAACTCGAGAAAAACCATGAGACTTCCCCCTCGCCGCGAGATGAGGCCCGATTCCCCTGCACTGCGTGCAGAGCAATTCCGTCTTGCACATCACACATGAAAGGAGCCTTGATTTCCTAGATGGCACTCCAGAGAAACCCCAAGAACACTGTTTCAAGGCTAGAGGGATCCTGAGGTCACTGTAGCAACACGAAAGAGCTCCGTGCATGAAAAATCAACTCGAGATGAGAGGTTAGTCCCTGGCTTCGACTCCAGAGGAATACCACCTTACCACAAGCACCTCAAGAGGAGGCTTCTCTCAGCTCTAGGTATGTGAGAGGGACCCTGAGTTTGCGGCCTCAAGTGGAATGGACACCGTGATGCCCTGACACGAAATAAGGCCGGATATCCCTGCAGTGACTTGAATGCAGGCTCGTCTTGCATCTCCCAAGATGAAAGGATGTCTGAATCGCCTGTGGAGACCACAGAGAAAGACCTAGTTCCCCACTTCATCGCGACCGGAGGCCTCACATCCTTTGAAAACTCCAGAGGTACGCGGAGATCAGTGCCTTCAAAGGAGACGATGCCTGACTCCTCGTGAAACTTGATACGAGTCCCAGGATTCCTGTGGCACGTGGAAAGGGACCCTTGGTCTCCCGCCTCAGCTGGAGAGGCGTCCCAATTGCCCTGCCAAGCCTCGAGGAGAATCCCGAGTTGTCCCTCGCAACTAGCCAGGAGTACTGACGTCGCTGAAGAAACACGTTTGTGGAAGGGCCATCCCTGTCGTAACTCGAGAATATACCCAAGGTTCCCGCCGCAACTCGAGAAAAACCATGAGACTTCCCCCTCGCCGGGAGATGAGGCCCGATTCCCCTGCACTGTATGCAGAGCAACTCCGTGTTGCACATCACACATGAAAGGAGCCTTGATTTCCTTGATGGCACTCCAGAGAAACCCCAGGAACACTGTTTCAAGGCTAGAGGGATCCTGACGTCACTGTAGCAACACGAAAAAGCTCCGTGGACCAAAAATCAACTCGAGATGAGAGGTTTGTCCCTGGCTTCGACTCCAGAGGAATAACACCTTACAACAAGCACCTCAAGGGGAGGCTTCTCTCAGCTCTAGGTATGTGAGAGGACCCTGAGTTTGCGGCCTCAAGTGGAATGGACACCGCGATGCACTGACGTGAAATAAGGCCGGATATCCCTGCAGTGACTTGAATGCAGGCTCGTCTTGCATCTCCCAAGATGAAAGGATGTCTGAATGCCCTGTGGAGACCACAGAGAAACACCTAGTTCCCAACCTCATGGCGACCGGAGGCCTCACATCCTTTGAAAACTCCAGAGGTATGCGGAGATCAGTGCCTCCAAAGGAGACGATGCCTGACTCCTCGTGAAACTTGATCGGAGGCCCAGGATTCCTGTGGCACATGGAAAGGGACCCTTGGTCTCCCGCCTCAGCTGGAGAGGCGTCCCAATTGCCCTGCCAAGACTCGAGGAGAATCCCGAGTTGTCCCTCGCAACTAGCCAGGAGTACTGACGTCGCTGAAGAAACACGTTTGTGGAAGGGCCATTCCTGTCGTAACTCGAGAATATACCCCAGGTTCCCGCTGCAACTCGAGAAAAACCATGAGACTTCCACCTCGCCGCGAGATGAGGACCGATTCCCCTGCACTGCGTGCAGAGCAATTCCGTGTTGCACATCACAGATGAAAGGAGCCTTGATTTCCTTGATGGCACTCCAGAGAAACCCCAAGAACACTGTTTCAAGGCTAGAGGGATCCTGAGGTCACTGTAGCAACACGAAAGAGCTCCGTGGACCAAAAATCAACTCGAGATGAGAGGTTTGTCCCTGGCATCGACTCCAGAGGAATAACACCTTACCTTAAGCACCTCAAGGGGAGGCTTCTCTCAGCTCTAGGTATGTGAGAGGACCCTGAGTTTGCGTCCTCAAGTGGAATGGACACCGCGATGCACTGACGTGAAATAAGGCCGGATATCCCTGTAGTGACTTGAATGCAGGCTCGTCTTGCATCTCCCAAGATGAAAGGATGTCTGAATGCCCTGTGGAGACCACAGAGAAACACCTAGTTCCCAACCTCATGGCGACCGGAGGCCTCACATCCTTTGAAAACTCCAGAGGTATGCGGAGATCAGTGCCTCCAAAGGAGACGATGCCTGACTCCTCGTGAAACTTGATAGGAGTCCCAGGATTCCTGTGGCACATGGAAAGGGACCCTTGGTCTCCCGCCTCAGCTGGAGAGGCGTCCCAATTGCCCTGCCAAGCCTCGAGGAGATTCCCGAGTTGTCCCTCGCAACTAGCCAGGAGTACTGACGTCGCTGAAGAAACACGTTTGTGGAAGGGCCATCCCTGTCGTAACTCGAGAATATACCCCAGGGTCCCGCCGCAACTTGAGAAAAACCATGAGACTTTCCCCTCGCCACGAGATGAGGACTGATTCCCCTGCACTGCGTGCAGAGCAATTCCGTGTTGCACATCACACATGAAAGGAGCCTTGATTTCCATGGTGGCACTCCAGAGAAAACCCAAGAACACTGTTTCAAGGCTAGAGGGATCCTGAGGTCACTGTAGCAACACGAAAGAACTCCGTGGACCAAAAATCAACTCGAGATGAGAGGTTAGTCCCTGGCTTCGACTCCAGAGGAATACCACCTTACCACAAGCTCCTCAAGAGGAGGCTTCTCTCAGCTCTAGCTATGTGAGAGGGACCCTGAGTTTGCGGCCTCAAGTGGAATGGACACTGCGATGCCCTGACTCGAAATAAGGCCGGATATCCCTGCAGTGACTTGAATGCAGGCTCGTCTTGCATCTCCCAAGACGAAAGGATGTCTGAATCCCCTGTGGAGACCACAGAGAAAGACCTAGTTCCCCACCTCATCGCGACCGGAGGCCTCACATCCTTTGAAAACTCCAGAGGTACGCGGAGATCAGTGCCTCCAAAGGAGACGATGCCTGACTCCTCGTGAAACTTGATAGGAGTCCCAGGATTCCTGTGGCACGTGGAAAGGGACCCTTGGTCTCCCGCCTCAGCTGGAGAGGCGTCCCAATTGCCCTGCCAAGCCTCGAGGAGAATCCCGAGTTGTCCCTCGCAACTAGGCAGGAGTCCTGTCGTCGCTGAACAAACACGTGGGTGGAAGGGCCATCCCCGTCGTAACTCGAGAAAATACCCCAGGTTCCCGCCGCAACTCGAGAAAAACCATGAAACTTCCCCCTCGCCGGGAGATGAGGACCGATTCCCCTGCACTGCGTGCAGAGCAATTGTGTGTTGCACATCACACATGAAAGGAGCCTTGATTTCCTTGATGGCACTCCAGAGAAACCCGAAGAACACTGTTTCAAGGCTAGAGGGATCCTGAGGTAAATGTAGCAACACGAAAGAGCTCCGTGGACCAAAAATCAACTGGAGAAGAGGGGTTAGTCCCTGGCTTCGACTCCAGAGGAATACCACCTTACCACAAGCACCTCAAGAGGAGGCTTCTCTCAGCTCTAGGTATGTGAGAGGGACCCTGAGTTTTCGGCCTCAAGTGAAATGGACACCGTGATGCTCTGACTCGAAATAAGGCCGGATATCCCTGCAGTGACTTGAATGCAGGCTCGTCTTGCATCTCCCAACATGAAAGGATGTCTGAATCCCCTGTGGAGACCACAGAGAAAGACCTAGTTCCCCACTTCATCGCGACCGGAGGCCTCACATCCTTTGAAGACTCCAGAGGTACGTGGAGATCAGTGCCTTCAAAGGAGACGATGCCTGACTCCTCGTGAAACTTGATAGGAGTCCCAGGATTCCTGTGGCACGTGGAAAGGGACCCTTGGTCTAATGCCTCAGATGGAGAGCCGTCGCTATTGCCCTGCCAAGCCTCGAGGAGAATCCCGAGTTGTCCCTCGCAACTAGGCAGGAGTCCTGACGTCGCTGAACAAACACGTGGGTGGAAGGGCCATCCCCGTCATAACCTCAGAATATACCCCAGGTTCCCACCGCAACTCGAGAAAATCCATGAGACTTCCCCGTCGCCGCAAAATGAGGCCTGATATGCTGCACTGCGTGCAGAGCAATTCCGTGTTGCGCATCACACATGAAAGGAGCCTTGATTTCCTTGATGGCACTCCAGAGAAACCCCAAGAACACTGTTTCAAGGCTAGAGGGATACTGAGGTCACTGTAGCCACACGGAAGAGCTCCGTGGACCAAAAATCAACTCGAGATGAGAGGTTAGTCCCTGGCTTCGACTCCAGAGGAATACCACCTTACCACAAGCACCTCAAGAGGAGGCTTCTCTCAGCTCTAGCTATGTGAGAGGGACCCTGAGTTTGCGGCCTCAAATGGAATGGACACTGCGATGCCCTGACGCGAAATAAGGCCGGATATCCCTGCAGTGACTTGAATGCAGGCTCGTCTTGCATCTCCCAAGACGGAAGGATGTCTGAATCCCCTGTGGAGACCACAGAGAAAGACCTAGTTCCCCACCTCATCCCGACCGGAGGCCTCACATCCTTTGAAAACTCCAGAGGTACGCGGAGATCAGTGCCTCCAAAGGAGACGATGCCTGACTCCTCGTGAAACTTGATAGGAGTCCCAGGATTCCTGTGGCACGTGGAAAGGGACCCTTGGTCTCCCACCTCAGCTGGAGAGGCGTCCCAATTGCCCTGCCAAGCCTCGAGGAGAATCCCGAGTTGTCCCTCGCAACAAGGCAGGAGTCCTGACGTCCCTGAAGAAACACGTGGGTGGAAGTTCCATCCCCGTCGTAACTCGAGAATATACCCCAGGTTCCCGCCGCAACTCGAGAGAAACCATGAGACTTCCCCCTCTCCTAGAGATGAGGCCCAATTCCCCTGCACTGTATGCAGAGCAACTCCGTGTTGCACATCACACATGAAAGGAGCCTTGATTTTCTTGATGACACTCCAGAGAAACCCCAGGAACACTGTTTCAAGGCTAGAGGGATCCTGACGTCACTGTAGCAACAAGAAAGAGCTCCGTGGACCAAAAATCAACTCGAGATGAGAGGTTTGTCCCTGGCTTCGACTCCAGAGGAATACCACCTTACCACAAGCACCTCAAGGGGAGGCTTCTCCCAGCTCTAGGTATGTGAGAGGACCCTGAGTTTGCGGCCAAAATGGAATGGACACCGCGATGCACTGACGTGAAATAACGCCGGATATCCCTGCAGTGACTTGAATGCAGGCTCGTCTTGCATCTCCCAAGATGAAAGGATGTCTGAATGCCCTGTGGTGACCACAAAGAAACAGTTCCCAACCTCTTGGCGACCGGAGGCCTCACATCCTTTGAAATCTCCAGAGGTACGCGGAAATCAGTGCCTCCAAAGGAGACGATGCCTGACTCTTCGTGAAACTTGATAGGAGTCCCAGGATTCCTGTGGCACATGGAAAGGGACCCTTGGTCTCCCGCCTCAGCTGGAGAGGCGTCCCAATTGCCCTGCCAAGCCTCGAGGAGAATCCCGAGTTGTCCCTCGCAACTAGCCAGGAGTACTGACGTCGCTGAAGAATCACGTTTGTGGAAGGGCCATCCCCGTCGTAACTCGAGAATATACCCCAGGTTCCCGCCGCAACTTGAGAAAAACCATGAGACTTCCCCCTCGCCGCGAGATGAGGACCGATTCTCCTGCACTGCGTGCAGAGCAATTCCGTGTTGCACATCACACATGAAAGGAGCCTTGATTTCCATGGTGGCACTCCAGAGAAACCCCAAGAACACTGTTTCAAGGCTAGAGGGATCCTGAGGTCACTGTAGCAACACGAAAGAGCTCCGTGGACCAAAAATCAACTCGAGATGAGAGGTTAGTCCCTGGCTTCGACTCCAGAGGAATACCACCTAACCACAAGCACCTCAAGAGGAGGCTTCTCTCAGCTCTAGGTATGTGAGAGGGACCCTGAGTTTGCGGCCTCAAGTGGAATGGACACCGTGATGCCCTGACTCGAAATAAGGCCGGATATCCTTGCAGTGACTTGAATGCAGGCTCGTCTTGCATCTCCCAAGACGAAAGGATGTCTGAATCCCCTGTGGAGACCACAGAGAAAGAACTAGTTCCCCACCTCATCGTGACCGGAGGCCTCACATCCTTTGAAAACTCCAGACGTACGCGGAGATCAGTGCCTCCAAAGGAGACGATGCCTGACTCCTCGTGAAACTTGATAGGAGTCCCAGGATTCCTGTGGCACGTGGAAAGGGACCCTTGGTCTCCCGCCTCAGCTGGAGAGGCGTCCCAATTGCCCTGCCAAGCCTCGAGGAGAATCCCGAGTTGTCCCTCGCAACTAGGCAGGAGTCCTGTCGTCGCTGAACAAACACGTGGGTGGAAGGGCCATCCCCGTCGTAACTCGAGAAAATACCCCAGGTTCCCGCCGCAACTCGAGAAAAACCATGAAACTTCCCCCTCGCCGGGAGATGAGGACCGATTCCCCTGCACTGCGTGCAGAGCAATTGTGTGTTGCACATCACACATGAAAGGAGCCTTGATTTCCTTGATGGCACTCCAGAGAAACCCGAAGAACACTGTTTCAAGGCTAGAGGGATCCTGAGGTAAATGTAGCAACACGAAAGAGCTCCGTGGACCAAAAATCAACTGGAGAAGAGGGGTTAGTCCCTGGCTTCGACTCCAGAGGAATACCACCTTACCACAAGCACCTCAAGAGGAGGCTTCTCTCAGCTCTAGGTATGTGAGAGGGACCCTGAGTTTTCGGCCTCAAGTGAAATGGACACCGTGATGCCCTGACTCGAAATAAGGCCGGATATCCCTGCAGTGACTTGAATGCAGGCTCGTCTTGCATCTCCCAACATGAAAGGATGTCTGAATCCCCTGTGGAGACCACAGAGAAAGACCTAGTTCCCCACTTCATCGCGACCGGAGGCCTCACATCCTTTGAAGACTCCAGAGGTACGTGGAGATCAGTGCCTTCAAAGGAGACGATGCCTGACTCCTCGTGAAACTTGATAGGAGTTCCAGGATTCCTGTGGCACGTGGAAAGGGACACTTGGTCTCCCACCTCAGCTGGAGAGGCGTCCCAATTGCCCTGCCAAGCCTCGAGGAGAATCCCGAGTTGTCCCTCGCAACTAGGCAGGAGTCCTGACGTCGCTGAACAAACACGTGGGTGGAAGGGCCATCCCCGTCATAACCTCAGAATATACCCCAGGTTCCCACCGCAACTCGAGAAAATCCATGAGACTTCCCCCTCGCCGCGAGATGAGGCCCGATTCCCCTGCACTGCGTGCAGAGCAATTCCGTCTTGCACATCACACATGAAAGGAGCCTTGATTTCCTAGATGGCACTCCAGAGAAACCCCAAGAACACTGTTTCAAGGCTAGAGGGATCCTGAGGTCACTGTAGCAACACGAAAGAGCTCCGTGCACGAAAAATCAACTCGAGATGAGAGGTTAGTCCCTGGCTTCGACTCCAGAGGAATACCACCTTACCACAAGCACCTCAAGAGGAGGCTTCTCTCAGCTCTAGGTATGTGAGAGGGACCCTGAGTTTGCGGCCTCAAGTGGAATGGACACCGTGATGCCCTGACACGAAATAAGGCCGGATATCCCTGCAGTGACTTGAATGCAGGCTCGTCTTGCATCTCCCAAGATGAAAGGATGTCTGAATCGCCTGTGGAGACCACAGAGAAAGACCTAGTTCCCCACTTCATCGCGACCGGAGGCCTCACATCCTTTGAAAACTCCAGAGGTACGCGGAGATCAGTGCCTTCAAAGGAGACGATGCCTGACTCCTCGTGAAACTTGATACATCCCAGGATTCCTGTGGCACGTGGAAAGGGACCCTTGGTCTACCGCCTCAGATGGAGAGCCTTCGCTATTGCCCTGCCAAGCCTCGAGGAGAATCCCGAGTTGTCCCTCGCAACTAGCCAGGAGTACTGACGTCGCTGAAGAAACACGTTTGTGGAAGGGCCATCCCTGTCGTAACTCGAGAATATACCAAAGGTTCCCGCGGCAACTCGAGAAAAACCATGAGACTTCCCCCTCGCCGCGAGATGAGGCCCGATTCCCCTGCACTGTATGCAGAGCAACTCCGTGTTGCACATCACACATGAAAGGAGCCTTGATTTCCTTGATGGCACTCCAGAGAAACCCCAGGAACACTGTTTCAAGGCTAGAGGGATCCTGACGACACTGTAGCAACACGAAAAAGCTCCGTGGACCAAAAATCAACTCGAGATGAGAGGTTTGTCCCTGGCTTCGACTCCAGAGGAATAACACCTTACAACAAGCACCTCAAGGGGAGGCTTCTCTCAGCTCTAGGTATGTGAGAGGACCCTGAGTTTGCGGCCTCAAGTGGAATGGACACCGCGATGCACTGACTCGAAATAAGGCCGGATATCCCTGCAGTGACTTGAATGCAGGCTCGTCTTGCATCTCCCAAGAATAAAGGATGTCTGAATGCCCTGTGGAGACCACAGAGAAACACCTAGTTCCCAACCTCATGGCGACCGGAGGCCTCACATCCTTTGAAAACTCCAGAGGTATGCGGAGATCAGTGCCTCCAAAGGAGACGATGCCTGACTCCTCGTGAAACTTGATCGGAGGCCCAGGATTCCTGTGGCACATGGAAAGGGACCCTTGGTCTCCCGCCTCAGCTGGAGAGGCGTCCCAATTGCCCTGCCAAGCCTCGAGGAGAATCCCTAGTTGTCCCTCGCAACTAGCCAGGAGTACTGACGTCGCTGAAGAAACACGTTTGAGGAAGGGCCATTCCTGTCGTAACTCGAGAATATACCCCAGGTTCCCGCCGCAACTCGAGAAAAACCATGAGACTTCCACCTCGCCGCGAGATGAGAACCGATTCCCCTGCACTGCGTGCAGAGCAATTCCGTGTTGCACATCACAGATGAAAGGAGCCTTGATTTCCTTGATGGCACTCCAGAGAAACCCCAAGAACACTGTTTCAAGGCTAGAGGGATCCTGAGGTCACTGTAGCAACACGAAAGAGCTCCGTGGACCAAAAATCAACTCGAGATGAGAGGTTTGTCCCTGGCATCGACTCCAGAGGAATAACACCTTACCACAAGCACCTCAAGGGGAGGCTTCTCTCAGCTCTAGGTATGTGAGAGGACCCTGAGTTTGCGTCCTCAAGTGGAATGGACACCGCGATGCACTGACGTGAAATAAGGCCGGATATCCCTGTAGTGACTTGAATGCAGGCTCGTCTTGCATCTCCCAAGATGAAAGGATGTCTGAATGCCCTGTGGAGACCACAGAGAAACACCTAGTTCCCAACCTCATGGCGACCGGAGGCCTCACATCCTTTGAAAACTCCAGAGGTATGCGGAGATCAGTGCCTCCAAAGGAGACGATGCCTGACTCCTCGTGAAACTTGATAGGAGTCCCAGGATTCCTGTGGCACATGGAAAGGGACCCTTGGTCTCCCGCCTCAGCTGGAGAGGCGTCCCAATTGCCCTGCCAAGCCTCGAGGAGAATCCCGAGTTGTCCCTCGCAACTAGCCAGGAGTACTGACGTCGCTGAAGAAACACGTTTGTGGAAGGGCCATCCCTCTCGTAACTCGAGAATATACCCCAGGTTCCCGCCGCAACTCGAGAAAAACCATGAGACTTTCCCCTCGCCGCGAGATGAGGACCGATTCCCCTGCACTGCGTGCAGAGCAATTCCGTGTTGCACATCACACATGAAAGGAGCCTTGATTTCCATGGTGGCACTCCAGAGAAAACCCAAGAACACTGTTTCAAGGCTAGAGGGATCCTGAGGTCACTGTAGCAACACGAAAGAACTCCGTGGACCAAAAATCAACTCGAGATGAGAGGTTAGTCCCTGGCTTCGACTCCAGAGGAATACCACCTTACCACAAGCTCCTCAAGAGGAGGCTTCTCTCAGCTCTAGCTATGTGAGAGGGACCCTGAGTGTGCGGCCTCAAGTGGAATGGACACTGCGATGCCCTGACTCGAAATAAGGCCGGATATCCCTGCAGTGACTTGAATGCAGGCTCGTCTTGAATCTCCCAAGACGAAAGGATGTCTGAATCCCCTGTGGAGACCACAGAGAAAGACCTAGTTCCCCACCTCATCGTGACCGGAGGCCTCACATCCTTTGAAAACTCCAGAGGTACGCGGAGATCAGTGCCTCCAAAGGAGACGATGCCTGACTCCTCGTGAAACTTGATAGGAGTCCCAGGATTCCTGTGGCACGTGGAAAGGGACCCTTGGTCTCCCGCCTCAGCTGGAGAGGCGTCCCAATTGCCCTGCCAAGCCTCGAGGAGAATCCCGAGTTGTCCCTCGCAACTAGGCAGGAGTCCTGACGTCGCTGAACAAACACGTGGGTGGAAGGGCCATCCCCGTCGTAACTCGAGAATATACCCCAGGTTCCGGCGGCAACTCAAGAAAAACCATGAAACTTCCCCCTCGCCGTGTGATGAGGCCCGATTCCCCTGCACTGCTTGCAGAGCAACTCCGTGTTGCACATCACACATGAAAGGAGCCTTGATTTCCTTGATGGCACTCCAGAGAATCCCCAAGAACACTGTTTCAAGGCTAGAGGGATCCTGAGGTCACTGTAGCAACACGAAAGAGCTCCGTGGACCAAAAATCAACTCGAGATGAGAGGTTAGTCCCTGGCTTCGACTCCAGAGGAATACCACCTTACCACAAGCACCTCAAGAGGAGGCTTCTCTCAGCTCTAGCTATGTTAGAGGGACCCTGAATTTGCGGCCTCTAGTGGAATGGACACCACGATGCCCTGACTCGAAATAAGGACGGATATCCCTGCAGTGACTTGAATGCAGGCTCGTCTTGCATCTCCCAAGATGAAAGGATGTCTGAATCCCCTGTGGAGACCACAGTGAAAGACCTAGGTCCCCACTTCATCGCGACCGGAGGCCTCACATGCTTTGAAAACTCCAGAAGTACGCGGAGATCAGTGCCTCCAAAGGAGACGATGCCTGACTCCTCGTGAAACTTGATAGGAGTCCCAGGATTCCTGTGGCACGTGGAAAGGGAACCTTCGTCTCCCGCCTCAGCTGGAGAGGCGTCCCAATTGCCCTGCCAAGCCTCGAGGAGAATCCCGAGTTGTCCCTCGCAACTAGCCAGGAGTACTGACGTCGCTGAAGAAACACGTGTGTGGAAGGGCCATCCCCGTCGTAACTCGAGAATATACCCCAGGTTCCCGCCGCAACTCGAGAAAAACCATGAGACTTCCCCCTCGCCGCGAGATGAGGACCGATTCCCCTGCACTGCGTGCAGAGCAATTCCGTGTTGCACATCACACATGAAAGGAGCCTTGATTTCCATGGTGGCACTCCAGAGAAACCCCAAGAACACTGTTTCAAGGCTAGAGGGATCCTGAGGTCACTGTAGCAACACGAAAGAGCTCCGTGGACCACAAATCAACTCGAGATGAGAGGTTAGTCCCTGGCTTCGACTCCAGAGGAATACCACCTTACCACAAGCACCTCAAGAGGAGGCTTCTCTCAGCTCTAGGTATGTGAGAGGGACCCTGAGTTTGCGGCCTCAAGTGGAATGGACACTGCGATGCCCTGACGCGAAATAAGACCGGATATCCCTGCAGTGACTTGAATGCAGGCTCGTCTTGCATCTCCCAAGACGAAAGGATGTCTGAATCCCCTGTGGGGACCACAGAGAAAGACCTAGTTCCCCACCTCATCCCGACCGGAGGCCTCACATCCTTTGAAAACTCCAGAGGTACGCGGAGATCAGTGCCTCCAAAGGAGACGATGCCTGACTCCTCGTGAAACTTGATAGGAGTCCCAGGATTCCTGTGGCACATGGAAAGGGACCCTTGGTCTCCCGCCTCAGCTGGAGAGGCGTCCCAATTGCCCTGCCAAGCCTCGAGGAGAATCCCGAGTTGTCCCTCGCAACTAGGCAGGAGTCCTGACGTCGCTGAACAAACACGTGGTTGGAAGGGCCATCCCCGTCGTAACTCGAGAATATACCCAGGTTCCCGCCGCAACTCGAGAAAAACCATGAGACTTCCCCCTCGCCGAGAGATGAGGCCCGATTCCCCTGCACTGTATGCAGAGAAATTCCGTGTTGCACATCACACATGAAAGGAGCCTTGATTTCCTTTATGGCACTCCAGAGAAACCCCTAGAACACTGTTTCAAGGCTAGAGGGATCGTGAGGTCACTGTAGCAACACGAAAGAGCTCCGTGGACCAAAAATCAACTCGAGATGAGAGGTTAGTCCCTGGCTTCGACTCCAGAGGAATACCACCTGACCACAAGCATCTCAAGAGGAAGCTTCTCTCAGCTCTAGGTATGTGAGAGGGACCCTGAGTTTGCGGCCTCAAGTGGAATGGACACCGCGATGCCCTGACTCGAAATAAGGCTGGATATCCCTGCAGTGACTTGAATGCAGGCTCGTCTTGCATCTCCCAATACGAAAGGATGTCTGAATCCCCTGTGGAGACAACAGAGAAAGACCTAGTTCCCCACCTCATCGCGGCCGGAGGCCTCACATCCTTTGAAAACTCCAGAGGTACGCTGAGATCAGTGCCTCCAAAGGAGACGATGCCTGACTCCTCGTGAAACTTGATAGGAGTCCCAGGATTCCTGTGGCACGTGGAAAGGGACCCTTGGTCTCCCGCCTCAGCTGGAGAGGCGTCCCAATTGCCCTGCCAAGCCTCGAAGAGAATCCCGAGTTGTCCCTCACAAGAGGCAGGAGTCCTGACGTCGCTGAACAAACACGTGGGTGGAAGGGCCATCCCCGTCGTAACTCGAGAATATACCCCAGGTTCCCGCCGCAACTCGAGAAAAACCATGAGACTTCCCCCTCGGCGCGAGATGAGGACCGATTCCCCTGCACTGCGTGCAGAGAAACTCCGTGTTGCACATCACACTTGAAAGGAGCCTTAATATCCTTGATGACACTCCAGAGAAATCCCAAGAACACTGTTTCAAGGCTAGAGGGATCCTGACGTCACTGTAGCAACACGAAAGAGCTCCGTGTACCAAAAATCAACTCGAGATGAGAGGTTTGTCCCTGGCTTCGACTTCAGAGGAATAAGACCTTACCACAAGCACCTCAAGGGGAGGCTTCTCTCAGCTCTAGGTGTGTGAGAGGGAACCTGAGTTTGCGTCCTCAAGTGGAATGGACACCGCGATGCACTGACTCGAAATAAGGCCGGATATCCCTGCAGTGACTTGAATGCAGGCTCGTCTTGCATCTCCCAAGACGAAAGGATGTCTGAATACCCTGTGGAGACCACAGAGAAACACCTAGTTCCCAACCTCATGGCGACCGGAGGCCTCACATCCTTTGAAAACTCCAGAGGCACAGGGAGATCAGTGCCTCCAAAGGAGACGATGCCTGAATCCTCGTGAAACTTTATAGGAGTCCCAGGATTCCTGTGGCACATGGAAAGGGACCCTTGGTCTCCCGCCTCAGCTGGAGAGGCGTCCCAATTGCCCTGCCAAGCCTCGAGGAGAATCCCGAGTTGTCCCTCGCAACTAGCCAGGAGTACTCACGTCGCTGAAGAAACACGTGTGTGGAAGGGCCATCCCCGTCGTAACTCGAGAATATAACCCAGGTTCCCGCCGCAACTCGAGAAAAACCATGAGACTTCCCCCTCGCCGCGAGATGAGGACCGATTCCCCTGCACTGCGTGCAGAGCAATTCCGTGTTGCACATCACACATGAAAGGATCCTTGATTTCCATGGTGGCACTCCAAAGAAACCCCAAGAACACTGTTTCAAGGCTAGAGGGATCCTGAGGTCACTGTAGCAAAACGAAAGAGCTCCGTGGACCACAAATCAACTCGAGATGAGAGATTAGTCCCTGGCTTCGACTCCAGAGGAATACCACCTAACCACAAGCACCTCAAGAGGAGGCTTCTCTCAGCTCTAGCTATGTGAGAGGGACCCTGAGGTTGCGGCCTCAAGTGGAATGGACACTGTGATGCCCTGACGCGAAATAAGGCCGGATATCCCTGCAGTGACTTGAATGCAGGCTCGTCTTGCATCTCCCAAGACGAAAGGATGTCTGAATCCCCTGTGGAGACCACAGAAAGACCTAGTTCCCCACCTCATCGCGACCGGAGGCCTCACATTCTTTGAAAACTCCAGAGGTTCGCGGAGATCAGTGCCTCCAAAGGAGACGATGCCTGACTCCTCGTGAAACTTGATAGGAGTCCCAGGATTCCTGTGGCTCGTGGAAAGGGACCCTTGGTCTCCCGCCTCAGCTGGAGAGGCGTCCCAATTGCCCTGCCAAGCCTCGAGGAGATTCCCGAGTTGTCCCTCGCAACTAGGCAGGAGTCCTGATGTCGCTGAAGAACACGTGTGTGGAAGGGCCATCCCCGTCGTACCTCGAGAATATACCCCAGGTTCCCGCCGCAACTCGAGAAAAACCATGAGACTTCCCCCTCGCCGAGAGATGAGGCCCGATTCCCCTGCACTGCGTGCAGAGCAATTCCGTGTTGCACATCACACATGAAAGGAGCCTTGATTTCCTTGATGGCACTCCAGAGAAACCCCAAGAACACTGTTTCAAGGCTAGAGGGATCCTGAGGTCACTGTAGCAACACGAAAGAGCTCCGTGGACCAAAAATCAACTGGAGAAGAGGGGTTAGTCCCTGGCTTCGACTCCAGAGGAATACCACCTTACCACAAGCACCTCAAGAGGAGGCTTCTCTCAGCTCTAGCTATGTGAGAGGGACCCTGAGTTTGCGGCCTCAAATGGAATGGACACTGCGATGCCCTGACGCGAAATAAGGCCGGATATCCCTGCAGTGACTTGAATGCAGGCTCGTCTTGCATCTCCCAAGACGGAAGGATGTCTGAATCCCCTGTGGAGACCACAGAGAAAGACCTAGTTCCCCACCTCATCCCGACCGGAGGCCTCACATCCTTTGAAAACTCCAGAGGTACGCGGAAATCAGTGCCTCCAAAGGAGACGATGCCTGACTCCTCGTGAAACTTGATAGGAGTCCCAGGATTCCTGTGGCACGTGGAAAGGGACCCTTGGTCTCCCGCCTCAGCTGGAGAGGCGTCCCAATTGCCCTGCCAAGCCTCGAGGAGAATCCCGAGTTGTCCCTCGCAACAAGGCAGGAGTCCTGACGTCCCTGAAGAAACACGTGGGTGGAAGGTCCATCCCCGTCGTAACTCGAGAATATAACCCAGGTTCCCGCCGCAACTCGAGAGAAACCATGAGACTTCCCCCTCTCCTAGAGATGAGGCCCAATTCCCCTGCACTGTATGCAGAGCAGCTCCGTGTTGCACATCACACATGAAAGGAGCCTTGATTTTCTTGATGACACTCCAGAGAAACCCCAGGAACACTGTTTCAAGGCTAGAGGGATCCTGACGTCACTGTAGCAACAAGAAAGAGCTCCGTGGACCAAAAATCAACTCGAGATGAGAGGTTTGTCCCTGGCTTCGACTCCAGAGGAGTAACACCTTACCACAAGCACCTCAAGGGGAGGCTTCTCCCAGCTCTAGGTATGTGAGAGGACCCTGAGTTTGCGGCCAAAATGGAATGGACACCGCGATGCACTGACGTGAAATAAGGCCGGATATCCCTGCAGTGACTTGAATGCAGGCTCGTCTTGCATCTCCCAAGATGAAAGGATGTCTGAATGCCCTGTGGTGACCACAGAGAAACAGTTCCCAACCTCTTGGCGACCGGAGGCCTCACATCCTTTGAAAACTCCAGAGGTACGCGGAGATCAGTGCCTCCAAAGGAGACGATGCCTGACTCTTCGTGAAACTTGATAGGAGTCCCAGGATTCCTGTGGCACGTGGAAAGGGACCCTTGGTCTCCCGCCTCAGCTGGAGAGGCGTCCCAATTGCCCTGCCAAGCCTCGAGGAGAATCCCGAGTTGTCCCTCGCAACTAGGCAGGAGTCCTGACGTCGCTGAACAAACACGTGTGTGGAAGGGCCATCCCCGTCGTAACTCGAGAATATACCCCAGGTTCCCGCCGCAACTCGAGAAAAACCATGAGACTTCCCCCTCGCCGCGAAATGAGGACCGATTCCCCTGCACTGCGTGCAGAGCAATTCCGTGTTGCACATCACACATGAAAGGAGCCTTGATTTCCATGGTGGCACTCCAGAGAAAACCCAAGAACACTGTTTCAAGCCTAGAGGGATCCTGAGGTCACTGTAGCAACACGAAAGAACTCCGTGGACCAAAAATCAACTCGAGATGAGAGGTTAGTCCCTGGCTTCGACTCCAGAGGAATACCACCTTACCACAAGCTCCTCAAGAGGAGGCTTCTCTCAGCTCTAGCTATGTGAGAGGGACCCTGAGTTTGCGGCCTCAAGTGGAATGGACACTGCGATGCCCTGACTCGAAATAAGGCCGGATATCCCTGCAGTGACTTGAATGCAGGCTCGTCTTGCATCTCCCAAGACGAAAGGATGTCTGAATCCCCTGTGGAGACCACAGAGAAAGACCTAGTTCCCCACCTCATCGCGACCGGAGGCCTCACATCCTTTGAAAACTCCAGAGGTACGCGGAAATCAGTGCCTCCAAAGGAGACGATGCCTGACTCCTCGTGAAACTTGATAGGAGTCCCAGGATTCCTGTGGCACGTGGAAAGGGACCCTTGGTCTCCCGCCTCAGCTGGAGAGGCGTCCCAATTGCCCTGCCAAGCCTCGAGGAGAATCCCGAGTTGTCCCTCGCAACTAGGCAGGAGTCCTGTCGTCGCTGAACAAACACGTGGGTGGAAGGGCCATCCCTGTCGTAACTCGAGAATATACCCCAGGTTCCCGCCGCAACTCGAGAAAAACCATGAAACTTCCCCCTCACCGGGAGATGAGGACCGATTCCCCTGCACTGCGTGCAGAGCAATTGTGTGTTGCACATCACACATGAAAGGAGCCTTGATTTCCTTGATGGCACTCCAGAGAAACCCGAAGAACACTGTTTCAAGGCTAGAGGGATCCTGAGGTAAATGTAGCAACACGAAAGAGCTCCGTGGACCAAAAATCAACTGGAGAAGAGGGGTTAGTCCCTGGCTTCGACTCCAGAGGAATACCACCTTACCACAAGCACCTCAAGAGGAGGCTTCTCTCAGCTCTAGGTATGTGAGAGGGACCCTGAGTTTTCGGCCTCAAGTGAAATGGACACCGTGATGCCCTGACTCGAAATAAGGCCGGATATCCCTGCAGTGACTTGAATGCAGGCTCGTCTTGCATCTCCCAACATGAAAGGATGTCTGAATCCCCTGTGGAGACCACAGAGAAAGACCTAGATCCCCACTTCATCGCGACCGGAGGCCTCACATCCTTTGAAGACTCCAGAGGTACGTGGAGATCAGTGCCTTCAAAGGAGACGATGCCTGACTCCTCGTGAAACTTGATACGAGTCCCAGGATTCCTGTGGCACGTGGAAAGGGACCCTTGGTCTAATGCCTCAGATGGAGAGCCGTCGCTATTGCCCTGCCAAGCCTCGAGGAGAATCCCGAGTTGTCCCTCGCAACTAGGCAGGAGTCCTGACGTCGCTGAACAAACACGTGGGTGGAAGGGCCATCCCCGTCATAACCTCAGAATATACCCCAGGTTCCCACCGCAACTCGAGAAAATCCATGAGACTTCCCCGTCGCCGCAAAATGAGGCCTGATATGCTGCACTGCGTGCAGAGCAATTCCGTGTTGCGCATCACACATGAAAGGAGCCTTGATTTCCTTGATGGCACTCCAGAGAAACCCCAAGAACACTGTTTCAAGGCTAGAGGGATACTGAGGTCACTGTAGCAACACGAAAGAGCTCCGTGGACCAAAAATCAACTCGAGATGAGAGGTTAGTCCCTGGCTTCGACTCCAGAGGAATACCACCTTACCACAAGCACCTCAAGAGGAGGCTTCTCTCAGCTCTAGCTATGTGAGAGGGACCCTGAGTTTGCGGCCTCAAATGGAATGGACACTGCGATGCCCTGACGCGAAATAAGGCCGGATATCCCTGCAGTGACTTGAATGCAGGCTCGTCTTGCATCTCCCAAGACGGAAGGATGTCTGAATCCCCTGTGGAGACCACAGAGAAAGACCTAGTTCCCCACCTCATCCCGACCGGAGGCCTCACATCCTTTGAAAACTCCAGAGGTACGCGGAGATCAGTGCCTCCAAAGGAGACGATGCCTGACTCCTCGTGAAACTTGATAGGAGTCCCAGGATTCCTGTGGCACGTGGAAAGGGACCCTTGGTCTCCCGCATCAGCTGGAGAGGCGTCCCAATTGCCCTGCCAAGCCTCGAGGAGAATCCCAAGTTGTCCCTCGCAACAAGGCAGGAGTCCTGACGTCCCTGAAGAAACACGTGGGTGGAAGGTCCATCCCCGTCGTAACTCGAGAATATAACCCAGGTTCCCGCCGCAACTCGAGAGAAACCATGAGACTTCCCCCTCTCCTAGAGATGAGGCCCAATTCCCCTGCACTGTATGCAGAGCAGCTCCGTGTTGCACATCACACAAGAAAGGAGCCTTGATTTTCTTGATGACACTCCAGAGAAACCCCAGGAACACTGTTTCAAGGCTAGAGGGATCCTGACGTCACTGTAGCAACAAGAAAGAGCTCCGTGGACCAAAAATCAACTCGAGATGAGAGGTTTGTCCCTGGCTTCGACTCCAGAGGAGTAACACCTTACCACAAGCACCTCAAGGGGAGGCTTCTCCCAGCTCTAGGTATGTGAGAGGACCCTGAGTTTGCGGCCAAAATGGAATGGACACCGCGATGCACTGACGTGAAATAAGGCTGGATATCCCTGCAGTGACTTGAATGCAGGCTCGTCTTGCATCTCCTAAGATGAAAGGATGTCTGAATGCCCTGTGGTGACCACAGAGAAACAGTTCCCAACCTCTTGGCGACCGGAGGCCTCACATCCTTTGAAAACTCCAGAGGTATGCGGAGATCAGTGCCTCCAAAGGAGACGATGCCTGACTCTTCGTGAAACTTGATAGGAGTCCCAGGATTCCTGTGGCACATGGAAAGGGACCCTTGGTCTCCCGCCTCAGTTGGAGAGGCGTCCCAATTGCCCTGCCAAGCCTCGAGGAGAATCCCGAATTGTCCCTCGCAACTAGCCAGGAGTACTGACGTCGCTGAAGAAACACGTTTGTGGAAGGGCCATCCCCGTCGTAACTCGAGAATATACCCCAGGTTCCCGCCGCAACTCGAGAAAAACCATGAGACTTCCCCCTCGCCGCGAGATGAGGACCGATTCTCCTGCACTGCGTGCAGAGCAATTCCGTGTTGCACATCACACATGAAAGGAGCCTTGATTTCCATGCTGGCATTCCAGAGAAACCCCAAGAACACTGTTTCAAGGCTAGAGGGATCCTGAGGTCACTGTAGCAACACGAAAGAGCTCCGTGGACCAAAAATCAACTCGAGATGAGAGGTTAGTCCCTGGCTTCGACTCCAGAGGAATACCACCTAACCACAAGCACCTCAAGAGGAGGCTTCTCTCAGCTCTAGGTATGTGAGAGGGACCCTGAGTTTGCGGCCTCAAGTGGAATGGACACCGCGATGCCCTGACTCGAAATAAGGCCTGATATCCCTGCAGTGACTTGAATGCAGGCTCGTCTTGCATCTCCCAAGACGAAAGGATGTCTGAATCCCCTGTGGAGACCACAGAGAAAGAACTAGTTGCCCACCTCATCGTGACCGGAGGCCTCACATCCTTTGAAAACTCCAGACGTACGCGGAGATCAGTGCCTCCAAAGGAGACGATGCCTGACTCCTCGTGAAACTTGATAGGAGTCCCAGGATTCCTGTGGCAAGTGGAAAGGGACCCTTGGTCTCCCGCCTCAGCTGGAGAGGCGTCCCAATTACCCTGCCAAGCCTCGAGGAGAATCCCGAGTTGTCCCTCGCAACTAGGCAGGAGTCCTGACGTCGCTGAACAAACACGTGGGTGGAAGGGCCATCCCCGTCGTAACTCGAGAATATACCCCAGGTTCCGGCCGCAACTCGAGAAAAACCATGAAACTTCCCCCTCGCCGTGAGATGAGGCCCGATTCCCCTGCACTGCTTTCAGAGGAACTCCGTGTTGCACATCACACATGAAAGGAGCCTTGATTTCCTTGATGGCACTCCAGAGAATCCCCAAGAACACTGTTTCAAGGCTAGAGGGATCCTGAGGTCACTGTAGCAACACGAAAGAGCTCCGTGGACCAAAAATCAACTCGAGATGAGAGGTTAGTCCCTGGCTTCGACTCCAGAGGAATACCACCTTACCACAAGCACCTCAAGAGGAGGCTTCTCTCAGCTCTAGCTATGTTAGAGGGACCCTGAGTTTGCGGCCTCTAGTGGAATGGACACCACGATGCCCTGACTCGAAAGAAGGACGGATATCCCTGCAGTGACTTGAATGCAGGCTCGTCTTGCATCTCCCAAGATGAAAGGATGTCTGAATCCCCTGTGGAGACCACAGTGAAAGACCTAGGTCCCCACTTCATCGCGACCGGAGGCCTCACATGGTTTGAAAACTCCAGAAGTACGCGGAGATCAGTGCCTCCAAAGGAGACGATGCCTGACTCTTCGTGAAACTTGATAGGAGTCCCAGGATTCCTGTGGCACGTGGAAAGGGACCCTTGGTCTCCCGCCTCAGCTGGAGAGGCGTCCCAATTGCCCTGCCAAGCCTCGAGGAGAATCCCGAGTTGGCCCTCGCAACTAGCCAGGAGTACTGACGTCGCTGAAGAAACACGTTTGTGGAAGGGCCATCCCCGTCGTAACTCGAGAATATACCCCAGGTTCCCGCCGCAACTCGAGAAAAACCATGAGACTTCCCCCTCGCCGCGAGATGAGGACCGATTCCCCTGCACTGCGTGCAGAGCAATTCCGTGTTGCACATCACACATGAAAGGAGCCTTGATTTCCATGGTGGCACTCCAGAGAAACCCCAAGAACACTGTTTCAAGGCTAGAGGGATCCTGAGGTCACTGTAGCAACACGAAAGAGCTCCCTGGACCACAAATCAACTCGAGATGAGAGGTTAGTCCCTGGCTTCGACTCCAGAGGAATACCACCTTACCACAAGCACCTCAAGAGGAGGCTTCTCTCAGCTCTAGGTATGTGAGAGGGACCCTGAGTTTGCGGCCTCAAGTGGAATGGACACTGCGATGCCCTGACGCGAAATAAGGCCGGATATCCCTGCAGTGACTTGAATGCAGGCTCGTCTTGCATCTCCCAAGACAAAAGGATGTCTGAATCCCCTGTGGAGACCACAGAGAAAGACCTAGTTCCCCACCTCATCGCGACCGGAGGCCTCACATCCTTTGAAAACTCCAGAGGTACGCGGAGATCAGTGCCTCCAAAGGAGACGATGCCTGACTCCTCGTGAAACTTGATAGGAGTCCCAGGATTCCTGTGGCTCATGGAAAGGGACCCTTGGTCTCCCGCCTCAGCTGGAGAGGCGTCCCAATTGCCCTGCCAAGCCTCGAGGAGAATCCCGAGTTGTCCCTCGCAACTAGGCAGGAGTCCTGACGTCGCTGAACAAACACGTGGGTGGAAGGGCCATCCCCGTCGTAACTCGAGAATATACCCAGGTTCCCGCCGCAACTCGAGAAAAACCATGAGACTTCCCCCTCGCCGAGAGATGAGGCCCGATTCCCCTGCACTGTATGCAGAGAAATTCCGTGTTGCACATCACACATGAAAGGAGCCTTGATTTCCTTGTTGGCACTCCAGAGAAAACCGAAGAACACTGTTTCAAGGCTAGAGGGATCGTGAGGTCACTGTAGCAACACGAAAGAGCTCCGTGGACCAAAAATCAACTCGAGATGAGAGGTTAGTCCCTGGCTTCGACTCCAGAGGAATACCACCTGACCACAAGCATCTCAAGAGGTGGCTTCTCTCAGCTCTAGGTATGTGAGAGGGACCCTGAGTTTGCGGCCTCAAGTGGAATGGACACCGCGATGCCCTGACTCGAAATAAGGCTGGATATCCCTGCAGTGACTTGAATGCAGGCTCGTCTTGCATCTCCCAAGACGAAAGGATGTCTGAATCCCCTGTGGAGACAACAGAGAAGACCTAGTTCCCCACCTCATCGCGGCCGGAGGCCTCACATCCTTTGAAAACTCCAGAGGTACGCGGAGATCAGTGCCTCCAAAGGAGACGATGCCTGACTCCTCGTGAAACTTGATAGGAGTCCCAGGATTCCTGTGGCACGTGGAAAGGGACCCTTGGTCTCCCGCCTCAGCTGGAGAGGCGTCCCAATTGCCCTGCCAAGCCTCGAGGAGAATCCTGAGTTGTGGCTCACAAGAGGCAGGAGTCCTGACGTCGCTGAACAAACACGTGGGTGGAAGGGCCATCCCCGTCGTAACTCGAGAATATACCCCAGGTTCCCGCCGCAACTCGAGAAAAACCATGAGACTTCCCCCTCGGCGCGAGATGAGGACCGATTCCCCTGCACTGCGTGCAGAGAAACTCCGTGTTGCACATCACACATGAAAGGAGCCTTGATATCCTTGATGACACTCCAGAGAAATCCCAAGAACACTGTTTCAAGGCTAGAGGGATCCTGACGTCACTGTAGCAACACGAAAGAGCTCCGTGTACCAAAAATCAACTCGAGATGAGAGGTTTGTCCCTGGCTTCGACTTCAGAGGAATAAGACCTTACCACAAGCACCTCAAGGGGAGGCTTCTCTCAGCTCTAGGTGTGTGAGAGGGACCCTGAGTTTGCATCCTCAAGTGGAATGGACACCGCGATGCACTGACTCGAAATAAGGCCGGATATCCCTGCAGTGACTTGAATGCAGGCTCGTCTTGCATCCCCCATGACGAAAGGATGTCTGAATACCCTGTGGAGACCACAGAGAAACACCTAGTTCCCAACCTCATGGCGACCGGAGGCCTCACATCCTTTGAAAACTCCAGAGGCACAGGGAGATCAGTGCCTCCAAAGGAGACGATGCCTGAATCCTCGTGAAACTTTATAGGAGTCCCAGGATCCTATGGCACATGGAAAGGGACCCTTGGTCTCCCGCCTCAGCTGGAGAGGCGTCCCAATTGCCCTGCCAAGCCTCGAGGAGAATCCCGAGTTGTCCCTCGCAACTAGCCAGGAGTACTCACGTCGCTGAAGAAACACGTGTGTGGAAGGGCCATCCCCGTCGTAACTCGAGAATATAACCCAGGTTCCCGCCGCAACTCGAGAAAAACCATGAGACTTCCCCCTCGCCGCGAGATGAGGACCGATTCCCCTGCACTGCGTGCAGAGCAATTCCGTGTTGCACATCACACATGAAAGGATCCTTGATTTCCATGGTGGCACTCCAGAGAAACCCCAAAAACACTGTTTCAAGGCTAGAGGGATCCTGAGGTCACTGTAGCAAAACGAAAGAGCTCCGTGGACCACAAATCAACTCGAGATGAGAGATTAGTCCCTGGCTTCGACTCCAGAGGAATACCACCTTACCACAAGCACCTCAAGAGGAGGCTTCTCTCAGCTCTAGCTATGTGAGAGGGACCCTGAGTTTGCGGCCTCAAGTGGAATGGACACTGTGATGCCCTGACGCGAAATAAGGCCGGATATCCCTGCAGTGACTTGAATGCAGGCTCGTCTTGCATCTCCCAAGACGAAAGGATGTCTGAATCCCCTGTGGAGACCACAGAGAAAGACCTAGTTCCCCACCTCATCGCGACCGGAGGCCTCACATCCTTTGAAAACTCCAGAGGTTCGCGGAGATCAGTGCCTCCAAAGGAGACGATGCCTGACTCCTCGTGAAACTTGATAGGAGTCCCAGGATTCCTGTGGCTCATGGAAAGGGACACTTGGTCTCCCGCCTCAGCTGGAGAGGCGTCCCAATTGCCCTGCCAAGCCTCGAGGAGATTCCCGAGTTGTCCCTCGCAACTAGGCAGGAGTCCTGATGTCGCTGAAGAAACACGTGTGTGGAAGGGCCATCCCCGTCGTAACTCGAGAATATACCCCAGGTTCCCGCCGCAACTCGAGAAAAACCATGAGACTTCCCCCTCGCCGAGAGATGAGGCCCGATTCCCCTGCACTGCGTGCAGAGCAATTCCGTGTTGCACATCACACATGAAAGGAGCCTTGATTTCCTTGATGGCACTCCAGAGAAACCCCAAGAACACTATTTCAAGGCTAGAGGAATCCTGAGGTCACTGTAGCAACACGAAAGAGCTCCGTGGACCAAAAATCAACTCGAGATGAGAGGTTAGTCCCTGGCTTCGACTCCAGAGGAATACCACCTAACCACAAGCACCTCAAGAGGAGGCTTCTCTCAGCTCTAGGTATGTGAGAGGGACCCTGATTTTTCGGACTAAATGTAATGGACACTGCGATGCCCTGACGCGAAATAAGGCCGGATATCCCTGCAGTGACTTGAATGCAGGCTCGTCTTGCATCTCCTAAGATGAAAGGATGTCTGAATGCCCTGTGGTGACCACAGAGAAACAGTTCCCAACCTCTTGGCGACCGGAGGCCTCACATCCTTTGAAAACTCCAGAGGTACGCGGAGATCAGTGCCTCCAAAGGAGACGATGCCTGACTCTTCGTGAAACTTGATAGGAGTCCCAGGATTCCTGTGGCACATGGAAAGGGACCCTTGGTCTCCCGCCTCAGTTGGAGAGGCGTCCCAATTGCCCTGCCAAGCCTCGAGGAGAATCCCGAATTGTCCCTCGCAACTAGCCAGGAGTACTGACGTCGCTGAAGAAACACGTTTGTGGAAGGGCCATCCCCGTCGTAACTCGAGAATATACCCCAGGTTCCCGCCGCAACTCGAGAAAAACCATGAGACTTCCCCCTCGCCGCGAGATGAGGACCGATTCTCCTGCACTGCGTGCAGAGCAATTCCGTGTTGCACATCACACATGAAAGGAGCCTTGATTTCCATGCTGGCATTCCAGAGAAACCCCAAGAACACTGTTTCAAGGCTAGAGGGATCCTGAGGTCACTGTAGCAACACGAAAGAGCTCCGTGGACCAAAAATCAACTCGAGATGAGAGGTTAGTCCCTGGCTTCGACTCCAGAGGAATACCACCTAACCACAAGCACCTCAAGAGGAGGCTTCTCTCAGCTCTAGGTATGTGAGAGGGACCCTGAGTTTGCGGCCTCAAGTGGAATGGACACCGCGATGCCCTGACTCGAAATAAGGCCTGATATCCCTGCAGTGACTTGAATGCAGGCTCGTCTTGCATCTCCCAAGACGAAAGGATGTCTGAATCCCCTGTGGAGACCACAGAGAAAGAACTAGTTGCCCACCTCATCGTGACCGGAGGCCTCACATCCTTTGAAAACTCCAGACGTACGCGGAGATCAGTGCCTCCAAAGGAGACGATGCCTGACTCCTCGTGAAACTTGATAGGAGTCCCAGGATTCCTGTGGCAAGTGGAAAGGGACCCTTGGTCTCCCGCCTCAGCTGGAGAGGCGTCCCAATTACCCTGCCAAGCCTCGAGGAGAATCCCGAGTTGTCCCTCGCAACTAGGCAGGAGTCCTGACGTCGCTGAACAAACACGTGGGTGGAAGGGCCATCCCCGTCGTAACTCGAGAATATACCCCAGGTTCCGGCCGCAACTCGAGAAAAACCATGAAACTTCCCCCTCGCCGTGAGATGAGGCCCGATTCCCCTGCACTGCTTTCAGAGGAACTCCGTGTTGCACATCACACATGAAAGGAGCCTTGATTTCCTTGATGGCACTCCAGAGAATCCCCAAGAACACTGTTTCAAGGCTAGAGGGATCCTGAGGTCACTGTAGCAACACGAAAGAGCTCCGTGGACCAAAAATCAACTCGAGATGAGAGGTTAGTCCCTGGCTTCGACTCCAGAGGAATACCACCTTACCACAAGCACCTCAAGAGGAGGCTTCTCTCAGCTCTAGCTATGTTAGAGGGACCCTGAGTTTGCGGCCTCTAGTGGAATGGACACCACGATGCCCTGACTCGAAATAAGGACGGATATCCCTGCAGTGACTTGAATGCAGGCTCGTCTTGCATCTCCCAAGATGAAAGGATGTCTGAATCCCCTGTGGAGACCACAGTGAAAGACCTAGGTCCCCACTTCATCGCGACCGGAGGCCTCACATGCTTTGAAAACTCCAGAAGTACGCGGAGATCAGTGCCTCCAAAGGAGACGATGCCTGACTCTTCGTGAAACTTGATAGGAGTCCCAGGATTCCTGTGGCACGTGGAAAGGGACCCTTGGTCTCCCGCCTCAGCTGGAGAGGCGTCCCAATTGCCCTGCCAAGCCTCGAGGAGAATCCCGAGTTGGCCCTCGCAAATAGCCAGGAGTACTGACGTCGCTGAAGAAACACGTTTGTGGAAGGGCCATCCCCGTCGTAACTCGAGAATATACCCCAGGTTCCCGCCGCAACTCGAGAAAAACCATGAGACTTCCCCCTCGCCGCGAGATGAGGACCGATTCCCCTGCACTGCGTGCAGAGCAATTCCGTGTTGCACATCACACATGAAAGGAGCCTTGATTTCCATGGTGGCACTCCAGAGAAACCCCAAGAACACTGTTTCAAGGCTAGAGGGATCCTGAGGTCACTGTAGCAACACGAAAGAGCTCCGTGGACCACAAATCAACTCGAGATGAGAGGTTAGTCCCTGGCTTCGACTCCAGAGGAATACCACCTTACCACAAGCACCTCAAGAGGAGGCTTCTCTCAGCTCTAGGTATGTGAGAGGGACCCTGAGTTTGCGGCCTCAAGTGGAATGGACACTGCGATGCCCTGACGCGAAATAAGGCCGGATATCCCTGCAGTGACTTGAATGCAGGCTCGTCTTGCATCTCCCAAGACGAAAGGATGTCTGAATCCCCTGTGGAGACCACAGAGAAAGACCTAGTTCCCCACCTCATCGCGACCGGAGGCCTCACATCCTTTGAAAACTCCAGAGGTACGCGGAGATCAGTGCCTCCAAAGGAGACGATGCCTGACTCCTCGTGAAACTTGATAGGAGTCCCAGGATTCCTGTGGCTCATGGAAAGGGACCCTTGGTCTCCCGCCTCAGCTGGAGAGGCGTCCCAATTGCCCTGCCAAGCCTCGAGGAGAATCCCGAGTTGTCCCTCGCAACTAGGCAGGAGTCCTGACGTCGCTGAACAAACACGTGGGTGGAAGGGCCATCCCCGTCGTAACTCGAGAATATACCCAGGTTCCCGCCGCAACTCGAGAAAAACCATGAGACTTCCCCCTCGCCGAGAGATGAGGCCCGATTCCCCTGCACTGTATGCAGAGAAATTCCGTGTTGCACATCACACATGAAAGGAGCCTTGATTTCCTTGTTGGCACTCCAGAGAAAACCGAAGAACACTGTTTCAAGGCTAGAGGGATCGTGAGGTCACTGTAGCAACACGAAAGAGCTCCGTGGACCAAAAATCAACTCGAGATGAGAGGTTAGTCCCTGGCTTCGACTCCAGAGGAATACCACCTGACCACAAGCATCTCAAGAGGTGGCTTCTCTCAGCTCTAGGTATGTGAGAGGGACCCTGAGTTTGCGGCCTCAAGTGGAATGGACACCGCGATGCCCTGACTCGAAATAAGGCTGGATATCCCTGCAGTGACTTGAATGCAGGCTCGTCTTGCATCTCCCAAGACGAAAGGATGTCTGAATCCCCTGTGGAGACAACAGAGAAGACCTAGTTCCCCACCTCATCGCGGCCGGAGGCCTCACATCCTTTGAAAACTCCAGAGGTACGCGGAGATCAGTGCCTCCAAAGGAGACGATGCCTGACTCCTCGTGAAACTTGATAGGAGTCCCAGGATTCCTGTGGCACGTGGAAAGGGACCCTTGGTCTCCCGCCTCAGCTGGAGAGGCGTCCCAATTGCCCTGCCAAGCCTCGAGGAGAATCCTGAGTTGTGGCTCACAAGAGGCAGGAGTCCTGACGTCGCTGAACAAACACGTGGGTGGAAGGGCCATCCCCGTCGTAACTCGAGAATATACCCCAGGTTCCCGCCGCAACTCGAGAAAAACCATGAGACTTCCCCCTCGGCGCGAGATGAGGACCGATTCCCCTGCACTGCGTGCAGAGAAACTCCGTGTTGCACATCACACATGAAAGGAGCCTTGATATCCTTGATGACACTCCAGAGAAATCCCAAGAACACTGTTTCAAGGCTAGAGGGATCCTGACGTCACTGTAGCAACACGAAAGAGCTCCGTGTACCAAAAATCAACTCGAGATGAGAGGTTTGTCCCTGGCTTCGACTTCAGAGGAATAAGACCTTACCACAAGCACCTCAAGGGGAGGCTTCTCTCAGCTCTAGGTGTGTGAGAGGGACCCTGAGTTTGCATCCTCAAGTGGAATGGACACCGCGATGCACTGACTCGAAATAAGGCCGGATATCCCTGCAGTGACTTGAATGCAGGCTCGTCTTGCATCCCCCATGACGAAAGGATGTCTGAATACCCTGTGGAGACCACAGAGAAACACCTAGTTCCCAACCTCATGGCGACCGGAGGCCTCACATCCTTTGAAAACTCCAGAGGCACAGGGAGATCAGTGCCTCCAAAGGAGACGATGCCTGAATCCTCGTGAAACTTTATAGGAGTCCCAGGATCCTGTGGCACATGGAAAGGGACCCTTGGTCTCCCGCCTCAGCTGGAGAGGCGTCCCAATTGCCCTGCCAAGCCTCGAGGAGAATCCCGAGTTGTCCCTCGCAACTAGCCAGGAGTACTCACGTCGCTGAAGAAACACGTGTGTGGAAGGGCCATCCCCGTCGTAACTCGAGAATATAACCCAGGTTCCCGCCGCAACTCGAGAAAAACCATGAGACTTCCCCCTCGCCGCGAGATGAGGACCGATTCCCCTGCACTGCGTGCAGAGCAATTCCGTGTTGCACATCACACATGAAAGGATCCTTGATTTCCATGGTGGCACTCCAGAGAAACCCCAAAAACACTGTTTCAAGGCTAGAGGGATCCTGAGGTCACTGTAGCAAAACGAAAGAGCTCCGTGGACCACAAATCAACTCGAGATGAGAGATTAGTCCCTGGCTTCGACTCCAGAGGAATACCACCTTACCACAAGCACCTCAAGAGGAGGCTTCTCTCAGCTCTAGCTATGTGAGAGGGACCCTGAGTTTGCGGCCTCAAGTGGAATGGACACTGTGATGCCCTGACGCGAAATAAGGCCGGATATCCCTGCAGTGACTTGAATGCAGGCTCGTCTTGCATCTCCCAAGACGAAAGGATGTCTGAATCCCCTGTGGAGACCACAGAGAAAGACCTAGTTCCCCACCTCATCGCGACCGGAGGCCTCACATCCTTTGAAAACTCCAGAGGTTCGCGGAGATCAGTGCCTCCAAAGGAGACGATGCCTGACTCCTCGTGAAACTTGATAGGAGTCCCAGGATTCCTGTGGCTCATGGAAAGGGACACTTGGTCTCCCGCCTCAGCTGGAGAGGCGTCCCAATTGCCCTGCCAAGCCTCGAGGAGATTCCCGAGTTGTCCCTCGCAACTAGGCAGGAGTCCTGATGTCGCTGAAGAAACACGTGTGTGGAAGGGCCATCCCCGTCGTAACTCGAGAATATACCCCAGGTTCCCGCCGCAACTCGAGAAAAACCATGAGACTTCCCCCTCGCCGAGAGATGAGGCCCGATTCCCCTGCACTGCGTGCAGAGCAATTCCGTGTTGCACATCACACATGAAAGGAGCCTTGATTTCCTTGATGGCACTCCAGAGAAACCCCAAGAACACTATTTCAAGGCTAGAGGAATCCTGAGGTCACTGTAGCAACACGAAAGAGCTCCGTGGACCAAAAATCAACTCGAGATGAGAGGTTAGTCCCTGGCTTCGACTCCAGAGGAATACCACCTAACCACAAGCACCTCAAGAGGAGGCTTCTCTCAGCTCTAGGTATGTGAGAGGGACCCTGAGTTTGCGGCCTCAAGTGGAATGGACACCGCGATGCCCTGACTCGAAATAAGGCCGGATATCCCTGCAGTGACTTGAATGCAGGCTCGTCTTGCATCTCCCAAGACGAAAGGATGTCTGAATCCCCTGTGGAGACCACAGAGAAAGACCTAGTTCCCCACCTCATCGCGACTGGAGGCCTCACATCCTTTGAAAACTCCAGAGGTACGCGGAGATCAGTGCCTCCAAAAGGGACGATGTCTGACTCCTCGTGAAACTTGATAGGAGTCCCAGGATTCTAGTGGCACGTGGAAAGGGACCCTTGGTCTCCCGCCTCAGCTGGAGAGGCGTCCCAATTGCCCTGCCAAGCCTCGAGGAGAATCCCGAGTTGGCCCTCGCAACTAGGCAGGCGTCCTGACGTCGCTGAACAAACACGTGTGTGGAAGGGCCATCCCCGTCGTAACTCGAGAATATACCCCAGGTTCCCGCCGCAACTCGAGAAAAACCATGAGACTTCCCCCTCGCCGCGAAATGAGGACCGATTCCCCTGTACTGCATGCAGAGCAATTCCGTGTTGCACATCACACATGAAAGGAGCCTTGATTTCCTTGATGGCACTCCAGAGAAACCCCAAGAACACTGTTTCAAGGCTAGAGGGATCCTGACGTCACTGTAGCCACACGAAAGAGCTCCGTGGACCAAAAATCAACTGGAGATGAGAGGTTAGTCCCTGGCTTCAACTCCAGAGGAATACCACCTTACCACAAGCACCTCAAGAGGAGGCTTCTCTCAGCTCTAGCTATGTGAGAGGGACCCTGAGTTTGCGGCCTCAAGTGAAATGCACACCGCGATGCACTGACGGAAATAAGGCCGGATATCCCTGCAGTGACTTGAATGCAGGCTCGTCTTGCATCTCCCAAGATGAAAGGATGTCTGAATCCCCTGTGGAGACCACAGAGAAAGACCTAGTTCCCCACCTCATCGCGACCGGAGGCCTCACATCCTTTGAAAACTCCAGAGGTACGCGGAGATCAGTGCCTCGAAAGGAGACGATGCCTGACTCCTCGTGAAACTTGATAGGAGTCCCAGGATTCTAGTGGCACGTGGAAAGGGACCCTTGGTCTCCCGCCTCAGCTGGAGAGGCGTCCCAATTGCCCTGCCAAGCCTCGAGGAGAATCCCGAGTTGGCCCTCGCAACTAGGCAGGCGTCCTGATGTCGCTGAACAAACACGTGTGTGGAAGGGCCATCCCCGTCGTAACTCGAGAATATACCCCAGGTTCCCACCGCAACTCGAGAAAAACCATGAGACTTCCCCCTCGCCGCGAAATGAGGACCGATTCCCCTGCACTGCATGCAGAGCAATTCCGTGTTGCACATCACACATGAAAGGAGCCTTGATTTCCTTGATGGCACTCCAGAGAAACCCCAAGAACACTGTTTCAAGGCTAGAGGGATCCTGACGTCACTGTAGCCACACGAAAGAGCTCCGTGGACCAAAAATCAACTGGAGATGAGAGGTTAGTCCCTGGCTTCAACTCCAGAGGAATACCACCTTACCACAAACACCTCAAGAGGAGGCTTCTCTCAGCTCTAGCTATGTGAGAGGGACCCTGAGTTTGCGGCCTCAAGTGAAATGCACACCGCGATGCACTGACGGAAATAAGGCCGGATATCCCTGCAGTGACTTGAATGCAGGCTCGTCTTGCATCTCCCAAGACGAAAGGATGTCTGAATCCCCTGTGGAGACCACAGAGAAAGACCTAGTTCCCCACCTCATCGCGACCGGAGGCCTCACATCCTTTGAAAACTCCAGAGGTACGCGGAGATCAGTGCCTCGAAAGGAGACGATGCCTGACTCCTCGTGAAACTTGATAGGAGTCCCAGGATTCCTGTGGCACGTGGAAAGGGACCCTTGGTCTCCCGCCTCAGCTGGAGAGGCGTCCCAATTGCCCTGCCAAGCCTCGAGTAGAATCCCGAGTTGTCCCTCGCAAGTAGGCAGGAGTCCTGACATCGCTGAATAAACACGTGGGTGGAAGGGCCATCCCCGTCGTAACTTAAGAATATACCCCAGGTTCCCGCCGCAACTCGAGAAAAACCATGAGACTTCCCCCTCGCCGCGAGATGAGGCCCGATTCCCCTGCACCGCATGCAGAGCAATTCCGTGTTGCACATCAAACATGAAAGGAGCCCTGATTTCCTTGATGGCACTCCAGAGAAAACCCAAGAACACTGTTTCACGGCTACAGCGATCCTGAGGTCACTGTAGAAACACGAAAGAGCTCCGTGGACCAAAAATCAACTCGAGATGAGAGGTTAGTCCCTGGCTTCGACTCCAGAGGAATACCACCTTACCACAAACACCTCAAGAGGAGGCTTCTCTCAGCTCTAGGTATGTGAGAGGTACCCTGAGTTTGCGGCCTCAAGTTGAATGCACACCGTGATGCACTGACGGAAATAAGGCCGGATATCCCTGCAGTGATTTGAATGCAGGCTCGTCTTGCATCTCCCAAGACGAAAGGATGTCTGAATCCCCTGTGGAGACCACAGAGAAAGACCTAGTTCCCCACCTCATCGCGACCGGAGGCCTCACATCCTTTGAAAACTCCAGAGGTATGCGGATATCAGTGCCTCCAAAGGAGACGATGCCTAACCCCTCGTGAAACTTGATAGGAGTCCCAGGATTCCTGTGGCACGTGGAAAGGGACCCTTGGTCTCCCGCCTCAGCTGGAGAGGCGTCCCAATTGCCCTGCCAAGCCTCGAGGAGAATCCCGAGTTGTCCCTCGCAAGTACGCAGGAGTCCTGACGTCGCTGAACAAACACGTGGGTGGAAGGGCCATCCCCGTCGTAAGTCGAGAATATACCCCAGGTTCCCGCAGCAACTCGAGAAAAACCATGAGACTTCCCCCTCGCCGCGAGATGAGGCCCGATTCCCCTGCACTGCGTGCAGAGCAATTCCGTGTTGCACATCACACATGAAAGGAGCCCTGATTTCCTTGAGGGCACTCCAGAGAAAACCCAAGAACACTGTTTCAAGGCTAGAGGGATCCTGACGTCACTGTAGCCACACGAAAGAGCTCCGTGGACCAAAAATCAACTCGAGATGAGAGGTTAGTCCCTGGCTTCCACTCCAGAGGAATACCACCTTACCACAAACACCTCAAGAGGAGGCTTCTCTCAGCTCTAGCTATGTGAGAGGGACCCTGAGTTTGCGGCCTCAAGTGAAATGCACACCGCGATGCACTGACGGAAATAAGGCCGGATATCCCTGCAGTGACTTGAATTCAGGCTCGTCTTGCATCTCCCAAGACGAAAGGATGTCTGAATCCCCTGTGGAGACCACAGAGAAAGAACTAGTTCCCCACCTCATCGCGACCGGAGGCCTCACATCGTTTGAAAACTCCAGACGTACGCGGAGATCAGTGCCTCCAAAGGAGACGATGCCTGACTCCTCGTGAAACTTGAGAGGAGTCCCAGGATTCCTGTGGCAGGTGGAAAGGGACCCTTGGTCTCCCGCCTCAGCTGGAGAGGCGTCCCAATTGCCCTGCCAAGCCTCGAGGAGAATCCCGAGTTGTCCCTCGCAACTAGGCAGAAGTCCTGACGTCGCTGAACAAACACGTGGGTGGAAGGGCCATCCCCGTTGTAACTCGAGAATATACCCAAGGTTCCCGCCGCAACTCGAGAAAAACCATGAAACTTCCCCCTCGCCGTGAGATGAGGCCCGATTCCCCTGCACTGCATACAGAGCAACTCCGTGTTAGACATCACACATGAAAGGAGCCTTGATTTCCTTGATGGCACTCCAGAGAAACCCCAAGAACACTGTTTCAAGGCTAGAGGGATCCTGAGGTAAATGTAGCAACACGAAAGAGCTCCGTGGACCAAAAATCAACTCGAGATGTGAGGTTACTCCCTGGCTTCGACTCCAGAGGAATACCACCTTACCACAAGCACCTCAAGAGGAGGCTTTCTCAGCTCTAGGTATGTGAGAGGGACCGTGAGTTTGCGGCCTCAAGTGGAATGGACACCGTGATGCCCTGACGCGAAATAAGGCCGGATATCCCTGCAGTGACTTGAATGCAGGCTCGTCTTGCATCTCCCAAGATGAAAGGATGTCTGAATCCCCTGTGAAGACCACAGAGAAAGACCTAGTTCCCCACTTCATCCCGACCAGAGGCCTCACATCCTTTGAAAACTCCAGAGGTACGCGAAGATCAGTGCCTTCAAAGGAGACGATGCCTGACTCCTCGTGAAACTTGATACGAGTCCCAGGATTCCTGTGGCACGTGGAAAGGGACCCTTGGTCTACTGCCTCAGATGGAGAGCCGTCGCTATTGCCCTGCCAAGCCTCGAGGAGAATCCCGAGTTGTCCCTCGCAACTAGGCAGGAGTCCTGACGTCGCTGAACAAACACGTGGGTGGAAGGGCCATCCCCGTCATACCCTCAGAATATACCCCAGGTTCCCACCGCAACTCGAGAAAATCCATGAGACTTCCCCGTCGCCTCAAAATGAGGCCTGATATCCTGCACTGCGTGCAGAGCAATTCCGTGTTGCACATCACACATGAAAGGAGCCTTGATTTCCTTGATGGCACTCCAGAGAAACCCCAAGAACACTGTTTCAAGGCTAGAGGGATACTGAGGTCACTGTAGCAACACGAAAGAGCTCCGTGGACCAAAAATCAACTCGAGATGAGAGGTTAGTCCCTTTCTTCGACTCCAGAGGAATAACACCTTACCACAAGCACCTCAAGGGGAGGCTTCTCCCAGCTCTAGGTATGTGAGAGGACCCTGAGTTTGCGGCCTCAAGTGGAATGGACACCGCGATGCACTGACGTGAAATAAGGCCGGATATCCCTGCAGTGACTTGAATGCAAGCTCGTCTTGCATCTCCCAAGATGAAAGGATGTCTGAATGCCCTGTGGTGACCACAGAGAAACACTTAGTTCCCAACGTCTTGGCGACCGGAGGCCTTACATCCTTTGAAAACTCCAGAGGTACGCGGAGATCAGTGCCTCCAAAGGAGACGATGCCTGACTCCTCGTGAAACTTGATAGGAGTCCCAGGATTCCTGTGGCACATGGAAAGGGACCCTTGGTCTCCAGCCTCAGCTGGAGAGGCGTCCCAATTGCCCTGCCAAGCCTCGAGGAAAATCCCGAGTTGTCCCTCGCAACTAGCCAGGAATATTGACGTCGCTGAAGAAACACGTTTGTGGAAGAGCCATCCCCGTCTTAACTCGAGAATATACCCCAGGTTCCCGCCGCAACTCGTGAAAAACCATGAGACTTCCCCCTCGCCGCGAGATGAGGACCGATTCCCCTGCACTGCATGCAGAGCAACTCCGTGTTGCACATCACACATGAAAGGAGCCTTGATTTCCTTGATGGCACTCCAGAGAAACCCCAAGAACACTCTTTCACGGCTAGAGGGATCCTGAGGTCACTGTAGCAACACGAAAGAGCTCCGTGGACCAAAAATCAACTCGAGATGAGAGGTTAGTCCCTGGCTTCGACTCCAGAGGAATACCACCTTACCACAAGCACCTCAAGAGGAGGCTTCTCTCAGCTCTAGGTATGTGAGAGGGACCCTGATTTTGCAGCCTCAAGTGGAATGGACATTGCGATGCCCTGACGTGAAATAAGGCCGGATATCCCTGCAGTGACTTGAATGCAGGCTCGTCTTACATCTCCCAAGATGAAAGGATGTCTGAATCCCCTGTGAAGACCACAGAGAAAGACGTAGTTCCCCACCTCATGGCGACCGGAGGCCTCACATTCTTTGAAAACTCCAGAGGTACACGGAGATCAGTGCCTCCAAAGGAGACGATGCCTGACTCCTCGTGAAACTTGATAGGAGTCCCAGGATTCCTGTGGCACATGGAAAGGGACCCTTGGTCTCCCGCCTCAGCTGGAGAGGCGTCCCAATTGCCCTGCCACGCCTCGAGGAGAATCCCGAGTTGTCCCTCGCAACTAGGCAGGAGTCCTGACGTCGCTGAAGAAACACGTGGGTGGAAGGGCCATCCCAGTCGTAACTCGAGAATATACCCTAGGTTCCCGCCGCAACTCGAAAAAAACCATGAGACTTCCCCCTCGCCGCGAGATGAGGCCCGATTCCCCTGCACTGCGTGCAGAACAATTCCGTGTTGCACATCACACATGAAAGGAGCCTTGATTTCCTTGGTGGCACTCCAGAGAAACCCCAAGAACACTGTTTCACGGCTAGAGGGATCCTGAGGTCACTGTAGCAACACGAAAGAGCTCCGTGGACCACAAATCAACTCGAGATGAGAGGTTAGTCCCTGGCTTCGAATCCAGAGGAACATCACCTTACCACAAGCACCTCAAGAGGAGGCTTCTCTCAGCTCTAGGTATGTGAGAGGGACCCTGAGTTTGCGGCCTCAAGTGGAATGGACACCGCGATGCCCTGACTCGAAATAAGGCCGGATATCCCTGCAGTGACTTGAATACAGGCTCGTCTTGCATCTCCCAAGATGAAAGGATGTCTGAATCCCCTGTGGAGACCACAGAGAAAGACCTAGTTCCCCACCTCATCGCGACCGGAAGCCTCATATCCTTTGACAACTCCAGAGGTACGCGGAGATCAGTGCCTCCAAAGGAGACGATGCCTGACTCCTCGTGAAACTTGATAGGAGTCCCAGGATTCCTGTGGCACGTGGAAAGGGACACTTGGTCTCCCGCCTCAGGTGGAGAGGCATCCCAATGGCCCTGCCAAGCCTCGAGGAGAATCCCGAGTTGTCCCTCGCAACTAGGCAGGAGTCCTGACGTCGCTGAACAAACACGTGAGTGGAAGGGCCATCCCCGTCGTAACTCGAGAATATACCCCAGGTTCCCGCCGCAACTCGAGAAAAAGCATGAGACTTCCCCCTCGCCACGAGATGAGGCCCGATTCCCCTGCACTGCGTGCAGAGCAATTCCGTGTTGCACATCACACATGAAAGGAGCCTTGATTTCCTTGATGGCACTCCAGAGAAACCCCAAGAACACTGTTTCAAGGCTAGAGGGATCCTGAGGTCACTGTAGCAACACGAAAGAGCTCCGTGGACCAAGACACAACTCGAGATGAGAGGTTAGTCCGTGGCTTCGACTCCAGAGGAATACCACCTTACCACAAGCACCTCAAGAGGAGGCTTCTCTCAGCTCTAGGTATGTGAGAGGGACCCTGATTTTGCGGCCTCAAATGGAATGGACACTGCGATGCCCTGACGCGAAATAAGGCCGGATATCCCTGCAGTGACTTGAATGCAGGCTCGTCTTGCATCTCCCAAGATGAAAGAATGTCTGAATCCCCTGTATAGACCACAGAGAAAGACCTAGTTTCCCACCTCATGGCGACCGGAGGCCTCACATCCTTTGAAAACTCCAGAGGTACGCGGAGATCAGTGCCTCCAAAGGAGACGATGCCTGACTCCTCGTGAAACTTGATAGGAGTCCCAGGATTCCTGTGGCACGTGGATAGGGACCCTTGGTCTCCCGCCTCAGCTGGAGAGCTTCCCAATTGCCCTGCCAAGCCTCGAGGAGAATCCCGAGTTGTCCCTCACAACTAGGCAGGAGTCCTGACGTCGCTGAAAAACCACGTGTGTGGAAGGGCCATCCCCGTCGTAACTCGAGAATATACCCCAGGTTCCCGTCGCAACTCGAGAAAAACCATGAGACTTCCCCCTCGCCGCGAGATGAGGCCTGATTCCCCTGCACTGCGTGCAGAGCAACTCCGTGTTGCACATCACACATGAAAGGAGCCTTGATTTCCTTGATGGCACTCCAGAGAAACCCCAAGAACACTGTTTCAAGGCTAGAGGGATCCTGAGGTCACTGTAGCAACACGAAAGAGCTCCGTGGACCAAAAATCAACTCGAGATGAGAGGTTAGTCCCTGGCTTCGACTCCAGAGGAATACCATCTTACCACAAGCACCTCAAGAGGAGGCTTCTCTCAGCTCTAGGTATGTGAGAGGGACCCTGAATTTGCGGCCTCAAGTGGAATGGACACCGCGATGCCCTGACTCGAAATAAGGCCGGATATCCCTGCAGTGACTTGAATGCAGGCTCGTCTTGCATCTCCCAAGATGAAAGGATGTCTGAATCCCCTGTGGAGACCACAGAGAAAGACCTAGTTCCCCACCTCATCGCGACCGGAGGCCTCACATCCTTTGAAAACTCCAGAGGTACGCGGAGATCAGTGCCTCCAAAGGAGACGATGCCTGACTCCTCGTGAAACTTCATAGGTGTCCCAGGATTCCGGTGGCACGTGGAAAAGGACCCTTGGTCTCCCGCCTCAGCTGGAGAGGCGTCCCAATTGCCCTGCCAAGCCTCGAGGAGAATCCCGAGTTGTCCCTCGCAACTAGGCAGGAGTCCTGACGTCGCTGAAGAAACACGTGGGTGGAAGGGCCATCCCCGTCGTAACGCGAGAATATACCCCAGGTTCCCACCGCAACTCGAGAAAAACCATGAGACTTCGCCCTCCCCGCGAGATGAGGCCCGATTCCCCTGCACTGCTTGCAGAGCAATTCCGTGTTGCACATCACACATGAAAGGAGCCTTGATTTCCTTCGTAGCACTCCAGAGAAACCCCAAGAACATTGTTTCAAGGCTAGAGGGATCCTGAGGTCACTGTAGCAACACGAAAGAGCTCCGTGGACCACAAATCAACTCGAGATGAGATGTTAGTCCCTGGCTTCGACTCCAGAGGAATACCACCTTACCACAAGCACCTCAGGAGGAGGCTTCTCTCAGCTCTAGGTATGTGAGAGGGACCCTGAGTTTGCGGCCTCAAGTGGAATGGACACCACGACGCCCTGACTCGAAATAAGGCCGGATATCCCTGCAGTGACTTGAATGCAGGCTCGTCTTGCATCTCCCAAGAAGAAAGGATGTCTGAATCACCTGTGTAGACCACAGAGAAAGACCTAGTTCCCCACCTCATCGCGACCGGAAGCCTCATATTCTTTGACAACTCCAGAGGTACGCGGAGATCAGTGCCTCCAAAGGAGACGATGCCTGACTCCTCGTGAAACTTGATAGGAGTCCCAGGATTCCTGTGGCACGTGGATAGGGACACTTGGTCTCCCGCCTCAGCTGGAGAGGCGTCCCAATTGCCCTGCCAAGCCTCGAGGAGAATCCCGAGTTGTCCCTCGCAACTAGGCAGGAGTCCTGACGTCGCTGAACAAACACGTGGGTGGAAGGGCCATCCCCGTCGTAACTCGAGAATATACCCCAGGTTCCCACCGCAACTCGAGAAAAACCATGAGACTTCCCCCTCGCCGCCAGATGAGGCCCGATTCCCCTGCACTGCGTGCAGAGCAATTCCGTCTTGCACATCACACATGAAAGGAGCCTTGAATTCCTTGATGGCACTCCAGACAAACCCCAAGAACACTGTTTCAAGGCTAGAGGGATCCTGAGGTCACTGTAGCAACACGAAAGAGCTCCGTGGACCAAAAATCAACTCGAGATGAGAGGTTAGTCCATGGCTTTGACTCCAGAGAAATACCACCTTACCACAAGCACCTCAAGAGGAGGCTTCTCTCAGCTCTAGGTATGTTAGAGGGACCCTGATTTTGCGAACCAAGTGGAATGGACACTGCGATGCCCTGACGCGAAATAAGGCCGGATATCCCTGCAGTGACTTGAATGCAGGCTCGTCTTGCATCTCCCAAGATGAAAGGATATCTGAACCCCCTGTGGAGACCACAGAGAAAGACCTAGTTCCCCACCTCATCGCGACCGGAGGCCTCACATCCTTTGAAAACTTCAGAGGTATGCGGAGATCAGTGCCTCCAAAGGAGACGATGCCTTACTCCTCGTGAAACTTGATAGGAGTCCGTGTATTCCTCTGGCACGTGGAAAGGGAAATTGGTCTCCCGCCTCAGATGGAGAGGCGTCCCAATTGCCCTGTCAAGCTTCGAGGAGAATCTCGAGTTGTGCCTCGCAACTAGGCAGGAGTCCTGACGTCGCTGAACAAACACGGGGCTGGAAGGGCCATCCCCGTCGTAACTCGAGAATATACCCCAGGTTCCCGCCGCAACTCGAGAAAAACCATGAGATTTCCCCCTTGCGCGAGCTGAGGCCCGATTCCCCTGCACTGCGTGCAGAGAAGTTCTGTGTTGCACATCACACATGAAAGGAGCCTTGATTTCCTTGATGGCACTCCAGAGAAACCCCAAGAACACTGTTTCAAGGCTAGAGGGATCCTGAGGTCACTGTAGCAACACGAAAGAGCTCCGTGGACCAAAAATCAACTCGAGATGTGAGGTTAGTCCCTGGCTTCGCCTCCAGAGGAATAGCACCTTAACACAAGCACCTCAAGAGGAGGCTTCTCTCAGCTCTAGCTATGTGCTGAGTTTGCGGCCTCAAGCGGAATGGACACCGCGATGCCCTGACTCGAAATAAGGCCGGATATCCCTGCAGTGACTTGAATACAGGCTCGTCTTGCATCTCCCAAGATGAAAGGATGTCTGAATCCCCTGTGGAGACCACAGAGAAAGACCTAGTTCCCCACCTCATCGCGACCAGAGGCGTCACATCCTTTGAAAACTCCAGAGGTACGCGGAGATCAGTGCCTCCAAAGGAGACGATGCCTGACTCCTCGTGAAACTTGATAGGAGTCCCAAGATTCCTGTGGCACGTGGAAAGGGACCCTTGGTCTCCCGCCTCAGCTGGAGAGGCGTCCCAATTGCCCTGCCAAGCCTCGAGGAGAATCCCGAGTTGTCCCTCGCAACTAGGCAGGAGTCCTGACGTCGCTGAACAAACACGTGGCTGGAAGGGCCATCCCCGTCATAATTCGACAATATACCCCAGGTTCCCGCCGCAACTCGAGAAAAACCATGAGACTTCGCCCTCCCCGCGAGATGAGGCTCGATTCTCCTGCACTGCATGCAGAGCAATTCCGTGTTGCACATCAAACATGAAAGGAGCCTTGATTTCCTTGATGGCACTCCAGAGAAACCCCAAGAACACTGTTTCAAGGCTAGAGGGATCCTGAGGTTACTGTAGCAACACGAAAGAGGTCCGTGGACCAAAAATCAATTCGAGATGAGAGGTTATTCCCTGGCTTCGACTCCAGAGGAATACCACCTTACCACAAGCACCTCAAGAGGAGGCTTCTCTCAGCTCTAGGTATGTGAGAGGGACCCTGAGTTTGCGGACTCAAGTGGAATGGACACTGCAATGCCCTGACTCGAAATAAGGCTGGATAACCCTGCAGTGACTTGAATGCAGGCTCGTCTTGCATCTCCCAAGATGAAAGGATGTCTGAATCCCCTGTGGAGACCTCAGAGAAAGATCTAGTTCCCCACCTCATCGCGACCGGAGGCCTCACATCCTTTGAAAACTCCAGAGGTACGCTGAGATCAGTGCCTCCAAAGGAGACGATGCCTGACTCCTCGTGAAACTTGATATGAGTCCCAGGATTCCTGTGGCACGTGGAAAGGGACCCTTGGTCTCCCGCCTCAGCTGGAGAGGCGTCCCAATTGCCCTGCCAAGCCTCGAGGAGAATCCCGAGTTGTCCCTCGCAACTAGGCAGGAGTCCTGACGTCGCTGAACAAACACGTGGGTGGAAGGGCCATCCCCGTCGTAACTCGAGAATATACCCCAGGTTCCCGCCGCAACTCGAGAAAAACAATGAGACTTCCCCCTCGCCTCGAAATGAGGCCCAATTCCCCTGCACTGCGTGCAGAGCAATTCCGTGTTGCACATCACGCATGAAAGGAGCCTTGATTTCCTTGATGGCACTGCAGAGAAACCCCAAGAACACTGTTTCAAGGCTAGAGGGATCCTGAGGTCACTGTAGCAACACGAAAGAGCTCCATGGACCAAAAATCAACTCGAGATAAGGGGTTAGTCCCTGGCTTCGACTCCAGAGGAATACCACCTTACCACAAGCACCTCAAGAGGAGGCTTCTCTCAGCTCTAGGTATGTGAGAGGGACCCTGAGTTTGCGGCCTCAAGTAGAATGGACACCGCGATGCCCTGACTCGAAATAAGGCCGGATATCCCTGCAGTGACTTGAATGCAGGCTCGTCTTGCATCTACCAAGACGAAAGGATGTCTGAATCCCTGTGGAGACCACAGAGAAAGACCTAGTTCCCCACCTCATCGCGACCGGAGGCCTCACATCCTTTGAAAACTCCAGAGGTATGCGGAGATCAGTGCCTCGAAAGGAGACGATGCCTGTCTCCTCGTGAAACTTGAGAGGAGTCCCAGGATTCCTGTGGCACATGGAAAGGGACCCTTGGTCTCCCGCCTCAGCTGGAGAGGCGTCCCAATTGCCCTGCCAAGCCTGGAGGAGAATCCCGAGTTGTCCCTCGCAACTAGGCAGGAGTCCTGACGTCGCTGAACAAACACGTGGCTGGAAGGGCCATCCCCGTCGTAACTCGAGAATATACCCCAGGGTCCCGCCGCAACTCGAGAAAAACCTTGAGACTTCCCCCTCGCCAGAAGATGAGACTCGATTCTTCTGCACTGCATGCAGAGCAATTCCGTGTTGCACATCAAACATGAAAGGAGCCTTGATTTCCTTGATGGCACTCCAGAGAAACCCCAAGAACACTGTTTCAAGGCTAGAGGGATCCTGAGGTCACTGTAGCAACACGAAAGAGCTCCGTGAACCAAAAATCAACTCGAGATGAGGGGTTAGTCCCTGGCTTCGACTCCAGAGGAATACCACCTTACCACAAGCACCTCAAGAGAAGGCTTCTCTCAGCTCTAGGTGTGTGAGAGGGACCCTGAGTTTGCGTCCTCAAGTGGAATGGACACCGCGATGCACTGACTCGAAATAAGGCCGGATATCCCTGCAGTGACTTGAATGCAGGCTCGTCTTGCATCACCCAAGACGAAAGGATGTCTGAATACCCTGTGGAGACCACAGAGAAACACCTAGTTCCCAACCTCATGGCGACCGGAGGCCTCACATCCTTTGAAAATTCCAGAGGCACAGGGAGATCAGTGCCTCCAAAGGAGACGATGCCTGAATCCTCGTGAAACTTTATAGGAGTCCCAGGATTCCTGTGGCACATGGAAAGGGACCCTTGGTCTCCCGCCTCAGCTGGAGAGGCGTCCCAATTGCCCTGCCAAGCCTCGAGGAGAATCCCGAGTTGTCCCTCGCAACTAGCCAGGAGTACACACGTCGCTGAAGAAACACGTGTGTGGAAGGGCCATCCCCGTCGTAACTCGAGAATATACCCCAGGTTCCCGCCGCAACTCGAGAAAAACCATGAGACTTCCCCCTCGCCGCGAGATGAGGACCGATTCCCCTGCACTGCGTGCAGAGCAATTCCGTGTTGCACATCACACATGAAAGGATCCTTGATTTCCATGGTGGCACTACAGAGAAACCCCAAGAACACTGTTTCAAGGCTAGAGGGATCCTGAGGTCACTGTAGCAAAACGAAAGAGCTCCGTGGACCACAAATCAACTCGAGATGAGAGATTAGTCCCTGGCTTCGACTCCAGAGGAATACCACCTTACCACAAGCACCTCAAGAGGAGGCTTCTCTCAGCTCTAGCTATGTGAGAGGGACCCTGAGTTTGCGGCCTCAAGTGGAATGGACACTGTGATGCCCTGACGCGAAATAAGGCCGGATATCCCTGCAGTGACTTGAATGCAGGCTCGTCTTGCATCTCCCAAGACGAAAGGATGTCTGAATCCCCTGTGGAGACCACAGAGAAAGACCTAGTTCCCCACCTCATCGCGACCGGAGGCCTCACATCCTTTGAAAACTCCAGAGGTTCGCGGAGATCAGTGCCTCCAAAGGAGACGATGCCTGACTCCTCGTGAAACTTGATAGGAGTCCCAGGATTCCAGTGGCACGTGGAAAGGGACCCTTGGTCTCCCGCCTCAGCTGGAGAGGCGTCCCAATTGCCCTGCCAAGCCTCGAGGAGAATCCCGAGTTGTCCCTCGCAACTAGGCATGAGTCCTGCCGTCGCTGAACAGACACGTGTGTGGAAGGGCCATCCCAGTCGTAACTCGAGAATATACCCCAGGTTCCCGCCGCAACTCGAGAAAAACCATGAGACTTCCCCCTCGCCGAGAGATGAGGCCCGATTCCCCCGCACTGCGTGCAGAGCAGTTCCGTGTTGCACATCACACATGAAAGGAGCATTGATTTCCTTGATGGCACTCTAGAGAAACCCCAAGAACACTGTTTCAAGTCTAGAGGGATCCTGAGGTCACTGTAGCAACAGGAAAGCTCTCCGTGGACAAAAATCAACTCGAGATGAGAGGTTAGTCCCTGGCTTCGACTCCAGAGGAATACCACCTTATCACTAGCACCACAAGAGCAGGCTTCTGTCAGCTCTAGGTATGTGAGAGGGACCCTGATTTTTTGGCCTCAAGTGGAATGGACACCGCGATGCCCTGACTTGACATAAGGCCGGATATCCCTGCAGTGACTTGAATGCAGGCTCGTCTTGCATCTCCCAAGACGAAAGGATGTCTGAATCCCCTGTGGAGACCACAGAGAAAGACCTAGTTCCCCACCTCATCGCGACCGGAGGCCTCACATCCTTTGAAAACTCCAGGGGTACGTGGAGATCAGTGCCTCCAAAGGAGACGATGCCTGACTCCTCGTGAAACTTTATAGGAGTCCCAGGATTACTGTGGCACGTGGAAAGGGACACTTGGTCTCCCGCCTCAGCTGGAGAGGCGTCCCAATTGCCCTGCCAAGCCTCGAGGAGAATCCCGAGTTGTCCCTCGCAACTAGGCAGGAGTCCTGACGTCGCTGAACAAACAGGTGCGTGGAAGGGCCATCACCGTCGTAACTCGAGAATATACCCCAGGCTCCCGCCGCAACTCGAGAAAAACTATGAGACTTCACACTCGCCACGAGATGAGGCCCGATTGCCCTGCACTGCGTGCAGAGCAATTCCGTGTTGCACATCACACATGAAAGGAGACTTGATTTTCTTGATGGCACTCCAGAGAAACCCCAAGAACACTGTTTCAAGGCTAGAGGGATCATGAGGTCACTGTAGCCACACGAAAGAGCTCCGTGGACCAAAAATCTACTCGAGATGAGAGGTTAGTCCCTGGCTTCGACTCCAGGGGAATACCACCTTACCACAAGCACCTCAAGAGGAGGCTTCCCTCAGCTCTAGGTATGTGAGACGGACCCTGAGTTTGCGGCCTCAAGTGGAATGTACACCACGATGCCCTGACTCGAAATAAGGCCGGATATCCCTGCAGTGACTTGAATGCAGGTTCGTCTTGCATCTCTCAAGATGAAAGGATGTCTGAATCCCCTGTGGAGACCACAGAGAAAGACCTAGTTCCCCTCCTCATCGCGACCGGAGGCCTCACATCCTTTGAAAACTCCAGAGGTACGCGGAGATCAGTGCCTCCAAAGGAGACGATGCCTGACTCCTCGAGATATTTGATAAGAGTCCCAGGATTCCTGTGGCACGTGGAAAGGGACCCTTGGTCTCCCGCCTTACCTGGAGAGGCGACCCAATTGCCCTGCCAAGCCTCGAGAAGATTCCCAAGTTGTCCATCGCAACTAGGCAGGAGTCCTGCCGTCGCTGAACAAACACGTGGTTGGAAGGGCCATCCCCGTCGTAACTCGAGAATATACCCCAGGTTCCCGCCGCAACTCGAGAAAAACCATGAGACTTCCCCCTCGCCGCGAGATGAGGCCCGATTCCCCTGCACTGCTTGCAGAGCAATTCCGTGTTGCACATCACACAGGAAAGGAGCCTTGCTTTCCTTGATGGCACTCCAGAGAAACCCCAAGAACACTGTTTCAAGGCTAGAGGGATCCTGAGGTCACTGTAGCAACACGAAAGAGCTCCGTGGACCAAAAATCAACTCGAGATGAGAGGTTAGTCCCTGGCTTCGACTCCAGAGGAATACCACCTTATCACTAGCACCACAAGAGCAGGCTTCTGTCAGCTCTAGGTATGTGAGAGGGACCCTGATTTTTTGGCCTCAAGTGGAATGGACACCGCAATGCCCTGACTTGACATAAGGCCGGATATCCCTGCAGTGACTTGAATGCAGGCTCGTCTTGCATCTCCCAAGACGAAAGGATGTCTGAATCCCCTGTGGAGATCACAGAGAAAGACCTAGTTCCCCACCTCATCGCGACCGGAGGCCTCACATCCTTTGAAAACTCCAGGGGTACGTGGAGATCAGTGCCTCCAAAGGAGACGATGCCTGACTCCTCGTGAAACTTGATAGGAGTCCCAGGATTCCAGTGGCACGTGGAAAGGGACCCTTGGTCTCCCGCCTCAGCTGGAGAGGCGTCCCAATTGCCCTGCCAAGCCTCGAGGAGAATCCCGAGTTGTCCCTCGCAACTAGGCAGGAGTCCTGCCGTTGCTGAACAGACACGTGTGTGGAAGGGCCATCCCAGTCGTAACTCGAGAATATACCCCAGGTTCCCGCCGCAACTCGAGAAAAACCATGAGACTTCCCCCTCGCCGCGAGATGAGGCCCGATTCCCCTGCACTGCGTGCAGAGCAGTTCCGTGTTGCACATCACACATGAAAGGAGCATTGATTTCCTTGATGGCACTCCAGAGAAACCCCAAGAACACTGTTTCAAGGCTAGAGGGATCCTGAGGTCACTGTAGCAACAGGAAAGCTCTCCGTGGACAAAAATCAACTCGAGATGAGAGGTTAGTCCCTGGCTTCGACTCCAGAGCAATACCACCTTACCACAAGCACCTCAAGAGGAGGCTTCTCTCAGCTCTAGGTATGTGAGAGGGACCCTGAGTTTGCGGCCTCAAGTGGAATGGAGACCGCGATGCCCTGACTCGAATTAAGGCCGGATATCCCTGCAGTGACTTGAATGCAGGCTCGTCTTGCATCTCCCAAGAGAAAAGGATGTCTGAATCCCCTGTGGAGACCACAGAGAAAGACCTAGTTTCCCAGCTCATCGCGACCGGAGGCCTCACATTCTTTGAAAACTCCAGAGGTACGCGGAGATCAGTGCCTCCAAAGGAGACAATGCCTGACTCCTCATGACACTTGATAGGAGTCCCACGATTCCTGTGGCACGTGGAAAGGGACCCTTCGTCTCCCGCCTCAGCTGGAGAGTCGTCTCAATTGCCCTGCCAAACCTCGAGGAGAATCCCGAGTTGTCCCTCGCAACTAGGCAGGAGTCCTGGCGTCGCTGAACAAACACGTGGGTGGAAGGTCCATCCCGTCGTAACTCGAGAATATACCCCAGGTTCCCGCCGCAACTCGAGAAAAACCATGAGACTTCCCCCTCGCCGCGAAATGAGGCCCGATTCCCCTGCACTGTGTGCAGAGCAATTCCGTGTTGCACATCACACATGAAAGGAGCCTTGATTTCCTTGAAGGCACTCCAGAGAAACCCCAAGAACACTGTTTCAAGGCTAGAGGGATCCTGAGGTCACTGTAGCAACACGAAAGAGCTCCGTGGACCAAGAATCAATTCGAGATGAGAGGTTAGTCCCTTGTCGACTCCAGAGGAATACCATCTTACCACAAGCACCTCAAGAGGAGGCTTCTCTCAGCTCTAGCTATGTGAGAGGGACCCTGAGTTTGCGGCCTCAAGTGGAATGGACACCGCGATGCCCTGACTCGAAATAAGGCCGGATATCCCTGCAGTGACTTGAATGCAGGCTCGTCTTGCATCTCCCAAGACGAAAGGATGTCTGAATCCCCTGTGGAGACCACAGAGAAAGACCTAGTTCCCCACCTCATCGGGACCGGAGACCTCAAATCCTTTGAAAACTCCAGAGGTACGCAGAGATCAGTGCCTCAAAAATGGACGATGCCTGACGCCTCGTGAAACTTGATAGGAGTCCCAGGATTCCTGTGGCACGTGGAAAGGGACCCTTGGTCTTCCGCCTCAGCTGGAGAGGCGTCCCAATTGCCCTGGCCAGCCTCGAGGAGAATACCGAATTGTCCCTCGCAACTAGGCAGGAGTCCTGACGTCGCTGAACAAACAGTTGCGTGGAAGGGCCATCCCCGTCGTAACTCGAGAATATGCCCCAGGCTCCCGCCGCAACTCGAGAAAAACCATGAGACTTCACACTCGCCACGAGATGAGGCCCGATTGCCCTGCACTGCGTGCAGAGCAATTCCGTGTTGCACATCAAACAAGAAAGGAGCCTTGATTTCCTTGATGGCACTCCAGCATAACACCAAGAACACTGTTTCAAGGCTAGAGGGATCATGAGGTCACTGTAGCAACACGAAAGAGCTCCGTGGACCAAAAATCAACTCGAGATGAGAGGTTAGTCTCTGGCTTCGCCTCCAGAGGAATACCACCTTACCACAAGCACCACAAGAGGAGGCTTCTCTCAGCTCTAGGTATGGGAGAGGGACCCTGAGTTTGCGGCCTCAAGTGGAATGGACACCGCGATGCCCTGACTCGAAATAACGCCAGATATCTCTGCAGTGACTTGAATGCCAGCTCGTCTTGCATCTCCCAAGATGAAAGGATTTCTGAATCCCCTGTGGAGACCACAGAGAAAGACCTAGTTCCCCACCTCATCGGGACCGGAGGCCTCAAATCCTTTGAAAACTCCAGAGGTACGCGGATATCAGTGCCTCAAAAATGGACGATGCCTGACGCCTCGTGAAACTTGATAGGAGTCCCAGGATTCCTGTGGCACGTGGAAAGGGACCCTTGGTCTTCCGCCTCAGCTGGAGAGGCGTCCCAATTGCCCTGGCCAGCCTCGAGGAGAATACCGAGTTGTCCCTCGCAACTAGGCAGGAGTCCTGACGTCGCTGAACAAACAGGTGCGTGGAAGGGCCATCCCCGTCGTAACTCGAGATTATGCCCCAGGCTCCCGCCGCAACTCGAGAAAAACCATGAGACTTCACACTCACCACGAGATGAGGCCCGATTCCCCTGCACTGCATGCAGAGCAATTCCGTGTTGCACATCAAACAAGAAAGGAGCCTTGATTTCCTTGATGGCACTGCAGAGAAACCCCAAGAACACTGTTTCAAGGCTAGAGGGATCCTGAGGTCACTGTAGCAACACGAAAGAGATCCGTGGGCCAAAAATCAACTCGAGATGAGAGGTTAGTCCCTGGCTTCGACTCCAGAGGAATACCACCTTACCACAAGCACCTCAAGAGGAGACTTCTCTCAGCTCTAGGTATGTGAGAGGGACCCTGAGTATGCGGCCTCAAGTGGAATGGACACCGCAATGCCCTGACTCGAAATAAGGCCGGATATCCCTGCAATGACTTGAATGCAGGCTCGTCTTGCATCTCCCAAGACGAAAGGAAGTCTGAATCCCCTGTGGAGACCACAGAGAAAGACCGAGTTCTCCACCTCATCGCGACCGGAGGCCTCACATCCTTTGTAAACTCCAGAGGTACGCGGAGATCAGTGCCTCCAAAGGAGACGATGCCTGACTCTTCGTGAAACTTGATAGGAGTCCCAGGATTCCTGGGGCACGTGGAAAGGGACCCTTGGTCTCCCACCTCAGCTGGAGAGGCGTCCCAATTGTCCTGCCAAGCCTCGAGGAGAATCCCGAGTTGTCCCTCGCATCTAGGCTGGAGTCCTGACGAAGCTGAACAAACACGTGGGTGGAAGGGCCATCCCCATCATAACTCGAGAATGTACCCCAGGTTCCCGCCGCAACTCAAGAAAAACCATGAGACTTCCCCCTCGCCGCGAGATGAGGCCCGATTCCCCTGCACTGCGTGCAGAGCAATTCCGTGTTGCACATCACGCATGAAAGGAGCTTTGATTTCCTTGATGGCACTCCAGAGAAACCCCAAGAACAGTGTTTCAAGGCTAGAGGGATCCTGAGGTCACTGTAGCTACACTAAAGAGCTCCGTGGACCAAAAATCAACTTGAGATGAGAGGTTAGTCCCTGGCTTCGACTCCAGAGGAATACCACCTTACCACAAGCACCTCAAGAGGAGGCTTCTCTCAGCTCTAGGTATGTGAGAGGGACCCTGAGTTTGCGGCCTGAAGTGAAATGGACACCGCGATGCCCTGACTCGAAATAAGGCCGGATATCCCTGCAGTGACTTGAATGCAGGCTCGTCTTGCATCTCCCAAGATGGAAGGATGTCTGAATCCCCTGTGGAGACCACAGAGAAAGACCTAGTTTCCCACCTCATGGCGACCGGAGGCCTCACATCCTTTGAAAACTCCCGAAGTACGTGGAGATCAGTGGTTCCAAAGGAGACGATGCCTGACTCCTCGTGAATCTTGATAGGAGTCCCAGGATTTCTGTGGCACGTGGAAAGGGACCCATCGTCTCCCGCCTCAGCTGGTGAGGCGTCCCAATTGTCCTGCCAAGCCTCGAGGAGAATCCCGAGTTGTCCCTCGCAACTAGGCAGGAGTCCTGACGTCGCTGAACAAACACGTGTGTGGAAGGGCCTTCCCCGTCGTAACTCGTGAATATACCCCAGGTTCCCACCGCAACTCGAGATAAACCATGAGTCTTCCCCCTCGCCGCGAAATGAGGCCTTATTCCCCTGCACTGCGTGCAGAGCAATTCCGTGTTGCACATCACACAGGAAAGGAGCCTTGATTTCCTTGATGGCACTCCAGAGAAACCCCAAGAACACTGTTGCAAGGCTAGAGGGATCCTGAGGTCACTGTAGCAACACGAAAGAGCTCCGTGGACCAAAAATCACCTCGAGATGAGAGGTTAGTCCCTGGCTTCGACTCCAGAGGAATACCACCTTACCACAAACACCTCAAGAGGAGGCTTCTCTCAGCTCTAGGTATGTGAGAGGGACCCTGAGTTTGCGGCCTCAAGTGGACTGGACACCGCGATGCCTGACTCGAAATAAGGCCAGATATCCCTGCAGTGACTTGAATGCAGGCTCGTCTTGCATTTCCCAAGACGAAAGGATGTATGAATCCCCTGTGGAGACCACAGAAATAGACATAGTTACCCACCTCATCGCGACCGGAGGCCTCAGATCCTTTGAAAATTCCAGAGGTACGCGGTGATCAGTGCCTCCAAAGGAGACGATGCCTGACTCCTCGTGAAACTTGATAGGAGTCCCAGGATTCCTGTGGCACGTGGAAAGGGACACTTGGTCTCCCGCCTCAGCTGGAGAGGCGTCCCAATTGCCCTTCCAAGCCTCGTGGAGAATCCCGAGTTGTCCCTCGCAACTAGGCAGGAGTCCTGACGTCGCTGAACAAACAGGTGCGTGGAAGGGCCATCCCCGTCGTAACTCGAGAATATACCCCAGGCTTCCGCCGCAACTCGAGAAAAACCATGAGACTTCCCACTCCCCACGAGATGAGGCCCGATTGCCCTGCACTGCGTGCAGAGCAATTCCGTGTTGCACATCACACATGAAAGGAGACTTGATTTCCTTGATGGCACTCCAGAGAAACCCCAAGAACACTGTTTCAAGGCTAGAGGGATCCTGAGGTCACTGTAGCCACACGAAAGAGCTCCGTGGGCCAAAAATCAACTCGAGATGAGAGGTTAGTTCCTAGCTTCGACTCCAGAGGTATACCAGCTTACCACAAGCACCTCAACAGGAGGCTTCTCTCATCTCTAAGTATGTGAGAGGGAGCCTGAGTTTGCAGCCTCAAGTGGAATGGACACCGCGATGCCCTGACTCGAAATAAGGCCGGATATCCCTGCAGTGACTTGAATGCAGGCTCGTCTTGCATCTCCCAAGACGAAAGGATGTCTGAATCCCCTGTGGAGACCACAGAGAAAGACCTAGTTCCCCACCTCATCGCGACCGGAGACCTCACATCCTTTGAAAACTCCAGAGGGATGCGGAGATCAGTGCCTCCAAAGGAGACGATGCCTGACTCCTCGTGAAACTTGATAGGAGTCCCAGGATTCCTGTGCCACATGGAAAGGGACACTTGGTCTCCCGCCTCAGCTGGAGAGGCGTCCCAATTGCCCTGCCAAGCCTCGAGGAGAATCCCAGGTTGTCCGTCACAACTAGGCAGGAGTCCTGACGTCGCTGAACAAACACGTGTGTGGAAGGGCCATCCCCGTCGTAACTCGAGAATATACCCCAGGTTCCCGCCGCAACTCGAGAAAAACCATGAGGCTTCCCCCTCGGCGCGAGATGAGGCCCGATTTCCTTGCACTGCGTGCACAGCAATTTCGTGTTGCACAGCACACAGGAAAGGAGCCTTGATTTCCTTGATGGCACTCCAGAGAAACGCCAAGAACACTGTTTCAAGGCTAGAGGGATCCTGAGGTCACTGTAGCAACACGAAAGAGCTCCGTGGACCAAAAATCAACTCGAGATGAGAGGTTAGTCCCTGGCTTCGACTCCAGAGAAATACCACCTCACCACAAGTACCTCAAGAGGAGGTTTCTCTCAGCTCTAGGTATGTGAGAGGGACCCTGATTTTGCGGCCTCAAGTGGAATGGACACCGTGATGCCCTGACTCGAAATAAGGCCGGATGTCCCTGCAGTGATTTGAATGCAGGCTCGTCTTGCATCTCCCAAGACGAAAGGATGTCTGAATCCCCTGTGGAGACCACAGAGAAAGACCTAGTTCCCCACCTCATCGCGACCGGAGGCCTCACATCCTTTGAAAACTACAGAGGTACGCGGAGATCAGTGCCTCCAAAGGAAACGATGCCTGACTCCTCGAGAAACTTGATAGGCGTCCCAGGATTCCTGTGGCACGTGGAAAGGGACCCTTGGTTTCCCGCCTCAGCTGGAGAGGCGTCCCAATTGCCCTGCCAAGCCTCGAGGAGAAACCTGAGTTGTCCCTTGCAACTAGGCAGGAGCCCTGACGTCGCTGAACAAACACGTGTGTGGAAGGGCCATTCTCATCGTAACTCGAGAATATAACGCAGGTTCCCGCCGCAACTCGAGAAAAACTATGAGACTTCCCCCTCGCCGCGAGATGAGGCCCGATTCCCCTACACTGCGTGCAGAACAATTCCGTGTTGCACATCAGACATGAAAGGAGCCTTGATTTCCTTGATGGCACTCCAGAGAAACCCCAAGAACACTGTTTCAAGGCTAGAGGGATCATGAGGTCACTGTAGCAACACAAAAGAGCTCCGTGGACGAAAATTCAACTCGAGATGAGGGGTTAGTCCCTGGCTTCGACTCCAGAGGAATACCACCTTACCACAAGCACCTCAAGAGGAGGCTTCTCTCAGCTCTAGGTATGTGAGAGGGACCCTGAGTTTGTGGCCTCAAGTGGAATGGACACCGCGATGCCCTGACTCGAAATAAGGCCGGATATCCCTGCAGTGACTTGAATGCAGGCTCGTGTTGCATCTCCCAAGATGATAGGATGTCTGAATCCCCTGTGGAGACCACAGAGAAAGACCTAGTTCCCCACCTCATCGCGAGCGGAGGCCTCACATCTTTTGATAACTCCAGAGGTACACAGAGATCCATGCCTCCAAAGGAGACGATGCCTGACTCCTCGTGAAATTTGATAGGAGTCCCAGGATTTCTGTGGCACGTGGAAAGGGACCCTTGGTCTCCCGCCTCAGAAGGAGAGGCATCCAAATTGCCCTTCCAAGCCTCGAGGAAAATCCCGAGTTGAACCTCGCAACTAGGCAGAAGAACTGACGTCGCTGAACAAACACGTGTGTGGAAGGGCCATCCCCGTCGTAACTCGAGAATATACCCCAGGTTCCCGCCGCAACTCGAGAAAAACCATGAGACTTCCCCCTCGCCGCGAGATCAGGCCCGATTCCGCTGCACTGCGTGCAGAGCAATTCCGTGTTGCACATCACACATGAAAGGAGCCTTGATTTCCTTGGTGGCACTCCAGAGAAACCCCAAGAACACTGTTTCAAGGCTAGAGGGATCCTGAGGTCACTGTAGCAACACAAAAGAGCTCTGTGGGCCAAAAATCAACTCGAGATGAGAGGTTATTCCCTGGCTTCGAATCCAGAAGAAAACCACCTTACCACAAGTACCTCAAGAGGAGGCTTCTTTCAGCTCTAGGTATGTGAGAGGGAACCTGAGTTAGCGGCCTCAAGTGGAATGGATACCGCGATGCCCTGACTCGAAATAACGCCGGATATCCCTGCAGTGACTTGAATGCAGGCTTGTCTTGCATCTCCCAAGACGAAAGGATGTCTGAATCCCCTGTGGAGACCACAGAGAAAAACCTAGTGCCCCACATCATCGCGACCGGAGGCCTCACATCCTTTGAAAATTCCAGAGATACGCGGAGAACAGTGCCTCCAAAGGAGACGATGCCTGACTCCTCGTGAAACTTGATAGGAGTCCCAGGATTCCTGTGGCACGTGGAAAGGGACACTTGGTCTCCCGCCTCAGCTGGAGAGGCGTCCCAATTGCCCTGCCAAGCCTCGAGGAGAATCCCGAGTTGTCCCTCGCAACTAGGCAGAAGTTCTGACGTCGCTGAACAAACACGTGTGTGGAAGGGCCATCCCCGTCGTAACTCGAGAATATACCCCAGGTTCCCGCCGCAACTCGAGAAAAACCATGAGACTTCCCCCTCGCCGCGAGATCAGGCCCGATTCCGCTGCACTGCGTACAGAGCAATTCCGTGTTGCACATCACACATGAAAGGAGCCTTGATTTGCTTGATGGCACTCCAGAGAAATCCCGAGAACACTGTTTCAAGGCTAGAGGGATCATGAGGTCACTGTAGCAACACGAAAGACCTCCGTGGGCCAAAAATCAACTCGAGATGAGAGGTTAGTCCCTGGCTTCGACTCCAGAAGAACACCACCTTACCACAAGTACCTCAAGAGGAGGCTTCTTTCAGCTCTAGGTATGTGAGAGGGACCCTGAGTTTGTGGCCTCAAGTGGAATGGACACCGCGATGCCCTGACTCGAAATAAGGCCGGATATCCCTGCAGTGACTTGAATGCAGGCTCGTGTTGCATCTCCCAAGATGATAGGATGTCTGAATCCCCTGTGGAGACCACAGAGAAAGACCTAGTTCCCCACCTCATCGCGAGCGGAGGCCTCACATCTTTTGATAACTCCAGAGGTACACAGAGATCCATGCCTCCAAAGGAGACGATGCCTGACTCCTCGTGAAATTTGATAGGAGTCCCAGGATTTCTGTGGCACGTGGAAAGGGACCCTTGGTCTCCCGCCTCAGAAGGAGAGGCATCCAAATTGCCCTTCCAAGCCTCGAGGAAAATCCCGAGTTGAACCTCGCAACTAGGCAGAAGAACTGACGTCGCTGAACAAACACGTGTGTGGAAGGGCCATCCCCGTCGTAACTCGAGAATATACCCCAGGTTCCCGCCGCAACTCGAGATAAACCATGAGACTTCCCCCTCGCCGCGAGATCAGGCCCGATTCTGCTGCACTGCGTGCAGAGCAATTCCGTGTTGCACATCACACATGAAAGGAGCCTTGATTTCCTTGGTGGCACTCCAGAGAAACCCCAAGAACACTGTTTCAAGGCTAGAGGGATCCTGAGGTCACTGTAGCAACACAAAAGAGCTCTGTGGGCCAAAAATCAACTCGAGATGAGAGGTTATTCCCTGGCTTCGAATCCAGAAGAAAACCACCTTACCACAAGTACCTCAAGAGGAGGCTTCTTTCAGCTCTAGGTATGTGAGAGGGAACCTGAGTTAGCGGCCTCAAGTGGAATGGATACCGCGATGCCCTGACTCGAAATAACGCCGGATATCCCTGCAGTGACTTGAATGCAGGCTTGTCTTGCATCTCCCAAGACGAAAGGATGTCTGAATCCCCTGTGGAGACCACAGAGAAAAACCTAGTGCCCCACATCATCGCGACCGGAGGCCTCACATCCTTTGAAAATTCCAGAGATACGCGGAGAACAGTGCCTCCAAAGGAGACGATGCCTGACTCCTCGTGAAACTTGATAGGAGTCCCAGGATTCCTGTGGCATGTGGAAAGGTACCCTTGGTCTCCCGCCTCATTTGGAGAGGCGTCCCAATTGCCCTGCCAAGCCTCGAGGAGAATCCCGAGTTGTCCCTCGCAACTAGGCAGAAGTTCTGACGTCGCTGAACAAACACGTGTGTGGAAGGGCCATCCCCGTCGTAACTCGAGAATATACCCCAGGTTCCCGCCGCAACTCGAGAAAAACCATGAGACTTCCCCCTCGCCGCGAGATCAGGCCCGATTCTGCTGCACTGCGTACAGAGCAATTCCGTGTTGCACATCACACATGAAAGGAGCCTTGATTTGCTTGATGGCACTCCAGAGAAATCCCGAGAACACTGTTTCAAGGCTAGAGGGATCATGAGGTCACTGTAGCAACACGAAAGACCTCCGTGGGCCAAAAATCAACTCGAGATGAGAGGTTAGTCCCTGGCTTCGACTCCAGAAGAACACCACCTTACCACAAGTACCTCAAGAGGAGGCTTCTTTCAGCTCTAGGTATGTGAGAGGGAACCTGAGTTAGCGGCCTCATGTGGAATGGATACCGCGATGCCCTGACTCGAAATAAGGCCGGATATCCCTGCAGTGACTTGAATGCAAGCTCGTCTTGCATCGCCCAAGATGAAAGGATGTCTGAATCCCCTGTGGAGACCACATAGAAAGACCTAGTTCCCCACCTCATCGCGACCGGAGGCCTCACATCCTTTGATAACTCCAGAGGTACGCAGAGATCCGTGCCTCCAAAGGAGACGATGCCTGACTCCTCGTGAAATTTGAGAGGAGTCCCAGGATTCCTGTGGCACGTGGCAAGGGACCCTTGGTCTCCCGCCTCAGCTGGAGAGGCATCCCAATTGCCCTTCCAAGCCTCGAGGAGAATCCCGAGTTGTCCCTCGCAACTAGGCAGAAGTCCTGACGTCGCTGAACAAACACGTGTGTGGAAGGGCCATCCCCGTCGGAACTCGAGAATATACCCCAGGTTCCCGCCGCAACTCGAGAAAAACCATGAGACTTCCCCCTCGCTGCGAGATCAGGCCGGATTCCGCTGCACTGCGTACAGAGCAATTTCGTGTTGCACATCACACATGAAAGGGCCTTGATTTGCTTGATGGCACTCCAGAGAAATCCCGAGAACACTATTTCAAGGCTAGAGGGATCCTGAGGTCACTGTAGCAACACAAAAGAGCTCCGTGGGCCAAAAATCAACTCGAGATGAGAGGTTAGTCCCTGGTTTCGACTCCAGAAGAAAACCACCTTACCACAAGTACCTCAAGAGGAGGCTTCTTTCAGCTCTAGGTATGTGAGAGGGAACCTGAGTTAGCGGCCTCAAGTGGAATGGAAACCGCGATGCCCTGACTCGAAATATGGCCGGATATACCTGCAGTGACTTCAATGCAGGCTCGTCTTGCATCTCCCAAGACGAAAGGATGTCTGAATCCCCTGTGGAGACCACAGAGAAAGACCTAGTTCCCCACCTCATCACGACCGGAGGCCTCACATCCTTTGAAAACTCCAGAGGTACGCGGAGAACAGTGCCTCCAAAGGAGACGATGCCTGACTCCTCGTGAAACTTGATAGGAGTCCCAGGATTCCTGTGGCACGTGGAAAGGGACCCTTGGTCTCCCGCCTCATTTGGAGAGGCGTCCCAATTTCCCTGCCATGCCTCGAGGAGAATCCCGAGTTGTCCCTCGCAACTAGGCAGGAGTCCTGACGTGGCTGAACAAACACGTGTGTGGAAGGGCCATCCCCGTCGTAACTCGAGAATATACCCCAGGTTCCCGCCGCAACTCGAGAAAAACCATGAGACTTCCCCCTCGCCGCGAGCTGAGGCCCGATTCCCCTGCACTGCTTGCAGAGCAATTCCGTGTTGCACATCACACATGAAAGGAGCCTTGATTTCCTTGATGGCATTACAGACAAAACCCAAGAACACTGTTTACAGGCTAGAGGGATCCTGAGGTCACTGTAGCCACACGAAAGAGCTCCGTGGACCAAAAATCAACTCGAAATGAGGGGTTAGTCCCTGGCTTCGACTCCAGGGGAATACCACCTTACCACAAGCACCTCAAGAGGAGGCTTCTCTCAGCTCTTGGAATGTGAGAGGGACCCTAAGTTTGCAGCCTCTAGTCGAATGGACACCAGGATGCCCTGACTTGAAATAAGGCCGGATATCCCTGCAGTGACTTGAATGCAGGCTCATGTTGCATCTCCCAAGACGAAAGGATGTCTGAATCCCCTGTGGAGACCACAGAGAAAGACCTAGTCCCCAACTCATCGCGACCGGAGGCCTCACATCCTTTGAAAACTCCAGAGGTATGCGGAGATCAGTGCCTCCAAAGGAGACGATGCCTGACTCCTCGTGAAACTTGATAGGAGTCCCAGGATTCCTGTGGCACGTGGAAAGGGACCCTTGGTCTCCCGCCTCAGCTGGAGAGGCGTCCCAATTGCCCTGCTAAGCCTCGAGGAGAATCCCGAGTTGTCCCTCGCAACTAGGCAGGAGTCCTGACGTGGCTGAACAAACACGTGGGTGGAAGGGCCATCCCCGTCGTAACTCGAGAATATACCCCAGGTTCCCGCCGCAACTCGAGAAAAACCATGAGACTTCCCCCTCGCCGCAAAATGAGGCCCGATTCCCTTGCACTGCGTGCAGAGTAATTCCGTGTTGCACATCACACATGAAAGGAGCCTTGATTTCCTTGAGGGCACTCCAGAGAAACCCCAAGAACACTGTTTCAAGGCTAGAGGCATCCTGAGGTCACTTTAGGAACACGAAAGAGCTCCGTGGACCAAAAATCAACTCGAGATGAGAGGTTAGTCCCTGGCTTCGACTCCAGAGAAATACCACCTCACCACAAGTACGTCAAGAGGAGGTTTCTCTCAGCTCTAGGTATGTGAGAGGGACCCTGATTTTGCGGCCTCAAGTGGAATGGACACCGCGATGCCCTGACTCGAAATAAGGCCGGATATCCCTGCAGTGACTTGAATGCAGGCTCGCCTTGCATCTCCCAAGACGAAAGGATGTCTGAATCCCCTGTGGAGACCACAGAGAAAGACCTAGTTCCCCACCTCATCACGACCGGAGGCCTCACATCCTTTGAAAACTCCAGAGGTACGCGGAGAACAGTGCCTCCAAAGGAGACGATGCCTGACTCCTCGTGAAACTTGATAGGCTTCCCAGGATTCCTGTGGCACGTGGAAAGGGACTCTTGGTCTCCCGCCTCATTTGGAGAGGCGTCCCAATTGCCATGCCAAGCCTCGAGGAGAATCCCGAGTTGTCCCTCGCAACTAGGCAGGAGTCCTGACGTGGCTGAACAAACACGTGTGTGGAAGGGCCATCCCCGTCGTAACTCGAGAATATACCCCAGGTTCCCGCCGCAACTCGAGAAAAACCATGAGACTTCCCCCTCGCCGCAAAATGAGGCCCGATTCCCCTGAACTGCGTGCAGAGCAATTCCGTGTTGCACATCACACATGAAAGGAGCCTTGATTTCCTTGATGGCACTCCAGAGAAACCCCAAGAACACTGTTTCAAGGCTAGAGGGATCCTGAGGTCACTGTAGCAACACAAAAGAGCTCCGAGGACCAACAGTCAACTCGAGATGAGAGGTTAGTCCTTGGCTTCGACTCCAGAGGAATACCACCTTACCACAAGCACCTCAAGAGGAGGCTTCTCTCAGCTCTAGGTATGTGAGAGGGACCCTGAGTTTGCGGCCTCAAGTGGAATGGACACCGCGATGCCCTGACTGGAAATAAGGCCGGATATCCCTGCAGTGAGTTGAATGCAGGCTCGTCTTGCATCTCCCAAGACGAAAGGATGTCTGAATCCCCTGTGGAGACGACAGAGAAAGACCTAGTTCCCCACCTCATCGCGACCGGAGGCCTCACATCCTTTGAAAACTCCAGAGGTATGCGGAGATCAGTGCCTCCAAAGGAGACGATGCCTGACTCCTCGTGAAACTTGATAGGAGTCCCAGGATTCCTGTGGCACGTGGAAAGGGACCCTTGGTCTCCCGCCTCAGCTGGAGAGGCGTCCCAATTGCCCTGCCAAGCCTCGAGGAGAATCCAGAGTTGTTCCTCACAACTAGGCAGGAGTCCTGACGTCGCTGAACAAACACGTGGGTGGAAGGGCCATCCCCGTCGTAACTCGAGAATATAGCCCAGGTTCCCGCCGCAACTCGAGAAAAACCTTGAGACTTCCCCCTCGCTGCGAGATGAGGCCCGATTCCCCTGCACTGCGTGCAGAGCAATTCCGTGTTGCACGTCACACATGAAAGAACCCTTGATTTCCTTGATGGCACTCCAGAGAAACCCCAAGAACACTGTTTCAAGGCTAGAGGGATGCTGAGGTCACTGTAGCCACACTAAAGAGCTCAGTGGACCAAAAATCAACTCGAGATGAGAGGTTAGTCCCTGGCTTCGACTCCAGAGGAATACCACCTTACCACAAGTACCTCAAGAGGAGGCTTCTCGCAGCTCTAGGTATGTGAGAGGGACCCTGAGTTTGCGGCCTCAAGTGGAATGGACACCGCGATGGCCTGACTCGAAATAAGGCCGGATATCCCTGCAGTGACTTGAATGCAGGCTCGTCTTGCATCTCCCAAGACGAAAGGATGTCTGAATCCCCTGTGGAGACCACAGAGAAAGACCTAGTTCCCCACCTCATCGCGACCGGAGGCCTCACATCCTTTGAAAACTCCAGAGGTACGCGGAGATCAGTGCCTCCAAAGGAGACGATGCCTGACTCCTCGTGAAACTTGATAGAAGTCCCAGGATTCCTGTGGCACGTGGAAAGGGACCTTTGGTCTCCCGCCTCAGCTGGAGAGGCGTCCCAATTGCCCTGCCAAGCCTCGAGGAGAATTCCGAGTTGTCCCTCGCAACTAGGCAGGAGTCCTGACGTCCCTGAACAAACACGTGTGTGGAAGGGCCATTCCCATCGTAACTCGAGAATATTCCCCAGGTTCCCGCCGCAACTCGAGAAAAACCATGAGACCTCCCCCTCGCGCGAGTTGAGGCCCGATTCCCCTGCACTGCATGCAGAGCAATTCCGTGTTGCACATCAAACAAGAAAGGAGCCTTGATTTCCTTGATGGCACTCCAGAGAAACCCCAAGAACACTGTTTCAAGGCTAGAGGGATCCTGAGGTCACTGTAGCAACACAAAAGAGCTCCGTGGACCAACAATCAACTCGAGATGAGAGGTTAGTCCCTGGCTTCGACTCCAGAGGAATACGACCTTACCACAATCACCTCAAGAGAAGCCTTCTCTCAGCTCTAGGTATGTGAGAGGGACCCTGAGTTTGCAGCCTCTAGTCGAATGGACACCTGGATGCCCTGACTCGAAATAAGGCCGGATATCCCTGCAGTGACTTGAATGCAGGCTCATCTTGCATCTCCCAAGACGAAAGGATGTCTGAATCCCCTGTGGAGACCACAGAGAAAGACCTAGTTCCCCACCTCATCGCGACCGGAGGCCTCACATCCTTTGAAAACTCCAGAGGTACGCGGAGATCAGTGCCTCCAAAGGAGACAATGCCTGACTCCTCGTGAAACTTGATATGAGTCCCAGGATTCCTGTGGCACGTGGAATGGGACTCTTGGTCTCCCGCCTCAGCTGGAGAGGTGTCCCAGTTGACCTGTCAAGCCTCGAGGAGAATCCCGAGTTGCTCCTCGCAACTAGGCAGGAGTCCAGTCGTCGCTGAACAAACACGTGGGTGGAAGGACCATCCCCGTCATAACTCGAGAATATACCCCAGGTTCCCGCCGCAACTCGAGAAAAACCATGAGACTTCCGCCTCGTCACGAGATGAGGCTCGATTCCCCTGCACTGCGTGCAGAGCAATTTCGTGTTGCACATCACACATGAAAGGAGCCTTGATTTCCTTGATGGCACTCCAGAGAAACCCCAGGAACACTGTTTCAAGGCTAGAGGGATCCTGAGGTCACTGTAGCCACACTAAAGAGCTCCGTGGACCAAAAATCTACTCGAGATGAGAGGTTAGTCCCTTGCTTCGACTCCAGAGGAATACCACCTTACCACAAGTACCTCAAGAGGAAGCTTCTCTCAGCTTTAGGTATGTGAGAGGGACCCTGAGTTTGCGGCCTCAAGTGGAATGGACACCGCGATGCCCTGACTCGAAATAAGGCCGGATATCCCTGCAGTGACTTGAATGCAGGCTCGTCTTGCATCTCCCAAGACGAAAGGATGTCTGAATCCCCTGTGGAGACCACAGAAAAAGACCTAGTTCCCCACCTCCTCGCGACCAGAGGCCTCACATCCTTTGAAAACTCCAGAGGTACGCGGAGATCAGTGCCTCCAAAGGAGACGATGCCTGACTCCTCGTGAAACTTGATAGGAGTCCCAGGATTCCTGTGGCACGTGGAAAGGGACCCTTGGTCTCCCGCCTCAGCTGGAGAGGCGTCCCAATTGCCCTGCCAAGCCTCGAGGAGAATCCCGAGTTGTCCCTCGCAACTAGACAGGAGTCCTGACGACGGTGAACAAACACGTGGGTGGAAGGGCCATCCCCGTCGTAACTCGAGAATATACCCCAGGTTCCCGCCGCAACTCGAGAAAAACCATGAGACTTCCCCCTCGCGCGAGTTCAGGCCCGATTCCCCTGCACTGCATGCAGAGCAATTCCGTGTTGCACATCACACATGAAAGGAGCCTTGATTTCCTTGATGGCACTGCAGAGAAACCCCAAGAACACTGTTTCAAGGCTAGAGGGAACCTGAGGTCACTGTAGCAACATGAAAGAGCTCCATGGACCAAAAATCAACTCGAGATGAGGTTAGTCCCTGGCTTCGACTCCAGAGGAATACCACCTTACCACAAGCACCTAAAGAGGAGGCTTCTCTCAGCTCTAGGTATGTGAGAGGGACCCTGTGTTTGCGGCCTCAAGTGGAATGGACACTGCGATGCCCTAACACAAAATAAGGCCGGATATCCCTGCAGTGACTTGAATGCAGGCCCGTCTTGCATCTCCCAAGACGAAAGGATGTCTGAATCCCCTGTGGAGACCACAGAGAAAGACATAGTTCCCCACCTCATCGCGACCGGAGGCCTCACATCCTTTGAAAACTCCAGAGGTACGCGGAGATCAGTGCCCCAAAGGAGACGAAGCCTGACTCCTCGTGAATCTTGATAGGAGTCCCAGGATTCCTGTGGCACGTGGAAAGGGACCCTTGGTCTCCCCACTCAGCTGGAGAGGCGTCCCAATTGCCCTGCCAAGCCTCGAGGAGAATCCCGAGTTGTCTCTTGCAACTAGGCAGGAATCCGGCCGGCGCTGAACAAACATGTGTGTGGAAGTGCCTTCCCCGTCGTAACTCGAGAATATACCTCATGTTCCCGCCGCAAGTCGAGAAAAGCCATGAGACTTCCCCCTCGCCGCGAGATGAGGCCCGATTCCCCTGCACTGCGTGCAGAGCAATTCTGTGTTGCACATCACACATGAAAGAAGCCTTGTTTTCATTGATGGCACTCCAGAGTAACCCCAAGAACACTGTTTCAAGGCTAGAGGGATCCTGAGGTCACTGTAGCAACACGATAGAGCTCCGTGGACCAAAAAAAAACTCGAGATGAGAGATTAGTACCTGGCTTCGACTCCAGAGGAATACCACCTTACCACAAGCACCTCAAGAGGAGGTTTCTCTCAGCTCTAGGTATGTGAGAGGGACCCTGAGTTTGTGGCCTCAAGTGGAATGGACACCGCGATGCCCTGACTCGAAATAAGGCCGGATATCCCTGCAGTGACTTCAATGCAGGCTCGTCTTGCATCTCCCAAGACGAAAGGATGTCTGAATCCCCTGTGGAGACCACAGAGAAAGACCTAGTTCCCCACGTCATCGCGACCGGAGGCCTCACATCCTTTGAAAACTCCAGAGGTATGCGGAGATCAGTGCCTCCAAAGGAGACGATGCCTGACTCCTCGTGAAACTTGATAGGAGTCCCAGGATTCCTGTGGCACGTGGAAAGGGACCCTTGGTCTCCCGCCTCAGCTGGAGAGGCGTCCCAATTGCCCTGCCAAGCCTCGAGGAGAATCCCGAGTTGTTCCTCACAACTAGGCAGGAGTCCTGACGTCGCTGAACAAACACGTGGGTGGAAGGGCCATCCCCGTCGTAACTCGAGAATATAGCCCAGGTTCCCGCCGCAACTCGAGAAAAACCTTGAGACTTCCCCCTCGCTGCGAGATGAGGCCCGATTCCCCTGCACTGCGTGCAGAGCAATTCCGTGTTGCACGTCACACATGAAAGAACCCTTGATTTCCTTGATGGCACTCCAGAGAAACCCCAAGAACACTGTTTCAAGGCTAGAGGGATCCTGAGGTCACTGTAGCCACACTAAAGAGCTCAGTGGACCAAAAATCAACTCGAGATGAGAGGTTAGTCCCTGGCTTCGACTCCAGAGGAATACCACCTTACCACAAGTACCTCAAGAGGAGGCTTCTCTCAGCTCTAGGTATGTGAGAGGGACCCTGAGTTTGCGGCCTCAAGTGGAATGGACACCGCGATGGCCTGACTCGAAATAAGGCCGGATATCCCTGCAGTGACTTGAGTGCAGGCTCGTCTTGCATCTCCCAAGACGAAAGGATGTCTGAATCCCCTGTGGAGACCACAGAAAAAGACCTAGTTCCCCACCTCATCGCGACCGGAGGCCTCACATCCTTTGAAAACTCCAGAGGTACGCGGAGATCAGTGCCTCCAAAGGAGACGATGCCTGACTCCTCGTGAAACTTGATAGGAGTCCCAGGATTCCTGTGGCACGTGGAAAGGGACCTTTGGTCTCCCGCCTCAGCTGGAGAGGCATCCCAATTGCCCTGCCAAGCCTCGAGGAGAATTCCGAGTTGTCCCTCGCAACTAGGCAGGAGTCCTGACGTTCCTGAACAAACACGTGTGTGAAAGGGCCATCTCCGTCGTAACTCGAGAATATACCCCAGGTTCCCGCCACAACTCGAGGAAAACCATGAGACTTCCCCCTCGCGCGAGTTGAGGCCCGATTCCCCTGCACTGCATGCAGAGCAATTCCGTGTTGCACATCAAACAAGAAAGGAGCCTTGATTTCCTTGATGGCACTCCCGAAAAACCCGAAGAACACTGTTTCAAGGCTAGAGGGATCCTGAGGTCACTGTAGCAACACAAAAGAGCTCCGTGGACCAACAATCAACTCGAGATGAGAGGTTAGTCCCTGGCTTCGACTCCAGAGGAATACGACCTTACCACAAGCACCTCAAGAGGAGCCTTCTCTCAGCTCTAGGTATGTGAGAGGGACCCTGAGTTTGCAGCCTCTAGTCGAATGGACACCTGGATGCCCTGAATCGAAAAAAGGCCGGATATCCCTGCAGTGACTTGAATGCAGGCTCGTCTTGCATCTCCCAAGACGAAAGGATGTCTGAATCCCCTGTGGAGACCACAGAGAAAGACCTAGTTCCCCACCTCATCGCGACCGGAGGCCTCACATCCTTTGAAAACTCCAGAGGTATGCGGAGATCAGTGCCTCCAAAGGAGACGATGCCTGACTCCTCGTGAAACTTGATAGGAGTCCCAGGATTCCTGTGGCACGTGGAAAGGGACCCTTGGTCTCCCGCCTCAGCTGGAGAGGCGTCCCAATTGCCCTGCCAAGCCTCGAGGAGAATCCCGAGTTGTTCCTCACAACTAGGCAGGAGTCCTGACGTCGCTGAACAAACACGTGGGTGGAAGGGTCATCCCCGTCGTAACTCGAGAATATAGCCCAGGTTCCCGCCGCAACTCGAGAAAAACCTTGAGACTTCCCCCTCGCTGCGAGATGAGGCCCGATTCCCCTGCACTGCGTGCAGAGCAATTCCGTGTTGCACGTCACACATGAAAGAACCCTTGATTTCCTTGATGGCACTCCAGAGAAACCCCAAGAACACTGTTTCAAGGCTAGAGGGATGCTGAGGTCACTGTAGCCACACTAAAGAGCTCAGTGGACCAAAAATCAACTCGAGATGAGAGGTTAGTCCCTGGCTTCGACTCCAGAGTAATACCACCTTACCACAAGTACCTCAAGAGGAGGCTTCTCTCAGCTCTAGGTATGTGAGAGGGACCCTGAGTTTGCGGCCTCAAGTGGAATGGACACCGCGATGGCCTGACTCGAAATAAGGCCGGATATCCCTGCAGTGACTTGAATGCAGGCTCGTCTTGCATCTCCCAAGACGAAAGGATGTCTGAATCCCCTTTGGAGACCACAAAGAAAGACCTAGTTCCCCACCTCATCGCGACCGGAGGCCTCACATCCTTTGAAAACTCCAGAGGTATGCGGAGATCAGTGCCTCCAAAGGAGACAAGGCCTGACTCCTCGTGAAACTTGATAGGAGTCCCAGGATTCCTGTGGCACGTGGAAAGGGACACTTGGTCTCCCGCCTCAGCTGGAGAGGCGTCCCAGTTGCCCTGTCAAGCCTCGAGGAGAATCCCGAGTTCCTCCTCGCAACTAGGCAGGAGTCCATTCGTCGCTGAACAAACACGTGGGTGGAAGGACCATCCCCGTCATAACTCGAGAATATACCCCAGGTTCCCGCCGCAACTCGAGAAAAACCATGAGACTTCCCCCTCGTCACGAGATGAGGCTCGATTCCCCTGCACTGCGTGCAGAGTAATTTCGTGTTGCACATCACACATGAAAGGAGCCTTGATTTCCTTGACGGCACTCCAGAGAAACCCCAGGAACACTGTTTCAAGGCTAGAGGGATCCTGAGGTCACTGTAGCCACACTAAAGAGCTCCGTGGACCAAAAATCTACTCGAGATGAGAGGTTAGTCCCTGGCTTCGACTCCAGAGGAATACCACCTTACCACAAGTACCTCAAGAGGAAGCTTCTCTCAGCTCTAGGTATGTGAGAGGGAACCTGAGTTTGCGGCCTCAAGTGGAATGGACACCGCGATGCCCTGACTCGAAATAAGGCCGGATATCCCTGCAGTGACTTGAATGCAGGCTCGTCTTGCATCTCCCAAGACGAAAGGATGTCTGAATCCCCTGTGGAGACCACAGAAAAAGACCTAGTTCCCCACCTCATCGCGACCAGAGGCCTCACATCCTTTGAAAACTCCAGAGGTACGCGGAGATCAGTGCCTCCAAAGGAGACGATGCCTGACTCCTCGTGAAACTTGATAGGAGTCCCAGGATTCCTGTGGCACGTGGAAAGGGACCCTTGGTCTCCCGCCTCAGCTGGAGAGGTGTCCCAATTGCCCTGCCAAGCCTCGAGGAGAATCCCGAGTTGTCCCTCGCAACTAGACAGGAGTCCTGACGTCGGTGAACAAACACGTGGGTGGAAGGGCCATCCCCGTCGTAACTCGAGAATATACCCCAGGTTCCCGCCGCAACTCGAGAAAAACCATGAGACTTCCCCCTCGCGCGAGTTCAGGCCCGATTCCCCTGCACTGCGAGCATAGCAATTCCGTGTTGCACATCACACATGAAAGGAGCCTTGATTTCCTTGATGGCACTCCAGAGAAACCCCAAGAACACTGTTTCAAGGCTAGAGGGAACCTGAGGTCACTGTAGCAAAATGAAAGAGCTCCGTGGACCAAAAATCAACTCGAGATGAGAGGTTAGTCCCTGGCTTCGACTCCAGAGGAATACCACCTTACCACAAGCACCTCAAGAGGAGGCTTCTCTCAGCTCTAGGTATGTGAGAGGGACCCTGAGTTTGCCTCCTCAAGTGGAATGGACACTGCGATGCCCTGACACAAAATAAGGCCGGATATCCCTGCAGTGACTTGAATGCAGGCTCGTCTTGCATCTCCCAAGACGAAACGATGTCTGAATCCCCTGTGGAGACCACAGAGAAAGACCAAGTTCCCCACCTCATCGCGACCGGAGGCCTCACATCCTTTGAAAACTCCAGAGGTACGCGGAGATCAGTGCCTCCAAAGGAGACGAAGCCTGACTCCTCGTGAATCTTGATAGGAGTCCCAGGATTCCTGTGGCACGTGGAAAGGGACCCTTGGTCTCCCCCCTCAGCTGGAGAGGCGTCCCAATTGCCCTGCCAAGCCTCGAGGAGAATCCCGAGTTGTCTCTCGCAACTAGGCAGGAATCCGGCCGTCGCTGAACAAACACGTGTGTGGAAGGGCCTTCCCCGCCGTAACTCGAGAATATACCTCATGTTCCCGCCGCAAGTCGAGAAAAACCATGAGACTTCCCCCTCGCCGCGAGATGAGGCCCGATTCCCCTGCACTGCGTGCAGAGCAATTCTGTGTTGCACATCACACATGAAAGAAGCCTTGTTTTCCTTGATGGCACTCCAGAGAAACCCCAAGAACACTGTTTCAAGGCTAGAGGGATCCTGAGGTCACTGTAGCAACACGAAAGAGCTCCATGGACCAAGAATAAACTCGAGATGAGAGGTTAGTCCCTGGCTTCGACTCCAGAGGAATACCACCTTACCACAAGCACCTCAAGAGGAGGTTTCTCTCAGCTCTAGGTATGTGAGAGGGACCCTGAGTTTGTGGCCTCAAGTGGAATGGACACCGCGATGCCCTGAATCGAAATAAGGCCGGATATCCATGCAGTGACTTGAATGCAGGTTCGTCTTGCATCTCCCAAGACGAAAGGATGTCTGAATCCCCTGTGGAGACCACAGAGAAAGACCTAGTTCCCCACGTCATCGCGACCGGAGGCCTCACATCCTTTGAAAACTCCAGAGGTATGCGGAGATCAGTGCCTCCAAAGGAGACGATGCCTGACTCCTCGTGAAACTTGATAGGAGTCCCAGGATTCCTGTGGCATGTGGAAAGGGACCCTTGGTCTCCCGCCTCAGCTGGAGAGGCGTCCCAGTTGCCCTGCCAAGCCTCGAGGAGAATCCTGAGTTGTTCCTCGCAAGTAGGCAGGAGTCCTGACGTCGCTGAACAAACACGTGTGTGGAAGGGCCGTCCCCGTCGTAACTCGTGAATATACCCCAGGTTCCCACCGCAACTCGAGAAAAACCATCAGTCTTCCCCCTTGCCGCGAAATGAGGCCTTATTCCCCTGCACTGCGTGCAGAGCAATTCCGTGTTGCACATCACACATGAAAGGAGCCTTGATTTCCTTGATGGCACTCCAGAGAAACCCCAAGAACACTGTTGCAAGGCTAGAGGGATCCTGAGGTCACTGTAGCAACACGAAAGAGCTCCGTGGACCAAAAATCACCTCGAGATGAGAGGTTAGTCCCTGGCTTCGACTCCAGAGGAATACCACCTTACCACAAACACCTCAAGAGGAGGCTTCTCTCAGCTCTAGGTATGTGAGAGGGAACCTGAGTTTGCAGCCTCAAGTGGACTGGACACCGCAATGCCTGACTCGAAATAAGGCCGGATATCCCTGCAGTGACTTGAATGCAGGCTCGTCTTGCATTTCCCAAGACGAAAGGATGTATGAATCCCCTGTGGAGACCACAGAAATAGACATAGTTACCCACCTCATCGCGACCGGAGGCCTCAGATCCTTTGAAAATTCCAGAGGTACGCGGTGATCAGTGCCTCCAAAGGAGAGGATGCCTGACTCCTCGTGAAACTTGATAGGAGTCCCAGGATTCCTGTGGCACGTGGAAAGGGACACTTGGTCTCCCGCCTCAGCTGGAGAGGCGTCCCAATTGCCCTGCCAAGCCTCGTGGAGAATCCCGAGTTGTCCCTCGCAACTAGGCAGGAGTCCTGACGTTGCTGAACAAACAGGTGTGTGGAAGGGCCATCCCCGTCGTAACTCGAGAATATACCCCAGGCTTCCGCCGCAACTCGAGAAAAACCATGAGACTTCCCACTCCCCACGAGATGAGGCCCGATTGCCCTGCACTGCGTGCAGAGCAATTCCGTGTTGCACATCACACATGAAAGGAGACTTGATTTCCTTGATGGCACTGCAGAGAAACCCCAAGAACACTGTTTCAAGGCTAGAGGGATCCTGAGGTCACTGTAGCCACACGAAAGAGCTCCGTGGACCAAAAATCAACTCGAGATGAGAGGTTAGTTCCTGGCTTCGACTCCAGAGGTATACCAGCTTACCACAAGCACCTCAACAGGAGGCTTCTCTCATCTCTAAGTATGTGAGAGGGAGCCTGAGTTTGCAGCCTCAAGTGGAATGGACACCGCGATGCCCTGACTCGAAATAAGGCCGGATATCCCTGCAGTGAGTTGAATGCAGGCTCGTCTTGCATCTCCCAAGACGAAAGGATGTCTGAATCCCCTGTGGAGACCACAGAGAAAGACCTAGTTCCCCACCTCATCCCGACCGGAGACCTCACATCCTTTGAAAACTCCAGAGGGACGCGGAGATCAGTGCCTCCCAAGGAGACGATGCCTGACTCCTCGTGAAACTTGATAGGAGTCCCAGGATTCCTGTGCCACATGGAAAGGGACACTTGGTCTCCCGCCTCAGCTGGAGAGGCGTCCCAATTGCCCTGCCAAGCCTCGAGGAGAATCCCGAGTTGTCCGTCACAACTAGGCAGGAGTCCTGACGTAGCTGAACAAACACGTGTGTGGAAGGGCCATCCCAGTCGTAACTCGAGAATATACCCCAGGTTCCCGCCGCAACTCGAGAAAAACAATGAGGCTTCCCCCTCGGCGCGAGATGAGGCCCGATTTCCTTGCACTGCGTGCACAGCAATTTCGTGTTGCACATCACACAGGAAAGGAGCCTTGATTTCCTTGATGGCACTCCAGAGAAACCCCAAGAACACTGTTTCAAGGCTAGAGGGATCCTGAGGTCACTGGAGCAACAAGAAAGAGCTCCGGGGACCAAAAATCAACTCGAGATGAGAGGTTAGTCCCTGGCTTCGACTCCAGAGGAATACCACCTTACCACAAGCACCTCAAGAGGAGGCTTCTCTCAGCTCTAGGTATGTGAGAGGGACCCTGAGTTTGCGGCCTCAAGTGGAATGGACACCGCGATGCCCTGACCCGAAATAAGGCCGGATATCCCTGCAGTGACTTGAATGCAGGCTCGTCTTGCATCTCCCAAGACGAAAGGATGTCTGAATCCCCTGTGGAGACCACAGAGAAAGACCTAGTTCCCCTCCTCATCGCGACCGGAGGCCTCACATCCTTTGAAAACTCCAGAGGTACGCGGAGATCAGTCCCTCCAAAGGAGACGATGCCTGACTCCTCGTGAAACTTGATAGGAGTCCCAGGATTCCTGTGGCACGTTTAAAGGGACACTTATTCTCCCGCCTCAGCTGGAGAGGCGTCCAAATTGCCCTGCCAAGCCTCGAGGAGAATCCCGAGTTGTCCCTTGCAACTAGGCAGGAGTCCTGACGTCGCTGAACAAACACGTGTGTGGAAGGGCCATCCCCGTCGTAACTCGAGAATATACCCCAGGTTCCCACCGCAACTCGAGAAAAACCATGATACTTCCCCCTCGCCGCGAGATGAAGCCCGATTCCCGTGCATTGCGTGCAGAGCAATTCCGTGTTGCACATCACACATGAAAGGAGCCTTGATTTCCTTGATGGCACTCCAGAGAAACCCCAAGAATACTGTTTCAAGGCTAGAGGGATCCTGAGGTCACTGTAGCAACACGAAAAAGCTAGGTGGACCAAAAATCAACTCAAGTTGAGAGGATAGTCCCTGGCTTCGACTCCAGAGGAATACCACCTAACCACAAGTACCTCAAGAGGAGGCTTCTCTCAGCTCTAGGTATGTGAGAGGGACCCTGAGTTTGCGGCCTCAAGTGGAATGGACTCCGCGATGCACTGATTCGAAATAACGTCGGATATCGCTGCAGTGACTTGAATGCAGGCTCGTTTTCCATCTCCAAGACGAAAGGATGTCTGAATCCCCTGTGGAGACAACAGAGTAAGAACTAGTTCCCCACCTCATCTCGACCCGAGGCCTCATATGCTTTGAAAACTCCAGAGGTACGCGTAGATCAGAGCCTCCAAAGGAGAAATGCCTGACTCCTCGTGAAACTTGATAGGAGTCCCGGGATTCCTGTGGCACGTGGAAAGGGACACTTAGTCTCCCGCCTCAGATGGAGAGGCATCCCAATTGCCCTGCCAAGCCTCGAGCAGAATACCTAGTTGTCCCTCGCAACTAGGCAGGAGTCCTGACGTCGCTGAACAAACACGTGGGTGGAAGGGCTTTCCCTGTCGTAACTCGAGAATATACCCCAGGTTCCTGCCGCAACTCGAGAAAAACCATGAGACTTCCCCATCGCTGCGAGATGAGGCCCGATTCCCCTGCACTGCGTGCAGAGCAATTCCGTGTTGCACATCACACATGAAAGGAGCCTTGATTTCCTTGACGGCCTCCAGAGAAACCCCAAGAACACTGTTTCAAGGCTAGAGGGATCCTCAGGTCACTGTAGCAACACGAAAGAGATCCGTGGACCAAAAATCAACTCGAGATGAGAGGTTAGTCACTGGCTTCGACTCCAGAGGAATACCACCTTACCACAAGCACCTCAAGAGGAGGCTTCTCTCAGCTCTATGTATGGGAGAGGGACCCTGAGTATGCGGCCTCAAGTGGAATGTACACCACGATGCCCTGACTCGAAATAAGGCCGGATATCCCTGCAGTGACTTGAATGCAGGCTCGTCTTGCATCTCCCAAGATGAAAGGATGTCTGAATCCCCTGTGGAGACCACAGAGAAAGACCTAGTTTCCCAGCTCATCGCGACCGGAGGCCTCACATCCTTTGAAAACTCCAGAAGTACGTGGAGATCAGTGGTTCCAAAGAAGACGATGCCTGACTCCACGTGAAACTTGATAGGAGTCCCAGGATTCCTGTGGCACGTGGAAAGGGACCCTTCGTCTCCCGCCTCAGCTGGAGAGGCGTCCCAATTGCCCTGCCAAGCCTCGAGGAGAATGCCGAGTTGTCCCTCGCAACTAGGCAGGAGTCCTGACGTCACTGAACAAACAGGTGCGTGGAAGGGCCATCCCCGTCGTAACTCGAGAATATACCCCAGGCTCCCGACGCAACTCGAGAAAAACCATGAGACTTCCCACTCGCCACGAGATGAGGCCCGATTGCCCTGCACTGCGTGCAGAGCAATTCCGTGTTGCACATCACACATGAAAGGAGACTTGATTTCCTTGATGGCACTCCAGAGAAACCCCAAGAACACTGTTTCAAGGCTAGAGGGATCCTGAGGTCACTGTAGCAACATGAAAGAGCTCCGTGGACCAAAAATCAACTCGAGATGACAGGTTAGTCCCTGGCTTCGACTCCAGAGGAATACCATCTTACCATAAGCACCTCAAGAGGAGGCTTCTCTCAGCTCTAGGTATGTGAGAGGGACCCTGAGTTTGCGGCCTCAAGTGGAATGGACACCGCGATGCCCTGTCTCGAAATAAGGCCGGATATCCCTGCAGTGACTTGAATGCCGGCTCATCTTGCATCTCCCAAGACGAAAGGATGTCTGAATCCCCTGTGGAGACCACAGAGAAAGACCTAGTTCCCCACCTCATCGCGACCGGAAGCCTCACATCCTTTGACAACTCCAGAGGGACGCAGAGAGCAGTGCCTCTAAAGGAGATGATGCCTGACTCCTCGTGAAACTTGATAGGAGTCCCAGGATTCCTGTGGCACGTGGAAAGGGATCCTTGGTCTCCCGCTCAGCTGGAGAGGCGTCCCAATTGCCCTGCCAAGCCTCGAGGAGAATCCCGAGTTGTCCCTCACAACTAGGCAGGAGTCCTAACGTCACTGAACAAACACGTGTGTGGAAGGGCCATCCCCGTCGTAACTCGGGAATATAAACCTGGTTCCTGCCAAAACTCGAGAAAAACCATGAGACTTCCCCATCGCCGAGAGATGAGGCCCGATTCCCCTGCACTTCGTGCAGAGCAATGCCGTGTTGCACATCACACAGGAAAGGAGCCTTGATTTCCTTGATGGCACTCCAGAGAAACCCCCAGAACACTGTTTCAAGGCTGGAGGAATCCTAGGGTCACTGTAGCAACACGAAAGAGCTCCGTGGACCAAAAATGAACTCAAGATGAGAGGTTGGTCCCTGGCTTCGACTCCAGAGGAATACCACCTAACCACAAGCACCTCAAGAGGAGGCTTCTCTCAGCTCTAAGTATGTGAGAGGGACCCTGAGTTTGCGGCCTCAAGTGGAATGGACACCGCGATGCCCTGACTCGAAATAAGGCCGGATATCCCTGCAGTGACTTGAATGCAGGCTCGTCTTGCATCTCCCAAGACGAAAGGATGTCTGAATCCCCTGTGGAGACCACAGAGAAAGACCTAGTTCCCCACCTCATCGTGACCGGAGGCCTCACATCCTTTGAAATCTCCAGAGGTACGCGGAGATCAGTGCCTCCAAAGGAGACGATGCCTGACTCCTCGTGAAACTTGATAGGAGTCCCAGGATTCCTGTGGCACGTGGAAAGGGACCCTTGGTCTCCCGCCTCAGGTGAGGAGGCGTCCCAATTGCCCTGCCAAGCCTCGAGGAGAATCCCGAGTTGTCACTCGCAACTAGACAGGAGTCCTGACGTCGCTGAACAAACATGTGTGTGGAAGGGCCATCCCCGTATTAACTCGAGAATATACCCCAGGTTCCCACCTCAACTCGAGAAAAACTATGAGACTTCCCACTCGCTGCGATATGAGGCCCGATTTCCCTGCACTGCGTGCAGAGCAATTCCGGGTAGCACATCACACAGGAAAGAAGCCTTGATTTCCTTGATGGCACTCCAGAGAAACCCCAAGAATACTGTTTCAAGGCTAGAGGGATCCTGAGGTCACTGTAGTATCAAGAAAGAGCTCCGTGGGCCAAAAATCAACTCGAGATGAGAGGTTAGTCCCTGGCTTCGACTCCAGAGGAATACCACCTTACCACAAGCACCTCAAGAGCAGGCTTTTCTCAGCTCTAGGTATGTGAGAGGGACCCTGAGGATGCGGCCTCAAGTGGAATGGACACCGCGATGCCGTGACACGAAATAAGGCCAGATATCCCTGCAGTGACTTGAATGCAGGCTCGTCGTGCATCTCCCAAGACGAAAGAATGTCTGAATCCCCTGTGGAGACCACAGAGAAAGACCTAGTTCCCCACCTCATCGCGACCGGAGGCTTCACATCCTTTGAAAACTCCAGAACGACGCGGAGATCAGTGCCTCCAAAGGAGACGATGCCTGACTCCTCGTGAAACTTGATAGGAGTCCCAGGATTCCTGTGGCACGTGGAAAGGGACCCTTGGTCTCCCGCCTCAGCTGGAGAGGCATCCAAATTGCCCTGCCAAGCCTCAGGAGAATCCCGAGTTTTCCCTCGCAACTAGGCAGGAGTCCTAACGTCGCTGAACAAACACGTGTGTGGAAGTGCCATCCCCCTCGTAACTCGAGAATATACCCCAGGTTCCCGCCGCAACTCGAGAAAAACCATTAGACGTCCCCCTCGCCCCGAGATGAGGCCCGATTCCCCTTCACTGCGTGCAGAGCAATGCCGTGTTGCACATCACACAGGAAAGGAGCCTTGATTTCCTTGATGGCACTCCAGAGAAACCCCAAGGACACTGTTTCAAGGCTAGAGGGATCCTGAGGTCACTGTAGCAACACGAAAGAGCTCCGCGGACCAAAAATCAACTCGAGATGAGAGGTTAGTCAATGGCTTCGACTCCAGAGGAATACCACCTTACCACAAGCACCTCAAGAGGAGGCTTCTCTCAGCTCTAGGTATGTGAGAGGGACCCTGAGTTTGCGGCCTCAAGTCAAATCGACACCGCGATGCCCTGACTCGAAATAAGGCCGGATATCCCTGCAGTTCCTTGAATGCAGGGTCGTCTTACATCTCCCAAGACGAAAGGATGTCTGAATCCCCTGTGGAGACAACAGAGAAAGACCTAGTCCCCCACCTCATCGCGACCGGAGGCCTCACATCCTTTGAAAAGTCCAGAGGGAGGCGGAGAACAGTGCCTCCAAAGGAGACGATGCCTGACTCCTCGTGAAACTTGATAGGAGTCCCAGGATTCCTGTGGCACGTGGAAAGGGACTCTTGGTCTCCCGACTCAGCTGGAAAGGCGTTCCAATTGCCCTGCCAAGCCTCGAGGAGAATCCCGAGTTGTCCCTCGTAACTAGGCAGGAGTCCTGACGTCGCTGAACAAACATGTGTGTGGAAGTGCCTTCCCCGTCGTAACTCGAGAATATACCCCAGGTTCCCACCGCAACTCGAGAAAAACCATGAGACTTCCCCCTCGCCGCGAGATGAGGCCCGATTCCCCTGCACTGCGTGCAGAGCAATGCAGTGTTGCACATCACACAGGAAAGGAACCTTGATTTCCTTGATGGCACTCCAGAGAAACCCCAAGGACACTGTTTCAAGGCTAGAGGGATCCTGAGGTCACTGTAGCAACACGAAAGAGCTCCGTGGACCAAAAATCAACTCGAGATGAGAGGTTAGGCCCTGGCTTCGACTCCAGAGGAATACCACCTTACCTCAAACATCTCAAGAGGAGGCTGCTCTCAGCTCTAGGTATGGGAGAGGGACCCTGAGTTTGCGGCCTCAAGTGGAATGGATACCGAGATGCCCTGACGCGAATTAAGGCCGGATATCCCTGCAGTGACTTGAATACAGGCTCGTCTTTCATCTCCCAAGACGAAAGGATGTCTGAATCCCCTGTGGAGACAACAGAGAAAGACCTAGTTCCACATCTCATCGCGACCAGGGGCCTCACCTCCTTTGAAAATTCCAGAGGTACGCGGAGATCAGTGCCTCCAAAGGAGACGATGCCTGACTCCTCGTGAAACTTGATAGAAGTCCCAGGATTCCTGTGGCACGTGGAAAGGGACACTTGGTCTCCCGCCTCAGCTGTAGAGGTGTCCCAATTGCCCTGCCAAGCCTCGAGGAGAATCCCGAGTTGTCCTTCCCAACTAGGCAGGAGTCCTGACGTCGCTGAACAAACACGTGTGTGGAAGGGCCATCCCCGTCGTAACTCGAGAATATACCCCAGGTTCCCGCCGCAACTCGAGAAAAACCATGAGACTTCCCCCTTGCCGCGAGATGAGGCCCGATTCCCCTGCACTGCGTGCAGAGCAATTCCGTGTTGCACAACACACAGGAAAGGAGCCTTGATTTCCTTGATGGCACTCCAGAGAAACCCCAAGAACACTGTTTCAAGGCTAGAGGGATCCTGAGGTCACTGTAGCAACACGAAAGAGCTCTGTGGACCACAAATCAACTCAATATGAGAGGTTAGTCCCTGGCTTCGACTCCAGAGGAATACCACCTTACCACAAGCACCTCAAGAGGAGGCTTCTCTCAGCTCTAGGTATGTGAGAGGGACCCTGAGTTTGCGGCCTCAAGTGGAATAGACACCGAGATGCCCTAACTCGAATAAGGCCGGATATCCCTACAGTGACTAGAATGCAGGCTCGTCTAGCACCTTCCAAGACTAAAGGATGTCTGAATCCCCTGTGGAGACCACAGAGAAAGATCTAGTTCCCCACCTCATCGCGACCGGAGGCCTCACATCCTTTGAAAACTCCAGAGGTACGCGGAGATCAGTGCCTCCAAAGGTGACGATGCCTGACTCCTCGTGAAACTTGATAGGAGTTCCAGGATTCCTGTGGCACGTGGAAAGGGTCCCTTGGTCTCCCGCCTCAGCTGGAGAGGCGTCCCAATTGCCCTGCCAAGCCTCGAGCAGAATCCCGAGTTGTCCTTCGCAACTAGGCAGGAGTCCTGACGTCGCTGAACAAACACGTGTGTGGATGGGCCATCCCCGTCGTAACTCGAGAATATACCCCAGGTTCCCGCCCCAACTCGAGAAAAACCATGAGACTTCCCCATCGCCTCGAGATGAGGCGCGATTCCCCTGCACTGCGTGCAGAGCAATTCCGTGTTGCACATCACACAGGAAAGGAGACTAGATTTCCTTGATGGCACTCCAGAGAAACCCCAAGAACACTGTTTCAAGGCCAGAGGGATCCTGAGGTCACTGTAGCAACACGAAAGAGCTCCGTGGACCAAAAATCAACTCAGGATGAGAGGTTAGTCCCTGGCTTCGACTCAAGAGGAATACCACCTAACCACAAGCACCTAAAAAGGATTCTTCTCTCAGCTCTAGGTATGTGAGAGGGACCCTGAGTTTGCGGCCTCAAGTGGAATGGACACCGCGATGCCCTGACTCGAAATAAGGCCGGATATCCCTGCAGTGACTTGAATGCAGACTCGTCTTGCATCTCCCAAGTCGAAAGGATGTCTGAATCCCCTGTGGAGACCACAGAGAAAGACCTAGTTCACCACCTCATCGCGACCGGAAGCCTCACATCCTTTGACAACTCCAGAGGGACGCGGAGATCAGTGCCTCCAAAGCAGACGATGCCTGACTCCTCGTGAAACTTGATAGGAGTCCCAGGATTCCTGTGGCACGTGGAAAGGGACACTTGGGCTCCCGCCTCAGCTGGAGAGGCGTCCCAATTGCCCTGCCAAGCCTCGAGGAGAATCCCGAGTTTTCCCTCGAAACTAGGCAGGAGTCCTGACGTCGCTGAACAAACACGTGTGTGGAAGTGCCATCCCCCTCGTAACTCGAGAATATACCCCAGGGTTCCGCCGCAACTCGAGAAAAACCATTAGACGTCCCCCTCGCCCCGAGATGAGGCCCGATTCCCCTGCACTGCGTGCAGAGCAATGTCGTGTTGCACATCACACAGGAAAGGAGCCTTGATTTCCTTGATGGCACTCCAGAGTAACCCCAAGAACACTGTTTCAAGGCTAGAGGGATCCTGAGGTCACTGTAGCAACACGAAAGAGCTCCATGGACCACAAATCAACTCGAGATGAGAGGTTAGTCCCTGGCTTCGACTCCAGAGCAATACCAGCTTACCACAATCACCTCAAGAGGAGGCTTCTCTCAGCTCTAGGTATGTGAGAGGGACCCTGAGTTTGCGGCCTCAAGTGGAATGGACACCGCGATGCCCTGACTCGAATTAAGGCCGGATATCCCTGCAGTGACTTGAATGCAGGCTCGTCTTGCTTCTACAATGACGAAAGGATGTCTGAATCCCCTGTGGAGACCACAGAGAAAGACCTAGTTCCCCACCTCATCGCGACCGGAGGCCTCACATCCTTTGAAAACTCCAGAGGGACACGGAGATGAGTGCCTCCAAAGGAGACGATGTCTGACTCCTCGTGAAACTTGATAGGAGTCCCAGGATTCCTGTGGCACGTGGAAAGGGACTCTGGGCTCCACCTGAGCTGGAGAGGCGTCTCAATTGCCCTGCGAAGCTTCGAGGAGAATCTCGAGTTGTCCCACGCAACTAGGAAGGAGTCCTGACGTCGCTGAACAAACACGTGTGTGGAATGGCCATGCCCGACGTAACTCGAGAATATACCCCAGGTTCCCGCCGCATCTCGAGAAAAACCATGAGACTTCCCACTCGCCGCAAGATGAGGCCCGATTCCCCTGCACTGCGTGCAGAGCAATTCCCTGTTGCACATCACACAGGAAAGGAGCCTTGATTTCCTTGATGGCACTCCAGAGAAACCCCAAGAACACTGTTTCAAGACTAGAGGGATCCTGAGGTCACTGTAGCAACACGAAAGAGCTCCGTGGACCAAAAATCAACTCGAGATGAGAGGTTAGGCCCTGGCTTCGACTCCAGAGGAATACCACCTTACCTCAAACATCTCAAGAGGAGGCTTCTCTCAGCTCTAGGTATGTGAGAGGGACCCTGAGTTTGCGGCCTCAAGTGGAATAGACACCGAGATGCCCTAACTCGAATAAGGCCGGATATCCCTACAGTGACTAGAATGCAGGCTCGTCTAGCACCTTCCAAGACTAAAGGATGTCTGAATCCCCTGTGCAGACCACAGAGAAAGATCTAGTTCCCCACCTCATCGCGACCGGAGGCCTCACATCCTTTGAAAACTCCAGAGGTACGCGGAGATCAGTGCCTCCAAAGGTGACGATGCCTGACTCCTCATGAAACTTGATAGGAGTTCCAGGATTCCTGTGGCACGTGGAAAGGGTCCCTTGGTCTCCCGCCTCAGCTGGAGAGGCGTCCCAATTGCCCTGCCAAGCCTCGAGGAGAATCCCGAGTTGTCCCTCGCAACTAGGCAGGAGTCCTGACGTCGCTGAACAAACACGTGGGTGGAAGGGCCATCCCCGTCGTAACTCGAGAATATACCCCAGGTTCCCACCGCAACTCGAGAAAAACCATGAGACTTCCCCCTCGCCGCGAGATGAGGCCCGATTCCCCTGCACTGCGTGCAGAGCAATTCCGTGTTGCACATCACACAGGAAAGGAGCCTAGATTTCCTTGATGGCACTCCAGAGAAACCCCAAGAACACTGTTTCAAGGCTAGAGGGATCCTGAGGTCACTGTAGCAACACAAAAGAGCTCCGTGGACCAAAAATCAACTCGAGATGAGAGGTTAGTCCCTGGCTTTGAATCCAGAGGATAACTACCTTACCACAAGCACCTCAAGAGGAGGCTTCTCTCAGCTCTAGGTATGTGAGAGGGACCCTGAGTTTGCGGCCTCAAGTGGAATGGATACCGAGATGCCCTGACGCGAATTAAGGCCGGATATCCCTGCAGTGACTTGAATACAGGCTCGTCTTTCATCTCCCAAGACGAAAGGATGTCTGAATCCCCTGTGGAGACAACAGAGAAAGACCTAGTTCCACATCTCATCGCGACCAGAGGCCTCACCTCCTTTGAAAATTCCAGAGGGACGCGGAGATCAGTGCCTCCAAAGGAGACGATGCTTGACTCCTCATGAAACTTGATAGGAGTCCCAGGATTCCTGTGGCACGTGGAAAGGGATCCTTGGTCTCCCGCCTCAGCTGGAGAGGTGTCCCAATTGCCCTGCCAAGCCTCGAGGAGAATCCCGAGTTGTCCTTCCCAACTAGGCAGGAGTCCTGACGTCGCTGAACAAACACGTGTGTGGAAGGGCCATCCCCGTCGTTACTCGAGAATATACCCCAGGTTCCCGCCGCAACTCGAGAAAAACCATGAGACTTCCCCCTCGCCGCGAGATGAGGCCCGATTCCCCTGCACTCTGTGCAGAGCAATTCCGTGTTGCACAACACACAGGAAAGGAGCCTTGATTTCCTTGATGGCACTCCAGAGAAACCCCAAGAACACTGTTTCAAGGCTAGAGGGATCCTGAGGTCACTGTAGCAACACGAAAGAGCTCTGTGGACCAGAAATCAACTCAATATGAGAGGTTAGTCCCTGGCTTCGACTCCAGAGGAATACCACCTTACCACAAGCACCTCAAGAGGAGGCTTCTCTCAGCTCTAGGTATGTGAGAGGGACCCTGAGTTTGCGGCCTCAAGTGGAATAGACACCGAGATGCCCTAACTCGAATAAGGCCGGATATCCCTACAGTGACTAGAATGCAGGCTCGTCTAGCACCTTCCAAGACTAAAGGATGTCTGAATCCCCTGTGCAGACCACAGAGAAAGATCTAGTTCCCCACCTCATCGCGACCGGAGGCCTCACATCCTTTGAAAACTCCAGAGGTACGCGGAGATCAGTGCCTCCAAATGTGACGATGCCTGACTCCTCGTGAAACTTGATAGGAGTTCCAGGATTCCTGTGGCACGTGGAAAGGGTCCCTTGGTCTCCCGCCTCAGCTGGAGAGGCGTCCCAATTGCCCTGCCAAGCCTCGAGCAGAATCCCGAGTTGTCCTTCGCAACTAGGCAGGAGTCCTGACGTCGCTGAACAAACACGTGTGTGGATGGGCCATCCCCGTCGTAACTCGAGAATATACCCCAGGTTCCCGCCCCAACTCGAGAAAAACCATGAGACTTCCCCATCGCCTCGAGATGAGGCGCGATTCCCCTGCACTGCGTGCAGAGCAATTCCGTGTTGCACATCACACAGGAAAGGAGACTTGATTTCCTTGATGGCACTCCAGAGAAACCCCAAGAACACTGTTTCAAGGCTAGTGGGATCCTGAGGTCACTGTAGCAACAAGAAAGAGCTCCGTGGACCACAAATCAACTCGACATGAGAGGTTAGTCCCTGGCTTCGACTCCAGAGAAAACCACCTTACCACAAGCAACTCAAGAGGAGGCTTCTCTCAGCTCTAGGTATGTGAAATGGACCCTGAGTTTGCGGCCTCAACTAGAATGGACACCGAGATGCCCTGACTCGAATTAAGGCCGGATATCCCTGCAGTAACGTGAATGCAGGCTCGTCTTGCATCTCCCAAGACGAAAGGATGTCTGAATCCCCTGTGGGGACCACAGAGTAAGACCTAGTTCCCCACCTCATCGCGACCGGAGGCCTCACATTCTTTGAAAACTTCAGAGGGACGCAGAGATCAGTGCCTCTAAAGGAAACGATGCCTGGCTCCTCGTGAAACTTGATAGGAGTCCCAGGATTCCTGTGGCACCTGGAAAGGGACCCTTGGTCTAAAGCCTCAGCTGGAGAGGCGTCCCAATTGCCCTGCCAAGCCTCGAGGGGAATCCTGAGTTGTCCCTTGTAACTAGGCAGGAGTCCTGACGTCGCTGAAAAAACACGTGTGTGGAAGGGCCATCCCCGTCGTAACTCGAGAATATACCCCAGGTTCCCGCCGCAACTCGAGAAAAACCATGAGACTTCCCCCTCGCCGCGAGATGAGACCCGATTCCCCTGCACTGCGTGCAGAGCAATGCCGTGTTGCACATCACACAGGAAAGGAGCCTTGATTTCCTTGATGGCACTCCAAAGAAACCCCAAGAACACTGTTTCAAGGCTAGAGGGATCCTGAGGTCACTGTAGCAACACGAAAGAGCTCCGTGGACCACAAATCAACTCGAGATGAGAGGTTAGTCAATGGCTTCGACTCCAGAGGAATACCACCTTACCACAAGCACCTCAAGAGGAGGCTTCTCTCAGCTCTAGGTATGTGAGAGGTACCCTGAGTTTGCGGCCTCAAGTGAAATGGACACCTCGATGCCCTGACTCGAAATAAGGCCGGATATCCCTGCAGTTCCTTGAATGCAGGCTCGTCTTACATCTCCCAAGACGAAAGGATGTCTGAATCCCCTGTGGAGACCACAGAGAAAGACCTAGCTCCCCACCTCATCGCGCCGAAGGCCTCACATCCTTTGAAAACTCCAGAGGGACATGGAGATCAGTGCCTCCAAAGCAGACGATGCCTGACTCCTCGTGAAACTTGATAGGAGTCCCAGGATTCCTGTGGCACATGGAGAAGGGACACATGGTCTCCCGCCTCAGCTGGAGAGGCGTCCCAATTGCCCTGCCAAGCCTCGAGGAGAATCCCGAGTTGTCCCTCGCAACTAGGCAGGAGTCCTGACGTCGCTGAACAAACACGTGTGTGGAAGGGCCATCCCCGTCGTAACTCGAGAATATACCCCAGGTTCCCGCCGCAACTCGAGAAAAACCAAGAGACTTCCCCCTCGCCACGAGATGAGGCCCGATTCCCCTGCACTGTGTGCACAGCAATTCCGTGTTGCACATCACACATGAAAGGAGCCTTGATTTCCTGGATGGCACTCCAGAGAAACCCCAAGGACACTGTTTCAAGGCTAGAGGGATCCTGAGGTCACTGTAGCAACACGAAAGAGCTCCGTGGACGAAAAATCAACTCGAGATGAGAGGTTAGTCCCTGGCTTCGACTCCAGAGGAATACCACCTTACCACAAGCACCTCAAGAGGAGGCTTCTCTCAGCTCTAGGTATATGAGAGGGACCCTGAGGTTGCGGCCTCAAGTGGAATGGACACCGCGATGCTGTGAAACGAAATAAGGCCGGATATCCGTCCAGTGACTTGAATGCAGGCTCGTCTTGCATCTCCCAAGAAGAAAGCATGTCTGAAACACCTGTGGAGACCACAGAGAAAGACCTAGTTCCCCACCTCATCGCGACTGGAGGCCTCACAACCTTTGAAAACTCCAGAGGTCCGTGGAGATCAGTGCCTCCAAAGGAGATGATGCCTGACTCTTCGTGAAACTTGATAGGAGTCCCAGGATTCCTGTGGCACGTGGAAAGGGACCCTTGGTCTCCCGCCTCAGCTGGAGAGGCGTCCCAATTGCCCTGCCAAGCCTCGAGGAGTATCCCGAGTTGTCCCTCGCAACTAGGCAGGAGTCCTGACGTTGCTGAACAAACACGTGTGTGGAAGGGCCATGCCCGTCGTAACTCGAGAATAAACCCCAGGTTACCGCCGCAACTCGAGAGAAACCATGAGACTTCCCACTCGCCGCGAGATGAGGCCCGTTTCCCCTGCACTGCGTGCAGAGCAATTCCGTGTTGCACATCACACATGAAAGGAGCCTTGATTTCGTGGATGGCACTCCAGAGAAACCCCAAGGACACTGTTTCAAGGCTAGAGGGATCCTGAGGTCACTGTAGCAACACGAAAGAGCTCCGTGGACCAAATATCAACTCGAAATGAGAGGTTAGTCCCAGGCTTCGACTCCAGAGGAATACCACCTTACCACAAGCACCTCAAGAGGAGGCTTCTCTCAGCTCTAGGTATGTGAGAGGGACCCTGAGTTTGCGCCCTCACGTGGAATGTATACCGCGATGCCCTGACTCGAAATAAGGCCGGATATCTCTGCAGTGACTTGAATGCAGGCTCGTCTTGCATCTCCCAAGGCGAAAGGATGTCTGAATCCACTTGGAGGCCAGAGAGAAAGAACTAATTCCCCACCTCATCGCGACCAGAGGCCTCACATCCTTTGAAAACTCCAGAGGTTCGTGGAGATGAGTGCCTCCAAAGGAGACGATGCCTGACTCCTTGGGAAACTTGATAGGAGTTCCGGGATTCCTGTGGCACTTGGAAAGGGACACTTGGTTTCCTGCCTCAGCTGGAGAGGCGTCCCAATTGCCCTGCCAAGCCTCGAGGAGAATCCCGAGTTGGCCCTCGCAACTAGGCAGGAGTCCTGACGTCGCTGAACAAACACGTGTGTGGAAGGGCCATCCCCGTCGTAACTCGAGAATATACCCCAGGTTTTCGCCGCAACTAGAGAAAAACCATGAGACTTCCCCCTCGCCGCGAGATGAGGCCCGATTCCCGGGCACTGCGTGCAGAGCAATTCCGTGTTGCACATCACACATGAAAGGAGCCTTGATTTCCTTGATGGCACTCCAGAGAAACCCCAAGAACACTGTTTCAAGACTAGAGGGATCCTGAGGTCACTGGAGCAACACGAAAGAGCTCCGTGGACGAAGAATCAACTCGAGATGAGAGGTTAGTCCCTGGCTTCGACTCCAGAGGAATACCACCTTAGCACAAGCACCTCAAGAGGAGGCTTCTCTCAGCTCTAGGTATGGGAGAGGGACCATGAGTATGCGGCCTCAAGTCGAATGGACACCGCGATGCCCTGACTCGAAATAAGGCTGAATATCCCTGCAGTGACTTGAATGCAGGCTCGTCTTGCATCTCCCAAGACGAAAGGATGTCTGAATCCCCTGTGGAGACCACAGAGAAAGACCTAGTTCCCCACCTTATCGCGACCGGAGGCCTCACATCCCTTGAAAACTCCAGAGGTACGCGGAGATCAATGCCTCCAAAGGAGACGATGTCTGACTACTCGTGAAATTTGATAAGAGTCCCAGGATTCCTGTGGCACGTGGAAAGGGACCCTTGGTCTCCCGCCTCAGCTGGAGAGGCGTCCCAATTGCCCAGCCAAGCCTCGAGGAGAATCCCGGGTTGTCCCTCGCAACTAGGCAGGAGTCCTGATATCGCTGAACAAACACGTGTGTGGAAGGGCCATCCCCGTCGTAACTCGAGAATATACCCCAGGTTCCCGCCGCAACTCGAGAAAAACCATGAGACTTCCCCCTCGCCGCGAGTTGAGGCCCAATTCCCCTGCACTGCGTGCACAGTAATTTCGTGTTGCACATCACACAGGAAAGGAGCCTTGATTTCCTTGTTGGCACTCCAGAGAAACCCCAAGAACACTGTTTCAAGTCTAGAGGGATCGTAAGGTCACTGGAGCAACACGAAAGAGCTCTGTGGACCAAGAATCAACTCGAGATGAGAGGTTAGTCCCTGGCTTCGACTCCAGAGGAATACCACCTTACCAAAAGCACCTCAAGAGGAGGCTTCTCTCAGCTCTAAGTATGTGAGAGGTACCCTGAGTTTGCGGCCTCAAGTGGAATGGACGCCGCGATGCCCTGACTCGAAATAAGGCCGGATATCAATGCAGTGACTTGAATGCAGGCTCGTCTTGCATCTCCCAAGACGAAAGGATGTCTGAATCCCCTGTGGAGACCAGAGAGAAAGACATAGTTCCCCACCTCATCGCGACCGGAGGCCTCACATCCTTTGAAAACTCCACAGGTACGTGGAGATCAGTGCCTCCAAAGGAGACGATGCCTGACTCCTCGTGAAACATGATAGGAGTCCCAGGATTCCTGTGGCACTTGGAAAGGGCACCTTGGTCTCCCGCCTCAGCTGGAGAGGCGTCCCAATTGCCCTGCCAAGCCTCAAGGAGAATCCCGAGTTGTCCCTCGCAACTAGGCAGGAGTCCTGAAGTCGCTGAACAAACACGGGTGTGGAAGGGCTATCCCCGTCGTAACTCGAGAATATACCCCAGGTTCCCGCCGCAACTCGAGAAAAACCAAGAGACTTCCCCCTCGCCTCGAGATGAGGCCCGATTCCCCTGCACTGCGTGCAGAGCAATTCCGTGTTGCACATCACACATGAAAGGAGCCTTGATTTCCTTGATGGCACTCCAGAGAAACCCCAAGAACACTGTTTCAAGTCTAGAGGGATCCTGAGGTCACTGGAGCAACACGAAAGAGCTCCGTGGACGAAGAATCAACTCGAGATGAGAGGTTAGTCCCTGGCTTCGACTCCAGAGGAATACCACCTTAGCACAAGCACCTCAAGAGGAGGCTTCTCTCAGCTCTAGGTATGGGAGAGGGACCCTGAGTATGCGGCCTCAAGTCGAATGGACACCGCGATGCCCTGACTCGAAATAAGGCTGAATATCCCTGCAGTGACTTGAATGCAGGCTCGTCTTGCATCTCCCAAGACGAAAGGATGTCTGAATCCCCTGTGGAGACCACAGAGAAAGACCTAGTTCCCCACCTTATCGCGACCGGAGGCCTCACATCCCTTGAAAACTCCAGAGGTACGCGGAGATCAATGCCTCCAAAGGAGACGATGTCTGACTACTCGTGAAATTTGATAAGAGTCCCAGGATTCCTGTGGCACGTGGAAAGGGACCCTTGGTCTCCCGCCTCAGCTGGAGAGGCGTCCCAATTGCCCAGCCAAGCCTCGAGGAGAATCCCGGGTTGTCCCTCGCAACTAGGCAGGAGTCCTGACGTCGCTGAACAAACACGTGTGTGGAAGGGCCATCCCCGTCGTAACTCGAGAATATACCCCAGGTTCCCGCCGCAACTCGAGAAAAACCATGAGACTTCCCCCTCGCCGCGAGTTGAGGCCCAATTCCCCTGCACTGCGTGCACAGTAATTTCGTGTTGCACATCACACATGAAAGGAGCCTTGATTTCCTTGTTGGCACTCCAGAGAAACCCCAAGAACACTGTTTCAAGTCTAGAGGGATCGTAAGGTCACTGGAGCAACACGAAAGAGCTCTGTGGACCAAGAATCAACTCGAGATGAGAGGTTAGTCCCTGGCTTCGACTCCAGAGGAATACCACCTTACCAAAAGCACCTCAAGAGGAGGCTTCTCTCAGCTCTAAGTATGTGAGAGGTACCCTGAGTTTGCGGCCTCAAGTGGAATGGACGCCGCGATGCCCTGACTCGAAATAAGGCCGAATATCAATGCAGTGACTTGAATGCAGGCTCGTCTTGCATCTCCCAAGACGAAAGGATGTCTGAATCCCCTGTGGAGACCAGAGAGAAAGACATAGTTCCCCACCTCATCGCGACCGGAGGCCTCACATCCTTTGAAAACTCCACAGGTACGTGGAGATCAGTGCCTCCAAAGGAGACGATGCCTGACTCCTCGTGAAACATGATAGGAGTCCCAGGATTCCTGTGGCACTTGGAAAGGGAACCTTGGTCTCCCGCCTCACCTGGAGAGGCGTCCCAATTGCCCTGCCAAGCCTCAAGGAGAATCCCGAGTTGTCCCTCGCAACTAGGCAGGAGTCCTGAAGTCGCTGAACAAACACGGGTGTGGAAGGGCTATCCCCGTCGTAACTCGAGAATATACCCCAGGTTCCCGCCGCAACTCGAGAAAAACCAAGAGACTTCCCCCTCGCCTCGAGATGAGGCCCGATTCCCCTGCACTGCGTGCAGAGCAATTCCGTGTTGCACATCACACATGAAAGGAGCCTTGATTTCCTTGATGGCACTCCAGAGAAACCCCAAGAACACTGTTTCAAGGCTAGAGGGATCCTGAGGTCACTGCAGCAACATGAAAGAGCTCCGTGGACCAAGAATCATCTCGAGATGAGAGGTTAGTACCTGGCTTCGACTCCAGAGGAATACCACCTTACCACAAGAAGTTCAGGCTGAGGCTTCTCTCAGCTCTAGGTATGTGAGAGGGACCCTGAGTTTGTGGCCTCAAGTGGAATGGACACCGCGATGCCCCGACTCGAAATAAGGCCGGATATGCCTGCAGTGACTTGAATGCAGGCTCGTCTTGCATCTCCCAAGACGAAAGAATGTCTGAATCCCTTGTGGAGACCACAGAGAAAGACCTAGTTCCCAACCTCATCGCGACTGGAGGCCTCACATTCTTTGAAAACTCCAGAGGTACGCGGAGATCAGTGCCTCCAAAGGAGATGATGCCTGACTCCTCGTGATACTTGATAGGAGTCCCAGGCTTCCTGTGGCACATGGAAAGGGACCCTGGGTCTCCCGCCTCAGCTGGAGAGGCGTCCCAATTGCCCTGCCAAGCCTCGAGGAGAATCCCGAGTTGTCCCTCGCAACTAGGCAGGAGTCCTGATATCGCTGAACAAACACGTGTGTGGAAGGGCCATCCCCGTCGTAACTCGAAAATATACCCCAGGTTCCCGCCGCAACTCGAGAAAAACCATGAGACTTTCCCCTCGCCGGGAGATGAGGCCCGATTCCCCTGCACTGCGTGCAGAGCAATTCCGTGTTGCACATCACACATGAAAGGAGCCTTGATTTCCTTGATGGCACTCCAGAGAAACGCCAAAAACACTGTTTCAAGGCTAGAGGGATCCTGAGGTCACTGTAGCAACATGAAAGAGCTCCGTGGACAAAAAATCAACTCGAGATGAGAGGTTAGTCCCTGGCTTCGACTCCAGAGGAATACCACCTTCCCAAAAGCACCTCAAGAGGAGGCTTCTCTCAGCTCTAGGTATGTGAGAGGGACCCTGAGTTGGCAGCCTCAAGTGGAATGGATACCGCGATGCCCTGACTCGAAACAAGTCCGGATATCCCTGCAGTGACTTGAATGCAGGCTCGTCTTGCATCTCCCAAGTCGAAAGGACGTCTGAATCCCCTTTGAGACCACAGAGAAAGACCTAGTTCCCCACCTCATCGCGGCTGGACGCCTCACATCCTTTGAAAACTCCAGAGGTACGCGGAGATCAGTGCCTCCAAAGGAGGCGATGCCTGACTCCTCGTGAAACTTGATAGGAGTCCCAGGATTCCTGTGGCACGTGGAAAGGGACCCTTGGTCTCCTGCCTCAGCTGGAGAGGCGTCCCAATTGCCCTGCCAAGCCTCGAGGAGAATCCCGAGTTGTCCCTCGCAACTAGCCAGGCGTCGTGAAGTTGCTGAAGAAACACATGTGTGGAAGGGCCATGCCCGTCGTAACTCGAGAATAAACCCCAGGTTTCCGCCGAAACTCGAGAGAAACCATGAGACTTCCCCCTCGCCGCGAGATGAGCCCCGATGCCCCTGCACTGCGTGCAGATCAATTCCGTGTTGCACATCACACATGAAAGGAGCCTTGATTTCCTGGATGGCACTCCAGAGAAACCCCAAGGACACTGTTTCAAGGATAGAGGGATCCTGAGGTCACTGTAGCAACACGAAAGAGCTCCGTGGACGAAAAATCAACTCGAAATGAGAGGTTAGTCCCTGGCTTCGACTCCAGAGGAATACCACCTTACCACAAGCACCTCAAGAGGAGGCTTCTCTCAGCTCTAGGTATGTGAGAGGGACCCTGAGTTTGCGGCCTCAAGTGGAATGGACACCGCGATGCTCTGACTCGAAATAAGGCCGGATATCCCTGCAGTGACTTGAATGCAGGCTCGTCTTGCATCTCCCAAGACGAAAGGATATCTGAAACCCCTGTGGAGACCACAGAGAAAGACCTAGTTCCCCACCTCATCGCGACTGGAGGCCTCACATCCTTTGAAAACTCCAGAGGTCCGTGGAGATCAGTGCCTCCAAAGGAGATGGTGCCTGACTCCTCGTGAAACTTCATAGGAGTCCCAGGCTTCATGTGGCACGTGGAAAGGGACCCTTGGTCTCCCGCCTCAGCTGGAGGGGCGTCCCAATTGCCCTGCCAAGCCTCGAGGAGAATCCCGAGTTGTCCCTCGCAACTAGGCAGGAGTCCTGACGTCGCTGAACAAACACGTGGGTGGAAGGGGCATCCCCGTCGTAAGTCGAGAATATACCCCAGGTTCCCGCCGCAACTCGAGAAAAACCATGAGACTTCCCCCTCGCCGGGAGATGAGGCCCGATTCCCCTGCATTGCGTGCAGAGCAATTCCGTGTTGCACATCACACATGAAAGGAGCCTTGATTTCCTTGATGGCACTCCAGAGAAACCCCAAGAACACTGTTTGAAGACTAGAGGGATCCTGAGGTCACTGTAGCAACACGAAAGAGCTCCATGGACCAAGAATCAACTCGAGATGAGAGGTTAGTCCCTGGCTTCGACTCCAGAGGAATACCACCTTACCACAGCACCTCAAGAGGAAGCTTCTCTCAGCTCTTGGTATGTGAGAGGTACCCTGAGTTTGCGGCCTCAAGTGAAATGGACATCGCGATGACCTGACTCGATATAAGGCCGGATATCCCTGCAGTGACTTGAATGAAGGCTCGTCTTGCATCTCCCAAGACGAAAGGATGTCTGAATCCCCTGTGGAGACCACAGAGAAAGACCTAGATCCCCACCTCATCACGACCGGAGGCCTGACATTCTTAGAAAACTCCAGAGGTACGTGGAGATCAGTGCCTCCAAAGGAGACGATGCCTGACTCCTCGTGAAACATGATAGGAGTCCCAGGATTCCTGTGGCACGTGGAAAGTGACCCTTGATCCCCCGCCTCATCTGGAGAGGTGTCCCAATTGCCCTGCCAAGCCTCGAGGTGAATCCCGAGTTGTCCCTCGCAACTAGGCAGGAGTCCTGACGTCGCTGAACAAACACGTGGCTGGAAGGGCCATCCCCGTCGTAACTCGAGAATATACCCCAGGTTCCCGCCGCAACTCGAGAAAAACCATGAGACTTCCCCCTCGCCGCGAGATGAAGCCCGATTCCCCTGCACTGCGTGCAGAGCAATTCCGTGTTGCACATCACACATGAAAGGAGCCTTGATTTCCTTGATGGCACTCCAGAGAAACCCCAAGAACACTGTTTGAAGACTAGAGGGATCCTGAGGTCACTGTAGCAACACGAAAGAGCTCCATGGACCAAGAATCAACTCGAGATGAGAGGTTAGTCCCTGGCTTCGACTCCAGAGGAATACCACCTTACCACAAGCACCTCAAGAGGAGGCTTCTCTCAGCTCTTGGTATGTGAGAGGTACCCTGAGTTTGCGGCCTCAAGTGAAATGGACATCGCGATGACCTGACTCGATATAAGGCCGGATATCCCTGCAGTGACTTGAATGAAGGCTCGTCTTGCATCTCCCAAGACGAAAGGATGTCTGAATCCCCTGTGGAGACCACAGAGAAAGACCTAGATCCCCACCTCATCACGACCGGAGGCCTGACATTCTTAGAAAACTCCAGAGGTACGCGGAGATCAGTGCCTCCAAAGGAGACGATGCCTGACTCCTCGTGAAACATGATAGGAGTCCCAGGATTCCTGTGGCACGTGGAAAGGGACCCTTGATCCCCCGCCTCATCTGGAGAGGTGTCCCAATTGCGCTGCCAAGCCTCGAGGAGAATCCCGAGTTGTCCCTCGCAACTAGGCAGGAGTCCTGACGTCGCTGAACAAACACGTGTGTGGAAGGGCCATCCCCGTCGTAACTCGAGAATATACCCCAGGTTTTCGCCGCAACTCGAGAAAAACCATGAGACTTCCCCCTCGCCGCGAGATGAGGCCCGATTCCCGTGAACTGCGTGCAGAGCAATTCCGTGTTGCACATCACACATGAAAGGAGCCTTGATTTCCTTGATGGCACTCCAGAGAAACCCCAAGAACACTGTTTCAAGTCTAGAGGGATCCTGAGGTCACTGGAGCAACACGAAAGAACTCCGTGGAAGAAGAATCAACTCAAGATGAGAGGTTAGTCCCTGGCTTCGACTCCAGAGGAATACCACCTAACCACAAGCACCTCAAGAGGAGGCTTCTCTCAGCTCTAGGTATGGGAGAGGGACCCTGAGTATGCGGCCTCAAGTGGAATGGACACCGCAATGCCCTGACTCGAAATAAGGCTGAATATCCCTGCAGTGACTTGAATGCAGGCTCGTCTTGCATCTCCCAAGACGAAAGGATGTCTGAATCCCCTGTGGAGACCACAGAGAAAGACCTAGTTCCCCACCTCATCGCGACCGGAGGCCTCATATACTTCAAAAACTCCAGAGGTACGCGGAGATCAATGCCTCCAAAGGAGACCATGCCTGACTACTCGTGAAATTTGATAGGAGTCCCTGGATTCCTGTGGCACGTGGAAAGGGACCCTTGGTCTCCCGCCTCAGCTGGAGAGGCGTCCCAATTGCCCTGCCAAACCTCGAGGAGAATCCCGAGTTGTCCCTCGCAACAAGGCAGGAGTCCTGACGTCGCTGAACAAACACGTGTGTGGAAGGGCCATCCCCGTCGTAACTCGAGAATATACCCCAGGTTCCCGCCGCAACTCGAGAAAAACCATGAGACTTCCCCCTCGCCGCGAGATGAGGCCCGATTCCCCTGCACTGCGTGCACAGCAATTTCGTGTTGCACATCACACATGAAAGGAGCCTTGATTTCCTTGATGGCACTCCAGAGAAACCCCAAGAACACTGTTTCAAGGATAGAGGGATCCTGAAGTCACTGTAGCAACACGAAAGTGCTCCGTGGACTAAAAATCAACTCGAGATGAGAGGTTAGTCCCTGGCTTCGACTCCAGAGGAATACCACCTTCCGACAAGCACCTCAAGAGGAGGCTTCTCTCAGCTCTAGGTATGTGAGAGGGACCCTGAGTATGCGGCCTCAAGTGGAATGGACACCGCGATACCCTAACTCGAAATAAGGCCTTATATCCCTGCAGTGACTTGAATGCAGGCTCGTCTTGCATCTCCCAAGTCGAAAGGATGTCTGAATCCCCTGTGGAGACCATAGAGAAAGACCTAGTTCCCCACCTCATCGCGACTGGAGGCCTCACATTCTTTGAAAACTCCAGAGGTACATGGAGATCAGTGCCTCCAAAGGAGACGATGCCTGACTCCTCGTGAAACTTGATAGGAGTCCCAGGCTTCCTGTGGCACGTGGAAAGGAAGCCTTGGTCTCCCGCCTCAGCTGGAGAGGCGTCCCAATTGCCCTGCCAAGCCTCGAGGAGAATCCCGAGTTGTCCCTCGCAACTAGGCAGGAGCCTGACGTCGCTGAACAAACACGTGTGTGGAAGGGCCATCCCCGTCGTAACTCGAGAATATACCCCAGGTTCCCGCCGCAACTCGAGAAAAACCATGAGACTTTCCCCTCACCGGGAGATGAGGCCCGATTCCCCTGCACTGCGTGCAGAGCAATTCCGTGTTGCACATCACACATGAAAGGAGACTTGATTTCCTGGATGGCACTCCAGAGAAACCCCAAGAACACTGTTTCAAGGCTAGAGGGATCCTGAGGTCACTGTAACAACACGAAAGTGCTCCGTGGACCAAAAATCAACTCGAGATGAGGTTAGTCCCTGGCTTCGACTCCAGAGGAATACCACCTTACCACAAGCACCTCAAGAGGAGGCTTCTCTCAGCTCTAGGTATGTGAGAGGGACCCTGAGTTTGCGGCCTCAATGGAATGGACACCGCGATGCCCTGACTCGAAATAAGGCCGGATATCCCTGCAGTGACTTGAATGCAGGCTCGTCTTGCATCTCCCAAGTCGAAAAGATGACTGAATTCCCTGTGGAGACCACAGAGAAAGACCTAGTTCCCCACCTCATCGCGACTGGAGGCCTCACATCCTTTGAAAACTCCAGAGGGACGCGGAGATCAGTGCCTCCAAAGGAGACGATGCCTGATTCCTCGTGAAACTTGATAGGAGTCCCAGGATTCCTGTGGCTCGTGGAAAGGAACCCTTGGTCTACCGCCTCAGCTGGAGAGGCGTTCCAATTGCCCTTCCAAGCCTCGAGGAGAATCCCGAGTTGTCCCTCGCAACTAGGCAGGAGTCCTGACGTCACTGAACAAACACGTGTGTGGAAGGGCCATCCCCGTCGTAACGCGAGAATATACCCCAAGTTCCCGCCGCAACTCGAGAAAAACCATGAGACTTTCCCCTCGCCGGGAGATGAGGCACGATTCCCCTGCACTGCGTGCAGAGCAATTCCGTGTTGCACATCACACATGAAAGGAGCCTTGATTTCCTTGATGGCACTCCAGAGAAACCCCAAGAACACTGTTTCAAGGCTAGAGGGATCCTGAGGTCACTGTAGCAACATGAAAGAGCTCCGTGGACCAGAAATCAACTCGAGATTAGAGGTTAGTCCCTGGGTTCGACTCCAGAGGAATACCACCTTACCACAATCACCTCAAGAGGAGACTTCTCTCAGCTGTAGGTATGTGAGAGGGACCCTGAATTTGCGGCCTCAAGTGGAATGCACACCGCGATGCCCTGACTCGAAATAAGGCCGGGTATCCCTGCAGTGACTTGAATGCAGGCTCGTCTTGCATCTCCCAAGACGAAAGGTTGTCTGAATCCCCTGTGGAGACCACAGAGAAAGACCTAGATCCCCACCTCATCGCAACCGGAGGCCTCACATCATTTGAAGACTCCAGAGGTACGTGGAGATCAGTGCCTCTAAAGGAGACGATGCCTGACACCTCGTGAAACTTGATAGGAGTCCCAGGATTCCTGTGCCACGTGGAAAGGGACCCTTGGTCTCCTGCCTCAGCTGGAGAGGCGTCCCAATTGCCCTGCCAAGCCTCGAGGAGAATCCCGAGTTGTCCCTCGCAACTAGGCAGGAGTCCTGACGTCGCTGAACAAACACGTGTGTGGAAGGGCCATCCCCGTCGTAACTCGAGAATATACCCCAGGTTCCCGCCGCAACTCGAGAAAAACCATGAGACTTCCCCCTCGCCACGAGATGAGGCCCGATTCCCCTGCACTGCGTGCAGAGCAATTCCGTGTTGCACATCACACATGAAAGGAGCCATGATTTCCTGGATGGCACTCCAGAGAAACCCCAAGGACACTGTTTCAAGGCTAGAGGGATCCTGAGGTCACTGTAGCAACACGAAAGAGCTCCGTGGACCAAAAATCAACTCGAGATGAGAGGTTAGTCCCTGGCTTCGACTCCAGAGGAATACCACCTTATCATAAACACCTCAAGAGGAGGCTTCTCTCAGCTGTAGGTATGTGAGAGGGACCCTGAGGTTGCGGCCTCAAGTGGAATGGACACCGCGATGCCCTGAAACGAAATAAGGCCGGATATCCGTCCAGTGACTTGAATGCAGGCTCGTCTTGCATCTCCCAAGACGAAAGGATGTCTGAAACCCCTGTGGAGACCACAGAGAAAGACCTAGATCCCCACCTCATCTTGACTGGAGGCCTCACAACCTTTGAAAACTCCAGAGGTCCGTGGAGATCAGTGCCTCCAAAGGAGATGATGCCTGACTCCTCGTGAAACTTCATAGGAGTCCCAGGCTTCATGTGGCACGTGGAAAGGGACCCTTGGTCTCCCGCCTCAGCTGGAGGGGCGTCCCAATTGCCCTGCCAAGCCTCGAGGAGAATCCCGAGTTGTCCCTCGCAACTAGGCAGGAGTCCTCATGTCGCTGAACAAACACGTGTGTGGAAGGGCCATCCCCGTCGTAACTCGAAAATATACCCCAGGTTCCCGCCGCAACTCGAGAAAAACCATGAGACTTTCCCCTCGCCGGGAGATGAGGCCCGATTCCCCTGCACTGCGTGCAGAGCAATTCCGTGTTGCACATCACACATGAAAGGAGCCTTGATTTCCTTGATGGCACTCCAGAGAAACGCCAAAAACACTGTTTCAAGGCTAGAGGGATCCTGAGGTCACTGTAGCAACATGAAAGAGCTCCGTGGACAAAAAATCAACTCGAGATGAGAGGTTAGTCCCTGGCTTCGACTCCAGAGGAATACCACCTTCCCAAAAGCACCTCAAGAGGAGGCTTCTCTCAGCTCTAGGTATGTGAGAGGGACCCTGAGTTAGCAGCCTCAAGTGGAATGGACACCGCGAAGCCCTGACTCGAAATAAGGCCGGATATCCCTGCAGTGACTTGAATGCAGGCTCGTCATGCATCTCCCAAGTCGAAAGGACGTCTGAATCCCCTTTGGAGACCACGGAGAAAGACCTAGTTCCCCACCTCATCGCGGCTGGACGCCTCACATCCTTTGAAAACTCCAGAGGTACGCGGAGATCAGTGCCTCCAAAGGAGACGATGCCTGACTCCTCGTGAAACTTGATAGGAGTCCCAGGATTCCTGTGGCACGTGGAAAGGGACTCTTGGTCTCCCGCCTCAGCTGGAGAGGCGTCCCAATTGCTCTGCCAAGCCTCGAGGAGAATCCCGAGTTGTCCATCGCAACTAGGCAGATGTCCTGACGTCGCTGAACAAACACGTGTGTGGAAGGGCCATCCCCGTCGTAACTCGAGAATATACCCCAGGTTCCCGCCGCAACTCGAGAAAAACCATGAGACTTCCCCCTCGCCGCGAGATGAAGCCCGATTCCCCTGCACTGCGTGCAGAGCAATTCCGTGTTGCACATCACACATGAAAGGAGCCTTGATTTCCTTGATGGCACTCCAGAGAAACCCCAAGAACACTGTTTGAAGACTAGAGGGATCCTGAGGTTACTGTAGCAACACGAAAGAGCTCCATGGACCAAGAATCAACTCGAGATGAGAGGTTAGTCCCTGGCTTCGACTCCAGAGGAATACCACCTTACCACAGCACCTCAAGAGGAGGCTTCTCTCAGCTCTTGCTATGTGAGAGGTACCCTGAGTTTGCGGCCTCAAGTGAAATGGACATCGCGATGACCTGACTCGATATAAGGCCGGATATCCCTGCAGTGACTTGAATGAAGGCTCGTCTTGCATCTCCCAAGACGAAAGGATGTCTGAATCCCCTCTGGAGACCACAGAGAAAGACCTAGATCCCCACCTCATCACGACCGGAGGCCTGACATTCTTAGAAAACTCCAGAGGTACGTGGAGATCAGTGCCTCCAAAGGAGACGATGCCTGACTCCTCGTGAAACATGATAGGAGTCCCAGGATTCCTGTGGCACGTGGAAAGTGAACCTTGATCCCCCGCCTCATCTGGAGAGGTGTCCCAATTGCCCTGCCAAGCCTCGAGGTGAATCCCGAGTTGTCCCTCGCAACTAGGCAGGAGTCCTGACGTCCCTGAACAAACACGTGTGTGGAAGGGCCATCCCCGTCGTAACTCGAGAATATACCCCAGGTTTTCGCCGCAACTCGAGAAAAACCATGAGACTTCCCCCTCGCCGCGAGATGAGGCCCGATTCCCGTGAACTGCGTGCAGAGCAATTCCGTGTTGCACATCACACATGAAAGGAGCCTTGATTTCCTTGATGGCACTCCAGAGAAACCCCAAGAACACTGTTTCAAGTCTAGAGGGATCCTGAGGTCACTGGAGCAACACGAAAGAGCTCCGTGGAAGAAGAATCAACTCAAGATGAGAGGTTAGTCCCTGGCTTCGACTCCAGAGGAATACCACCTAACCACAAGCACCTCAAGAGGAGGCTTCTCTCAGCTCTAGGTATGGGAGAGGGACCCTGAGTATGCGGCCTCAAGTCGAATGGACACCGCAATGCCCTGACTCGAAATAAGGCTGAATATCCCTGCAGTGACTTGAATGCAGGCTCGTCTTGCATCTCCCAAGACGAAAAGATGTCTGAATCCCCTGTGGAGACCACAGAGAAAGACCTAGTTCCCCACCTCATCGCGACCGGAGGCCTCATATACTTTGAAAACTCCAGAGGTACGCGGAGATCAATGCCTCCAAAGGAGACGATGCCTGACTACTCGTGAAATTTGATAGGAGTCCCAGGATTCCTGTGGCACGTGGAAAGGGATCCTTGGTCTCCCGCCTCAGCTGGAGAGGCGTCCCAATTGCCCTGCCAAACCTCGAGGAGAATCCCGAGTTGTCATTCGCAACTAGGCAGGAGTCCTGACGTCGCTGAACAAACACGTGTGTGGAAGGGCCATCCCCGTCGTAACTCGTGAATATACCCCAGGTTCCCGCCGCAACTCGAGAAAAACCATGAGACTTCCCCCTCGCCGCGAGATGAGGCCCGATTCCCCTGCACTGCGTGCACAGCAATTTCGTGTTGCACATCACACATGAAAGGAGCCTTGATTTCCTGGATGGCACTCCAGAGCAACTACAAGAACACTGTTTCAAGGCTAGAGGGATCCTGAGGTCACTGTAGCAACACGAAAGTGCTCCGTGGACTAAAAATCAACTCGAGATGAGAGGTTAGTCGCTGGCTTCGACTCCAGAGGAATACCACCTTCCGACAAGCACCTCAAGAGGAGGCTTCTTTCAGCTCTAGGTATGTGAGAGGGACCCTGAGTTTGCGGCCTCAAGTGGAATGGACACCGCGATACCCTAACTCGAAATAAGGCCTTATATCCCTGCAGTGACTTGAATGCAGGCTCGTCTTTCATCTCCCAAGTCGAAAGGATGTCTGAATCCCCTGTGGAGACCACAGAGAAAGACCTAGTTCCCCACCTAATCGCGACTGGAGGCCTCACATTCTTTGAAAACTCCAGAGGTACATGGAGATCAGTGCCTCCAAAGGAGACGATGCCTGACTCCTCGTGAAACTTGATAGGAGTACCAGGCTTCCTGTGGCATGTGGAAAGGAAGCCTTGGTCTCCCGCCTCAGCTGGAGAGGCGTCCCAATTGCCCTGCCAAGCCTCGAGGAGAATCCCGAGTTGTCCCTCGCAACTAGGCAGGAGTACTGACTTCGCTGAACAAACACGTGTGTGGAAGGGCCATCCCCGTCGTAACTCGAGAATATACCCCAGGTTCCCGCCGCAACTCGAGAAAAACCATGAGACTTTCCCCTCACCGGGAGATGAGGCCCGATTCCCCTGCACTGCGTGCAGAGCAATTCCGTGTTGCACATCACACATGAAAGGAGACTTGATTTCCTTGATGGCACTCCAGAGAAACACCAAGAACACTGTTTCAAGGCTAGAGGGATCCTGAGGTCACTGTAACAACACGAAAGTGCTCCGTGGACCAAAAATCAACTCGAGATGAGGTTAGTCCCTGGCTTCGACTCCAGAGGAATACCACCTTACCACAAGCACCTCAAGAGGAGGCTTCTCTCAGCTCTAGGTATGTGAGAGGGACCCTGAGTTTGCGGCCTCAAGTGGAATGGACACCGCGATGCCCTGACTCGAAATAAGGCCGGATATCCCTGCAGTGACTTGAATGCAGGCTCGTCTTGCATCTCCCAAGTCGAAAGGATGACTGAATTCCCTGTGGAGACCACAGAGAAAGACCTAGTTCCCCACCTCATCGCGACTGGAGGCCTCACATCCTTTGAAAACTCCAGAGGGACGCGGAGATCAGTGCCTCCAAAGGAGACGATGCCTGACTCCTCGTGAAACTTGATAGGAGTACCAGGCTTCCTGTGGCTCGTGGAAAGGAACCCTTGGTCTACCGCCTCAGCTGGAGAGGCGTTCCAATTGCCCTGCCAAGCCTCGAGGAGAATCCCGAGTTGTCCCTCGCAACTAGGCAGGAGTCCTGACGTCACTGAACAAACACGTGTGTGGAAGGGCCATCCCCGTCGTAACGCGAGAATATACCCCAAGTTCCCGCCGCAACTCGAGAAAAACCATGAGACTTTCCCCTCGCCGGGAGATGAGGCCCGATTCCCCTGCACTGCGTGCAGAGCAATTCCGTGTTGCACATCACACATGAAAGGAGCCTTGATTTCCTTGATGGCACTTCAGAGAAACCCCAAGAACACTGTTTCAAGGCTAGAGGGATCCTGAGGTCACTGTAGCAACATGAAAGAGCTCCGTGGACCAAAAATCAACTCGAGATTAGAGGTTAGTCCCTGGGTTCGACTCCAGAGGAATACCACCTTACCACAAGCACCTCAAGAGGAGACTTCTCTCAGCTGTAGGTATGTGAGAGGGACCCTGAATTTGCGGCCTCAAGTGGAATGGACACCGCGATGCCCTGACTCGAAATAAGGCCAGATATCCCTGCAGTGACTTGAATGCAGGCTCGTCTTGCATCTCCCAAGACGAAAGGATGTCTGAATCCCCTGTGGAGACCACAGAGAAAGACCTAGATCCCCTCCTCATCGCGACCGGAGGCCTCACATCCTTTGAAAACTCCAGAGGTACGCGGAGCTCAGTGCCTCTAAAGGAGACGATGCCTGACTCCTCGTGAAACTTGATAGGAGTCCCAGGATACCTGTGCACGTGGAAAGGGACCCTTGGTCTCCTGCCTCAGCTGGAGAGGCGTCCCAATTGCCCTGCCAAGCCTCGAGGAGAATCCCGAGTTGTCCCTCGCAACTAGGCAGGAGTCCTGACGTCGCTGAACAAACACGTGTGTGGAAGGGCCATCCCCGTCGTTACTCGAGAATATACCCCAGGTTCCCGCCGCAACTCGAGAAAAACCAAGAGACTTCCCCCTCGCCACGAGATGAGGCCCGATTCCCCTGCACTGCGTGCAGAGCAATTCCGTGTTGCACATCACACATGAAAGGAGCCTTGATTTCCTGGATGGCACTCCAGAGAAACCCCAAGGACACTGTTTCAAGGCTAGAGGGATCCTGAGGTCACTGTAGCAACACGAAAGAGCTCGGTGGACCAAAAATCAACTCGAGATGAGAGGTTAGTCCCTGGCTTCGACTCCAGAGGAATACCACCTTACCACAAGCACCTCAAGAGGAGGCTTCTCTCAGCTCTAGGTATGTGAGAGGGACCCTGAGTTTGCGGCCTCAAGTGGAATGGACACCGCGATGCTGTGAAACGAAATAAGGCCGGATATCCGTCCAGTGACTTGAATGCAGGCTCGTCTTGCATCTCCCAAGACGAAAGGATGTTTGAAACCCCTGTGTAGACCACAGAGAAAGACCTAGTTCCCCACCTCATCGCGACTGGAGGCCTCACAAACTTTGAAAACTCCAGAGGTCCGTGGAGATCAGTGCCTTCAAAGGAGACGATGCCTGACTCCTCGTGATACTTGATAGGAGTCCCAGGATGCCTGTGGCACGTGGAAAGGGAGCCTTGGTCTCCCGCCTCAGCTGGAGAGGCGTTCCAATTGCCCTGCCAAGCCTCGAGGAGAATCCCGAGTTGTCCCTCGCAACTAGGCAGGAGTCCTGACGTCACTGAACAAACACGTGTTTGGAAGAGCCATCCCCGTTGTAACTCGAGAATATACGCCAGGTTCCCGCCGCAACTCGAGAAAAACCAGGAGACTTCCCCCTCGCCGCGAGATGAGGACCGATTCCCCTGCACTGCGTGCAGAAGAATTCCGTGTTGCACATCACACATGAAAGGAGCCTTGATTTCCTTGATGGCATTCCAGAGAAACCCCAAGAACACTGTTTCAAGGCTAGAGGGATCCTGAGGTCACTGGAGCAACACGAAAGAGCTCCGTGGAACAAGAATCAACTCGAGATGAGAGGTTAGGCCCTGGCTTCAACTCCAGAGGAATAACACCTTACCACAAGAACATCAAGAGGAGGCTTCTCTCAGCTCTAGGTATGTGAGAGGGACCCTGAGTTTGCGGCCTCAAGTGGAATGGATACCACGATGCCCTGACTCGAAATAAGGCCGGATATCCCTGCAGTGACTTGAATGCAGGCTCGTCTTGCATCTCCCAAGATGAAAGAATGTCTGAATCCCCTGTGGAGACCACAGAGAAAGACCTAGATCCCCACCTCATCGCGACCCTAGGCCTCACATCCTTTGAAGACTCCAGAGGTACGCGGAGATCAGTGCCTCTAAAGGAGACGATGCCTGACTCCTCGTGAAACTTGATAGGAGTCCCAGGATTCCTGTGGCACGTGGAAAGGGACCCTTGGTCTCCCACCTCAGCTGGAGAGCCGTCCCAATTGCCCTGCCAAGCCTCGAGGAGAATCCCGAGTTGTCCCTCGCAACTAGGCAGGAGTCCTGACGTCGCTGAACAAACACGTGTGTGGAAGGGCCATCCCCGTCGTAACTCGAGAATATACCCCAGGTTCCCGCCGCAACTCGAGAAAAACCATGAGACTTCCCCCTCGCCGCGAGATGAGGCCCGATTCCCCTGCACTGCCTGCAGTGCAATTCCGTGTTGCACATCACACATGAAAGGAGCCTTGATTTCCTTGATGGCACTCCAGAGAAACCCCAAGAACACTGTTTCAAGGCTAGAGGGATCCTGAGGTCACTGGAGCAACACGAAAGAGCTCCGTGGACGAAGAATCAACTCGAGATGAGAGGTTAGTCCCTGGCTTCGACTCCAGAGGAATACCACCTTACCACAAGCACCTCAAGAGGAGGCTTCTCTCAGCTCTAGGTATGGGAGAGGGACCCTGAGTTTGCGGCCTCAAGTGGAATGGACACCGCGATGCCCTGACTCGAAATAAGGCAGGATATCCCAGCAGTGACTTGAATGCAGGCTCGTCTTGCATCTCCCAAGTCGAAAGGATGACTGAATTCCCTGTGGAGACCACAGAGAAAGACCTAGTTCCCCACCTCATCGCGACTGGAGGCCTCACATCCTTTGAAAACTCCAGAGGGACGCGGAGATCAGTGCCTCCAAAGGAAACGATGCCTGACTTCTCGTGAAACTTGATAGGAGTCCCAGGCTTCCTGTGGCTCGTGGAAAGGAATCCTTGGTCTACCGCCTCAGCTGGAGAGGCGTTCCAATTCCCCTGCCAAGCCTCGAGGAGAATCCCGAGTTGTCCCTCGCAACTAGGCAGGAGTCCTGACGTCACTGAACAAACACATGTGTGGAAGGGCCATCCCCGTCGTAACGCGAGAATATACCCCAAGTTCCCGCCGCAACTCGAGAAAAACCATGAGACTTTCCCCTCGCCGGGAGATGAGGCACGATTCCTCTGCACTGCGTGCAGAGCAATTCCGTGTTGCACATCACACATGAAAGGAGCCTTGATTTCCTTGATGGCACTCCAGAGAAACCCCAAGAACACTGTTTCAAGGCTAGAGGGATCCTGAGGTCACTGTAGCAATATGAAAGAGCTCCGTGGACCAAAAATCAACTCGAGATTAGAGGTTAGTCCCTGGCTTCGACTCCAGAGGAATACCACCTTACCACAAGCACCTCAAGAGAAGGCTTCTCTCAGCTGTAGGTATGTGAGAGGGACCCTGAGGTTGCGGCCTCAAGTGGAATGGACACCGCGATGCTGTGAAACGAAATAAGGCCGGATATCCGTCCAGTGACTTGAATGCAGGCTCGTCTTGCATCTCCCAAGACGAAAGGATGTCTGAAACCCCTGTGGAGACCACAGAGAAAGACCTAGTTCCCCACCTCATCGCGACTGGAGGCCTCACAACCTTTGAAAACTCCAGACGTCCGTGGAGATCAGTGCCTCCAAAGGAGATGATGCCTGACTCTTCGTGAAACTTGATAGGAGTCCCAGGATTCCTGTGGCACGTGGAAAGGGACCCTTGGTCTCCCGCCTCAGCTGGAGAGGCGTCCCAATTGCCCTGCCAAGCCTCGAGGAGTATCCCGAGTTGTCCCTCGCAACTAGGCAGGAGTCCTGACGTTGCTGAACAAACACGTGTGTGGAAGGGCCATGCCCGTCGTAACTCGAGAATAAACCCCAGGTTACCGCCGCAACTCGAGAGAAACCATGAGACTTCCCCCACGCTGCGAGATGAGGCCCGTTTCCCCTGCACTGCGTGCAGAGCAATTCCGTGTTGCACATCACACATGAAAGGAGCCTTGATTTCGTGGATGGCACTCCAGAGAAACCCCAAGGACACTGTTTCAATGCTAGAGGGATCCTGAGGTCACTGTAGCAACACGAAAGAGCTCCGTGGACCAAAAATCAACTCGAAATGAGAGGTTAGTCCCAGGCTTCGACTCCAGAGGAATACCACCTTACCACAAGCACCTCAAGAGGAGGCTTCTCTCAGCTCTAGGTATGTGAGAGGGACCCTGAGTTTGCGCCCTCACGTGGAATGGATACCGCTATGCCCTGACTCGAAATAAGGCCGGATATCTCTGCAGTGACTTGAATGCAGGCTCGTCTTGCATCTCCCAAGGCGAAAGGATGTCTGAATCCACTTGGAGGCCAGAGAGAAAGAACTAATTTCCCACCTCATCGCGACCAGAGGCCTCACATCCTTTGAAAACTCCAGAGGTTCGTGGAGATGAGTGCCTCCAAAGGAGACGATGCCTGACTCCTTGGGAAACTTGATAGGAGTTCCGGGATTCCTGTGGCACTTGGAAAGGGACACTTGGTTTCCTGCCTCAGCTGGAGAGGCGTCCCAATTGCCCTGCCAAGCCTCGAGGAGAATCCCGAGTTGTCCCTCGCAACTAGGCAGGAGTCCTGACGTCGCTGAACAAACACGTGTGTGGAAGGGCCATCCCCGTCGTAACTCGAGAATATACCCCAGGTTTTCGCCGCAACTCGAGAAAAACCATGAGACTTCCCCCTCGCCGCGAGATGAGGCCCGATTCCCGGGCACTGCGTGCAGAGCAATTCCGTGTTGCACATCACACATGAAAGGAGCCTTGATTTCCTTGATGGCACTCCAGAGAAACCCCAAGAACACTGTTTCAAGTCTAGAGGGATCCTGAGGTCACTGGAGCAACACGAAAGAGCTCCGTGGACGAAGAATCAACTCGAGATGAGAGGTTAGTCCCTGGCTTCGACTCCAGAGGAATACCACCTTACCACAAGCACCTCAAGAGGAGGCTTCTCTCAGCTCTAGGTATGGGAGAGGGACCCTGAGTATGCGGCCTCAAGTCGAATGGACACCGCGATGCCCTGACTCGAAATAAGGCTGAATATCCCTGCAGTGACTTGAATGCAGGCTCGTCTTGCATCTCCCAAGACGAAAAGATGTCTGAATCCCCTGTGGAGACCACAGAGAAAGACCTAGTTCCCCACCTTATCGCGACCGGAGGCCTCACATCCCTTGAAAACTCCAGAGGTACGCGGAGGTCAATGCCTCCAAAGGAGACGATGTCTGACTACTCGTGAAATTTGATAAGAGTCCCAGGATTCCTGTGGCACGTGGAAAGGGACCCTTGGTCTCCCGCCTCAGCTGGAGAGGCGTCCCAATTGCCCAGCCAAGCCTCGAGGAGAATCCCGGGTTGTCCCTCGCAACTAGGCAGGAGTCCTGACGTCGCTGAACAAACACGTGTGTGGAAGGGCCATCCCCGTCGTAACTCGAGAATATACCCCAGGTTCCCGCCGCAACTCGAGAAAAACCATGAGACTTCCCCCTCGCCGCGAGTTGAGGCCCAATTCCCCTGCACTGCGTGCACAGTAATTTCGTGTTGCACATCACACATGAAAGGAGCCTTGATTTCCTTGTTGGCACTCCAGAGAAACCCCAAGAACACTGTTTCAAGTCTAGAGGGATCGTAAGGTCACTGGAGCAACACGAAAGAGCTCTGTGGACCAAGAATCAACTCGAGATGAGAGGTTAGTCGCTGGCTTCGACTCCAGAGGAATACCACCTTACCAAAAGCACCTCAAGAGGAGGCTTCTCTCAGCTCTAAGTATGTGAGAGGTACCCTGAGTTTGCGGCCTCAAGTGGAATGGACGCCGCGATGCCCTGACTCGAAATAAGGCCGGATATCAATGCAGTGACTTGAATGCAGGCTCGTCTTGCATCTCCCAAGACGAAAGGATGTCTGAATCCCCTGTGGAGACCAGAGAGAAAGACATAGTTCCCCACCTCATCGCGACCGGAGGCCTCACATCCTTTGAAAACTCCACAGGTACGTGGAGATCAGTGCCTCCAAAGGAGACGATGCCTGACTCCTCGTGAAACATGATAGGAGTGCCAGGATTCCTGTGGCACTTGGAAAGGGAACCTTGGTCTCCCGCCTCACCTGGAGAGGCGTCCCAATTGCCCTGCCAAGCCTCAAGGAGAATCCCGAGTTGTCCCTCGCAACTAGGCAGGAGTCCTGAAGTCGCTGAACAAACACGGGTGTGGAAGGGCTATCCCCGTCGTAACTCGAGAATATACCCCAGGTTCCCGCCGCAACTCGAGAAAAACCAAGAGACTTCCCCCTCGATTCGAGATGAGGCCCGATTCCCCTGCACTGCGTGCAGAGCAATTCCGTGTTGCACATCACACATGAAAGGAGCCTTGATTTCCTTGATGGCACTCCAGAGAAACCCCAAGAACACTGTTTGAAGACTAGAGGGATCCTGAGGTCACTGCAGCAACACGAAAGAGCTCCATGGACCAAGAATCAACTCGAGATGAGAGGTTAGTCCCTGGCTTCGACTCCAGAGGAATACCACCTTACCACAGCACCTCAAGAGGAAGCTTCTCTCAGCTCTTGGTATGTGAGAGGTACCCTGAGTTTGCGGCCTCAAGTGAAATGGACATCGCGATGACCTGACTCGATATAAGGCCGGATATCCCTGCAGTGACTTGAATGAAGGCTCGTCTTGCATCTCCCAAAACGAAAGGAAGTCTGAATCCCCTGTGGAGACCACAGAGAAAGACCTAGATCCCCACCTCATCACGACCGGAGGCCTGACATTCTTAGAAAACTCCAGAGGTACGTGGAGATCAGTGCCTCCAAAGGAGACGATGCCTGACTCCTCGTGAAACATGATAGGAGTCCCAGGATTCCTGTGGCACGTGGAAAGTGACCCTTGATCCCCCGCCTCATCTGGAGAGGTGTCCCAATTGCCCTGCCAAGCCTCGAGGTGAATCCCGAGTTGTCCCTCGCAACTAGGCAGGAGTCCTGACGTCGCTGAACAAACACGTGTGTGGAAGGGCCATCCCCGTCGTAACTCGAGAATATACCCCAGGTTCCCGCCGCAACTCGAGAAAAACCATGAGACTTCCCCCTCGCCGCGAGATGAAGCCCGATTCCCCTGCACTGCGTGCAGAGCAATTCCGTGTTGCACATCACACATGAAAGGAGCCTTGATTTCCTTGATGGCACTCCAGAGAAACCCCAAGAACACTGTTTGAAGACTAGAGGGATCCTGAGGTCACTGTAGCAACACGAAAGAGCTCCATGGACCAAGAATCAACTCGAGATGAGAGGTTAGTCCCTGGCTTCGACTCCAGAGGAATACCACCTTACCACAAGCACCTCAAGAGGAGGCTTCTCTCAGCTCTTGGTATGTGAGAGGTACCCTGAGTTTGCGGCCTCAAGTGAAATGGACATCGCGATGACCTGACTCGATATAAGGCCGGATATCCCTGCAGTGACTTGAATGAAGGCTCGTCTTGCATCTCCCAAGACGAAAGGATGTCTGAATCCCCTGTGGAGACCACAGAGAAAGACCTAGATCCCCACCTCATCACGACCGGAGGCCTGACATTCTTAGAAAACTCCAGAGGTACGCGGAGATCAGTGCCTCCAAAGGAGACGATGCCTGACTCCTCGTGAAACATGATAGGAGTCCCAGGATTCCTGTGGCACGTGGAAAGGGACCCTTGATCCACCGCCTCATCTGGAGAGGTGTCCCTATTGCGCTGCCAAGCCTCGAGGAGAATCCCGAGTTGTCCCTCGCAACTAGGCAGGAGTCCTGACGTCCCTGAACAAACACGTGTGTGGAAGGGCCATCCCCGTCGTAACTCGAGAATATACCCCAGGTTCCCGCCGCAACTCGAGAAAAACCATGAGACTTCCCCCTCGCCGCGAGATGAGGCCCGATTCCCCTGCACTGCGTGCACAGCAATTTCGTGTTGCACATCACACATGAAAGGAGCCTTGATTTCCTTGATGGCACTCCAGAGAAACCCCAAGAACACTGTTTCAAGGCTAGAGGGATCCTGAGGTCACTGTAGCAACACGAAAGTGCTCCGTGGACTAAAAATCAACTCGAGATGAGAGGTTAGTCCCTGGCTTCGACTCCAGAGGAATACCACCTTCCGACAAGCACCTCAAGAGGAGGCTTCTCTCAGCTCTAGGTATGTGAGAGGGACCCTGAGTTTGCGGCCTCAAGTGGAATGGACACCGCGATACCCTAACTCGAAATAAGGCCTTATATCCCTGCAGTGACTTGAATGCAGGCTCGTCTTGCATCTTCCAACTCGAAAGGATGTCTGAATCCCCTGTGGAGACCACAGAGAAAGACCTAGATCCCCACCTCATCGCGACTGGAGGCCTCACATTCTTTGAAAACTCCAGAGGTACATGGAGATCAGTGCCTCCAAAGGAGACGATGCCTGACTCCTCGTGAAACTTGATAGGAGTCCCAGGCTTCCTGTGGCATGTGGAAAGGAAGCCTTGGTCTCCCGCCTCAGCTGGAGAGGCGTCCCAATTGCCCTGCCAAGCCTCGAGGAGAATCCCGAGTTGTCCCTCGCAACTAGGCAGGAGCCTGACGTCGCTGAACAAACACGTGTGTGGAAGGGCCATCCCCGTCGTAACTCGAGAATATACCCCAGGTTCCCGCCGCAACTCGAGAAAAACCATGAGACTTTCCCCTCACCGGGAGATGAGGCCCGATTCCCCTGCACTGCGTGCAGAGCAATTCCGTGTTGCACATCACACATGAAAGGAGACTTGATTTCCTTGATGGCACTCCAGAGAAACACCAAGAACACTGTTTCAAGGCTAGAGGGATCCTGAGGTCACTGTAACAACACGAAAGTGCTCCGTGGACCAAAAATCAACTCGAGATGAGGTTAGTCCCTGGCTTCGACTCCAGAGGAATACCACCTTACCACAAGCACCTCAAGAGGAGGCTTCTCTCAGCTCTAGGTATGTGAGAGGGACCCTGAGTTTGCGGCCTCAAGTGGAATGGACACCGCGATGCCCTGACTCGAAATAAGGCCGGATATCCCTGCAGTGACTTGAATGCAGGCTCGTCTTGCATCTCCCAAGTCGAAAAGATGACTGAATTCCCTGTGGAGACCACAGAGAAAGACCTAGTTCCCCACCTCATCGCGACTGGAGGCCTCACATCCTTTGAAAACTCCAGAGGGACGCGGAGATCAGTGCCTCCAAAGGAGACGATGCCTGATTCCTCGTGAAACTTGATAGGAGTCCCAGGATTCCTGTGGCTCGTGGAAAGGAAACCTTGGTCTACCGCCTCAGCTGGAGAGGCGTTCCAATTGCCCTGCCAAGCCTCGAGGAGAATTCCGAGTTGTCCCTCGCAACTAGGCCGGAGTCCTGACGTCACTGAACAAACACGTGTGTGGAAGGGCCATCCCCGTCGTAACGCGAGAATATACCCCAAGTTCCCGCCGCAACTCGAGAAAAACCATGAGACTTTCCCCTCGCCGGGAGATGAGGCACGATTCCCCTGCACTGCGTGCAGAGCAATTCCGTGTTGCACATCACATATGAAAGGAGCCTTGATTTCCTTGATGGCACTCCAGAGAAACCCCAAGAACACTGTTTCAAGGCTAGAGGGATCCTGAGGTCACTGTAGCAACATGAAAGAGCTCCGTGGACCAAAAATCAACTCGAGATTAGAGGTTAGTCCCTGGGTTCGACTCCAGAGGAATAACACCTTACCACAAGCACCTCAAGAGGAGACTTCTCTCAGCTGTAGGTATGTGAGAGGGACCCTGAATTTGCGGCCTCAAGTGGAATGCACACCGCGATGCCCTGACTCGAAATAAGGCCGGGTATCCCTGCAGTGACTTGAATGCACGCTCGTCTTGCATCTCCCAAGACGAAAGGTTGTCTGAATCGCCTGTGGAGACCACAGAGAAAGACCTAGATCCCCACCTCATCGCGACCGGAGGCCTCACATCCTTTGAAGACTCCAGAGGTACGTGGAGATCAGTGCCTCTAAAGGAGACGATGCCTGACACCTCGTGAAACTTGATAGGAGTCCCAGGATTCCTGTGCCACGTGGAAAGGGACCCTTGGTCTCCTGCCTCAGCTGGAGAGGCGTCCCAATTGCCCTGCCAAGCCTCGAGGAGAATCCCGAGTTGTCCCTCGCAACTAGGCAGGAGTCCTGACGTCGCTGAACAAACACGTGTGTGGAAGGGCCATCCCCGTCGTAACTCGAGAATATACCCCAGGTTCCCGCCGCAACTCGAGAAAAACCATGAGACTTCCCCCTCGCCACGAGATGAGGCCCGATTCCCCTGCACTGCGTGCAGAGCAATTCCGTGTTGCACATCACACATGAAAGGAGCCATGATTTCCTGGATGGCACTCCAGAGAAACCCCAAGGACACTGTTTCAAGGCTAGAGGGATCCTGAGGTCACTGTAGCAACACGAAAGAGCTCCGTGGACCAAAAATCAACTCGAGATGAGAGGTTAGTCCCTGGCTTCGACTCCAGAGGAATACCACCTTATCATAAACACCTCAAGAGGAGGCTTCTCTCAGCTGTAGGTATGTGAGAGGGACCCTGAGGTTGCGGCCTCAAGTGGAATGGACACCGCGATACCCTGAAACGAAATAAGGCCGGATATCCGTCCAGTGACTTGAATGCAGGCTCGTCTTGCATCTCCCAAGACGAAAGGATGTCTGAAACCCCTGTGGAGACCACAGAGAAAGACCTAGATCCCCACCTCATCTTGACTGGAGGCCTCACAACCTTTGAAAACTCCAGAGGTCCGTGGAGATCAGTGCCTCCAAAGGAGATGATGCCTGACTCCTCGTGAAACTTCATAGGAGTCCCAGGCTTCATGCGGCACGTGGAAAGGGACCCTTGGTCTCCCGCCTCAGCTGGAGGGGCGTCCCAATTGCCCTGCCAAGCCTCGAGGAGAATCCCGAGTTGTCCCTCGCAACTAGGCAGGAGTCCTCACGTCGCTGAACAAACACGTGTGTGGAAGGGCCATCCCCGTCGTAACTCGAAAATATACCCCAGGTTCCCGCCGCAACTCGAGAAAAACCATGAGACTTTCCCCTCGCCGGGAGATGAGGCCCGATTCCCCTGCACTGCGTGCAGAGCAATTCCGTGTTGCACATCACACATGAAAGGAGCCTTGATTTCCTTGATGGCACTCCAGAGAAACGCCAAAAACACTGTTTCAAGGCTAGAGGGATCCTGAGGTCACTGTAGCAACATGAAAGAGCTCCGTGGACAAAAAATCAACTCGAGATGAGAGGTTAGTCCCTGGCTTCGACTCCAGAGGAATACCACCTTCCCAAAAGCACCTCAAGAGGAGGCTACTCTCAGCTCTAGGTATGTGAGAGGGACCCTGAGTTAGCAGCCTCAAGTGGAATGGACACCGCGATGCCCTGACTCGAAATAAGGCCGGATATCCCTGCAGTGACTTGAATGCAGGCTCGTCTTGCATCTCCCAAGTCGAAAGGACGTCTGAATCCCCTTTGGAGACCACGGAGAAAGACCTAGTTCCCCACCTCATCGCGGCTGGACGCCTCACATCCTTTGAAAACTCCAGAGGTACGCGGAGATCAGTGCCTCCAAAGGAGACGATGCCTGACTCCTCGTGAAACTTGATAGGAGTCCCAGGATTCCTGTGGCACGTGGAAAGGGACTCTTGGTCTCCCGCCTCAGCTGGAGAGGCGTCCCAATTGCTCTGCCAAGCCTCGAGGAGAATCCCGAGTTGTCCATCGCAACTAGGCAGATGTCCTGACGTCGCTGAACAAACACGTGTGTGGAAGGGCCATCCCCGTCGTAACTCGAGAATATACCCCAGGTTCCCGCCGCAACTCGAGAAAAAACATGAGACTTCCCCCTCGCCGCGAGATGAAGCCCGATTCCCCTGCACTGCGTGCAGAGCAATTCCGTGTTGCACATCACACATGAAAGGAGCCTTGATTTCCTTGATGGCACTCCAGAGAAACCCCAAGAACACTGTTTCAAGGCTAGAGGGATCCTGAGGTTACTGTAGCAACACGAAAGAGCTCCATGGACCAAGAATCAACTCGAGATGAGAGGTTAGTCCCTGGCTTCGACTCCAGAGGAATACCACCTTACCACAGCACCTCAAGAGGAGGCTTCTCTCAGCTCTTGGTATGTGAGAGGTACCCTGAGTTTGCGGCCTCAAGTGAAATGGACATCGCGATGACCTGACTCGATATAAGGCCGGATATCCCTGCAGTGACTTGAATGAAGGCTCGTCTTGCATCTCCCAAGAGGAAAGGATGTCTGAATCCCCTGTGGAGACCACAGAGAAAGACCTAGATCCCCACCTCATCACGACCGGAGGCCTGACATTCTTAGAAAACTCCAGAGGTACGTGGAGATCAGTGCCTCCAAAGGAGACAATGCCTGACTCCTCGTGAAACATGATAGGAGTCCCAGGATTCCTGTGGCACGTGGAAAGTGAACCTTGATCCCCCGCCTCATCTGGAGAGGTGTCCCAATTGCCCTGCCAAGCCTCGAGGTGAATCCCGAGTTGTCCCTCGCAACTAGGCAGGAGTCCTGACGTCGCTCAACAAACACGTGTGTGGAAGGGCCATCCCCATCGTAACTCGAGAATATACCCCAGGTTCCCGCCGCAACTCGAGAAAAACCATGAGACTTCCCCCTCGCCGCGAGATGAAGCCCGATTCCCCTGCACTGCGTGCAGAGCAATTCCGTGTTGCACATCACACATGAAAGGAGCCTTGATTTCCTTGATGGCACTCCAGAGAAACCCCAAGAACACTGTTTGAAGACTAGAGGGATCCTGAGGTCACTGTAGCAACACGAAAGAGCTCCATGGACCAAGAATCAACTCGAGATGAGAGGTTAGTCCCTGGGTTCGACTCCAGAGGAATACCACCTTACCACAAGCACCTCAAGAGGAGGCTTCTCTCAGCTCTTGGTATGTGAGAGGTACCCAGAGTTTGCGGCCTCAAGTGAAATGGACATCGCGATGACCTGACTCGATATAAGGCCGGATATCCATGCAGTGACTTGAATGAAGGCTCGTCTTGCATCTCCCAAGACGAAAGGATGTCTGAATCCCCTGTGGAGACCACAGAGAAAGACATAGATCCCCACCTCATCACGACCGGAGGCCTGACATTCTTAGAAAACTCCAGAGGTACGCGGAGATCAGTGCCTCCAAAGGAGACGATGCCTGACTCCTCGTGAAACATGATAGGAGTCCCAGGATTCCTCTGGCACGTGGAAAGGGACCCTTGATCCCCCGCCTCATCTGGAGAGGTGTCCCAATTGCCCTGCCAAGCCTCGAGGAGAATCCCGAGTTGTCCCTCGCAACTAGCCAGGAGTCCTGACGTCGCTGAACAAACACGTGTGTGGAAGGGCCATCCCCGTCGTAACTCGAGAATATACCCCAGGTTTTCGCCGCAACTCGAGAAAAACCATGAGACTTCCCCCTCGCCGCGAGATGAGGCCCGATTCCCGTGAACTGCGTGCAGAGCAATTCCGTGTTGCACATCACACATGAAAGGAGCCTTGATTTCCTTGATGGCACTCCAGAGAAACCCCAAGAACACTGTTTCAAGTCTAGAGGGATCCTGAGGTCACTGGAGCAACACGAAAGAGCTCCGTGGAAGAAGAATCAACTCAAGATGAGAGGTTAGTCCCTGGCTTCGACTCCAGAGGAATACCACCTAACCACAAGCACCTCAAGAGGAGGCTTCTCTCAGCTCTAGGTATGGGAGAGGGACCCTGAGTATGCGGCCTCAAGTCGAATGGACACCGCAATGCCCTGACTCGAAATAAGGCTGAATATCCCTGCAGTGACTTGAATGCAGGCTCGTCTTGCATCTCCCAAGACGAAAAGATGTCTGAATCGCCTGTGGAGACCACAGAGAAAGACCTTGTTCCCCACCTCATCGCGACCGGAGGCCTCATATACTTTGAAAACTCCAGAGGTACGCGGAGATCAATGCCTCCAAAGGAGACGATGCCTGACTACTCGAGAAATTTGATAGGAGTCCCAGGATTCCTGTGGCACGTGGAAAGGGACCCTTGGTCTCCCGCCTCAGCTGGAGAGGCGTCCCAATTGCCCTGCCAAACCTCGAGGAGAATCCCGAGTTGTCACTCGCAACTAGGCAGGAGTCCTGACGTCGCTGAACAAACACGTGTGTGGAAGGGCCATCCCCGTCGTAACTCGAGAATATACCCCAGGTTCCCGCCGCAACTCGAGAAAAACCATGAGACTTCCCCCTCGCCGCGAGATGAGGCCCGATTCCCCTGCACTGCGTGCACAGCAATTTCGTGTTGCACATCACACATGAAAGGAGCCTTGATTTCCTGGATGGCACTCCAGAGAAACTCCAAGAACACTGTTTTAAGGCTAGAGGGATCCTGAGGTCACTGTAGCAACACGAAAGTGCTCCGTGGACTAAAAATCAACTCGAGATGAGAGGTTAGTCCCTGGCTTCGACTCCAGAGGAATACCACCTTCCGACAAGCACCTCAAGAGGAGGCTTCTTTCAGCTCTAGGTATGTGAGAGGGACCCTGAGTTTGCGGCCTCAAGTGGAATGGACACCGCGATGCCCTAACTCGAAATAAGGCCTTATATCCCTGCAGTGACTTGAATGCAGGCTCGTCTTGCATCTCCCAAGTCGAAAGGATGTCTGAATCCCCTGTGGAGACCACAGAGAAAGACCTAGTTCCCCACCTAATCGCGACTGGAGGCCTCACATTCTTTGAAAACTCCAGAGGTACATGGAGATCAGTGCCTCCAAAGGAGACGATGCCTGACTCCTCGTGAAACTTGATAGGAGTACCAGGCTTCCTGTGGCATGTGGAAAGGAAGCCTTGGTCTCCCGCCTCAGCTGGAGAGGCGTCCCAATTGCCCTGCCAAGCCTCGAGGAGAATCCCGAGTTGTCCCTCGCAACTAGGCAGGAGTCCTGACTTCGCTGAACAAACACGTGTGTGGAAGGGCCATCCCCGTCGTAACTCGAGAATATACCCCAGGTTCCCGCCGCAACTCGAGAAAAACCATGAGACTTTCCCCTCACCGGGAGATGAGGCCCGATTCCCCTGCACTGCGTGCAGAGCAATTCCGTGTTGCACATCACACATGAAAGGAGACTTGATTTCCTTGATGGCACTCCAGAGAAACACCAAGAACACTGTTTCAAGGCTAGAGGGATCCTGAGGTCACTGTAACAACACGAAAGTGCTCCGTGGACCAAAAATCAACTCGAGATGAGGTTAGTCCCTGGCTTCGACTCCAGAGGAATACCACCTTACCACAAGCACCTCAAGAGGAGGCTTCTCTCAGCTCTAGGTATGTGAGAGGGACCCTGAGTTTGCGGCCTCAAGTGGAATGGACACCGCGATGCCCTGACTCGAAATAAGGCCGGATATCCCTGCAGTGACTTGAATGCAGGCTCGTCTTGCATCTCCCAAGTCGAAAGAATGACTGAATTCCCTGTGGAGACCACAGAGAAAGACCTAGTTCCCCACCTCATCGCGACTGGAGGCCTCACATCCTTTGAAAACTCCAGAGGGAAGCGGAGATCAGTGCCTCCAAAGGAGACGATGCCTGACTCCTCGTGAAACTTGATAGGAGTCCCAGGCTTCCTGTGGCTCGTGGAAAGGAAACCTTGGTCTACCGCCTCAGCTGGAGAGGCGTCCCAATTGCCCTGCCAAGCCTCGAGGAGAATCCCGAGTTGTCCCTCCCAACTAGGCAGGAGTCCTGACGTCACTGAACAAACACGTGTGTGGAAGGGCCATCCCCGTCGTAACGCGAGAATATAACCCAAGTTCCCGCCGCAACTCGAGAAAAACCATGAGACTTTCCCCTCGCCGGGAGATGAGGCCCGATTCCCCTGCACTGCGTGCAGAGCAATTCCGTGTTGCACAACACACAGGAAAGGAGCCTTGATTTCCTTGATGGCACTCCAGAGAAACCCCAAGAACACTGTTTCAAGGCTAGAGGGATCCTGAGGTCACTGTAGCAACACGAAAGAGCTCTGTGGACCACAAATCAACTCAATATGAGAGGTTAGTCCCTGGGTTCGACTCCAGAGGAATACCACCTTACCACAAGCACCTCAAGAGGAGACTTCTCTCAGCTGTAGGTATGTGAGAGGGACCCTGAATTTGCGGCCTCAAGTGGAATGGACACCGCGATGCCCTGACTCGAAATAAGGCCAGATATCCCTGCAGTGACTTGAATGCAGGCTCGTCTTGCATCTCCCAAGACGAAAGGATGTCTGAATCCCCTGTGGAGACCACAGAGAAAGACCTAGATCCCCTCCTCATCGCGACCGGAGGCCTCACATCCTTTGAAGACTCCAGAGGTACGCGGAGATCAGTGCCTCTAAAGGAGACGATGCCTGACTCCTCGTGAAACTTGATAGGAGTCCCAGGATTCCTGTGCACGTGGAAAGGGACCCTTGGTCTCCTGCCTCAGCTGGAGAGGCGTCCCAATTGCCCTGCCAAGCCTCGAGGAGAATCCCGAGTTGTCCCTCGCAACTAGGCAAGAGTCCTGACGTGGCTGAATAAACACGTGTGTGGAAGGGCCATCCCCGTCGTTACTCGAGAATATACCCCAGGTTCCCGCCGCAACTCGAGAAAAACCAAGAGACTTCCCCCTCGCCACGAGATGAGGCCCGATTCCCCTGCACTGCGTGCAGAGCAATTCCGTGTTGCACATCACACATGAAAGGAGCCTTGATTTCCTGGATGGCACTCCAGAGAAACCCCAAGGACACTGTTTCAAGGCTAGAGGGATCCTGAGGTCACTGTAGCAACACGAAAGAGCTCGGTGGACCAAAAATCAACTCGAGATGAGAGGTTAGTCCCTGGCTTCGACTCCAGAGGAATACCACCTTACCACAAGCACCTCAAGAGGAGGCTTCTCTCAGCTCTAGGTATGTGAGAGGGACCCTGAGTTTGCGGCCTCAAGTGGAATGGACACCGCGATGCTGTGAAACGAAATAAGGCCAGATATCCGTCCAGTGACTTGAATGCAGGCTCGTCTTGCATCTCCCAAGACGAAAGGATGTTTGAAACCCCTGTGTAGACCACAGAGAAAGACCTAGTTCCCCACCTCATCGCGACTGGAGGCCTCACAACCTTTGAAAACTCCAGAGGTCCGTGGAGATCAGTGCCTCCAAAGGAGATGATGCCTGACTCCTCGTGAAACTTGATAGGAGTCCCAGGATTCCTGTGGCACGTGGAAAGGGACCCTTGGTCTCCCGCCTCAGCTGGAGAGGCGTCCCAATTGCCCTGCCAAGCCTCGAGGAGAATCCCGAGTTGTCCCTCGCAACTAGGCAGGAGTCCTGACGTTGCTGAACAAACACGTGTGTGGAAGGGCCATGCCCGTCGTAACTCGAGAATAAACCCCAGGTTCCCGCCGCAACTCGAGAGAAACCATGAGACTTCCCCCTCGCCGCGAGATGAGGCCCGTTTCCCCTGCACTGCGTGCAGAGCAATTCCGTGTTGCACATCACACATGAAAGGAGCCTTGATTTCGTGGATGGCACTCCAGAGAAACCCCAAGGACACTGTTTCAAGGCTAGAGGGATCCTGAGGTCACTGTAGCAACACGAAAGAGCTCCGTGGACCAAAAATCAACTCGAAATGAGAGGTTAGTCCCAGGCTTCGACTCCAGAGGAATACCACCTTACCACAAGCACCTCAAGAGGAGGCTTCTCTCAGCTCTAGGTATGTGAGAGGGACCCTGAGTTTGCGCCCTCACGTGGAATGGATACCGCGATGCCCTGACTCGAAATAAGGCCGGATATCCCTGCAGTGACTTGAATGCAGGCTCGTCTTGCATCTCCCAAGGCGAAAGGATGTCTGAATCCACTGTGGAGGCCAGAGAGAAAGAACTAATTCCCCACCTCATCGCGACCGGAGGCCTCACATCCTTTGAAAACTCCAGAGGTACGCGGAGATCAGTGCCTCCAAAGGAGACGATGCCTGACTCCTTGGGAAACTTGATAGGAGTTCCGGGATTCCTGTGGCACTTGGAAAGGGACACTTGGTTTCCTGCCTCAGCTGGAGAGGCGTCCCAATTGCCCTGCCAAGCCTCGAGGAGAATCCCGAGTTGTCCCTCGCAACTAGGCAGGAGTCCTGACGTCGCTGAACAAACACGTGTGTGGAAGGGCCATCCCCTTCGTGACTCGAGAATATACCCCAGGTTTTCGCCGCAACTCGAGAAAAACCATGAGACTTCCCCCTCGCCGCGAGATGAGGCCCGATTCCCGGGCACTGCGTGCAGAGCAATTCCGTGTTGCACATCACACAGGAAAGGAGACTTGATTTCCTTGATGGCACTCCAGAGAAACCCCAAGAACACTGTTTCAAGTCTAGAGGGATCCTGAGGTCACTGGAGCAACACGAAAGAGCTCCGTGGAGGAAGAATCAACTCGAGATGAGAGGTTAGTCCCTGGCTTCGACTCCAGAGGAATACCACCTTACCACAAGCACCTCAAGAGGAGGCTTCTCTCAGCTCTAGGTATGGGAGAGGGACCCTGAGTATGCGGCCTCAAGTCGAATGGACACCGCGATGCCCTGACTCGAAATAAGGCTGAATATCCCTGCAGTGACTTGAATGCAGGCTCGTCTTGCATCTCCCAAGACGAAAGGATGTCTGAATCCCCTGTGGAGACCACAGAGAAAGACCTAGTTGCCCACCTTATCGCGACCGGAGGCCTCACATCCCTTGAAAACTCCAGAGGTACGCGGAGATCAATGCCTCCAAAGGAGACGATGTCTGACTACTCGTGAAATTTGATAGCAGTCCCAGGATTCCTGTGGCACGTGGAAACGGACCCTTGGTCTCCCGCCTCAGCTGGAGAGGCGTCCCAATTGCCCTGCCAAGCCTCGAGGAGAATCCCGAGTTGTCCCTCGCAACTAGGCAGGAGTTCTGACGTCGCTGAACAAACACGTGTGTGGAAGGGCCATCCCCGTCGTAACTCGAGAATATACCCCAGGTTCCCGCCGCAACTCGAGAAAAACCATGAGACTTCCCCCTCGCCGCGAGTTGAGGCCCGATTCCCCTGCACTGCGTGCACAGTAATTTCGTGTTGCACATCACACATGAAAGGAGCCTTGATTTCCTTGTTGGCACTCCAGAGAAACCCCAAGAGCACTGTTTCAAGGCTAGAGGGATCCTGAGGTCACTGGAGCAACACGAAAGAGCTCTGTGGACCAAGAATCAACTCGAGATGAGAGGTCAGTCCCTGGCTTCGACTCCAGAGGAATACGACCTTACCAAAAGCACCTCAAGAGGAGGCTTCTCTCAGTTCTAAGTATGTGAGAGGTACCCTGAGTTTGCGGCCTCAAGTGGAATGGACGCCGCGATGCCCTGACTCGAAATAAGGCCGGATATCAATGCAGTGACTTAAATGCAGGCTCGTCTTGCATCTCCCAAGACGAAAGGATGTCTGAATCCCTGTGGAGACCAGAGAGAAAGACATAGTTCCCCACCTCATCGCGACCGGAGGCCTCACATCCTTTGAAAACTCCACAGGTACGTGGAGATCAGTGCCTCCAAAGGAGACGATGCCTGACTCCTCGTGAAACATGATAGGAGTCCCAGGATTCATGTGGCACGTGGAAAGGGACCCTTGGTCTCCCGCCTCAGCTGGAGAGGCGTCCCAATTGCCCTGCCAAGCCTCAAGGAGAATCCCGAGTTGTCCCTCGCAACTAGGCAGGAGTCCTGTCGTCGCTGAACAAACACGTGTGTGGAAGGGCTATCCCCGTCGTAACTCGAGAATATACCCCAGGTTCCCGTCGCAACTCGAGAAAAACCAAGAGACTTCCCCCTCGCCTCGAGATGAGTCCCGATTCCCCTGCACTGCGTGCAGAGCAATTCCGTGTTGCACATCACACATGAAAGGAGCCTTGATTTCCTTGATGGCACTCCAGAGAAACCCCAAGAACACTGTTTCAAGGCTAGAGCGATCCTGAGGTCACTGCAGCAACATGAAAGACCTCCGTGGACCAAGAATCATCTCAAGATGAGAGGTTAGTACCTGGCTTCGACTCCAGAGGAACACCACCTTACCACAAGAACTTCAGGCGGAGGCTTCTCTCAGCTCTAGGTATGTGAGAGGGACCCTGAGTTTGTGGCCTCAAGTGGAATGGACACCGCGATGCCCTGACTCGAAATAAGGCCGGATATGCCTGCAGTGACTTGAATGCACGCTCGTCTTGCATCTCCCAAGACGAAAGGATGTCTGAATCCCTTGTAGAGACCACAGAGAAAGTCCTAGTTCCCCACCTCATCGCGACAGTAGGCATCACATTCTTTGAAAACTCCAGAGGTACGTGGAGATCAGTGCCTCCAAAGGAGATGATGCCTGACTCCTCGTGAAACTTGATAGGAGTCCCAGGCTTCCTGTGGCACGTGGAAAGGGACCCTTGGTCTCCCGCCTCAGCTGGAGAGGCGTCCCAATTGCCCTGCCAAGCCTCGAGGAGAATCCCGAGTTGTCCCTCGCAACTAGGCAGGAGTCCTGACGTCGCTGAACAAACACGTGTGTGGAAGGGCCATCCCCGTCGAAACTCGAAAATATACCCCAGGTTCCCGCCGCAACTCGAGAAAAACCATGAGACTTTCCCCTCGCCGGGAGATGAGGCCCGATTCCCCTGCACTGCGTGCAGAGCAATTCCGTGTTGCACATCACACATGAAAGGAGCCTTGATTTCCTTGATGGCACTCCAGAGAAACGCCAAAAACACTGTATCAAGGCTAGAGGGATCCTGAGGTCACTGTAGCAACATGAAAGAGCTCCGTGGGCAAAAAATCAACTCGAGATGAGAGGTTAGTCCCTGGCTTCGACTCCAGAGGAATACCACCTTCCCAAAAGCACCTCAGGAGGAGGCTTCTCTCAGCTCTAGGTATGTGAGAGGGACCCTGAGTTGGCAGCCTCAAGTGGAATGGATACCGCGATGCCCTGACTCGAAACAAGGCAGGATATCCCTGCAGTGACTTGAATGCAGGCTCGTCTTGCATCTCCCAAGTAGAAAGGACGTCTGAATCCCCTTTGGAGACCACAGAGAAAGACCTAGTTCCCCACCTCATCGCGGCTGGACGCCTCACATCCTTTGAAAACTCCACAGGTACGCGGAGATCAGTGCCTCCAAAGGAGGCGATGCCTGACTCCTCGTGAAACTTGATAGGAGTCCCAGGATTCCTGTGGCACGTGGAAAGGGACCCTTGGTCTCCCGCCTCAGCTGGAGAGGCGTCCCAATTGCCCTGCCAAGCCTCGAGGAGAATCCCGAGTTGTCCCTCGCAACTAGGCAGGAGTCCTGACGTCGCTGAACAAACACGTGTGTGGAAGGGCCATCCCCGTCGTAACTCGAAAATATACCCCAGGTTTCCGCCGCAACTCGAGAAAAACCATGAGACTTTCCACTCGCCGGGAGATGAGGCCCGATTCCCCTGCACTGCGTGCAGAGCAATTCCGTGTTGCACATCACACATGAAAGGAGCCTTGATTTCCTTGATGGCACTCCAGAGAAACCCCAAGAACACTGTTTCAAGGCTAGAGGAATCCTGAGGTCACTGTAGCAACAAGAAAGAGCTCCGTGGACCAAAAATCAACTCGAGATGAGAGGTTAGTCCCTGGCTTCGACTCCAGAGGAATACCACCTTACCACAAGCACCTCAAGGGGAGGCTTCTCTCAGCTGTAGGTATGTGAGAGGGACCCTCAGTTTATGGCCTCACGTGGAATGGACAGCGCGATGCCCTGACTCGAAATAAGGCCGGATATCCCTGCAGTGACTTGAATGCAGGCTCGTCTTGCATCTCCCAAGACGAAAGGATGTCTGAATCCCCTGTGGAGACCACAGAGAAAGACCTAGATCCCCACCTCATCGCGACCGGAGGCCTCACATCCTTTGAAGACTCCAGAGGTACGTGGAGATCAGTGCCTCTAAAGGAGACGATGCCTGACTCCTCGTGAAACTTGATAGGAGTCCCAGGATTCCTCTGGCACGTGGAAAGGGACACTTGGTCTCCTGCCTCAGCTGGAGAGGCGTCCCAATTGCCCTGCCAAGCCTCGAGGAGAATCCCGAGTTGTCCCTCGCAACTAGCCAGGCGTCCTGAAGTTGCTGAAGAAACACATGTGTGAAAGGGCCATGCCCGTCGTAACTCGAGAATAAACCCCAGGTTCCCGCCGCAACTCGAGAGAAACCATGAGACTTCCCCCTCGCCGCGAGATGAGGCCCGATGCCACTGCACTGCATGCAGAGCAATTCCGTGTTGCACATCACACATGAAAGGAGCCTTGATTTCGTGGATGGCACTCCAGAGAAACCCCAAGGACACTGTTTCAAGGATAGAGGGATCCTGAGGTCACTGTAGCAACACGAAAGAGCTCCGTGGACGAAAAATCAACTCGAAATGAGAGGTTAGTCCCTGGCTTCGACTCCAGAGGAATACCACCTTACCACAAGCACCTCAAGAGGAGGCTTCTCTCAGCTCTAGGTATGTGAGAGGGACCCTGAGTTTGCGGCCTCAAGTGGAATGGACACCGCGATGCTCTGACTCGAAATAAGGCCGGATATCCCTGCAGTGACTTGAATGCAGGCTCGTCTTGCATCTCCCAAGGCGAAAGGATGTCTGAATCCCCTGTGGAGACCACAGAGAAAGACCTAGATCCCCACCTCAACCCGACCGGAGGCCTCACATCCTTTGAAGACTCCAGAGGTACGTGGAGATCAGTGCCTCCAAAGAGACGATGCCTGACTCCTCGTGAAACTTGATAGGAGTTCCAGGATTCCTCTGGCACGTGGAAAGGGACCCTTGGTCTCCTGCCTCAGCTGGAGAGGCGTCCCAATTGCCCTGCCAAGCCTCGAGGAGAATCCCGAGTTGTCCCTCGCAACTAGGCAGGAGTCCTGACGTCGCTGAACAAACACGTGTGTGGAAGGGCCATCCCCGTCGTAACTCAAGAATATACCCCAGGTTCCCGCCGCAACTCGCGAAAAACCATGAGACTTCCCCCTCGCCGCGAGATGAGGCCCGATTCCCCAGCATTGCGTGCACAGCAATTTCGTGTTGCACATCACACATGAAAGGAGCCTTGATTTCCTGGATGGCACTCCAGAGAAACCCCAAGGACACTGTTTCAAGGCTAGAGGGATCCTGAGGTCACTGTAGCAACACGAAAGAACTCCGTGGACCAAAAATCAACTCGAGATGAGAGGTTAGTCCCTGGCTTCGACTCCAGAGGAATACCACCTTACCACAAGCACCTCAAGAGGAGGCTTCTCTCAGCTCTAGGTATGTGAGAGGGACCCTGAGTTTGTGGCCTCAAGTGGAATGGACACCGCGTTTCCCTGAAACGAAATAAGGCCGGATATCCGTCCAGTGACTTGAATGCAGGCTCGTCTTGCATCTCCCAAGACGAAAGGATATCTGAAACCCCTGTGGAGACCACAGAGAAAGACCTAGTTCCCCACCTCATCGCGACTGGAGGCCTCACATCCTTTGAAAACTCCAGAGGTCCGTGGAGATCAGTGCCTCCAAAGGAGATGATGCCTGACTCCTCGTGAAACTTCATAGGAGTCCCAGGCTTCCTGTGGCACGTGGAAAGGGACCCTTGGTCTCCCGCCTCAGCTGGAGGGGCGTACCAATTGCCCTGCCAAGCCTCGAGGACAATCCCGAGTTGTCCCTCGCAACTAGGCAGGAGTCCTGACGTCGCTGAACAAACACGTGTGTGGAAGGGCCATCCCCGTCGTAACTCGAAAATATACCCCAGGTTCCCGCCGCAACTCGAGAAAAACCATGAGACTTTCCCCTCGCCGGGAGATGAGGCCCGATTCCCCTGCACTGCGTGCAGAGCAATTCCGTGTTGCACATCACACATGAAAGGAGCCTTGATTTCCTTGATGGCACTCCAGAGAAACCCCAAGAACACTGTTTACAGGCTAGACGGATCCTGAGGTCACTGTAGCAACACGAAAGAGCTCCGTGGACCAAAAATCAACTCGAAATGAGAGGTTAGTCCCTGGCTTCGACTCCAGAGGAATACCACCTTACCACAAGCACCTCAAGAGGAGGCTTCTCTCAGCTCTAGGTATGTGAGAGGGACCCTCAGTTTGCGGCCTCACGTGGAATGCACACCGCGATGCCCTGACTCGAAATAACGCCGGATATCCCTGCAGTGACTTGAATGCAGGCTCGTCTTGCATCTCCCAAGTCGAAAGGATGTCTGAATCCCCTGTGGAGACCACAGAGAAAGACCTAGATCCCCACTTCATCGCGACCGGAGGCCTCACATCCTTTGAAGACTCCAGAGGTACGTGGAGATCAGTGCCTCCAAAGGAGACGATGCCTGACTCCTCGTGAAACTTGATAGGAGTCCCAGGATTCCTCTGGCACGTGGAAAGGGACCCTTGGTCTCCCGCCTCAGCTGGAGAGGCGTCCCAATTGCCCTGCCAAGCCTCGAGGAGAATCCCGAGTTGTCCCTCGCAACTAGGCAGGCGTCTTGAAGTTGCTGAAGAAACACGTGTGTGGAAGGGCCATGCCCGTCGTAACTCGAGAATAAACCCCAGGTTCCCGCCGCAACTCGAGAGAAACCATGAGACTTCCCCCTCGCCGCGAGATGAGCCCCGATGCCCCTGCACTGCGTGCAGAGCAATTCCGTGTTGCACATCACACATGAAAGGAGCCTTGATTTCGTGGATGGCACTCCAGAGAAACCCCAAGGACACTGTTTCAAGGATAGAGGGATCCTGAGGTCACTGTAGCAACACGAAAGAGCTCCGTGGACGAAAAATCAACTCGAAATGAGAGGTTAGTCCCTGGCTTCGACTCCAGAGGAATACCACCTTACCACAAGCACCTCAAGAGGAGGCTTCTCTCAGCTCTAGGTATGTGAGAGGGACCCTGAGTTTGCGGCCTCAAGTGGAATGGACACCGCGATGCCCTGACTCGAAATAAGGCCGGATATCCCTGCAGTGACTTGAATGCAGGCTCGTCTTGCATCTCCCAAGGCGAAAGGATGTCTGAATCCCCTGTGGAGACCACAGAGAAAGACCTAGATCCCCACCTCAACCCGACCGGAGGCCTCACATCCTTTGAAGACTCCAGAGGTACGTGGAGATCAGTGCCTCCAAAGGAGACGATGCCTGACTCCTCGTGAAACTTGATAGGAGTCCCAGGATTCCTCTGGCACGTGGAAAGGGACCCTTGGTCTCCTGCCTCAGCTGGAGAGGCGTCCCAATTGCCCTGCCAAGCCTCGAGGAGAATCCCGAGTTGTCCCTCGCAACTAGGCAGGCGTCCTGACGTTGCTGAACAAATACGTGTGTGGAAGGGCCATCCCCGTCGTAACTCGAGAATAAACCCCAGGTTCCCGCCGCAACTCGAGAGAAACCATGAGACTTCCCCCTCGCCTCGAGATGAGGCCCGATTCCCCTGCACTGCGTGCAGAGCAATTCCGTGTTGCACATCACACATGAAAGGAGCCTTGATTACGTGGATGGCACTCCAGAGAAAGCCCAAGAACACTGTTTCAAGGCTAGAGGGATCCTGAGGTCACTGTAGCAACACGAAAGAGCTCCGTGGACCAAAAATCAACTCGAGATGAGAGGTTAGTCCCTGGCTTCGACTCCAGAGGAATACCACCTTACCACAAGCACCTCAAGAGGAGGCTTCTCTCAGCTCTAGGTATGTGAGAGGGACCCTGAGTTTGCGGCCTCACGTGGAATGGACACCGCGATGCCCTGACTCGAAATAAGGCCGGATATCCCTGCAGTGACTTGAATGCAGGCTCGTCTTGCATCTCCCAAGGCGAAAGGATGTCTGAATCCCCTGTGAAGACCAGAGAGAAAGAACTAATTCCCCACCTCATCGCGACCTGAGGCCTCACATCCTTTGAAGACTCCAGAGGTACGTGGAGATCAGTGCCTCTAAAGGAGACGATGCCTGACTCCTCGTGAAACTTGATAGGAGTCCCAGGATTCCTCTGGCACGTGGAAAGGGACCCTTGGTCTCCCGCCTCAGCTGGAGAGGCGTCCCAATTGCCCTGCCAAGCCTCGAGGAGAATCCCGAGTTGTCCCTCGCAACTAGGCAGGAGTCCTGACGTCGCTGAACAAACACGTGTGTGGAAGGGCCATCCCCGTCGTAACTCGAGAATAAACCCCAGGTTCCCACCGCAACTCGAGAAAAACCATGAGACTTCCCCCTCGCCACGAGATGAGGCCCGATTCCCCTGCACTGCGTGCAGAGCAATTCCGTGTTGCACATCACACATGAAAGGAGCCTTGATTTCCTGGATGGCACTCCAGAGAAACCCCAAGGACACTGTTTCAAGGCTAGAGGGATCCTGAGGTCACTGTAGCAACACGAAAGAGCTCCGTGGACCAAAAATCAACTCGAGATGAGAGGTTAGTCCCTGGCTTCGACTCCAGAGGAATACCACCTTACCACAAGCACCTCAAGAGGAGGCTTCTCTCAGCTCTAGGTATGTGAGAGGAACCCTGAGTTTGTGGCCTCAAGTGGAATGGACACCGCGTTTCCCTGAAACGAAATAAGGCCGGATATCCGTCCAGTGACTTGAATGCAGGCTCGTCTTGCATCTCCCAAGTGGAAAGGATATCTGAAACCCCTGTCTAGACCACAGAGAAAGACCTAGTTCCCCACCTCATCACGACTGGAGGCCTCACAACCTTTGAAAACTCCAGAGGTCCGTGGAGATCTGTGCCTCCAAAGGAGATGATGCCTGACTCCTCGTGAAACTTGATAGGAGTCCCAGGCTTCCTGTTGCACGTGGAAAGGAACCCTTGGTCTACCGCCTCAGCTGGAGAGGCATCCAAATTGCCCTGCCAAGCCTCGAGGAGAATCCCGAGTTGTCCCTCGCAACTAGGCAGGAGTCCTCACGTCGCTGAACAAACACATGTGTGGAAGGGCCATCCCCGTCGTAACGCGAGAATATATCCCAAGTTCCCGCCGCAACTCGTGAAAAACCATGAGACTTTCCCCTCGCCGGGAGATGAGGCCTGATTCCCCTGCACTGCGTGCAGAGCAATTCCGTGTTGCACATCACACATGAAAGGAGCCTTGATTTCCTTGATGGCACTCCAGAGAAACCCCAAGAACACTGTTTCAAGGCTAGAGGGATCCTGAGGTCACTGTAGCAACATGAAAGAGCTCCGTGGACCAAAAATCAACTCGAGATGAGAGGTTAGTCCCTGGCTTCGACTCCAGAGGAATACCACCTTACCACAAGCACCTCAAGAGGAGGCTTCTCTCAGCTGTAGGTATGTGAGAGGGACCCTGAATTTGCGGCCTCAAGTGGACTGGACACCGCGATGCCCTGACTCGAAATAAGGCCGGATATCCCTGCAGTGACTTGAATGCAGGCTCGTCTTGCATCTCCCAAGACGAAAGGATGTCTGTATCCCCTGTGGAGACCACAGAGAAAGACCTAGATCCCCACCTCATCGCGACCAGAGGCCTCACATCCTTTAAAGACTCCAGAGGTACGCGGAGATCAGTGCCTCCAAAGGAGACGATGCCTGACTCCTCGTGAAACTTGATAGGAGTCCCAGGATTCCTGTGCCACGTGGAAAGGGACCCTTGGTCTCCTGCCTCAGCTGGAGAGGCGTCCGAATTGCCCTGCCAAGCCTCGAGGAGAATCCCGAGTTGTCCCTCGCAACTAGGCAGGAGTCCTGACGTCGCTGAACAAACACGTGTGTGGAAGGGCCATCCCCGTCGTAACTCGAGAATATACCCCAGGTTCCCGCCGCAACTCGAGAAAAACCAAGAGACTTCTCCCTCGCCACGAGATGAGGCCCGATTCCCCTGCACTGCGTGCAGAGCAATTCCGTGTTGCACATCACACATGAAAGGATCCTTGATTTCCTGGATGGCACTCCAGAGAAACCCCAAGGACACTGTTTCAAGGCTAGAGGGATCCTGAGGTCACTGTAGCAACACGAAAGAGCTCCGTGGACCAAAAATCAACTCGAGATGAGAGGTTAGTCCCTGTCTTCGACTCCAGAGGAATACCACCTTACCACAAGCACCTCAAGAGGAGGATTCTCTCAGCTCTAGGTATGTGAGAGGGACCCTGAGATTGCGGCCTCAAGTGGAATGGACACCGCGATGCCCTGAAACGAAATAAGGCCGGATAACCGTCCAGTGACTTGAAGCAGGCTCGTCTTGCATCTCCCAAGACGAAAGGATGTCTGAAACCCCTGTGGAGACCACAGAGAAAGACCTAGTTCCCCACCTCATCGCGACTGGAGGCCTCACAACCTTTGAAAACTCCAGAGGTCCGTGGAGATCAGTGCCTCCAAAGGTGACGATGCCTGACTCCTCGTGAAACTTCATAGGAGTCCCAGGCTTCCTGTGGCACGTGGAAAGGGACCCTTGGTCTCCCGCCTCAGCTGGAGAGGCGTCCCAATTGCCCTGACAAGCCTCGAGGAGAATCCCGAGTTGTCCCTCGCAACTAGCCACGAGTCCTGACGTCGCCGAACAAACACGTGTGTGGAAGGGCCATCCCCGTCGTAACTCGAAAATATACCCCAGGTTCCCGCCGCAACTCGAGAAAAACCATGAGACTTCCCCCTCGCCACGAGATGAGGCCCGATTCCCCTGCACTGCGTGCAGAGCAATTCCGTGTTGCACATCACACATGAAAGGAGCCTTGATTTCCTTGATGGCACTCCAGAGAAAACCCAAGAACACTGTTTCAAGGCTAGAGGGATTCTGAGGTCACTGTAGCAACATGAAAGAGCTCCGTGGACCAAAAATCAATTCGAGATGAGAGGTTAGTCCCTGGCTTCGACTCCAGAGGAATACCACCTTCCCACAAGCACCTCAAGAGGAGGCTTCTCTCAGCTCTAGGTATGTGAGAGGGACCCTGAGTTTGCGGCCTCAAGTGGAATGGACACCGCGATGACCTAACTCGAAATAAGGCCGGATATCCCTGCAGTGACTTGAATGCAGGCTCGTCTTGCATCTCCCAAGTCGAAAGGATGTCTGAATCCCCTGTGGAGACCACAGAGAAAGACCTAGTTCCCCACCTCATCGCGACTGGAGGCCTCACATCCTTTGAAAACTACAGAGGTACATGGAGATCAGTGCCTCCAAATGAGACGATGCCTGACTCCTCGTGAAACTTGATAGGAGTCCCAGGCTTCCTGTGGCACGTGGAAAGGAACCCTTGGTCTAACGCCTCAGCTGGAGAGGCGTCCCAATTGCCCTGCCAAGCCTCGAGGAGAATCCCGAGTTGTCCCTCGCAACTAGGCAGGAGTCCTGACGTCGCTTAACAAACACGTGTGTGGAAGGGCCATCCCCGTCGTAACTCGAGAATATACCCCAGGTTCCCGCCGAAACTCGAGAAAAACCAAGAGACTTCTCCCTCGCCACGAGATGAGGCCCGATTCCCCTGCACTGCGTGCAGAGCAATTCCGTGTTGCACATCACACATGAAAGGATCCTTGACTTCCTGGATGGCACTCCAGAGAAACCCCAAGGACACTGTTTCAAGGCTAGAGGGATCCTGAGGTCACTGTAGCAACACGAAAGAGCTCCGTGGACCAAAAATCAACTCGAGATGAGAGGTTAGTCCCTGTCTTCGACTCCAGAGGAATACCACCTTACCACAAGCACCTCAAGAGGAGGATTCTCTCAGCTCTAGGTATGTGAGAGGGACCCTGAGATTGCGGCCTCAAGTGGAATGGACACCGCGATGCCCTGAAACGAAATAAGGCCGGATAACCGTCCAGTGACTTGAAGCAGGCTCGTCTTGCATCTCCCAAGACGAAAGGATGTCTGAAACCCCTGTGGAGACCACAGAGAAAGACCTAGTTCCCCACCTCATCGCGACTGGAGGCCTCACAACCTTTGAAAACTCCAGAGGTCCGTGGAGATCAGTGCCTCCAAAGGTGACGATGCCTGACTCCTCGTGAAACTTCATAGGAGTCCCAGGCTTCCTGTGGCACGTGGAAAGGGACCCTTGGTCTCCCGCCTCAGCTGGAGAGGCGTCCCAATTGCCCTGACAAGCCTCGAGGAGAATCCCGAGTTGTCCCTCGCAACTAGCCACGAGTCCTGACGTCGCCGAACAAACACGTGTGTGGAAGGGCCATCCCCGTCGTAACTCGAAAATATACCCCAGGTTCCCGCCGCAACTCGAGAAAAACCATGAGACTTCCCCCTCGCCACGAGATGAGGCCCGATTCCCCTGCACTGCGTGCAGAGCAATTCCGTGTTGCACATCACACATGAAAGGAGCCTTGATTTCCTTGATGGCACTCCAGAGAAAACCCAAGAACACTGTTTCAAGGCTAGAGGGATTCTGAGGTCACTGTAGCAACATGAAAGAGCTCCGTGGACCAAAAATCAACTCGAGATGAGAGGTTAGTCCCTGGCTTCGACTCCAGAGGAATACCACCTTCCCACAAGCACCTCAAGAGGAGGCTTCTCTCAGCTCTAGGTATGTGAGAGGGACCCTGAGTTTGCGGCCTCAAGTGGAATGGACACCGCGATGACCTAACTCGAAATAAGGCCGGATATCCCTGCAGTGACTTGAATGCAGGCTCGTCTTGCATCTCCCAAGTCGAAAGGATGTCTGAATCCCCTGTGGAGACCACAGAGAAAGACCTAGTTCCCCACCTCATCGCGACTGGAGGCCTCACATCCTTTGAAAACTACAGAGGTACATGGAGATCAGTGCCTCCAAATGAGACGATGCCTGACTCCTCGTGAAACTTGATAGGAGTCCCAGGCTTCCTGTGGCACGTGGAAAGGAACCCTTGGTCTAACGCCTCAGCTGGAGAGGCGTCCCAATTGCCCTGCCAAGCCTCGAGGAGAATCCCGAGTTGTCCCTCGCAACTAGGCAGGAGTCCTGACGTCGCTTAACAAACACGTGTGTGGAAGGGCCATCCCCGTCGTAACTCGAGAATATACCCCAGGTTCCCGCCGCAACTCGAGAAAAACCATGAGACTTTCCCCTCGCCGGGAGATGAGGCCCGATTCCCCTGCACTGCGTGCAGAGTAATTCTGTGTTGCACATCACACATGAAAGGAGCCTTAATTTCCTTGATGGCACTCCAGAGAAACACCAAGAACACTGTTTCAAGGCTAGTGGGATCCTGAGGTCACTGTAGCAACACGAATGTGCTCCGTGGACCAAAAATCAACTCGAGATGAGAGGTTAGTCCCTGGCTTCGACTCCAGAGGAACACCACCTTACCACAAGCACCTCAAGAGGAGGCTTCTATCAGCTCTAGGTATGTGAGAGGGACCCTGAGTTTGCGGCCTCAAGTGGAATGGACACCGCGATGCCCTGACTCGAAATAAGGCCGGATATCCCTGCAGTGACTTGAATGCAGGCTCGTCTTGCATCGCCCAAGTCGAAAGGATGTCTGAATCCCCTGTGGAGACCACAGAGAAAGACCTAGTTCCCCACCTCATCACGACTGGAGGCCTCACATCCTTTGAAAACTCCAGAGGGACGCGGAGATAAGTGTCTCCAAAGGAGACGATGCCTGACTCCTCGTGAAACTTGATAGGAGTCCCAGGCTTCCTGTGGAACGTGGAAAGGAACCCTTGGTCTCCCGCCTCAGCTGGAGAGGCGTCCCAATTGCCCTGCCAAGCCTCGAGGAGAATCCCGAGTTGTCCCTCGCAATAGGCAGGAGTCCTGACGTCGCTGAACAAACACGTGTGTGGAAGGGCCATCCCCGTCGTAACTCGAGAATATACCCCAGGTTCCCGCCGCAACTCGAGAAAAACCATGAGACTTCCCCCTCGCCACGAGATGAGGCCTGATTCCCCTGCACTGCGTGCAGAGCAATTCCGTGTTGCACATCACACATGAAAGGAGCCTTGATTTCCTTGATGGCACTCCAGAGAAACACCAAGAACACTGTTTCTACGCTAGAATGATCCTGAGGTCATTGTAGTAACACGAAAGAGCTCCGTGGACCAAAAATCAACTCGAGATGAGAGGTTAGTCCCTGGCTTCGACTCCAGAGGAATACCACCTTACCACAAGCACCTCAAGAGGAGGCTTCTCTCAGCTGTAGGTATGTGAGAGGGACCCTGAATTTGCGGCCTCAAGTGGAATGGACACCGCGATGCCCTGACTCGAAATAAGGCCGGATATCCCTGCAGTGACTTGAATGCAGGCTCGTCTTGCATCTCCCAAGACGAAAGGATGTCTGTATCCCCTGTGGAGACCACAGAGAAAGACCTAGATCCCCACCTCATCGCGACCAGAGGCCTCACATCCTTTAAAGACTCCAGAGGTACGCGGAGATCAGTGCCTCCAAAGGAGACGATGCCTGACTCCTCGTGAAACTTGATAGGAGTCCCAGGATTCCTGTGCCACGTGGAAAGGGACCCTTGGTCTCCTGCCTCAGCTGGAGAGGCGTCCCAATTGCCCTGCCAAGCCTCGAGGAGAATCCCGAGTTGTCCCTCGCAACTAGGCAGGAGTCCTGACGTCGCTGAACAAACACGTGTGTGGAAGGGCCATCCCCGTCGTAACTCGAGAATATACCCCAGGTTCCCGCCGCAACTCGAGATAAACCAAGAGACTTCTCCCTCGCCACGAGATGAGGCCCGATTCCCCTGCACTGCGTGCAGAGCAATTCCGTGTTGCACATCACACATGAAAGGATCCTTGATTTCCTGGATGGCACTCCAGAGAAACCCCAAGGACACTGTTTCAAGGCTAGAGGGATCCTGAGGTCACTGTAGCAACACGAAAGAGCTCCGTGGACCAAAAATCAACTCGAGATGAGAGGTTAGTCCCTGTCTTCGACCCCAGAGGAATACCACCTTACCACAAGCACCTCAAGAGGAGGATTCTCTCAGCTCTAGGTATGTGAGAGGGACCCTGAGGTTGCGGCCTCAAGTGGAATGGACACCGCGATGCCCTGAAACGAAATAAGGCCGGATAACCGTCCAGTGACTTGAAGCAGGCTCGTCTTGCATCTCCCAAGACGAAAGGATGTCTGAAACCCCTGTGGAGACCACAGAGAAAGACCTAGTTCCCCACCTCATCGCGACTGGAGGCCTCACAACCTTTGAAAACTCCAGTGGTCCGTGGAGATCAGTGCCTCCAAAGGAGATGATGCCTGACTCCTCGTGAAACTTCATAGGAGTCCCAGGCTTCCTGTGGCACGTGGAAAGGGACCCTTGGTCTCCCGCCTCAGCTGGAGAGGCGTCCCAATTGCCCTGACAAGCCTCGAGGAGAATCCCGAGTTGTCCCTCGCAACTAGCCACGAGTCCTGACGTTGCTGAACAAACACGTGTGTGGAAGGGCCATCCCCGTCGTAACTCGAAAATATACCCCAGGTTCCCGCCGCAACTCGAGAAAAACCATGAGACTTCCCCCTCGCCACGAGATGAGGCCCGATTCCCCTGCACTGCGTGCAGAGCAATTCCGTGGCGCACATCACACATGAAAGGAGCCTTGATTTCCTTGATGGCACTCCAGAGAAACCCCAAGGACACTGTTTCAAGGCTAGAGGGATGCTGAGGTCACTGTAGCAACACGAAAGAGCTCCGTGGACCAAAAATCAACTCGAGATGAGAGGTTAGTCCCTGGCTTCGACTCCCGAGGAATACCACCTTACCACAAGCACCTCAAGAGGAGGCTTCTCTCAGCTCTAGGTATGTGAGAGGGAACCTGAGTTGGCGGCCTCAAGTGGAATGAACACAGCGATGCCCTAACTCGAAATAAGGCCGGATATCCCTGCAGTGACTTGAATGCAGGCTCGTCTTGCATCTCCCAAGATGAAAGGATGTCTGAATCCCATGTGGAGACCACAGAGAAAGACCTAGTTGCCCACCTCATCTCGACTGGAGGCCTCACAATCTTTGAAAACTCCAGAGGTACGTGGAGATCAGTGCCTCCAAAGGAGACGATGGCTGACTCTTCGTGAAACTTGATAGGAGTCCCAGGCTTCCTGTGGCTCGTGAAAAGGGACCCTTGGTCTCCCGCCTCAGCTGGAGAGGCGTCCCAATTGCCCTGCCAAGCCTCGAGGAGAATCCCGAGTTGTCCCTCGCATCTAGGCAGGAGTCCTGACGTCACTGAACAAACACGTGTGTGGAAGGGCCATCCCCGTCATAACGCGAGAATATACCCCAGGTTCCCGCCGCAACTCGAGAAAAACCATGAGACTTTCCCCTCGCCGGGAGATGAGGCCCGATTCCCCTGCACTGCGTGCAGAGCAATTCCGTGTTGCACATCACATATGAAAGGAGCCTTGATTTCCTTGATGGCACTCCAGAGAAACCCCAAGAACACTGTTTCAAGGCTAGAGGGATCCTGAGGTCACTGTAGCAACATGAAAGAGCTCCGTGGACCAAAAATCAACTCGAGATGAGAGGTTAGTCCCTGGCTTCGACTCCAGAGGAATACCACCTTACCACAAGCACCTCAAGAGGAGGCTTCTCTCAGCTCTAGGTATGTGAGAGGGACCCTGAGTTTGCGGCCTCAAGTGGAATAGACACCGCGATGCCCTGACTCGAAATAAGGCCGGATATCCCTGCAGTTACTTGAATGCAGGCTCGTCTTGCATCTCCCAAGACGAAAGGATGTCTGAATCCCCTGTGGAGACCACAGAGAAAGACCTAGTTCCCCACCTCATCGCGACCGGAGGCCTCACATCCTTTTAAAATTCCAGAGGTACGCGGAGATCAGTGCCTCCAAAGGAGACGATGCCTGACTCCTCGGAAAACTTGATAGGAGTTCCGGGATTCCTGTGGCACTTGGAAAGGGACACTTGGTTTCCCGCCTCAGCTGGAGAGGCGTACCAATTGCCCTGCCAAGCCTCGAGGAGAATCCCGAGTTGTCCCTCGCAACTAGGCAGGAGTCCTGACGTCGCTGAACAAACACGTGTGTAGAAGGGCCATCCCCGTCGTAACTCGAGAATATACCCCAGGTTCCCGCCGCAACTCGAGAAAAACCATGAGACTTCCCCCTCGCCGCGAGATGAGGCCCGATTCCCCTGCACTGCGCGCAGAGCAATGCAGTGTTGCAGATCACACAGGAAAGGAGCCTTGATTTCCTTGATGGCAGTCCAGAGAAACCCCAAGAACACTGTTTCAAGGCTAGAGGGATCCTGAGGTCACTGTAGCAACACGAAAGAGCTCCGTGGACCAAAAATCAACTCGAGATGAGAGGTTAGTCCCTGGCTTCGACTCCCGAGGAATACCACCTTACCACAAGCACCTCAAGAGGAGGCTTCTCTCAGCTCTAGGTATGTGAGAGGGACCCTGAGTTGGCGGCCTCAAGTGGAATGAACACAGCGATGCCCTAACTCGAAATAAGGCCGGATATCCCTGCAGTGACTTGAATGCAGGCTCGTCTTGCATATCCCAAGATGAAAGGATGTCTGAATCCCATGTGGAGAACACAGAGAAAGACCTAGTTGCCCACCTCATCTCGACTGGAGGCCTCACAACCTTTGAAAACTCCAGAGGTACGTGGAGATCAGTGCCTCCAAAGGAGACGATGCCTGACTCTTCGTGAAACTTGATAGGAGTCCCAGGCTTCCTGTGGCTCGTGAAAAGGGACCCTTTGTCTCCCGCCTCAGCTGGAGAGGCGTCCCAATTGCCCTGCCAAGCCTCGAGGAGAATCCCGAGTTGTCCCTCGCAACTAGGCAGGAGTCCTGACGTCACTGAACAAACACGTGTGTGGAATGGCCAACCCCGTCGTAACGCGAGAATATACCCCAGGTTCCCGCCGCAACTCGAGAAAAACCATGAGACTTTCCCCTCGCCGGGAGATGAGGCCCGACTCCCCTGCACTGCGTGCAGAGTAATTCCGTGTTGAACATCACACATGAAAGGAACCTTGATTTCCTTGATGGCACTCCAGAGAAACACCAAGAACACTGTTTCAAGGCTAGAGGGATCCTGAGGTCATTGTAGTAACACGAAAGAGCTCCGTGGACCAAAAATCAACTCGAGATGAGAGGTTAGTCCCTGGCTTCGACTCCAGAGGAATACCACCTTACCACAAGCACCTCAAGAGGAGGCTTCTCTCAGCTCTAGCTATGTGAGAGGGACCCTGAGTTGGCGGCCTCAAGTGGAATGGACACAGCGATGCCCTGACTCGAAATAAGGCCGGATATCCCTGCAGTGACTTGAATGCAGGCTCGTCTTGCATCTCCCAAGTCGAAAGGATGTCTGAATCCCCTGTGGAGACCACAGAGAAAGACCTAGTTCCCCACCTCATCTCGACTGGAGGCCTCACAACCTTTGAAAACTCCAGAGGTACGTGGAGATCAGTGCCTCCAAAGGAGACGATGCCTGACTCCTCGTGAAACTTGATAGGAGTCCCAGGCTTCCTGTGGCACGTGAAAAGGGACCCTTTGTCTCCCGCCTCAGCTTGAGAGGCGTCCCAATTGCCCTGACAAGCCTCGAGGAGAATCCCGAGTTGTCCCTCGCAACTAGGCAGGAGTCCTGACGTCGCTGAACAAACACGTGTGTGGAAGGGCCATCCCCGTCGTAACTCGAGAATATACCCCAGGTTCCCGCCGCAACTCGAGAAAAACCATGAGACTTCCCCCTCGCCACGAGATGAGGCCCGATTCCCCTGCACTGCGCGCAGAGCAATGCAGTGTTGCAGATCACACAGGAAAGGAGCCTTGATTTCCTTGATGGCAGTCCAGAGAAACCCCAAGAACACTGTTTCAAGGCTAGAGGGATCCTGAGGTCACTGTAGCAACATGAAAGAGCTCCGTGGACCAAAAATCAACTCGAGATGAGAGGTTAGTCCCTGGCTTCGACTCCAGAGGAATACCACCTTACCACAAGCACCTCAAGAGGAGGCTTCTCTCAGCTCTAGGTATGTGAGAGGGACCCTGAGTTTGCGGCCTCAAGTGGAATGGACACCGCGATGCCCTGACACGAAATAAGGCCGGATATCCCTGCAGTTACTTGAATGCAGGCTCGTCTTGCATCTCCCAAGACGAAAGGATGTCTGAATCCCCTGTGGAGACCACAGAGAAAGACCTAGTTCCCCACCTCATCGCGACCGGAGGCCTCACATCCTTTTAAAATTCCAGAGGTACGCGGAGATCAGTGCCTCCAAAGGAGACGATGCCTGACTCCGCGTGAAACTAATAGGAGTCCCAGGATTCCTGTGACACGTGGAATGGGACACTTGGTCTCCCGCCTCAGCTGGAGAGGCGTCCCAAATGTACTGCCAAGCCTCGAAGAGAATCCCGAGTTATCCCTCGCAACTAGGCAGGAGTCCTGACGTCGCTGAACAAACACGTGTGTGGAAGGGCCATCCCCGTCGTAACTCGAGAATATACCCCAGGTTCCCGCCGCAACTCGAGTAAAACCATGAGACTTCCCCCTCGCCTCGAGATGAGGCCCGATTCCCCTGCACTGCGTGCAGAGCAATGCCGTGTTGCACATCACACATGAAAGGAGCCTTGATTTACTTGATGGCACTCCAGAGAAACCCCAAGAACACTGTTTCTACGCTAGAGGGATCCTGAGGTCATTGTAGCAACACGAAAGAGCTCCGTGGACCAAAAATCAACTCGAGATGAGAGGTTAGTCCCTGGCTTCGACTCCAGAGGAATACCACCTTACCACAAGCACCTCAAGAGGAGGCTTCTCTCAGCTCTAGGTATGTGAGAGGGACCCTGAGTTGGCGGCCTCAAGTGTAATGGACACAGCGATGCCCTGACTCGAAATAAGGCCGGATATCCCTGCAGTGACTTGAATGCAGGCTCGTCTTGCATCTCCCAAGTCGAAAGGATGTCTGAATCCCCTGTGGAGACCACAGAGAAAGACCTAGTTCCCCACCTCATCTCGACTGGAGGCCTCACAACCTTTGAAAACTCCAGAGGTACGTGGAGGTCAGTGCCTCCAAAGGAGACGATGCCTGACTCCTCGTGAAACTTGATAGGAGTCCCAGGCTTCCTGTGGCACGTGAAAAGAGACCCTTTGTCTCCCGCCTCAGCTGGAGAGGCGTCCCAATTGCCCTGACAAGCCTCGAGGAGAATCCCGAGTTGTCCCTCGCAACTAGGCAGGAGTCCTGACGTCGCTGAACAAACACGTGTGTGGAAGGGCCATCCCCGTCGGAACTCGAGAATATACCCCAGGTTCCCGCCGCAACTCAAGAAAAACCATGAGACTTCCCCCTCGCCACGAGATGAGGCTCGATTCCCCTGCACTGCGTGCAGAGCAATTCCGTGTTGCACATCACACATGAAAGGAGCCTTGATTTCCTTGATGGCACTCCAGAGAAACCCCAAGGACACTGTTTCAAGGCTAGAGGGATCCTGAGGTCACTGTAGCAACACGAAAGAGCTCCGTGGACCAAAAATCAACTCGAGATGAGAGGTTAGTCCCTGGCTTCGACTCCAGAGGAATACCACCTTACCACAAGCACCTCAAGAGGAGGCTTCTCTCAGCTCTAGGTATGTGAGAGGGACCCTGAGTTTGTGGCCTCAAGTGGAATGGACACCGCGTTTCCCTGAAACGAAATAAGGCCGGATATCCGTCCAGTGACTTGAATGCAGGCTCGTCTTGCATCTCCCAAGACGAAAGGATATCTGAAACCCCTGTGGAGACCACAGAGAAAGACCTAGTTCCCCTCCTCTTCGCGACTGGAGGCCTCACAACCTTTAAAAACTCCAGAGGTCCGTGGAGATCAGTGCCTCCAAAGGAGATGATGCCTGACTTCTCGTGAAACTTCATAGGAGTCCCAGGCTTCCTGTGGCACGTGGAAAGGGACCCTTGGTCTCCCGCCTCAGCTGGAGGGGCGTCCCAATTGCCCTGCCAAGCCTCGAGGAGAATCCCGAGTTGTTCCTCGCAACTAGGCAGGAGTCCTCACGTCGCTGAACAAACACGTGTGTGGAAGGGCCATCCCCGTCGTAACTCGAAAATATACCCCAGGTTCCCGCCGCAACTCGAGAAAAACCATGAGACTTTCCCCTCGCCGGGAGATGAGGCCCGATTCCCCTGCACTGCGTGCAGAGCAATTCCGTGTTGCACATCACACATGAAAGGAGCCTTGATTTCCTTGATGGCACTCCAGAGAAACGCCAAAAACACTGTTTCAAGGCTAGAGGGATCGTGAGGTCACTGTAGCAACATGAAAGAGCTCCGTGGACAAAAAATCAACTCGAGATGAGAGGTTAGTCCCTGGCTTCGACTCCAGAGGAATACCACCTTCCCAAAAGCACCTCAAGAGGAGGCTTCTCTCAGCTCTAGGTATGTGAGAGGGACCCTGAGTTGGCAGCCTCAAGTGGAATGGACACCGCGATGCCCTGACTCGAAATAAGGCCGGATATCCCAGCAGTGACTTGAATGCAGGCTCGTCTTGCATCTCCCAAGTCGAAAGGACGTCTGAATCCCCTTTGGTGACCACAGAGAAGGACCTAGTTCCCCACCTCATCGCGACTGGAGGCCTCACAACCTTTGAAAACTCCAGAGGTACGTGGAGATCAGTGCCTCCAAAGAAGATGATGCCTGACTCCTCATGAAACTTCATAGGAGTCCCAGGCTTCCTGTGGCACGTGGAAAGGGACCCTTGGTCTCCCGCCTCAGCTGGAGAGGCGTCCCAATTGCCCTGCCAAGCCTCGAGGAGAATCCCGAGTTGTCCCTCGCAACTAGGCAGGAGTCCTGACGTCGCTGAACAAACACGTGTGTGGAAGGGCCATCCCCGTCGTAACTCGAGAATATACCCCAGGTTCCCGCCGCAACTCGAGAAAAACCATGAGACTTTCCCCTCGCCGCAAGATGAGGCCCGATTAGCCTGCACTGCGTGCAGAGCAATTCCGTGTTGCACATCACACATGAAAGGAGCCTTAATTTCCTTGATGGCACTCCAGAGAAACACCAAGAACACTGTTTCAAGGCTAGTGGGATCCTGAGGTCACTGTAGCAACACGAATGTGCTCCGTGGACCAAAAATCAACTCGAGATGAGAGGTTAGTCCCTGGCTTCGACTCCAGAGGAACACCACCTTACCACAAGCACCTCAAGAGGAGGCTTCTCTCAGCTCTAGGTATGTGAGAGGCACCCTGAGTTTGCGGCCTCAAGTGGAATGGACACCGCGATGCCCTGACTCGAAATAAGGCCGGATATCCCTGCAGTGACTTGAATGCAGGCTCGTCTTGCATCGCCCAAGTCGAAAGGATGTCTGAATCCCCTGTGGATACCAGAGAGAAAGACCTAGTTCCCCACCTCATCACGACTGGAGGCCTCACATCCTTTGAAAACTCCAGAGGGACGCGGAGATAAGTGTCTCCAAAGGAGACGATGCCTGACTCCTCGTGAAACTTGATAGGAGTCCCAGGCTTCCTGTGGCACGTGGAAAGGAACCCTTGGTCTCCCGCCTCAGCTGGAGAGGCGTCCCAATTGCCCTGCCAAGCCTCGAGGAGAATCCCGAGTTGTCCCTCGCAATAGGCAGGAGTCCTGACGTCGCTGAACAAACACGTGTGTGGAAGGGCCATCCCCGTCGTAACTCGAGAATATACCCCAGGTTCCCGCCGCAACTCGAGAAAAACCATGAGACTTCCCCCTCGCCACGAGATGCTGCCTGATTCCCCTGCACTGCGTGCAGAGCAATTCCGTGTTGCACATCACACATGAAAGGAGCCTTGATTTCCTTGATGGCACTCCAGAGAAACACCAAGAACACTGTTTCAAGGCTAGAGGGATCCTGAGGTCATTGTAGTAACACGAAAGAGCTCCGTGGACCAAAAATCAACTCGAGATGAGAGGTTAGTCCCTGGCTTCGACTCCAGAGGAATACCACCTTACCACAAGCACCTCAAGAGGAGGCTTCTCTCAGCTCTAGGTATGTGAGAGGGACCCTGAGTTGGCGGCCTCAAGTGGAATGGACACAGCGATGCCCTGACTCGAAATAAGGCCAGATATTCCTGCAGTGACTTGAATGCAGGCTCGTCTTGCATCTCCCAAGTCGAAAGGATGTCTGAATCCCCTGTGGAGACCACAGAGAAAGACCTAGTTCCCCACCGCATCGCGACTGGAGGCCTCACATCCTTTGAAAACTCCAGAGGGACGCGGAGATCAGTGCCTCCAAAGGAGACGATGCCTGACTCCTCGTGAAACTTGATAGGAGTCCCAGGCTTCCTGTGGCACGTGGAAAGGAACCCTTTGTCTACCGCCTCAGCTGGAGAGGCGTCCCAATTGCCCTGCCAAGCCTCGAGGAGAATCCCGAGTTGTCCCTCGCAACTAGGCAGGAGTCCTGACGTCGCTGAACAAACACGTGTGTGGAAGGGCCATCCCCGTCGTAACTCGAGAATATACCCCAGGTTCCCGCCGCAACTTGAGAAAAACCAAGAGACTTCTCCCTCGCCACGAGATGAGGCCCGATTCCCCTGCACTGCGTGCAGAGCAATTCCGTGTTGCACATCACACATGAAAGGAGCCTTGATTTCCTGGATGGCACTCCAGAGAAACCCCAAGGACACTGTTTCAAGGCTAGAGGGATCCTGAGGTCACTGTAGCAACACGAAAGAGCTCCGTGGACCAAAAATCAACTCGAGATGAGAGGTTAGTCCCTGTCTTCGACTCCAGAGGAATACCACCTTACCACAAGCACCTCAAGAGGAGGCTTCTCTCAGCTCTAGGTATGTGAGAGGGACCCTGAGGTTGCGGCCTCAAGTGGAATGGACACCGCGATGCCCTGAAACGAAATAAGGCCGGATAACCGTCCAGTGACTTGAAGTAGGCTCGTCTTGCATCTCCCAAGACGAAAGGATGTCTGAAACCACTGTGGAGACCACAGAGAAAGACCTAGTTCCCCACCTCATCGCGACTGGAGGCCTCACAACCTTTGAAAACTCCAGAGGTCCGTGGAGATCAGTGCCTCCAATGGAGATGATGCCTGACTCCTCGTGAAACTTCATAGGAGTCCCAGGCTTCCTGTGGCACGTGGAAAGGGACCCTTGGTCTCCCACCTCAGCTGGAGAGGCGTCCCAATTGCCCTGCCAAGCCTCGAGGAGAATCCCGAGTTGTCCCTCGCAACTAGGCAGGAGTCCTGACGTTGCTGAACAAACACGTGTGTGGTAGGGCCATCCCCGTCGTAACTCGAAAATATACCCCAGGTTCCCGCCGCAACTCGAGAAAAACCATGAGACTTCCCCCTCGCCACGAGATGAGGCCCGATTCCCTTGCACTGCGTGCAGAGCAATTCCATGTTGCACATCACACATGAAAGGAGCCTTGATTTCCTTGATGGCACTCCAGAGAAACCCCAAGAACACTGTTTCAAGGCTAGAGGGATCCTGTGGTCACTGTAGCAACATGAAAGAGCTCCGTGGACCAAAAATCAACTCGAGATGAAAGGTTAGTCCCTGGCTTCGACTCCAGAGGAATACCACCTTACCACAAGCACCTCAAGAGGAGGCCTCTCTCAGCTCCAGGTATGTGAGAGGGACCCTGAGGTTGCGGTCTCAAGTGGAATGGACACCGTGATGCCCTGACTCGAAATAAGGCCGGATATCCGTCCAGTGATTTGAATGCAGGCTCGTCTTGCATCTCCCAAGATGAAAGGATGTCTGAAACCCCTGTGGAGACCACAGAGAAGGACCTAGTTCCCCACCTCATCGGGACTGGAGGCCTCACAACCTTTGAAAACTCCAGAGGTACGTGGAGATCAGTGCCTCCAAAGGAGATGATGCCTGACTCCTCATGAAACTTCATAGGAGTCCCAGGCTTCCTGTGGCACGTGGAAAGGGACCCTTGGTCTCCCGCCTCAGCTGGAGAGGCGTCCCAATTGCCCTGCCAAGCCTCGAGGAGAATCCCGAGTTGTCCCTCGCAACTAGGCAGGAGTCCTGACGTCGCTGAACAAACACGTGTGTGGAAGGGCCATCCCCGTCGTAATTCGAGAATATACCCCAGGTTCCCGCCGCAACTCGAGAAAAACCATGAGACTTTCCTCTCGCCGGGAGATGAGGCCCGATTCCCCTGCACTGCGTGCAGAGCAATTCTGTGTTGCACATCACACATGAAAGGAGCCTTGATTTCCTTGATGGCACTCCAGAGAAACCCCAAGAACACTGTTTCAAGGCTAGAGGGATCCTGAGGTCACTGTAGCAACACGAAAGTGCTCCGTGGACCAAAAATCAACTCGAGATGAGAGGTTAGTCCCTGTCTTCGACTCCAGAGGAATACCACCTTACCACAAGCACCTCAAGAGGAGGCTTCTCTCAGCTCTAGGTATGTGAGAGGGACCCTGAGTTTGCGGCCTCAAGTGGAATGGACACCGCGATGCCCTGACTCGAAATAAGGCCGGATATCCCTGCAGTGACTTGAATGCAGGCTCGTCTTGCATCTCCCAAGTCGAAAGGATGTCTGAATCCACTGTGGAGACCAGAGAGAAAGAACTAATTCCCCACCTCATCGCGACCGGAGGCCTCACATCCTTTGAAAACTCCACAGGTACGTGGAGATCAGTGCCTCCAAAGGAGACGATGCCTGACTCCTCGTGAAACATGATAGGCGTCCCAGGATTCCTGTGCCACGTGGAAAGGGACCCTTGGTCTCCCGCCTCAGCTGGAGAGGCGTCCCAATTGCCCTGCCAAGCCTCGAGGAGAATCCCGAGTTGTCCCTCGCAACTAGGCAGGAGTCCTGACGTCACTGAACAAACACGTGTGTGGTAGGGCCATCCCCGTCGTAACGTGAGAATATACCCCAGGTTCCAGCCGCAACTCGAGAAAAACCATGAGACTTTCCCCTCGCCGGGAGAAGAGGCCCGATTTCCCTGCACTGCGTGCAGAGCAATTCCGTGTTGCACATCACATATGAAAGGAGCCTTGATTTCCTTGATGGCACTCCAGAGAAACCCCAAGAACACTGTTTCAAGGCTAGAGGGATCCTGAGGTCACTGTAGCAACATGAAAGAGCTCCGTGGACCAAAAATCAACTCGAGATGAGAGGTTAGTCCCTGGCTTCGACTCCAAAGGAATACCACCTTACCACAAGCACCTCAATAGGAGGCTTCTCTCAGCTGTAGGTATGTGAGAGGGACCCTAAATTTGCGGCCTCAAGTGGAATGGACACGGGGATGCCCTGACTCGAAATAAGGCCGGATATCCCTGCAGTGACTTGAATGCAGGCTCGTCTTGCATCTCCCAAGACGAAAGGATGTCTGAATCCCCTGTGGAGACCACAGAGAAAGACCTAGTTCCCCACCTCATCGCGACCGGAGGCCTCACATCCTTTTAAAATTCCAGAGGTACGCGGAGATCAGTGCCTCCAAAGGAGACGATGCCTGACTCCTCGTGAAACTTGATAGGAGTCCCAGGATTCCTGTGGCACGTGGAAAGGGACCCTTGGTCTCCCACCTCAGCTGGAGAGGCGTCACAATTTCCCTGCCAAGCCTCGAGGAGAATCCCGAGTTGTCCCTCGCAACTAGGCAGGAGTCCTGACGTCGCTGAACAAACACGTGTTTGGCAGGGCCATCCCCGTCGTAACTCGAGAATATACCCCAGGTCCCCACCGCAACTCGAGAAAAACCCTGAGACTTCCCCCTCGCGGCGAGATGAGGCCCGATTTCCCTGCACTGCGTGCAGAGCAATTCCGTGTTGCACATCACACATGAAAGGAGCCTTGATTTCCTTGTTGGCACTCCAGAGAAACACCAAGAACACTCTTTCAAGGCAAGAGGGATCCTCAGGTCACTGTAGCAACACGAAAGAGCTCCGTGGACCAAGAATCAACTGGAGATAAGAGGTTAGTCCCTTTCTTCGACTCCAGAGGAATACCACCTTACCACCAGCACCTCAAGGGGAGGCTTCTGTCAGCTATAGGTATGTGAGAGGGACCCTGAGTTTGTGGCCTCAAGGGGAATGGACACCGCGATGCCCTGACTCGAAATAAGGCCGGATATCCCTGCAGTGAGTTGAATGCAGGCTCGTCTTGCATCTCCCAAGACGAAAGGTTGTCTGAATCCCCTGTGGAGACCACAGAGAAAGACCTATTTCCCCACCTCATCGCGACCAGAGGCCTCACATCCTTTGAAAACTCCTGAGGTACCCGGAAATCAGTGCCTCCAAAGGAGATGATGCCGGACTCCTCGTGAAACTTGATAGGAGTCCCAGGATTCCTGTGGCACGTGGAAAGGGACACATGGTCTCCCGCCTCAGCTGGAGATGTGTCCCAATTGCCCTGCCAAGCCTCGAGGAGAATCCCGAGTTGTCCCTCGCAACTAGGCAGGAGTCCTGCCGTCGCTGAACAAACACGTGTGTGGAAGGGCCATCCCCGTCGGAACTCGAGAATATACCCCAGGTTCCCGCCGCAACTCAAGAAAAACCATGAGACTTCCCCCTCGCCACGAGATGAGGCTCGATTCCCCTGCACTGCGTGCAGAGCAATTCCGTGTTGCACATCACACATGAAAGGAGCCTTGATTTCCTTGATGGCACTCCAGAGAAACCCCAAGGACACTGTTTCAAGGCTAGAGGGATCCTGAGGTCACTGTAGCAACACGAAAGAGCTCCGTGGACCAAAAATCAACTCGAGATGAGAGGTTAGTCCCTGGCTTCGACTCCAGAGGAATACCACCTTACCACAAGCACCTCAAGAGGAGGCTTCTCTCAGCTCTAGGTATGTGAGAGGGACCCTGAGTTTGTGGCCTCAAGTGGAATGGACACCGCGTTTCCCTGAAACGAAATAAGGCCGGATATCCGTCCAGTGACTTGAATGCAGGCTCGTCTTGCATCTCCCAAGACGAAAGGATATCTGAAACCCCTGTGGAGACCACAGAGAAAGACCTAGTTCCCCTCCTCTTCGCGACTGGAGGCCTCACAACCTTTAAAAACTCCAGAGGTCCGTGGAGATCAGTGCCTCCAAAGGAGATGATGCCTGACTTCTCGTGAAACTTCATAGGAGTCCCAGGCTTCCTGTGGCACGTGGAAAGGGACCCTTGGTCTCCCGCCTCAGCTGGAGGGGCGTCCCAATTGCCCTGCCAAGCCTCGAGGAGAATCCCGAGTTGTTCCTCGCAACTAGGCAGGAGTCCTCACGTCGCTGAACAAACACGTGTGTGGAAGGGCCATCCCCGTCGTAACTCGAAAATATACCCCAGGTTCCCGCCGCAACTCGAGAAAAACCATGAGACTTTCCCCTCGCCGGGAGATGAGGCCCGATTCCCCTGCACTGCGTGCAGAGCAATTCCGTGTTGCACATCACACATGAAAGGAGCCTTGATTTCCTTGATGGCACTCCAGAGAAACGCCAAAAACACTGTTTCAAGGCTAGAGGGATCGTGAGGTCACTGTAGCAACATGAAAGAGCTCCGTGGACAAAAAATCAACTCGAGATGAGAGGTTAGTCCCTGGCTTCGACTCCAGAGGAATACCACCTTCCCAAAAGCACCTCAAGAGGAGGCTTCTCTCAGCTCTAGGTATGTGAGAGGGACCCTGAGTTGGCAGCCTCAAGTGGAATGGACACCGCGATGCCCTGACTCGAAATAAGGCCGGATATCCCAGCAGTGACTTGAATGCAGGCTCGTCTTGCATCTCCCAAGTCGAAAGGACGTCTGAATCCCCTTTGGTGACCACAGAGAAGGACCTAGTTCCCCACCTCATCGCGACTGGAGGCCTCACAACCTTTGAAAACTCCAGAGGTACGTGGAGATCAGTGCCTCCAAAGAAGATGATGCCTGACTCCTCATGAAACTTCATAGGAGTCCCAGGCTTCCTGTGGCACGTGGAAAGGGACCCTTGGTCTCCCGCCTCAGCTGGAGAGGCGTCCCAATTGCCCTGCCAAGCCTCGAGGAGAATCCCGAGTTGTCCCTCGCAACTAGGCAGGAGTCCTGACGTCGCTGAACAAACACGTGTGTGGAAGGGCCATCCCCGTCGTAACTCGAGAATATACCCCAGGTTCCCGCCGCAACTCGAGAAAAACCATGAGACTTTCCCCTCGCCGCAAGATGAGGCCCGATTAGCCTGCACTGCGTGCAGAGCAATTCCGTGTTGCACATCACACATGAAAGGAGCCTTAATTTCCTTGATGGCACTCCAGAGAAACACCAAGAACACTGTTTCAAGGCTAGTGGGATCCTGAGGTCACTGTAGCAACACGAATGTGCTCCGTGGACCAAAAATCAACTCGAGATGAGAGGTTAGTCCCTGGCTTCGACTCCAGAGGAACACCACCTTACCACAAGCACCTCAAGAGGAGGCTTCTCTCAGCTCTAGGTATGTGAGAGGCACCCTGAGTTTGCGGCCTCAAGTGGAATGGACACCGCGATGCCCTGACTCGAAATAAGGCCGGATATCCCTGCAGTGACTTGAATGCAGGCTCGTCTTGCATCGCCCAAGTCGAAAGGATGTCTGAATCCCCTGTGGAGACCAGAGAGAAAGACCTAGTTCCCCACCTCATCACGACTGGAGGCCTCACATCCTTTGAAAACTCCAGAGGGACGCGGAGATAAGTGTCTCCAAAGGAGACGATGCCTGACTCCTCGTGAAACTTGATAGGAGTCCCAGGCTTCCTGTGGCACGTGGAAAGGAACCCTTGGTCTCCCGCCTCAGCTGGAGAGGCGTCCCAATTGCCCTGCCAAGCCTCGAGGAGAATCCCGAGTTGTCCCTCGCAATAGGCAGGAGTCCTGACGTCGCTGAACAAACACGTGTGTGGAAGGGCCATCCCCGTCGTAACTCGAGAATATACCCCAGGTTCCCGCCGCAACTCGAGAAAAACCATGAGACTTCCCCCTCGCCACGAGATGCTGCCTGATTCCCCTGCACTGCGTGCAGAGCAATTCCGTGTTGCACATCACACATGAAAGGAGCCTTGATTTCCTTGATGGCACTCCAGAGAAACACCAAGAACACTGTTTCAAGGCTAGAGGGATCCTGAGGTCATTGTAGTAACACGAAAGAGCTCCGTGGACCAAAAATCAACTCGAGATGAGAGGTTAGTCCCTGGCTTCGACTCCAGAGGAATACCACCTTACCACAAGCACCTCAAGAGGAGGCTTCTCTCAGCTCTAGGTATGTGAGAGGGACCCTGAGTTGGCGGCCTCAAGTGGAATGGACACAGCGATGCCCTGACTCGAAATAAGGCCAGATATTCCTGCAGTGACTTGAATGCAGGCTCGTCTTGCATCTCCCAAGTCGAAAGGATGTCTGAATCCCCTGTGGAGACCACAGAGAAAGACCTAGTTCCCCACCGCATCGCGACTGGAGGCCTCACATCCTTTGAAAACTCCAGAGGGACGCGGAGATCAGTGCCTCCAAAGGAGACGATGCCTGACTCCTCGTGAAACTTGATAGGAGTCCCAGGCTTCCTGTGGCACGTGGAAAGGAACCCTTTGTCTACCGCCTCAGCTGGAGAGGCGTCCCAATTGCCCTGCCAAGCCTCGAGGAGAATCCCGAGTTGTCCCTCGCAACTAGGCAGGAGTCCTGACGTCGCTGAACAAACACGTGTGTGGAAGGGCCATCCCCGTCGTAACTCGAGAATATACCCCAGGTTCCCGCCGCAACTTGAGAAAAACCAAGAGACTTCTCCCTCGCCACGAGATGAGGCCCGATTCCCCTGCACTGCGTGCAGAGCAATTCCGTGTTGCACATCACACATGAAAGGAGCCTTGATTTCCTGGATGGCACTCCAGAGAAACCCCAAGGACACTGTTTCAAGGCTAGAGGGATCCTGAGGTCACTGTAGCAACACGAAAGAGCTCCGTGGACCAAAAATCAACTCGAGATGAGAGGTTAGTCCCTGTCTTCGACTCCAGAGGAATACCACCTTACCACAAGCACCTCAAGAGGAGGCTTCTCTCAGCTCTAGGTATGTGAGAGGGACCCTGAGGTTGCGGCCTCAAGTGGAATGGACACCGCGATGCCCTGAAACGAAATAAGGCCGGATAACCGTCCAGTGACTTGAAGTAGGCTCGTCTTGCATCTCCCAAGACGAAAGGATGTCTGAAACCACTGTGGAGACCACAGAGAAAGACCTAGTTCCCCACCTCATCGCGACTGGAGGCCTCACAACCTTTGAAAACTCCAGAGGTCCGTGGAGATCAGTGCCTCCAATGGAGATGATGCCTGACTCCTCGTGAAACTTCATAGGAGTCCCAGGCTTCCTGTGGCACGTGGAAAGGGACCCTTGGTCTCCCACCTCAGCTGGAGAGGCGTCCCAATTGCCCTGCCAAGCCTCGAGGAGAATCCCGAGTTGTCCCTCGCAACTAGGCAGGAGTCCTGACGTTGCTGAACAAACACGTGTGTGGTAGGGCCATCCCCGTCGTAACTCGAAAATATACCCCAGGTTCCCGCCGCAACTCGAGAAAAACCATGAGACTTCCCCCTCGCCACGAGATGAGGCCCGATTCCCTTGCACTGCGTGCAGAGCAATTCCATGTTGCACATCACACATGAAAGGAGCCTTGATTTCCTTGATGGCACTCCAGAGAAACCCCAAGAACACTGTTTCAAGGCTAGAGGGATCCTGTGGTCACTGTAGCAACATGAAAGAGCTCCGTGGACCAAAAATCAACTCGAGATGAAAGGTTAGTCCCTGGCTTCGACTCCAGAGGAATACCACCTTACCACAAGCACCTCAAGAGGAGGCCTCTCTCAGCTCCAGGTATGTGAGAGGGACCCTGAGGTTGCGGTCTCAAGTGGAATGGACACCGTGATGCCCTGACTCGAAATAAGGCCGGATATCCGTCCAGTGATTTGAATGCAGGCTCGTCTTGCATCTCCCAAGATGAAAGGATGTCTGAAACCCCTGTGGAGACCACAGAGAAGGACCTAGTTCCCCACCTCATCGGGACTGGAGGCCTCACAACCTTTGAAAACTCCAGAGGTACGTGGAGATCAGTGCCTCCAAAGGAGATGATGCCTGACTCCTCATGAAACTTCATAGGAGTCCCAGGCTTCCTGTGGCACGTGGAAAGGGACCCTTGGTCTCCCGCCTCAGCTGGAGAGGCGTCCCAATTGCCCTGCCAAGCCTCGAGGAGAATCCCGAGTTGTCCCTCGCAACTAGGCAGGAGTCCTGACGTCGCTGAACAAACACGTGTGTGGAAGGGCCATCCCCGTCGTAATTCGAGAATATACCCCAGGTTCCCGCCGCAACTCGAGAAAAACCATGAGACTTTCCTCTCGCCGGGAGATGAGGCCCGATTCCCCTGCACTGCGTGCAGAGCAATTCTGTGTTGCACATCACACATGAAAGGAGCCTTGATTTCCTTGATGGCACTCCAGAGAAACCCCAAGAACACTGTTTCAAGGCTAGAGGGATCCTGAGGTCACTGTAGCAACACGAAAGTGCTCCGTGGACCAAAAATCAACTCGAGATGAGAGGTTAGTCCCTGTCTTCGACTCCAGAGGAATACCACCTTACCACAAGCACCTCAAGAGGAGGCTTCTCTCAGCTCTAGGTATGTGAGAGGGACCCTGAGTTTGCGGCCTCAAGTGGAATGGACACCGCGATGCCCTGACTCGAAATAAGGCCGGATATCCCTGCAGTGACTTGAATGCAGGCTCGTCTTGCATCTCCCAAGTCGAAAGGATGTCTGAATCCACTGTGGAGACCAGAGAGAAAGAACTAATTCCCCACCTCATCGCGACCGGAGGCCTCACATCCTTTGAAAACTCCACAGGTACGTGGAGATCAGTGCCTCCAAAGGAGACGATGCCTGACTCCTCGTGAAACATGATAGGCGTCCCAGGATTCCTGTGCCACGTGGAAAGGGACCCTTGGTCTCCCGCCTCAGCTGGAGAGGCGTCCCAATTGCCCTGCCAAGCCTCGAGGAGAATCCCGAGTTGTCCCTCGCAACTAGGCAGGAGTCCTGACGTCACTGAACAAACACGTGTGTGGTAGGGCCATCCCCGTCGTAACGTGAGAATATACCCCAGGTTCCAGCCGCAACTCGAGAAAAACCATGAGACTTTCCCCTCGCCGGGAGAAGAGGCCCGATTTCCCTGCACTGCGTGCAGAGCAATTCCGTGTTGCACATCACATATGAAAGGAGCCTTGATTTCCTTGATGGCACTCCAGAGAAACCCCAAGAACACTGTTTCAAGGCTAGAGGGATCCTGAGGTCACTGTAGCAACATGAAAGAGCTCCGTGGACCAAAAATCAACTCGAGATGAGAGGTTAGTCCCTGGCTTCGACTCCAAAGGAATACCACCTTACCACAAGCACCTCAATAGGAGGCTTCTCTCAGCTGTAGGTATGTGAGAGGGACCCTAAATTTGCGGCCTCAAGTGGAATGGACACGGGGATGCCCTGACTCGAAATAAGGCCGGATATCCCTGCAGTGACTTGAATGCAGGCTCGTCTTGCATCTCCCAAGACGAAAGGATGTCTGAATCCCCTGTGGAGACCACAGAGAAAGACCTAGTTCCCCACCTCATCGCGACCGGAGGCCTCACATCCTTTTAAAATTCCAGAGGTACGCGGAGATCAGTGCCTCCAAAGGAGACGATGCCTGACTCCTCGTGAAACTTGATAGGAGTCCCAGGATTCCTGTGGCACGTGGAAAGGGACCCTTGGTCTCCCACCTCAGCTGGAGAGGCGTCACAATTTCCCTGCCAAGCCTCGAGGAGAATCCCGAGTTGTCCCTCGCAACTAGGCAGGAGTCCTGACGTCGCTGAACAAACACGTGTTTGGCAGGGCCATCCCCGTCGTAACTCGAGAATATACCCCAGGTCCCCACCGCAACTCGAGAAAAACCCTGAGACTTCCCCCTCGCGGCGAGATGAGGCCCGATTTCCCTGCACTGCGTGCAGAGCAATTCCGTGTTGCACATCACACATGAAAGGAGCCTTGATTTCCTTGTTGGCACTCCAGAGAAACACCAAGAACACTCTTTCAAGGCAAGAGGGATCCTCAGGTCACTGTAGCAACACGAAAGAGCTCCGTGGACCAAGAATCAACTGGAGATAAGAGGTTAGTCCCTTTCTTCGACTCCAGAGGAATACCACCTTACCACCAGCACCTCAAGGGGAGGCTTCTGTCAGCTATAGGTATGTGAGAGGGACCCTGAGTTTGTGGCCTCAAGGGGAATGGACACCGCGATGCCCTGACTCGAAATAAGGCCGGATATCCCTGCAGTGAGTTGAATGCAGGCTCGTCTTGCATCTCCCAAGACGAAAGGTTGTCTGAATCCCCTGTGGAGACCACAGAGAAAGACCTATTTCCCCACCTCATCGCGACCAGAGGCCTCACATCCTTTGAAAACTCCTGAGGTACCCGGAAATCAGTGCCTCCAAAGGAGATGATGCCGGACTCCTCGTGAAACTTGATAGGAGTCCCAGGATTCCTGTGGCACGTGGAAAGGGACACATGGTCTCCCGCCTCAGCTGGAGATGTGTCCCAATTGCCCTGCCAAGCCTCGAGGAGAATCCCGAGTTGTCCCTCGCAACTAGGCAGGAGTCCTGCCGTCGCTGAACAAACACGTGTGTCGCAGGGCCATCCCCGTCGTAACTCGAGAATATACCCCAGATTCCCGCGGCACCTCGAGAAAAACCATGAGACTTCTCCCTCGCCGCGAGATGAGGCCCGATTCCCCTGCACTGCGTGCAGAGCAATGCCGTGTTGCACATCACACATGAAAGGAGCCTTGATTTACTTGATGGCACTCCAGAGAAAACGCAAAAACAATGTTTCAAGGCTAGAGGGATCCTGAAGTCACTGTAGCAACACGAAAGAGCTCCGTGGACCAAAAATCAACTCGAGATGAGAGGTTAGTCCCTGGCTTCGACTCCAGAGGAATACCACCTTACCACAAGCACCTCAAGAGGAGGCTTCTCTCAGCTCTAGGTATGTGAGAGGGACCCTGAGTTTGCGGCCTCAAGTGGAATGGACACCGCGATGCCCTGACTTGAAATAAGGCCGGATATCCCTGCAGTGACTTGAATGCAGGCTCGTCTTGCATCTCCTAAGACGAAAGGATGTCTGAATCCCCTGTGGAGACCACAAAGAAATACCTAGTTCCCCACCTCATCGCGACCGGAGGCCTCACATCCTTTGAAAACTCCAGAGGTACGCGGAGATCAGTGTCTCCAAAGGAGACGATGCCTGACTCCTCGTGAAACTTGATAGGAGTCCCAGGATTCCTGTGGCATGTGGAAACGGACACTTGGTCACCCGCCTCAGCTGGAGAGGCATCCCAATTGCCCTGCCAAGCCTCGAGGAGCATCCTGAGTTGTCCCTCGCAACTAGGCAGGAGTCCTGACGACGCTGAGCAAACACGGGGGTGGAAGGGCCATCCCCGTCGTAACATGGGAATATACCCCAGGTTCCCGCCGCAACTCAAGAAAAACCATGAGACTTCCCCCTCGCCACGAGATGAGACCCGATTCCCCTGCACTGCATGCAGAGTAATTCCGTGTTGAACATCACACATGAAAGGAGACTTGATTTCCTTGATGGCACTCCAGAGGAACCCCAAGAACACTGTTTCAAGGCTAGAGGGATCCTGAGGTCACTGTAGCAACACGAAAGAGCTCCGTGGGCCAAAAATCAACTCGAGATGAGAGGTTAGTCCCTAACTTCGACTCCAGAGGAATACCACCTTACCACAACCACCTCAAGAGGAGGCTTCTCTCAGCTCTAGGTATGTGAGAGGGACCCTGATTTTGCAGCCTTAAGTGGAATGGACACCGCCATGCCCTGACTCGAAATAAGGCCGGATATCCCTGCAGTGACTTGAATGCAGGATCGTCTTGCATCTCCCAAGATGAAAGGATGTCTAAATCCCCTGTGGAGACCACAGAGATAGACCTAGTTCCCCACCTCATCGCGACTGGAGGCCTCCCAACCTTTGAAAACTCCAGAGGTATGCGGAGATCAGTGCCTCCAAAGGAGACGATGCCTGACTCCTCGTGAAACTTGATAGGAGTCCCAGGATTCCTGTGGCACGTGGAAAGGGAACCTTGGTCTCCCGCCTCAGCTGGAGAGGCGTCCCAATTTCCCCGCCAAGCCTCGAGGAGAATCCCGAGTTGTCCCTCGCAACTAGGCAGAAGTCCTTACGTCGCTGAACAAACACGTGGGTGGAAGGGCCATCCCCGTAGTAACTCGAGAATATACCCCAGGTTCCCGCCGCAACTCGAGAAAAACCAGGAGACTTCCCCCTCGCCGCGAGATGAGGCCCGATTCCCCTGCACTGCGTGCAGAGCAATTCCGTGTTGCACAACACACATGAAAGGAGCCTTGATTTCCTTGATTGCACTCCAGAGAAACCCCAAGAACACTGTTTCAAGGCTACAGGGATCCTGAGGTCAGTGTAGCAACACGAAAGAGCTCCGTGGACCAAAAATCAACTCGAGATGAGAGGTTCGTTCCTGGCTTCGACTCCAGAGGAATACCACCTTACCACAAGCACCTCAAGAGGAGGCTTCTCTCAGCTCTAGTTATGTGAGAGGGACCCTGAGTTTTCGGCCTCAAGTGAAATGGACACCGTGATGCCCTGACTCGAAATAAGGCCGGATATCCCTGCAGTGACTTGAATGCAGGCTTATCTTTCATCTCCCATGACGAAAGGATATCTGAATCCCATTGGAGACCACAGAGAAAAACCTAGTTCCACACCTCATCGTGACCGGAGGCCTCACATCCTTTGAAAACTCCAGAGGTACGCGGAGATCAGTGCCGCCAAAGGAGACGTTGCCTGACTCCTCGTGAATCTTGATAGGAGTCCCAGGATTACTGTGGCACATGGAAAGGGAGACTTGGTTTCCCGCCTCAAATGGAGAGGTGTCCCAATTGCCCTGCTAAGCCTCGAGGAGAATCCCGAGTTGTCCCTCGCAACTAGGCAGGAGTCCTGACGTCGCTGAACAAACACGTGTGTTGAAGGGCCATCCCCGTCGTAACTCGAGAATATACCCCAGGTTCCTGCCGCAACTCGAGAAAAACCATGAGACGTCCCCCTCGCCGCGAGATGAGGCCCGATTCCCCTGCACTGGGTGCAGAGCAATTCCGTGTTTCACATCACACATGAAAGGAGCCTTGATTTCCTTGATGACAATCCAGAGAAACCCCAAGAACACTGTTTTAAGGATAGAGGGATCCTGAGGTCACTGTAGCAACAGGAAAGAACTCTGTGAACCAAAAATCAACTCGAGAAGAGAGGTTAGTCCCTGGCTTCGAATCCAGAGGAATACCACCTTACCACAAGCACCTCAAGAGGAGGCTTCTCTCAGCTCTAGGTATGTGAGAGGGACCCTGAGTTTGCGGCCGCAAGTGGAATGGAAACCGCGGTGCCCTGACTCGAAATAAGGCCGGATATCCCTGCAGTGACTTGAATGCAGGCTCGTCCTTCATTTCCCAAGACAAAAGGATGTCTGAATCCCCTGTGGAGACCACAGAGAAAGACCAAGTCCCCCACCTCATCGCGACCGGAGGCCTCACATCCATTGAAAACTCCAGAGGGATGCGGAGATCAGTGCCTCCAAAGGAGACGATGCCTGACTCCTCGTGAAACGTGATAGGTGTCCCAGGATTCCTGTGGCACGTGGAAAAGGACACGTGGTCTCCTGCCTCAGATGGAGAGGCGTCCCAATTGCTTTGCCAAGCCTTGAGGAACATCCCGAGTTGTCCCTCGCAACTAGGCAGGAGTCCTGACGTCGCTGAACAAACACGTGGGTGGAAGGGCCATCCCCGTCGTAACTCGAGAATATACCCCAGGTTCCCGCCGCAACTCGAGAAAAACTATGAGACTTCCCCCTCGCCGCGAGATGAGGCCCGATTCCCCTGCACTGCGTGCAGAGCAATTCCGTGTTGCACATCACACATGAAAGGAGCCTTGATTTCCTTGATGGCACTCCAGAGAAACCCCAAGAACACTGTTTCAAGGCTAGAGGGATCCTGATGTCACTGTAGCAACATTAAAGAGCTCCGTGGACCACAAATCAACTCGAGATGAGAGGTTCGTCCCTGGCTTCGACTCCAGAGGAATACCACCTTACCACAAGCACCTCAAGAGGAGGCTTCTCTCAGCTCTAGGTATGTGAGAGGGACCCTGAGTTTGCGGCCTCAAGTGGAATGGACACCGCGATGCCCTGACTCGAAATCAGGCCGGATATCCCTGCAGTGACTTGAATGCAGGCTTGTCTTCTATCTCCCATGACGAAAGGATATCTGAATCCCATTGGAGACCACAGAGAAAGACCTAGTTCCACACCTCATCGTGACCGGAGGCCTCAAATCCTTTGAAAACTCCAGAGGTACGCGGAGATCAGTGCCTCCAAAGGAGACGATGCCTGACTCCTCGTGAAACTTGAGAGGAGTCCCAGGATTCCTGTGGCACATGGAAACGGACCCTTGGTCTCCTGCCTCAGCTGGAGAGGCGTCCAAATTCCCCTGCCAGGCCTCGAGGAGAATCCCGAATTGTCCCTCGCAAGAAGGCAGGAGTCCTGACGTCGCTGAACAAACACGTGTGTTGAAGGGCCATCCCCGTCGTAACTCGAAAATATACCCCAGGTTCCCGCCGCAACTCGAGAAAAACCATGAGACTTCCTCCTCACTGCTAGATGAGGCCCGATTCCCCTGCACTGCGTGCAGAGCAATTCCGTGTTTCACATCACACATGAAAGGAGCCTTGATTTCCTTGATGGCAATCCAGAGAAACCCCAAGAACACTGTTTTAAGGATAGAGGGACCCTGAGGTCACTGAGGCAACACGAAAGAACTCTGTGAACCAAAAATCAACTCGAGAAGAGAGGTTAGTCCCTGGCTTCGACTCCAGAGGAATACCACCTTACCACAAGCACCTCAAGAGGAGGCTTCTCTCAGCTCTACGTATGTGAGAGGGACCCTGAGTTTGCGGCCCCAAGTGGAATGGACAACGCGATGCCCTGACTCGAAATAAGGCCGGATATCCCTGCAGTGACTTGAATGCAGGCTCGTCCTTCATTTCCCAAGAAAAAAGGATATCTGAATCCCCTTTGGAGACCACAGAGAAAGACCAAGTCCCCCACCTCATCGTGACCGGAGGCCTCACATCCTTTGAAAACTCCAGAGGGATGCGGAGATCAGTGCCTCCAAAGGAGTCGATGCCTGACTCCTCGTGAAACGTGATAGGTGTCCCAGGATTCCTGTGGCACGTGGAAAGGGACCGTTGGTCCCGCCTCAGCTGGAGAGGCGTCCCAATTGCCCTGCCAAGCCTCGAGGAGAATCCCGAGTTGTCCCTCGCAACTAGGCAGGAGTCCTGACGTCGCTGAACAAACACGTGTGTGGAAGGGCCATCCCCGTCGTAACTCGAGAATATACCCCAGGTTCCCGCCGCAACTCGAGAAAAACCATGAGACTTCCCCCTCGCCGGGAGATGAGGCTCGATTCCCCTGCACTGCGAGCAGAGCAATTCCGTGTTGCACATCACACATGAAAGGAGCCTTGATTTCCTTGATTGCACTCCAGAGAAACCCCAAGAAAACTGTTTCAAGGCTACAGGGATCCTGAGGTCACTGTAGCAACAAGAAAGAGCTTCGTGGACCAAAAATCAACTCGAGATGAGAGGTTAGTCCCCGGCTTCAACTCCAGTGGAATACCACCTTACCACAAGCACTTCAAGAGAAGACTTCTCTCAGCTCTAGGTATGTGAGAGGGACCCTGAGTTTGCGGCCTCAAGTGGAATGGACACCGCGATGCCCTGACTCGAAATAAGACCGGATATCCCTGCAGTGACTAGAATGCAGGCTCGTCTTGCATCTCCCAAGACGAAAGGATGTCTAAATCCCCTGTGCAGACCACAGAGAAAGACCGAGTTCCCCACATCATCGCGACAGGAGGCCTCACATCCTTTGAAAACTCCAGAGGTATATGGAGGTCAGTGCCTCCAAATGAGCCGATGCCTGACTCCTCGTCAAACTTGATAGGAGTCCCAGGATTCCTGTGGCACGTGGAAAGGGACCCTTGGTCTCCCGCCTCAGCTGGAGAGGCGTCCCAATTTCCCTGCCAGGCCTCGAGGAGAATCCCGAATTGTCCCTTGCAACTAGGCAGGAGTCCTGACGTCGCTGAACAAACACGTGTGTTGAAGGGCCATCCCCGTCGTAACTCGAGAATATACCACAGGTTCCCGCCAAAACTCGAGAAAAACCATGAGATTTCCTCCTCACTGCGAGATGAGGCCCGATTCCCCTGCACTGCGTGCAGAGCAATTCCATGTTTCACATCACACATGAAAGGAGCCTTGATTTCCTTGATGGCAATCCAGAGAAACCCCAAGAACACTGTTTTAAGGATAGAGGGATCCTGAGGTCAATGTAGCAACACGAAAGAACTCTGTGAACCAAAAATCAACTCGAGAAGAGAGGTTAGTCCCTGGGTTCGACTCCAGAGGAATACCACTTTACCACAAGCACCTCAAGAGAAGGCTTCTCTCAGCTCTAGGTATGTGAGAGGGACCCTGAGTTTGCGGCCTCAACTGGAATGGACAGCGCGGTGCCCTGACTCGAAATAACGCCGGATATCCCTGCAGTGACTTCAATGCAGGCTCGTCTTGCATCTCCCAAGATGAAAGGATGTCTGAATCCCCTGTGGAGACCACAGAGAAAACCGAGTTCCCCACCTCATCGCGACCGGAGACCTCACATCCTTAGGAAATTCCAGAGGTATGCGGAGATCAGTGCCTCCAAAGGAGACGATGCCTGACTCCTCGTGAAACTTGATAGGAGTCCCCGGATTCCTGTGGCATGTGGAAAGGGACCCTTGGTCTCTCGCCGCAGCTGGACAGGCGTCCCAATTGCCCTGCCAAGCCTCGAGGAGAATCCCGAGTTGTCCCTCGCAACTAGGCAGGAGTCCTGACGTCGCTGAACTAACACGTGTGTGGAAGGGCCATCCCCGTCGTAACTCGAGAATATACCCCAGGTTCTCGCCGCAACTCGAGAAAAACCATGAAACTTCCCCCTCGCCGCGAGATGAGGCCCGATTCCCTTGAACTTTGTGCAGAGCAATTCCGTATTGCACATCACACAGGAAAGGAGCCTTGATTTCCTTGATGGCACTCCAGAGAAACCTCAAGAACACTGTTTCAAGGCTAGAGGGATCCTGAGGTCACTGTAGCAACAAGAAAGAGCTCCGTGGACCAAGAATCAACTCGAGATGAGAGGTTAGTCCCTGGCGTCGATTCCAGAGGAATACCACCTTATCACAAGCACCTCAAGAGGAGGCTTCTCTCAGCTTTGGTATGTGAGAAGGACCCTGAATTTGCGGCCGCAAGTGGAATGGACACCGCGATGCCCTGACTCGAAATAAGGCCGGATATCCCTGCAGTGACTTGAATGCAGGCTCGTCCTTCTTTTCCCAAGACGAAAGGATGTCTGAATCCCCTTTGGAGACCACAGAGAAAGACCAAGTCCCCCACCTCATCGCGACCGGAGGCCTCACATCCTTTGAAAACTCCAGAGCGACGCGGAGATCAGTGCCTCCAAAGGAGACGATGCCCGACTCCTGGTGAAACGTGATAGGTGTCCCAGTATTCCTGTGGCACGTGGAAAGGGACCCTTGGTCTCCCGCCTCAGCTGGAGAGGCGTCCCAATTGCTTTGCCAAGCCTTGAGGAAAATCCCGAGTTGTCCCTCGCAACTAGGCAGGAGTCCTGACGTCGCTGAACAAACACGTGTGTGGAAGGGCCATCCCCATCGTAACTCGAGATATACCCCGGGTTCCCGCCGCAACTCGAGAAAAACCATGAGACTTCCCCCTCGCCGCGAGATGAGGCCCGATTCCCCTGCACTGCGTGCAGAGCAATTCCGTGTTGCACATCACACATGAAAGGAGCCTTGATTTCCTTGATGGCACTCCAGAGAAACCCCAAGAACACTGTTTCAAGGCTAGAGGGATCCTGAGGTCACTGTAGCAACACGAAAGAGCTACGGGGACCAAAAATCAACTCGAGATGAGAGGTTAGTCCCTGGCTTCGACTCCAGAGGAATACCACCTTACCACAAGCACCTCAAGAGGAGGCTTCTCTCAGCTCTAGGTATGTGAGAGGGACCCTGATTTTGCAGCCTTAAGTGGAATGGACACCGCCATGCCCTGACTCGAAATAAGGCCGGATATCCCTGCAGTAACTTGAATGCAGGATCGTCTTGCATCTCCCAAGATGAAAGGATGTCTGAATCCCCTGTGGAGACCACAGAGATAGACCTAGTTCCCCACCTCATCGCGACCGGAGGCCTCACATCCTTTGAAAACTCCAGAGGTATGCGGAGATCAGTGCCTCCAAAGGAGACGATGCCTGACTCCTCGTGAAACTTGATAGGAGTCCCAGGATTCCTGTGGCACGTGGAAAGGGAACCTTGGTCTCCCGCCTCAGCTGGAGAGGCGTCCCAATTTCCCTGCCAAGCCTCGAGGAGAATCCCGAGTTGTCCCTCGCAACTAGGCAGAAGTCCTTACGTCGCTGAACAAACACGTGGGTGGAAGGGCCATCCCCGTAGTAACTCGAGAATATACCCCAGGTTCCCGCCGCAACTCGAGAAAAACCAGGAGACTTCCCCCTCGCCACGAGATGAGGCCCGATTCCCCTGCACTGCGTGCAGAGCAATTCCGTGTTGCACAACACACATGAAAGGAGCCTTGATTTCCTTGGTGGCACTCCAGAGAAACCCCAAGAACACTGTTTCAAGGCTACAGGGATCCTGAGGTCAGTGTAGCAACACGAAAGAGCTCCGTGGACCAAAAATCAACTCGAGATGAGAGGTTCGTTCCTGGCTTCGACCCCAGAGGAATACCACCTTACCACAAGCACCTCAAGAGGAGGCTTCTCTCAGCTCTAGGTATGTGAGAGGGACCCTGAGTTTTCGGCCTCAAGTGAAATGGACACCGTGATGCCCTGACTCGAAATAAGGCCGGATATCCCTGCAGTGACTTGAATGCAGGCTTATCTTTCATCTCCCATGACGAAAGGATATCTGAATCCCATTGGAGACCACAGAGAAAGACCTAGTTCCACACCTCATCGTGACCGGAGGCCTCACATCCTTTGAAAACTCCAGAGGTACGCGGAGATCAGTGCCGCCAAAGGAGACGTTGCCTGACTCCTCGTGAATCTTGATAGGAGTCCCAGGATTACTGTGGCACATGGAAAGGGAGACTTGGTTTCCCGCCTCAAATGGAGAGGTGTCCCAATTGCCCTGCTAAGCCTCGAGGAGAATCCCGAGTTGTCCCTCGCAACTAGGCAGGAGTCCTGACGTCGCTGAACAAACACGTGTGTTGAAGGGCCATCCCCGTCGTAACTCGAGAATATACCCCAGGTTCCTGCCGCAACTCGAGAAAAACCATGAGACGTCCCCCTCGCCGCGAGATGAGGCCCGATTCCCCTGCACTGGGTGCAGAGCAATTCCGTGTTTCACATCACACATGAAAGGAGCCTTGATTTCCTTGATGACAATCCAGAGAAACCCCAAGAACACTGTTTTAAGGATAGAGGGATCCTGAGGTCACTGTAGCAACAGGAAAGAACTCTGTGAACCAAAAATCAACTCGAGAAGAGAGGTTAGTCCCTGGCTTCGAATCCAGAGGAATACCACCTTACCACAAGCACCTCAAGAGGAGGCTTCTCTCAGCTCTAGGTATGTGAGAGGGACCCTGAGTTTGCAGCCGCAAGTGGAATGGAAACCGCGGTGCCCTGACTCGAAATAAGGCCGGATATCCCTGCAGTGACTTGAATGCAGGCTCGTCCTTCATTTCCCAAGACAAAAGGATGTCTGAATCCCCTGTGGAGACCACAGAGAAAGACCAAGTCCCCCACCTCATCGCGACCGGAGGCCTCACATCCATTGAAAACTCCAGAGGGATGCGGAGATCAGTGCCTCCAAAGGAGACGATGCCTGACTCCTCGTGAAACGTGATAGGTGTCCCAGGATTCCTGTGGCACGTGGAAAAGGACACGTGGTCTCCTGCCTCAGCTGGAGAGGCGTCCCAATTGCTTTGCCAAGCCTTGAGGAACATCCCGAGTTGTCCCTCACAACTAGGCAGGAGTCCTGACGTCGCTGAACAAACACGTGGGTGGAAGGGCCATCCCCGTCGTAACTCGAGAATATACCCCAGGTTCCCGCCGCAACTCGAGAAAAACTATGAGACTTCCCCCTCGCCGCGAGATGAGGCCCGATTCCCCTGCACTGCGTGCAGAGCAATTCCGTGTTGCACATCACACATGAAAGGAGCCTTGATTTCCTTGATGGCACTCCAGAGAAACCCCAAGAACACTGTTTCAAGGCTAGAGGGATCCTGATGTCACTGTAGCAACATTAAAGAGCTCCGTGGACCACAAATCAACTCGAGATGAGAGGTTCGTCCCTGGCTTCGACTCCAGAGGAATACCACCTTACCACAAGCACCTCAAGAGGAGGCTTCTCTCAGCTCTAGGTATGTGAGAGGGACCCTGAGTTTGCGGCCTCAAGTGGAATGGACACCGCGATGCCCTGACTCGAAATCAGGCCGGATATCCCTGCAGTGACTTGAATGCAGGCTTGTCTTTTATCTCCCATGACGAAAGGATATCTGAATCCCATTGGAGACCACAGAGAAAGACCTAGTTCCACACCTCATCGTGACCGGAGGCCTCAAATCCTTTGAAAACTCCAGAGGTACGCGGAGATCAGTGCCTCCAAAGGAGACGATGCCTGACTCCTCGTGAAACTTGAGAGGAGTCCCAGGATTCCTGTGGCACATGGAAACGGACCCTTGGTCTCCTGCCTCAGCTGGAGAGGCGTCCAAATTCCCCTGCCAGGCCTCGAGGAGAATCCCGAATTGTCCCTCGCAACAAGGCAGGAGTCCTGACGTCGCTGAACAAACACGTGTGTTGAAGGGCCATCCCCGTCGTAACTCGAAAATATACCCCAGGTTCCCGCCGCAACTCGAGAAAAACCATGAGACTTCCTCCTCACTGCTAGATGAGGCCCGATTCCCCTGCACTGCGTGCAGAGCAATTCCGTGTTTCACATCACACATGAAAGGAGCCTTGATTTCCTTGATTGCACTCCAGAGAAACCCCAAGAACACTGTTTTAAGGATAGAGGGACCCTGAGGTCACTGAGGCAACACGAAAGAACTCTGTGAACCAAAAATCAACTCGAGAAGAGAGGTTAGTCCCTGGCTTCGACTCCAGAGGAATACCACCTTACCACAAGCACCTCAAGAGGAGGCTTCTCTCAGCTCTAGGTATGTGAGAGGGACCCTGAGTTTGCGGCCCCAAGTGGAATGGACACCGCGATGCCCTGACTCGAAATAAGGCCGGATATCCCTGCAGTGACTTGAATGCAGGCTCGTCCTTCATTTCCCAAGAAAAAAGGATATCTGAATCCCCTTTGGAGACCACAGAGAAAGACCAAGTCCCCCACCTCATCGTGACCGGAGGCCTCACATCCTTTGAAAACTCCAGAGGGATGCGGAGATCAGTGCCTCCAAAGGAGTCGATGCCTGACTCCTCGTGAAACGTGATAGGTGTCCCAGGATTCCTGTGGCACGTGGAAAGGGACCGTTGGTCCCGCCTCAGCTGGAGAGGCGTCCCAATTGCCCTGCCAAGCCTCGAGGAGAATCCCGAGTTGTCCCTCGCAACTAGGCAGGAGTCCTGACGTCGCTGAACAAACACGTGTGTGGAAGGGCCATCCCCGTCGTAACTCGAGAATATACCCCAGGTTCCCGCCGCAACTCGAGAAAAACCATGAGACTTCCCCCTCGCCGGGAGATGAGGCTCGATTCCCCTGCACTGCGAGCAGAGCAATTCCGTGTTGCACATCACACATGAAAGGAGCCTTGATTTCCTTGATTGCACTCCAGAGAAACCCCAAGAAAACTGTTTCAAGGCTACAGGGATCCTGAGGTCACTGTAGCAACAAGAAAGAGCTTCGTGGACCAAAAATCAACTCGAGATGAGAGGTTAGTCCCCGGCTTCGACTCCAGTGGAATACCACCTTACCACAAGCACTTCAAGAGAAGGCTTCTCTCAGCTCTAGGTATGTGAGAGGGACCCTGAGTTTGCGGCCTCAAGTGGAATGGACACCGCGATGCCCTGACTCGAAATAAGACCGGATATCCCTGCAGTGACTTGAATGCAGGCTCGTCTTGCATCTCCCAAGACGAAAGGATGTCTAAATCCCCTGTGGAGACCACAGAGAAAGACCGAGTTCCCCACATCATCGCGACCAGAGGCCTCACATCCTTTGAAAACTCCAGAGGTATGCGGAGGTCAGTGCCTCCAAATGAGCCGATGCCTGACTCCTCGTCAAACTTGATAGGAGTCCCAGGATTCCTGTGGCACGTGGAAAGGGACCCTTGGTCTCCCGCCTCAGCTGGAGAGGCGTCCAAATTGCCCTGCCAGGCCTCGAGGAGAATCCCGAATTGTCCCTTGCAACTAGGCAGGAGTCCTGACGTCGCTGAACAAACACGTGTGTTGAAGGGCCATCCCCGTCGTAACTCGAGAATATACCACAGGTTCCCGCCGCAACTCGAGAAAAACCATGAGATTTCCTCCTCACTGCGAGATGAGGCCCGATTCCCCTGCACTGCGTGCAGAGCAATTCCATGTTTCACATCACACATGAAAGGAGCCTTGATTTCCTTGATGGCAATCCAGAGAAACCCCAAGAACACTGTTTTAAGGATAGAGGGATCCTGAGGTCAATGTAGCAACACGAAAGAACTCTGTGAACCAAAAATCAACTCGAGAAGAGAGGTTAGTCCCTGGCTTCGACTCCAGAGGAATACCACTTTACCACAAGCACCTCAAGAGAAGGCTTCTCTCAGCTCTAGGTATGTGAGAGGGACCCTGAGTTTGCGGCATCAACTGGAATGGACAGCGCGGTGCCCTGACTCGAAATAACGCCGGATATCCCTGCAGTGACTTCAATGCAGGCTCGTCTTGCATCTCCCAAGATGAAAGGATGTCTGAATCCCCTGTGGAGACCACAGAGAAAACCTAGTTCCCCACCTCATCGCGACCGGAGACCTCACATCCTTAGGAAATTCCAGAGGTATGCGGAGATCAGTGCCTCCAAAGGAGACGATGCCTGACTCCTCGTGAAACTTGATAGGAGTCCCAGGATTCCTGTGGCATGTGGAAAGGGACCCTTGGTCTCTCGCCGCAGCTGGAGAGGCGTCCCAATTGCCCTGCCAAGCCTCAAGGAGAATCCCGAGTTGTCCCTCGCAACTAGGCAGGAGTCCTGACGTCGCTGAACAAACACGTGTGTGGAAGGGCCATCCCCGTCGTAACTCGAGAATATACCCCAGGTTCTCGCCGCAACTCGAGAAAAACCATGAAACTTCCCCCTCCCGCGAGATGAGGCCCGATTCCCTTGAACTTTGTGCAGAGCAATTCCGTATTGCACATCACACATGAAAGGAGCCTTGATTTCCTTGATGGCACTCCAGAGAAACCTCAAGAACACTGTTTCAAGGCTAGAGGGATCCTGAGGTCACTGTAGCAACAAGAAAGAGCTCCGTGGACCAAGAATCAACTCGAGATGAGAGGTTAGTCCCTGGCGTCGATTCCAGAGGAATACCACCTTATCACAAGCACCTCAAGAGGAGGCTTCTCTCAGCTTTGGTATGTGAGAAGGACCCTGAATTTGCGGCCGCAAGTGGAATGGACACCGCGATGCCCTGACTCGAAATAAGGCCGGATATCCCTGCAGTGACTTGAATGCAGGCTCGTCCTTCTTTTCCCAAGACGAAAGGATGTCTGAATCCCCTTTGGAGACCACAGAGAAAGACCAAGTCCCCCACCTCATCGCGACCGGAGGCCTCACATCCTTTGAAAACTCCAGAGCGACGCGGAGATCAGTGCCTCCAAAGGAGACGATGCCCGACTCCTGGTGAAACGTGATAGGTGTCCCAGTATTCCTGTGGCACGTGGAAAGGGACCCTTGGTCTCCCGCCTCAGCTGGAGAGGCGTCCCAATTGCTTTGCCAAGCCTTGAGGAAAATCCCGAGTTGTCCCTCGCAACTAGGCAGGAGTCCTGACGTCGCTGAACAAACACGTGTGTGGAAGGGCCATCCCCATCGTAACTCGAGATATACCCCAGGTTCCCGCCGCAACTCGAGAAAAAGCATGAGACTTCCCCCTCGCCGCGAGATGAGGCCCGATTCCCCTGCAGTGCGTGCAGAGCAATTCCGTGTTGCACATCACACATGAAAGGAGCCTTGATTTCCTTGATGGCACTCCAGAGAAACACCAAGAACACTGTTTCAAGGCTAGAGGGATCCTGAGGTCACTGTAGCAACACGAAAGAGCTACGGGGACCAAAAATCAACTCGAGATGAGAGGTTAGTCCCTGGCTTCGACTCCAGAGGAATACCACCTTACCACAAGCACCTCAAGAGGAGGCTCCTCTCAGATCTAGGTATGTGAGAGGGACCCTGAGTATGCGGCCTAAAGTGGAATGGACACCGCGATGCCCTGACTCAAAATAAGGCCGGATATCCCTGCAGTGACTTGAATGCAGGCTCGTCTTGCATCTCCCAAGAAGAAAGGATGTCTGAATCCCCTGTGGAGACCACAGAGAAAGAAATAGTTCCCCACCTCATTGCAACCGGATGCCTCACATCCTTTGAAATCTCCAGAGGTACGCGGAGATCAGTGCCTCCAAAGGAGACGATGCCTGACTCCTCGTGAAACTTGATAGGAGTCCCAGGATTCCTGTGGCACATGGAAAGGGACCTTTGGTCTCCTGCCTCAGCTGGAGAGGCGTCCCAATTGCCCTGCCAAGTCTCGAGGAGAATCCCTAATTGTCCCTCGCAACTAGGCAGGAGTCCTGACGTCGCTGAACAAACACGTGTGTTGAAGGGTTATCCCCGTCGTAACTCGAGAATATACCCCAGGTTCCCGCCGCAACTCGAGAAAAACCATGAGACTTCCCCCTCGCCGCGAGATGAGGCCCGATTCCCCTGCACTGCGTGCAGAGCAATTCCGTGTTGCACATCACACATGAAAGGAGCCTTGATTTCCTTGATGGCAATCCAGAGAAACCCCAAGAACACTGATTAAAGGATAGAGGGATCCTGAGGTCACTGTAGCAACACGAAAGAACTCTGTGAACCAAAAATCAACTCGAGAAGAGAGGTTAGTCCCTGGCTTCGACTCCAGAGGAATACCACCTTACCACAAGCACCTCAAGAGGAGGCTTCTCTCAGCTCTAGGTATGTGAGAGGGACCCTGAATTTGCGGCCTCAAGTGGAATGGACAGCGCAGTGCCCTGACTCGAAATAACGCCGGATATCCCTGCAGTGACTTCAATGCAGGCTCGTCTTGCATCTCCCAAGACGAAAGGATGTCTGAATCCCCTGTGGAGACCACAGAGAAAGACCGAGTTCCCCACATCATCGCGACCGGAGGCCACACATCCTTTGAAAACTCCAGAGGGACGCGGAGATCAGTGCCTCCAAAGGAGACGATGCCTGACTCCTCGTGAAACTTGATAGGAGTCCCAGGATTCCTGTGGCACGTGGAAAGGGACTGTTGGTCTCCCGCCTCAGCTGGAGAGGCGTCCCAATTGCCCTGCCAAGCCTCGAGGAGAATCCCGAGTTGTCCTTCACAACTAGGCAGGAGTCCTGACGTCGCTGAACAAACACGTGGGTGGAAGGGCCATCCCCGTCGTAACTCGAGAATATACCCCAGGTTCCCGCCGCAACTCGAGAAAAACCATGAGACTTCCCCCTCGCCAGAAGATGAGGCCCGATTCCCCTGCACTGCGTGCAGAGCAATTCCGTGTTTCACATCACACATGAAAGGAGCCTTGATTTCCTTGATTGCACTCCAGAGAAACCCCAAGAAAACTGTTTCAAGGCTAGAGGGATCCTGAGGTCACTGTAGCAACACGAAAGAGCTCCGTGGACCAAAAATCAACTCGAGATGAGAGATTAGTCCCTGGCTTCGACTCCAGTGGAATACCACCTTACCCCATCACCTCAAGAGGAGGCTTCTCTCAGCTCTAGGTATGTGAGAGGGACCCTGAGTTTGCGGCCTCAAGTGGAATGGACACCGCGATGCCCTGACTCGAAATCAGGCTGAATATCCCTGCAGTGACTTGAATGCAGGCTCGTCTTGCATCTCCCAAGACGAAAGGATGTCTGAATCCCCTGTGGAGACCACAGAGAAAGACCTAGTTCCCCTCCTCATCGTGACCGGAGGCCTCACATCCTGTGAAAACTCCAGAGGTACGCGGGGATCAGTGCCACCAAAGGAGACGATGCCTGACTCCTCGTGAAACTTGAGAGGAGTCCCAGGATTCCTGTGGCACATGGAAAGGGACCCTTGGTCTCCTGCCTCAGCAGGAGAGGCATCCCAATTCCCCTGCCAGGCCTCGAGGAGAATCCCGAATTGTCCCTCGCAACTAGGCAGGAGTCCTGACGTCGCTGAACAAACACGTGTGTGGAAGGGCCATCCCCGTCGTAACTCGAGAATATACCCCAGGTTCCTGCCGCAACTCGAGAAAAACAATGAGACTTCCTCCTCACTGCGAGATGAGGCCCGATTCCCCTGCACTGCGTGCAGAGCAATTCCGTGTTGCACATCACACATGAAATGAGCCTTGATTTCCTTGATGGCAATCCAGAGAAACCCCAAGAACACTGTTTCAAGGCTAGAGCGATCCTGAGGTCACTGAGGCAACATGAAAGAACTCTGTGAACCAAAAATCAACTCGAGAAGAGAGGTTAGTCCCTGGCTTCGACTCCAGAGGAATACCACCTTACCACAAGCACCTCAAGAGGAGGCTTCTCTCAGCTCTATGTATGTGAGAGGGACCCTGAGTTTGTGGCCGCAAGTGGAATGGACACCGCGATGCCCTGACTCGAAATAAGGCCGGATATACCTGCAGTGACTTGAATGCAGGCTCGTCCTTCATTTCCCAAGACAAAAGGATGTCTGAATAACCCTTTGGAGACCACAGACAAAGACCAAGTCCCCCACCTCATCGCGACCGGAGGCCTCACATCCTTTGAAAACTCCAGAGGGATGCGGAGATCAGTGCCTCCAAAGAAGACGATGCCTAACTCCTCGTGAAACGTGATAGGTGTCCCAGGATTCCTGTGGCAGTTGGAAAGGGACCGTTGGTCTCCTGCCTCAGCTGGAGAGGCGTCCCAATTGCTTTGCCAAGCCTTGAGGAATATCCCGAGTTGTCCCTCGCAATTAGGCAGGAGTCCTGACGTCGCTGAACAAACACGTGTGTGGAAGGGCCATCCCCGTCATAACTCGAGAATATACCCCAGGTTCCCGCCGCAACTCGAGAAAAACCATGAGACTTCCCCCTCGCCGTGAGGTGAGGCCCGATTCCCCTGCACTGCGTGCAGAGCAATTCCGTGTTGCACATCACACATGAAAGGAGCCTTGATTTCCTTGATGGCACTCCAGAGAAACCCCAAGAACACTGTTTCAAGGCTAGAGGGATCCTGAGGTAACTGTAGCAACACGAAAGAGCTCCGTGGACCAAGAATCAACTCGAGATGAGAGGTTAGTCCCTGGCGTCGATTCCAGGAGAATACGACCTTACCACAAGCACCTCAAGAGGAGGCTTCTCTCAGCTCTAGGTATGTGAGAGGGACCCTGAGTTTGCGGCCTCAAGTGGAATGGACACCGCGATGCCCTGACTCGAAATAAGGCCGGATATCCCTGCAGTGATTGAATGCAGGCTCGTCCTTCATTTCCCTAGAAGAAAGGATGTCTAAAACCCATTGGAGACCACAGAGAAAGACCAAGTCCCCCACCTCATCGCGACCTGAGGCCTCACATCCTTTGAAAACTCCAGAGGGACGCGGAGATCAGTGCCTCCAAAGGAAACGTTGCCTGACTCTTCGTGAAACTTGATAGGAGTCCCAGGATTCCTGTGGCACATGGAAAGGGAGACTTGGTTTCCCGCCTCAAATGGAGAGGTGTCCCAATTGCCCTGCTAAGCCTCGAGGAGAATCCCGAGTTGTCCCTCGCAACTAGGCAGGAGTCCTGACGTGGCTGAACAAACACGTGGTTGTAAGAGCCATTCCTGTCGTAACTCGAGAATATACCCCAGGTTCCCGCCGCAACTCGAGAAAAACCATGAGACTTCCCCCTCGCCGCGAGATGAGGCCCGATTCCCCTGCACTGCGTGCAGAGCAATTCCGTGTTGCACATCACACATGAAAGGAGCCTTGATTTCCTTGATGGCATTCCAGAGAAACCCCAAGAACACTGTTTCAAGGCTAGAGGGATCCTGAGGTCACTGTAGCAACACGAAAGAGCTCCGTGGAGCAAAAATCAACTCGAGATGAGAGATTAGTCCCTGGCTTCGACTCCAGAGGAATACCACCTTACCCCATCACCTCAAGAGGAGGCTTCTCTCAGCTCTAGGTATGTGAGAGGGTCCCTGAGTTTGCGGCCTCAAGTGGAATGGACACCGCGATGCCCTGACTCGAAATCAGGCAGGATATCCCTTCAGTTACTTGAATGCAGGCTCGTCTTGCATCTCCCAAGATGAAAGGATGTCTGAATCCCCTGTGGAGACCACAGAGAAAACCTAGTTCCCCACTTCATCGCAACTGGAGGCCTCACATCCTTAGAAAATTCCAGAGGTACGCGGAGATCAGTGACTCCAAAGGAGAGGATGCCTGACTCCTCGTGAAACTTGATAGGAGTGCCAGGATTCCTTTGGCACGTGGAAAGGGACCCTTGGTCTCTCGCCGCAGCTGGATAGGCGTCCCAATTGCCCTGCCAAGCCTCGAGGAGAATCCCGAGTTGTCCCTCGCAACTAGGCAGGAGTCCTGACGTCGCTGAACAAACACGTGTGTGGAAGGGCCATCCCCGTCGTAACTCGAGAATATACCCCAGGTTCCCGCCGCAACTCGAGAAAAACCATGAGACTTCCCCCTCGCCGCGAGATGAGGCCCGATTCCCCTGCACTGCGTGCAGAGCAATTCCGTGTTGCACATCACACATGAAAGGAGCCTTGATTTCCTTGATGGCACTCCAGAGAAAACCGAAGAACCCTGTTTCCAGGCTAGAGGGAGCCTGAGGTCACTGTAGCAACACGAAAGAGCTCCGTGGACCAAAAATCAACTCGAGATGAGAGGTTAGTCCCTGGCTTCGACTCCAGAGGAATACCACCTTACAACAAGCACCTCAAGACGAGGCTTCTCTCAGCTCTAGGTATGTGAGAGGGACCCTGAGTTTGCGGCCTCAAGTGGAATGGACACCGCGATACCCTGACGCGAAATAAGGCCGGATATCCCTGCAGTGACTTGAATGCAGGCTCGTCTTGCATCTCCCAAGACGAAAGGATGTCTGAATCCCCTGTGGAGACCACAGAGAAAGACCTAGTTCCCCATCTCATCGCGACCGGAGGCGTCACATCCTTTGAAAACTCCAGAGGTACGCGGAGATCAGTTCCTCCAAAGGAGACGATGCCTGACTCCTCGTGAAACTTGATAGGAGTCCCATAATTCCTGAGGCACATGGAAAGGGACACTTGGTCTCCCGCCTCAGCTGGAGAGGCGTCCCAATTGCCCTGCCAAGCCTCGAGGAGAATCCTGAGTTGTCCCTCGCTACTAGGCAGGAGTCCTGACGTCCCTGAACAAACACGTGTGTGGAAGGGCCATCCCCGTCGTAACTCGAGAATATACCCCAGGTTCCCGCCGCAACTCGAGAAAAACCATGAGACTTCCCCCTCGCCGCAAGATGAGGCCCGATTCCCCTGCATTGTGTGCAGAGCAATTCCGTGTTGCACATCACACATGAAAGGAGCCTTGATTTCCTTGATGGCACTCCAGAGAAACCCCAAGAACACTGTTTCAAGGCTAGAGGGATCCTGAGGTCACTGTAGCAACACGAAAGAGCTCCGTGGACGAAAAATCAACTCGAGATGAGAGGTTAGTCACTGGCTTCGACTCCAGAGGAATACCACCTTACCACAAGCACCTCAAGAGAAGGCTTCTCTCAGCTCTAGGTATGTGAGAGGGACCCTGAGTGTGCGGCCTCAAGTGGAATGGACACCGCGATGCCCTGACTCGAAATAAGGCGGAATATCCCTGCAGTGACTTGAATGCAGGCTCGTCTTGCATCTCAAAAGACGAAAAGATGTCTGAATCTCCTGTGGAGACAACAGAGAAAGAACTATTTCCCCACCTCATCGCGACCGGAGCCCTCACATCCTATGAAAACTCCAGAGGTACGCGGAGATCAGTGCCTCCAAAGGAGACGATGCCTGACTCCTCGTGAAACTTGATAGGAGTCCCAGGATTCCTGTGGCACGTGGAAAGGGACCCTTGGTCTCCCACCTCAGCTGGAGAGGCGTCCCAATTGCCCTGCCAAGCCTCGAGGATAATCCCGAGTTGTCCCTTGCAACTAGGCAGGAGTCCTGACGTCGCTGAACAAACACGTGGGTGGAAGGGCCATCCCCGTCGTAACTCGAGATTATACCCCAGGTTCCCGCCGCAACTCGAGAAAAACCATGAGACTTCCCCCTCGCCGCGAGATGAGGCCCGATTCCCCTGCACTGCGTGCAGAGCAATTCCGTGTGGCACATCAAACATGAAAGGAGCCTTGATTTCCTTGATGGCACTCCAGAGAAACCCCAAGAACACTGTTTCAAGGCTAGAGGGATCCTGAGGTCACTGTAGCAACACAAAAGAGCTCCATGGACCAAAAATCAACTCGAGATGAGAGGTTAGTCCCTGGCTTCGACTCCGGAGGAATACCACCTTACCACAAGCACTTCAAGAGGAGGCTTCTCTCAACTCTAAGTATGTGAGAGGGTCCCTGATTTTGCGGCCTAAAGTGCAATGGGCACTGCGATGCCCTGAGGCGAAATAAGGCCGGATATCCCTGCAGTGACTTGAATGCAGGCTCGTCTTGCATCTCCCAAGATGAAAGGATGTCTGAATCCCCTGTGGAGACCACAGAGAAAGACCTAGTTCCCCACCTCATCGCGACCGGAGGCCTCACCTCGTTTGAAAACTCCAGAGGTACGCGGAGATCAGTGACTCCAAAGGAGACGATGCCTGACTCCTCGTCAAACTTGATAGGAGTCCCAGGATTCCTGTGGCACGTGGAAAGGGACCCTTGGTCTCCCGCCTCAGCTGGAGAGGCGTCCCAATTGCCCTGCCCAGCCTTGAGGAGAATCCCGAGTTGTCCCTCGCAACTAGGCAGGAGTCCTGACGTGGCTGAACAAACACGTGGGTGGAAGGGCCATCCCCGTCGTAAATCAAGAATATACCCCAGTTTCCCGCCGCAACTCGAGAAAAACCATGAGACTTTCCCCTCACCGGGAGATGAGGCCCGATTCCCCTGCACTATGTGCAGAGCAATTCCGTGTTGCACATCACACATGAAAGGAGCTTTAATTTCCTTCATGGCACTCCAGAGAAACCCCAAGAACACTGTTTCCAGGCTAGAGGGATCCTGAGGTCACTGTAGCAACACGAAAGAGCTCCGTGGACCAAAAATCAACTCGAGATGAGAGGTTAGTCCCTGGCTTCGACTCCAGAGGAATACCACCTTACCACAAGCACCTCAAGAGGAGGCTTCTCTCAGCTCTAGGTATCTGAGAGGGACCCTGAGTTTGCGGCCTCAAGTGGAATGGACACTGTGATGCCCTGACGCGAAATAAGGCCGGATATCCCTGCAGTGACTTGAATGCAGGCTCGTCTTGCATTTCCCAAGACGAAAAGATGTCTGAATCCCCTGTGCAGACCACAGAGAAAGACCTAGTTCCCCACCTCATCGCGACCGGAGGCCTCACATCCTTTGAAAACTCCAGAGGCACGCGGAGAATAGTGCCTCCAAAGGAGACGATGCCTGACTCCTCGTGAAACTTGAGAGGAGTCCCAGGATTCCTGTGGCACATGGAAAGGGACCCTTGGTCTCCTGCCTCAGCAGGAGAGGCATCCCAATTCCCCTGCCAGGCCTCGAGGAGAATCCCGAATTGTCCCTCGCAACTAGGCAGGAGTCCTGACGTCGCTGAACAAACACGTGTGTGGAAGGGCCATCCCCGTCGTAACTCGAGAATATACCCCAGGTTCCTGCCGCAACTCGAGAAAAACAATGAGACTTCCTCCTCACTGCGAGATGAGGCCCGATTCCCCTGCACTGCGTGCAGAGCAATTCCGTGTTGCACATCACACATGAAATGAGCCTTGATTTCCTTGATGGCAATCCAGAGAAACCCCAAGAACACTGTTTCAAGGCTAGAGCGATCCTGAGGTCACTGAGGCAACATGAAAGAACTCTGTGAACCAAAAATCAACTCGAGAAGAGAGGTTAGTCCCTGGCTTCGACTCCAGAGGAATACCACCTTACCACAAGCACCTCAAGAGGAGGCTTCTCTCAGCTCTATGTATGTGAGAGGGACCCTGAGTTTGTGGCCGCAAGTGGAATGGACACCGCGATGCCCTGACTCGAAATAAGGCCGGATATACCTGCAGTGACTTGAATGCAGGCTCGTCCTTCATTTCCCAAGACAAAAGGATGTCTGAATAACCCTTTGGAGACCACAGACAAAGACCAAGTCCCCCACCTCATCGCGACCGGAGGCCTCACATCCTTTGAAAACTCCAGAGGGATGCGGAGATCAGTGCCTCCAAAGGAGACGATGCCTAACTCCTCGTGAAACGTGATAGGTGTCCCAGGATTCCTGTGGCAGTTGGAAAGGGACCGTTGGTCTCCTGCCTCAGCTGGAGAGGCGTCCCAATTGCTTTGCCAAGCCTTGAGGAATATCCCGAGTTGTCCCTCGCAATTAGGCAGGAGTCCTGACGTCGCTGAACAAACACGTGTGTGGAAGGGCCATCCCCGTCATAACTCGAGAATATACCCCAGGTTCCCGCCGCAACTCGAGAAAAACCATGAGACTTCCCCCTCGCCGTGAGGTGAGGCCCGATTCCCCTGCACTGCGTGCAGAGCAATTCCGTGTTGCACATCACACATGAAAGGAGCCTTGATTTCCTTGATGGCACTCCAGAGAAACCCCAAGAACACTGTTTCAAGGCTAGAGGGATCCTGAGGTAACTGTAGCAACACGAAAGAGCTCCGTGGACCAAGAATCAACTCGAGATGAGAGGTTAGTCCCTGGCGTCGATTCCAGGAGAATACGACCTTACCACAAGCACCTCAAGAGGAGGCTTCTCTCAGCTCTAGGTATGTGAGAGGGACCCTGAGTTTGCGGCCTCAAGTGGAATGGACACCGCGATGCCCTGACTCGAAATAAGGCCGGATATCCCTGCAGTGATTGAATGCAGGCTCGTCCTTCATTTCCCTAGAAGAAAGGATGTCTAAAACCCATTGGAGACCACAGAGAAAGACCAAGTCCCCCACCTCATCGCGACCTGAGGCCTCACATCCTTTGAAAACTCCAGAGGGACGCGGAGATCAGTGCCTCCAAAGGAAACGTTGCCTGACTCTTCGTGAAACTTGATAGGAGTCCCAGGATTCCTGTGGCACATGGAAAGGGAGACTTGGTTTCCCGCCTCAAATTGAGAGGTGTCCCAATTGCCCTGCTAAGCCTCGAGGAGAATCCCGAGTTGTCCCTCGCAACTAGGCAGGAGTCCTGACGTGGCTGAACAAACACGTGGTTGTAAGAGCCATTCCTGTCGTAACTCGAGAATATACCCCAGGTTCCCGCCGCAACTCGAGAAAAACCATGAGACTTCCCCCTCGCCGCGAGATGAGGCCCGATTCCCCTGCACTGCGTGCAGAGCAATTCCGTGTTGCACATCACACATGAAAGGAGCCTTGATTTCCTTGATGGCATTCCAGAGAAACCCCAAGAACACTGTTTCAAGGCTAGAGGGATCCTGAGGTCACTGTAGCAACACGAAAGAGCTCCGTGGAGCAAAAATCAACTCGAGATGAGAGATTAGTCCCTGGCTTCGACTCCAGAGGAATACCACCTTACCCCATCACCTCAAGAGGAGGCTTCTCTCAGCTCTAGGTATGTGAGAGGGTCCCTGAGTTTGCGGCCTCAAGTGGAATGGACACCGCGATGCCCTGACTCGAAATCAGGCAGGATATCCCTTCAGTTACTTGAATGCAGGCTCGTCTTGCATCTCCCAAGATGAAAGGATGTCTGAATCCCCTGTGGAGACCACAGAGAAAACCTAGTTCCCCACTTCATCGCAACTGGAGGCCTCACATCCTTAGAAAATTCCAGAGGTACGCGGAGATCAGTGACTCCAAAGGAGAGGATGCCTGACTCCTCGTGAAACTTGATAGGAGTGCCAGGATTCCTTTGGCACGTGGAAAGGGACCCTTGGTCTCTCGCCGCAGCTGGATAGGCGTCCCAATTGCCCTGCCAAGCCTCGAGGAGAATCCCGAGTTGTCCCTCGCAACTAGGCAGGAGTCCTGACGTCGCTGAACAAACACGTGTGTGGAAGGGCCATCCCCGTCGTAACTCGAGAATATACCCCAGGTTCCCGCCGCAACTCGAGAAAAACCATGAGACTTCCTCCTCACTGCGAGATGAGGCCCGATTCCCCTGCACTGCGTGCAGAGCAATTCCGTGTTGCACATCACACATGAAAGGAGCCTTGATTTCCTTGATGGCACTCCAGAGAAAACCGAAGAACCCTGTTTCCAGGCTAGAGGGAGCCTGAGGTCACTGTAGCAACACGAAAGAGCTCCGTGGACCAAAAATCAACTCGAGATGAGAGGTTAGTCCCTGGCTTCGACTCCAGAGGAATACCACCTTACCACAAGCACCTCAAGAGGAGGTTTCTCTCAGCTCTAGGTATGTGAGAGGGACCCTGAGTTTGCGGCCTCAAGTGGAATGGACACCGCGATGCCCTGACTCGAAATAAGGCGGAATATCCCTGCAGTGACTTGAATGCAGGCTCGTCTTGCATCTCAAAAGACGAAAGGATGTCTGAATCTCCTGTGGAGACAACAGAGAAAGACCTATTTCCCCACCTCATCGCGAACGGATCCCTCACATCCTATGAAAACTCCAGAGGTACGCGGAGATCAGTGCCTCCAAAGGAGACGATGCCTGACTCCTCGTGAAACTTGAGAGGAGTCCCAGGATTCCTGTGGCACGTGGAAAGGGACCCTTGGTCTCCCACCTCAGCTGGAGAGGCGTCCCAATTGCCCTGCCAAGCCTCGAGGATAATCCCGAGTTGTCCCTTGCAACTAGGCAGGAGTCCTGACGTCGCTGAACAAACACGTGGGTGGAAGGGCCATCCCCGTCGTAACTCGAGATTATACCCCAGGTTCCCGCCGCAACTCGAGAAAAACCATGAGACTTCCCCCTCGCCGCGAGATGAGGCCCGATTCCCCTGCACTGCGTGCAGAGCAATTCCGTGTGGCACATCAAACATGAAAGGAGCCTTGATTTCCTTGATGGCACTCCAGAGAAACCCCAAGAACACTGTTTCAAGGCTAGAGGGATCCTGAGGTCACTGTAACAACACAAAAGAGCTCCATGGACCAAAAATCAACTCGAGATGAGAGGTTAGTCCCTGGCTTCGACTCCGGAGGAATACCACCTTACCACAAGCACTTCAAGAGGAGGCTTCTCTCAACTCTAAGTATGTGAGAGGGTCCCTGATTTTGCGGCCTAAAGTGCAATGGGCACTGCGATGCCCTGAGGCGAAATAAGGCCGGATATCCCTGCAGTGACTTGAATGCAGGCTCGTCTTGCATCTCCCAAGATGAAAGGATGTCTGAATCCCCTGTGGAGACCACAGAGAAAGACCTAGTTCCCCACCTCATCGCGACCGGAGGCCTCACCTCGTTTGAAAACTCCAGAGGTACGCGGAGATCAGTGACTCCAAAGGAGACGATGCCTGACTCCTCGTCAAACTTGATAGGAGTCCCAGGATTCCTGTGGCACGTGGAAAGGGACCCTTGGTCTCCCGCATCAGCTGGAGAGGCGTCCCAATTGCCCTGCCCAGCCTTGAGGAGAATCCCGAGTTGTCCCTCGCAACTAGGCAGGAGTCCTGACGTGGCTGAACAAACACGTGGGTGGAAGGGCCATCCCCGTCGTAAATCAAGAATATACCCCAGTTTCCCGCCGCAACTCGAGAAAAACCATGAGACTTTCCCCTCACCGGGAGATGAGGCCCGATTCCCCTGCACTATGTGCAGAGCAATTCCGTGTTGCACATCACACATGAAAGGAGCTTTAATTTCCTTCATGGCACTCCAGAGAAACCCCAAGAACACTGTTTCCAGGCTAGAGGGATCCTGAGGTCACTGTAGCAACACGAAAGAGCTCCGTGGACCAAAAATCAACTCGAGATGAGAGGTTAGTCCCTGGCTTCGACTCCAGAGGAATACCACCTTACCACAAGCACCTCAAGAGGAGGCTTCTCTCAGCTCTAGGTATCTGAGAGGGACCCTGAGTTTGCGGCCTCAAGTGGAATGGACACTGTGATGCCCTGACGCGAAATAAGGCCGGATATCCCTGCAGTGACTTGAATGCAGGCTCGTCTTGCATTTCCCAAGAGGAAAAGATGTCTGAATCCCCTGTGCAGACCACAGAGAAAGACCTAGTTCCCCACCTCATCGCGACCGGAGGCCTCACATCCTTTGAAAACTCCAGATGCACGCGGAGAATAGTGCCTCCAAAGGAGACGATGCCTGACTCCTCGAGAAACTTGATAGGAGTCCCAGGATTCCTGTGTCACGTGGAAAGGGACCCTTGGTCTCCCGCCTCAGCTGGAGAGGCGTCCCAATTGCCCTGCCAAGCCTCGAGGAGAAGCCCGAGTTGTCCCTCGCAACTAGGCAGGAGTCCTGACGTGGCTGAACAAACACATGGGTGGAAGGGGCATCCCCATCGTAACTCGATAATATAGCCCAGGTTCCCGCCGCAACTCGAGAAAAACCATGAGACTTCCCCCTCGCCGCGAGATGAGGCCCGATTCCCATACACTGCGTGCAGAGCAATTCCGTGTTGCACATCACACATGAAAGGAGCCTTGATTTCCTTGATGGCACTGCAGAGAAACCCCAAGAACACTGTTTCAAGGCTAGAGGGATCCTGAGGTCACTGTAGCAACACAAAAGAGCTCCGTGGACCAAAAATCAACTCGAGATAAGATGTTAGTCCCTAACTTCGACTCCAGAGGAATACCACCTTACCACAAGCACCTCAAGAGGAGGCTTCTCTCAGCTCTAGGTATGTGAGAGGGACCCTGAGTTTGCGGCCTCAAGTGGAATGGACACCGCGATGCCCTGACTCGAAATAAGGCCGGATATCCCTGCAGTGACTTGAATGCAGGCTCGTCTTGCATCTCCCAAGACGAAAGGATGTCTGAATCCCCAGTGGAGACCACAGAGAAAGACCTAGTTCCCCACCTAATCGCGACCGAAGACCTTACATCCTTTGAAAACTCCAGAGGTACGCAGAGATCAGTGCCTCCAAAGGAGACGATGCCTGACTCCTCGTGAAACTTGATAGGAGTCCCAGGATTCCTGTGGCACATGGAAAGGGACCCGTGGTCTCCCGCCTCAGCTGGAGAGGCATTCCAATTGCCCTGCCAAGCCTCGAGGATAATCCCGAGTTGTCCCTCGCAACTAGGCAGGAGTCCTGACGTCGCTGAACAAACACGTGTGTGGAAGGGCCATCCCCGTCGTAACTCGAGAATATACCCCAGGTTCCCGCCGCAACTCGAGAAAAACCATGAGACTTCCCCGTCGCCACGAGCTGAGGCCTGATTCCCCTGCACTGCGTGCAGAGCAATTCCGTGTTGCACATCACACATGAAAGGAGCCTTGATTTCCTTGACGGCACTCCAGAGAAACCCCAAGAACACTGTTTCAAGGCTAGAGGGATCCTGAGGTCACTGTAGCAACACAAAAGAGCTCCGTGGACCAAAAATCAACTCGAGATGAGATGTTAGTCCCTAACTTCGACTCCAGAGGAATACCACCTTACCACAAGCACCTCAAGGGGAGGCTTCTCTCAGCTCTAGGTATGTGAGAGGGACCCTGAGTTTGCGGCCTCAAGTGGAATGGACACCGCGATGCCCTGACTCGAAATAAGGCCGGATATCCCTGCAGTGACTTGAATGCAGGCTCGTCTTGCATATCCCAAGATGAAAGGATGTCTGAATCCCCAGTGGAGACCACAGAGAAAGTCCTAGTTCCCCACCTAATCGCGACTGGAGGCCTTACATCCTTTGAAAACTCCAGAGGTACGCGGAGATCAGTGCCTCCAAAGGAGACGATGCCTGACTCCTCGTGAAACTTCATAGGAGTCCCAGGATTCCTGTGGCACGTAGAAAGGGACCCTTGGTCTCCCGCCTCAGCTGTAGAGGCGTCCCAATTGCCCTGCCAAGCCTCGAGGAGAATCCCGAGTTGTCCCTCGCAACTAGGCAGGAGTTCTGACGTCTCTGAACAAACACGTGGGTGGAAGAGCCATCCCCGACGTAACTTGAGAATATACCCCAGGTTCCCGCCGCAACTCGAGAAAAACCATGAGACTTCCCCCTCGCCGCGAGATGAGGTCCGATTCCCCTGCACTGCGAGCAGAGCAATTCCGTGTTGCACATCACACATGAAAGGAGCCTTGATTTTCTTGATGGTACTCCAGAGAAACCCCAAGAACACTGTTTCAAGGCTAGAGGGATCCTGAGGTCACTGTAGCAACACGAAAGAGCTCCGTGGACCAAAAATCAACTCGAGATGAGATGTTAGTCCCTAACTTCGACTCCAGAGGAATACCACCTTACCACAAGCACCTCAAGGGGAGGCTTCTCTCAGCTCTAGGTATGTGAGAGGGACCCTGAGTTTGCGGCCTCAAGTGGAATGGACACCGCGATGCCCTGACTCGAAATAAGGCCGGATATCCCTGCAGTGACTTGAATGCAGGCTCGTCTTGCATATCCCAAGACGAAAGGATGTCTGTATCCCCAGTGGAGACCACAGAGAAAGACCTAGTTCCCCACCTAATCGCGACCGAAGACCTTACATCCTTTGAAAACTCCAGAGGTACGCAGAGATCAGTGCCTCCAAAGGAGACGATGCCTGACTCCTCGTGAAACTTGATAGGAGTCCCAGGATTCCTGTGGCACATGGAAAGGGACCCGTGGTCTCCCGCCTCAGCTGGAGAGGCATTCCAATTGCCCTGCCAAGCCTCGTGGAGAATCCCGAGTTGTCCCTCGCAACTAGGCAGGAGTCCTGATGTCGCTGAACAAACACGTGTGTGGAAGGTCCATCCCCGTTGTAACTCGAGAATATACCCCAGGTTCCCGCCGCAACTCGAGAAAAACCATGAGACTTCCCCCTCGCCGCGAGCTGAGGCCTGATTCCCCTGCACTGCGTGCAGAGCAATTCCGTGTTGCACATCACACATGAAAGGAGCCTTGAATTCCTTGATGGCACTCCAGAGAAACCCCAAGAACACTGTTTCAAGGCTAGAGGGATCCTGAGGTCACTGTAGCAACACGAAAGAGCTCCGTGGATGAAAAATCAACTCGAGATGAGAGGTTAGTCCCTGGCTTCGACTCCAGAGGAATACCACCTTACCACAAGCACCTCAAGAAGAGGCTTCTCTCAGCTCTAGGTATGTGAGAGGGACCCTGAGTTTGCGGCCTCAAGTGGAATGGACACCGCGATGCCCTGACTCGAAATAAGGCGGAATATCCCTGCAGTGACTTGAATGCAGGCTCCTCTTGCATCTCCCAAGACAAAAGGATACCTGAATCCCCGGTGGAGACCACAGAGAAAGACCTAGTTCCCCACATCATCGCGACCGGAGGCGTCACATCCTTTGAAAACTCCAGAGGTACGCAGAGATCAGTGCCTCCAAAGGAGACGATTCGTGACTCCTCGTGAAACTTGATAGGAGTCCCAGGATTCCTGTGGCACGTGGAAAGGGACCCTTGGTCTCCCGCCTCAGCTGGAGAGGCGTCCCAATTGCCCTGCCAAGCCTCGAGGAGAATGCCGAGTTGTCCCTCGCAACTAGGCAAGAGTCCTGACGTCGCTGAAGAAACACGTGTGTGGAAGGGCCATCCCCGTCGTAACTCGAGAATATACCCCAGGTTCCTGCCGCAACTCGAGAAAAACCATGAGACTTCCCCCTCGCCACGAGATGAGGTCCGATTCCCCTGCACTGCGTGCAGAGCAATTCCGTGTTGCACATCACACATGAAAGGAGCCTTGATTTCCTTGATGGTACTCCAGAGAAACCCCAAGAACACTGTTTCAAGGCTAGAGGGATCCTGAGGTCACTGTAGCAACACAAAAGAGCTCCGTGGACCAAGAATCAACTCGAGATGAGATGTTAGTCCCTAACTTCGACTCCAGAGGAATACCACCTTACCACAAGCACCTCAAGAGGAGGCTTCTCTCAGCTCTAGGTATGTGAGAGGGACCCTGAGTTTGCGGCCTCAAGTGGAATGGACACCGCGATGCCCTGACTCGAAATAAGGCCGGATATCCCTGCAGTGACTTGAATGCAGGCTCGTCTTGCATATCCCAAGACGAAAGGATGTCTGAATCCCCAGTGGAGACCACAGAGAAAGACCTAGTTCCCCACCTAATCGCGACCGAAGACCTTACATCCTTTGAAAACTCCAGAGGTACACAGAGATCAGTGCCTCCAAAGGAGACGATGCCTGACTCCTCGTGAAACTTGATAGGAGTCCCAGGATTCCTGTGGCACATGGAAAGGGACCCTTGGTCTCCCGCCTCAGCTGGAGAGGCATTCCAATTGCCCTGCCAAGCCTCGAGGATAATCCCGAGTTGTCCCTCGCAACTAGGCAGGAGTCCTGACGTCGCTGAACAAACACGTGTGTGGAAGGGCCATCCCCGTCGTAACTCGAGAATATACCCCAGGTTCCCGCCGCAACTCGAGAAAAACCATGAGACTTCCCCCTCGCCGCGAGCTGAGGCCTGATTCCCCTGAACTGCGTGCAGAGCAATTCCGTGTTGCACATCAAACATGAAAGGAGCCTTGAATTCCTTGATGGTACTCCAGAGAAACCCCAAGAACACTGTTTCAAGGCTAGAGGGATCCTGAGGTCACTGTAGCAACACGAAAGAGCTCCGTGGATGAAAAATCAACTCGAGATGAGAGGTTAGTCCCTGGCTTCGACTCCAGAGGAATACCACCTTACCACAAGCACCTCAAGAGGAGGCTTCTCTCAGCTCTAGGTATGTGAGAGGGACCCTGAGTTTGCGGCCTCAAGTGGAATGGACACCGCGATGCCCTGACTCGAAATAAGGCGGAATATCCCTGCAGTGACTTGAATGCAGGCTCGTCTTGCATCTCCCAAGACAAAAGGATACCTGAATCCCCGGTGGAGACCACAGAGAAAGACCTAGTTCCCCACATCATCGCGACCGGAGGCGTCACATCCTTTGAAAACTCCAGAGGTACGCAGAGATCAGTGCCTCCAAAGGAGACGATTCGTGACTCCTCGTGAAACTTGATAGGAGTCCCAGGATTCCTGTGGCACGTGGAAAGGGAGCCTTGGTCTCCCGCCTCAGCTGGAGAGGCGTCCCAATTGCCCTGCCAAGCCTCGAGGAGAATGCCGAGTTGTCCCTCGCAACTAGGCAGGAGTCCTGACGTCGCTGAAGAAACACGTGTGTGGAAGGGCCATCCCCGTCGTAACTCGAGAATATACCCCAGGTTCCTGCCGCAACTCGAGAAAAACCATGAGACTTCCCCCTCGCCACGAGATGAGGTCTGATTCCCCTGCACTGCGTGCAGAGCAATTCGGTGTTGCACATCACACATGAAGGGAGCCTTGATTTCCTTGATGGTACTCCAGAGAAACCCCAAGAACTCTGTTTCAAGGCTAGAGGGATCCTGAGGTCACTGTAGCAACACAAAAGAGCTCCGTGGACCAAAAATCAACTCGAGATGAGATGTTAGTCCCTAACTTCGACTCCAGAGGAATACCACCTTACCACAAGCACCTCAAGGGGAGGCTTCTCTCAGCTCTAGGTATGTGAGAGGGACCCTGAGTTTGCGGCCTCAAGTGGAATGGACACCGCGATGCCCTGACTCGAAATAAGGCCGGATATCCCTGCAGTGACTTGAATGCAGGCTCGTCTTCCATCTCCCAAGATGAAAGGAGGTCTGAATCCCCTGTGGAGACCACAGAGAAAGACCTAGTTCCCCACCTCATCGCGACCGGAGGCCTCACATCCTTTGAAAACTTTAGAGGTACACGGAGATCAGTGCCTCCAAAGCAGACGATGCCTGACTCCTCGTGAAACTTGATAGGAGTCCCAGGATTCCTGCGGCATGTGGAAAGGGACACTTGGTCTCCCGCCTCAGCTGTAGAGGCGTCCCAATTGCCCTGCGAAGCCTCGAGGAGAATCCCGAATTCTCCCTCACAACTAGGCAGGAGTCCTGACGTCGCCGAACAACGACGTGGGTGGAAGGGCCATCCCCGTCGTAACTCGAGAATATACCCCAGGTTCCCGCCGCAACTCGAGAAAAAGCATGAGACTTCCCCCTTACCGCGAGATGAGGGCCGATTCCCCTGCACTGCGTGCAGAGCAATTCCGTGTTGCACATCACACATGAAAGGAGCCTGGATTTCCTTGATGGCACTGCAGAGAAACCCCAACAACACTGTTTCAAGGCTAGAGGGATCCTGAGGTCACTGTAGCAACACGAAAGAGCTCCGTGGACCAAGAATCAACTCGAGATGAGAGGTTAGTCCCTGGCTTCGACTCCAGAGGAATACCACCTTACCACAAGCACCTCAAGAGGAGGCTTCTCTCAGCTCTAGGTATGTGAGAGGGACCCTGATTTTGCGTCCTTAAGTGAAATGGACACCGCGATGCCCTGACTCGAAATAAGGCCGGATATCGCTGCAGTGACTTGAATGCAGGCACGTCTTACATCTCCCAAGATGAAAGGATGTCTGAATCCCCTCTGGAGACCACAGAAAAAGACCTAGTTCCCCACCTCATCGCGACTGCAGCCCTCACATCCTTGGAAAACTCCAGAGGTACGCGGAGATCAGTGCCTCCAAAGGAGACGATGCCTGCCTCCTCGTGAAACTTGATAGGAGTCCCAAGATTCCTGTGGCACGTGGAAAGGGACCCTTGGTCTCCCGCCTCACCTGGAGAGGCGTCCCAATTGCCCTGCCGATCCTCGAGGAGAATCCCGAGTTGTCCCTCGCAAGTATGCAGGAGTCCTGACGTCGCTGAACAAACACGTGTGTGGAAGGGCCATCCCTGTCGTAACTCGAGAATATACACCAGGTTCATGCTGCAACTCGAGAAAAACCATGAGACTTCCCCCTCGCCGCGAGATGAGGCCCGATTCCCCTACACTGCGTGCAGAGCAATTCCGTGTTGAACATCACACATGACAGGAGCCTTGATTTCCTTGATGGCACTCCAGAGAATCCCCAAGAACACTGTTTCAAGGCTAGAGGGATCCTGAGGTCACTGTAGAAACACGAAAGAGCTCCGTGGACCAAAAATCAACTCGAGATGAGAGGTTAGTCCCTGGCTTCGACTCCAGAGGAATACCACCTTACCACAAGCACCTCAAGAGGAGGCTTCTCTCAGCTCTAGGTATGTGAGAGGGACCCTGAGTTTGCAGCTTCAAGTGGAATGGACACCGCGATGCCCTGACTCGAAATAAGGCCGGATATCCCTGCAGTGACTTGAATGCAGGCTCGTCTTGCATCTCCCAAGACGAAAGGATGTCTGAATCCCCTGTGGAGACCACAGAGAAAGACCTAGTTCCCCACCTCATGGCGGCCGGAGGCCTCACATCATTTGAAAACTCCAGAGGTACGCGGAGATCAGTGCCTCCAAAGGGGACGATGCCTGACTCCTCGTGAAACTTGATAGGAGTCCCAGGATTCCTGTGGCACGTGGAAAGGGACCCTTGGTCTCCCGCCTCAGCTGGAGAGGCGTCCCAATTGCCCTGCCAAGCCTCGAGGAGAATCCCCAATTGTCCCTTGGAACTAGGCAGGAGTCCTGACGTCGCTGAACAAACACGTGTGTGGAAGGGCCATCCCGGTTGTAACTCGAGAATATACCCCAGGTTCCCGACGCAACTCGAGAAAAACCATGAGACTTCCCCCTCGCCGGAAAATGAGGCCCGATTCCCCTGCACTGCGTGCAGAGCAATTCCGTGTTGCACATCACACATGAAAGGAGCCTTGATTTCCTTGATGGCACTCCAGAGAAACCCCAAGAACACTGTTTCAAGGCTAGAGGGATCCTGAGGTCACTGTAGCAACACGAAAGAGCACCGTGGACCAAAAATCAACTCGAGATGAGGGGTTAGTCCCTGGCTTCGACTCCAGAGGAATACCACCTAACCACAAGCACCTCAAGAGGAGGCTTCTCTCAGCTCTAGGTATGTGAGAGGGACCCTGAATTTGCAGCCTCAAGAGGAATGTACACCGCTATGCCCTGACTCGAAATAAGGCCGGATATCCCTGCAGTGACTTGAATGCAGGCTCGTCTTGCATCTCCCAAGACGAAAGGATGTCTGAATCCCCTGTGGAGACCACAGAGAAAGACCTAGTTCCCCACCTCATCGCGACCGGAGGCATCTCATCCTTTGAAAACTCCAGAGGTACGCGGAGATCAGTGCCTCCAAAGGAGACGATGCCTGACTTCTCTGAAACATGATAGGAGTCCCAGGATTCCTGTGGCACGTGGAAAGGGACCTTTGGTCTCCCGCCTCAGCTGGAGAGGCGTCCCAATTGCCCTGCCAAGCCTCGAGGAGAATCCCGAGTTGTCCCTCGCAACTAGGCAGGAGTCCTGCCGTCTCTGAACAAACACGTGGTTGGAAGGGCCATTCCCATCGTAACTCGAGAATATACCCCAGGTTCCCGCCGCAACTCGAGAAAAACCATGAAACTTTCCCCTCGCCGCGAGATGAGGCCCGATTCCCCTACACTGCATGCAGAGCAATTCCGTGTTGCACATCACACATGAAAGTAACCTTGATTTCCTTGATGGCACTCCAGAGAAACCCCAAGAACACTGTTTCAAGGCTAAAGGGATCCTGAGGTCACTGTAGCAACACGAAAGGGCTCCGTGGACCAAAAATCAACTCGAGATGAGAGGTTAGTCCCTGGCTTCGACTCCAGAGGAATACCACCTTACCACAAGCACCTCAAGAGGAGGCTTCTCTCAGCTCTAGGTATGTGAGACAGACCCTGAGTTTGCGGCCTCAAGTGGAATGGACACCGCGATGCCCTGACTCGAAATAAGGCCGGATATCCCTGCAGTGACTTGAATGCAGGCTCGTCTTGCATCTCCCAAGACGAAAGGATGTCTGAATCCCCTGTGGAGACCATAGAGAATGACCTAGTTCCCCACCTTATGGCGACCAGAGGCCTCACATCCTTTTAAAACTCCAGAGGTACGCGGAGATCAGTGCCTCCAAAGGAGACGATGCCTGACTCCTCGTGAAACTTGATAGGAGTCCCAGGATTCCTGTGGCACGTGGAAAGGGACCCTTGGTCTCCTGCCTCAGCTGGAGAGGCGTCCCAATTGCCCTGCCAAGCCTCGAGGAGAATTCCGAGTTGTCCCTCGCAACTAGGCAGGAGTCCTGCCGTCGCTGAACAAACACCTGGGTGGAAGGGCCATCCCCGTTTTAACTCGAGAATATACCCCAGGTTCCCGCCGCAACTCGAGAAAAACCATGAGCCTTCCCCATTGCCGCGAGATGGGGCCCGATTCCCCTGCACTGCGTGCAGAGCAATTCCGTGTTGCACATCACACATGAAAGGAGCCTTGATTTCCTAGATGGCACTCCAGAGAAACCCCAAGAACACTGTTTCAAGGCTAGAGGGATCCTGAGGTCACTGTAGCAAAATGAAAGAGCTCCGTGGACCAAGAATCAACTCAAGATGAGAGGTTAGTCCCTGGCTTCGACTCCAGAGGAATACCACCTTACCACAAGCACCTCAAGAGGAGGCTTCTCTTAGCTCTAGGTATGTGAGAGGGACCCTGAGTTTGCGGCCTCAAGTGGAATGGACACTGTGATGCCCTGACGTGAAATAAGGCCGGATATTCCTGCAGTGACTTGAATGCAGGCTCGTCTTGCATCTCCCAAGATGAAAGGATGTCTGAATCCCCTGTGGAGACCACAGAGAAAGACCTAGTTCCCCACCTCATCGCGACCGGAGGCCTCACATCCTTTGAAAACTCCAGAGGGACGCGGAGATCAGTGCCTCCAAGGGAGACGATGCCTGACTCCTCGTGAAACTTGATAGGAGTCCCAGGATTCCTGTGGCACGTGGAAAGGGACCCTTGGTCTCCCGCCTCAGCTGGAGAGGCGTCCCAATGGCACTGCCAAGCCTCGAGGAGAATCCCGAGTTGTCCCTCGCAACTAGGCAGGAGTCCTGACGTCGCTGAACAAACACGTGGGTGCAAGGGCCATCCCCATCGTAACTCGATAATATAGCCCAGGTTCCCGCCGCAACTCGAGAAAAACCATGAGACTTCCCCCTCGCCGCGAGATGAGGCCCGATTCCCCTACACTGCGTGCAGAGCAATTCCGTGTTGCACATCACACAGGAAAGGAGCCTTGATTTCCTTGATGGCACTCCAGAGAAAACCCAAGAACACTGTTTCAAGGCTAGAGGGATCCTGAGGTCACTGTAGCCACACGAAAGAGCTCCGTGGACCAGAAATCAAATCGAGATGAGAGGTCAGTCCCTGGCTTCGACTCCAGAGGAATACCACCTTACCACAAGCACCTCAAGAGGAGGCTTCTCGCAGCTCTAGGTATGTGAGAGGGACCCTGATTTTGCGGCCTCAAGTGGAATGTACACTGCGATGCCGTGACGCGAAATAAGGCCGGATATCCCTGCAGTGACTTGAATGCAGGCTCGTCTTGCATCTCCCAAGACGAAAAGATGTCTGAATCCCCTGTGCAGACCACAGAGAAAGACCTAGTTCCCCACCTCATAGCGACCGGAGGCCTCACATCCTTTGAAAATTCCAGAGGCACGCGGAGATCAGTGCCTTCAAAGGAGACGATGCCTGACTCCTCGTGAAACTTGATAGGAGTCCCAGGAATCCTGTGGCACGTGGAAAGGGACCCTTGGTCTCCCGCCTCAGCAGGAGAGGCGTCCCAATTGCCCTGCCAAGCCTCGAGGAGAATCCCGAGTTGTCCCTCGCAACTAGGCAGGAGTCCTGACGTCGCTGAACAAACACGTGTGTGGAAGGGCCATCCCCGTCGTAACTCGAGAATATACCCCAGGTTCCCGCCGCAACTCGAGAAAAACCATGAGACTTCCCCCTCGCCGCGAGATGAGGCCCGATTCCCATGCAATGCGTGCAGAGCAATTCCGTGTTGCACATCACACATGAAAAGAGCCTTGATTCCTTGATGGCACTCCAGAGAAACCCCAAGAAAACAGTTTCAAGGCTAGAGGGATCCTGAGGTCACTGTAGCAACACGAAAGAGCTCCGTGGACCAAAAATCTACTCGAGATGAGGGGTTAGTCCCTGGTTTCGACTCCAGAGGAATACCACCTTACCACAAGCACCTCAAGAGGAGGCTTCTCTCAGCTCTAGGTATGTGAAAGGAACCCTGAGTTTGCAGCCTCAAGTCGAATGGACACCACGATGCCCTGACTCGAAATAAGGCCGGATATCCCTGCAGTGACTTGAATGCAGGCTCGTCTTGCATCTCCCAAGACGAGAAGATGTCTGAATACCCTGTGCAGACCACAGAGAAAGACCTAGTTCCCCACCTCATCGCGACCGGAGGCCTCACATCCTTTGAAAACTCCAGAGGCACGTGGAGATCAGTGCCTCCAAAGGAGACTTTGCCTGACTCCTTGTGAAACTTGATAGGAGTCCCAGGATTCCTGTGGCACGTGGAAAGGGACCCTTGGTCTCCCACCTCAGCTGGAGAGGCGTCCCAATGGCCCTGCCAAGCCTCGAGGAGAATCCCGAGTTGTCCCTCGCAACTAGGCAGGAGTCCTGACGTCGCTGAACAAACACGTGTGTGGAAGGGCCATCCCCGTCGGAACTCGAGAATATACCCCAGGTTCCCCTAGCAACTCGAGAAAAACCATGAGACTTCCCCCTCGCCGCGAGATGAGGTTTGATTCCCCTGCACTGCGTGCAGAGCAATTCCGTGTTGCACATCAGACATGAAAAGAGCCTTGATTTCCTTGATGGCACTCCAGAGAAACCCCAAGAACACAGTTTCAAGGCTAAAGGGATCCTGAGGTCACTGTAGCAACACGAAAGAGCTCCGTGGACCAAAAATCAACTCGAGATGAGAGGTTAGTCCCTGGCTTCGACTCCAGAGGAATACCACCTTACCACAAGCACGTCAAGAGGAGGCTTCTCTCAGCTCTATGTATGTGAGAGGGACCCTGAGTTTGCGGCCTCAAGTGGAATGGACACCGCGATGCCCTGACTCGAAATAAGGCCGGATATCCCTGCAGTGACTTGAATGCAGGCTCGTCTTGCATCTCCCAAGACGAAAGGATGTTTGAATCCCCTGTGCAGACCACAGAGAAAGACCTAGTTCCCCACCTCATGGCGACCGGAGGCCTCACATCCTTTGAAAACTCCAGAGGTACGCGGAGATCAGTGCCTCCAAAGGAGACGATGCCTGACTCCTCGTGAAACTTGATAGGAGTCCCAGGATTCCTGTGGCACGTGGAAAGGGACCCTTGGTCTCCCGCCTCAGCTGGAGAGGCGTCCCAATTGCCCTGACAAGCCTCGAGGAGAAGCCCGAGTTGTCCCTTGCAACTAGGCAGGAGTCCTGCTTTCGCTGAACAAACACGTGGGTGGAAGGGCCATCTCCTTCGTAACTCGAGAATATACCCCAGGTTCCCGCCGCAACTCGAGAAAAATCATGAGACTTCCCCCTCGCCGCGAGATGAGGCCCGATTCCCCTGCACTGCATGCAGAGCAATTCCGTGTTGCACATCACACATGAAAGGAGCCTTGATTTCCTTGATGGCACTCCAGACAAACCCCAAGAACACTGTTTCAAGGCTAGAGGGATCCTGAGGTCACTGTAGCAACACGAAAGAGCTCCGTGGACCAAAAATCAACTCGAGATGAGAGGTTATTCCCTGGCTTCGACTCCAGAGGAATACCACCTTACCACAAGCACCTCAAGAGGAGGATTCTCTCAGCTCTAGGTATGTGAGAGGGACCCTGATTTTGCGGCCTCAAGTGGAATGGACACTGCGATGCCGTGACGCGAAATAAGGCTGGATATCCCTGCAGTGACTTGAATGCAGACTCGTCTTTCATCTCCCAAGACGAAAAGATGTCTGAATCCCCTTTGGAGACCACAGAGAAAGACCTAGTTCCCCACCTCATGGCGACCGGAGGCCTCACATCCTTTGAAAATTCCAGAGGTACGCGGAGATCAGTGCCTCCAAAGGAGACGATGCCTGACTCCTCGTGAAACTTGATAGGAGTCCCAGGATTCCTGTGGCACGTGGAAAGGGACCCTTGGTCTCCCGCCTCAGCTGGAGAGGCGTCCCAATTGCCCTGCCAAGCCTCGAGGAGAATCCCGAGTTGTCCCTCGCATTAGGCAGGAGTCCTTCCGTCGCTGAACAAACACTTGGGTGAAAGGGGCATCCCCGTCGTAACTCGAGAATATACCTCAGGTTCCCGCCGCAACTCGAGAAATACCATGAGACTTCCCCCTCGCTGCGAGATGAGACCCGATTCCCCTACACTGCGTGCAGAGTAATTCCGTGTTGCACATCACACATGAAAGGATCCTTGATTTCCTTGATGGCACTCCAGAGAAACCCCAAGAACACTGTTTCAAGGCTAGAGGGATCCTGAGGTCACTGTAGCCACACGAAAGAGCTCCGTGGACCAGAAATCAACTCGAGATGAGAGGATAGTCCCTGGCTTCGACTCCAGAGGAATACCACCTTACCACAAGCACCTCAAGAGGAAGCTTCTCTCAGCTCTAGGTATGTGAGAGGTACCCTGATTTTACGGCCTCAAGTGGAATGGACACTGCGATGCCCTGACGAGAAATAAGGCTGGATATCCCTGCAGTGACTTGAATGCAGGCTCGTCTTGCATCTTCCAAGACGAAAAGATGTCTGAATCCCCTGTGCAGACCACAGAGAAAAACCTAGTTCCCCACCTCATCGCGACCGGAGGCCTCACATCCTTTGAAAACTCCCGAGGCACGCGGAGATCAGTGCCTCCAAAGGAGACGATGCCTGACTCCTCGTGAAACTTGATAGGAGTCCCAGGATTCCTGTGGCACGTGGAAAGGGACCCTTGGTCTCCCACCTCAGCTGGAGAGGCGTCCCAATTGCCCTGCCAAGCCTCGAGGAGAATCCCGAGTTGTCCCTCGCAACTTGGCAGGAGTCCTGACGTCGCTGAACAAACACGTGGGTGGAAGGGCCATCCCCGTCGTATCTGGATAATATAGCCCAGGTTCCCCTAGCAACTCGAGGAAAACCTTGAGACTTCCCCCTCGCCGCGAGATGAGGCCCGATTCCCCTGCACTGCATGCAGAGCAATTCCGTCTTGCACATCACACATGAAAGGAGCCTTGATTTCCTTGATGGCACTCCAGACAAACCCCAAGAACACTGTTTCAAGGCTAGAGGGATCCTGAGGTCACTGTAGCAACACGAAAGAGCTCCGTGGACCAAAAATTAACTCGAGATGAGAGGTTAGTCCCTGGCTTCGACTCCAGAGGAATACCACCTTACCACAAGCACCTCAAGAGGAGGCTTCTCTCAGCTCTAGGTATGTGAGAGGGACCCTGATTTTGCGGCCTTAAGTGAAATGGACACCGCGATGCCCTGACTCGAAATAAGGCCGGATATCGCTGCAGTGACTTGAATGCAGGCACGTCTTACATCTCCCAAGATGAAAGGATGTCTGAATCCCCTCTGGAGACCACAGAAAAAGACCTAGTTCCCCACCTCATCGCGACTGCAGCCCTCACATCCTTGGAAAACTCCAGAGGTACGCGGAGATCAGTGCCTCCAAAGGAGACGATGCCTGCCTCCTCGTGAAACTTGATAGGAGTCCCAAGATTCCTGTGGCACGTGGAAAGGGACCCTTGGTCTCCCGCCTCACCTGGAGAGGCGTCCCAATTGCCCTGCCGATCCTCGAGGAGAATCCCGAGTTGTCCCTCGCAAGTATGCAGGAGTCCTGACGTCGCTGAACAAACACGTGTGTGGAAGGGCCATCCCTGTCGTAACTCGAGAATATACACCAGGTTCATGCTGCAACTCGAGAAAAACCATGAGACTTCCCCCTCGCCGCGAGATGAGGCCCGATTCCCCTACACTGCGTGCAGAGCAATTCCGTGTTGAACATCACACATGACAGGAGCCTTGATTTCCTTGATGGCACTCCAGAGAATCCCCAAGAACACTGTTTCAAGGCTAGAGGGATCCTGAGGTCACTGTAGAAACACGAAAGAGCTCCGTGGACCAAAAATCAACTCGAGATGAGAGGTTAGTCCCTGGCTTCGACTCCAGAGGAATACCACCTTACCACAAGCACCTCAAGAGGAGGCTTCTCTCAGCTCTAGGTATGTGAGAGGGACCCTGAGTTTGCAGCTTCAAGTGGAATGGACACCGCGATGCCCTGACTCGAAATAAGGCCGGATATCCCTGCAGTGACTTGAATGCAGGCTCGTCTTGCATCTCCCAAGACGAAAGGATGTCTGAATCCCCTGTGGAGACCACAGAGAAAGACCTAGTTCCCCACCTCATGGCGGCCGGAGGCCTCACATCATTTGAAAACTCCAGAGGTACGCGGAGATCAGTGCCTCCAAAGGAGACGATGCCTGACTCCTCGTGAAACTTGATAGGAGTCCCAGGATTCCTGTGGCACGTGGAAAGGGACACTTGGTCTCCCGCCTCAGCTGGAGAGGCGTCCCAATTGCCCTGCCAAGCCTCGAGGAGAATCCCGAGTTGTCCCTCGCAACTATGCAGGAGTCCTGACGTCGCTGAACAAACACGTGGGTGGAAGGACCATCCCCGTCTTAACTCGAGAATATACCCCAGGTTCCCGACGCAACTCGAGAAAAACCATGAGACTTCCCCCTCGCCATAAGATGAGACCCGATTCGCCTGCACTGCGTGCAGAGCAATTCCGTGTTGCACATCACACATGAAAGGAGCCTTGATTTCCTTGATGGCACTCCAGAGAAACCCCAAGAACACTGTTTCAAGGCTAGAGGGATCCTGAGGTCACTGTAGCAACACGAAAGAGCTCCGTGGACCAAAAATCAACTCGAGATGGGAGGTTAGTCCCTGGCTTCGACTCCAGAGGAATACCACCTTACCACAAGCACCACAAGAGGAGGCTTCTCTCAGCTCTAGGTATGTGAGAGGGACCCTGAGTTTGCGGCCTCAAGTGAAATGGACACCCCGATGCCCTGACTCGAAATAAGGCCGGATATCCCTGCAGTGACTTGAATGCAGGCTCGTCTTGCATCTCCCAAGACGAAAGGATGTCTGAATCCTCTGTGGAGACCACAGAGTTAGACCTAGTTCCCCACCTCATCGCGACCGGAGGCCTCACATCCTTTGAAAACTCCAGAGGTACGCGGAGATCAGTGCCTCCAAAGGGGACGATGCCTGACTCCTCGTGAAACTTGATAGGAGTCCCAGGATTCCTGTGGCACGTGGAAAGGGACCCTTGGTCTCCCGCCTCAGCTGGAGAGGCGTCCCAATTGCCCTGCCAAGCCTCGAGGAGAATCCCCAATTGTCCCTTGGAACTAGGCAGGAGTCCTGACGTCGCTGAACAAACACGTGTGTGGAAGGGCCATCCCGGTTGTAACTCGAGAATATACCCCAGGTTCCCGACGCAACTCGAGAAAAACCATGAGACTTCCCCCTCGCCGGAAAATGAGGCCCGATTCCCCTGCACTGCGTGCAGAGCAATTCCGTGTTGCACATCACACATGAAAGGAGCCTTGATTTCCTTGATGGCACTCCAGAGAAACCCCAAGAACACTGTTTCAAGGCTAGAGGGATCCTGAGGTCACTGTAGCAACACGAAAGAGCACCGTGGACCAAAAATCAACTCGAGATGAGGGGTTAGTCCCTGGCTTCGACTCCAGAGGAATACCACCTAACCACAAGCACCTCAAGAGGAGGCTTCTCTCAGCTCTAGGTATGTGAGAGGGACCCTGAATTTGCAGCCTCAAGAGGAATGTACACCGCTATGCCCTGACTCGAAATAAGGCCGGATATCCCTGCAGTGACTTGAATGCAGGCTCGTCTTGCATCTCCCAAGACGAAAGGATGTCTGAATCCCCTGTGGAGACCACAGAGAAAGACCTAGTTCCCCACCTCATCGCGACCGGAGGCATCTCATCCTTTGAAAACTCCAGAGGTACGCGGAGATCAGTGCCTCCAAAGGAGACGATGCCTGACTTCTCTGAAACATGATAGGAGTCCCAGGATTCCTGTGGCACGTGGAAAGGGACCTTTGGTCTCCCGCCTCAGCTGGAGAGGCGTCCCAATTGCCCTGCCAAGCCTCGAGGAGAATCCCGAGTTGTCCCTCGCAACTAGGCAGGAGTCCTGCCGTCTCTGAACAAACACGTGGTTGGAAGGGCCATTCCCATCGTAACTCGAGAATATACCCCAGGTTCCCGCCGCAACTCGAGAAAAACCATGAAACTTTCCCCTCGTCGCGAGATGAGGCCCGATTCCCCTACACTGCATGCAGAGCAATTCCGTGTTGCACATCACACATGAAAGTAACCTTGATTTCCTTGATGGCACTCCAGAGAAACCCCAAGAACACTGTTTCAAGGCTAAAGGGATCCTGAGGTCACTGTAGCAACACGAAAGGGCTCCGTGGACCAAAAATCAACTCGAGATGAGAGGTTAGTCCCTGGCTTCGACTCCAGAGGAATACCACCTTACCACAAGCACCTCAAGAGGAGGCTTCTCTCAGCTCTAGGTATGTGAGACAGACCCTGAGTTTGCGGCCTCAAGTGGAATGGACACCGCGATGCCCTGACTCGAAATAAGGCCGGATATCCCTGCAGTGACTTGAATGCAGGCTCGTCTTGCATCTCCCACGACGAAAGGATGTCTGAATCCCCTGTGGAGACCACAGAGAAAGACCTAGTTCCCCACCTCATCGCGACCGGAGGCATCTCATCCTTTGAAAACTCCAGAGGTACGCGGAGATCAGTGCCTCCAAAGGAGACGATGCCTGACTCCTCTGAAACATGATAGGAGTCCCAGGATTCCTGTGGCACGTGGAAAGGGACCTTTGGTCTCCCGCCTCAGCTGGAGAGGCGTCCCAATTGCCCTGCCAAGCCTCGAGGAGAATCCCGAGTTGTCCCTCGCAACTAGGCAGGAGTCCTGCCGTCTCTGAACAAACACGTGTGTGGAAGGGCCATCCCAGTCGTAACTCGAGAATATAACCCAGGTTCCCGCCGCAACTCGAGAAAAACCATGAGACTTCCCACTTGCCGCGAGATGAGGCCAGAATCCCCTGCACTGCGTGCAGAGCAATTCCGTGTTTCACATCACACATGAAAGGAGCCTTGATTTCCTTGATGGCACTCCAGAGAAACCCCAAGAACACTGTTTCAAGGCTAGAGGGATCCTGAGGTCACTGTAGCAACACGAAAGAGCTCCGTGGACCAAAAATCAACTCGAGATGAGAGGTTAGTCCCTGGAGTCGACTCCAGAGGAATACCACCTTACCACAAGCACCTCAAGAGGAGGCTTCTCTCAGCTCTAGGTATGTGAGAGGGACCCTGAGTTTGCGGCCTCAAGTTGAATGGACACCGCGATGCCCTGACTCGAAATAAGGCCGGATATCCCTGCAGTGACTTGAATGCAGGCTCGTCTTGCATCTCCCAAGACGAAAGGATGTCTGAATCCCCTGTGGAGACCATAGAGAATGACCTAGTTCCCCACCTTATGGCGACCAGAGGCCTCACATCCTTTTAAAACTCCAGAGGTACGCGGAGATCAGTGCCTCCAAAGGAGACGATGCCTGACTCCTCGTGAAACTTGATAGGAGTCCCAGGATTCCTGTGGCACGTGGAAAGGGACCCTTGGTCTCCTGCCTCAGCTGGAGAGGCGTCCCAATTGCCCTGCCAAGCCTCGAGGAGAATTCCGAGTTGTCCCTCGCAACTAGGCAGGAGTCCTGCCGTCGCTGAACAAACACCTGGGTGGAAGGGCCATCCCCGTTTTAACTCGAGAATATACCCCAGGTTCCCGCCGCAACTCGAGAAAAACCATGAGCCTTCCCCATTGCCGCGAGATGGGGCCCGATTCCCCTGCACTGCGTGCAGAGCAATTCCGTGTTGCACATCACACATGAAAGGAGCCTTGATTTCCTAGATGGCACTCCAGAGAAACCCCAAGAACACTGTTTCAAGGCTAGAGGGATCCTGAGGTCACTGTAGCAAAATGAAAGAGCTCCGTGGACCAAGAATCAACTCAAGATGAGAGGTTAGTCCCTGGCTTCGACTCCAGAGGAATACCACCTTACCACAAGCACCTCAAGAGGAGGCTTCTCTTAGCTCTAGGTATGTGAGAGGGACCCTGAGTTTGCGGCCTCAAGTGGAATGGACACTGTGATGCCCTGACGTGAAATAAGGCCGGATATTCCTGCAGTGACTTGAATGCAGGCTCGTCTTGCATCTCCCAAGATGAAAGGATGTCTGAATCCCCTGTGGAGACCACAGAGAAAGACCTAGTTCCCCACCTCATCGCGACCGGAGGCCTCACATCCTTTGAAAACTCCAGAGGGACGCGGAGATCAGTGCCTCCAAGGGAGACGATGCCTGACTCCTCGTGAAACTTGATAGGAGTCCCAGGATTCCTGTGGCACGTGGAAAGGGACCCTTGGTCTCCCGCCTCAGCTGGAGAGGCGTCCCAATGGCACTGCCAAGCCTCGAGGAGAATCCCGAGTTGTCCCTCGCAACTAGGCAGGAGTCCTGACGTCGCTGAACAAACACGTGGGTGCAAGGGCCATCCCCATCGTAACTCGATAATATAGCCCAGGTTCCCGCCGCAACTCGAGAAAAACCATGAGACTTCCCCCTCGCCGCGAGATGAGGCCCGATTCCCCTACACTGCGTGCAGAGCAATTCCGTGTTGCACATCACACAGGAAAGGAGCCTTGATTTCCTTGATGGCACTCCAGAGAAAACCCAAGAACACTGTTTCAAGGCTAGAGGGATCCTGAGGTCACTGTAGCCACACGAAAGAGCTCCGTGGACCAGAAATCAAATCGAGATGAGAGGTCAGTCCCTGGCTTCGACTCCAGAGGAATACCACCTTACCACAAGCACCTCAAGAGGAGGCTTCTCGCAGCTCTAGGTATGTGAGAGGGACCCTGATTTTGCGGCCTCAAGTGGAATGTACACTGCGATGCCGTGACGCGAAATAAGGCCGGATATCCCTGCAGTGACTTGAATGCAGGCTCGTCTTGCATCTCCCAAGACGAAAAGATGTCTGAATCCCCTGTGCAGACCACAGAGAAAGACCTAGTTCCCCACCTCATAGCGACCGGAGGCCTCACATCCTTTGAAAATTCCAGAGGCACGCGGAGATCAGTGCCTTCAAAGGAGACGATGCCTGACTCCTCGTGAAACTTGATAGGAGTCCCAGGAATCCTGTGGCACGTGGAAAGGGACCCTTGGTCTCCCGCCTCAGCAGGAGAGGCGTCCCAATTGCCCTGCCAAGCCTCGAGGAGAATCCCGAGTTGTCCCTCGCAACTAGGCAGGAGTCCTGACGTCGCTGAACAAACACGTGTGTGGAAGGGCCATCCCCGTCGTAACTCGAGAATATACCCCAGGTTCCCGCCGCAACTCGAGAAAAACCATGAGACTTCCCCCTCGCCGCGAGATGAGGCCCGATTCCCATGCAATGCGTGCAGAGCAATTCCGTGTTGCACATCACACATGAAAAGAGCCTTGATTCCTTGATGGCACTCCAGAGAAACCCCAAGAAAACAGTTTCAAGGCTAGAGGGATCCTGAGGTCACTGTAGCAACACGAAAGAGCTCCGTGGACCAAAAATCTACTCGAGATGAGGGGTTAGTCCCTGGTTTCGACTCCAGAGGAATACCACCTTACCACAAGCACCTCAAGAGGAGGCTTCTCTCAGCTCTAGGTATGTGAAAGGAACCCTGAGTTTGCAGCCTCAAGTCGAATGGACACCACGATGCCCTGACTCGAAATAAGGCCGGATATCCCTGCAGTGACTTGAATGCAGGCTCGTCTTGCATCTCCCAAGACGAGAAGATGTCTGAATACCCTGTGCAGACCACAGAGAAAGACCTAGTTCCCCACCTCATCGCGACCGGAGGCCTCACATCCTTTGAAAACTCCAGAGGCACGTGGAGATCAGTGCCTCCAAAGGAGACTTTGCCTGACTCCTTGTGAAACTTGATAGGAGTCCCAGGATTCCTGTGGCACGTGGAAAGGGACCCTTGGTCTCCCACCTCAGCTGGAGAGGCGTCCCAATGGCCCTGCCAAGCCTCGAGGAGAATCCCGAGTTGTCCCTCGCAACTAGGCAGGAGTCCTGACGTCGCTGAACAAACACGTGGGTGGAAGGGCCATCCCCGTCGGAACTCGAGAATATACCCCAGGTTCCCCTAGCAACTCGAGAAAAACCATGAGACTTCCCCCTCGCCGCGAGATGAGGTTTGATTCCCCTGCACTGCGTGCAGAGCAATTCCGTGTTGCACATCAGACATGAAAAGAGCCTTGATTTCCTTGATGGCACTCCAGAGAAACCCCAAGAACACAGTTTCAAGGCTAAAGGGATCCTGAGGTCACTGTAGCAACACGAAAGAGCTCCGTGGACCAAAAATCAACTCGAGATGAGAGGTTAGTCCCTGGCTTCGACTCCAGAGGAATACCACCTTACCACAAGCACGTCAAGAGGAGGCTTCTCTCAGCTCTATGTATGTGAGAGGGACCCTGAGTTTGCGGCCTCAAGTGGAATGGACACCGCGATGCCCTGACTCGAAATAAGGCCGGATATCCCTGCAGTGACTTGAATGCAGGCTCGTCTTGCATCTCCCAAGACGAAAGGATGTTTGAATCCCCTGTGCAGACCACAGAGAAAGACCTAGTTCCCCACCTCATGGCGACCGGAGGCCTCACATCCTTTGAAAACTCCAGAGGTACGCGGAGATCAGTGCCTCCAAAGGAGACGATGCCTGACTCCTCGTGAAACTTGATAGGAGTCCCAGGATTCCTGTGGCACGTGGAAAGGGACCCTTGGTCTCCCGCCTCAGCTGGAGAGGCGTCCCAATTGCCCTGACAAGCCTCGAGGAGAAGCCCGAGTTGTCCCTTGCAACTAGGCAGGAGTCCTGCTTTCGCTGAACAAACACGTGGGTGGAAGGGCCATCTCCTTCGTAACTCGAGAATATACCCCAGGTTCCCGCCGCAACTCGAGAAAAATCATGAGACTTCCCCCTCGCCGCGAGATGAGGCCCGATTCCCCTGCACTGCATGCAGAGCAATTCCGTGTTGCACATCACACATGAAAGGAGCCTTGATTTCCTTGATGGCACTCCAGACAAACCCCAAGAACACTGTTTCAAGGCTAGAGGGATCCTGAGGTCACTGTAGCAACACGAAAGAGCTCCGTGGACCAAAAATCAACTCGAGATGAGAGGTTATTCCCTGGCTTCGACTCCAGAGGAATACCACCTTACCACAAGCACCTCAAGAGGAGGATTCTCTCAGCTCTAGGTATGTGAGAGGGACCCTGATTTTGCGGCCTCAAGTGGAATGGACACTGCGATGCCGTGACGCGAAATAAGGCTGGATATCCCTGCAGTGACTTGAATGCAGACTCGTCTTTCATCTCCCAAGACGAAAAGATGTCTGAATCCCCTTTGGAGACCACAGAGAAAGACCTAGTTCCCCACCTCATGGCGACCGGAGGCCTCACATCCTTTGAAAATTCCAGAGGTACGCGGAGATCAGTGCCTCCAAAGGAGACGATGCCTGACTCCTCGTGAAACTTGATAGGAGTCCCAGGATTCCTGTGGCACGTGGAAAGGGACCCTTGGTCTCCCGCCTCAGCTGGAGAGGCGTCCCAATTGCCCTGCCAAGCCTCGAGGAGAATCCCGAGTTGTCCCTCGCATTAGGCAGGAGTCCTTCCGTCGCTGAACAAACACTTGGGTGAAAGGGGCATCCCCGTCGTAACTCGAGAATATACCTCAGGTTCCCGCCGCAACTCGAGAAATACCATGAGACTTCCCCCTCGCTGCGAGATGAGACCCGATTCCCCTACACTGCGTGCAGAGTAATTCCGTGTTGCACATCACACATGAAAGGATCCTTGATTTCCTTGATGGCACTCCAGAGAAACCCCAAGAACACTGTTTCAAGGCTAGAGGGATCCTGAGGTCACTGTAGCCACACGAAAGAGCTCCGTGGACCAGAAATCAACTCGAGATGAGAGGATAGTCCCTGGCTTCGACTCCAGAGGAATACCACCTTACCACAAGCACCTCAAGAGGAAGCTTCTCTCAGCTCTAGGTATGTGAGAGGTACCCTGATTTTACGGCCTCAAGTGGAATGGACACTGCGATGCCCTGACGAGAAATAAGGCTGGATATCCCTGCAGTGACTTGAATGCAGGCTCGTCTTGCATCTTCCAAGACGAAAAGATGTCTGAATCCCCTGTGCAGACCACAGAGAAAAACCTAGTTCCCCACCTCATCGCGACCGGAGGCCTCACATCCTTTGAAAACTCCCGAGGCACGCGGAGATCAGTGCCTCCAAAGGAGACGATGCCTGACTCCTCGTGAAACTTGATAGGAGTCCCAGGATTCCTGTGGCACGTGGAAAGGGACCCTTGGTCTCCCACCTCAGCTGGAGAGGCGTCCCAATTGCCCTGCCAAGCCTCGAGGAGAATCCCGAGTTGTCCCTCGCAACTTGGCAGGAGTCCTGACGTCGCTGAACAAACACGTGGGTGGAAGGGCCATCCCCGTCGTATCTGGATAATATAGCCCAGGTTCCCCTAGCAACTCGAGGAAAACCTTGAGACTTCCCCCTCGCCGCGAGATGAGGCCCGATTCCCCTGCACTGCATGCAGAGCAATTCCGTCTTGCACATCACACATGAAAGGAGCCTTGATTTCCTTGATGGCACTCCAGACAAACCCCAAGAACACTGTTTCAAGGCTAGAGGGATCCTGAGGTCACTGTAGCAACACGAAAGAGCTCCGTGGACCAAAAATCAAATCGAGATGAGAGGTCAGTCCCTGGCTTCGACTCCAGAGGAATACCACCTTACCACAAGCACCTCAAGAGGAGGCTTCTCTCAGCTCTAGGTATGTGAGAGGGACCCTGATTTTGCGGCCTTAAGTGAAATGGACACCGCGATGCCCTGACTCGAAATAAGGCCGGATATCGCTGCAGTGACTTGAATGCAGGCACGTCTTACATCTCCCAAGATGAAAGGATGTCTGAATCCCCTGTGGAGACCACAGAAAAAGACCTAGTTCCCCACCTCATCGCGACCGCAGCCCTCACATCCTTGGAAAACTCCAGAGGTACGCGGAGATCAGTGCCTCCAAAGGAGACGATGCCTGACTCCTCGTGAAACTTGATAGGAGTCCCAAGATTCCTGTGGCACGTGGAAAGGGACCCTTGGTCTCCCGCCTCAGCTGGAGAGGCGTCCCAATTGCCCTGCCAAGCCTCGAGGAGAATCCCGAGTTGTCCCTCGCAAGTAGGCAGGAGTCCTGACGTCGCTGAACAAACACGTGTGTGGAAGGGCCATCCCTGTCGTAACTCGAGAATATACCCCAGGTTCCCGCCGCAACTCGAGAAAAACCATGAGACTTCCCCCTCGCCGCAAAATGAGGCCCGATTGCCCTGCACTGCGTGCAGAGCAATTCCGTGTTGCACATCACACATGAAAGGAGCCTTGATTTCCTTGATGGCACTCCAGGGAAACCCCAAGAGCACTGTTTCAAGGCTAGAGGGATCCTGAGGTCACTGTAGCAACACGAAAGAGCACCGTGGACCAAAAATCAACTCGAGATGAGGGGTTAGTCCCTGGCTTCGACTCCAGAGCAATACCACCTTACCACAAGCACCTCAAGAGGAGGCTTCTCTCAGCTCTAGGTATGTGAGAGGGACCCTGAGTTTGCAGCCTCAAGAGGAATGTACACCGCTATGCCCTGACTCGAAATAAGGCCGGATATCCCTGCAGTGACTTGAATGCAGGCTCGTCTTGCATCTCCCAAGACGAAAGGATGTCTGAATCCCCTGTGGAGACCACAGAGAAAGACCTAGTTCCCCACCTCATCGCGACTGGAGGCCTCTCATCCTTTGAAAACTCCAGAGGTACGCGGAGATCAGTGCCTCCAAAGGAGACGATGCCTGACTCCTCTGAATCATGATAGGAGTCCCAGGATTCCTGTGGCACGTGGAAAGGGACCCTTGGTCTCCCGCCTCAGCAGGAGAGGCGTCCCAATTGCCCTGCCAAGCCTCGAGGAGAATCCCGAGTTGTCCCTCGCAACTAGGCAGGAGTCCTGCTGTCGCTGATCAAACACGTGGTTGGAAGGGCCATTCGCATCGTAACTCGAGAATATACCCCAGGTTCCCGCCGCAACTCGAGAAAAACCATGAGACTTCCCCCTCGCCGCGAGATGAGGCCCGATTCCCCTGCACTGCATGCAGAGCAATTCCGTGTTGCACATCAAACATGAAAGGAGCCTTGATTTCCTTGATGGCACTCCAGAGAAACCCCAAGAACACTGTTTCAAGGCTAGAGCGATCCTGAGGTCACTGTAGCAACACGAAAGAGCTCCGTGGACCAAAAATCAACTCGAGATGAGAGGTTAGTCCCTGGCTTCGACTCCAGAGGAATACCACCTTACCACAAGCACCTCAAGTGGAGGCTTCTCTCAGCTCTAAGTATGTGAGAGGGACCCTGATTTTGCGGCCTAAAGTGGAATGGACACTGGGATGCCCTGACGTGAAATAAGGCCGGATATCCCTGCAGTGACTTGAATGCAGGCTCGTCTTGCATCTCCCAAGATGAAAGGATGTCTGAATCCCCTGTGGAGACCACAGAGAAAGACCTAGTTCCCCACCTCATCGCGACCGGAGGCCTCACATCCTTTGAAAACTCCAGAGGTACGCGGAGATCAGTGCCTACAAAGGAGAGGATGCCTGACTCCTCGTGAAACTTGATAGGAGTCCCAGGATTCCTGTGGCACGAGGAAAGGGACCCTTGGTCTCCCGCCTCAGATGGAGAGGCGTCCTAATTGCCCTGCGAAGCCTCGAGGAGAATCCCGAATTGTCCCTCGCAACTAGGCAGGAGTCCTGACGTCGCTAAACAAACACGTGGGTGGAAGGGCCATCCCAGTCGTAACTCGAGAATATACCCCAGGTTCCCGCCGCAACTCGAGAAAAACCATGAGACTTCCCACTTGCCGCGAGATGAGGCCAGAATCCCCTGCACTGCGTGCAGAGCAATTCCGTGTTGCACATCACACATGAAAGGAGCCTTGATTTCCTTGATGGCACTCCAGAGAAACCCCAAGAACACTGTTTCAAGGCTAGAGGGATCCTGAGGTCACTGTAGCAACACGAAAGAGCTCCGTGGACCAGGAATCAACTCGAGATGAGAGGTTAGTCCCTGGAGTCGACTCCAGAGGAATACCACCTTACCACAAGCACCTCAAGAGGAGGCTTCTCTCAGCTCTAGGTATGTGAGAGGGACCCTGAGTTTGCGGCCTCAAGTTGAATGGACACCGCGATGCCCTGACTCAAAATAAGGCCGGATATCCCTGCAGTGACTTGAATGCAGGCTCGTCTTGCATCTCCCAAGACGAAAGGATGTCTGAATCCCCTGTGGACACCATAGAGAATGACCTAGTTCCCCACATCTTGGCGACCGGAGGCCTCACATCCTTTGAAAATTTCAGAGGTACGCGGAGATCAGTGCCTCCAAAGGAGACGATGCCTGACTCCTCGTGAAACTTGATAGGAGTCCCAGGATTCCTGTGGCACGTGGAAAGGGACCCTTGGTCTCCTGCCTCAGCTGGAGAGGCGTCCCAATTGCCCTGCCAAGCCTCGAGGAGAATTCCGAGTTGTCCCTCGCAACTAGGTAGGAGTCCTTCCGTCGCTGAACAAACACATGGGTGGAAGGGCCATCCCCGTCATAACTCGAGAATATACCCCAGGTTCCCGCCGCAACTCGAGAAAAACCATGAGCCTTCCCCATTGCCGCGAGATGGGGCCCGATTCCCCTGCACTGCGTGCAGAGCAATTACGTGTTGCACATCACACATGAAAGGAGCCTTGATTTCCTAGATGGCACTCCAGAGAAACCCCAAGAACACTGTTTCAAGGCTAGAGGGATCCTGAGGTCACTGTAGCAAAATGAAAGAGCTCCGTGGACCAAGAATCAACTCAAGATGAGAGGTTAGTCCCTGGCTTCGACTCCAGAGGAATACCACCTTACCACAAGCACCTCAAGAGGAGGCTTCTCTTAGCTCTAGGTATGTGAGAGGGACCCTGAGTTTGCGGCCTCAAGTGGAATGGACACTGTGATGCCCTGACGTGAAATAAGGCCGGATATTCCTGCAGTGACTTGAATGCAGGCTCGTCTTGCATCTCCCAAGATGAAAGGATGTCTGAATCCCCTGTGGAGACCACAGAGAAAGACCTAGTTCCTCACCTCATCGCGACCGGAGGCCTCACATCCTTTGAAAACTCCAGAGGGACGCGGAGATCAGTGCCTCCAAAGGAGACGATGCCTGACTCCTCGTGAAACTTGATAGGAGTCCCAGGATTCCTGTGGCACGTGGAAAGGGACCCTTGGTCTCCCGCCTCAGCTGGAGAGGCGTCCCAATGGCCCTGCCAAGCTTCGAGGAGAATCCCGAGTTGTCCCTCGCAACTAGGCAGGAGTCCTGACGTCGCTGAACAAACACGTGGGTGCAAGGGCCATCCCCATCGTAACTCGATAATATAGCCCAGGTTCCCGCCGCAACTCGAGAAAAACCATGAGACTTCCCCCTCGCCGCAAGATGAGGCCCGATTCCCCTACACTGCGTGCAGAGCAATTCCGTGTTGCACATCACACAGGAAAGGAGCCTTGATTTCCTTGATGGCACTCCAGAGAAAACCCAAGAACACTGTTTCAAGGGTAGAGGGATCCTGAGGTCACTGTAGCCACACGAAAGAGGTCCGTGGACCAGAAATCAAATCGAGATGAGAGGTCAGTCCCTGGCTTCGACTCCAGAGGAATACCACCTTACCACAAGCACCTCAAGAGGAGGCTTCTCTCAGCTCTAGGTATGTGAGAGGGACCCTGATTATGCGGCCTCAAGTGGAATGGACACTGCGATGCCGTGACGCGAAATAAGGCTGGATATCCCTGCAGTGACTTGAATGCAGGCTCGTCTTGCATCTCCCAAGACGAAAAGATGTCTGAATCCCCTGTGCAGACCACAGAGAAAGACCTAGTTCCCCACCTCATAGCGACCGGAGGCCTCACATCCTTTGAAAATTCCAGAGGCACGCGGAGATCAGTGCCTTCAAAGGAGACGATGCCTGACTCCTCGTGAAACTTGATAGGAGTCCCAGGAATCCTGTGGCACGTGGAAAGGGACCCTTGGTCTCCCGCCTCAGCTGGAGAGGCGTCCAAATTGCCCTGCCAAGCCTCGAGGAGAATCCCGAGTTGTCCCTCGCAACTAGGCAGGAGTCCTGACGTCGCTGAACAGACACGTGTGTGGAAGGGCCATCCCCGTCGGAACTCGAGAATATACCCCAGGTTCCCGCCGCAACTCGAGAAAAACCATGAGACTTCCCCCTCGCCGCGAGATGAGGCCCGATTCCCATGCAATGCGTGCAGAGCAATTCCGTGTTGCACATCACACATGAAAAGAGCCTTGATTTCCTTGATGGCACTCCAGAGAAACCCCAAGAACACAGTTTCAAGGCTAGAGGGATCCTGAGGTCACTGTAGCCACAAGAAATAGCTCCGTGGACCAAAAATCAACTCGAGATGAGAGGTTAGTCCCTGGCTTCGACTCCAGAGGAATACCACCTTACCACAAGCACCTCAAGAGGAGGCTTCTCTCAGCTCTAGGTATGTGAGAGGGACCCTGAGTTTGCGGCCTCAAGTGGAATGGACACCGCGATGCCCTGACTCGAAATAAGGCCGGATATGCCTGCAGTGACTTGAATGCAGGCTCGTCTTGCATCTCCCAAGACGAAAGGATGTTTGAATCCCCTGTGCAGACCACAGAGAAAGACCTAGTTCCCCACCTCATCGCGACCGGAGGCCTCACATCCTTTGAAAACTCCAGAGGTACGCGGAGATCAGTGCTTCCAAAGGAAACGATGCCTGACTCCTCGTGAAACTTGATAGGAGTCCCAGGATTCCTGTGGCACGTGGAAAGGGACACTTGGTCTCCCGCCTCAGCTGGAGAGGCGTCCCAATTGCCCTGACAAGCCTCGAGGAGAATCCCGAGTTGTCCCTCGCAACTAGGCAGGAGTCCTGCCGTCGCTGAACAAACACGTGGGTGGAAGGGGCATCCCCGTCTTAACTCAAGAATATACCCCAGGTTCCCACCGCAACTCGAGAAAAACCATGAGACTTCCCCCTCGCTGAGAGATGAGACCCGATTCCCCTACACTGCGGGCAGAGAAATTCCGTGTTGCACATCACACATGAAAGGAACCTTGATTTCCTTCATGGCACTCCAGAGAAACCCCAAGAACACTGTTTCCAGGCTAGAGGGATCCTGAGGTCACTGTAGCAACACGAAAGAGCTCCGTGGACCAAAAATCTACTCGAGATGAGGGGTTAGTCCCTGGTTTCGACTCCAGAGGAATACCACCTTACCACAAGCACCTCAAGAGGAGGCTTCTCTCAGCTCTTGGTATGTGAAAGGAACCCTGAGTTTGCAGCCTCAAGTCGAATGGACACCACGATGCCCTGACTCGAAATAAGGCCGGATATCCCTGCAGTGACTTGAATGCAGGCTCGTCTTGCAACTCCCAAGACGAGAAGATGTCTGAATACCCTGTGCAGACCACAGAGAAAGACCTAGTTCCCCACCTCATCCCGACCGGAGGCCTCACATCCTTTGAAAACTCAAGAGGCACGTGGAGATCAGTGCCTCCAAAGGAGACTTTGCCTGACTCCTTGTGAAACTTGATAGGAGTCCCAGGATTCCTGTGGCACGTGGAAAGGGACCCTTGGTCTCCCGCCTCAGCTGGAGAGGCGTCCCAATGGCCCTGCCAAGCCTCGAGGAGAATCCCGAGTTGTCCCTCGCAACTAGGCAGGAGTCCTGACGTCGCTGAACAAACACGTGTGTGGAAGGGCCATCCCCGTCGGAACTCGAGAATATACCCCAGGTTCCCGCCGCAACTCGAGAAAAACCATGAGACTTCCCCCTAGCCGCGAGATGAGGCCCGATTCCCCTGCACTGCGTGCAGAGCAATTCCGTGTTGCACATCACACATGAAAAGAGCCTTGATTTCCTTGATGGCACTCCAGAGAAACCCCAAGAACACAGTTTCAAGGCTAAAGGGATCCTGAGGTCACTGTAGCAACACGAAAGAGCTCCGTGGACCAAAAATCAACTCGAGATGAGAGGTTAGTCCCTGGCTTCGACTCCAGAGGAATACCACCTTACCACAAGCACGTCAAGAGGAGGCTTCTCTCAGCTCTATGTATGTGAGAGGGACCCTGAGTTTGCGGCCTCAAGTGGAATGGACACCGCGATGCCCTGACTCGAAATAAGGCCGGATATCCCTGCAGTGACTTAAATGCAGGCTCGTCTTGCATCTCCCAAGACGAAAGGATGTTTGAATCCCCTGTGCAGACCACAGAGAAAGACCTAGTTCCCCACCTCATGGCGACCGGAGGCCTCACATCCTTTGAAAACTCCAGAGGTACGCGGAGATCAGTGCCTCCAAAGGAGACGATGCCTGACTCCTCGTGAAACTTGATAGGAGTCCCAGGATTCCTGTGGCACGTGGAAAGGGACCCTTGGTCTCCCGCCTCAGCTGGAGAGGCGTCCCAATTGCCCTGACAAGCCTCGAGGAGAAGCCCGAGTTGTCCCTTGCAACTAGGCAGGAGTCCTGCTTTCGCTGAACAAACACGTGGGTGGAAGGGCCATCCCCGTCGTAACTCGAGAATATACCCCAGGTTCCCGCCGCAACTCGAGAAAAATCAGGAGACTCCCCCCTCGCCGCGAGATGAGGCCCGATTCCCCTGCACTGCATGCAGAGCAATTCCGTGTTGCACATCACACATGAAAGGAGCCTTGATTTCCTTGATGGCACTCCAGACAAACCCCAAGAACACTGTTTCAAGGCTAGAGGGATCCTGAGGTCACTGTAGCAACACGAAAGAGCTCCGTGGACCAAAAATCAACTCGAGATGAGAGGTTAGTCCCTGGCTTCGACTCCAGAGGAATACCACCTTACCACAAGCACCTCAAGAGGAGGATTCTCTCAGCTCTAGGTATGTGAGAGGGACCCTGATTTTGCGGCCTCAAGTGGAATGGACACTGCGATGCCGTGACGCGAAATAAGGCTGGATATCCCTGCAGTGACTTGAATGCAGACTCGTCTTTCATCTCCCAAGACGAAAAGATGTCTGAATCCCCTTTGCAGACCACAGAGAAAGACCTAGTTCCCCACCTCATGGCGACCGGAGGCCTCATATCCTTTGAAAACTCCAGAGGTACGCGGAGATCAGTGCCTCCAAAGGAGACGATGCCTGACTCCTCGTGAAACTTGATAGGAGTCCCAGGATTCCTGTGGCACGTGGAAAGGGACCCTTGGTCTCCCGCCTCAGCTGGAGAGGCGTCCCAATTGCCCTGCCAAGCCTCGAGGAGAATCCCGAGTTGTCCCTCGCAACAAGGCAGGAGTCCTTCCGTCGCTGAACAAACACTTGGGTGAAAGGGGCATCCCCGTCGTAACTCGAGAATATACCTCAGGTTCCCGCCGCAACTCGAGAAATACCATGAGACTTCCCCCTCGCTGCGAGATGAGACCCGATTCCCCTACACTGAGTGCAGAGTAATTCCGTGTTGCACATCACACATGAAAGGATCCTTGATTTCCTTGATGGCACTCCAGAGAAACCCCAAGAACACTGTTTCAAGGCTAGAGGGATCCTGAGGTCTCTGTAGCCACACGAAAGAGCTCCGTGGACCAGAAATCAACTCGAGATGAGAGGATAGTCCCTGGCTTCGACTCCAGAGGAATACCACCTTACCACAAGCACCTCAAGAGGAAGCTTCTCTCAGCTCTAGGTATGTGAGAGGTACCCTGATTTTACGGCCTCAAGTGGAATGGACACTGCGATGCCCTGACGAGAAATAAGGCTGGATATCCCTGCAGTGACTTGAATGCAGGCTCGTCTTGCATCTTCCAAGACGAAAAGATGTCTGAATCCCCTGTGCAGACCACAGAAGAAAACCTAGTTCCCCACCTCATCGCGACCGGAGGCCTCACATCCTTTGAAAACTCCCGAGGCACGCGGAGATCAGTGCCTCCAAAGGAGACGATGCCTGACTCCTCGTGAAACTTGATAGGAGTCCCAGGATTCCTGTGGCACGTGGAAAGGGACCCTTGGTCTCCCACCTCAGCTGGAGAGGCGTCCCAATTGCCCTGCCAAGCCTCGAGGAGAATCCCGAGTTGTCCCTCGCAACTTGGCAGGAGTCCTGACGTCGCTGAACAAACACGTGGGTGGAAGGGCCATCCCCGTCGTAACTGGATAATATAGCCCAGGTTCCCCTAGCAACTCGAGGAAAACCTTGAGACTTCCCCCTCGCCGCGAGATGAGGCCCGATTCCCCTGCACTGCATGCCGAGCAATTCCGTCTTGCACATCACACATGAAAGGAGCCTTGATTTCCTTGATGGCACTCCAGACAAACCCCAAGAACACTGTTTCAAGGCTAGAGGGATCCTGAGGTCACTGTAGCAACACGAAAGAGCTCCGTGGACCAAGAATCAACTCGAGATGAGAGGTTAGTCCCTGGCTTCGACTCCAGAGGAATACCACCTTACCACAAGCACCTCAAGAGGAGGCTTCTCTTAGCTCTAGGTATGTGAGAGGGACCCTGATTTTGCGGCCTCAAGTGGAATGGACACTGTGATGCCCTGACGTGAAATAAGGCCGGATATTCCTGCAGTGACTTGAATGCAGGCTCGTCTTGCATCTCCCAAGATGAAAGGATGTCTGAATCCCCTGTGAAGACCACAGAGAAAGACCTAGTTCCCCACCTCATCGCGACCGGAGGCCTCACATCCTTTGAAAACTCCAGAGGGACGCGGAGATCAGTGCCTCCAAAGGAGACGATGCCTGACTCCTCGTGAAACTTGATAGGAGTCCCAGGATTCCTGTGGCACGTGGAAAGGGACCCTTGGTCTCCCGCCTCAGCTGGAGAGGCGTCCCAATGGCCCTGCCAAGCCTCGAGGAGAATCCCGAGTTGTCCCTCGCAACTAGGCAGGAGTCCTGACGTCGCTGAACAAACACGTGGGTGCAAGGGCCATCCCCATCGTAACTCGATAATATAGCCCAGGTTCCCGCCGCAACTCGAGAAAAACCATGAGACTTCCCCCTCGCCGCGAGATGAGGCCCGATTCCCCTACACTGCGTGCAGAGCAATTCCGTGTTGCACATCACACAGGAAAGGAGCCTTGATTTCCTTGATGGCACTCCAGAGAAACCCCAAGAACACTGTTTCAAGGCTAGAGGGATCCTGAGGTCACTGTAGCCACACGAAAGAGCTCCGTGGACCAGAAATCAACTCGAAATGAGAGGTCAGCCCCTGGCTTCGACTCCAGAGGAATACCACCTTACCACAAGCACCTCAAGAGGAGGCTTCTCTCAGCTCTAGGTATGTGAGAGGGACCCTGATTTTGCGGCCTCAAGTGGAATGGACACTGCGATGCCGTGACGCGAAATAAGGCTGGATATCCCTGCAGTGACTTGAATGCAGGCTCGTCTTGCATCTCCCAAGACGAAAAGATGTCTGAATCCCCTGTGCAGACCACAGAGAAAGACCTAGTTCCCCACCTCATAGCGACCGGAGGCCTCACATCCTTTGAAAATTCCAGAGGCACGCGGAGATCAGTGCCTTCAAAGGAGACGATGCCTGACTCCTCGTGAAACTTGATAGGAGTCCCAGGAATCATGTGGCACGTGGAAAGGGACCCTTGGTCTCCCGCCTCAGCTGGAGAGGCGTCCCAATTGCCCTGCCAAGCCTCGAGGAGAATCCCGAGTTGTCCCTCGCAACAAGGCAGGAGTCCTTCCGTCGCTGAACAAACACTTGGGTGAAAGGGGCATCCCCGTCGTAACTCGAGAATATACCTCAGGTTCCCGCCGCAACTCGAGAAATACCATGAGACTTCCCCCTCGCTGCGAGATGAGACCCGATTCCCCTACACTGCGTGCAGAGTAATTCCGTGTTGCACATCACACATGAAAGGATCCTTGATTTCCTTGATGGCACTCCAGAGAAACCCCAAGAACACTGTTTCAAGTCTAGAGGGATCCTGAGGTCACTGTAGCCACACGAACGAGCTCCGTGTACCAAAAATCAACTCGAGATGAGAGATTAGTCCCTGGCTTCGACTCCAGAGGAATACCACCTTACCACAAGCACCTCAAGAGGAGGCTTCTCTCAGCTCGAGGTATGTGAGAGGGACCCTGAGTTTGCGGCCTCAAGTGGAATGGACACCGCGATGCCCTGACTCGAAATAAGGCCGGATGTCCCTGCAGTGACTTGAATGCAGGCTCGTCTTGCATCTCCCAAGACGAAAGGATGTTTGAATCCCCTGTGGAGACCACAGAGAAAGACCTAGTTCCCCACATCATGGCGACCGGAGGCCTCACATCCTTTGAAAACTCCAGAGGGACGCGGAGATCAGTGCCTCCAAAGGAGTCGATGCCTGACTCCTCGTGAAACTTGATAGGAGTCCCAGGATTCCTGTGGCACGTGGAAAGGGACCCTTGGTCTCCCGCCTCAGCTGGAGAGGCGTCCCAATTGCCCTGCCAAACCTCGAGGAGAATCCCGAGTTGTCCCTCGCAACAAGGCAGGAGTCCTTCCGTTGCTGAACAAACACTTGGGTGAAAGGGGCATCCCCGTCGTAACTCGAGAATATACCCCAGGTTCCCGCCGCAACTCGAGAAATACCATGAGACTTCCCCCTCGCTGCGAGATGAGACCCGATTCCCCTACACTGCGTGCAGAGCAATTCCGTGTTGCACATCACACATGAAAGGAGCCTTGATTTCCTTGATGGCACTCCAGAGAAACCCCAAGAACACTGTTTCAAGGCTAGAGGGATCCTGAGGTCACTGTAGCCACACGAAAGAGCTCCGTGGACCAGAAATCAACTCGAGATGAGAGGATAGTCCCTGGCTTCGACTCCAGAGGAATACCACCTTACCACAAGCACCTCAAGAAGTGGCTTCTCTCAGCTCTAGGTATGTGAGAGGGACCCTGATTTTGCGGCCTCAAATGGAATGGACACCGCGATGCACTGACGTGAAATAAGGCCGGATATCCCTGCAGTGACTTGATTGCAGGCTCGTCTTGCATCTCCCAAGACGAAAGGATGTCTGAATCCCCTGTGGAGACCACAGAGAAAGACCTAGTTCCCCACCTCATCGCGACCGGAGGCCTCACATCCTTTGAAAACTCCAGAGGTACGCGGAGATCAGTGCCTCCAAAGGAGACGATGCCTGACTCCTCGTGAAACTTGATAGGAGTCCCAGGATTCCTGTGGCACGTGGAAAGGGACCCTTGGTCTCCCGCCTCAGCTGGAGAGGCGTCCCAATTGCCCTGCCAAGCCTCGAGGAGAATCCCGATTTGTCCCTCGCAACTAGCCAGGAGTACTGACGTCGCTGAAGAAACACTTGTGTGGAAGGGCCATCCCCGTCGTAACTCGAGAATATACCCCAGGTTCCCTCCGCAACTCGAGAAAAACCATGAGACTTCCCCCTCACCACGAGATGAGGCCCGATTCCCCTGCACTGCGTGCAGAGCAATTCCGTGTTGCACATCACACATGAAAGGAACCTTGATATCCATGGTGGCACTCCAGAGAAACCCCAAGAACACTGTTTCAAGGCTAGAGGGATCCTGAGGTCACTGTAGCAACACAAAAGAGCTCCGTGGACCACAAATCAACTTGAGATGAGAGATTAGTCCCTGGCTTCGCCTCCAGAGGAATACCACCTTACCACAAGCACCTCAAGAGGAGGCTTCTCTCAGCTCTAGGTATGTGAGAGGCACCCTGAGTTTGCGGCCTCAAGTGAAATGGACACCGCGATGCCCTGACTCGATATAAGGCCGGATATCCCTGCAGTGACTTGAATGCAGGCTCGTCTTGCATCTCCCAAAACGAAATGATGTCTGAATCCCCTTTGGAGACCACAGAGAAAGACCTAGTTTCCCATCTCATCGCGACCGGAGGCCTCACATCCTTTGAAAACCCCAGAGGAACGCGGAGATCAGTGCCTCCAAAGGAAACGATGCCTGACTCCTCATGAAACTTGATAGGAGTCCCAGGATTCCTGTGGCACGTGGAAAGCGACCCTTGGTCTCCCGCCTCAGCTGGAGAGGTATCCCAATTGCCCTGCCAAGCCTCGAGGAGAATCCCGAGTTGTCCCTCGCATCTAGGCAGGAGTCCTGACATCGCTGAACAAACACGTGGTTGGAAGGGCCATCCCCGTCGTAACTCGAGAATATACCCCAGGTTCCCGCCGCAACTCGAGAAAAACCATGAGACTTCCCCCTCGCCGCGAGATGAGGCCCGATTCCCCTGCACTGTGTGCAGAGCAATTCCGTGTTGCACATCACACATGAAAGGAGCCTTGATTTCCTTGATGGCACTCCAGAGAAAACCCAAGAACACTGTTTCAAGGCTAGAGGGATCCTGAGGTCACTGTAGCAACACGAAAGAGCTCCGTGGACCACAAATCAACTGGAGATTAGAGGTTAGTCCCTGGTTTCAACTCCAGAGGATTACCACCTTACCACAAGCACCTCAAGAGGAGGCTTCTCTCAGCTCTAGGTATGTGAGAGGGACCCTGAGTTTGCGGCCTCAAGTGGAATGGACACCGCGATGCCCTGACTCGAAATAAGGCCGGATATCCCTGCAGTGACTTGAATGCAGGCTCGTATTGCATCTCCCAAGACGAAAGGATGTCTGAATCCCCTGTGGAGACCACAGAGAAAGACCTATTTCCCCACCTCATCGCGACCGGAGGCCTCACATCCTTTGAAAACTCCAGAGGGACGCGGAGATCAGTGCCTCCAAAGGAGACGATGCCTGACTCCTCGTGAAACTTAATAGGAGTCCCAGGATTCCTGTGGCACGTGGAAAGGGACCCTTGGTCTCGCGCCTCAGCTGGAGAGGCGTCCCAATTGCCCTGCCAAGCCTCGAGGAGAATCCCGAGTTGTCCCTCGCAACTAGCCAGGAGTACTGACGTCGGTGAAGAAACACGTGTGTGGAAGGGCCATCCCCGTCGTAACTCGAGAATATACCCCAGGTTCCCTCCGCAACTCGAGAAAAACCATGAGACTTCGCCCTCGCCGCGAGATGAGGCCCGATTCCCCTGCACTGCGTGCAGAGCAATTCCGTGTTGCACATCACACATGAAAGGAACCTTGATTTCCATGGTGGCACTCCAGAGAAACCCCAAGAACACTGTTTCAAGGCTAGAGGGATCCTGAGGTCACTGTAGCAACACAAAAGAGCTCCGTGGACCACAAATCAACTCGAGATGAGAGATTAGTCCCTGGCTTCGACTCCAGAGGAATACCACCTTACCACAAGCACCTCAAGAGGAGGCTTCTCTCAGCTCTAGGTATGTGAGAGGGACCCTGAGTTTGCGGCCTCAAGTGGAATGGACACCGCGATGCCCTGACTCGAAATAAGGCCGGATATCCCTGCAGTGACTTGAATGCAGGCTCGTCTTGCATCTCCCAAAACGAAAGGATGTCTGAATCCCCTTTGGAGACCACAGAGAAAGACCTAGGTTCCCATCTCATCGCGACCGGAAGCCTCACATCCTTTGAAAACCCCAGAGGAACGCGGAGATCAGTGGCTCCAAAGGAAACGATGCCTGACTCCTCATGAAACTTGATAGGAGTCCCAGGATTCCTGTGGCACGTGGAAAGGGACCCTTGGTCTCCCGCCTCAGCTGGAGAGGCGTCCCAATTGCCCTGCCAAGCCTCGAGGAGAATCCCGTGTTGTCCCTCGCAACTAGCCAGGAGTACTGACGTCGCTGAAGAAACACTTGTGTGGAAGGGCCATCCCCGTCGTAACTCGAGAATATACCCCAGGTTCCCTCCGCAACTCGAGAAAAACCATGAGACTTCCCCCTCACCACGAGATGAGGCCCGATTCCCCTGCACTGCGTGCAGAGCAATTCCGTGTTGCACATCACACATGAAAGGAACCTTGATATCCATGGTGGCACTCCAGAGAAACCCCAAGAACACTGTTTCAAGGCTAGAGGGATCCTGAGGTCACTGTAGCAACACAAAAGAGCTCCGTGGACCACAAATCAACTTGAGATGAGAGATTAGTCCCTGGCTTCGCCTCCAGAGGAATACCACCTTACCACAAGCACCTCAAGAGGAGGCTTCTCTCAGCTCTAGGTATGTGAGAGGGACCCTGAGTTTGCGGCCTCAAGTGAAATGGACACCGCGATGCCCTGACTCGATATAAGGCCGGATATCCCTGCAGTGACTTGAATGCAGGCTCGTCTTGCATCTCCCAAAACGAAAGGATGTCTGAATCCCCTTTGGAGACCACAGAGAAAGACCTAGTTTCCCATCTCATCGCGACCGGAGGCCTCACATCCTTTGAAAACCCCAGAGGAACGCGGAGATCAGTGCCTCCAAAGGAAACGATGCCTGACTCCTCATGAAACTTGATAGGAGTCCCAGGATTCCTGTGGCACGTGGAAAGCGACCCTTGGTCTCCCGCCTCAGCTGGAGAGGTATCCCAATTGCCCTGCCAAGCCTCGAGGAGAATCCCGAGTTGTCCCTCGCATCTAGGCAGGAGTCCTGACATCGCTGAACAAACACGTGGTTGGAAGGGCCATCCCCGTCGTAACTCGAGAATATACCCCAGGTTCCCGCCGCAACTCGAGAAAAACCATGAGACTTCCCCCTCGCCGCGAGATGAGGCCCGATTCCCCTGCACTGTGTGCAGAGCAATTCCGTGTTGCACATCACACATGAAAGGAGCCTTGATTTCCTTGATGGCACTCCAGAGAAAACCCAAGAACACTGTTTCAAGGCTAGAGGGATCCTGAGGTCACTGTAGCAACACGAAAGAGCTCCGTGGACCACAAATCAACTGGAGATTAGAGGTTAGTCCCTGGTTTCAACTCCAGAGGATTACCACCTTACCACAAGCACCTCAAGAGGAGGCTTCTCTCAGCTCTAGGTATGTGAGAGGGACCCTGAGTTTGCGGCCTCAAGTGGAATGGACACCGCGATGCCCTGACTCGAAATAAGGCCGGATATCCCTGCAGTGACTTGAATGCAGGCTCGTATTGCATCTCCCAAGACGAAAGGATGTCTGAATCCCCTGTGGAGACCACAGAGAAAGACCTATTTCCCCACCTCATCGCGACCGGAGGCCTCACATCCTTTGAAAACTCCAGAGGGACGCGGAGATCAGTGCCTCCAAAGGAGACGATGCCTGACTCCTCGTGAAACTTGATAGGAGTCCCAGGATTCCTGTGGCACGTGGAAAGGGACCCTTGGTCTCGCGCCTCAGCTGGAGAGGCGTCCCAATTGCCCTGCCAAGCCTCGAGGAGAATCCCGAGTTGTCCCTCGCAACTAGGCAGGAGTCCTGACATCGCTGAACAAACACGTGTGTGGAAGGGCCATCCCCGTCGTAACTCGAGAATATACCCCAGGTTCCCGCCGCAACTCGAGAAAAACCATGAGACTTCCCCCTCGCCGCGAGATGAGGCCCGATTCCCCTGCACTGTGTGCAGAGCAATTCCGTGTTGCACATCACACATGAAAGGAGCCTTGATTTCCTTGATGGCACTCCAGAGAAAACCCAAGAACACTGTTTCAAGGCCAGAGGGATCCTGAGGTCACTGTAGCAACACGAAAGAGCTCCGTGGACCAAAAATCAACTCGAGATGAGAGGTTAGTCCCTGGCTTCGACTCCAGAGGAATACCACCTAACCACAAGCACCTCAAGAGGAGGCTTCTCTCAGCTCTAGGTATGTGAGAGGGACCCTGAGTTTGCGGCCTCAAGTGGAATGGACACCGCAATGCCCTGACTCGAAATAAGGCCGGATATCCCTGCAGTGACTTGAATGCAGGCTCGTCTTGCATCTCCCAAGACGAAAGGATGTCTGAATCCCCTGTGGAGACCACAGAGAAAGACCTAGTTACCCACCTCATCGCGGCCGGAGGCCTCACATCCTTTGAAAACCCCAGAGGAACGCGGAGATCAGTGGCTCCAAAGGAAACGATGCCTGACTCCTCATGAAACTTGATAGGAGTCCCAGGATTCCTGTGGCACGTGGAAAGGGACCCTTGGTCTCCCGCCTCAGCTGGAGAGGCGTCCCAATTGCCCTGCCAAGCCTCGAGGAGAATCCCGATTTGTCCCTCGCAACTAGCCAGGAGTACTGACGTCGCTGAAGAAACACGTGTGTGGAAGGGCCATCCCCGTCGTAACTTGAGAATATACCCCAGGTTCCCGCCGCAACTCGAGAAAAACCATGAGACTTCCCCCTCGCCGCGAGATGAGGCCCGATTCCCCTGCACTGCGTGCAGAGCAATTCCGTGTTGCACATCACACATGAAAGGAACCTTGATTTCCATGGTGGCACTCTAGAGAAACCCCAAGAACACTGTTTCAAGGCTAGAGGGATCCTGAGGTCACTGTAGCAACACAAAAGAGCTCCGTGGACCACAAATCAACTCGAGATGAGAGATTAGTCCCTGGCTTCGACTCCAGAGGAATACCACCTTACCACAAGCACCTCAAGAGGAGGCTTCTCTCAGCTCTAGGTATGTGAGAAGGACCCTGAGTTTGCGGCCTCAAGTGGAATGGACACCGCGATGCCCTGACTCGAAATAAGGCCGGATATCCCTGCAGTGACTTGAATGCAGGCTCGTCTTGCATCTCCCAAGACGAAAGGATGTCTGAATCCCCTTTGGAGACAACAGAGAAAGACCTAGTTTCCCATCTCATCGCGACCGGAGGCCTCACATCCTTTGAAAACCCCAGAGGAACGCGGAGATCAGTGCCTCCAAAGGAGACGATGCCTGACTCCTCGTGAAACTTGATAGGAGTCCCAGGATTCCTGTGGCACGTGGAAAGGGACACTTGGTCTCCCGCCTCAGCTGGAGAGGCGTCCCAATTGCCCTGCCAAGCCTCGAGGAGAATCCCGAGTTGTCCCTCGCAACTAGGCAGGAGTCCTGACATCGCTGAACAAACACGTGTGTGGAAGGGCCATCCCCGTCGTAACTCGAGAATATACCCCAGGTTCCCGCCGCAACTCGAGAAAAACCATGAGACTTCCCCCTCGCCGCGAGATGAGGCCCGATTCCCCTGCACTGTGTGCAGAGCAATTCCGTGTTGCACATCACACATGAAAGGAGCCTTGATTTCCTTGATGGCACTCCAGAGAAAACCCAAGAACACTGTTTCAAGGCCAGAGGGATCCTGAGGTCACCGTAGCAACACGAAAGAGCTCCGTGGACCAAAAATCAACTCGAGATGAGAGGTTAGTCCCTGGCTTCGACTCCAGAGGAATACCACCTAACCACAAGCACCTCAAGAGGAGGCTTCTCTCAGCTCTAGGTATGTGAGAGGGACCCTGAGTTTGCGGCCTCAAGTGGAATGGACACCGCAATGCCCTGACTCGAAATAAGGCCGGATATCCCTGCAGTGACTTGAATGCAGGCTCGTCTTGCATCTCCCAAGACGAAAGGATGTCTGAATCCCCTGTGGAGACCACAGAGAAAGACCTAGTTACCCACCTCATCGCGGCCGGAGGCCTCACATCCTTTGAAAACTCCAGAGGTACGCGGAGATCAGTGCCTCCAAAGGAGACGATGCCTGACTCCTCGTGAAACTTGATAGGAGTCCCAGGATTCCTGTGGCACGTGGAAAGGGACCCTTGGTCTCCCGCCTCAGCTGGAGAGGCGTCCCAATTGCTCTGCCAAGCCTCGAGGAGAATCCCGAGTTGTCCCTCGCAACTAGGCAGGAGTCCTGACGTCGCTGAACAAACACGTGGCTGGAAGGGCCATCCCCGTCGTAACTCGAGAATATACCCCAGGTTCCCGCCGCAACTCGAGAAAAACCATGAGACTTCCCCCTCGCCGAGAGATGAGGCCCGATTCCCCTGCACTGCGTGCAGAGCAATTCCGTGTTGCACATCACACATGAAAGGAGCCTTGATTTCCATGATGGCACTCTAGAGAAACCCCAAGAACACTGTTTCAAGGCTAGAGGGATCCTGAGGTCACTGTAGCAACACAAAAGAGCTCCGTGGACAACAAATCAACTCGAGATTAGAGATTAGTCCCTGGCTTCGACTCCAGAGGAATACCACCTAACCACAAGCACCTCAAGAGGAGGCTTCTCTCAGCTCTAGGTATGTTAGAGGTACCCTAGGTTTGCGGTCTAAAGTGTAATGGACACCGCGATGCCCTGACTCGAAATAAGGCCGGATATCCCTGCAGTGACTTAAATGCAGGCTCGTCTTGCATCTCCCAAGACGAAAGGATTTCTGAATCACCTGTGTAGACCACAGAGAAAGACCTAGTTCCCCACCTCATCGCGACCGGAGGCCTCACATCCTTTGAAAACTCCACAGGTACGCGGAGATCAGTGCCTCCAAAGGAGACGATGCCTGACTCCTCGTGAAACTTGATAGGAGTCCCAGGATTCCTGTGGCACGTGGAAAGGGACCCTTGGTCTCCCACCTCAGCTGGAGAGGCGTCCCAATTGCCCAGCCAAGCCTCGAGGAGAATCCCGAGCTGTCCCTCGCAACTAGGCAGAAGTCCTGACGTCGCTGAGCAGACACGTGGGTGGAAGGGCCATCCCCGTCGTAACTCGAGAATATACCCCACGTTCCCGCCGCAACTCGAGAAAAACCATGAGACTTCCCCCTCGCCGCGAGATGAGGCCCGATTCCCCTGCACTGCGTGCAGAGCAATGCCGTGTTGCACATCACACAGGAAAGGAGCCTTGATTTCCTTGATGGCACTCCAGAGAAACCTCAAGAACACTGTTTCAAGGCTAGAGGGATCCTGAGGTCACTGTAGCAACACGAAAGAGCTCCGTGGACCACAAATCAACTCGAGATGAGAGGTTAGTGCCTGACTTCGACTCCAGAGGAATACTACCTTACCACAAGCACCACAGGAGGAGGCTTCTCTCAGCTCTAGGTATGTGAGAGGGACCCTGGGTTTGCGGCCTCAAGTGGAATGGACACCATGATGCCCTGACTCGAAATAAGGCCGGATATGCCTGCAGTGACTGGAATGCAGGCTCATCTTGCATCTCCCAAGACGAAAGGATGTCTGAATCCCCTGTGGAGACCACAGAGAAAGACCTAGTTCCCCACCTCATCGCGACCGGAGGCCTCACATCCTTTGAAAACTCCAGAGGGACGCGGAGATCAGTGCCTCCAAAGGAGACGATGCCTGACTCCTCGTGAAACTTGATAGGAGTCCCAGGATTCCTGTGGCACGTGGAAAGGGACACTTACTCTCCCGCCTCAGCTGGAGAGGCGTCCCAATTGCCCTGCCAAGCCTCGAGGAGAATACCGAGTTGTCCCTCGCAACTAGGCAGGAGTCCTGACGTCACTGAACAAACACGTGTGTGGAAGGGCCATCCCCGTCGTAACTCGAGAATATACACCAGGTTCCCGCCGCAACTCGAGAAAAACCATGAGACTTCCCCCTCGCCACGAGATGAGGCCCGATTCCCCTGCACTGCGTGCAGAGCAATTCCGTGTTGCACATCACACATGAAAGGAGCCTTGATTTCCTTGATGGCAATCCAGAGAAACCCCAAGAACACTGTTTCAAGGATAGAGGGATCCTGAGGTCACTGTAGCAACACGAAAGACCTCTGTGGACTAAAAATCAACTCGAGTTGAGAGGTTAGTCCCTGGCCTCGACTCCAGAGGAATACCACCTTACCACAAGCACGTCAAGAGGAGGCTTCTCTCAGCTCTAGGTATGTGAGAGGGACCCTGAATTTGCGTCCTCAAATGGAATGGACACCGCGATGCCCTGACTCGAAATAAGGCCGGATATCCCTGCAGTGACTTGAATGCAGGCTCGTCTTGCTTCTCCCAAGACGAAAGGATGTCTGAATCCCCTGTGGAGACCACAGAGAAAGACCTAGTTCCCCACCTCATCGCGACCGGAGTTCTCAGATCCTTTGAAAACTCCAGAGGTACGCGGAGATCAGTGCCTAGAATGAAGACGATGTCTGACTCCTCGTGAAACTTGATAGGTGTCCCAGGATTCCTGTGGCACGTGGAAAGGGACACTTGGCCTCCCGCCTCAGCTGAAGAGGCGTCCCAATTGCCCTGCCAAGCCTCGAGGAGAATCCCGAGTTGTCCCTCGCAACTAGGCAGGAGTCCTGACGTCGCTGAACAAACACGTGGGTGGAAGGGGCATCCCCGTCGTAACTCGAGAATATACCCCAAGTTCCCGTCGCAACTCGAGAAAAACCATGAGACTTCCCCCTCGCCGCGAGAAGAGGCCCGATTCCCCTGCACTCCGTGCAGAGAAATTCCGTGTTGCACATCACACATGAAAGGAGCCTTGATTTCCTTCATGGCACTCCAGAGAAACCCCAAGAACACTGTTTCAAGGCTAGAGGGATCCTGAAGTCACTGTAGCAACACGAAAGAGCTCCGTGGACCAAAAATCAACACGGGATGAGGGGTTAGTCCCTGGCTTCGACTTCAGAGGAATACCACCTTACCACAAGCACCTCAAGAGGAGGCTTCTCTCAGCTCTAGGTATGTGAGAGGGACCCTGAGTTTGCGGCCTCTAGTGGAATGGACAGTGCGGTGCCCTGACTCGAAATAACGCCGGATATCCCTGCAGTGACTTCAATGCAGGCTCGTCTTGCATCCCCCAAGATGAAAGGATGTCTGAATGTCCTGTGGAGACCACAGAGAAAACCTAGTTCCCCACCTCATCGCGACCGGAGGCCTCACATCCTTAGAAAATTCCAGAGGTCCGCGGAGATCAGTGCCTAAAGGAGACGATGCCTGACTCCTGGTGAAACTTGATAGGAGTCCCAGGATTCCTGTGGCATGTGGAAAGGGACCCTTGGTCTCTCGCCGCAGCTGGAGAGGCGTCCCAATTGCCCTGCCAAGCCTCGAGGAGAATCCCGAGTTGTCCCTCGCAACTAGGCAGGAGTCCTGACGTCGCTGAACAAACACGTGGGTGGAAGGGCCATCCCCGTCGTAACTCGAGAATATACCCCAGGTTCTCGCCGCAACTCGAGAAAAATCATGAGACATCCCACTCGCCGCGAGATGAGGCCAGATTCCCCTGCACTGCGTGCAGAGCAATTCCGTGTTGCACATCACACATGAAAGGAGCCTTGATTTCCTTGATGGCACTCCAGAGAAACCCCAAGAACACTGTTTCAAGGCTAGAGGGATCCTGAGGTCACTGTAGCAACACGAAAGAGCTCCGTGGACCAAGAATCAACTCGAGATGAGAGGTTAGTCCCTGGCGTCGATTCCAGGGGAATACGGCCTTACCACAAGCACCTCAAGAGGAGGCTTCTCTCAGCTCTAGGTATGTGAGAGGGACCCTGAGTTTGCGGCCGCAAGTGGAATGGACACCGTGATGCCCTGACTCGAAATAAGGCCGGATATCCCTGCAGTGACTTGAATGCAGGCTCGTCCTTCATTTCCCAAGAAGAAAGGATGTCTGAATACCCTTTGGAGACCACAGAGAAAGACCAAGTCCCCCACCTCATCGCGACCGGAGGCCTCACATCCTTTGAAAACTCCAGAGGGATGCGGAGATCAGTGCCTCCAAAGGAGACGATGTCTGATTCCTCGTGAAACGTGATAGGTGTCCCAGGATTCTTGTGGCACGTGGAAAGGGACCCTTGGTCTCCTGCCTCAGCTGGAGAGGCGTCCCAATTGCTTTGCCAAGCCTTGAGGAAAATCCCGAGTTGTCCCTCGCAACTAGGCAGGAGTCCTGCGGTCGCTGAACAAACACGTGTGTGGAAGGGCCATCCCCGTCGTAACTCGAGAATATACCCCAGGTTCCCGCCGCAACTCGAGAAAAACCATGAGACTTCCCCCTCGCCGCGAGATGAGGCCCGATTTCCCTGCACTGCGTGTAGAGCAATCCCGTGTTGCACATCACACATGAAAGGAGCCTTGATTTCCTTGATGGCACTCCAGAGAAACCCCAAGAACACTGTTTCAAGGCTAGAGGGATCCTGAGGTCACTGTAGCAACACGAAAGAGCTCCGGGGACCACAAATCAACTCGAGATGAGAGGTTAGTCCCTGGCTTCGACTCCAGAGGAATACCACGTTACCACAAGCACCGCAAGAGGAGGCTTCTCTCAGCTCTAGGTATGTGAGAGGGACCCTGAGTTTGCGGCCTCTAGTGGATTGGACACCGCGATGCGCTGACTCGAAATAAGGCCGGATATCCCTGCAGTGACTTGAATGCAGGCTCGTCTTGCATCTCCCAAGACGAAAGGATGTCTGAATCCCCTGTGGAGACCACAGAGAAAGACCTAGTCCCCCACCTCATCGCGACCGGAGGCCTCACATCCTTTGAAAACTCCAGAGGGACGCGGAGATCAGTGCCTCCAAAGGTGACGATGCCTGACTCCTCGTGAAACTTGATAGGAGTCCCAGGATTCCTGTGGCACGTGGAAAGGGACACTTGGTCTCCCGCCTCAGATGGAGAGGCGTCCCAATTGCCCTGCCAAGCCTCGAGGAGAATTCCGAGTTGTCCCTCGCAACTAGGCAGGAGTCCTGACGTCGCTGAACAAACACGTGTGTGGAAGGGCCATCCCCGTCATAACTCGAGAATATACCCCAGGTTCCCGCCGCAACTCGAGAAAAACCATGAGACTTCCCCCTCGCCGCGAGATGAGTCTCGATTCCCCTGCACTGCGTGTAGAGCAATTCCGTGTTGCACATCACACATGAAAGGAGCTTTGATTTCCTTGATTGCACTCCAGAGAAACCCCAAGAACACTGTTTCAAGGCTAGAGGGATCCTGAGGTCACTGAAGCCACACAAAAGAGCTCTGTAGACCAGAAATCAACTCGAGATGAGAGGTTATTCCCTGGCTTCGACTCCAGAGGAATACCACCTTAACACAAGCACCTCAAGAGGAGGCTTCTCTCAGCTCTAGGTATGTGAGAGGGACCCTGATTTTGCGGCCTCAAGTGGAATGGACACTGCGATGCCCTGTCGCGAAATAAGGCCGGATATCTCTGCAGTGACTTGAATGCAGGCTCGTCTTGCATCTCCCAAGACGAAAGGATGTCTGAATCCCCTGTGGAGACCACAGAGAAAGACCTAGTTCCCCACCTCATCGCGACCGGAGGCCTCACATCCTTTAAAAACTCCAGAGGTACGCGGAGATCAGTGCCTCCAAAGGAGACGATGCCTGACTCCTCGTGAAACTTGATAGGAGTCCCAGGATTCCTGTGGCACGTGGAAAGGGACCCTTGATCTCCCGCCTCAGCTGGAGAGGCGTCCCAATTGCCCTGCCAAGCCTCGAGGAGAATCCCGAGTTGTCCCTCGCAACTTGTCAAGAGTCCTGCTGTCGCTGAACAAACACCTGTGTGGAAAGGCCATCCCCGTCATAACTCGAGAATATACCCCAGGTTCCCGCTGCAACTCGAGAAAAACCATGAGACTTCCCCCTCGCCGCGAGATGAGGCCCGATTCCCCTGCACTGCCGGCAGAGCAATTCCGTGTTGCACATCACACATGAAAGGAGCCTTGATTTCCTTGATGGCACTCCAGAGAAACCCCAAGAACACTGTTTCAAGGCTAGAGGGATCCTGAGGTCACTGTAGCAAAAAGAAAGAGCTCCGTTGACCAAAAATCAACTTGAGATGAGAGGTTAGTCCCTGGCTTCGACTCTAGAGGAATATCACCCTACCAGAAGCACCTCAAGAGGAGGCTTCTCTCAGCTCTAGGTATGTGAGAGGGACCCTGATTTGCGGCCTCAAGTGGAATGGACACCGCGATGCCCTGACTCGAAATAAGGCCGGATATCCCTGTGATGACTTGAATGCAGGCTCGTCTTGCCTCTCCCAAGACGAAAGGATGTCTGACTCCCCTGTGGAGACCACAGAAAAAGAACTAGTTCCCCACCTCATTGCGACCTGAGGCCTCACATTCTTTGAAAACTCCAGATAAACGCGGAGATCAGTGCCTCCAAAGGAGACGATGCCTGACTCCTCGTGAAACTTGATAGGAGTCCCAGGATTCCTGTGGCACGTGGAAAGGGACCCTTGGTCTCCCGCCTCAGCTGGAGAGGCGTCCCAATTGCCCTGCCAAGCCTCGAGGAGAATCCCGAGTTGTCCCTCGCAACTAGGCAGGAGTCCTGACGTCGCTGAACAAACACGTGGGTGGATGGGCCATCCCCGTCGTAACTCGAGAATATACCCCAGGTTCCCGCCGCAACTCGAGAAAAACCATGAGACTTCCCCCTCGCCGCGAGATGAGGCCCGATTCCCCTGCACTGCGTGCAGAGCAATTCCGTGTTGCACATCACACATGAAAGGAGCCTTGATTTCCTTGATGGCACTCCAGAGAAACCCCAAGAACACTGTTTCAAGGCTAGAGGGATCCTGAGGTCACTGTAGCAACATGAAAGAGCTCCGTGGACCAAGAATCAACTCGAGATGAGAGGTTAGTCCCTGGCTTCGACTCCAGAGGAATACCACCTTACCACAAGCACCTCAAGAGGAGGCTTCTCTCAGCTCTAGGTATGTGAGAGGGACCCTGAGGTTGCAGCCTCAAGTCGAATGGACACCACGATGCCCTGACTCGAAATAAGGCCGGATATCCCTGCAGTGACTTGAATGCAGGCTCGTCTTGCATCTCCCAAGATGAAAGGATGTCTGAATCCCCTGTGGAGACCACAGAGAAAGACCTAGTTCCCCACCTCATCGCGACCGGAGGCCTCACATCCTTTGAAAACTCCAGAGGTACGCGGAGAGCAGTGCCTCCAAAGGAGCCAATGCCTGACTCCTCGTGAAACTTGATAGGAGTCCCAGGATTCCTGTGGCACGTGGAAAGGGACCCTTGGTCTCCCGCCTCAGCTGGAGAGGCGTCCCATTTGTCCTTCCAAGCTTCGAGGAGAATCCCGAGTTATCACTCGCAACTAGGCAGGAGTCCTGACGTCGCTGAACAAACACGTGGGTGGAAGGGCCATCCCCATCGTAACTCGATAATATAGCCCAGGTTCCCGCCGCAACTCGAGAAAAACCATGAGACTTCCCCCTCGCCGCGAGATGAGGCCCGATTCCCCTACACTGCATGCAGAGCAATTCCGTGTTGCACATCACACATGAAAGGAGCCTTGATTTCCTTCATGGCACTCCAGAGAAACCCCAAGAACACTGTTTCAAGGCTAGAGGGATCCTGAGGACACTGTAGCAACACGAAAGAGCTCCGTGGACTAGAAATCAACTCGGGATGAGGGGTTAGTCCCTGGCTTCGACTCCAGAGGAATACCACCTTACCACAAGCACCTCAAGAGGAGGATTCTCTCAGCTCTAGGTATGTGAGAGGGACCCTGAGTTAGCGGCCTCAAGTGGAATGGACACCGCTATGCCCTGACTCGAAATAAGGCCGGATATCCCTGCAGTGACTTGAATGCAGGCTCGTCTTGCATCTCCCAAGACGAAAGGATGTCTGAATCCCCTGTGGAGACCACAGAGAAAGACCTAGTTCCCCACCTCATCGCGACCGGAGGCCTCACATCCTTTGATAACTCCAGAGGTTCGCAGAGATCAGTGCCTCCAAAGGACACGATGCCTGACTCCTCGTGAAACTTGATAGGAGTCCCAGGATTCCTGTGGCACGTGGAAAGGGACCCTTGGTCTCCCGCCTCAGCTGGAGAGGCGTCCCAATTGCCCTGCCAAGCCTCGAGGAGAATCCCCAGTTGTCCCTCGCAACTAGGCAGGTGTCCTGACGTGGCTGAACAAACACGTGTGTGGAGGGGCATCCCCGTCGTAACTCGAGAATATACTCCAGGTTCCCCCCGCAACTCGAGAAAAACCATGAGACTTCCCCCTCACTGTGAGATGAGGCCCGATTCCCTTACACTGCGGGCAGAGAAATTCCGTGTTGCACATCACACATGAAAGGAGCCTTGATTTCCTTCATGGCACTCCAGAGAAACCCCAAGAACACTGTTTCAAGGCTAGAGGGATCCTGAGGACACTGTAGCAACACGAAAGAGCTCCGTGGACCAAAAATCAACACGGGATGAGGGGTTAGTCCCTGGCTTCGACTCCAGAGGAATACCACCTTACCACAAGCACCTCAAGAGGAGGCTTCTCTCAGCTCTAGGTATGTGAGAGGGACCCTGAGTTTGCAGCCTCAAGTCGAATGGACACAACGATGCCCTGACTCGAAATAAGGCCGGATATCCCTGCAGTGACTTGAATGCAGGCTCGTCTTGCATCTCCCAAGACGAAAGGATGTCTGAATGCCCTGTGGAGACCACAGAGAAAGACCTAGTTCCCCAACTCATCGCGACCGGAGGCCTCACGTCCTTTGAAAACTCCAGAGGTACGCGGAGATCAGTTCCTCCAAAGGAGACGATGCCTGACTCCTCGTGAAACTTGATAGGAGTTCCAGGATTCCTGTGGCACGTGGAAAGGGACACTTGCTCTCCCGCCTCAGCTGGAGAGGCGTCCCAATTGCCCTGCCAAGCCTCGAGGAGAATCCCGAGTTGTCCCTCGAAACTAGGCAGGAGTCCTGACTTCGCTGAACAAACACGTGGGTGGAAGGGCCATCCCCGTCGTAATTCGAGAATATACCCCAGGTTCCCGCCGCAACTCGAGAAAAAGCATGAGACTTCCCCCTCGCCGCGAGATGAGGCCCGATTCCCCTGCACTGCGTGCAGAGCAATTCCCTGTTGCACATCACACATGAAAGGATCCTTGATTTCCTTGATGGCACTCCAGAGAAACCCCAAGAACACTGTTTCAAGGCTAGAGGGATCCTGAGGTCACTGAAGCCACACAAAAGAGCTCTGTAGACCAGAAATCAACTCGAGATGAGAGGTTATTCCCTGGCTTCGACTCCAGAGGAATACCACCTTACCACAAGCACCTCAAGAGGAGGCTTCTCTCAGCTCTAGGTATGTGAGAGGGACCCTGATTTTGCGGCCTCAAGTGGAATGGACACTGCGATGCCCTGTCGCGAAATAAGGCCGGATATCTCTGCAGTGACTTGAATGCAGGCTCGTCTTGCATCTCCCAAGACGAAAGGATGTCTGAATCCCCTGTGGAGACCACAGAGAAAGACCTAGTTCCCCACCTCATCGCGACCGGAGGCCTCACATCCTTTAAAAACTCCAGAGGTACGCGGAGATCAGTGCCTCCAAAGGAGACGATGCCTGACTCCTCGTGAAACTTGATAGGAGTCCCAGGATTCCTGTGGCACGTGGAAAGGGACCCTTGATCTCCCGCCTCAGCTGGAGAGGCGTCCCAATTGCCCTGCCAAGCCTCGAGGAGAATCCCGAGTTGTCCCTCGCAACTTGTCAAGAGTCCTGCTGTCGCTGAACAAACACCTGTGTGGAAAGGCCATCCCCGTCATAACTCGAGAATATACCCCAGGTTCCCGCTGCAACTCGAGAAAAACCATGAGACTTCCCCCTCGCCGCGAGATGAGGCCCGATTCCCCTGCACTGCCGGCAGAGCAATTCCGTGTTGCACATCACACATGAAAGGAGCCTTGATTTCCTTGATGGCACTCCAGAGAAACCCCAAGAACACTGTTTCAAGGCTAGAGGGATCCTGAGGTCACTGTAGCAAAAAGAAAGAGCTCCGTTGACCAAAAATCAACTTGAGATGAGAGGTTAGTCCCTGGCTTCGACTCCACAGGAATACCACCTTACCACAAGCACCTCAAGAGGAGGCTTCTCTCAGCTCTAGTTATGTGAGAGGGACCCAGAGTTGCGGCCTCAATTGGAATGGACACCGCGATGCCCTGGCTCGAAATAAGGCCGGATATCCCTGCAGTGACTTGAATGCAGGCTCGTCTTGCATCTCCCAAGACGACAGGATGTCTGAATCCCCTGTGGAGACCACAGAGAAAGACCTAGTTCCCCACCTCATCGCGACCGGAGTCCTCACATCCTTTGAAAACTCCAGAGGTACGCGAAGATCAGTGCCTCCAAAGGAGACGATACCTGACTCCTCGTGAAACTTGATAGGAGTCCCAGGATTCCTGTGGCACGTGGAAAGGGACCCTTGGTCTCCCGCCTCAGCAGGAGAGGCGTCCCAATTGCCCTGCCAAGCCTCGAGGAGAATCCCGAGTTGTCCCTCGCAACTAGGCAGGAGTCCTGACGTCGCTGAACAAACACGTGGGTGGAAGTGCCATCCCCGTCGTAACTCGAGAATATACCCCAGGTTCCCGCCGCAACTCGAGAAAAATCATGAGACTTCCCCCTCGCCGCGAGATGAGGCCCGATTCCCCTGCACTGCGTGCAGAGCAATTCCGTGTTGCACATCACACATGAAAGGAGCCTTGATTTCCTTGGTGGCACTCCAGGGAAACCCCAAGAACACTGTTTCAGGCTAGCGGGATCCTGAGGTCAATGCAGCAACACGAAAGAGCTCCGTGGACCAAAAATCAACTCGAGATGAGAGGTTATTCCCTGGCTTCGACTCCAGAGGAATACGACCTTAAAACAAGCACCTCAAGAGGAGGCTTCTCTCAGCTTTAGCTATGTTCTGAGTTTGCGGCCTCAAGTGGAATGTACACTGTGATGCCCTGACTCGAAATAAGGCCGGATATCCCTGCAGTGACTTGAATGCAGGCTCGTCTTGCATCTCCCAAGATGAAAGGATGTCTGAATCCCCTGTGGAGACCACAGAGAAAGACCTAGTTCCCCACCTCATGGCGACCGTTGGCCTCACATCCTTTGAAAATTCCAGAGGGACGCGGAGATCAGTGCCTCCAAAGGAGACGATGCCTGACTCCTCGGGAAACTTGATAGGAGTCCCAGGATTCCTGTGGCACGTGGAAAGGGACCCTTGGTCTCCCGCCTCAGCTGGAGAGGCGTCCCAATTGCCCTGCCAAGCCTCGAGGAGAATCCCGAGTTGTCCCTCGCAACTAGGCAGGAGTCCTGCCGTCGCTGAACAAACACGTGGGTGGAAGGGCCATCCCCGTCGTAACTCGAGAATATACCCCAGGTTTCCGCCGCAACTCGTGAAAAACCATGAGACTTCCCCCTCGCCGCGAGATGAGGCCCGATTCCCCTGCACTGCGTGCAGAAAAATTCCGTGTTGCACATCACACGTGAAAGGAGCCTTGATTTCCTTGATGGCACTCCAGAGAAACCCCAAGAACACTGTTTCAAGTCTAGACGGATCCTGAGGTCACTGTAGCAACATGAAAGAGCTCCGTGGACCAAAAATCAACTCGATTTGAGAGGTTAGTCCCTGGCTTCGACTTCAGAGGAATACGACCTTAAAACAAGCACCTCAAGAGGAGGCTTCTCTCAGCTCTAGGTATGTGAGAGGGACCCTGAGTTGCGGCCTCAAGTGGAATGGACACCGCGATGCCCTGGCTCGAAATAAGGCCGGATATCCCTGCAGTGACTTGAATGCAGGCTCGTCTTGCATCTCCCAAGACGAAAGGATGTCTGAATCCCCTGTGGAGACCATAGAGAATGACCTAGTTCCCCACATCTTGGCGACCGGAGGCCTCACATCCTTTGAAAACTCCAGAGGTACGCGGAGATCAGTGCCTCCAAAGGAGACGATGCCTGACTCCTCGTGAAACTTGATAGGAGTCCCAGGAATCCTGTGGCACGTGGAAAGGGACCCTTGGTCTCCCGCCTCAGCTGGAGAGGCGTCCCAATTGCCCTGCCAAGCCTCGAGGAGAATCCCGAATTGTCCCTCGCAACTAGGCAGGAGTCCTGACGTCGCTGAACAAACACGTGTGTGGAAGGGCCATCCCCGTCGTAACTCGAGAATATACCCCAGGTTCCCGCCGCAACTCGAGAAAAACCATGAGACTTCCCCCTCGCCGCGAGATGAGGCCCGATTCCCATGCAATGCGTGCAGAGCAATTCCGTGTTGCACATCACACATGAAAAGAGCCTTGATTTCCATGATGGCACTCCAGAGAAACCCCAAGAACACAGTTTCAAGGCTAGAGGGATCCTGAGGTCACTGTAGCCACAAGAAATAGCTCCGTGGACCAAAAATCAACTCGAGATGAGAGGTTAGTCCCTGGCTTCGACTCCAGAGGAATACCACCTTACCACAAGCACCTCAAGAGGAGGCTTCTCTCAGCTCTAGGTATGTGAGAGGGACCCTGAGTTTGCGGCCTCAAGTGGAATGGACACCGCGATGCCCTGACTCGAAATAAGGCCGGATATGCCTGCAGTGACTTGAATGCAGGCTCGTCTTGCATCTCCCAAGACGAAAGGATGTTTGAATCCCCTGTGCAGACCACAGAGAAAGACCAAGTTCCCCACCTCATCGCGACCGGAGTCCTCACATCCTTTGAAAACTCCAGAGGTACGCGGAGATCAGTGCTTCCAAAGGAAACGATGCCTGACTCCTCGTGAAACTTGATAGGAGTCCCAGGATTCCTGTGGCACGTGGAAAGGGACACTTGGTCTCCCGCCTCAGCTGGAGAGGCGTCCCAATTGCCCTGACAAGCCTCGAGGAGAATCCCGAGTTGTCCCTCGCAACTAGGCAGGAGTCCTGCCGTCGCTGAACAAACACGTGGGTGGAAGGGGCATCCCCGTCGTAACTCAAGAATATACCCCAGGTTCCCACCGAAACTCGAGAAAAACCATGAGACTTCCCCCTCGCTGAGAGATGAGGCCCGATTCCCCTACACTGCGGGCAGAGAAATTCCGTGTTGCACATCACACATGAAAGGAACCTTGATTTCCTTCATGGCACTCCAGAGAAAACCCAAGAACACTGTTTCCAGGCTAGAGGGATCCTGAGGTCACTGTAGCAACACGAAAGAGCTCCGTGGACCAAAAATCTACTCGAGATGAGGGGTTAGTCCCTGGTTTCGACTCCAGAGGAATACCACCTTACCACAAGCACCTCAAGAGGAGGCTTCTCTCAGCTCTAGGTATGTGAAAGGAACCCTGAGTTTGCAGCCTCAAGTCGAATGGACACCACGATGCCCTGACTCGAAATAAGGCCGGATATCCCTGCAGTGACTTGAATGCAGGCTCGTCTTGCATCTCCCAAGACGAGAAGATGTCTGAATACCCTGTGCAGACCACAGAGAAAGACCTAGTTCCCCACCTCATCGCGACCAGAGGCCTCACATCCTTTGAAAACTCCAGAGGCACGTGGAGATCAGTGCCTCCAAAGGAGACTTTGCCTGACTCCTTGTGAAACTTGATAGGAGTCCCAGGATTCCTGTGGCACGTGGAAAGGGACCCTTGGTCTCCCACTTCAGCTGGAGAGGCGTCCCAATGGCCCTGCCAAGCCTCGAGGAGAATCCCGAGTTGTCCCTCGCAACTAGGCAGGAGTCCTGACGTCGCTGAACAAACACGTGTGTGGAAGGGCCATCCCCGTCGGAACTCGAGAATATACCCCAGGTTCCCGCCGCAACTCGAGAAAAACCATGAGACTTCCCCCTAGCCGCGAGATGAGGCCCGATTCCCCTGCACTGCGTGCAGAGCAATTCCGTGTTGCACATCACACATGAAAAGAGCCTTGATTTCCTTGATGGCACTCCAGAGAAACCCCAAGAACACAGTTTCAAGGATAGAGGGATCCTGAGGTCACTGTAGCAACACGAAAGAGCTCCGTGGACCAAAAATCAACTCGAGATGAGAGGTTAGTCCCTGGCTTCTACTCCAGAGGAATACCACCTTACCACAAGCACGTCAAGAGGAGGCTTCTCTCAGCTCTATGTATGTGAGAGGGACCCTGAGTTTGCGGCCTCAAGTGGAATGGACACCGCGATGCCCTGACTCGAAATAAGGCCGGATATCCCTGCAGTGACTTAAATGCAGGCTCGTCTTGCATCTCCCAAGACGAAAGGATGTTTGAATCCCCTGTGCAGACCACAGAGAAAGACCTAGTTCCCCACCTCATGGCGACCGGAGGCCTCACATCCTTTGAAAACTCCAGAGGTACGCGGAGATCAGTGCCTCCAAAGGAGACGATGCCTGACTCCTCGTGAAACTTGATAGGAGTCCCAGGATTCCTGTGGCACGTGGAAAGGGACCCTTGGTCTCCCGCCTCAGCTGGAGAGGCGTCCCAATTGCCCTGACAAGCCTCGAGGAGAAGCCCGAGTTGTCCCTTGCAACTAGGCAGGAGTCCTGCTTTCGCTGAACAAACACGTGGGTGGAAGGGCCATCCCCGTCGTAACTCGAGAATATACCCCAGGTTACCGCCGCAACTCGAGAAAAATCATGAGACTTCCCCCTCGCCGCGAGATGAGGCCCGATTCCCCTGCACTGCATGCAGAGCAATTCCGTGTTGCACATCACACATGAAAGGAGCCTTGATTTCCTTGATGGCACTCCAGACAAACCCCAAGAACACTGTTTCAAGGCTAGAGGGATCCTGAGGTCACTGTAGCAACACGAAAGAGCTCCGTGGACCAAAAATCAACTCGAGATGAGAGGTTAGTCCCTGGCTTCGACTCCAGAGGAATACCACCTTACCACAAGCACCTCAAGAGGAGGATTCTCTCAGCTCTAGGTATGTGAGAGGGACCCTGATTTTGCGGCCTCAAGTGGAATGGACACTGCGATGCCGTGACGCGAAATAAGGCTGGATATCCCTGCAGTGACTTGAATGCAGACTCTTCTTTCATCTCCCAAGACGAAAAGATGTCTGAATCCCCTTTGGAGACCACAGAGAAAGACCTAGTTCCCCACCTCATGGCGACCGGAGGCCTCATATCCTTTGAAAACTCCAGAGGTACGCGGAGATCAGTGCCTCCAAAGGAGACGATGCCTGACTCCTCGTGAAACTTGATAGGAGTCCCAGGATTCCTGTGGCACGTGGAAAGGGACCCTTGGTCTCCCGCCTCAGCTGGAGAGGCGTCCCAATTGCCCTGCCAAGCCTCGAGGAGAATCCCGAGTTGTCCCTCGCAACAAGGCAGGAGTCCTTCCGTCGCTGAACAAACACTTGGGTGAAAGGGGCATCCCCGTCGTAACTCGAGAATATAACTCAGGTTCCCGCCGCAACTCGAGAAATACCATGAGACTTCCCCCTCGCTGCGAGATGAGACCCGATTCCCCTACACTGCGTGCAGAGTAATTCCGTGTTGCACATCACACATGAAAGGATCCTTGATTTCCTTGATGGCACTCCAGAGAAACCCCAAGAACACTGTTTCAAGGCTAGAGGGATCCTGAGGTCACTGTAGCCACACGAAAAAGCTCCGTGGACCAGAAATCAACTCGAGATGAGGGGTTAGTCCCTGGTTTCGACTCCAGAGGAATACCACCTTACCACAAGCACCTCAAGAGGAGGCTTCTCTCAGCTCTAGGTATGTGAAAGGAACCCTGAGTTTGCAGCCTCAAGTCGAATGGACACCACGATGCCCTGACTCGAAATAAGGCCGGATATCCCTGCAGTGACTTGAATGCAGGCTCGTCTTGCATCTCCCAAGACGAGAAGATGTCTGAATACCCTGTGCAGACCACAGAGAAAGACCTAGTTCCCCACCTCATCGCGACCGGAGGCCTCACATCCTTTGAAAACTCCAGAGGCACGTGGAGATCAGTGCCTCCAAAGGAGACTTTGCCTGACTCCTTGTGAAACTTGATAGGAGTCCCAGGATTCCTGTGGCACGTGGAAAGGGACCCTTGGTCTCCCACCTCAGCTGGAGAGGCGTCCCAATGGCCCTGCCAAGCCTCGAGGAGAATCCCGAGTTGTCCCTCGCAACTAGGCAGGAGTCCTGACGTCGCTGAACAAACACGTGTGTGGAAGGGCCATCCCCGTCGGAACTCGTGAATATACCCCAGGTTCCCGCCGCAACTCGAGAAAAACCATGAGACTTCCCCCTAGCCGCGAGATGAGGCCCGATTCCCCTGCACTGCGTGCAGAGCAATTCCGTGTTGCACATCACACATGAAAAGAGCCTTGATTTCCTTGATGGCACTCCAGAGAAACCCCAAGAACACAGTTTCAAGGCTAAAGGGATCCTGAGGTCACTGTAGCAACACGAAAGAGCTCCGTGGACCAAAAATCAACTCGAGATGAGAGGTTAGTCCCTGGCTTCGACTCCAGAGGAATACCACCTTACCACAAGCACGTCAAGAGGAGGCTTCTCTCAGCTCTATGTATGTGAGAGGGACCCTGAGTTTGCGGCCTCAAGTGGAATGGACACCGCGATGCCCTGACTCGAAATAAGGCCGGATATCCCTGCAGTGACTTAAATGCAGGCTCGTCTTGCATCTCCCAAGACGAAAGGATGTTTGAATCCCCTGTGCAGACCACAGAGAAAGACCTAGTTCCCCACCTCATGGCGACCGGAGGCCTCACATCCTTTGAAAATTCCAGAGGTACGCGGAGATCAGTGCCTCCAAAGGAGACGATGCCTGACTCCTCGTGAAACTTGATAGGAGTCCCAGGATTCCTGTGGCACGTGGAAAGGGACCCTTGGTCTCCCGCCTCAGCTGGAGAGGCGTCCCAATTGCCCTGACAAGCCTCGAGGAGAAGCCCGAGTTGTCCCTTGCAACTAGGCAGGAGTCCTGCTTTCGCTGAACAAACACGTGGGTGGAAGGGCCATCCCCGTCGTAACTCGAGAATATACCCCAGGTTCCCGCCGCAACTCGAGAAAAATCATGAGACTTCCCCCTCGCCGCGAGATGAGGCCCGATTCCCCTGCACTGCATGCAGAGCAATTCCGTGTTGCACATCACACATGAAAGGAGCCTTGATTTCCTTGATGGCACTCCAGACAAACCCCAAGAACACTGTTTCAAGGCTAGAGGGATCCTGAGGTCACTGTAGCAACACGAAAGAGCTCCGTGGACCAAAAATCAACTCGAGATGAGAGGTTAGTCCCTGGCTTCGACTCCAGAGGAATATCACCTTACCACAAGCACCTCAAGAGGAGGATTCTCTCAGCTCTAGGTATGTGAGAGGGACCCTGATTTTGCGGCCTCAAGTGGAATGGACACTGCGATGCCGTGACGCGAAATAAGGCTGGATATCCCTGCAGTGACTTGAATGCAGACTCGTCTTTCATCTCCCAAGACGAAAAGATGTCTGAATCCCCTTTGGAGACCACAGAGAAAGACCTAGTTCCCCACCTCATGGCGACCGGAGGCCTCATATCCTTTGAAAACTCCAGAGGTACGCGGAGATCAGTGCCTCCAAAGGAGACGATGCCTGACTCCTCGTGAAACTTGATAGGAGTCCCAGGATTCCTGTGGCACGTGGAAAGGGACCCTTGGTCTCCCGCCTCAGCTGGAGAGGCGTCCCAATTGCCCTGCCAAGCCTCGAGGAGAATCCCGAGTTGTCCCTCGAAACAAGGCAGGAGTCCTTCCGTCGCTGAACAAACACTTGGGTGAAAGGGGCATCCCCGTCGTAACTCGAGAATATAACTCAGGTTCCCGCCGCAACTCGAGAAATACCATGAGACTTCCCCCTCGCTGCGAGATGAGACCCGATTCCCCTACACTGCGTGCAGAGTAATTCCGTGTTGCACATCACACATGAAAGGATCCTTGATTTCCTTGATGGCACTCCAGAGAAACCCCAAGAACACTGTTTCAAGGCTAGAGGGATCCTGAGGTCACTGTAGCCACACGAAAAAGCTCCGTGGACCAGAAATCAACTCGAGATGAGAGGATAGTCCCTGGCTTCGACTCCAGAGGAATACCACCTTACCACAAGCACCTCAAGAGGAAGCTTCTCTCAGCTCTAGGTATGTGAGAGGTACCCTGATTTTACGGCCTCAAGTGGAATGGACACTGCGATGCCCTGACGAGAAATAAGGCTGGATATCCCTACAGTGACTTGAATGCAGGCTCGTCTTGCATCTTCCAAGACGAAAAGATGTCTGAATCCCCTGTGCAGACCACAGAGAAAAACCTAGTTCCCCACCTCATCGCGACCGGAGGCCTCACATCCTTTGAAAACTCCCGAGGCACGCGGAGATCAGTGCCTCCAAAGGAGACGATGCCTGACTCCTCGTGAAACTTGATAGGAGTCCCAGGATTCCTGTGGCACGTGGAAAGGGACCCTTGGTCTCCCACCTCAGCTGGAGAGGCGTCCCAATTGCCCTGCCAAGCCTCGAGGAGAATCCCGAGTTGTCCCTCGCAACTTGGCAGGAGTCCTGACGTCGCTGAACAAACACGTGGGTGGAAGGGCCATCCCCGTCGTAACTGGATAATATAGCCCAGGTTCTCCTAGCAACTCGAGGAAAACCTTGAGACTTCCCCCTCGCCGCGAGATGAGGCCCGATTCCCCTGCACTGCATGCAGAGCAATTCCGTCTTGCACATCACACATGAAAGGAGCCTTGATTTCCTTGATGGCACTCCAGACAAACCCCAAGAACACTGTTTCAAGGCTAGAGGGATCCTGAGGTCACTGTAGCAACACGAAAGAACTCCGTGGACCAAGAATCAACTCGAGATGAGAGGTTAGTCCCTGGCTTCGACTCCAGAGGAATACCACCTTACCACAAGCACCTCAAGAGGAGGATTCTCTCAGCTCTAGGTATGTGAGAGGGACCCTGATTTTGCGGCCTCAAGTGGAATGGACACTGCGATGCCCTGTCGCGAAATAAGGCCGGATATCCCTGCAGTGACTTGAATGCAGGCTCGTCTTGCATCTCCCAAGACGAAAGGATGTCTGAATCCCCTGTGGAGACCACAGAGAAAGAACTAGTTCCCCACCTCATCGCGACCGGAGGCCTCACATCCTTTGAAAACTCCAGAGGTACGCGGAGATCAGTGCCTCCAAAGGAGACGATGCCTGACTCCTCGTGAAACTTGATAGGAGTCCCAGGATTCCTGTGGCACGTGGAAAGGGACCCTTGGTCTCCCGCCTCAGCTGGAGAGGCGTCCCAATTGCCCTGCCAAGCTTCGAGGAGAATCCCGATTTGTCCCTCGCAACTAGCCAGGAGTACTGACGTCGCTGAAGAAACACTTGTGTGGAAGGGCCATCCCCGTCGTAACTCGAGAATATACCCCAGGTTCCCTCCGCAACTCGAGAAAAACCATGAGACTTCCCCCTCGCCGCGAGATGAGGCCCGATTCCCCTGCACTGCGTGCAGAGCAATTCCGTGTTGCACATCACACATGAAAGGAACCTTGATTTCCATGGTGGCACTCCAGAGAAACCCCAAGAACACTGTTTCAAGGCTAGAGGGATCCTGAGGTCACTGTAGCAACACAAAAGAGCTCCGTGGACCACAAATCAACTCGAGATGAGAGATTAGTCCCTGGCTTCGCCTCCAGAGGAATACCACCTTACCACAAGCACCTCAAGAGGAGGCTTCTCTCAGCTCTAGGTATGTGAGAGGGACCCTGAGTTTGCGGCCTCAAGTGAAATGGACACCGCGATGCCCTGACTCGATATAAGGCCGGATATCCCTGCAGTGACTTGAATGCAGGCTCGTCTTGCATCTCCCAAAACGAAAGGATGTCTGAATCCCCTTTGGAGACCACAGAGAAAGACCTAGTTTCCCATCTCATCGCGACCGGAGGCCTCACATCCTTTGAAAACCCCAGAGGAACGCGGAGATCAGTGCCTCCAAAGGAAACGATGCCTGACTCCTCATGAAACTTGATAGGAGTCCCAGGATTCCTGTGGCACGTGGAAAGGGACCCTTGGTCTCCCGCCTCAGCTGGAGAGGCATCCCAATTGCCCTGCCAAGCCTCGAGGAGAATCCCGAGTTGTCCCTCGCAACTAGGCAGGAGTCCTGACATCGCTGAACAAACACGTGTGTGGAAGGGCCATCCCCGTCGTAACTCGAGAATATACCCCAGGTTCCCGCCGCAACTCGAGAAAAACCATGAGACTTCCCCCTCGCCGCGAGATGAGGCCCGATTCCCCTGCACTGTGTGCAGAGCAATTCCGTGTTGCACATCACACATGAAAGGAGCCTTGATTTCCTTGATGGCACTCCAGAGAAAACCCAAGAACACTGTTTCAAGGCTAGAGGGATCCTGAGGTCACTGTAGAAACACGAAAGAGCTCCGTGGACCAAAAATCAACTGGAGATTAGAGGTTAGTCCCTGGTTTCAACTCCAGAGGATTACCACCTTACCACAAGCACCTCAAGAGGAGGCTTCTCTCAGCTCTAGGTATGTGAGAGGGACCCTGAGTTTGCGGCCTCAAGTGGAATGGACACCGCGATGCCCTGACTCGAAATAAGGCCGGATATCCCTGCAGTGACTTGAATGCAGGCTCGTCTTGCATCTCCCAAGACGAAAGGATGTCTGAATCCCCTGTGGAGACCACAGAGAAAGACCTAGTTCCCCACCTCATCGCGAGCGGAGGCCTCACATCCTTTGAAAACTCCAGAGGGACGCGGAGATCAGTGCCTCCAAAGGAGACGATGCCTGACTCCTCGTGAAACTTGATAGGAGTCCCAGGATTCCTGTGGCACGTGGAAAGGGACCCTTGGTCTCGCGCCTCAGCTGGAGAGGCGTCCCAATTGCCCTGCCAAGCCTCGAGGAGAATCCCGAGTTGTCCCTCGAAACAAGGCAGGAGTCCTTCCGTCGCTGAACAAACACTTGGGTGAAAGGGGCATCCCCGTCGTAACTCGAGAATATAACTCAGGTTCCCGCCGCAACTCGAGAAATACCATGAGACTTCCCCCTCGCTGCGAGATGAGACCCGATTCCCCTACACTGCGTGCAGAGTAATTCCGTGTTGCACATCACACATGAAAGGATCCTTGATTTCCTTGATGGCACTCCAGAGAAACCCCAAGAACACTGTTTCAAGGCTAGAGGGATCCTGAGGTCACTGTAGCCACACGAAAAAGCTCCGTGGACCAGAAATCAACTCGAGATGAGAGGATAGTCCCTGGCTTCGACTCCAGAGGAATACCACCTTACCACAAGCACCTCAAGAGGAAGCTTCTCTCAGCTCTAGGTATGTGAGAGGTACCCTGATTTTACGGCCTCAAGTGGAATGGACACTGCGATGCCCTGACGAGAAATAAGGCTGGATATCCCTACAGTGACTTGAATGCAGGCTCGTCTTGCATCTTCCAAGACGAAAAGATGTCTGAATCCCCTGTGCAGACCACAGAGAAAAACCTAGTTCCCCACCTCATCGCGACCGGAGGCCTCACATCCTTTGAAAACTCCCGAGGCACGCGGAGATCAGTGCCTCCAAAGGAGACGATGCCTGACTCCTCGTGAAACTTGATAGGAGTCCCAGGATTCCTGTGGCACGTGGAAAGGGACCCTTGGTCTCCCACCTCAGCTGGAGAGGCGTCCCAATTGCCCTGCCAAGCCTCGAGGAGAATCCCGAGTTGTCCCTCGCAACTTGGCAGGAGTCCTGACGTCGCTGAACAAACACGTGGGTGGAAGGGCCATCCCCGTCGTAACTGGATAATATAGCCCAGGTTCTCCTAGCAACTCGAGGAAAACCTTGAGACTTCCCCCTCGCCGCGAGATGAGGCCCGATTCCCCTGCACTGCATGCAGAGCAATTCCGTCTTGCACATCACACATGAAAGGAGCCTTGATTTCCTTGATGGCACTCCAGACAAACCCCAAGAACACTGTTTCAAGGCTAGAGGGATCCTGAGGTCACTGTAGCAACACGAAAGAACTCCGTGGACCAAGAATCAACTCGAGATGAGAGGTTAGTCCCTGGCTTCGACTCCAGAGGAATACCACCTTACCACAAGCACCTCAAGAGGAGGATTCTCTCAGCTCTAGGTATGTGAGAGGGACCCTGATTTTGCGGCCTCAAGTGGAATGGACACTGCGATGCCCTGTCGCGAAATAAGGCCGGATATCCCTGCAGTGACTTGAATGCAGGCTCGTCTTGCATCTCCCAAGACGAAAGGATGTCTGAATCCCCTGTGGAGACCACAGAGAAAGAACTAGTTCCCCACCTCATCGCGACCGGAGGCCTCACATCCTTTGAAAACTCCAGAGGTACGCGGAGATCAGTGCCTCCAAAGGAGACGATGCCTGACTCCTCGTGAAACTTGATAGGAGTCCCAGGATTCCTGTGGCACGTGGAAAGGGACCCTTGGTCTCCCGCCTCAGCTGGAGAGGCGTCCCAATTGCCCTGCCAAGCTTCGAGGAGAATCCCGATTTGTCCCTCGCAACTAGCCAGGAGTACTGACGTCGCTGAAGAAACACTTGTGTGGAAGGGCCATCCCCGTCGTAACTCGAGAATATACCCCAGGTTCCCTCCGCAACTCGAGAAAAACCATGAGACTTCCCCCTCGCCACGAGATGAGGCCCGATTCCCCTGCACTGCGTGCAGAGCAATTCCGTGTTGCACATCACACATGAAAGGAACCTTGATTTCCATGGTGGCACTCCAGAGAAACCCCAAGAACACTGTTTCAAGGCTAGAGGGATCCTGAGGTCACTGTAGCAACACAAAAGAGCTCCGTGGACCACAAATCAACTCGAGATGAGAGATTAGTCCCTGGCTTCGCCTCCAGAGGAATACCACCTTACCACAAGCACCTCAAGAGGAGGCTTCTCTCAGCTCTAGGTATGTGAGAGGGACCCTGAGTTTGCGGCCTCAAGTGAAATGGACACCGCGATGCCCTGACTCGATATAAGGCCGGATATCCCTGCAGTGACTTGAATGCAGGCTCGTCTTGCATCTCCCAAAACGAAAGGATGTCTGAATCCCCTTTGGAGACCACAGAGAAAGACCTAGTTTCCCATCTCATCGCGACCGGAGGCCTCACATCCTTTGAAAACCCCAGAGGAACGCGGAGATCAGTGCCTCCAAAGGAAACGATGCCTGACTCCTCATGAAACTTGATAGGAGTCCCAGGATTCCTGTGGCACGTGGAAAGGGACCCTTGGTCTCCCGCCTCAGCTGGAGAGGCATCCCAATTGCCCTGCCAAGCCTCGAGGAGAATCCCGAGTTGTCCCTCGCAACTAGGCAGGAGTCCTGACATCGCTGAACAAACACGTGTGTGGAAGGGCCATCCCCGTCGTAACTCGAGAATATACCCCAGGTTCCCGCCGCAACTCGAGAAAAACCATGAGACTTCCCCCTCGCCGCGAGATGAGGCCCGATTCCCCTGCACTGTGTGCAGAGCAATTCCGTGTTGCACATCACACATGAAAGGAGCCTTGATTTCCTTGATGGCACTCCAGAGAAAACCCAAGAACACTGTTTCAAGGCTAGAGGGATCCTGAGGTCACTGTAGCAACACGAAAGAGCTCCGTGGACCACAAATCAACTGGAGATTAGAGGTTAGTCCCTGGTTTCAACTCCAGAGGATTACCACCTTACCACAAGCACCTCAAGAGGAGGCTTCTCTCAGCTCTAGGTATGTGAGAGGGACCCTGAGTTTGCGGCCTCAAGTGGAATGGACACCGCGATGCCCTGACTCGAAATAAGGCCGGATATCCCTGCAGTGACTTGAATGCAGGCTCGTATTGCATCTCCCAAGACGAAAGGATGTCTGAATCCCCTGTGGAGACCACAGAGAAAGACCTAGTTCCCCACCTCATCGCGAGCGGAGGCCTCACATCCTTTGAAAACTCCAGAGGGACGCGGAGATCAGTGCCTCCAAAGGAGACGATGCCTGACTCCTCGTGAAACTTGATAGGAGTCCCAGGATTCCTGTGGCACGTGGAAAGGGACCCTTGGTCTCGCGCCTCAGCTGGAGAGGCGTCCCAATTGCCCTGCCAAGCCTCGAGGAGAATCCCGATTTGTCCCTCGCAACTAGCCAGGAGTACTGACGTCGCTGAAGAAACACGTGTGTGGAAGGGCCATCCCCGTCGTAACTCGAGAATATACCCCAGGTTCCCTCCGCAACTCGAGAAAAACCATGAGACTTCCCCCTCGCCGCGAGATGAGGCCCGATTCCCCTGCACTGCGTGCAGAGCAATTCCGTGTTGCACATCACACATGAAAGGAACCTTGATTTCCATGGTGGCACTCCAGAGAAACCCCAAGAACACTGTTTCAAGGCTAGAGGGATCCTGAGGTC